>NC_140594.1:821861723-823113752 GCF_964204655.1 Triturus cristatus
CAAGGGAGATTTCTTCAGTCTTCTTCCTGAGGTCGAATGGCGAAGGTACAGAGTTTCTGTTCAAGTTGCAGATTCAGGTTAATCTAATTTAGCAGGGCCAAACTAGCTACTAATATACTGGGCTAGTGGGCTGGGCTACCTGCAAGGTCCCTCCTATGGGTGGGACCAGGAAGGGGAGTGGCTACACCCCCTTTCCTTTGTCCAGTTTCGTGCCAGAGCTGGGGCTGGAGTGCCCCAGCACCGGTTTGAACTGGACTATGCATGGGATACCTTGTGTGCCCCAGGCAGTGTCTCGTTTCATTCAACCCTCCCTGCCCCAATACACTAAATCCTGTCTAGGGTGGTGCTCGCACCTCCCGAGGCAGGAAACCTATTGTCCAAGCCTCCCTCGCTGGAAGGACTCCCAGCAGCAGGAGGTCAGACTTGTGTCTGTGGCAGCAGCATCCATTTTGTGATGCTGGGGCTCTGGTTAACTTTAACCGGGTAAGTAGGTTTCAACATGTCTTCTCCCTCTAGAAGGGAGGGATAATATCCTCATTGCCAGAAATGGTATGGGGGTATTATTCCAAAGTGTTAGACACCTTACACGACATGTTTCGATAAAGCCAAACCATAGTTACCATAACTGTTTAAGATTATAAGGCACTTTAAGAGTATATGGTAGGCTATATCATAGAACAGCTATAAGGACATGGTTCCGAAAGCTGCAGACAGGCTCGGCTCATGCTAGAGCACCATCTCACATGTTACCAAGCACTCTGCCTCCAGGATTGTTAAGGCCTGCCATAGGAGTGGCTGATAGGTACACGTGTCTATATAAGGTAGGTATAGGAATACTACACCTAAGCAAGGGGTGATTACATTACCTTGCTCCAGCTGAGTGATCAGCCAGTTGTGTCATAATGGAAGGCCAGGCCAGGGGTGGCATAATACATGCTGCAGCCCCTGGTAGGCCTAGGGTACACCTATGCCCTGGGTACCTAAGGTACACTGTACAGGGGCCAATCAGGTGGTCCTACCCAATTGGGTTATGCACCTAAAGTACATAGTATTAGTTTAGAGAGAGAACAGCTGGGCTGTGGGTCTGATTAGCAGGCCTACAGCCACATCTAAGTCGAAAACCAGTGAAGCAAAAGCAAAAAGTGGGGGTGAACATAGAAAGCAGACCCTACTCTCCTACACAACCCCCCCCAAACTTAGGGACATTAAACTAACCTTGACCAGTTGAGTCTTCATGTTCTAAGTGGAAATATCTGGAGAGTCCATCTGCATTGGCATGGTCAGTCCCAGGTCTATGTTCCACTGTGAAGTCCATCCCCTGTAGGGAAATGGACCACCTAAGAAGTTTGGGATTTTCACCCTTCATCTGATTTAGCCACAAGAGGGGCTTATGGTCTGTCTGAATCTTGAAGTGAGTGCCAAACAAGTATGGCCTCAGCTTCTTCAGGGCCCAAACCACAGCAAAGGCCTCCCTCTCAATAGCTGACCAACGTTTCTCTCTAGGGGTTAGCCTTCTACTAATAAAAGCAATGGGCTGGTCTTGAGCATCTACATTCAGTTGTGAAAGAACAGCTCCCACACCCAACTCAGAAGCATCTGTCTGGACTATGAACTCTTTGGAGTAGTCTGGACTTTTCAGAATAGGTGCACTGCACATGGCCTGCTTCAGGTCATCAAATGCTTTTTGACAGCTCACTGTCCACTGAACTTTCTTTGGCATCTTCTTAGAGGTCAAGTCATTAAGTGGTGTCACAATGGACACATAGTTCTTAACAAACTTTCTGTAGTACCCAGTCAGGCCCAAGAAAGCTCTGACCTGAGTCTGGGTAGTTGGAGGAGTCCAGTCCTTTATGGTCTGGATCTTGCTCTCCAGTGGTTGAACCTGACCCCCACCGACTAGGTGGCCCAGGTATACAACCTTGCTCTGCCCTATCTGGCACTTAGTGGCCTTGATAGTGAGGCCTGCCTTTTGCAGGGCCTCTAAAACATTCCTCAGGTGGACCAGGTGATCCTCCCAGGTGGAGCTAAAGACAGCAATATCATCAAGATAAGCTGCACAGTAGTCATCCAGGCCTGTAAGGACTTGATTCACCAACCTTTGGAAAGTGGCAGGTGCATTCTTCAAACCAAAGGGCATTACCACAAATTGATAATGTCCTCCTGGGGTCGAGAAAGCAGTTTTGGCCTTTGCATTCTCAGCTAGTCTGATTTGCCAGTAGCCTGCTGTCAGGTCAAATATGCTCAAAAACTCGGCAGCTGCCAGTCTGTCAATGAGCTCATCTATCCTAGGCATTGGGTGGGCATCTGTCCTAGTGACAGCATTGAGACCTCTGTAGTCCACGCAAAACCTCATCTCTCTCTTACCATCTTGGGTGTGAGGTTTTGGCACAAGAACTACAGGACTAGCCCAAGGGCTCTCTGAAGGTTCAATGACTCCCAGCTCCAACATCTTTTGTACCTCAACTTTTATGCAGTCCCTGACATGGTCAGGTTGCCTGTAGATTTTACTCTTCACAGGCAGACTGTCACCAGTGTCCACCTCATGGGTGCACCAGTTTGTCTGACTTGGGGTCAGAGAGAACATATGTCTGTAGGATTGCAGAACTTGTCTGCAGTCCTGTTGCTGATGGACAGTGAGGCTGTCAGAAAAGACCACACCATCAACTGAGCCATCATCAGGGTTCTGAGTCAACAGGTCTGGGAGAGGGTCACTCTCTTCCTCCTGCCCCTCATCTGTAGCCATGAGTAAGCCCATGTCTGCCCTGTCAACATATGCCTTCAATCTGTTGACATGAAGCACCCTGTGGGGGCTTCTGGGAGTCCCAAGGTACACTAAGTAGGTGACTTCTCCCTTTTTCTCAACAATAGTGTGGGGTCCAGACCATTTGTCTTGGAGTGCTGCTGGGGCCACTGGCTCCAACACCCACACTTTCTGCCCTGGCTGGTACACAGTCAGCACAGCCTTTTGGTCATGCCAAGCTTTTTGGAGTTCTTGGCTTGCCTCAAGGTTTTTAGAAGCCTTCTTCATATACTCTGCCATCCTGGAGCGGAGACCAAGTACATAATCCACTATATCAAGTTTGGGTTGTCTGAGAGGTCTCTCCCATCCTTCCCTTACTAAACATAAGGGTCCTCTTACAGGATGACCAAACAAAAGCTCAAAAGGGCTGTAGCCATCCCCCTTTTGTGGGACCTCTCTGTAAGCAAACAGAAGGCAGGGTAAAAGGATGTCCCATCTTCGCCTAAGCTTGTCTGGTAAACCTTTTATCATCCCTTTTAGGGTCTTGTTGAATCTCTCCACAAGCCCATTGCACTGTGGGTGATAGGGTGTAGTGAACTTGTAGTTGACACCACATTCCTTCCACATTGCAGTCAAATATCCTGACATAAAGTTGGCCCCTCTGTCAGACACCACCTCCTTTGGAAAACCCACTCTGGAGAAGACTCCAAGTAGGGCTCTTGCCCCAACAGGGGCTGTTGTGGTCCTCAGGGGAATAGCTTCTGGATACCTGGTAGCATGGTCCACTATCACCAGTATAAATCTGTGCCCAGATGCTGTAGGGGGGTCCATTGGTCCTACAATGTCTATCCCCACTCTTTCAAAGGGAACCCCCACCACAGGTAGTGGTATGAGGGGGGCCTGTGTGGTGCCACCTGATTTGCCACTGGCTTGGCAGGTGACACAGGAGCGACAAAACTCCTTGGTATCTTCTGACATGTGAGGCCAGTGAAAGTGAGGGACAAGTCTGTCCCAAGTCTTGTTCTGGCCTAAGTGTCCTGCAAGGGGAATATCATGGGCCAAGGTAAGAAGGAAGCCTCTGAAACTCAAGGGTATTACCAACCTCCTGGGCGCACCAGGCTTGGGGTCTCTAGCCTCTGAGTACAGCAGCCTTTCATACCAATACACTCTATGGGTACCTTGAGCATTCCCTGCAGCCTCAGCAGCAGCCTGCTGTCTGAGGGGTTCAAGAGAGGGGCAGTCTAATTGAGCCTGCCTCAGATCTGCCCTTGAAGGTCCCCCTGTCCCAAGAAACTCAACCTGATCAGGTTCCAGTTCTTCTAGGACAGTTCCTTCAGGGCTCTCAGAATCATCCTCCTGGGAGGGCTGATCCACCACCTGAGGCAGGGGGGAAGGCACAGCCTTTACCCTACTGCTCTTTCTCTTGGGTTGTGTCTGGTCCATTGTCCCAGGATCCAGCACTTGTTCAGTGTTACACTTTTTGGCCTGTGACCTGGTCACAGCAAGGACATGTGCATCTATCCCAAGCATTTCTGCATGGGTCCTATACTCCACTTCAGACCAAACTGAAGTTTCAAGATCATTTCCCAACAGACACTCTACAGGAAGGTCTGAACTTACCACAACTTTCTTGAGGCCAGTTACCCCTCCCCAGGAGAAGTTAACAATTGCCACACTATGGGAGGTAGTGGCATTGCTAGCGTTGGTCACTAGGTAGTTCTCACCTAGCATGATCTGTCCAGGGTCCACAAAGGCAGGTGTCACCATTGTGACACTAGCCCCAGTGTCCCTGTAGGCCTGAGCCATTCTATTATTGATAAAAGGAGTCTGTCTGAACTTGCCCAGGTTACTGGGGCCTACAGTAGAGGACAAAGCTATGTCCCCATCACAGATCAGAACAGCCTGAGTAGGTATCCTGGCTAGGCCAGGACCCTCCTCAGTTGCCAGGGTTAACCCTACTACACCCTTTTGCTGGGAACCACCACTTACAGCTGGACTAGGGGGTACAGTTGCCTTAGGGGCAATGGTGGCTGGGGGCTTATCCTTTTTGGTGCACTCACTGAACCAATGTGAGTTTGACTTACAATAGTTGCACCATGGTTTCTTTTGGCCATCTTTCTTCTAAACCTTTTTGGAACCACCCTCCCCCTGAGCCTTTTGGGGGCCTGGTGAAGACTTCTGGTCTTTTTGTTTCTGATCATTACCCTTCTGGTCTGCCTTTTTCTGATCACCGCCCTGGTTCTGGTTTTTCTGCTTAACTCTAGTCCTGACCCACCTATCTGCCTTCTTTCCCAATTCCTGGGGAGAAGTTAGGTCAGAGTCAATCAAGTGTTGATGCAACAGCTAGTTTTGACAGTTATTAAGGATTTGTTCTCTCATGATCAAATTATACAATCCTGTATAGTCCTTAACCTTACTACCCAACAACTAGCCTTCCAGAGCCTTAGTGGCACAATCTACAAAGTCAGTCCAGTCCTGAGTCTGTGTCTTCTGGGTATCCCTGAACAACAACCTGTATTGTTCAGTGGTTAGGCCAAACCCATCAATCAGAGCACTCTTCAGGACAGTGTAATTGTCTGCATCCTCATCACTAACTGTGAGGAGCTTGTCTCTACCTTTCTCAGAGAAGGAGAGCCACAAGATAGCTGCCCACTGACTTTGGGGTACCTGCTGTACTTTGCAAGCTCTCTCCAAAGCAGTTATCCATTTGTGGATGTCATCCCCACACTTGTAGGGAGGGACAATCTTGCTCAGGTTTCTATTATCATAGGTCCTGTCTCTATCCTTAGGGATATTGCTGCCACCAGTGGGTTCTAACCCACTTAACTTCTGCTCTCTAGCCAGAGCAAGCTTCTCCTTGGCAAGGGCAAGTTCTTCCCTCTCAATCCTTAGATTAGCTTCCCTCATTCTGGCTTCATGCTCTTTTCTCTGTGGGGAAGTCATTCCCCTGTGAGAAGAGGCATTGGAGCTGTTAGAGACATGGGAGTGGATGGATTCCCTTGAAGGGGATCTGTCTCTCCTATTTCTCTGGTTAAGTCCACTTGGGGGTCTGAATGGGGGGGCCCCATTCAGACTCCCATGCAAGCTTAAGTTAGCCTGGCTAAGTCTTCCTACTTCGACCTGGCTGTCTACCTCCTCATCTGAAGTCCCACCTGTCTCGTCTGTAGTGGGTAGACCCTCACCTGTACCTATGGTACTAGCCTGGGAGGCCCTAAGAGCATCATACTCCTCTAGGAGCTCTACTAGCTGAATGAGGGTAGGTTTGAACCCTGTTTTAACTTTCTGGAGGTACACAATTGTCTCATCTCCTGAAAAGTTAGGGTATCATGTCTAGAGGGGATCTTTCTAAGATCTACCCCTCCTGGGAGAGAATCACCTTGATCTCCTCTCAGAGACATGATCTAGTGAGGGTGTGGTGTGTGCACCTACCTACACTAGTTGTATCTACTAAACCTCTCTAGTAGTTGTAGTCAGGGTGTGCTAGGCCCTTCAACCTACAACAACTAAGTCCAGTAGGACTTAAGTATTTATAATCTATGTTATATGTACCTAAACAATATCTTATGTGATCTTTCAATTAAGTATCTCAAGATTACAATGGTATTAGAACAGCAAGCTCAGATCCCAACCGCTCCTCACCAATGTGAGAAGTTGGCCTGATATATGATGTCACTAATTCTAGTGTACACCTTGTATCATTCCAAACAACCCTTATGGTGATTGGTTGTAAAGTCAACCTTATAGACCAGCTATCCTAGTGGTAGCATGGACAAGAGCAGTCTTAGGCTAAACTCTGAATGGCATGTGAAGCTAGCTGTTATACCATGTGTAATCCCTTGAATACCAAATGAAAGGACACCACAACAGATATATATAAAAATAGAATGTATTTATTCTTGGCAAACCCTCAGCACTCTATGAGATTCGAGGTAAGTACAACACAGTCTTAAGTAAGCATACATTAAGTCACACAGGTAAGTAATACAGTTAGGCCCTAGGGGCCACGCAAACCATATACTAAGTAAGTGGTATAAGAACCACTGTCACGAACACAGGATAGGCCTAGGCCTAGGGAATCGCTGGGGCTACACTATACTACCAAAGGTTAGGAAGTGGGAGGCCCACGGGATTCAGGTGCAGAGTGGAAACACTCACGCGTAATGCGTAAAAGTCGATAGAATCACTAGCAGTTAGAAATAAGCAGTTTTAGGACACTTCTGGTATAGCTAGAAAGTCGAGACTCAGAAACTAGACCCTAGGATAGTCAATACCCTTGTGAGCATCGAAGTACCCAAGTTACCTAGCCCACGGACTGCGGGTGCATAGGTGTGAACTTGCGTCGGGTTTCGTCGTGGACTTCTATGGATGCCTGAAGGAAAGTTGCTGACAGGCAGTCAGTGAAGAGTGTCCGGTGGATCCCAAGGTGGGGATCAAGAAGGAAGGAACCTGCAAGCAGAAGGGACAGAGTCTAGGTCACCAGACAGGAGCCGGAAAGGAACCAGGAAGGAACCAGGCGATGTCGTGAAGATGCAGGTGAAGAGGTGAAGCTTGTCGCAGCAGCCACGGGTACCAGGAGACGTCGAGGACGACCAGGACCAGGAGGTGAGCTGTCCCACGAAGGCTCTTGCTGTCGGCGGCGTCGAAGTCGAGTCAGGACCCAACAAGCCTTGGCAAGCGGAACCCACGCAGGATGGAGGACTTGCTTCTGGTGCAGACCAGGAAGGTCTGGGGTGCTTCTCTTTCACAGAGGAGCGGGTGCCAGTCTGGAGGAGCCGGACCAGCAAGATGAAAACAAAGGTTCGTCGTCGCAGAGGCTACTAGCCAGCGGGCCAGCAACCGGACAATACGTCGAGCAACACAGGTGCAGAAGGGCCCCACGCAGAACACGTGAAGTGTGGGGAGCTGATCTTCTTTGCAGATGGTGCTCGGGAATGGGGCTTCTCAATTCCCCAAGCACAGCCTCGAGGAAGCCTCAGAAGTCGCGCTAGTCAGTTACTAGCCACTTTTCCCAAGTCGCCGGTCCCACGTCCCTCGTCGCCTCCACGGGTCTCAGCTTCGCTGGAGATGTGGATCTGGTTCAGAGGTGTCTGGAAGTCTCGGCGCTGGTCAGTCTCTGCAGTCGTCCCTCGTAGGATTCAGTCCCAAAGCAAGCAGCGGTCGCTGGACGGTGCCTGGTTGCCCAGGGTGGTCACTCCTTAGCCGCAAGGGAGATTTCTTGAGTCTTCTTCCTGAGGTCGAATGTCGAAGGTCCAGAGTTTCTGTTCAAGTTGCAGATTCAGGTTAATCTAATTTAGCAGGGCCCAACTAGCTACTAATATACTGGGCTAGTGGGCTGGGCTACCTGCAAGGTCCCTCCTATGGGTGGGACCAGGAAGGGGAGTGGCTACACCCCCTTTCCTTTGTCCAGTTTCGCGCCAGAGCTGGGGCTGGAGTGCCCCAGCACCGGTTTGAACTGGACTATGCATGGGACACCTTGTGTGCCCCAGGCAGTGTCTCGTTTCATTCAACCCTCCCTGCCCCAATACACTAAATCCTGTCTAGGGTGGTGCTCGCACCTCCCGAGGCAGGAAACCTATTGTCCAAGCCTCCCTCGCTGGAAGGACTCCCAGCAGCAGGAGGTCAGACTTGTGTCTGTGGCAGCAGCATCCATTTTGTGATGCTGGGGCTCTGGTTAACTTTAACCGGGTAAGTAGGTTTCAACATGTCTTCTCCCTCTAGAAGTGAGGGATAATATCTTCATTGCCAGAAATGGTATGGGGGTATTATTCCAAAGTGTTAGACACCTTACACGACATGTTTCGATAAAGCCAAACCATAGTTACCATAACCGTTTAAGATTATAAGGCACTTTAAGGGTATATGGTAGGCTATATCATAGAACAGCTATAAGGACATGGTTCCGAAAGCTGCAGACAGGCTCGGCTCATGCTAGAGCACCATCTCACATGTTACCAAGCACTCTGCCTCCAGGATTGTTAAGGCCTGCCATAGGAGTGGCTGATAGGTACACATGTGTCTATATAAGGTAGGTATAGGAATACTACACCTAAGCAAGGGGTGATTACACGACCTTGCCCCAGCTGAGTGATCAGCCAGTTGTGTCATAATGGAAGGCCAGGCCAGGGGTGGCATAATACATGCTGCAGCCCCTGGTAGGCCTAGGGTACACCTATGCCCTGGGTACCTAAGGTACACTGTACAGGGGCCAATAAGGTGGTCCTATCCAATTGGGTTATGCACCTAAAGTACATAGTATTAGTTTAGAGAGAGAACAGCTGGGCTGTGGGTCTGATTAGCAGGCCCACAGCCACATCTAAGTCGAAAACCAGAGAAGCAAAAGCAAAAAGTGGGGGTGAACATAGAAAGCAGACCCTACTCTCCTACAAACACTACTCAAGAACTGTTTCCTGACGGGCACGTATTTTTCCAGACAGATACCCGCTTTCGAGACGCTCCCCGGCTACCCCCTTGAACCGGATGATTTTCCACCTTTGAAATTAGTTATCACAGAAACTGGTGGTGATCACCTGATATCCAAGTTGTACAAATGATGCATGAAGCACTACTCCCTGCCCGGGATGTAGGGGTTCACGCAGCATGGGAGCGGGACCATGGTCATCCCTTGACTGTCTTTCAATGGCACCGCTGCTGTATGCAGACACGCCTGGTATCACTTAATGACAGTCACAAGCTGCAACACTTTAAGTTTTTATGGCGGGTATACGTCACACCAACGAAAGTGCACCAGATGGACCCGTTTCATCCCCATAAAAGTCCCGAATGTCACTCACCGTCTGCTGATCTCGCTCACATAACACAAAACTGCAGGATACTGGCTAAGTATTGGAGGACTACATTTATACAATTGTCAAGCATGACTCAACTCGCACTCACACTTGCTCCCCAGCAGGCACTTCTTGGGTTTGTGCATAATGTCCCAAAAACATTGTGCCGCGTCGTGGCCATACACTCATGTTCGTTAAAAGGGAAGTGGCCATACACTGGGGAAGCAGGCACCCACCAGGGCGAAAGGCATGGCTTAACAGCATATTACTTTGCAACACGAATAACGAACTCTTAGGCACAATTACAGCCACCAACATCTAGACCACGTGACATATGGCAGCTGCAATGCACATACCTACTTGAACTAAAGGACCCAACTGACTCATAACCTGAACATTAATGTATGATTGCAGAGTCCAGAATGAATAGAGTAGACATGGCACACACTGCCGAGTAGCAGGCAACCCCTTTCGACCTTAGGGGATTTGGTCTCTCACTCTATATAACAAAACCTGCTGAGGCTTTTAATGTACCACTGTATGTAAAATGGGATGGAATGTAATGACTACCATGTGAAAAATGATTGATGAGTATGTACTGTACCTTATTTGCAAAAACTGAAGAACAAGTTACTTATTACTTACCTGTAGAATTACCCCCTGGCGTCAGACTGGATCCGGAGAATTCTTTCATAAGTAGTACCTCTGTGCGTCGAAAGGTGGCATCGGTCAGCTCCGAGTTCGTCGTTGGCGTCGGGGTCGCCGGGATGACGTCGCGGTAGCTACTTAGACGCCACCCTTGCACGCTGACATCAGTTCTTTTACACAACATTCCACACCAGAAGTGCAGAGACATGAAAGACACTGACCACTGGTGCACAAATCTAGGGCCTTGAAAGGGATTTCCTGACCCTAGAAGTCAGTTTGCAGAATGGGGAGGATGGGTGGGGCGGTAAGGAATCTATAACTAATCTATGTGTCTTACAGATATATCGTTATCGAACTTGTTCATCAGAATGAGACTATTTGCTATAGATTCCTTACCTGTAGAATGAATACCCCAGCAATACTAACCCCGAGGTGGATCTGCGAACCAAGTTCACACCAGAAAGTCCTGGAGAACAGGGCATATCCAAAGAAGACGTCTCCACGGACTTGGCTATCCAGGCAGTAGTGTGTTCTGAAAGTGTGCGTGATGCCCACGTAGCTGCCTGACAGATGTCAATGAGGGGGGCTCCCCTTCTCAAGGCGAAAAAAAGGCAACCCCCTATGAAGATTATTTGAGGTCAGGGAACAGGGGGAAAAGAGAACAACGAACTATAATATACAGTATCCCTCAAGACCTATATTGCTTTAATTATCGTGGGTTCAGATAGGAAGAACACAACAACCTATTACATGTATTATTTTTTTATCTTTTTTATTTAATTTCTTTTGGTCATTATTTTACGTACAGGTAAAATTCATCTCTTATTTTCAAAAAGAACATACAAACATTTATTACTATTTTCATATATACAAAACTATCTACGTTATACCAAAATATATAGCAGGCTTTTTATATAATTACACTTTTAAAAAGCAAAGTTGGTATAAAATGCAATTGAATATTGTCTTATACAAGCCTTGGCATTACTTCAAAAAAGAAGAGATCCCCACACCATTTACACCTCTACACACTCCTCATTCATATCACTCTCATACATAACATACACCCTACCCACCCCAGAACCCGACAACATGCACAGAAAGACCAAAAACAGGGGTGAGCTGCTCAACCCTCTGTTGCTGTGCTGTGCGCTGGGGTGTGTCATACACACTGGTCGACGCGCGTTTCGATGGCTTATTCTCCTTTAGTTGCCATCTTCTTCAAGACCTGTTACTAATCAGTTAGGTAACGGGCATGGATGGGGGAATAAGATTTCTTTGTACTGTATTAGCCTTATTACGGATATTTTTGGATCCGGAAATTGAACGAGTCGTTTTTCACGCAAAATGTACTTAGATTGTTATCTAAGGGGATGCAACTATAAGTGCCAGCCTTCCTGTGTTCGCTTCATATTCATACGAATATAACTGAAGGTTTTCCTTTATCTTGTTTCTTTTGTTTTTATTTTGTCCTTTTTTGGGGATGGGCCACGGCGTTGTAAATATCGTTTTGTTGATCCCTGATTCTCTTCTACCAGGTGAACCTTGAATAGCTGGTCAATTTCACACGTAGCGCCGTCCACACGTACAGTCGCTCTGGTATAACGTAGATAGTTTTGTATATATGAAAATAGTAATAAATGTTTGTATGTTCTTTTTGAAAATAAGAGATGAATTTTACCTGTACGTAATATAATGAACAAAAGAAATTAAATAAAAAAGATAAAAAAATAATACATGTAATAGGTTGTTGTGTTCTTCCTATGTGAAACCACGATAATTAAAGCAATATAGGTCTTGAGGGATACTGTATATTATATGGCTCCCCTTCTCAAAACAGTGGTTGCTGCTGTCGCCCTGGTGGAGTGGGCGCGCAGTCCCTCTGGAGGCTCCTTCTTTGCCAAAGAGTAGCAAGCTTTAATGAACAAAACGAGCCACCTAGAGATGGTCCGTTTGTGCATAGACCTACCTTTTTTGGCGCCCACATAGCCAACAAAGAGCTGGTCATCCACCCGGAATAGCTTGGTGCGATCCAAATAAAATTAAAGCGTATGTTTTGCATCCAGATGGTGGAGCCTCTCTTCCTCCTTAGAAGGATGCGAAGGCAGAAAGAAGGTGGGCAAAGTGATGGTTTGACCAATGTGGAAAGAAGTAACTACCTTGGAAGAAAGGAAGGTCTCGTTCTGAGGAACGACTATGTACGGATGAACAGCCAGAAAAGGAGGCTTCTGACAAAGAGCTTGTAGCTCACTCACCCTGTAAGCAGGGGTGATGGCAACAAGAAAGCCAGTAGTTAGAGCAAGAAGTCTGAGAAGACAGTTATGAAGCGGCTCAAAGGGAGCGCACATAAGGTAAGTAAGAACCAAGTTCAAGTCCCACTGAGGCATTACGAAGGGAATAGGAGGAAAAAGATGAGTAATGCAATTAAGGAAGTGAGTTACAACATGGGACTTGTAAAGAGAATGCTGATCAGGAAGCCTAAGAAAGGCTGAAATGGCTGATAGGTAGCCTTTCAGAGTGCCAAGAGTAGAGCCCTGCTGGGCCAAAGATAGGAGGAACAAAAGAATCTAAGAAAGAGGGGCAGAAAGGGGATCCACAGCCTTTGCTGTGCACCATGCCACAAATTTGTTCCATCTGCAGGCGTATTCCGTCTAAGTGGAGGGATGCCTGGCTGCCAAGATAACATCACAGACTTCGGGAGGAAGGTCAAAGGCTGTCAACTGTCGCTGCTCAATCTCCACGCAACGAGGTGGAGACTGGACAGGTTCGGGTGGAGGATCGTCCCCTGCTGCTGCGACAGAAGATTCTCCTGAAGAGGCAGTCGGATCGGAGGCTCGATGGACATGTGTAACAGCTCGGGATACCAGCCTCTTCGTGCCCAATCCGGAGCCACAAGGATGACTTGGGCCCGGTCGCGCTTGATCTTTTTCAGCACTCTGGGCAGAAGAGGTATAGGCAGAAAGGCGTATAGAAGACCGCAACTTCACTCTCGACAAAAAGCGTCACCTAGCGAGTACCGCCTTGGAAATTACAACGTGCAGAATTGCTGACTTTGCACGTTCTCTTCGTTGGCGAATAGATCTAACCAAGGCTCTCCCCACTGCTGAGAGACCTTGTGCCACCTCCGAGTGAAGACGCCATTGGTGATCCATCATGCACCTGCGGCTGAGTTCATCCGCCCTGGTGTTCAGTGAACTTGCTTGGTGTTGAACCACCAGGGATATGCCCTGATCTTCCAGCCATGTTCGGAGACGGAGAGCCTCTTGACATAGGGTCCAGGACCCCACCTCGCCCTATTTGTTGCAGTACCACATGGCGGTGGTGTTGTCTGTGAACACCTGTATCACTCTTCCCCGGACAGATGGAAGGAATGCTTTTAGTGCAAGACAGATTGCTCGAAGCTCAAGAAGGTTGATGTGGAGCCCAGATACCGGCAGAGACCAGAAGCCTCTGATCTCCGCCTCTCTCATGTGCCCGCCCCACCCTAGAAGTGATGCATCTGTCACCACCGTATACTCCGGTTGGGGAAGGGAGAAGGATCTGCCGTTGAACCAATCCTGGTTTGTTAGCCACCACTGCAATTGACGTGCAGTGCCCTCCGAGATCTGAACGCAATCAGACAGATTCCCCTGATGCTGGGCCCACTGGAACTTCAGGTGCCACTGCAGAGGCCGCATATGCAACCTGGCATGATCTACCAGCAGGATGCAGGAGACCATAAGGCCCAGCAGCCTCAGGGTCATTCTGACCAAAACCCAGGAGAAAGGCTGAAAGATCGGATTCATATCCCGGACTCGCTGTTCGGGAGGATAAACCCGAAACTGCGTCGTGTCCAGAACCGCTCTGATGAAAAGGAGCTTCTGAGAGGGAGTCAGGTGTGATTTCGGCATGTTCATAGTGAACCCCAGAGAGAGCAGGATGTTCCCGGTAGTCTGGAGGTGGACTGGTGCCTGGGGCGAGTCCGCCTTCAACAGCCAGTCGTCAAGACAGGGGAAGACTGGAACCCCTGATCTGCGCAGATGAGTTGCAACCACCGCCATCACCTTCGTGAACCCCCGAGAGGCGCAGGTAAGGCCAAAGGGGAGCACAGTAAACTGAAAGTGCTCGTAGCCCACCATCAACCGCAGCTAACGCCAGTGGGCCGGCAGGACAAGGATGTGAAAATAAGCGTCCTGGAAGTGCAACGCTACCACCCTGTCTCTAGGGTCGAGGGCAGACAGGACCTGCGCTAGCATCAACATTTTAAACTTCTCCTTCGGGAGGAAGCGGTTGACGTTCCTGAGATCCAAGATAGGACGCAGGCCTTTGTCCTTCTTGGACACCAGAAAGTAGTGGGAATAGCAACCACGACCTACTTCTGGGGCAGGAACTCGCTTGATGGCTCCCTTGGCCAAGAGAGCCAAAACTTCCTGTTGGAGAAGGGCCAGATGATCCTCCGACATGCGATGGTGCTGAGGCAGTATTGATGGAGGAGTAGTCTTGAAGGGGAGGGATTAGCCCCTTTAGACTATCTGCAAAACCCACCTGTCCGATGTGATGGTGCGCCACTGGGGGAGGTGATGGCGAATCCTGCCGCCCACTGGCGATTGGTGGCCCTGAAATGTCAGACTAGGAGGGTTTGGAGGCTGCTGCAGAGGGGGCAGTGGTGGACTGGGCCCGCTCGCTGGCCCTCAGACCCGCGGTGGTGGGTCCCCCTGTGCAGGGGCTGAAAAGCTTGCACCAGCCTGTGGCTCTGGGCGGAACGTGGTGGGGCACCCCTTCCGTAGCCACAAAAGGGGCGAAAAGCAGGCTGCGCTGGGCGGGTGGTGGAGAGGCCCAAGGACTTGGCCATAGCCCGAGAGTCCTTGAAACGCTTGAGCGCGTTGTCCGCTTTGTTGCTACAACAGGCGATGGCCATCAAAGGGCATGTCTATTAGGGTAGCTTGGATATCCCCTGAAAAACCAGTCGACCTCAGCCAGGCGAAGGATTGAAGGGCTACCAACTTTGAAATCGTCCTGCCTAGCGATTCGGCGGTGTCCAGCCCACAGCAAACGGTAAACTTGGCTACTTCCCACCCCTCGGCAACTGCACAGGAGAGTACTGCCCGGGCTTCTTCCTGGCACTCGGGCAGCACCTGCGCCACTGTATCCCACAAAGAATGGGTGTAACGGCCCAACAGACATGCAGTGTTTATCAACCGCAGTCTCAAGCAGGAGGAAGAAAACATCTTCTTTCCAAGATGGTCCAGCTTTTTGGATTCCCTATCAGATGGAGCAGTAGGGAATGCCCCTTTTGACGTCGAGGCCTGGATCACCAAGCTCTCAGGGGAACGGTGTTGGGAGAGGAAAGAGGGGTTGCCCGGAGCCGGGCAGTGGCGTCGAGCAATCATCCTTTCCACAGGAGCCTCTGTGTTGGGCCTGGACCAGGTGCCCAAAAGGATGTCAGTTAGGGCTTCATTAAACGGCAGCAGCAGGTCCGAAGAGCTCGCTGCCAGTTGAAGCATCTATGTCAGGAGGTTAGTCCTGACGGCCACCGTAGATAGCTGGAGGTTGAGAGCCTCGGCCGCCCTACACAACACCACGGCGTAAGAAGCTCCCTCCTCCGCAGCCACGGTAGGAAGAGACAACATGCCATGGTCTGCAGAAGTATCCAGACCACTGGCGTCCCCCAACTCCTCTCGCCAGTCCGGATCATACTCTAACTGGTCAGTTAAAGGGTCTCCAGACCCCTCCCAGCCCACCTCACACTTCTCTGGTTGCCAATCTGGCCTGAAAGAACCAGGGTGGAACAGGGGCACAAAAGTACCCGTCGGCGCTGGATCTGGCGTCAGGCGACGTCGGTCCGGCTCCGTTTCCACATTGTGGTGGAGGCCGGGGTCGACGATGGCTGAGGACAACACCGGCGGCGGCTTTGGCCATGGTGCCGGTGGAATCGGCACCAGTCGACCTCATAACACCGGGCCTGAATCCAAGGGACCCTGCGGTGCAGAGGCCGGAGCCACCGGCGTTGAAGGCCTAGGGCCCCCAGTCGAGTCTGCAGGGCCCGAAGTTGGGCCAGCAGAGTCAGGCTGCCCAAAGATGGCATGCATCGCTTCATAAAAACTGTGAAGCTGGGCAGGGGTCGCTCTGGGTCCAGTAATGGGGGGGAAACTTGGAGCCGACCCTTCAAGCTCCGTACGCGGAGCCGCGGGAGGGGCACCACCTCCATCCCTCATCGCTTCGGCCGACGGACAGGGAGAAGTCGGAGAGCGATGATGCTTCTTCGAATTCTTGTTGTGCTTCGGCTTACCGGAGGAGTGCGAAGACTTCAAAGACAAATGGTGGTGGTGACTCCGCAACCGGTCCCTCTACCTCCCGCCCGACCGGGACTTCGAACAGTGTGGAGCCGACTGCCGGGCCTCGAGAAGCTTTCGTAACCGCTCCCGCAAAGACTTCGGTTTAATGGTTCGGCAGTCGGAACATAACTTGGGATCGTGTTCCAGGCACCACAGGCACACGCGGTGCGGATCCGTCACCGACATCAGTTTTCGGGAGGAACCGCAAGCCTTTAAACCGGACATCCCTGACGTGCACCAGGAGTCGAAGACTCAAAACGGTGTTGACAAAAGTCAGCCAAAACTCAGTCAAAAAGTGACTGGAGGTACCGCTCTCTCCGGATCTGCACTGGCTGGCACAGAAAAAGAAAAAGAAAGAACTGACATCAGCGCACGAGGACGACGTCTAAGTAGCTACCGGAAAGTCATCCCGGGGACCACGACGCCAACGATGACGCACAGGGGTACTGCTGACGAAAACATTCTCTGGATCCAGTCTGATGCCTGGGGGTAATTCTACAGGTAAGGAATCTATAACTAATTGTCTCTTTCAGATAATAAAGTTTTCACCCAAAAAAAGTATGGTTCTTCTATTCTTTTTTAAATTTCTTGATCTATTCTTCCAATTATGGACTATTTTATTGAGTTTGACTTTCAGACAACTGGCCACTTTAGTTGTTTTATTATACCAATAAATTATATCCATTTCATTTATCTGCAGGTTATCCAAATAAAAAGTTCACTGAACCTGGGTAAATAAAGCTAGATGTTTACCATCAATATCCGTTATTAATCACATTGGGAATTCAACCTGCAAGGGAAGGACTTTTTCCTGATTGTTCATCTTCGGATTTACTGAGGTTCTGTACCAAGCTTGAAAAATATATAATCAATCAGGGCAGCTTTGTTAGTCCTGGATAAACATCTAGGTTGCCTGGATATCAGATTTTAAAATACAATTTAAACGCACAAAGCCACTATTAGGTAGACCCACTTACCTATCACAAGTTGACCTAGATATGAGGCAGTTTGGAGATGCCGCTGTAGATATGTTGTAAACTGACAAAAGGTCAACCGGACATTTGTCCTCCTGCTTTGGTCTCAATTGTAGATTCAAATCACCCTTATCACAATCAAGGTATTTGGAAATATGGTACATATATTACTTAAGCCACCATTAAAAAAGACTGACTGGGTTTTTTATGGAATGATTTATCACCATATCTTACATGTACATTCAGCAAACAACTTCTCTATTAATGCAGAATTATTATACAGATTAATGTTGCATGCCTGTATCCAATCACATTTTTTCCTTACTTGCCTTATACTTCTTACTATCTTTATAAACATTAGGGTTATGAAACTACCCGAAGGGCACCTGGCACTTATGCTTCTCGTTTGGCAATAGATTTGAGCAAATCTGTCAAATATAAGTTTATCCCAAGTCAACTAAGCCTCCTGGAAACAAATAGGAGCATTCCACTATATTCATGCACCCCGAGTTCTTTATTTTACTTAATCCATGAACGTTCGTACGAGAAAAAAAGGTTGTAAGGAAAATTTGATATTTCTAACCTGCTACCTTCTTCCGACGCAGACAAGGATAAATAATATCCTCCTGTAACCTTGCATGTCACCTCCTTTTTGCGGCAAGGTTTATTTTCACGTTCTTTTCTACTAAACCCAACAGAACCCCTTTGCAGCTCTCACGTGTCATCATTGAAAGATAAATCAACTTGATTGCTGCTTATACAGCATGGTTATTTAAGAATAAATTAACATGTGGTTGCTCTATTTCTTCTCTTGAAGCTATTTTAATTCCTTAAAGGTTTCACCCATGATCATCATGCTATATTAGCTTTTTTGCTTATCAAAAGTGAAAAAAACTACATCTTTGATACTTTCGTCCCTCTTTGTCCTGTACAAAGCCAACCGAATTTATGTTGTTTGATTATACCACTTTTAGTGATCGACAATTTTGAAATATTAGTAGATTTTTATCTGTTTAAAAGCCTCCACTTTTTATATTTTTTCCTGATCTTAACAAGCAGAGGTATAAAAAAAGGCAATCATACCATTCTTTTTTATCTAAATCAGATTGCTTCATATTTCTCACAGATTTTCTTTTAACTTGCATTCCTTATAGGGTATATGCGTTGACTTCATCTCTCTAATGTCTATCAATGTATTCTATTTTCCTCTCAGCAGATTACCCTTTAATGAACATATTCATTTATGAAGGATTGAACTTCCCATCCAACTATAGACTAGCTCCTCGGTGGACCCACTCACAATTAGATTTTTTACCACATTATGTTAAACTGTATTTCCTGAACCTACGTTGTCCAGGGGGATAGATATCATTTTGTCTGTTTTTATTTTACCCACAGATGTCTTTGAAGATCCTCTAAGATCAGTTATAATACATATTTTAAATGATTTTGGAGATACTTTCCATGGGTCTCATGCGCCTCTTTGAGGGAATAGGATACCTCTTACAAAATATATATTCATATCTCTTTTTGATCAGCATTGGTATTTGTTCTTAAGATGGGACCCCCCCCCCCCCCACCCTTGGTTTTCTCCCTAGTTCTCTGCTTTCCCCCTCCCCCGGGGAAAGAGGTCTACAGTGGATATCTGCTGCTGTCATTCTATTATTGGTCAATGTAGTTAGACTCCTTTGCTGTTATTGGTTCGATTTGCAAAAACAATACACAATGGAGATGTGGTCTTTCATATTATTCTTCGGATGTAACCTGGGGTTGTGTGGTTAGGTGTCAAACTGAAGTAATCACTGTACTTAGTTCTAAGCCTCCAGATGAGGGGTATCCTTACACCTATTTCACTTGGTTTGAAGGCTGTTTGGATTGAGATGATATATTGTATGTAGCAATGTTATATATAACATGCTGCCCTAATGTGTATTACACCACCACTAAATAATAAAATGTATTTAAAAATAAAAGTGGTATTCGTCATATATAAACTGTGGTATTCTCACCCACTCAATTCAATAATCTTTATTTGGATATACAATATCCATTAAAGCACAGGTCAGATAATACCAGCAACAATACAATTTTTGTTAAAAGCACTATATGACAAGCATTTGCAATGCAATAGGTCTCGCAGTTACAAGAGTTTAACCTATTGGTATTGTAAATAACAAATCCTTTTATTTATGTTTCTAAAAACTATTAAAAAATAAAAGGCATTGTTATGTGCAATGCCAATAGCTCAAACTCGTGTCAATGTCGAAGCTATTTATTATAATGGTATATTGCGAGTGGTAGAGAGAGGGCTAGAGAGAGTGGTAGAGGGAGATGTGAAAAGAGAGAGTGAGAGGTAGAGAGTTAGTGAGAGGTACAGAGACAGCAAAATAAGTTTTGTGAGCAGTAAAGAGACTCCGAGTGCGCTGTCCCCTGCCAAATGTTCCCAGCCAGAATATATGTTTTAAAATGATCAAATAGTGAAATCTTCCTGCCACATAAGTTGCATTTTCTTGATGTACCATTTAGATAACCGTGCCACATAATTTGTTACCCCATACCATAATCCCAGCACCTCTGAATATTGTGAGTACCATGGAGTACTCTTAATTGCAAAGGGAAGAACCACATAATGGCCGAGACACTTCCAAATAAACCAGTGAAAGTAAAATGTTCTCTCGTCTACGTTACAGGGTGCCATGCATTTTAAGGGGTTTTGCTTTTGGGTTTGCGTGGCATAAATAAACCAATTCAACAAGTTTCCAAATGTTGACTGTTTAAAAGGCGCAACTACTGCAAGTCACCCCATTGCACCTCACTGACCCAGGGTGCCGGAATTGTATGGCACCCCTCCCCCACCGCCACTAATTCTCGGTAAATATATAGAGCGCGTGCATGTAGCTTTTTACATTGCACCTTCTGAGCGTAATTCCAAAAAGCACGCGCTGTGTATATTTAAAAGAACAAGCCCGTTATGCGTGACAAAGATGGCACAGTGCTGGTTTTCTTTTATGTAAGTCCACCATTGTGATCCCTTTAAATAAGCGCACGCAGAGGCAGCCCCAACATATAAGGAATGGTGGGCCCGGCACTCCATATTTCCCAAACTAAGCACTGAAGAGGTGGCTTGTAGCAAGACCAAGGTACATGAGGCCTGGACGCATTATTAATGTTTAATAAAACAGCTCCAAAGTAAAAAATAAGTACGCAGTGTAAAGGTCTCTATTTCGAAAGAAATTTCAAAAACATGTTGAAAACGTCTGAATAATGAGATCTTGTGCGCTGCTGATTGATGCCGTAACAAATAAAGGTAGACGTGAATGAAGTAAATGGTGCCTGGGGGCCCTGCATGGCAGGGCAGTGTAAGGTTAAAAGTTCACCTTCACGACAACGAAATGCCCCTATTGTTGGTGATAATTGAAAACACGCCGGAACTAACCCCACGGCTGCCAAATAAAGTTTGTAAACTGTGAATGAGGGATATCCTTTAAAAATTTGCACGTAGAAAATAATTCATGTGTGTCTGTGTGAATGTGTTTGTGTGCATGTGTGCGAGCACTTATGTATGCCTGTGTATATCTCAGTATGGACGGCGAAAGTTTTTTAGCTGAACAAATAAAATTAGGAAACAATGCATGTGTGTGTCTGTGTGAATGTGTGCGTGTGCGTGTGTGTGTGCAGTTGAGTGAAGTCTGCACAAATTTGAAAACTGATACCTGTCAAAGAATTAAGCATGCAGGATGGCTCTCACCTCCGTCTCTGCGTATTTTGAAAGCGATTTCAAAAATATGTTGAAGCTATTTATTATAATGGTATATTGCGAGGGGTAGAGAGAGGGCTAGAGAGAGTGGTAGAGGGAGATGTGAAAAGAGAGAGTGAGAGGTAGAGAGTTAGTGCGAGGTACAGAGAGAGCAAAAGTACTTTTGTGAGCAGTAAAGAGACTCATAGTGCGCTGTCCCCTGCCAAATGTTCCCAGCCAGAATATATGTTTTAAAATGATCAAATAGTGAAATCTTCCTGCCACATAAGTTGCATTTTCTCAACTACTGCAAGTCACCCCATTGCACCTCACTGACCCAGGGTGCCGGAATTGTATGGCACCCCTCCCCCACCGCCACTAATTCTCGGTAAATATATAGAGCGCGTGCATGTAGCTTTTTACATTGCACCTTCTGAGCGTAATTCCAAAAAGCACGCGCTGTGTATATTTAAAAGAACAAGCCCGTTATGCGTGACAAAGATGGCACAGTGCTGGTTTTCTTTTATGTAAGTCCACCATTGTGATTCCTTTAAATAAGCGCACGCAGAGGCAGCCCCAACATATAAGGAATGGTGGGCCCGGCACTCCATATTTCACAAACTAAGCACTGAAGAGGTGGCTTGTAGCAAGACCAAGGTACATGAGGCCTGGACGCATTATTAATGTTTAATAAAACAGCTCCAAAGTAAAAAATAAGTACGCAGTGTAAAGGTCTCTACTTTGAAAGACATTTAAAAAACATGTTGAATGCTCCTGCGGAATAATGAGATCTTGTGCGCAGCAGTTGAGTGAAATTTGCACTTTGCATAAATATGAAAACTAATACCTGTGAAAGCTTTAAGCATGCAGGATGGCTCTCTCCTCCGCATCTGCGTATTTTGAAAGACATTTCAAAAATATGTATAAGCTATTGTTTTTAGTGGTAGATTGCGAGGGGTAGAGAGAGGGTTAGAGAGAGTGGTAGAGGGAGATGTTAACCATGCAGGATGGCTCTGTCTCCTCCGTGTCTGCGATGAGGTGGGGAGAGAAGGGAGGGGGAAGGTCAGAGAGAAGGGAGGGGGAAGGTCAATCCGAGGAGCAGAAAGGAATCTGATTAGAAGGGAGGTGGAAATTAAAAGAGCTCAAAAGTAAACCAAAACGCGCAGTGTAAGTGTCTCTATCCTGCTAAATAATGATTTCTCGTGCGCCGCGGATTGATGTCTGAACAGTGTAAATGTCTCTATCCTGCTGAATAATGATTTCTCGTGAGCTCAAAAGTGAAAAAAACCGCGCAGTGTAAATGGCTCTATCCTGCCAAATAATGATTTCTCGTGCGCCGCTGACTGATATCTGAGCAGTTTAAATGTCTCTATCCTGCTAAATAATGTTTTTTCGTGCGCCACCGATTGATGCCTGAACCAATAAAGGTAGAAAAGAATGCGTGTGTGTGTCTGTGTGAATGTGTGCGCGCGTGTGTGTGTGCAGTTGAGTGAAATGTGCAGTTTGCATACATTTGAAAACTAGATTTGAAAACTGAAACCTGCAAAAGCATTAACCATGCAGGCTGGCTCTGTCTCCACCGTCTCTGCGATGAGGTGGGGAAAGAAGGGAGGGGGAAGGTCAATCCAAGGAGCAGAAAGGAAACTGATTAGAAGGGAGGGGGTAGTGTGAAAAGAGCGGGGAGATAAGGGAGGGTGTAATAAAAAACAAAGGAGCCAAAGCTATAGAGAAGGGAGGGGGGAGTGGGAGCAGCTGTGCACGTGCATGCGATAGTGCACTCAAGGTTTAGGCCAGCCAAAAGACTGTGGGTAGCACTTTGAAAATCCCACATACAAAATGTCTCTTCGAGCCTTTGGCTCAGCGAGACCTAAAAAACAATAGTTTAAAAAGGGACTTTCAGGTTACAAAGACTTCAATTGTGTGCATATGTTAAAAAGACATAGTATGAGGGGCGTGGCCAACTGCCGTAGGGAATGGCTGCTCGGTAGCTTTGCTCCGGAGCGACATCCCTGAATTATCACGTTTTTAATAGAGATCCCCCTGGCTGACCTGCTGCCCCTAGAGGTCCGGTGGAGGTTGTGGAGTGCCTGGGAGCCCCGGCCGAAATTCCAGAAGATTGAGGCCGCTGCCGGTGTTGAGCTCCGTTGGGCTGGCATCACTGAGAGCGCCCCTGCGACCGGAAGATAACCTGATCGGCTCGCGAGCGCTACTTGAGGCCGGTGCTGAGGCCTGGTAGTGACGGGGGCTGCGACAACGCTTGGAGCGGCGCGGCTCGCTCAGGCGGCGCTGCGCCCGCAATATAAAGGCCAAAAGTGACGGACCCGGCGCCCAAGAGTGAGCGGGGGACTGAGGCAGCGCTTCACCGCGACGTGACAAAGCTGTCCAGGGATCGCAAATCCAAGCGCGATCCTGAATCGGAGTACTCGGCACCTGGAGGATTCCATACACGGCTAGCACCAGTTGAGTTTCAGGGGCCCAATTTGGGGCCCGTAAGGTATTTGAACACAGGGAGAACCTGCACATGCGAGGGGCCACCCCGGGACAAGGGCTAATAACTGCTGCACATGCACTTAGGGCTGTATGTCTGAAGGTGATTTGGGGCCCAGCACCACTCGTTGGGGGGACTTGCCGGACCCAGTGGCCTGCTGGGGTGAAAAGCGACTGGGGAGAGTGTAGAACATTGCCCCACGACTAGGAGGAGGGTGACGCTGTAGTGGTGCAAGAGACTGTGCCTGTGGCACTATGAATGTCCAGTGATACTGCCAAGCAGAGGAAACATTCAGAGGGCACTACATTTGGATCCGGCTTGGTTGCAGGGGTGAGCTGACTGATGCGTGCACTGGGAAGAGTGGGAATACAACCCACCCACTGATAGGATTGAGCCGTTCCTGGCAGAAGCACTTGAAGATTGCCCGGCCCGGAAAGACTTGGCGACAGACGCGAGGTGGAGGTCGAGGTGAGGAGGTGAACCGGTAAGGCAGCTGGGGGGCTCTTCACCAAAACCAACAGGCCGAGTGGTAGTGGCCACTGCAGGCGGTGGGGAGTAACGAGAGCACCCCCACAGCAGGAGGAGACCTCCGCGTTTGACGAAAGATGGCGACTGGGCGCAGCAATCGCACAGCTCTACAGGTCAAGCTAAACAAATTTGCCTGGCAGAAGAAACAGGACGAGGAGGGAGGTGAGCAGGCAGCCTCAAAAGACAGTGTGGAACCCACAAACAAGGATATACTGGAGGCCATCACGACAGTCAGAATCTCCCTCGCGACTCGAATAGATATAGTTGCTACGGAGGTGACATTGATCCGTGCGGATATGAAAAAAATGGCAGAGCGGATGGGCGCAGTTGAGACCATTACCAAAGATCTGGTTACGGACACTACGCTCCTTAAAAAACAGATGACAGAGTTGCGCGCGTCACACGAGGCGATGGTGCTGCAACTTGACGACTATGAAGGCAGAATGCGACGCAACAACGTTCGCATTCTTGGCATGCCAAAGCGGGCGGAGGGACAGGCCGCAGACCTGTTCGTCGAGGATCTTGTTCTCAAGCAGCTGCAACCGCGAGGCCTTTCCAATTGTTTCTCCATAGAACGCGCCCATCAGGTGCCGGGGGGCCGCCCAAAGCCTGGCGCACCACCACGGCCGCTTTTGGCCCGGGTGTTTAACTTTCGTGACCGGTATGTCATCCTGCATACTGCGAGAGCGGCCCCCCCCGGTGACCGTTGAGAATAGCACAATAACAATTTTCCCATATTTCACCCTGAGAGTACAGAAACAACGCCGCAGCTTCCTGGAGGTGAAATGCGCCCTTAGGGACCAGGAGACAAAACTAAGAGTCGAGGCCAACGGTAAATCTTGGTTTTTCACTAGGCCAGAGGAGGCCTGGGAATGGCTCGAGGGGTGGCGCATGGATGGGCAGAAGGCACGCAAGGTCCCTTCCACAGCTGATGGGGTGGACGGCTGGCGAAACCAACGGCGTTCCCCTCCGCACTCTGACTCGGACTCTCAGTTCCATACGGGAGGGCGTTGAAAATAGGTGTTGACTTTGAGTGGTTTGCTGATTCTTGGGGGAAGGGGGCACATATGGGGGCTCTTTTGATAGGCCGCTAGCTGTGTCTATATTTGTATCCTGACTAAAGCATTTATCGCAGTTGTGAGGGCCAGAGGGTCCGTGTGGCTGTTACTGACGAGGCTAAAGGTTCCTCCGTGTAGGACATGATGGTCCCCGGATCCTAGTTCCTAAGTGGGTGCGGTGGGGCCGGGGTGGATTTTGTGTCATAATGACAACTGTTAAGGGGATGGAGTTGCTCAGGTTCCCTGAAATTGTTTAAGGGTGGGCGACAGGGACTCTGCATGTTGGGGGTGGCGGGCGGTTTCTATCCGGCTGAGCAGGGAGGGGGAGTTAAACAGGAGTTGGGGGGGGATGGGATAGACAGGTTGGGGGGGTTCTGGTTCTGTTTGGGAATTTCTTGGTTCCTCGCATCGGACAGTGGTAGGTTTCGGATAACTATTATATCAAGTGGTACTGGTACTGTGGACAGTGATATTCTGAATCGTGCCATGCCTGAGGCAGCTGATCGTCTCTGCTTGGGTCTGGTTAATGGAAATGGGGGCGCATGTGCATGTTCTGATGGCGCCTGGACAGGGACTTAGAGTGTCCACCTGGAACGTTAATGGCCTGGGGGACAAAATTAAAAGAGGTCCTGCAATATATTTACCGACACAAACTAGATATAGTGCTCCTACAGGAGACTCACTTGATAGGGAATACGTGCATGGCACTGAATAGGAAGGGCTACCGCATGATCGTACACTCCGGGTTTACTACGGACTCCAGAGGGGCGGGGATACTCCTACGTAAGGGTTGTCCATACATGGTAAAAAACACCTGGACTGATGTGCTAGGCAGGTATGCAGCGACCACGGGTTTGTGGGAAGGCAGAGTAGTTAATGTGGTTTCAGTGTACGCCCCTCCTGGAAAGCAGCGCCCAACCGTACAAGACATAGGGGCTCTGATATTGGCCCTACCAATAGGATCCTTAATATTGGGGGGAGACTTCAATTTACCATGGACAGCCTTCGAGACCGACTTCCGCCTAGACCTGACCCACTGCAGGGATCTCAACTCCAAGGATTTGCCGATGCTCTCTGGGTGGTGGATGTCTGGAGGTGGGCACATCCTCAACACACACATTATACGCACCAGTCGGGGGTACATGGCAGTCAATCGCGGATTGACTACCTATTTACACATGCGCATGATATATGCGATTTTAATGAACCCACGACGCTGGCGCGAGGTATATCTGACCACTCCCCCGTTGTGGTGGTCTTCGGCTTTTGAAATGTTAGGCATCCAGGCACGATTAGGATACAGCCATGGGCATTAAAAATAGCTCACATTAGGGAAGGCCTCCTACAAAACACGGACTACTATTTCAATGAAAACGTGGGATCGGTCGGGTTGGCGGTTACACTTTGGGGTTCTTATGGCACGGTAATCAAGGGCAGGGCATTGTCACTGATGGTGGGCCACAGACCTGAGCGCAATAAGAGAGTGGTCGAATTAGAAAGGGACATTCTACACTTGGAGGGATCCCTCGCCCAGGACCCGAACCCTGATACACAACACAGGATCGGAATAAAGAGGCAAGATTATAAACAACTACTGCTAGAGTAAGCTACTCTGCGATCCCTGGCCACACGTCATTGGATCTATGAACAGGGCGAACATACAGGTAAGCTCCTGGCTTGGCTGGAGCGTAAGGAACAGGCAGCTAAATGGGTAAGAGCGATAGCAGGCCCGGATGGCAAGTTGACCACAGATCCCCAGGGGATCGCGAAAACGTTTGCGTCTTATTTCAAAGAGGTATACCAGGTCCCGCAGGATTCGCAAGTCTCGTTAGCGGCGGACCTCCTGTCCACTATAGACGTGGTTAGCCTCTCGTCCCATGATAGCGAGGCACTTGACGCAGATTTCTCGGTGGCAGGGGTCCAAAAAGTAATATTGGACGTTCGGTCGGGTAAAGCGATGGGTCCAAATGGCATACCTATCGAGCTTCTTAAACCCATGGCAACGAAGATAGCGCCCCACCTGATAAACTTATATAACGAATGCTATGACTCAGGGCTGTTGCCAGCCGAGATCCGTAATGCTGCTATTGTGGTGATTCACAAACCCGACAAACTGGCGGAGGAGTGCAGATCGTATCGCCCTATCTCGCTGCTTATGGTGGAAGCAAGAATCCTTGCCAAGCTAATAGCTAATCGTCTGATCCCGTATCTAACTGACTTGATCCATCCAGATCAGTCGGGTTTTATGCCCGGTAGGAATACGGCTCGAAATCTCAGTCGCGTTCACGGTATGCTGGGAGGATGGATACGATCGAGGAGGAAGCGATCGTATTGTCACTTGATGCCACAATGGCATTCAACACTGTCGAGTGGAACTATCTCTTTGCTGTCCTCGACTGCATGAGGTTTGGTCCCAAACTGATTGAATGGATCCGGCTGTTATATGAGCAGCCCACGGCACATGTCACAGTCAATAATCACTGCTCTGCCATTTTTCCTCTATGGCGGGGCATGAGACAGGTTTGCCCGCTGTCGCCGCTCCTTTTTGCCATGTTGCTGGAACCGTTGGCGGTGTGGGTGAGGGGCGACCCGGAAATCAGGGGCCTTAAATGGACCAGAGAGCACGAGGACCGAATATCGCTCTATGCGGACGATATTCTGGTATATTTGGCCTCACCGGCGCGAACTCTATGTCGGGTCCTGCATATTTTTCACATCTTTGGTGCACACCCGGGGTATCGGATAAACTGGTCCAAATCCCAAATGTTTACACTTTGTGGTGAACCCCCACCTAGCCCTAGAGGTTATGACATCCCAGTGGTAGTACAGGGTTTTCGGTATCTAGGCATTTTTATCACACCAGACGTGAATCTTTTTTATGAATGAAATCTTCAGAAGCCCTTGCAATGCTTGAAGTCGGATGTGGCGCATTGGAGGTTATTGCCCCTTACTCTCTTGGGACGTGCCTCCCTGTTCAAAATGCTCGCTCTCCCGCGCTTTCTTTATGCCCTGGAAATGCTCCTAACCCAATCCCAGACTCCTACTTCTCGCAAATTGAAGGGGTGGTGCGGGGGCTGCTCTGTGAAGGTCGGCCCCCATGGATTGCCATAAACAAACTCACCATGGGGTGGTACGACGGGGGTATTGGGCTGCCGGACTTACGCCTCTATTATCAGGCGTCGCAGTTGACAGCCATCAATAGATAGGCGTTTGGCCCCCATGATGATCCCAACTTCAGGACAGATGTTTGGCTGATGGGGAGGGGGGGATACAATAGGGCACTCTACATGAACCATCGTAAATTACAGCTCACCGGCCCCACGGCTCACACGGTGGAAGTGTGGCACGCAGTCCAGCGTAAGCTGGGGTGGCACAATCATCTCACTAACGCGACTCTGCTGTGGGAACCAGATATCTTGGGTCACCTTAGCGCATGTCCAGGTTTTGACAAGTGGAACCTGATTGGGATCTCTAGGGTTGGGGACTTGTGGATGAAAGGGAAAAAGGCCACTTTGCCGACCTCCAAAAGAAATACCACCTTGCACCCTCGGAGACTTTTAGGTATATACAAATTAGCCACGCCATTGATTCGGCCCTTCCCGGGGGTACTCCCCTTCCAGACTCTTCCCCGCTGGAAGACCGCCTTTTATTAGATCCAATGGACTGCAAAGCATCTCCCTCACGTACAAACAATTAGTGAATAACCGTACAGATCCAATGTTGAAACTTCGGGAGAGCTGGGAGCGCGACCTGGGGGAGATGGAGGACGAAGACTGGAGGGAGGCGCTGGCGTCTCCAAGGGAGGTGGCGATTCATATGCGACTCAGACTGGTACAGCTTAAGGTGCTACACAGGGTCTACTTTGATGCCCCATTGTTGTTTAAGTTGGGTAGGAGGCCGGACGCGCTCTGCCTAAGACGATGCAACCAGACTAGTACATTCACGCACATAATTTGGGAGTGCCCCCACATCCAAAAATATTGGACGGATGTCACCCAGCAACTTACCCGGACTTGTGGCAAACCTATTCAACCTTCCTGGTAGGTCGCCCCCCCGCTGCAGCTCCTCCTGCACCCCCGCCGTCGACTACTGCCGTAGTTAAAGTCGAGGCTGTCCACCACCCGCAGGCTTCCACCTGCGCCTCATCCCTGGTGGCCAGTGGTGGCATTAGGTTCGTATCCGCTCTGTTGTGCCTGTAACTGTCTGCCCGCTCCTCTTCTGTGCCCCCCAGCCCCCCGCTCGCCGCTTTGCTTCTGTGCCCCCTTCTGATTCTGTACCCCTTGCTAACTTCTGTGCCCCCGTTTGATTCTGTACCCCTTGCTGACTTCTGTGCCCCCTTTTGATTCTGTGCCCCTTTTGCTGACTTCTGTGCCCCCTTTTCTTGATTCCGTGCCCCTTGCCTGTCTCCTTCCCCCGTCCCGCCGCTGCTTCCCCTGCGGCCCCGCCTCCTCCGCACCCATTCGCTGCACCTGACACATGCCTCCCGCCTCCCAGCTGCTCCTCCCTTCCCACCTCCCTATATATGGCAAGCCAGTCTGCGCCCGTCCGCGCCTGGACCGCGCCCAGCGTCAGAACCCCTGCCCCCCCGCACCAGCCAGGAAGACCGCCTCCGCTATGACGCCAACACCCTCGTCGCTCTCAACCCAGGAAGAACCCACACCTGCTGCAAGGCCGCCCGAAGCGCACCCACGGTCCCTTCGCCTGCCGGAACTGCAGCTTCTCCTGCCTCGAAGGCGCCGAGACACCCGCAATGACGGATCCCAACCAGCTCAGATGCATCCTGATCAACACCCGCTCCGCACGCAAACACGCCGTCGAGCTCTGGGACTTACTCGACACCGCATCCCCGGTCGTCGCCTTCCTGACCGAGACCTGGATGAACGAAGCCTCCTCTCCAGACATCGCCATAGCCATCCCCGACAGGTACAAGATCACCCGCAGAGACCGCACCAACGGAGCAGGAGGAGGAATCGCCATCCTCCACAAAAACACCATCAGGGTCTCAAAAAACACCAACGACACTCTCAGCACCGCCGAACACATGCACTTCCAGATCCACACGGACCCCAAGACACCCTAAGAGGCACCCTCATCTACAGTCCGCCAGGACCCCGGCCACAATTCTGCGACTCCATTGCCGACCTCATCAGCATGCACGCGCTGACCTCCACCGACTACATCCTCCTCGGAGACCTGAACTATCATCTGGAGAACAACAACGACAACAACTTCTCCACCGTGATCGACAACCTCGCCAACCTCGGACTAAAACAGCTCGTCACAACACCGACCCACATCGCCGGTCACACGCTTGATGCCATCTTCTCCTCAAGCCCCCACGTCGCCTTCAGCCATGCCTCCGAACTCACTTGGACAGACCACCACTGCATATCCACTTCTCCCTCCGAAAACCCCTCACACACCACCGCACCCTACAGATCCCCCGCCGCTGCTGGGGCAAAGTCACTGAAGAACAGCTACAGACAAGCCTCGCACTGAATCCACCGACCAACCCCGACGATGGTGCACTCACCCTCGGACGCTCGATGAACGACTGCGCCAACACCTTAGCCCCGCTGAAAAAGCCCACCAACAGAGACACCAGCAAAAGAGCCAGCTGGTTCACCCCGGAACTCCTCACTTCAAAGCGCACCTGCCGGAAATTGGAGAACATATGTCACAGCAACAAGACGCCGGACAGCCGCGCTGCCCACAAAGACGCCATCCGCAACCACCACCACCTCATCAGGAATGCCAAAAGGACCTCCTTCTCAGACCGCCTTGACAACAACGCACACAATAGCAAGGAGCTTCTCAACATCGTGAAGGAACTCTCCAACCCCAGCTCCAGCGCCAACGACATCCCGCCATCGCAAGCCCTGTGCGACTCCCTCGCCACCTTCTTTCACCGCAAGATCACCGACATCCATGACAGCTTCAACCCCCGGACGACCCCTACCAGCCTCGACACGCCGGACCCACCGCGCCCCACCAACCACGACTCCCTAACAACCTGGGCCAACGTGGGCATCGAGGACACAATCAAGACCATGGGCACAATCCACTCCGGATCCCCGTCCGACCCTCTCCCACACCACATCTTCAACAAAGCCGGCAGTTCCATCGCACCCCACCTGCGCAACATCATCACCCTCTCCTTCGAGACCGCTACCTTCCCTGAGAACTGGAAGCACGCAGAGATCAACGCCCTACTGAAGAAACCCAAGGCGGATCCGAGCGACCTCAAGAACTTCCGGCCCATCTCCCTGCTTCCATTCCCAGCAAAGGTCATCGGGAAGATAGTTAACATCCAGCTCTCCCGTCACCTCGAAGACAACAACATCCTGGACCCCTCCAAATCAGGATTCCTTAGCAACCACAGCACTGAGACCGCCCTCATCGCCGATACAGACGACATCAGGATCCTGCTAGACAACGGCGAGACGGCGGCCCTCATCCTCCTGGATCTCTCCGCCGCCTTCGACACTGTCTGCCACCGCACACTACGCACGCGCCTCCACGACGCAGAGATCCGTGACAAGGCCTTGGACAGGACGACCTCCTTCCTCCCCGGCAGAACTCAGAAATTCCGCCTCGCCCCGTTCCGATCCGAAGCCTCCGAGATCATCTGCGGCATCCCACAGGGATCCTCTCTCAGCCCGACGCTGTTCAACGTCTACATGGCACCACTAGCACGCATCATCTGACAGCACGACCTCAACGTAATCTCCTACGCCGACGTCACGCAGCTGATCCTCTCCCTCACCAAGGACCCTCTCACCGCCAAATCCAACCTCCATCAGGGAATGAAGGCCGTCGCCGACTGGATGAAGGAAAGCCGTCTTAAGCTGAACTCAGACAAGACGGAGATCCTCATCCTCGGGCCCAACCCCTCAGCATGGGACGACTCCTGGTGGCCCGCATCACTGGGGACACCCCCGGCCCCTACCAACCACACACGCAACCTGGGAGTCATCCTTGACTCAAAACTCACCATGACCAAACAAGTCAATGCAGTCTCCGCCACCTGCCTCAACACCCTCCGCATGCTCCGCAAGATCTACAGATGGATCCCGACAAACACGAGAAAAACAGTCACCCAGGCCCTAGTCAGCAGCAGACTCGACTACGGAAACGCCCTCTACGCCGGAGCCTCGTCCAAGCTCATCAACAGACTGTAAATAATCCAGAACGCATCTGCATGCCTAATCCTCGACGTCCCGTGCCGCGACCATATCACCCCCCACCTGAGGAACCTGCACTGGCTCCCCGTCGACAGAAGAATCTCCTTCAAGCTCCTGGTCCACGCACACAATGCACTCCATAAAACCGTCTCAGCCTATCTTAACAGTCGACTCTCCTTCTACGTACCCAACAGGAAACTCCGCTCCGCTGACCACGCCCTGGCAACGGTCCCACGCATCCGCAGAACCACATCCGGAGGCAGGCCCTTCTCCCAGAAGATGACTCAAGACCTGGCTCTTCGATCAGTAGCAGCAGCACCCCCCCCCGCACCTTGAAACCCTCACGGGTAGGTAGTGCGCTTTACAAATGATTTGATTGATTGATTGATTGATTCCCCCAAACTATGTCTCCTCAATATATGGGAGGCAACTGATCTTACACAGACGGAACATACTTGGGCGACCATGGGGTGGACCATAGCCGAACGAAATATTGCCCAGAAATGGGGGGCTGATGAGTTGCCACGGGTGAGGGGCTGGGCAACCGACATGGATCATGGTATGGTGGCCGAAAAAACTGTATTTAAGGGATGAGGCTGCCGCAAAAAGTGGGACCACAAATGGGGAAAGAGGAATAAGTATAGGGGTGATCTTTTCATTTCTCCCATGGTGGAACTGAGAATGGAGAGGTAAATATTGATGAATACGCTGGATGGGACAGTGGGGTCCCCTTCACCGGACAGTCAGCACTAGTGCTCTTCAGTATTTGTACCAAGAATCTGCCTTTGAGTATTTGTGGACCAGGTGGAGATGTACTCACTGTAAGACCCAATTATCACATGCGGTGATGGAAGCTTTTATGTATCCATGGTCCTGCTAGGTTGTGAAGTACTATATTGATTTTGTCTTGCCTTGCCACTGATTTCTGTACAATGTCTTAACCGATGCTTTTTGTTACTAATAAAAATTGTTAAAAAAATAAATTAAAAAAATGCATTGTATACAAAACAACAATATAAATAAAATTACAAAAAAACGGGTGGATAGCAGCATTGTAGTGTTAAACACATTCAGGGATTGGACAGACAAATAGCAGCATATTATGATAAAGTGCAGTCAGTTGTAAACAATTTTAGCAGCATAATATAAGTGCAATTAATTAAATGTGATCTCTTAGAGTATTCCAGTCCGCAGATAACGCTTTAATTGTTGTTCCATATTATAATGTATAGGTAAGTACATACAATAAAGCAATATTATGTTTTCAAGTACACTTAATGCGTTAAAAGTTGCTCATGGAAGCACATGAGCAAATTGCCACTCTCTGGAAAGAGCTGACACGAAAAATCAGATCGTCCCTCTCAAGCCTAAGAATCTCCAGGTAGGCTGTTCTATAATCGATGTTGGCAATTGCCTTAAAATAGGGGATCAGATATTGTTTTGTATATTTTTGATAAAAATTGCAGAAAAATAAAAAATGTAACATCGTTTGATTACTGCCGGTGCCACAAGGGCAGGGCATTTGCGCAAGGTTAATAATAAATCCCAGAGGGAAGCAAAGTAAGTATTTTAAAGTGCCATCCCTGAGGCGAAAAAGCAAACTTCTCCCCCAAGGACTTGTATTCTTCAGGAGATATTTAGATGGCATATAGGTTTGAGGGCTATTTGCCTCCACTAGCGACATGTACCTGGCGACTGATGATTTTGAACGCTCTGTGGTGTGTCTTTCATTATTATAAGATTCATATAATGCATCCATGAGGACTTTTTTATTCATACCCTCTAGGTCCAATGGATTTAAAAAGATGTGCACTAAGTTCACGCTTATTAAACCTTTTCGAACAGCGGAGGGCCAGGGTATGCACCCTCCCTTGTCGCAGTTGAGTCTACAATAATCTCCCTTGTCAGAGTCGCTGCTGGGTTTTGTCAAATCTTTAGCCAAAAAATCTCACCCATTCTTTTACCCTCATCTAATGGGGCAATTTACTCCTCTCATGGGGTCTGGTCCTCTGCTGGACTAACCAATGAAAGGCATACAAGCATAAATATGTTTTAACTCCTCTGCCATGCTCTTAGGTAAACCTGTTTGAGTCTTTCAGGCATCATTACTTAAAACTAAAATTTTGAAAATGCTGTGCAAAAATGTTCTACATGAGGAGAAGAACATCCAACACTGATGATGACACCGGAGCTGATGTATCAAAATATAACACCACCTCGAGTTCTTGTCTGCATTCTCTGACTCAAATTATCTTCTCCTCCTCTTCCAGACTGATTGACTCATTCTGTTTTGGTACTGGATGATTTTGCAGATATCACCTCATTGTTCTATGTACTTTATTACAGGGTTTGGAAATAGAGAGGTTATATCATTTATTGAAAAGATAAATGAGTCGGTAGGTATTACTCTAGTAACTAAGGAAGATGATGGTATATCATCAAATGTTTCTCGACAAATTCTCTTACGGAGGAGGCTAGCTGGTGAAGCTTAAAGTTCATCATTGAAGCCTGCACACTGACTGGGCTATTTATTGAAATGGATAAACCAGAGACACTAAAAGAGACATTATTTTATTCATTGGCAGTTTTTTTCCTCTCTGGTCGGTTTACTTTTTCCTTGCTCCGTAACAGACTGTTTTTTAATGACCGACCTCTAAAAATCCTCTATAAAAAAAATAAGAACTAAACTATTTTGTTAAAACAAATAAAAAAATGAATTGGGTATCATTCGATTTTTAAAACACTCACTAGAAACGGCCCAAGTTCCCTCTCCTGAAAACCTGAAGCCACCACCTTCCCCTCTGGACAACTGGCCTTGTCACTGTTCCAGTTCAAGCACTAGTTTGCTGATCACATTAATTAGAGACAGCTATGTACAAGGAACTATGGTTAGGGGTTTGCCAATAGATCCGTACACCTATCCTCCTATGGGACCTCCTTGCAACCTCTCTGAACCTGGCTATCCAGATCCCTAGGAGTGGTGGTACCGATTATTTCGAAAGTGGTACCAAAATCTTAATTAAAAATGTTGACAAAGACTTCCATAGTCACATACACTGAGACCCGCACTGTGAGCCTCTGTGGATATGTCCAAGCGAGAAGCCCAGGGTGCACTGGTAGTCTCTCTTCTTTGCCACAAAGGAAATAACAGTCATACCGCATCATTGTCCAACAGACCAAAAGCAGCAAGCCAACAAAATAACCACAGGAAGGCAACCTTAGAGATCACAGAGCATAAAGGACAAGACCAGCAACGGCTATAGCAGGGAACTAGCGGAAGTCAGAGAGAGGCATAAACATGCACGAGCAAAGCAAGAGGAGGAGCCTGTACAGCTGAAATTGTTTCCACTGATGTCCACTAATGCTGGAACAGCAACGTGACAACAGAGGGCGGGGGAAGCGCAGAGAAAGCAGGAGTCTGTGGGTGGGGCAGGGGCTGCAGGTTGACAATCAAGGACGGGTTAGAAGGGCTGTGGCATCAAGCTGATGGTGGGGAGTACATGGAGGAAGACAAGAGAGGCAGGGGCACCAGGCTGACCAAGGAGGGCCGGTGGAAGGACAGAGGCATCACAACAGACACTATAGGGCAAGCAGGATGAGCAGGGGCATCATACAGAAGACAACAGAGGCCAGGAAGGAAAGGGGATGGGGAGGGTCAGAAGCAGCGAAATAGCAATGGAAGCAAACAGGAGGGGCATGGTCAGCACAACGGACAACAGAGGGCAGGAGGGGGTCCGAGGCACAACACAGACAATGGCTGTGTCCGCAAGATGACACTGGAAGGCATGAGGAGCTGGGGAAACAAGCTGACAACAAATGGTTTGCAGGAAGGGCTGGGGAGGCACACAGACAATAGCAGCCATGAAGGTGGGGCTGGGGCAAAGGAGGGAAGCAGCAGCACAAGGACAATGAAGCGCAGGCAGGAGGGACAGCAAAAGCAAACTCACCACAGAGGGCAGGTGGGAGGGTCTGGACCAGCACAAGGAACATAAGGTCAGGAGCAGCAAGCTGACCAGAGGGAAGGCGGGGGGCAGGGGCCACACATTGGACAATGGAGGACAGGCAGGAAAGGTGGAGGCATCACACAAACAATGATGGCAGGTGAAAGGGTCAGGTAGAGCAAGCTGACCATAAAGGGCAGGAAGAAGGGAAATGGCAGACAACAGACAATACAGGGCAGGCTGGAGGGGAGTACACAGACAACAAAAGCCAAAGGGAGGGGCAGGGGGTACCTAAGATGGCAAAGGGATAGCGGTGGAACAACAGACAACAGAGGGCAGGCAGGAGCAGTAAAAAGACTATCTGGGGCAGCAGCGTGACAAAAGATGGCTGAGGCAGCAAGAAAACAATGGAGGCTGGACAGGAGGGACTAGGGAAACAAGCTGCAAATGGAGGGACAACAGAGTAGAAATACAACAGACTGCTAGCGGGGCTGGGGAGCACACGGTCCACGGCAGGCTAGGGTTTGTGGAAGGAAACCGACAGCGGAGGACTGGCAGGAGGGGTTAGGGAAGCACACGGACAACAGAGCACTGGCAGCAGGGACTAGGGAAGAAAGGCGACAGCCGAATGAGGGCCTGCAGAAAAACATGGATAATGGAAGCCATGTGGGGAGAGGGGGTGGGCAGCAAGCTGACAATGAAGAGTGGCAGGAGGGTCTGTGGCTGCAAGCTGACAAAAGGAGGGCAGAGTTATATGAACAGAGAATGGGGAAGGCAGGAGGAGAAGAGGCAGCAAAAAAACAATAAAGCACATATAGGAGGGGCAAGCGTAGAAAGCTGACCACAGTGACAGGCGAGGGGGCAGGGGCAGCAGGATGATTATGGAAGGTAGTAAGGCGGTGCAAGGGCAGCACAACGAACAATGGAGAACAGGCAGGATTGACTGGGGCAACAAGATGACCATGTAAGGCAGGTGAGAGGATCAGCATCAGTACAATGGACAACAGAGGGCAAGAGGGGTCAAGGGTAACACACAGATAATCAAGGGCAGTCCAGGGGAAGTACACGGAACAGAGGGCAAGTGAGAGGGGCAGCAAGCCAACCTCAGAGGGCAGGTGGAAGGGGCAGGGAGATGACAATGGAGTGCAGGCAGAAGAGGCAGGGGTAGTACACAGACAACGGAGGGCAACTAGGAATGGCAGGGTCAGCACAACAGACAACACTAATAAGGCGGGAGAGACAGTGGCAGTACACAGACAATGGAGAGTAGGCAGGAGAGATACATTCTCTAGATGTAATTATTTTTTGAAACACACAGGTTAGTTTTCTAGATCACTTGACTGCAAGGTCTTAATCAATGTGCCAAACCGGATCATAAAACCAGTTGCACTGCAACTATTCCTCAACTTACTGAGCTATATTTGCGAGAGATGTGTTTCAGGTAATGATCAATCGCATGAGACTAGGCTAGTCAGCGTGATCCCGAACCCTCTTTCATTAAAGAATAACGCACTTAAGAGCACTAGATCACGAGGGATACATTTTGAATACTTATTTAAAACCATAATCCTAGTTCAGTGCAAACAATATAAATTGTAGCCATAATGAAGACAAATAAAATAGCAGCCGCAACATTCATCAAAAGTTCTAACCGTTCTAACATGTTTGCAGTGATAAATCTATAGCAAAGCCACCCGCATTTTGCTACTTCTAAGTGCCAATCTATTTCTAGCATGGCAGAAAATAAAACATAGTTTGAGTTTCAAAGATGAGGCACACCTACATAGCTGTTTAATCAATAGAGATTTTGTTAAATGCAGTGGCTTTCTGGGTTATTCTTGGTTCACAAGGCTAGCTGCATTGATAAGTCAGCGAGCAAATGATAAACGCCTCGCATTGCAGTAGCTTTCTAATGAAATCGGAGAAATTATTCCATAAGCCTGACCCAGTGTGCCTTGTGCAAATATTTTCTTCTATCCTTCAATCTGTGCTCATATTTTACAACCTAAAAAACCCTTAGCATGAACATTTAACAGAGAAAGGGGCCTGATGCCCTTTGAATTATTTTAATTCTAGGAAACTGTGCTCCTTTGAATAACAATAATAAACAAGATGTGCAGTCGGTCTTTATACTAAATACTGCAAAATATATTTTGTGTAACCTTGATTATCATATGGCAGAACATAACAATAAAAACTCAACGTGTATCTTATTAATCACATATATACATTTTTATTTGATTGACTGACATATGAAACTTAAGCAGGAGAACACCTAGAGTTGAAAAGACATACTATTCATAACAAGAGGGGCAAAGGACACAAGCTCATCACGGAGGCTAGGCAGGAGAGTAAGTGACAGTACAAGGACAATGGAGGGAAGACGGGAGGGGCAAGGGCAGCAAAATGGACAACCGAAGAAAGGCAGGAGTTGTAGGGTCAGCAAGCTGACCACGGAGGGCAAGAAGGAGGGGCATCACAACAGACCATGGAGGACAGGCAGAAGGGTCCGGGGTAGCACACAGACAACAGAAGACAAGGGCAACAAGCTGACCACGGACGGCAGGTGAGAGGGTTAGCACAGCAGAGAATAGAAGGTAGGCAGGAGGGGCAGGGGCAGCAAATGGAAAACAGAGGGCATGTGGGAGGGTCAGCAAGCAGACCAAAAAGGACTGGCGGGAGGGGAGCACAAGGATAATGTAGGGCAGGTGAGGGGACAGGAGCAGTAAGCTGATCACAGAGGACAGACAGGATGGCAGTGGCAGCACACAGACAAAGGAGAACACGGACAGCAAGCTCATCACAGAGGGTAAGAAGGAGGGTAAGTGACACCACAAGGACTACACTGGGCAGACAGGAGGGGTAAGGGCAGCAGAACGGACAACGGGAGACGGGCAGGAGAATGGAGGGTAAGCAAACTGACCACGGAAGGGCAAGCAGGAGGAGCAGGGACATCACAGATAATGCAGGACAGACGAGAGGGTCAGAGGCAGCACAGAGACAACGGAGGACAAGCTCAGACCAGAAGGTAACGCATGTCCCGAAGTCTTTTTCGATCCTACACTGAGTAAGGGCTCATTATGTTGCACTCATTGTGGCCTAACATTCCACTATCCTTCTCTGGCACAGGGTAGGCGCCTAATCCGAACTAAATCAGCTCCTGAAAGGTACACAATAGATTCACAAGTCGCGTGTGCCCTTTTTAAGGCTCGATCTCTTGTTAAAAATGCACTAGCTTTAATAAAAAACTGTTAAAAAAAATAATTCACTAGCTTTCTGCGAATTTATGAAGGACTACCAAATCGACGTAGCCTATATTACGGAAACCTGGGCAGATGCTACCTCGGACCCAGACTTACTACAGGCACTCCCTGAAGATTATACAATTTTTAGGAAGGATAGAGTTGGGAAAAAGGGTGGGGGTATAGCCCTAACAATTAGGTCTAGTTTCAAACTAGCGTTTAAACCACTTTCAGACAACCTAGAATATGAGGCTGCGACCTTTAAAATTGAACTAAACAATCAAAACACATTTAATGGCATACTTCTGTATCGGCCTCCAGGAATTAAATCCACCTTTCTTGACAAAGCAGGTCAACTTTTTGAAGAGAAAGCAGGCAGGTTAATTTTCTCCATATTAGGAGACCTTGATTTCCATCTGGAAAACCCCTCAGATGATAAGACCGAAGCCCTGCTTGACCTAATGACTAGTGCCAGCCTTAGTCAACTGATAAAAGGGCTGACTCACTCAGCTGGGCATTGTCTTGACGGTATTTTCGGGGATCATCCCAATTTAGTATGGACCAGATCCCTACCTTTAATATGGTCTGATCACAATGCGGTTCTGTTCGAAATCTCTTTGCCATCTAAACTGCCTATAAAATCCTGTAGAAAAGCTATTACTTTCCGACCATGGAATAAGATAGAGGCGGAGCATCTTAGTAATGTACTCCCTCATTCCTTACAACACACTTCCTCTGACCTAGATCTTGTAGTGTCGAACCTCCACTCTTGGATGGAATACGCTAGTCAGAAATTAGCCCCACCGGAGATCCTTCGTTCAGCCAGGCAATCGCCTTCTGAACCCTGGTTTAATGAGTCATTAAGAACGCAAAAACAAATCTGTTGTGGACTCGAGAGAAAATAGAGACTGGATGATAACCCCCAAACAAAAACAGACGATAGATCAGCCATTCAAGTCGATAAAACCTTAATCCTGAAGGGTAAGTCATCCTATTTTAAATTAAAAATAGAAGCAGCCAACGGGCGCTTGAAAGTATTAGTCTCCACTGTTAAGAAACTCTCTTTTTTGTAACGCCTTCGCTGACTCGTTTCAGCAAAAAGCTAAACAGGTCTTTGATGTTTTTACGCCCCAGGCTGAGCAGCCTGATGAAACTTCTCTTGGTTCTAGTCTAAGTCCTTTGTCACAATCCAATCTTGACACCCTTCTGACGGTCACTCTCTCCTCCTTCTCTACTGTTACTCTGGATCAGATTATCAAAATAATTCCATTAGTGAAATCAGGTTCCCCCGTGGATCCGTGTTCACCGAAAATCTTCCATCTAGCTCCGGAGATCGTGGCCACTTCCTTCCTGCCTATTTCCAATCTTAGGATCACTTCAGGATATTTTCCCAGCGATTGGAAGAAAGTTTCAATTTTACCACTTCTAAAAAAATTCAATCTGGATTCCAACAATCCTCTGAATTATAGACCAATTTCACGGTTGCTGTTCCCTGCAAAAATGGCGGAAAGGTTTTTGAATCAAGAATTATCCACCTTCATTACTGAGGGTGGCATTCTTGATCCTTCTCAATATGGATTTAGGGCCTATCGCAGCACCGAATTGGCTCAAATTACGGCCACGGAAGAACCTTAGATGGTGGTTGGTGTGCAGTCCTGATCCCTCTCTGTCTACTAAGGTCTTTCCTATCAGACAGATTTCTAGTGGTGGCTCCTGGCGATTTTGTTTCTCCCGATTTTTTCCTTCCTTGCGGAGTTCCTCAGGGCTCGTCTTTGAGCCCTACCTTTTTTAATCTGTATGTCATCTCGTTGGCCAAATTAATTAAAAGCTATGGCTTCACCTTGGTGTCACACGCGGATGACACACATATTATTGTGTCAATCAACAGTGCACCGGCTGCCATTGCTGCTCGATTTCAAGACTGTATGGGCCACGTAGGACAGTGGATGCAAGATAACTGTTTAAAACGAAACTCGTTAAAAACTGAAGTGAAGCTCTTAGGGAACTCATCTTCAGTTTTGTTAGACAGCTGGTGGCCTACACATATGGGTTCTTTACCAATTCCTTCAAACAAAGTGAAAAATCTTGGCGTCCTTTTTGATACCAGCTTATCCTTTGAAACACAGAGCAACCATATCTCATATGTCTGCTTTTTTACTCTTAAAATACTGAAGAAAGTGCTTCCCTTTATTCCCCTTGATCTAAGGAAAACAGTGGTACTGTACTTATTTCATCCAGGCTTGACTACTGAAATGCAATTTTCAGCAGTGCAAGCAAGCGCAGCATTCGTAAACTACAAACTGCTCATAATGCAGCTGCCTGAGTCCTTTTCAGGCTCACATGCTATGACTCTGTTTCCAAGGCTCTCACACAAACACACTGGCTGCCCATAGCCAAGCATATTCAATTTAAAACCTTATGCATAGCCTTCAAATCTCTGTAAGTTCAAGTTCAAATTTATTTGGTTTAGACCTCTACTGAGGTCAAGAAATACACAGACATAATTTTAAAACTTTAATCGTAATACCCTTAAAAACAGCTTTGATTATTTATAATTTTAAAACATTTTTCATAACAGACATCAAAACAAGTTTAAAAAGCTCTTTAAGAATGTATACAATTGATAACAGGCAAATTCGTCAGGTGGTGATTTACAGAGCTTAATTAGACTTTGTGTAGAGGAGACATTGTATCTTTTACTAATGGGCCTTAAATACCGCCGTCAGGCTTCTACCAAGTTTGGATTAGGGCAAACTGTCAATATATGAGGTAGATCTTGTGTTCCTCCCTTACACAGGTCACAGAGCCCTGTTGTGTTTTGAGAGTTATTCCACTTTGCTATGTATACTTTGAAAGGCAGGATTTCCAACCTCAGTAGATGAATACAGCGCTGTACCCTGTGATCTAGTGAAAACTTTGTGTATTCCTCAGGGGACTTTTATTCTATATTTTTTGCACATTGTGAATAGTGCTTCAATAGAATAGAGTGTTCTACATCTAGTTTGAAGCTTATTCTTGGTGTCAGACTCTTTAAAAAGAGCTACAAATGTGCTGGTGTCCAGGTTTGTAAAAGTGCTACTGTGCAGTGAGACAGGTTGAGAGCTAAATTAAGATTCTTGTTGAAAGTGTATCGCGATGACTCATCGCTGAAAATTTCCAATTTTAAAAAGCGCCTTTAATGATCCAGGATCAGCATGTAAAAGGTGATATGCCCATCTAATTATATTCGAGATAGCCATAGCATATATACTAGTTAAGGAAAGCTCGAGGCAAAGTTCTTGAACCGGAACTGCTTTATTTACTTTTACCAGTTAGCGTACAAGATTCCCTTCTCTCGTTTTTACAAATTGCCAGGTTTTGATATGTATGTACTCTAAGGCATATGTTAAGATGGGAGGGATTTTCATACGATAAACCTCTAGCAAAGCTTGGAAATGCCTGTTTCCGGAAGAAGTATATAGCCTCAGCAGTGTCCCTACATGGGCATCAGCCTTTCGCCCTGTGTGATGTAAATGGAAGGAGTTCTGTGAAGTTTGGGAAAAAATTCAACGTAAATATGTTTATTCTTTGATGGACTCCAATGGTTTTCCTCCCAATGTCCAATTGAAAGGTTGGAGTTGTTTTTTTGCCGTAAAAGATAACATTTTGGTTTTGAAGATGTTTGGGACTAGAAAGTTTTCTTTTGCGTAGCAATTCAGTGCATTTAAGTTTCTTTGGAGTCCTATCAGTGTAAGATCTAATATCACAATGTCATCAGCTTACATTAAATATGTATGTCACTCAGTGCTCATTTAGGTGGGAAATGATTTACTTGAATAAAATGCTTTGGCAGGTCACTTAAGTGAAGATAAAATAACAACAAGGGGGCGAGAAGACAACCTTGTTTTAATCTGTCGACGGGAGAGTTGGTCTCATTAAGCCCTTTTCTCCCCCTATTTGGACTCTGCACCATGTTGCTGTATGGAGGGATATAATTATTGTGAGTAAGTCGTGTGGAATTCCCAGCCTCACCAGTTTCTGCCATAGTGTTGACCTGTCTACCCTATCAAATGCTGTGGTAAAAATCAATAAAAGCACAGTATACAATTTGTAATTTTGACACCACATATTTGTCAAGAATCGTTTGCAAAAATGCAATATTATCTGTTACTGAATGTATTGAGCCGAATCCTGCCTGAGACATAGGAATCGCTCCACTGGAAAAGGCCCAGTCCTTCAGGTGGCCCAGGACACAGGCTGCAAATATCTTTCCTGTTGCATCTAGTAGTGTGATTTGTCGATAGTTATTTGGATCTGCTCTGGAGGCTTGTTTTAAAATAGGGACCACAATGCTCCCCCGCCATTATTTTGGAATATCTCCTGTTTCTAGACAATAAAAGAATAGGGGGAATTAAAACTTGCTCCACTCATCCGAGTTTGATTGGAGGACCTTAATCGGGATGTTATCTGGTCCCATAGCTGCTGAAGGTCTTGCACCTGTATAAAATGTGCTATTTGTTTAGTTAGCGCTGTTGTGTAAGCATTACACTGATCCTTCCCATGAATCTGCTGATGCAATTTTCTTACCTTCTCTTAGTTGAGTTTGTAAAAATTATGGATACGATTTTCCCAGGCCAATGCGGACATTGGGAGTGCTTGTATAGTTTTCCTGAAGCCCATCTGTTTGGCGAATAAGCTCCAGAATGCTTTACTGTTTTAATGTTTACTGCCATTTGAATGCCTGCCCATTTTTTGTCTTTTTGCTCTTGCATTTTTTTTTCACTTTTTTCCGTTGACGTATTTCTTTCAACTTTTTTATTCCTCCCCTTCTTGTCCCAGGAAAGTTTCGAAATTGTGATCTAATCAGACTATTTAATTTTGATGATTCGTAACCTACGCTCTTTCCTTTTCTCTTGTCTTGCCTGTCTGAATATTCCTGAAGGGATACAACGAAAGAGGACACTGTGTCTTCGCAATTAATTATAGGGTTTACTCCTTCATTGGGGAATCTAAAAGCATACCAGCGATTGCGGTGTTCATTATCCTGATTGTTTTAGAGTTCCAAATAATCCTACAGTTTTTAAATTTATATTGGCGTGCCCATTCAGAGAACCTAATGACCATGGGGTAGTAGATTGTAATAAGACTTCTATTTCAAGAGATAAAAATGCATGTTCGCTTTCATATGTACCCTGTACGTTCAATGATAACTTTCTGAAGAAAGTCCATACTACAGATTACATAGTCTAAGAAAGATAAACCGTTGGTGCCTAGTCTAGTGAAGGCAGCCGAGATGTCCCCTTCTACTCTTCCATTTAAAATTACTCCGTTCATTACAGTCACTTGAGACAGTAATAGTTTCCCTCGTTTATTGGCTTTTATCTTTGTTGGGAATAGTGGTTTTGGGATAAAACAGGCTTTCTCTTTTCCACATTTTCCCCCATTGTCCAATAAAGCATTTAAGATTTTCCCAATGAATTCTCCCATGATTAGAACTGTTGGGTAGCCTTTAGTGGCCATTGCTGTTTCTATCTTCACGAATATTTTTACCAGTAGAGGGTCGTGACGGGATCCTGGCGGAATGTAGACTTTGAAGATTAACAAATCCTGAATGGTATTCAAGCTTTTGTTTTGATGTTTAATCTTAATGCATTGAGCATTCAGGATACACAAATCGATGACTTCTGAATCCCAGTAGATTTTTTCCTTAAGGAGAATTGCAAGGCCTCCTTTTGCATGACCCCTTTTTGTGGCCTCAGCAGCGATGTCAAACACAAAGTAATTTCTTTGGGTAAAGGTGTCTATAGACCAAGTTTCTTGTAACAACAGTATCGATGGGGAGTTTTTCTAGGGTACGGGCTAGCTTTTCTCGGCTTTTCTCTGTGAAACGTCTGCCAAAAAGGAAGTGTTTGTGCGTTTCCCTGTTTGTTGCTGTTCAAATCGCCTTAAATCCAGGACCTGGGATTTTCTTTTAATTGTGACTCAATTTTTGAAGGAGCCCAGTTCCAGATTCATCGCTCACCTTCATTAATCGTTATTATTAAGGATCCTTCGGGCTCGCAGCGCAGCTGCAATGGCTCTCAGGTTGGACAGCTGGACGTCACCTAGAGGAGACAGAAACAAAGGCGGGGACTCTGTCAACCCCAGAGGTAACCCGGATGCTCCTTCCAGGGACCAAACCTAATCAGGCACATCCCCGATGGTGAAGGTGGCCAGATCCTGCATGTTAAGAATCCACCGCCTCTCTAGAGCTCAACAAAATACTCTCCATTGTTACCACTAGCGGGTCTCCCTAAAGGACTTAGGCACTACATAACTAGAGAATTACTAACGTGGACCGAACATGCACTCACTGAGGTGGAAGTCCTGTTCACTGAAGGTCAATTGTCCTTGATCAAGGGCCTGATGGAGGAGAGCGGGCAACCCGCCTGACAGTTCCTTTTTCACAGGCAACTTGTAGCTGACTGTTGGAAGACGTGGGATCTAATAGAAGGTGAACCCAAAATGCATTCTGTACTACACACGATATTAAATATGGGAGCAGGGAGACACCTTATCACCTGAATAAATAAATCTATCATGAATCTTACATGTATGCCACTAACGAGGCTCTGACTAAAGTGGGAGGAGGGATTTGGTCGAGCGGTACACAATAATGAATGGCTCATTGCCAAAAAGTATCACGTAACCAGCGCTTCAGATATATCCAATTCAACATTCTACACCGCGCATATCTCACACCGGAGCGACTCAAGCGTTTTTTCCCCGCAGCGCAGTTTAACTAACGCAGAGCCACACACCTGAGGCCACATTCATCCATATGTTGGGAGCTTGCCCCACACTAGAGTCCTTTTGGGCAGGAATGCAGGCCACAATACTGACAGTCACAGGCCTGACAGGGCTTACTACTTGGGAGGCTAGCTCCCTGGGGACACAGACAGAAGAAGGCAGACACCCAATTCGCGATACTAGCCCTACTTCTAGCAAAGCGAAGCATTACACTACACTGGCGTTCATCGGGCGGTCCCCCGGTAGCAGCGTGGAGGGGGCGGTCAAGAAATGGGGCGCTGCTGAGGTGGATGCAATCAGACAGGAGGAGGAGAACACGACAACGCCCCATACAGTAGTCGATGCTCCTGCATAGCTTCAAGCAAGCACTAGATACCCCCACAGAAACCCCAACTGCCACCCAACCGGCGCTTAGCCCCATCATACCCTGTACCACACAAGAATCTCCCGAGCAGGTCCTTCTCCCCCCTGCCCCAAGTGGAACGCCGCACTTGTCCCGGTGAGAGAGCAACTCCAGGAGTTATCAGACCAGTGGAGGTCAATGCCCTTAGTCTTAGCCCCATTTCCCCACGTTACGTCTACCCAGTTCGGTTGTACAAACAGATTTTTTCATTCCAGTGACACATACGTACTGTAAGGTAGCACCAGTCAAACCCAAGAACTAAACAGTCTAATACGAAGCCCACTCTCACTAAACAGGCATACATACCCACACATCACACGCACTACGACAAATAATTATTCTGTTGATGCTGTTTTGTCATGGTAGTGCATGCACTGTATGTTAATTAACGATCACTGATGTTGTAAGGTGTATACCCTATATAAAAGACGCAAAATCCAATACAAAAGGTTTATAAAAAAATAAAATAAGGATCCTTCAGGCATGCTTATTTGGGTTTTGGAGTCCAATTCACGTGGTTATTCTGGGGGTGGAACTTACTCTCGTTGTGATTCTTTGGCCTGTTGTATTGTGTAGCCTTTACATTAACTTCAGATATGTCAAAACCATTTTTATGAAGGCTGTCTCTCTTTTAGGATGGTAGATGGGATAACGTTGGACCAAAACTCCACTGTTGCCACCGTTTGATTGAGTTTGTTCGGGAAAGCTACTAGTTTTATTCCTAGAGTTGTGAGTGAATGGAGTTGATGAATCTTATGCAGTAGGTTTAACATTCTCTCACGGTTTAAAGGAGTTATGTCACAGGGGAACAGGTCAGTTAATTCCAGAGTGCAAAAGATGGTTTGGTCTCCGTTATCGTGTGTGTTTTTAATAGAGGTTTGCGTTTTTTTTCCAGGTGTTTATCCTATCCTGGTATTCCTTTGACTGTTTTATCGAGAAACTTGGTGCCAATGGGTTTAATCTTTTCTGTATCCCTTTGTTTTTATATGGGAGGGAATATTCATCTATATTTTGGGTTATCTCTAAGGTTTTCATTATTTGTTCATTACTCTGAATTATTTGGTTGGTGTTTGTTGGAATTTTACTTTTCTGGTCGATCGTCTCGAGATTTTACGCTGTGTTCTTTTTTTGTTATTTTTCCCCTTAATGATGTTTCTCTTTTTCTTTGGTTTTAACGTAAGCTTAGATTCTTCTATTGGTGAAAGACCTGTAAAGTTCTTATCTTCGTTCTTTGGTGTTTCAATTAACAATCCTTGCTGACTCTTCTGATTCAAAATGGGAAACCAGGGCGTTGCAGGTTGAGGGATGCTTACTGTCTTGGTTTCCTCAAATATTTTGCGTAGAGAGTAGACTTCCTCATTTATGTGCTTGATTTTCACTATTTTTGAAGTGAGTCTCTGTGTTTGGATTGCCTTTTGCACTTTCCCTGTACAAGGGTTAGCAGATACCGGTGGTAAATTTGGGTATTGTTCTTCTCGAGTTGCAATATTTTCTGGACAACTTACTATAGTTTGGGGATGTTGGTTAAATAGTCTTTTCCTCTTTTTGTCCACCAGATATTGTAGGATTCCAGTTTGCGTTTCTAGAATCATGTCCGAATTTTCCATATTCTTCTCGAGGAAAACCAATATAGATTCCAAGATTCTCTGTAGTTTGAAGAAGACGTTAGATATAGGTTCTCGCCTGTTTGGGGATTGCGATGTATTAAAAAATGGGAGTTCTGGCGAACGTGATTAGTTTTCCGTACAGACTGTGGCGTTAGTTGGAGTACTATTGAGCGGTTGTGAAGTCTCCTTAGGGGCAGTAGGAAACATTTGATACAGGCCCAGTGAAAAGTTTATATCCGGTAGGGTGTAATCGGTTTCTAAAATTGCAGGTGGAACCTCCAATGCTATATTTGGTTTTTAATGGAATTGTGCCTGCACCCCCCCACAGGGCGCAGCTTTTTTGTAGTCCATTGCCTGTTTGCTTTCTTGTTCAACTGTCGTTTATGTGTCGTTCTTGACCATTAATTTCGGTTGGGCACAGTCTGCTTACTCTCTTGAATTCCCTGCTCTACTGGTGCTGATTGATCGGCTGTTCTGGGCGTGCTAGTGAAGAATTTTGTTATATCTACAGTTCCTGGAACTGCTCCGATATGAGATGCCGTATGTTTACTCTTTCTCGTGGATTGAGCTGTACCCAGTCTTTTCATAAGCAAGCCTGTCTGAAGACGGCTGGAATGCCAGAAACCGGTCCTAGGAAGCTTGTTTCTGGTCCAGGGAAGACATGGCTTGGCAGTTCGGGCTGGACTGTTCCCATGAGGCACAGGGTCAGACTGATTTGCATATGACCATGTCTGAACTGGGGTGGCAGAGTGGGCTAAAGAACGGCGATGGATCAAACCCAGATCTGTTGACTGGGTGTGAGTGTTTGATTGGTTCTGATGCTCCGTCCATCACCACCCCCTTTTGTACCCAGTCTTTTCATATACACTGTTCGAGATCTGAGTTTTTTGTAAGCCATGAGGGTCGAGTGATGGTGTGTGCGAAATGTTAGCCTGGTTTACTCTTAAGGGGACGGTTTTGCCAGCTATCTTTTTATCGTTATTTTTCTACTCAGGGGAGTAGGTGAGCCGTATTTAAAATGTGTTTTTTCAGGGACAGACACCCCGAAGAGACTGGCAGACTGAGGGATGCTTCCCCAGTACTATTACTCACCAATTTCCTGGTGCCGGGGGAAGCTGCGATTCTGGCCTCGCGTACCTCCTTGCCTCATTAATTACCGCGACCTTGCAGCCATTTACTACCCCTACCCCTTCACGCCCCTGCACCAGAGTCTTGTTGCAGTCTAATGCTTGACCACTGAGTTATATCCCCCCAGAGCCTGGTTGCAATGTTGGCTGGTTACTGCGCATTAAGCGCTGAGCTTAAGGAGAAGGGTAGTCTAAGCGGGGTGAGGCCAATCTCCTCCTCAGACACCCCTTAAGCGTCTGAGCCCCTCCTTGAGCCCCTCAGGTTATCCGTGGCTCAAAATGTGGCTTTACATGGGATTTACTCTAAGGGGCCGTATTGATAGATGAACACGCTCTGCTGAGACTAGTTTTTAGGGGCGGCTTGGCCTTACCGTGGGAGATGAAAGTGATAGCTTTTACTCTAGTTAGGGGCCGTTTGGTAGCTGCCGCTGGTTTCAGAGCCTCCTTTGCTGCTGCTCCCTTTCAGTCTTTGTGTACTGCTACAATTTGATCCCAATGAATCCGGTCAAAGTTGCTCTGCCGGGACCTTACCAGCAATTCTTCATCAACTGCACCTTGCAGCCATTTGCCGAATGAGTGGGACACCTGGACGTGATCCCCCGGGCGCTCCTGCACTCGAGGCGAACGCGACAGGAAGATAATTGGGCCAAAGTTGGGCTGAAGGTGGTGGAAAGTGGTGACATTTTTAAATAAAAACCTTAAAACTGTTCCCTGCAATAAGCCGTTTGGATGTCTCCAGTTGTTTAAAAAAAAAAAAAATATTGGGATTTTGTATTACATTACATCAATCATAATATCGGTAAAAACATTTCATCGTGAATTACATTAACACATGTCTATTATCAGTCGAGAAATCACTTTAAGAAGAATAGCTTACATCGCTCAATATGTGCTCTGACAGTACAGATATGGTACGATGCCCATTCCGAGTGTTATCCTGTGCCCAGCCTCTGATTTGACGATAGTGTGTGTATCAGCCTTTGACTTGGTATGTCAATTTTGATCAGGGACCATTGGGTATTCCTTTCATGTTCCTTTGTGGTGTGTTCTCGCTCGACGTTGGACTTATGTGTTCCCATTAAGATATCATCGGATTCGGAACCACCGATGTAGGGGAAGAAAAAATAGAGAAAAAGAAGAAAACATTCCCCATTGAACTTGGGGGTGAACTGGGCGAACGGTTGCGGAGCTACTAGTGTAGTATGGTTATGTGTTTGGGTGTGGGTGCAGTCTATGTCTCAATATCAGATACGTGCGGAGGGTCCGTGGGGATTTGGCTCTATTTGTCATTCAGAGGCCTGAGGTCGTCTCATTGCAAAGTCTGTTCTAGGTGGCTGTGTCTGGTAGTATGTTATCTTCTATCGGTCTCTGGGGGGATAGAGGTGGAATCTGTAATTGGGTGGCTGTTTGTGATGGCGGTTGTGTTGTTTCTTGAATAAATTGGTGCATCAGTTGTGCCCACTCTATGGAGATTGGATGCTTCCGCATTCCCCTCACCCCCTCGTCCCGCCGTACTTCTTCCTCTGCTGCGCCCCATTTCTTCATGGCTTCTATCCAGGCTACCTCAGGGGGTCCTCCCTGTGCCTGCCAGTGCATGGCTATACCTCTTTTTGCTAAGAGAATGGCTAAGGAGGCGAAGCGGTACTGTACCTTCTCAGTTTTTCGCCTGCGGAAAATGCCGAGGGCACTGGCTTCCCAGGAAGACATGGTCAGAATGTTGGGCGTTTCACGGAGTGTTTGGTGTATTCTGTCCCAGTAGTGGTGTATAGTAGGGCAGTCCCAAAACATATGCTTAAAGTCCGCCTCGGGAGTCTGGCATCGAGGGCAGGCAAAGTATGTATCAGGATAAAAACGGTGGAGGCGTTGTGGGGTGAGGTAAGCCCTATGGAGCATATTGAACTGAATGTTCCTAAAACGTGCATTCCTGGAAACCTTTTAAGGGTATTCCAGTGCTTTTTCCCACTCTTTATCATTGAATACCTTACCCACTTCATCTTCCCACGTCTGTCGTAGTGAGTCCAATGGGCGGAGAATCAGTTCCTTGACGGCTTTGTATAGCCAGGTCACTAAATGTCTGCCTGCTCCCATGTGTAATATAATGTGTATTACCGGGTGTGTTGAGGGCTCCCCCGCGTTTAGGTCCCAATATTGATGGCCGCTGTTTAGTAGCTCCTGATGTAGTAGGAACTGCCCTGGGGGAAGGTCATATTGGGCAACCAATTGGGCACATGTCATTAACTGCCCATCCTCGAATAGGGACTCTATCTCCGTAATGATCGGTCCATACTTGGAGGGCGCGGGTTGTATAACATTTGTCGGTGCTGGGGAATCCAACTAACGGGAGTAAGGGTGAGTAGGGGGAGTTTTCCCTTGGACATGCAATTTATTTTCAGCATACACATGCGTGCTATGGTCACTAGCATAGGGTAAGTGCGAAGGGGTTTGGAAACTGGCATCAGCAGTCTCCGTATGGCTGGGAGGGGTATCCGCCCCTCTTCTGTAATTGTTTCCCCTACATAACGTTCCGCTGTCCAGTACGATAACCACTGGAGTTGCACCACCAGAAAATATGCTTTGAATGACGGGGATCCCAGCCCACCTTGAGTTGTGGGTAAGTAAAGTGTGGTTAAGGCTACTCTGTGTCTTCCTCCCCCCCAAATCAAAGTGGTCAGGAGCGTGTCTAACTCTCAAAAAAAACGAGCGTGGTGGTGTCACCGGAAGGTTGGTGAAATGGTAAAGGAGCCTGGGGACCATTATCATCTTTGCAAGGGCTACTCGTCCAATGGGGGCGAGAGGTAATGTCTTCCAGAAACCCACTGACGCGCGTAATCCCGCTAACACCTTGCAGTGATTTCCCTCATACAAATCTGTGGGGGAGTGAAACAGTCTCACCCCCAGGTATCGGGGTGCAGCCGTGCTCCAAGTGAGTGTGTGGGTTCCCACCGATATGTCGAGTGGGGCTAAGTGTGGGCTCAGTGGGAATATCGTGGATTTGGCCCAATTGACTGTGAGGCCAGAGGCCGTCGCAAAGTCGCTCAGCGCCATCCAGATGGGGGTGAGGTCACTTGTGACATCCCTGACATAAATCAGGAGATCATCTGCATATAGTGATACGCAGTGTAGTGTGTCTGCTATCGGTATGGCCCAAGCATCACCTCCCTGTCGTAACCTGATGGCTAGGGGTTCTAATGCTAGGGCTAACAGGAAGGGGGGACAAGGGGCACCCCTGCCTAGTGCCTCTTTCAATTGCGAAGGGAGCGGAGATGTATTTACCTATCCTTACTCGTGACGTTAGGCCCTTGTATAGAAGCTTTGTGTACTTCATCAGGAAAGGTCCCACATTGAACAATGCGAAGAGCAGCAAATAAGTACGGCCACAGCTGAGTATCGAAGGCTTTTTCGAGATCTAGTATTAGACACGCCGCGTTAGGGAAATGTATTTTTGCCCTGTCTTGGACATGGAACAGTCTGCGTATGTTCTGCGAGGTGTTACGCCTCGGAACAAATCCACTTTGGTCAGGGTGAACCAGCGGCATCAGAATCTGGGTGTATCGATCCGCCAGGACTTTTGCTAATATTTTACAGTCTGCATTTAGCAGCGTTATTGGTCTGCATGAGGCAGGGAGGGTGGGGTCCCTATGGGGTTTGGGAAATGTGACCAGAATGGATTCTCGGAGTGAACTTGGGAGTTCCCTCTATCTAATGCGGCCTCATACATGGCTACTACCCTGGGGATTAGGTGAGCAGAGAATGTACTGTAATATTCAAGCGGAAACCCGTCCATTCCCGGGGCTTTGTTCCTCACCAGCGCTCTGACAGCGCGGGTGACATCTGGGGCTTTGATCTTTGCCTCTAACTCTTTTTTGTCGGGGTGTGGTATAGGGGGAATTTGCAGCGGGCAAAGGAACTGAGTGATAACATGCTGATTTCTGTGTGTCGGGGCCCGGTAAATATTAGAGTAATAGTCGTGAACAATATGCAATATCTCTACTTGCGAATGCCAAGGGGTTCCCGTATTGTCGAGCAGTTCCGTGACCGGTTTGACATCTACGTCCTGCTTTGCTAGCCACGCTAATAGTGTGCCCGTTCTGTTACCCTCTTTATGTACTCTAGCGGCATAAGCTCGGAAATTGTATTTACGTAGGTCTTTCATTGCTTCCGCGTGGGAGGTTTTGGCTGCTGCTATTTGGTCGGGGGTGGCACCGGCAGTATCCCTCTGTTTCATGAGATCCGCTAGTGCCATCTCCAAGTTTTGTAGTGTTCTTTCGTACTCCCACTATTTGTTGTATGCAGTGTCCCCTAGCCGCGACTTTAAATGCATCCCATTCTATTAGCCTTGATGCTGCCGTACCTGAGTTGAGGGCAAAGTGTTCCTGAATATAATCCCCATGTTCGTGACGAAATACCTGGTCTGTGAGGCAGTCGCGGGGTAGTTTCCAAGTGGGTACTGGGGGGTATGGGGGCCTCCATCTGAGAGTCATTATGTGTGCATCATGGTCTGAGAGTACTCTTCCCAGATAATCGGAGTGCCGTACTCCCGGGAATATTGTTGTGGATACGAGGAATCTATCAAGGCGTACTGGTAAGTTTTGTGGGATGGAGAAGAAGGAGTAAATTCTAGTGTCTTGGTTCCGTTCACGCCATGGGTCCGCCAGTGTCCAGTGTTTCACCCATGTTTCATATTGGGCTGTCTGCTTGTGTGCTGGTGAATGCAACGCTGGGGGATGGGACCTTTTGAGATGAATGTTTAGAACGCAATTGTAATCACCCCCTATGAGCCATGGGACTGAGGTGTGCTGAGTGAGTACCCCTGTGAGGCGCTTCCGGTACTAGTCCTGGTCTACATTGGGAGCGTATATGCTTCCTAGAAGAATAGACTGGCCCTCCAAAATGCCCTCTATAAAGGAGTGTTGGCCTTCTTTATCTACGGTGCGTGCCTGTTCCTTGAAGGGGATCCCTGGTCTAATCCAGATTAGGGTGCCCCTGGCAAATGCTGAGAATGTGGTGGCGCAGACGGTATCCTGCCACTTCCTACGCAGCCAATCCAACTCGATCGCCGATGAGTGTGTCTCCTGTAGGAGAGCTATCTGTGCTTGTTGTCTTTTTATATATGCATAAACGGCGTAGCGCTTGTTAGCTGTATGCTTGCCCCTAACGTTTAACGTAATGACTTTTATATCTGTATTGGGGACTTTAGTGGTCATTGTGTTCGGTGACTACAGGCAATTTGTACTTTTTGTGTTGCCCCGCCACCCCTTCCCCGACTCCTCCCCACCAGTTGTCGACTGCCCACTTGTGGCTCGTTGTCTCACGGGTTTGCTCCGCTAAGGGTGTTTGGGGAACCTGAAACAAGGGAAAACTAAACTTAAACAATAGGGAGTATTCCCAACTGAGGGGACATGGCGTAGGGGTCGATATGTCCAAACTGTACTTCATGTACTGTCTTTAAATCGTTCTTCGAGGGGGGTGGTTGTTTGGTATCGCCCATCTCTGGCGTCCCGGCTGCCCGCTTTGTGCTAGTGAGTCCGAGTTGCCAAAAGAGCCCCCTGTACCACTGATCGTACACCGCGACCCAGTTCAGTGTGTCGTGTTGTGCCGCTTCTGAGTTCTGGGCTCGTTGATCCATGGTCTTACGACCTCATGCACGGTTCAGGGGTTGATGTTGTCTTATGCAGTACACTAATGTGATACCTTTATGGTTGATTGAGGTCTATATCAGCGTGTCTGCCATTTGTGGAGTGAGTATTGGGACTGTGACAGACCCATCGCGGGAGGAGTGTGCATCGCTTACTTCTTCCGAGGTGAACAGGTGGGGAGCTTTATCTGCATCCGAGCTGCCCTCCGTTGATCTGACTACTGCCGCCGCTCGCAGTGCTCTCCTGCGTTCTGCTATAATTTGCTCCAGGTCGGGGAGTGCTGCGCGATAGAATCTGAGCGTGGGCTCAACGGCGTGAGGGTGATTTTCTTATGCTGATGTCGTGGACAGCCAGAGGGCCTGTGGCTGTGTGTGTTTCTGTGGTCGCCTGGCCCAGATAGTTGCCGCTCCACCCAATCTCTTACCTCCGTTGGGTCGGTGAAGAAATGTGCAGTTCCATCGTGTAAGATTTTCAAGCGGGCCGGGAAAAGGAGAGCATATTGTACGTTCCTTTGTCGTAGAGTTCGTTTGACTGCTAGAAAGGTGGCCCTTTGTTGCTGGACGTCACGGGAGTAATCTGGGAACAGCATTACTTGTTTGTCCTCCACTTGAAGTGGTTCCTTTCTGTCTGGCCGCTCTAAGAATAGTGTCTCTGTCCTGGTAGTGGAGTAATTTTAGAAGGAATGGTCGGGCGGTGAGCCTGGTGGTGGTCTTCGGGCCGGTATTCGATGTGCCCTCTCTATAGAGAAATATGGGGTCAGGTCCGTCGTTCGGGTGAATGTCTTGATCCATGTTTCCACGTATCGGACGGGTTGGATCCTTCCGATCCCTCCGGCAGGTTTACAATACGGATATTACTTCTTCGAGTGCAGCCTTCCAAATTGTCCCTTTTGCTTTCTAGGGACTTTACTCTCAGTTGGAGATCTTTTATGGCTTTTTGGTGTGTCTGTATTTTCGGTTCTATAGTTTGGAGTGTCGTCTCAACCTGTTTGACTTTGTCCGCTAGTTTCCAATGGTCATCCCGAAGAAGGTTGAGGTCAGTGGCCAGTTCTCCGAATTTGTTTTCCATGGTCACCCTGGAATGTTCAATTGCCGCTAGGACCTTGTCCAGTTTGTCAGACATGATGTCTGCGCGGGAGGGTTCCCCTTTGGAGTGGGTGATCGTGGGATCTGGGGAGTTCTGCCTCCGATTCGGTGCTCGTGGTGTTCCCGTGATGCGTTGGCACCCCATATCGCTAGGAAATGTCTAGATTCAGTCCAGCCCCAGGTGGGGGCGTAGGTACACAACTTGCAGTCAGCTTCGGTGTTGACCTCGGATCTCGGTGAGCAGGCGGCAGGCTTTAGCACTGTTGCTGAGCCATATTGGGGAGTCCCAGATCGAGGAGCGCTCGGTCTGGGTGTCGCCTGCTGCTCTCTAACCCCCGAGCCCCGAGGGGTGGGTTTCAGGGATGGTCTTCCGCCCTCCGGATGTTTCGGACGTGTTGCTTTTGGAAAAGTTCAGCCTGGCCGTGACAGCCGTTGGCCTCGAGGCCTGGTGCCGCACCCGCCGATTTCTGCTAGGGTGGTAGGTTGTTACCGCGAAGCACCTCCCTGCCGGCGCGATGCTTCATTGCGGGCAGCCACTCCCTCGAGGCCCCCTGGTTCTTTTACGCCTCTTGCTGTGCACCTCCAGAGCGCGGGGTGAGGTAGACTAGTGGCAAGTTCGGCGCTTTGCAGTGGGGGGTGGTGGTCGCTGTTGGCCACGTTTCTCACTGCAGATTGAGGCTATGGCTTTATTATAACTGAGCACTTTCTTGCGGGCGCAAAGCTCTGGCACTGGTACTCACTTCACGAATGCCTCTGATACTTCGGAGCCCCTTATTGCGGGCCCCGCGAACTAGCGCCGAGCAGTGATGGTGGGATCGCTCGTTTCGGACTGGTGGTGAGTGTTCCGGTCTCACCGTCGCTGGGCGCCTTTCCACCAGTGCGGAGCTTCGGTGTAGGCAGCCTCTTTGTTGATGTTCCCGTAAGAGGGCCCTCCGCCGCGCGCCACGAATTCTGGCACCGAGTGGGGGGATGCCGCTTCACTGGAGTGGGGATGGATGGCAAATCTCCCATGGTGGGGGGTTTGGTGATCAAAGCTGGCTGGGATTTGTGGTTGCCGCTGGTGTTGGGTACCTTGGTCGCTTTGGTTGGGTGCGCCTGGGTACGTGTGAAGCTCAGATGCCAGTTACCACACCATGCGCACTATTAGCGTGTTTTCACCTCCCGCCTCGAGTCACGGTGCCGAACGGAGGGGAGGGCGGTGTGATGGGGTGCTGGTAAGAGGCAGTTTAGGGCTTTGTTGGGGGGCGGTTCGATGGTCGCTGCTAGCCAGGTCTCGCGTGTGGGGCTGTCTTCCACCTTATGGCCTCCCTGGGCCGCGCTACTACGGGGTCGCACTCTCACCTTCGGTCCCCGCCGTTGTGTGGGTGTCTAGATGGACACGATCGCCCCTTCTATCGCCAGATCAGGAATACCAGGAAGCATCCCGGGACCCCGCAGTGGGTTTCAGGTTCCCTCTAATCACCGCCTCTCGTCCTCGCCTCAGGGCACCCATGGCTTGGTGAGCGCCACCATCTTGGCCTCGCTGTGGGATCGCAGAGAGGCTGCACTCATGATGGGGAACGCCGCTCAGTCTCCCGTTTCAGGGTCAGCAGGGGGTTCGAGAGGTGTACTCCATATGGGCATTGGGGTCGGTGTGTTTAGGGAGGGTTATGGCAGAGATGAGCGTGGATTGTGCGGCAGACGGACGGAGCTGTAGAGAGGCACGTCCGCCATCTTAGCTGGCCAGGCAACGCCCCCCTTTGGATGTCTCCATCAAGCATATCACAGCAGAACTGCATGGTCTTGCTCCATTGCAGCAGTCGCAATACTTTAAACTATATATTCTGCCAGGTCACTTAGGTCTTCAGATTGTGGCAATCTGATCCTACCTAGGGTACGATAAGCAAAGTGGGGAGGTAAAGGTTTTACACATACTACTGCCACTGCTCTGGAATTTCCTTCCTATACAAAGAATTGAATTTATATATGTTCAGGAGAGAATTGAAAACCTACCTGTTTTAATGGTGACTCCATCGTTTATTTCAACATTCCAATAATCTGAATTAGCGCCTAGACACCTTCGGGTATATGAAGCGCTTTACAAATATTCCATTTCATTTCATTTCAAGGCAGCAAAACAGACAGGAGGGGCAGGGTTAGCAAGCTGACCACGAAGTGCAAGCAGGAAGGACAGGGGAATCATAAGGGACAAAGGAGGACAGGCAAGAGGGTTAGGGGCAGCACACAGACAACATAGGTTAAGGGCAGCAAGCTGAACACATAGTGCCGGCAGAAGGGGGAGAGGCAGTAAGCTGACAAGGGAAGGCAGGCAGGATACAAACAGAAGGTTAGAAGGGGGGCAGGGACAGCAAGCTGATGATGGAGGGTAGATAGGAAGGGCAGAGGCAGCAAGCTGACAGCGCAGGTCAGGAGTGGCTGGGGCAGCACAATTTGTGGCACGCCAGCACTGTGCAGGACATAGGCAGTGTGTAGTAGGAGTTGGCCAAGTGCATTGGATTAGGCGTAGGGCCAATGCATTACTGCTCACTGCTGAAGCCCATCCGCAGCGTGGGGTTGGCTGTCTGCAGGGGCTGGGCCTGGGCCATCCCTCCACTGCTCATGGCAGAAGGTCATGCGCAGTAAGGGAGTTGGCTGAATCTGATTTTTAAAAACCTGAAACTGACTGAAACAAAGGTTAATTTGACGATATAGATAGGTGTTGAAATGAGTTAAAAACTAATGTAAAAAACAAAAATACTGAAATTCGCCCGTTATGGTTCAGTGAGCTAACTATAATTTGTAACCCATCTTGCACTGCTTACGACCTCATATAATACATTACTCATGAAATGATAAATGACATCACTGATGATCTTAAATGACACCACTGATGACATTACTGATAACATCATCCAATGAATGTGACAGCTTGCTATGGTCTTTTCATACTGGAAGATATTCAGCGAGCTACACCAAGACCCATTTTATATCAGCTCTGTAGTGCTAATGGGTGTAAATCTTTCAAAACATGCCGAACATGAAGAATATCTCTGAAATCAACCACGTTTAGAGGAGTTTTTGCATTTTTGCTACTATTCAAGTGCATAGGAAATGCACTGCCTCTGTAGACATTAAAACAATCAACATCGCATTAAACACTGTGGGGCAGATTTACGAGCCCCCTGCGCCACCAGTACGTCACTTTTTGTGACGTACTGGAGGCGCATTTCACCTCGCCATGTTTACAAGGAGAGGAAAAGCCACCCTGTGTGACTTTTCCTCTCCTTGTAAATATGGCCCCTTCACACGCAGCACTTTGCGTGGAAGGGGCGCAGCATGGGTGTTGCGGTGGGTGTTCCCACGCAACACCCATGGAACGAGACACATTTCCAAATTTACGAGGAATCGTAAATCTGGAAATGCGTGTTAATGCTACGCCTTCCCAGGGGAGACGTAGCAAGGCCTAACGAGGAGAAATGTTTTCATTTCTCCTTGTTTTTTCCCCTTTCAATGCGCGCTGCCTTCTACATCACGCATTGAAAGAGGAAAATGCCTTTAGTGATTGTTTTTGTGCAGGAAGGTGCACCATGGTGCAAGGGAGCCTTCCCCGGCGCATGGCAGCTGTTTGTGCGCCAGCACAGGGGAGAGGACAGGAATGCGACATATCATTGTAGATATGTCGCATTCCTGTGCTCAGAAAGTGCCGCAGCGTGGCGCAGTCAAAGAGCTTGCGGTGCTGCGCTGCAGCACTTTCTCGTAGATCTGCCCCTGAATACTGTTCAAAAGAGCGTTTGGTCATTATTTACCTTAATGAGATGTACTTGTTAAATATCTCAATAAGCACAGAATTTCAAGTCACCAGCTTTAAATAAATGTATTATAACACTCTCGTTTATGTAGAAATTGCCTGCAGTATAAAAGGATAATTCTTTAAGGCCAGAATGCGCACAGAAATCTAAGGGTGACTAATGTATTCTCAGAAGAAACCTTAGTGAATCACAGATATTTTTGCCAACAGGCCTTTCATTCAAGCCACAACTTATTTGAAATATATGTCAGCAACTCGCACAAGCTGCACTCAGTCGCTAACTTGTTTTTTAAAATTAATTTAATGAATTGTATTTTACAGTTACAAATCAACAGTACATACCGAAGATTCACAGACAAGAGCATTACTATAACAATGTCTGCTTGGCTGGGCTGAAAGCTTGCACAGGTGATACAATATTATGCAGTCTCTTTTTACAGCATTGATGAGTATCTTAAAAGTCATGCTGATAACAATGTACATTTCAGCTTGGCAAGAGAACTTATACAATAAACTATTAACAATGGTACTGAATGCAAGCTAATATATTAAGGGTACAGCAAAAATATTATGATAAATGTCTAAGGTATTTGGTAGGGCAGATAACCAATGCCAGGAAGGATCCATATCTAGGTCATCAATTACACGTTTAAGGTAAGTAAATGTCTTCAGGGATCCCCATATAACTCTAGTCCTAGAGGAACGCAGCTTTAAATCCGCTTGGAGTTTCAGTTATTCTTTATAACAAACCATAGAGTCTAGCCATTGTTTAAATTTCCCCTGCCCCAGTAGTAGGCCAAATGTCTTTTCACTAATTATAATGATAATGGTAGTAGTTTCGTGTGAGGGGTGGCGATCTACTTTGCCCAACCCAGTAGGGTAATTCTGGGATCCATATGTATCTCACAGTCTATCATATAGTATGTTACCTCCAATCAGAACTTTTGAACTCTACCAAAGGACCAGGCCAGCGTTAGTAAGCCTGCCTCTGATGCGCCATATGCAATGCAATTTGAGTACTACCGGAGACTAAACCTCCTAAGCGCCACGGGAGTGTAACATGCTTATTGAATAAGTATGTAGTGTATAATACGCAGTCTAGTAATGGAGAAAACCTTTTCAGTTTGTGCGCAGCAGAATTTCCACATTTCTTCTGACAGTATAAGACCAATTTTCCCCTACTAGCCCAGGCAAACACTGCGCTCCATTTTGGGAATCCTTCTTGAGCTGTGCGATATGGACCTGATATTAAGAGCTTAGTAGAAGTAACATCAAGTAGCTTCCCCAGTGTCTTAATAAAGTCCAGTTCCATAAGGAATGCTTGAGATATCAACTTACACACTCTTTTCAGTTGACAATATGAGGTACCCCTTGTGTAAGGAAGGTTCCATCTCTATAAATATCTCCTTAATGTTGCAGACCCCGTGTGGACAGCTACAGGAGCAATTTCACTTCATAAATCACCAGCAGCATTGGATGATGGTTTATGGGCAGGTGTGGAGAACAGATTATGTCAAGTTCCACCCCCTCCCACAACCTGTCCCATGATCTATCACGCATATGCAAGTGTTTGTGTTTTGTCTATGTATAGGGATCAGTGTGCCAATCAAAGACTGTAGAGGAGTAGGAGCGATTTGTGGTGATGCTGGCAGAGCTGTGCCTGGGATGTCACCTGGAATGTTGACAGGTGCCTTCTGCCTTGAGTGTTCCTTTATTGACAGTTAATATCTGTGCCTGGGATGCTGCCAGTTTGGATGGCTCTCTGTACCTACCAATAAACTTGAAGTCTATCTACTTCCTGCTGTGTCAATCATCTTCCCTTCAGTGGCGACAGAAGATGGGATCTTACTCGTAACAGTGAAACAAGCTACTTTTGCTGATATCGGAAGACGCAAGTCAATTGCCTTGTGAAGTGCTGGTTTGAACCTAGCTTCCACCTCTAGGCAAACTGTAAGTACATTCTACTCTTTCATTTTCTCCGGGCACATATATATATATATTTTTCTTTGGGGAGATACAGAGAGCATCCGTGTTTTTAGGTCTCGCCTGGCGAAAGCAGCGCATGCGCTGTCCTCGCCAGGAGAGCACCTTTTGGAATCAATTCTGCGAGGGCTCTCATGCACGCGTCTGCAATGGAAAAAGATGACTGCTCTCGCCATTTGTCCATTGCAAACAGCATGAGCGTGTCCGTGGGACTGTGGACAGTCCTACGCCATGTTGTTGTCCTAGCAACTAAAATGCCGCTTGACACAAAGCAATCGCTTTCACTTTCCCGATCTGTTCTTCCTGGTACTACTGCGCGGTTACTTTTACGGCCGCTTGTTCTTTACTCGACGTATTGCAGTCGGTTGACTTCAGAAACAGCTGAGTCCTCCCTCTCCTCACGGGCGTAAAGGGAATGTCCGGAAGATTTGCATGTTTCCAGGCCCCGCCGACTCATGCACTGCCGACCGTGTGATTGAAAGCCTGCCAGCTGCTGCCGCTCGCTTGTCTTACCTCACTTTAGGATCTCAACAAGCTTCCACTTGATAACATATCGTAAACATACCCTGTTCAATGCGCTCCTGGTACGTTCCTCCTCCCCATCTCACGATGTCACGGTCACTGCTCCCTCCCCTCATCTAGTTTTCACGTATATTTTCTCAGTCTGATGCCACTCATTCTAACAGCCCATCTCTGCTCGGCATGTGTGCCCTAGTCCAGTCGGTTCCTTTGCCGGCGTGTGGCCCACTCCCCTTTCTTTTTCGCCACAATTTCTTTTCTCCATCAACTTCCTTCACCCATCTCCGCCGCTCTCGGCCGAGCCTGCCTCGACTAGTGACTTTGTTGCAGATTTCTGGACTAAGAGACGAGCATTCAACCCCGGGTCCGCGCATTGTCGGATTGCGTGATCCTGGACAAGTCGCATAATCTCCCTGTGCCTCGAAAATTGTTCCCTTAAGTGTAAGGGCTTATGCGGTATTCAATTAACATCTGTGTACTGTATGAGAAAAGGAATATTTCTATTTATGGTCTTGACATCTCTGCCTAACCCGGGCATCTGGAGTACAAGTTAACTATATTAAAGCTCTTAGAGGCACATTTGCGCACAACGTCCCCTTAGGTGAAAACAGGTCGATCTTGCATTACAATATTGATGGTTACTACAGCACCTTTGAAACATGTCTGCTTCTTCCTGAGGGTCAGCTGAATTTGCTCCCGGAAGAAGGCTGCCTGTGTGTGTCCTACAGGTGGCCTCGGTGTGTGCCGGAGCACCACTGTACCGGAGACACCTCCCGCCCTCAGTGCTGTGATACCAGCCCCCGTGCCTCTCCTGAACACATCGGAAAATCCCCTATTAAGTGTCCGTTAAAGGGCGCCTGCTTTGCAGTCCGCACAGGCTCTGCTGGAGGGAGGCTGTCCAAGGAAGGACAAGCTGTGCGGGAAAGTGAGGTGGGTTTCGTCTTCCACCTGCACCAGTGACCCTGCACACCCAATCTCGCGAAGTGTGTTTTTTAAAGGCAGTCTCACACTCATACACATCATGTCCCTGCCTCGCCTCCACAGCCCCTGCAAACACAGAAATGTTGCCAGCCCCTTTGCAATGTGGGTTTATTAGAGGCAGCCAGACCCGCCCCGCCCAGCGCCGAGCAGGTTTCCCGACAGTGTACATTGGAAGCAACCAAGATCGTTCCAATCCCCGCACTCCCTCCGCGCGCACTAAGCCAGTCGCCTAGCAATGTATTCATTATAGGCAAACAGACCCCTTTTGCTCCACACCTCCCCCCCAATCAGTCTCCTAGCATGTTGTGTATTCAGTAAAGCTAACACTTCCTCCCCGTACACACACAAACTTAAACCCCGGCAGTGCATTTAACACATACAAACATGACTCTATCCAACGCAACTCTAGATCAACCATTGCCAAGTGCAATTTAATAGACATTACTTAGCATTCTGGGACTTGTAGTTTCTATTTTGCCATTATAAGTAGAGTTTAAAATTCACAGCATGCAAAATGCCATCGGCTACAATTAAACGCTCGCTCAAGGCATCAAACATGATATGTGACCACTTGGTGGCACAGAGGAGAGAGAGAGAAGGGATGATAAAGGGATACAACGTGCAGACACCGATATCTACCCTGAAGTAGATGTTTTAATACCGACTGCTGGTCTCTAAATGCCCTCACCCCAACTCAAGCAGTAGCAGGGTGGGCTTCCAGGGGCTACCTGCACCTGGTGCACCCCAAGCCTCCAGGACCCCAACAGAGTGCCCCTACAGAGTCAATCTACATTCCCTGCCCCCAGAACATCAAAGGGCAATCTGCCAGAAGGAATCTGCTGCCCACAATCCCCAATCAGAATTCAATTGAATGTAATTTGGGCACTCTCTTTGACCTTCCAAGTTGGTCAACTGCCGTGTTGCACACAGTTTTAACCAGTGCTGCCTTGCTTGCCTTCAAAGTTCCACGGGCTTACTTCTGTTCCTACCAATAAATTTGAAGTCTATCTACTTGCTGCTGTGTCAATCGTCTTCCCTTCACTATTCCATTCTTTTCATCAGTAACATCTGTCAAGTATGGTACTAGTGAGAACTAATAAGTGGCAAAGTGGGCTTGGGCACACAAACAGTACAATTATGTGTACGGTACTTCAAAGCCACCCTAGTGGAAGAACAGTGTTAGCATGTCCCAACTAATTCTGCTTTATTTCCCTGCCTATGCCAATCTGATGAACTGCATCATGAGTGTGGTGAAAAAGGATTTCAACTGTGGCAGAGGTATGTTTATGAATTGTTATAATAATTTTGTCAGAATCACCATCTTCATAAGCCCAATTCGCCAAGCCAGTGATAATGAAGTGTTAAAAGGTGTGTAATCAGTCACATCATATTACTAATCATCCCGCCATAGTTTGCAAATAACAGTATCTTCATCCCAACTAAAACATATACCTATGTATTTTAAGGAGCCTTCAAACAGTTCTAAGGGAAAATCAGTTATAAATTTCATTGTGCGTTGGGTGAGGGGAAAAGATTTGGGATTTACTCTAGTTGACTGTGACCCCTGAAAATGCTCTAGATTTGATGTATTATCTCATAATAGCGTTTAGACAGTACTTGGGGTTCCTCAAATGGTCATGTCACCTGCATAAAGGTAGATTATCAGTCTGCTGGTGTATATAAGGGCATATTCTGAATAACGTTTATTGCAACTTAGCAGCAAGGGACTTTGTTATGTTTCATATAGGTACCCTTATATACGCCCGAGTAACTTCATACCCTTTCACCTACATCACCTACCCTACACTACACAGTAACGAGACTTTTAGGATTAAACCTTTACCTAGTTCTAGTCCTGGGCGCAGAAGGAGGGTTTTCCTGAGGGATTCTTGGCTTCACACCTACTCACATGCTAGGTACACTTAGGTACATCTAGATAGGCGTCGTAGGAGTACGCTCACTTTTATCCTGCAGTTTATATTCATGTATTTATTCATGCTTATTTCAAGATGGTAGAACTGTATAATCCTTTTATATTCACTGTACTGCTAATCATATTTCTCAACTACTGTCTAATGGTTGCTGCAGCTCATATATTTTACACGAGAATAACAACTGTTCAATAAATCCTTATTGAAACGCCCAGTTTATTCTGTGTATCTCTGAGATAAACTTTGAGAGCACGAGTGACTGAGTGAAAAGTAGTACATTGTTTCCACGATCTTGAGGGATCAGGTTTGTCATGTTCTGAGGTTGCCAGAAACTATTCTCTCCCCGATAAGAGGAGACACTAGTGGCACTGTGAGCTAGCTAATGCAAACAGGCTAACATTTCTCAGTGGAGGTGCATGTAACCAGTCTGCTTCCAATCCCACAGTTTATGTTATCTAAACGTGCAAGTCCTACAGGGGCACTATAGGAACTACACGACACGGCGCCCAACGTTAGTTGGGTACTTTAACAGTAGAATCTGAGTAGTTCAGTCGTGCTATTTCTCAGAGACCCCTACTCACAAAACAACAGAGACGTCTGGAGTGGGTGGGCACAAATTCCGCCACAGCTGAGTAGGCGAAATATCCTATTTATTAGCTCCTGGTTAATCAAGCTTGACAGGACATAGTGTTCCTAAATTGTGCCTAACACCTTATCTTAGTTCCCTTGAACAAACTCCTTCTCGGTGACAAAATGAATGAGAGCGCAAATAACGCAGTATTGGAGCAACGCCTCTCAGCAGAAGATGAAGAGGCGGATGGATTCAGACGTACTATCACCCTGAAACTACTAGAACATGGTTTATTAGCAAGGGGTGGCTTAGTAGCTTTTGTGATTGAGGCACACGAATCAAACAAAACATAGGTATTCTATTCGTGAGTTACATTCCCAGAAGCAGATGCTAGAACACACACATTTCACTCTTAGACAAAGGGAGATGCACCAGCAGAATATGGTCCAAGCTAAGACATAGAAGTTCCACTCATGTACCAGGAACACCTATACTGGTTTAAAAGCGCCCTACCCCATATAAGACACAGAGAAAGATTAGGCCCGCTCGGAGGAGACGGGGCAAGATGGCCAATATTAGTGGCCTACACAACACATCCTGACATTGATACAATGCCACAACCAGACTTACTCATACAACACAAAGATTTAATTAGAATATACAGAAACCTGACGCAATTTGTCATGCGGACTTTTACAGTCCAACCAACAACAGTTGCAACAAATGGAACTCAATCACAGGGTACAGCAACTAAAATAACTCCCAAAACATTACACGCAGTAATGGGCAAAATGCCCATGAAACGTGAACAAATACCATTCTGGGTAGCTCAGAAAATAACTCACCTCGAGGCAGTATTCCCAAATACTACCACGTTTGAAAAACACAGAATGCTAACAATCTGCTAGCCCATGGGGATAACACCACAATTAGAGGATTGCACCTCTTGGGGTACAGTCTTTGCTGCCATATATAACAGGACACATGGTATTCATTCATTAGCGGTGATACCAGATGTATTAGGACAAATACAAAATGAGTAGGAGCAGAGCCTGTTCTGAACTTAGGGATGAAGTTATTTAATAACTATGACCAGGTATCAGCCATACTGTTAGCTAATATTAAATGGGAAGCAGCTTCAGTGGCAATCCGCCAAAGCCTAAAGGAGTTCGGTCCGTTGGATCAACAACACGAACTGCCCAAAATAATTGAAACTGCATATGCAGAATTAGGCAGAGACAATTTGGGTGGGAAAGCTTTAAAACCACAACTGATGGGAAGTACTGAAAAGGACACTAACAAACAGACACCTGCTTCTTCTAAAAAGAAGTGGGATGATAAAAAACAAAAATCTTTTACAGAAAAGAGATCTCAATCCCGAGGTAGATCTCCTCCAAAGGAGCACTCTGAAAAGAGGTACAACCTTAGGAATGGGGATAATATTAGGAAACCTGACATGTATCAGGATACTGATACACATTCCTCTCGTTCCTTTAAGGGCTAGACGAAAAACTTCGAGAGAGAGAGGACGGTCAGAACAAAAAGAAGAGCGTACAAAGTCTAGAGACAAGCAGCACACTCAAGACTATGTTTCCAAAAAAGAAGACAAGCCAAAATCAAAACCTCAAATTAAGAAAAAGAAAGTTGCAGGCCTGAAGATGAGACATGCCCAGAATTCTGAGGACACAGCTTCTGAACGGAGAGTGGGCTCAGACGATGCTAGGCAGTGCGGCAGAAGTAACAATAGCTTGCCAGAACCTGAAGGAATTTCTGGTGACTGTGATACGACTTAATAAAATCTGACTTTTCAGTTAGACCTTGGACACAGGAACACTCAAACATCTTACATTCATTACAAGAAGACATGATTGCTTCCAAAACCTTACAGACACGAATAAACGTACGCAACTTGGTGATCCGCGTAATAGCGGGTCAATGCGGGTACACTTACTTAACCTTCAATGAAGGCGAAACAGTACCATTTGCATACAAATCACACCTGTACGCAAACGCAGAAATGCGTTTTACTTCAGAGAAAATTCTGACAGCTGTTCAGACCGCTGTATCAAGAGAAAGAGCACTGGCTCAGGGGAAACGCATAATCATCATCACCCCGGTACCAGCATTTGAGGCTGTTACGAAGGCAAGCATTCCAAATGCAAAAGCCTTACATCCGAGATGGAAACAGTGGGAACATTGCCCTACACCACCAAAATGTAGTTTGCACACATTTGCACAGAAATTTTCATATTTTTCAGGATTTAACAACACTGGCCCGACCTCATATTATTATAAGGTTACACCGACATCGGCACTGAAAATTATGTTGACAAACACCAAACAGATTTACTCTGTTTCCTTTATTGCCCAATTGTCTGAACAGGGTTTTGACCTATGGAAGGACACAATAGACTTAAAATCAGTCTGGGGTTCTAGAGACTGGCAAGTCCAGGGAACAGAAGCGCTATTTAGAGCATGTCTCATTCCACAGCAGATGATATTTCTAAACGAAACTGTGCAACAGACATCCTGTCTTGGGCTAGCCAAGATCAAGGACCTGAACACACCTCGATTTCCAACACCATCACAGATGGGAGGGTGGCAAAATTCGACTTCACAAGAAGGGGCAACAGTAGATGACATTCTACAGTACAACATTCAGACACTAATTGGAAAGAATGGTTGGTTTGGCCCTTAGAAACAAACAGTTGTCAGAAACGATTCTGGAATACCACCGAAGGGTTTAGTATCCATAGGCCAGACCCACGTTATGTACAAAGAGAACACCCAGGGGTAGTGACCTCCTACAGTGTTGGGAAGTTGTGCCTTGATTGGGTAGAAACCTCAACACTCACAGAAGTGAAACAACACTTATCCTTACTCTCACAAGACATGGATCTTAGGGATTTTTTACAATTTGCCATGAAACCACGTCAGAAAAGTTTCATATATACTGGCATTTATGCTGCCTATAATGAAATCTGAAAAATATCTCAACAAGAGGCCGCAGAGAGAATACGGGAAATAGACCATATTAACTTAGAAAAATCATTAGCTGTGACAATGGGTTAACAACTTTGACCTCCAGGATATAGTCTTCAGGCAACATTGTGTCTTCTGCGATAGACATCCTAGAAAACGATTTGCCCATATTACAACACAGGCAATCTCAATTACGTTCTATCATGTTATTGAGCTGGACGCTGCAATCTGTGCGTGCAGGCTATGTGCCTTGGGGTTTTACAAACAGTACGTCTCTGTTTTCTGAATATAATCTAACAGATAAACAGATTGAAATGGCACAAAGAGGAGCTAAATATACAATGCTGCATATTGAAAAACTGGACCGCCTACCATTTACAGTAGCAGAAGCTCTGTCTACTGAGTGGCTTATCCATGACCACATAACTCTACCGGTCACTACTTTTCAGTTTCAATATTGCCTTTAACAGAGGGTAAATTTGAAGAAATGGGTAAGGATTACATTAAGGAATCCTGGAATTTAGCATACAGATTTCAATGCCGGAGTAGGGATCGAGAAGTGTTTCTAAGTGGTACGAACTGCAAGAACGCTTTGAGTGGTTCTCTCATGTGCCAGGACATTTCATTGCACGGATGCTTTTAATGGGTCGGTAGCAAACTCGTCCTGCCAAATGAAAGGGACTCCAGCTGCCGTGATTAAACCGGTATTCAAACTGCTCCCAAATGGGAGTTACTTGATGCTGAACGATCAAGGTTGCTGTGGTATGCTTCCGGGCATTGCCTATCTGGTCACTGTGAATTCCAGGGTTACTTGCTGTATGCAAGTATTGTTTCCCCCAACAAGTACAGTCAGGGAGGCGCCGTTATGGCCTTTGTTGAATGTTTCTTTAATACAATTTGATACTTTGAGCAGACTGAAAGCCATGCTTCTACAGCAAACAGTACCCTTATCCTCCGCTCAAGAAACCTTTGATCTTCATATTGCAAGGACCTCGACTGAGATACAGGCACTTATACGTACAAACTGCCCCATTCATTGCGCAGAAATGGTGGGTCGTATCTTTAATATGTCTGATACGAGTGGTATTGTACACCTATTTAAGACCATAGGGTCAGGATTTCTTAGCACCTTTCAGACAATCCTCTGAGTTATTCCAAACTTTATACACTCCGTATTTGGAAGCATGTTTGGAGGCCTACCTCTGATCCTGCTGTCAATAGCAGGAATCCTGATTGTAATTTTTCTGCAATGCAATGGACGGCCCAATCACCAACGAGATGGCAAAACCTCTCCTGGAGCAGAGATACCGTGAACGCAGGGTACAGCATCTGGGCACACCTCGCCTACAGGAACTGAGAGCCTCTTGGTTCCTATCGTTTAGACCAGTCTGGATAAACTGCACCTTACCTGTTCTTCGATGCCTGTTTTGCGGTGACTAATGCATGTTGGACCTCTGTCTGACACTTCAACGGACACGCCTGCGGACTTGAATACCAGGCTGGAACCCTTGAGGTCTCATGCTCGGCAATGTCCCCAGCGTACTCCTATACCGATGACTGCATTCCTAGAGAACCCGCAGGTGCCTTTTACAACTGGGGTGTGCTTCAGCTCCACCACTAGCACCGAGGTATCGACTACAGCACCGGCTGCCTCTACACCAGCTATTGGCAGTACTGATTATTATCTGTGCTCCACTGACATACTTTGCGAGGTGTTATAACAACTTTCCCCTGCAGCAGCAAGCAACGGTGATGTTGCGTCTCCCAGCCAGGACATTTAATCTATAATTGGCTCATTGTGTGCTGGGAAAGAATTCAGTTTTTTCTTTTTCTAAATTTTGAACATTTCCTATAAATTGACACTTTCTCGCTGAAAAGCATGGCCTTTTTTTCGCTTGTAGAAATTCAACTAATATAACAAACTCAATTAGGACTGTGGCTTAAGGGACAGTTCTAAACAAACTGATTTTCGTATGAAAAATGTATTTTTTCTTTCTTTCCCTTTATTAACTGTTTTTAAAATGATTTTGAAACAAAGTTTTTAAAAAGCTCATTGATAAATGTTTTATGCACTACTATCTAGTAAAGAGAATAGTTCACTAGCATTTTTATCATTGTTGACTGTTCAGAAGAGGAGTGCGTATTATGTTTCATATAGCTACCCTAATATAGGCCCGGGTAACATCATACCTTTTCACCTACATCACCTCCCCTACACTACACAGTAACAAGCCTTTTAGGATTGAACCTTTACCTAGTTCTAGTTCTGGGCGCAGAAGGAGGGTTTCCCTGAACAATGGCGTTCTATGACTTCATCTTTAGACTGACACAGTATGAATGAATATTCATAAGGGTTCTTGGAGACCAGGCTGGGGCTACACGACCTTCCTCCCTATATCTACATACATGGTTCATCCCATACGTCATCCTCAAATCCAACAATGGCTAGTACAAGAAACCCAGCACAAAGGAACCCTAGATACTTTTCTGTATAAATACAACACCTCTTGCTAGTGTTAGAGGGAGAGAACCGAGAACTTCAAGGCGACACACTGAACAGAGATGCTGAGGCTCCTGCATGCAGACGCTCCAGCTGACAATGGTCTGAACATTCCTCGCGGGGTGTCCAACTCGAGACCAAGAAGGGTTCCTACATTCTCATACTTCAGGTAATGCAGTTTGACTAAATCCTAGAGGGATTCTTGACTTCACACCTAATCACATGCTAGGTACACTTAGGTACATCTAGATAGAATTCGTAGGAGTACGCACACTTTTATCCTGCATTTTATATTCATGTATTTATTCATGCTTATTGCAAGATGGTAGAACTGTATAATCCTTTTATATTCACGGTACTGCTAATCATATATCTCTGCTACTGTCTAATGGTTGTTGCAGCTCATATATTTTACAAGAGAATAATAACTGTTCAATAAATCCTTATTGAAACGCCCAGATGTTTATTCTGAGTATCTCTGAGGTAAACTAAGTGAGCACAAGTGACTGAGCGAAAAGTACTAAATTGTTTCCACAATCTTGAGGGATCAGTGTTGTCATGTTCTGAGGTTGTCAGAAACTATTCTCTCCCCGATAAGAAGAGACAGTAGTGGCACTGTGAGCTACCTAATACAAGCAGGCTAACATTTCTCGGTGGGGGTGCATCGAACCAGTTTGCCACCAATCTCACAGTTTATGTTATCCATATGCGCAGGTCGTGCAGGGATACTATAGGAACTACACGACCACTCAAATAACGTTGTTGCAGCTTAGCAGCAAGGGGCTTGAATAACGTTGTTGCAGCTTAGCAGCAAGGGTATCCACAGCTAGTGTAAAAAGCAAAGGAGAGAGGGGGCACCCCTGTGCTGAGCCCCATGAGATGCTCACCGGTGTCAAGGGCATACCATTTATGCATACCCGTGCAGTTGGAGAGGTGTACAACAGTCTAACCCAAATCTGTCAGGGCCAAGGGGAATCCCATCCTATACAATATGACAAAAAGGTATTCCCACTCTAGGAAATCAAATGCTTTAGAGGCATCCAAGAAAACAGTGGCAGGGTACAGCTTTGGGTCCAGGTCCTGTATAAGGGCAAACAGTGTGCACACGTTGTGAGCTGTGGAACGACCAGTGGCAAAGCTAGATTGATCTGCTTTCTCTAGGTTTGGCAAGAGAAGTGTCTACTGGTTGGTCATCTGCGCCAGGTGCTTTACAGATGGCGAGTTCCCCAATAACTAACAACATTTCATCCAGTGTGAAGCGGTTCTCCAGGAACAGGTTTGTGCGTCACTTAACCAGCCCCGCCATACATCTTCCATATAGTCTGCCATATGTGCAGGAAGCATGTACCCGAACTAGTGGATATTGTCGAGAAGTAAGACAACAATACTTTCTGTATCTGTACGGTGTCTTGGTGCAGCATGCCTCGATTGTCTTCTACCTCCATTATGTGCTTATCCGCCTAAGGATGTTTCAGCATAACTGGAAGTTATTTTACGAGCACCTACCATGCTCCATATATCCTTGCACATCCCTATTTGCCACTGTATTTTTCTTTCCTTCTATTTCGGTAAATTCGGAAAGGTTAATTCTAATATCTTCAAAAACAGTGCCCCTACTCTAGCTTGTGAGCAGTTCCCACAGCGTCTTAATTTGGTCCCTAGCTGGGATAAATGTGTCTGGAGAGTTTTTAATATACCATTTTGATTAGCCATACACTTGCTTCTGATTGTGGGCTTGAAGACTTACCATACAGTTGGTACACAAATGATCAACTGTACCTAGGCTGAGCATAAAGTACCTCTGGATTGCAACACCCAATTCTTTTGAAAATAAAAAAACACATCAAGGAGCACATCCAGGTTAATTCACCATCCGCACCTGAATGGTCCTACTCCCAGGGAGGTCTGGTCAGAGCATTACCAGAGAAAGGCTGGATAGTGTACGAGCCAAGTGCCGTAGTTCTCTAACCCAAACTATTCTGTGTAACCAGCCATAAGTCTAATGTAGACCACATTTCAGGTTGAATGGTTGAATAGAATGCACTCTCAATTATTAACAGATTTCTTTGATTTTGCACATTAGGCAGGCTATCTTTACACATAATGGCAATGAGATGGTTTGATGTTGCTAAGCGGGAGTTTGCCCTACTGTGTGACCTGTTAAGCTGATCAAACAGTGTACTAGTAAATTCTTCTCCCCAAATTAGTGACTGTGCTGCGGTGGATAAAACTTTACCTCATGGTATATCATAGATTTAGGGGTCATCAACATTTGGGCCACAGATATTAACAACAGTAATTGGGAAACTGCCTAACATCCCCCATAGTATGGCATTTTACTATTTTCATCTGTGATGGCACCAGTAACAGTGAACTGCGTATCTTTCTTGATTATATAGGCCACTCCGCTGGCATATATTGAATAAGAGAGGACATTTTAACAGGAATGTCACACCCAGATCCTGAAGCCAGGTTGGTCTCTTGCAAAAAGGCTATGTTTATGTGAAATCTGTCCAAGTAGGCGAAGACCTACTGCATTTTGCAAAGATTGTTGAGGGCTCTGACATTCTATGTTACACAGGCAGTTGTTTTGTTGGAGTTTGAGTCATTCACATTTGAGATGGGGACTCAGCTCATTGGCTGGTGAGAGTGAAGAGGAATATTCACACAGTAATACTGTGTCTGGTGGCTTAGTGGACTAATGTGTCCACTGTAGAGGCCTGTGTTCATCCTCATGGTCACAGGTTCAAATCCCAGCAGGCAAACCCAACCTTCTGATGTTGATAAAATAAGTACAACTGACTTGGGTAACAATAAACATCTGGTATTCAGCATCAAGATAACCTTGGGTGAATGTGTGCTTTACAAATATGCATGTTATGTTATAAGTTAGCAGGACATTTTTTGAACTGTTCAAAGTAAAAATATCTGTAAGTACCCAACTCTTCCTAGCCCATCTACACTGATGGCCCAATATCATCAGGACATTTGCATTACTTACACATCTAAACAGGCCCATCTGGAAGACAATGAACAAACAAAACAATTGTACAATAACAAACACAGGTGTAACATCTGGGCCATACCACTGGAGTCCATAGTGTCCCCTTAAGACCTAGTTATGGGTTTCCTTTGTTTTCCTCCAAGGTACCATTTGCTGAATCTTTTTTAGGTAGAGGCTGGGGAAAAGAAAGAGGAAGGCCAAGAGAAAGAGGACAACATGTCCAATGGAATATTGAGGAACCATGGATGATGACACAGCAGAGGAAAGAAGCTTATCAAATGACTTAATTGTGAACTGGGTGAGTTTTGGCCCTGACCCCCTCTACAGGGTCACCCCCAACCCTTTTGTCTTCATCCCCCCTGTTTTGCTGATTTTATTTTTGTTGCCATTAGGATGCTGTACACTTTACTCCACCTGCTAAACAGAGCCACAATGTTTGTGGTCTATTTCTAAAACATGGTAACATTTGCTTACACATGTATCAAAGGCCTGTAAATTAAATGATACTAGTGGGTCTAAAGCACTCATTGTGCCACCCACTAAAGTAGTATTTTAAAACACGTCTCGGGCCTGTCACTGCAGCCTTTAGAGCAGTATTAAACTGAGATTTTAACCTGGCAAAATGCACCTCTTACCAGCCTTAACCTTCCTTTTAAATATATATATGTAACCCCTAATTAGAACCTAAAGACTAAGTACATTATGCATGGTATTTAAAAAGTAGGACACATGAGTTTAAATGTTACATTTCCTCGTATGAACAACTCCTTAAGTTGTTTTTCGCTATTGCAAAGACTCTCTCTCCCACAGGATAAAATTGGGTTACCTTATTGCACTTAATAGGTGTTACGTTTGGGAGCAGATAGAAAAATCATATTGGCACTAAAGTTAATTGCAATTTAAAGCTCTATTTAATGGTAAAGTACAAAAATGACACTTTTAGAAAGTTAACCCCAACAGTGTCAGTCCAACTGACCTAAAACAAGGGGCAGCGAAATACATATAAAGAACAATGGTCCCCAAGGATTGACCTTTTTGCATTAAAATTAATTGAGGAAAAATTACAAGAAACAGTAACAGCAGACTAAAGAATGTGTATGTATATATATATATATATATATATATATATATATATATATATATATATATATATATATATATATATATAATCTACTGGCGGTCGCCAGTAGATAGTTATAATTAGGATCGTGTTTCCATAGGAAATCCGCAACATTCTATTTGGAATAACTTTGGCACCGGTTGACGAATCCTCGCGAAATTTTCAAAACTAATGGGGAGCTACGCTCCGCTCCTACCCTGAAAGTCTCGGGGTGATTCGTCAAGCGGGGGCTGAGAAAAAAGGGGGGTCCCAAAACGCGTTTTCCCCATGCATTTTTCCATAGGACCTTTAGACACAGCTACAGCCCGAACGGCTGAACAGAATTACTTGTAATTTGGCAGAGAGGTAGCCATAAGGTCAAGGAAGTGCCTTTTGTAGGTCTGGTGTAAATCTGTTCAGTAGTTCCTGAGAAAATAGCATTTAAATCAATATATATATCTGTGGCAGCGCTCCGTGCGCTTACCGTGCACTTACGGTAAGCTTACCGTACGCGTACGGTGCCGTGCGCGAGCGCGTTTCTGATTGGTTGTTAGATCAAAGTAAACATTCGAATCGGTCGAAACCAGGAAGTATCGGCCGCCATTTTCTGTCTCTCGCACTGAAAAAAAAAGGTTGATAACATGAAAAGGGGGCAATGAAGAGAGTTGCAGACCCCCTAGCGTTCGTCAGGGGGTTCACGAAGGACGAAAAAGTATGAAAAATGAATTTAATAATTTTTAAAAAAAATCGCGGGGTGCGCGTACGGTAAGCTTACCGTACGCGTACGGTAAAAAAAAATAAAAAAAAAAAAAGAATTAACAATCACATTTAATATATAAATCTAAGGACCCCCAAAGAGGAAAAAAATAATTGATATTTTGTAAAAAATGGCGAGGCGTGCACGGTACGAAATGCACCACGTGGGCGCTCGGTGCGCGAAGCGCACCGAGTGCCCACAGCGCGCGCACCGTGCGCGCAAAAATTTAAAATAAATACATAACTTAACATTTAAAAAACCGTACAAATTCACTGAAAAAACCATAGGATTCACACACGTTATAGTTAGGAATTAGCATTTAAAAAACCTTGCAAATTCACTGAAAAAACCATAGGTTTCACACATGTTATAGTTAGCTGTACATTTCACTCGTAAAAAACCAATGAAATTCCACGTTATAGTTAGGTAACTATAACTTGCGCGACCGCAATCCACAATGTGTCATTTCAGATGTCATCATTGATGTGAAGAGTGATGTCACTGACCATGTCATGAGTGATGTAATATGTGACGTCATCAGCAGTTTATTGTGGGCGCGCAAGTTATAGTTACCTGATCTAACTATAACGTGGAATTTCATTGGTTTTTTACGAGTGAAATGTACAGCTAACTATAACATGTGTGAAACCTATGGTTTTTTCAGTGAATATATATATATATATATATATATATATATATATATATATATATATATATGTATATGTATATGTACATATATATATATATATATATATATATATATATATATATATAAAGAAAAGAAAAAGTTCCCACACACAAATTTAAAAAGCTTTTGAAATTATTATTAGAAATGGTTTTTTTTCAGAAAATCACAAAAATGATAAAATACTCGAACAGTTCATGCTCAACTATTACACCAACAGGTACATTTAGACATTCCACATGTTAACAAAAGCAAAAGAGTGACAAAGGGTCTAAATCCAATCATATATTCCACACATGATGAAATAAATGTATAGGTAACAATCTCTTCACAATTTGCCAATAAAGCGTCAATGGTATTTCAACCCAAAGGATTAAAGGGTCATCATTAGGACAACGAAAGTTTTAAATCAGAAAAGCTAAAGAATCTGGATAAAAAGAATAAAAGGCACCTCAAGTAAATAAAAAATAATAAATAACCAATGAAAGTTTGTAGCCATGGTAATGTTGACTTACGTCTAGAACATCGATCGAAACAAGAGACCAGATGAATATGCCTCAAAGTAGTCCTTCAGGAAAAAACTCTAAACCACAACACCTATTTGAAGTAAACGATGGGAATCATTACATATGAAGGACAAGCCTGTACACCAAAGGAACAAGAAAGTTCACCCGTGAAATCCACGCTACACCCAACCAAAATTAAGTGAAAATTTTATACCACCAATAAGTCGCAATGACCATTTAATGATGCCAATACACGATTAACTGAGGGCACCACTACTTAAAAAGTATCCCACGGCAATGATATACCTTAAGAACATAAAAATCACCACTCACGCTGTTCATGGGGAAATCATTATAATCAGATGTGTCTCCTAAGGAAAGGAGACCACTCCGTTCAATAACCCATACACCTCACAATACTAAGAGGAGAAGAACATTTTAGTCCAAATTATTGCACCTCCTGAAAAAAGAAAAGGAAACCCATTCACTTCAGCCCTAATATATGCAAACAACTGCCACCATTGTGAGTCCTTCCCTGGAAGACTCACCAAATTGTAATAATCCTATTAGCTAGAATGAGTCTCCGAGGTAAGACCACTTGATTCCAAGTAGCTCGACAATCTCACAAAACTCAGTGAGAGAAGCTTGTATCCAATATAGAGAATGTACTGTTTCCTGAAACAAAAAGAAGGGAGACCAGTTGATCCAATCCTTGCAAGTACTTCAACTTTACAGGGGCTAAAATATCCTAGTCCAAGAGGCTGAAAACATACCCAGGAGCTGCAGTATGCCCTCCTATCACCTCAAGAAATCGTAATTACTGCAGATCAACATGGGGAGATTAGGGGAGAGGATGTAGCCTTATGGCTAGAGCGGTCGACGTTGAAGCTGGGGAGCCGGGTTCGAGACTCGGCAACGATGCTCAACATCTGTGATTCTGGGCAAATCACTTAATCTCCCTGTGCCTAACAAAAATGATTGTTTCCTTATGTAACGAAACTGGTGCTATGTAAAGCGCTCTCATACCTGATATCTTCGGGTCTAGTTCGCGCTATATAAAACTCTAAAAACAATACAACAAAAAACAAAAAAAAACAGTGTACAAGCTGAATACTCACTGAGGCCAGCGTTTAAAGCAGCGCTGATCCCCACAGAAATGAAATAAATACTCAAACGAAGGGCGAGAGGCGTTTAATGTCTCATGCATACCTGATGAGTAAAAAATACCCAATCATGGGCACTCCATGTATCAAAGTAAATTAAAAAGTGGAAATTATATAGAGACAACACGAGTCAGGAAAATTACCCATGTGTACGTCACTGGCGATAGAGTGGCTCACATCTTGTGGCATAGCGGTTCCTGGAGACACTAAAGTATAGGGCGCAAAGCCTGAACACTAATCCAAACCAGTTACAAATCAATACGTTCTTACGCAAAAAACAGAGCAAATCAGAAATTATACAATACGAATTAAGAATAACTCGTATATGCTTGGCAACTGAAGCGATTCACATCATCCACAACGTGATGCCCTTAGAATTGTGCTGGGATGTATTTAGATATATTTTGTGCAGAACACATCGGCTGTACCATGGAAGTAATGTGACACATCTGCAAAGCATGCCATGTGGCAAGAAACTACATTAAAATGTCAAAGCAGTCTTCAGTTGTGTTACACTACGAGTTTCACTAGGGTCAATCATAGTAAAAAGATCCTTAGGGAAATGCAATAAAACTTATCAACTACCCAAGGAAACTTTCCAAACAGGACGGTAACCTGGCCAATGGTTTACAGTACTTTTCTTAAAGATCAGGAAAAGTAAAAAGACAAAATTCATGCAGGTGCTCTTGTTTTTTTTTCAGATTCTTTGGATTTTCTGCTAAAAAACGACCTCTATCCTGATGATGACCCTTTAATCCTTAAGGTCGAAACGTTGTCAGCACTTTATTGGGAAATTTGGAATGGATTGTTACCCAAAATCATTTCCATCTTGTGTGGACCGTTTGATTGAATTGTATACATATTACCATTCTTTTTCTTTTACTAACACTGTGTAATGTCTAAATGTACCTGTTTATGTAATATGTTGAGCACAAACTGTTTGAGTATTATATCATTCTTGTTGTGATTTTCTGGAGAAAAAAAACATTTTTAATAATAATTTAAACATCTTTTTGGATTTGTTTGCGGGCACTTTTCCTTTATTTTATCCTTATCTGTATATAAACATATTCTTTTTGCACAAAGAATTTTAATGCAAAAATGTCAATCCCCTGGAACCATTGTTGTTTATATTTATTTTTAAAAACTTGGCATTTTCTTGTCCTAACCATTTGGTGGTTGCAGCGTGTGTCCTAGGTCACAAGACTTTGAACAGTTGGTCTTTGTGTATTTCTCCCAGACAATGAGACACTGGGAGGCTGGGTGTTGACAGAATGGGCATCCTGCCAGTATAGGTACATTTTAAAGGGCTTCCTTCAGTTCACACACAAAAGAACTGAACACCAGCCTTTTTATCAGCACAGACTACTTGGAGCCTTGGAAGGGGGAAGGAAGGAACTTTCCAGAATCAATTGCGGGAGTAGTATAGGGAGCTCCCCCACTTCAAAGGCTAGCAGCAGGTATAAATATGGGACATCTTAAGAAGCCCCTGGAAACCACCAACCTAAAGCTCCAGCAATGACCGTCTGCTACGCCCAACCAGAGCTTTGTAATACAACGAGGACAGTATGTGACGCATGGTCTGTTATTTGTTCTACAGTGACGATTATCAGCAATTCTTTCCCTGCTCCTCTACTGTGAACTGGAGTCTTTGGGCTAGACTTTGAGACGGTAACTTTTTCAGCAGGCCTAACATGACCCCTGCGTTCCTTTAGCGGTTGGCCTGAACTTGTGACTGTCCCCCGGTCTAGCATGACCAGATGGCCACAAGTGGTGCTTCGTGCTCTTAAGTACTATAATTATCTAAAAGGTTGAAATTGCATATCTCAGGTTGTACTGATTGTATTTTTGTTGTTCTAGTATCTTTTAAAAATAAATTAAAATGTGCTCAATGATTCTAAAATATTGCGGATTTTTTCTAGTGTTATGTTTTCACTCTATTACTGTTTATGTGCTACAAAAATTCTTTACATATTGTATCTAAGTTAAGCCTGGTTAAGCACAGGTTAATTTGGTAACTTATGTGGTTCACCCTGACAGAAATTACGGTTGTTGCTTGAGAAGGGTCTCCGCTCCCTCAACCAAAAACCCAAATATCTACACTGAGTGTAGACGGGCAGAGGCAGAAGAGAAAGTCATCATCAAAAATTTGGGCTTCCTGAAAGGATCCATTTACACTCCATAGTGAATCATTAAACCTTTTCAGGAGAATAAGACTAAAAGCTTTCTTCAGAAGAGGAACACTGTAGGAGGACAGTATGGAAACAGGTTTGAGAAATCATACAGGATTTACCCCTCCGACAGCAGCTATACCCAGTGAAATCCCTACCTTTGTATGGGACATTTTGAATGAAGTACTGAGATTAGGCATAAAAAGATCCTTTTAGAACATCACCAAAGTTGAGAGAGAAGTCAGTAAGTCCCTCTCAGATAACAAAATTATAACTATAACCATGAAACCTATGGAAATGAGAGACGCTAATGTTATCCTTTCCACAAAGGATAACATACATGAATGTCTCAGGTTGTTAGAGGACACCAAATATTATAAAATCATCACTCAAGACCTGACTATGGAGTTAGATTGAAGTAAATAGATTAAGGAAAACGAAGCAGAGACTTTAGGATGGATCACAAAGAAGTGGATTGCCGGATAAACCAGCAGTCAAGAACCCCTTACTTCTATACACTTCCGAAGATTCATATGGGAGGATTACCCCCCACTGGAAGAACCATAGTGTCTGGGATTCGCTCTATTTTAGAGCCACTATAAAAAGTTTGTGATCATTTCTTGAGACCTTTAGTTGAGGAAGCCCTGACCTTCTATAAGATTGCGAAGATGTCTTTAATCTAATTGGCACCAAAAAATCAAGAGGGGATAATTTACTTTCTGATAACATTGAATGTGACACTATGATGGGTGTTATTGAGGAATTTTTAAGGTCTTCTGAATGGAATTCACAGACACCCATCCACTTTATCTTTTTTTTTTTTAAACGCTTTATTAGCATATATTAATAACATATTACAAGCAGTTAACTCGTTCACAATAGATCTTGAACAGTTGGTACACTTCAGTATAATCACAGTTTTGTTTCCCAGTGCACACACTTATTTAAACAAATGTATATCGTATATTTTAACTTTAGAGGTGAGCTACTACATCCGTTGCACTGTGTCTGTCATTGCCCTGCGTAATACCATTCTTTATGGGTCAGGAAAAACCAGTCCCTAGGACTGGGTTCTACGATCACGTGAGCGGCCTTAGCGATGAAGCGGCTCCCTCACATCACGTGACTTTTGAACGTTAATGTATTCAGTCCCAATTGGTTAACGCACGGTTCACAAAGCGCGAACACGGAAGTGTTGTTCAAACAATACCATGAAGTTAAGCTACCGGCACAAACACCGACGCTTAGAAGTAGAAGGCAGTGGAAAGGGGGGCAGGGGCAACAAACCAACAATACAGGACTTGCAAGAGAGGCTGTTGGAGGGAAGATCTATTACGGGTCAAGGAAGCTAGGGGCGGTCCCCAGAGCCCCGGGAGCCACCACAGAACTGAGCAGGAGAGTGAGTCAGGGACAAAAGGGGCACCTTAATTTGAGCCGGGGTGCCTAGGAACGCTTGCTCCAAAAATGAAGAAAACAGACATATGAGACATGGAATTGGAGGCAGAATACAATGGCAGTTTAATGAGAAGATGCAACTTCAAAGAAACCGCAGAATAGAGACCTAAAGTACAAAATACAGAATCCAGATAATCATACAGCTGTCATGATATTCTCTGTATCTCAATTAATGGACTGACAGAGAGAGAGAGAAAACACATCTATAAATGCATCATGAGAAACAAGTTACACCAAGGAAAATGTTACCTAGGGACACTCACATTTACTCTTAGAGCAAGCATTCCTGCAATTACAATACAACATCTTTTAAATGAAAAGTAAAGAGAACAATGGTTAAACATAACATGACATTTCATATAGGTAAAATAGAATAAGATACTTCAAGCAAAGCCGAGCAAGACATTTTAAGCAAAGGAAGACAAGAGCTCCCAGTTCTTGGGGAAAACCTGCACAGCCTGTTAACCTACATACAGACGGCGAGGTTGTCCGTCGATATCTGTGGGTGCTCCCTTTTTATATCATTTTGTGGGCTCCTTTGCACGCTACATCTACCTACGTATGCTACCCAAAAGCTTCGTCTGCAGATTTTACCAGACATTTCGTCATTTACCCACTTAATGCTGACAATGGACTGGGTGAAAAGGTCAGTCTCTCAGGCCAATCGCTTATCGTAAGTTCCATAGAGCAAGCAGAAAATAATGGGTATTGTACAGGAATTCAATATATTCATGTATAAAATCTCCTCAGTTCTCCTAACTTGACGCTCTGCGGTTGCCACTTCCTTAAAAGCGGGAAACCTGCCCAGGAAGCAAGTACCAGTCCAGGATGCAGCCTACTGTATGTCGACAGCTTCAGGGGGATGTTGAACTTTGATACCGAGCACGGAGCACTCGGGTAGGGTGGGGGCTACTAGTTTGGAGCAGAAGGCCTCGCAGACCTGCCTTCAGACTGCTATACACTAAAATTGCAGAGCTATGGTCAATTTAACAAAGAGGCCTACATATTGAACAGAAGGGCCTACACAGGGGTTTTATGCTGGCTGAGTGGTAAGGATGTCTCAGGATAATTATATAGCAACACAGGACCCGCTGGTCAATTTAATACGGCCTACAAATGCGGCTGGCAGGGCAAGGACAAGGGTCTCATACTTCAGGTGTGGACAGAACGGGCCAGGGCCCCCTGTGATACAAAATCTACCCTCCTTCAAGGCTGTGGCAATGTAATAGACCATTGTGGGCAGAAGGAAGAGGCAATGGTAGTACAACCATACATGCCAACAGACCCGATTCAGCCAGGAAACGTCCAATGTTTTTAAGCTCAAATGGGCTTTATTTGATCTGTCTCCTGTCTACAATATCCTCTTTTTCAATGTAACTCAAAGGGGAAAATCAATACCCCAGTTTTTTTTCAAAATCTCCCTCTTACCAAGTTCAAAATGTTCGCAAGTATGGTACATTGGATCATGGAAGGAAATGGGATAGGGACATGGACTTGGATAACAGAGGACAGGAGAGACATGGAGAGGTGCACCAAACTGACCCTGCAGGGCAGGCATCAGGGTTTGCAGCAGCACAATACACCACACAGGGCATGCAGGACGGGAGTGCAGCACAACAATCCATAGAAAGCAAGAGGGAGGGGACAGGACCATGCACATGGACAACAGAGAACAGAGGGGCAAGAGGCAATGGTAGCTAGCTGACCATAATGGACAGACAGGAGAGAAGGCTGCAGCATAACAGACCATAAAGGGCAGGAGGGACGGATCAGGGGCATTACAATGGAACAGACAAGCCAGGAGGGAGGGAGTAGGGGTCTGCACATGTAAACAGAGGGCTGGGGGCAAGGGGGCAGGGCAGGAGCAGCAAGATGGCCATGGAGGTCAGGCAGGATGGGCACTAGAAGCAAGACACAACATGAAGAGCAACAGTGAGACTGTGATGGCATACACACAGACCATGGAGGGAAGGTGGGAGGGGGTCAGGGGCAGCTAACTGACCACACAGGGAAGGTGGGAGGGGCCATGGCAGCACAGAAGACCATGCATGGCAAGTGGGAGGGTTAGTGGCAGCACAATGGCTATGATGGGCAAGAAGGAGGGTGCAGGGGCATGCACAAAGGACGATGGAGGATAGAAGGGAGGGTCAGGACCTGTGCACAGACAAGAAAGTTCAGGGGAAGGGGCCTCACAACAGACCACACGGGGCAGGCAGGAGGAGCAGTTGCAGCACAACAGACCAGGGAGGGCAGAAGGGTGTGGCAGTACAATGGACCATGTAGGACAGGAGGAAGAGGATAGAGGCATGGCATGTGGACAGGCAGGGTGGAGGTGGCAGGGACAGGTTACAGTCATCTGACAATGCTAGGCAGGTGGGAGGGGAGTGGCAGCTCAACAGAACACTCAGAGTAGATAGGAGTGGCAGGTCCATGGGACATGGTGGGCAAAAAGGATGGAGCAGGGGCATGCACAAAGACATCGGAGGGCAGGGGGAAGGAGAATAGGGGCAGCAAGCTAAGCACAGAGTTTAAGCAGGAGGTCAATGATGGGGCATAGAATTGGGCAATGGAGGGCAGGAGGAGTGGACTGGTACATCATACTAAATTGAGGGCAGTGGCAGCACATCAGACCATGCATGGCAGGAGGGAGGAGGCTAGTCCATGGATTCACACAACAGAGGATAGGGAGGAGGGGGATGGGGCAGCAAGCTAACTGTTCAGAGAAGGCGGGTATTAGAAACTTTATTGTTTTTAAAACATTTTGTCTGTGCAAACTACTTAAAATATGAACAAGTATGCAGCATAATCTCACTTTTATTCAGGAAGAAGAAGACGTTAGTGACTGTGACTCCGGGCTCACTTGGCAAAAACACCCCCTGACCCTCCACCCCCTATCGCAAAATGTAATGCCCGTGAAAAGGGTAGGTGAACACAGTGTTATATAGAACATAGTCCTGAGAGCACGATTGAAAATGAAAACTAGATATAGTGTATGGTATAAACTATGCACCAAAAAGTGTGATATAAGATGAACCAGGCGTGAAATATAATATGCAATACATTGTGCGCAATGACAGATTCATTGGAGAGCGCGAGATAGCACAGGCACTAGCGTGTGCTATGCGATATGCGCCTTGGAGTGTAATATGCACAGGGCAGTGTTGTGTAACCTAACTAGTCTCTAAAGTTGTAATATAAAATATGTGCTGGGGAGTGTAACGTTGCATATGCACTGTGACAAAGATATGGATCCCAAATTGTAATATGTATGGCATAGCACTGTGCGTTATAACATAGGCATCGAGGAAGGCACGTTAGATGGGGCAATATAACCCGTGCGAAGACAAGTGTGGCATGACATTTTCACGGGGTGGTGTTACAGTGCACATGGGCTAGAGAGTGTCATAGCATATGCACTAGCTAGTGGAATACAATACAGAGGTGTGTGGCACTCGGCAGGCAATGGTGGGTGTAACACAGCATTGGGCTCTGTCAGGAGCGCGCTGTGACTCGCAAGTGATGTTCGTCCCCTTTCCAGAGAGTAAAATAAAAAGTATTACACATCCGGCAGTGGATGTGTGTTTTATTAACTGTCAGGGGGGTTTCTTGCATAGTTTTGGTCGAATTTTTGTCGAATCCCCTTTGAATGGCTTGGTGTGCATGTGTATTAAATGTGCCCGTCAATAGCTACCCATGTTTGTATAAATAAATGACAAGGGTGTCTACCGGGATTAGGCACGGTAGAGCATCAGACATGTCAGAGCTTCACTAGTGGTGTAAATACATTCCACGTGGATTAATTGCATGCATAGTCGCCTTTTAATGAATATCACGCAAATCGTCATGGTGATAGGTACGTACGGTTTGTCCAGCATGTCCTAGGTGTGTCTATAAATATATATTTTTTAAAAATAATAAAAAACAGTGGCCGGCCCTGGGGATTGGGGTCAAAAAAATATAATTAGGAGACAGGCCCTGGGGGATGGGGTCATCAGGGCCAATAAATTAGAATAAGAAGGGGAACCACACAGCCCCCCTTCTTAAAAAAATAAAATAAATAAAAGACTGGCATCGTGCCGGAGGCCATGCCCCCTCCATGCAGCACTCTGCAAACGCGCCCCCAACAGGCATCTCCAGTATGCGCCAGGGAGCTGCGCTGCAGACAGGTGTTCTGAGGCCAAGCCCCTTTTTACACCTCTCTGCAACGCAGCTCTGTGGCGCTTACTGGAGGTACCTAGTGGTCTAGTGTGACCCTAGGGACCCTTAGGATTCAAGGGGACTTAATCTCTCAACTTAGAACAGCCACAGGGCGCGTTTACACAGTGGTGAAGGGAGGGGACGGGGCCTGAGGTGACGTGTGCAAACACGCACCATGGCACGTTTTAAATTGGGGATATAATTTCCCTTCAATACTGAGGGCCCCTGGGGGCTAACTAGCCCACCAAGTGCTTCCAGTAAGCGCCACTGAGCTGCATTGCAGAGAGGTGGTCCAGGCCGTGCCACTTTTTACACCTCTCTGCAACGCAGCTCTGTGGCACTTACTGGAGGTACCTAGTGGGCTAGTTGGACCCTAGGGACCCTCAGGACTCAAATGAACTTAATCTCCCAACTAAAAACGGACACAGGGCGTGTTTACACAATGGTGAAAGGAGGGGACGGGGCCTGAGTTAACGTGTGCAAAAACGCCCTGTGGCCTGTTTTAAGAGGTAGTTTTAATCCCCATGCCCTATTATATACTAGGGGCTTATAGAGGAGGTAAGGCTAATCACAGGGGGACCCCAACGCATAATGTTCCCTAGTGTATGTAGGTGTTTTCACTGTATTCTAAGTGTCTTTTAACATAGCACTGGCTCTAGGACTGGTTAGTCAGACTCAGTTACCACCAGTATCCGTCTGAAAAAGTTGAGGGTACAGGATGATTTTGCAACAAGGCTTCTTTCTGCTCTTCTTTTTGTTCTTTCTGCACGTTATCCTTCTTCCTGCACTTATCTTCGTATTTGAGGACTTCTGTTGCTTCTTTCTGCACTTCTTTTGTTTCTTTCTGTGCATTTTTTCTTCTTTCTTCACATGTCCTATCTCTGTAGGCATAGTTAGAAATTAGCATTTAAAAAACCTTTGAAATTAACAGAAAAAACCATAGGTTTCAGGCACGTTATAGTTAGGAATTAGCATTTAAAAAACCTCAGAAATTCACTGAAAAAACCATAGGTTTCAGGGGTGTTATAGTTAGCTGGACTTTTCACTTGTACAAAACCATTGAAATTCCCCCGTTATAGTTAGTTCAGCTAACTATAACTCGCGCGCCCGCAATGCACTGCTGATGACGTCACATATTACATCACTCATGACATGGTCAGTGACATCACTCATGACATCACTGATGACATCTCAAATGACATCACTGATGACATCACAGATGACATCATCCTTGTGATAGAGTGGCAGACCTCCTCTCACCCTAATATAACCTTTGATACACACATTCAAAAATAGAGACTAAAATTTTCAAAACAATGGACATACCAATACCAGTTACAACAACCTCTTCAGTAATTCTAAGATCCACATACACATCCACTCATTCACCAACAGTCCAATACAGTCACTCATACATGTACTCACTCATCATATGTACTCATACACCTATACATCCTGTTACACAATGCCACTCATCCATAGTTACTCACACACATAGTCACTCATGCTAATAAAGAATCAAACATACATTTACTTGCATATACAGTTATACACACACCACCACACTTACTTCTACGGAAACTTACACATACTTAGTCTTTTAAACAATCACTTATAGAAACACATACTTATTCATACAGGAACTCTTTCAATCTCTCACTCTCACATATACTCACATATATACACCAATAGTCACATATACTAGTTTAAAACATATGTAGTTACTCATAAAGACACTATTGAGACAGTCATTCACTCACTAACACACCCATACACACACTCATCCACCCATACAGTCCTGCACACATACTGTGTTCAACACATACAAACAGTGAGTCACTCATTCATGCACCTATGCACTACGTAATACCCCCACCGAACCATGCAGACACTCAGACTGATACTCAAAAAACCAACTAATAACCTATATAGACACCCATGTAGCTACTCACCAACCCATGCAGCCACTTATACACAAAGTGAGAGACTGATACAGATATTTACATATTTAAACATTACTCACTAAGCCATGTATTCACTATGATACACTTAATCAGTCAGTTACACAATCAATTTTTCAAAAACAAATCATCCATTTAGACACTTATATACCCATTTATTCTTCCATCGACCTTGAGATATACATATATAAAACATATTTAATTTTCAGAATAACACACATTCACTGGATGATGTCATCAGTGATGTCATCAGTGATGTCATTTGAGATGTCATCAGTGATGTCATGAGTGATGTCACTGACCATGTCATGAGTGATGTAATATGTGACGTCATCAGCAGTGCATTGCGGGCGCGCGAGTTATAGTTAGCTGAACTAACTATAACGGGGGAATTTCAATGGTTTTGTACAAGTGAAAAGTCCAGCTAACTATAACACCCCTGAAACCTATGGTTTTTTCAGTGAATATATATATATATATATATATATATATATATATATATGTATATGTATATGTACATATTATCTACTGGCGGTCGCCAGTAGATAGTTATAGTTAGGACCCTGTTTCCATAGGAAATCCGCAACATTCTATTTGGAATAACTTTGGCGCCGGTCGATGAATCCTCGCGAAATTTTCAAAATAGGTGGGGCGCTACGCTCCGCTCCTACCCTGAAAGTCTCGGGGGGATTCGTCAAGCGGGGGCTGAGAAAAAAGGGGGGTCCCAAAACGCGTTTTTCCCATGCATTTTTCCATAGGACCTTTAGACACAGCTACAGCCCGAACGGCTGAACAGAGTTACTTGAAATTTGGCAGAGAGGTAGTCCTCAGGTCAAGGAAGTGCCTTTTGTAGGTCTGGTGTAAATCTGTTCAGTAGTTCCTGAGAAAATAGCATTTAAATCAATATATATATGTGGGCGGAGCCTAACCACACATCTCATCCTGAGATCTGATTGGCTGTCAGCACTTCATCCAAGAAGTGTTGGCAGCCATCTTGGGACCAATATACATGATAGCACCTCATTAAAAAGCATTGCAGTTAATAGAAGATTTTAAGACTTTAGTTACATTATAAATCATTTGTTGATGGTACCATACTCATTTTAGGAATTGTGGTATGTTCTAAGGTGATTTCACCATGTGAAAAAGCCTTCTGCTGGGATATCATGATTGAGAGAAAAATATTTTCTCATGCTTTTACCACAGAGGTTTGGAAGGTGATCTATAAGCTAAACTGAGAGCTTATTTTCTGTAAATTCACATTATCTTTCTCAGTCATGTGAGAATGAAGTCTGACATTCTCATTAAAACATGTACATCCAACAGGGGCAGAGACTGTCAGTTGATTCCTTTGTGTTCTACTGCAGCTTTCCAGAGTGTTCCAAAGAACTACTAGAGCGCTAACCGTCCTACTTATGATAAATGTATGGCACACCTGAAGCCATCTTGCTTGGATTAAAGTGGTAACTCTTAAAACATTTAATTTAAAAAGGAACAAAATGAGGGGGTTCATTTTTCCATAAAAAGTATGATTAGTGCTGCAGAAAGAAAAATTAGGGCACATTTTGAGTGACTTCTCAAATCCTGGCATGCAGACTGAAACATGCACTTTCAATACCAGCAGCAGTTTTCCCTGGTGAGCAGTAGCTTTACTACAGTGATCTAATGAGCAAAAAGAGTGCTAACATTCTGATTTTATGGCAAATGTGTGACACATTTGAATGCCTTCTTGATGGAATCAAAGTAAAAAACTGAAAGTATTTCCTACTGAGGAGACTGCAGTAAATGAGGAAATTAGGAAACTTCATAACAAATAAGTCTCCCAAGATGGCCACCAGAGACAAAAGAGCCCAAATGTAGCCCAAATATCACCCAGATGTAGCCCAAGTATAGCCCAATGACAGAATGTCCAAGAATGTTCTTAAAAACAACTAGAGCACTTACTGTCTTCATTATGACAAAAGTATGGCACATCTGAAGCCATCTTGATTGGAATAAACTGGTAACACTTAAAACATTTAATTTAAAAAGGAACACAATGAGGGGGTTCATTTTGCCATAGAAATTATGATTAATGCTGAAGAAAGAAAATGAGGGCACATTTTGAGTGACTTATCAAATCCTCTTCTATTTCATTAAAAAATTCTGACATGCAGACTGAAACATGCACTTTTAATACCAGGAGCAGACTTCCATGGTGAACAGCAGTTTTACTACAGTGATCTAATGAGCAACTAGAGTGCTAACATTCAGAATTCATGGCAAATGTGTGACATATCTGAATACCTTCATGATGGAATCAAAGTAAAAAACTGAAAGCATTTCCGACTGAGGAGACTGCAGTACATGAGGAAATTAGGAAACTTCATAACAAATAAATCTCCCAAGATGGCCACCGGAGACAAAAGAGCCCAAATGTAGCCCAAAATCACCCAGATATAGCCCAAATATAGCCCAATGACAGAAGTGTGCAAAACACTTATTATTTTGTGTTTTTGCAGTGTTATATAGTGCAGACTTGTCAGGTATTGGAGTGCTTTACATGAGCATTGGTTACATCACACAAGAACAAATTCATTTTGGTTGTAGACATGGGGAGACTAAGTGATTTGACCAGAATCACAGAATGTCGAGCTGAAGCAGAAACTTCAACCTGGTTCCCCAGTTGCAAAGTCTGCAGTTCTGGAAGTAACACCACATCCTCTCCACTAAGTGCAACATTTAATCAAGTTGTCAACTAGATAAAAAAACATAAAGATAACAAATAATTTAAAAGTGCTTTGTCGCTATTTGAAAACTCAGAAAATATGTCCTTATTTTAGTCTTTTAGAGCACTAACCATAATTTTGATGCCAATAAGACCCTCTCATATATGTAATTTCTAAAGGAATGCTCTAGGTATTACAGTTTTGATTACATCAAGATGATGTCAGGCGTTCCACACTTTTGTAATAAATATAGAATGTTAGCAATCTAGTTGTTCATTAGGATACTGTTGAGAGGCAGAGGCCAGGGGCATGGACTCTGAAAATTGAAGGCAGGTAGGAGGGTGCAAAGGCAACAATTTAACCACACTGAGCAGGCAGGAAGGGCCGTGGAAGCACAACAGACTATGGAGGGCAGTGGAAAGGGGGGCAGGGGCAACAAACCAACAATACAGGACTTGCAAGAGAGGCTGTTGGAGGGAAGATCTATTACGGGTCAAGGAAGCTAGGGGCGGTCCCCAGAGCCCCGGGAGCCACCACAGAACTGAGCAGGAGAGTGAGTCAGGGACAAAAGGGGCACCTTAATTTGAGCCGGGGTGCCTAGGAACGCTTGCTCCAAAAATGAAGAAAACAGACATATGAGACATGGAATTGGAGGCAGAATACAATGGCAGTTTAATGAGAAGATGCAACTTCAAAGAAACCGCAGAATAGAGACATAAAGTACAAACTACAGAATCCAGATAATCATACAGCTGTCATGATATTCTCTGTATCTCAATTAATGGACTGACAGAGAGAGAGAGAAAACACATCTATAAATGCATCATGAGAAACAAGTTACACCAAGGAAAATGTTACCTAGGGACACTCACATTTACTCTTAGAGCAAGCATTCCTGCAATTACAATACAACATCTTTTAAATGCAAAAGTAAAGAGAACAATGGTTAAACATAACATGACATTTCATATAGGTAAAATAGAATAAGATACTTCAAGCAAAGCAGAGCAAGACATTTTAAGCAAAGGAAGACAAGAGCTCCCAGTTCTTGGGGAAAACCTGCACAGCCTGTTAAGCTACATACAGACGGCGAGGTTGTCCGTCGATATCTGTGGGTGCTCCCTTTTTATATCATTTTGTGGGCTCCTTTGCACGCTACATCTACCTACGTATGCTACCCAAAAGCTTCGTCTGCAGATTTTACCAGACATTTCGTCATTTACCCACTTAATGCTGACAATGGACTGGGTGAAAAGGTCAGTCTCTCAGGCCAATCGCTTATCGTAAGTTCCATAGAGCAAGCAGAAAATAATGGGTATTGTACAGGAATTCAATATATTCATGTATAAAATCTCCTCAGTTCTCCTAACTTGACGCTCTGCGGTTGCCACTTCCTTAAAAGCGGGAAACCTGCCCAGGAAGCAAGTACCAGTCCAGGATGCAGCCTACTGTATGTCGACAGCTTCAGGGGGATGTTGAACTTTGATACCGAGCACGGAGCACTCGGGTAGGGTGGGGGCTACTAGTTTGGAGCAGAAGGCCTCGCAGACCTGCCTTCAGACTGCTATACACTAAAATTGCAGAGCTATGGTCAATTTAACAAAGAGGCCTACATATTGAACAGAAGGGCCTACACAGGGGTTTTATGCTGGCTGAGTGGTAAGGATGTCTCAGGATAATTATATAGCAACACAGGACCCGCTGGTCAATTTAATATGGCCTACAAATGCGGCTGGCAGGGCAAGGACAAGGGTCTCATACTTCAGGTGTGGACAGAACGGGCCAGGGGCCCCCTGTGATACAAAATCTACCCTCCTTCAAGGCTGTGGCAATGTAATAGACCATTGTGGGCAGAAGGAAGAGGCAATGGTAGTACAACCATACATGCCAACAGACCCGATTCAGCCAGGAAACGTCCAATGTTTTTAAGCTCAAATGGGCTTTATTTGATCTGTCTCCTGTCTACAATATCCTCTTTTTCAATGTAACTCAAAGGGGAAAATCAATACCCCAGTTTTTTTTCAAAATCTCCCTCTTACCAAGTTCAAAATGTTCGCAAGTATGGTACATTGGATCATGGAAGAAAATGGGATAGGGACATGGACTTGGATAACAGAGGACAGGAGAGACATGGAGAGGTGCACCAAACTGACCCTGCAGGGCAGGCATCAGGGTTTGCAGCAGCACAATACACCACACAGGGCATGCAGGACGGGAGTGCAGCACAACAATCCATAGAAAGCAAGAGGGAGGGGACAGGACCATGCACATGGACAACAGAGAACAGAGGGGCAAGAGGCAATGGTAGCTAGCTGACCATAATGGACAGACAGGAGAGAAGGCTGCAGCATAACAGACCATAAAGGGCAGGAGGGACGGATCAGGGGCATTACAATGGAACAGACAAGCCAGGAGGGAGGGAGTAGGGGTCTGCACATGTAAACAGAGGGCTGGGGGCAAGGGGGCAGGGCAGGAGCAGCAAGATGGCCATGGAGGTCAGGCAGGATGGGCACTAGAAGCAAGACACAACATGAAGAGCAACAGTGAGACTGTGATGGCATACACACAGAACATGGAGGGAAGGTGGGAGGGGGTCAGGGGCAGCTAACTGACCACACAGGGAAGGTGGGAGGGGCCATGGCAGCACAGAAGACCATGCATGGCAAGTGGGAGGGTTAGTGGCAGCACAATGGCTATGATGGGCAAGAAGGAGGGTGCAGGGGCATGCACAAAGGACGATGGAGGATAGAAGGGAGGGTCAGGACCTGTGCACAGACAAGAAAGTTCAGGGGAAGGGGCCTCACAACAGACCACACGGGGCAGGCAGGAGGAGCAGTTGCAGCAAAACAGACCAGGGAGGGCAGAAGGGTGTGGCAGTACAATGGACCATGTAGGACAGGAGGAAGAGGATAGAGGCATGGCATGTGGACAGGCAGGGTGGAGGTGGCAGGGACAGGTTACAGTCATCTGACAATGCTAGGCAGGTGGGAGGGGAGTGGCAGCTCAACAGAACACTCAGAGTAGATAGGAGTGGCAGGTCCATGGGACATGGTGGGCAAAAAGGATGGAGCAGGGGCATGCACAAAGACATCGGAGGGCAGGGGGCAGGGGGAAGGAGAATAGGGGCAGCAAGCTAAGCACAGAGTTTAAGCAGGAGGTCAATGATGGGGCATAGAATTGGGCAATGGAGGGCAGGAGGAGTGGACTTGTACATCATACTAAATTGAGGGCAGTGGCAGCACATCAGACCATGCATGGCAGGAGGGAGGAGGCTAGTCCATGGATTCACACAACAGAGGATAGGGAGGAGGGGGATGGGGCAGCAAGCTAACTGTTCAGAGAAGGCGGGTATTAGAAACTTTATTGTTTTTAAAACATTTTGTCTGTGCAAACTACTTAAAATATGAACAAGTATGCAGCATAATCTCACTTTTATTCAGGAAGAAGAAGACGTTAGTGACTGTGACTCCGGGCTCACTTGGCAAAAACACCCCCTGACCCTCCACCCCCTATAGCAAAATGTAATGCCCGTGAAAAGGGTAGGTGAACACAGTGTTATATAGAACATAGTCCTGAGAGCACGATTGAAAATGAAAACTAGATATAGTGTATGGTATAAACTATGCACCAAAAAGTGTGATATAAGATGAACCAGGCGTGAAATATAATATGCAATACATTGTGCACAATGACAGATTCATTGGAGAGCGCGAGATAGCACAGGCACTAGCGCGTGCTATGCGATATGCGCCTTAGAGTGTAATATGCACAGGGCAGTGTTGTGTAACCTAACTAGTCTCTAAAGTTGTAATATAAAATATGTGCTGGGGAGTGTAACGTTGCATATGCACTGTGACAAAGATATAGATCCCAAATTGTAATATGTATGGCATAGCACTGTGCGTTATAACATAGGCATCGAGGAAGGCACGTTAGATGGGGCAATATAACCCGTGCGAAGACAAGTGTGGCATGACATTTTCACGGGGTGGTGTTACAGTGCACATGGGCTAGAGAGTGTCATAGCATATGCACTAGCTAGTGGAATACAATACAGAGGTGTGTGGCACTCGGCAGGCAATGGTGGGTGTAACACAGCATTGGGCTCTGTCAGGAGCGCGCTGTGACTCGCAAGTGATGTTCGTCCCCTTTCCAGAGAGTAAAATAAAAAGTATTACACATCCGGCAGTGGATTTGTGTTTTATTAACTGTGAGGGGGGTTTCTTGCATAGTTTTGGTCGAATTTTTGTCGAATCCCCTTTGAATGGCTTGGTGTGCATGTGTATTAAATGTGCCCGTCAATAGCTACCCATGTTTTTATAAATAAACGACAAGGGTGTCTACCGGGATTAGGCACGGTAGAGCATCAGACATGTCAGAGCTTCACTAGTGGTGTAAATACATTCCACGTGGATTAATTGCATGCATAGTCGCCTTTTAATGAATATCACGCAAATCGTCATGGTGATAGGTACGTACGGTTTGTCCAGCATGTCCTAGGTGTGTCTATAAATATATATTTTTTAAAAATAATAAAAAACAGTGGCCGGCCCTGGGGATTGGGGTCAAAAAAATATAATTAGGAGACAGGCCCTGGGGGATGGGGTCATCAGGGCCAATAAATTAGAATAAGAAGGGGAACCACACAGCCCCCCTTCTTAAAAAAATAAAATAAATAAAAGACTGGCATCGTGCCGGAGGCCATGCCCCCTCCATGCAGCACTCTGCAAACGCGCCCCCAACAGGCATCTCCAGTATGCGCCAGGGAGCTGCGCTGCAGACAGGTGTTCTGAGGCCAAGCCCCTTTTTACACCTCTCTGCAACGCAGCTCTGTGGCGCTTACTGGAGGTACCTAGTGGTCTAGTGTGACCCTAGGGACCCTTAGGATTCAAGGGGACTTAATCTCTCAACTTAGAACAGCCACAGGGCGCGTTTACACAGTGGTGAAGGGAGGGGACGGGGCCTGAGGTGACGTGTGCAAACACGCACCATGGCACGTTTTAAATTGGGGATATAATTTCCCTTCAATACTGAGGGCCCCTGGGGGCTAACTAGCCCACCAAGTGCTTCCAGTAAGCGCCACTGAGCTGCATTGCAGAGAGGTGGTCCAGGCCGTGCCACTTTTTACACCTCTCTGCAACGCAGCTCTGTGGCACTTACTGGAGGTACCTAGTGGGCTAGTTGGACCCTAGGGACCCTCAGGACTCAAATGAACTTAATCTCCCAACTAAAAACGGACACAGGGCGTGTTTACACAATGGTGAAAGGAGGGGACGGGGCCTGAGTTAACGTGTGCAAAAACGCCCTGTGGCCTGTTTTAAGAGGTAGTTTTAATCCCCATGCCCTATTATATACTAGGGGCTTATAGAGGAGGTAAGGCTAATCACAGGGGGACCCCAACGCATAATGTTCCCTAGTGTATGTAGGTGTTTTCACTGTATTCTAAGTGTCTTTTAACATTGCACTGGCTCTAGGACTGGTTAGTCAGACTCAGTTACCACCAGTATCCATCTGAAAAAGTTGAGGGTACAGGATGATTTTGCAACAAGGCTTCTTTCTGCTCTTCTTTTTGTTCTTTCTGCACGTTATCCTTCTTCCTGCACTTATCTTCGTATTTGAGGACTTCTGTTGCTTCTTTCTGCACTTCTTTTGTTTCTTTCTGTGCATTTTTTCTTCTTTCTTCACATGTCCTATCTCTGTAGGCATAGTTAGAAATTAGCATTTAAAAAACCTTTGAAATTAACAGAAAAAAACATAGGTTTCAGGCACGTTATAGTTAGGAATTAGCATTTAAAAAACCTCAGAAATTCACTGAAAAAACCATAGGTTTCAGGGGTGTTATAGTTAGCTGGACTTTTCACTTGTACAAAACCATTGAAATTCCCCCGTTATAGTTAGTTCAGCTAACTATAACTCGCGCGCCCGCAATGCACTGCTGATGACGTCACATATTACATCACTCATGACATGGTCAGTGACATCACTCATGACATCACTGATGACATCTCAAATGACATCACTGATGACATCACTGATGACATCATCCTTGTGATAGAGTGGCAGACCTCCTCTCACCCTAATATAACCTTTGATACACACATTCAAAAATAGAGACTAAAATTTTCAAAACAATGGACATACCAATACCAGTTACAACAACCTCTTCAGTAATTCTAAGATCCACATACACATCCACTCATTCACCAACAGTCCAAAACAGTCACTCATACATGTACTCACTCATCATATGTACTCATACACCTATACATCCTGTTACACAATGCCACTCATCCATAGAGTTACTCACACACATAGTCACTCATGCTAATAAAGAATCAAACATACATTTACTTGCATATACAGTTATACACACACCACCACACTTACTTCTACGGAAACTTACACATACTTAGTCTTTTAAACAATCACTTATAGAAACACATACTTATTCATACAGGAACTCTTTCAATCTCCCACTCTCACATATACTCACATATATACACCAATAGTCACATATACTAGTTTAAAACATATGTAGTTACTCATAAAGACACTATTGAGACAGTCATTCACTCACTAACACACCCATACACACACTCATCCACCCATACAGTCCTGCACACATACTGTGTTCAACACATACAAACAGTGAGTCACTCATTCATGCACCTATGCACTACATAATACCCCCACCGAACCATGCAGACACTCAGACTGATACTCAAAAAACCAACTAATAACCTATATAGACACCCATGTAGCTACTCACCAACCCATGCAGCCACTTATACACAAAGTGAGAGACTGATACAGATATTTACATATTTAAACATTACTCACTAAGCCATGTATTCACTATGATACACTTAATCAGTCAGTTACACAATCAATTTTTCAAAAACAAATCATCCATTTAGACACTTATATACCCATTTATTCTTCCATCGACCTTGAGATATACATATATAAAACATATTTAATTTTCAGAATAACACACATTCACTGGATGATGTCATCAGTGATGTCATCAGTGATGTCATTTGAGATGTCATCAGTGATGTCATGAGTGATGTCACTGACCATGTCATGAGTGATGTAATATGTGACGTCATCAGCAGTGCATTGCGGGCGCGCGAGTTATAGTTAGCTGAACTAACTATAACGGGGGAATTTCAATGGTTTTGTACAAGTGAAAAGTCCAGCTAACTATAACACCCCTGAAACCTATGGTTTTTTCAGTGAATATATATATATATATATATAAAGAAAAGAAAAAGTTCCCACACACAAATTTAAAAAGCTTTTGAAATTATTATTAGAAATGGTTTTTTTTCAGAAAATCACAAAAATGATAAAATACTCGAACAGTTCATGCTCAACTATTACACCAACAGGTACATTTAGACATTCCACATGTTAACAAAAGCAAAAGAGTGACAAAGGGTCTAAATCCAATCATATATTCCACACATGATGAAATAAATGTATAGGTAACAATCTCTTCACAATTTGCCAATAAAGCGTCAATGGTATTTCAACCCAAAGGATTAAAGGGTCATCATTAGGACAACGAAAGTTTTAAATCAGAAAAGCTAAAGAATCTGGATAAAAAGAATAAAAGGCACCTCAAGTAAATAAAAAATAATAAATAACCAATGAAAGTTTGTAGCCATGGTAATGTTGACTTACGTCTAGAACATCGATCGAAACAAGAGACCAGATGAATATGCCTCAAAGTAGTCCTTCAGGAAAAAACTCTAAACCACAACACCTATTTGAAGTAAACGATGGGAATCATTACATATGAAGGACAAGCCTGTACACCAAAGGAACAAGAAAGTTCACCCGTGAAATCCACGCTACACCCAACCAAAATTAAGTGAAAATTTTATACCACCAATAAGTCGCAATGACCATTTAATGATGCCAATACACGATTAACTGAGGGCACCACTACTTAAAAAGTATCCCACGGCAATGATATACCTTAAGAACATAAAACTCACCACTCACGCTGTTCATGGGGAAATCATTATAATCAGATGTGTCTCCTAAGGAAAGGAGACCACTCCGTTCAATAACCCATACACCTCACAATACTAAGAGGAGAAGAACATTTTAGTCCAAATTATTGCACCTCCTGAAAAAAGAAAAGGAAACCCATTCACTTCAGCCCTAATATATGCAAACAACTGCCACCATTGTGAGTCCTTCCCTGGAAGACTCACCAAATTGTAATAATCCTATTAGCTAGAATGAGTCTCCGAGGTAAGACCACTTGATTCCAAGTAGCTCGACAATCTCACAAAACTCAGTGAGAGAAGCTTGTATCCAATATAGAGAATGTACTGTTTCCTGAAACAAAAAGAAGGGAGACCAGTTGATCCAATCCTTGCAAGTACTTCAACTTTACAGGGGCTAAAATATCCTAGTCCAAGAGGCTGAAAACATACCCAGGAGCTGCAGTATGCCCTCCTATCACCTCAAGAAATCGTAATTACTGCAGATCAACATGGGGAGATTAGGGGAGAGGATGTAGCCTTATGGCTAGAGCGGTCGACGTTGAAGCTGGGGAGCCGGGTTCGAGACTCGGCAACGATGCTCAACATCTGTGATTCTGGGCAAATCACTTAATCTCCCTGTGCCTAACAAAAATGATTGTTTCCTTATGTAACGAAACTGGTGCTATGTAAAGCGCTCTCATACCTGATATCTTCGGGTCTAGTTCGCGCTATATAAAACTCTAAAAACAATACAACAAAAAACAAAAAACAAAAAAAAACAGTGTACAAGCTGAATACTCACTGAGGCCAGCGTTTAAAGCAGCGCTGATCCCCACAGAAATGAAATAAATACTCAAACGAAGGGCGAGAGGCGTTTAATGTCTCATGCATACCTGATGAGTAAAAAATACCCAATCATGGGCACTCCATGTATCAAAGTAAATTAAAAAGTGGAAATTATATAGAGACAACACGAGTCAGGAAAATTACCCATGTGTACGTCACTGGCGATAGAGTGGCTCACATCTTGTGGCATAGCGGTTCCTGGAGACACTAAAGTATAGGGCGCAAAGCCTGAACACTAATCCAAACCAGTTACAAATCAATACGTTCTTACGCAAACAACAGAGCAAATCAGAAATTATACAATACGAATTAAGAATAACTTGTATATGCTTGGCAACTGAAGCGATTCACATCATCCACAACGTGATGCCCTTAGAATTGTGCTGGGATGTATTTAGATATATTTTGTGCAGAACACATCGGCTGTACCATGGAAGTAATGTGACACATCTGCAAAGCATGCCATGTGGCAAGAAACTACATTAAAATGTCAAAGCAGTCTTCAGTTGTGTTACACTACGAGTTTCACTAGGGTCAATCATAGTAAAAAGATCCTTAGGGAAATGCAATAAAACTTATCAACTACCCAAGGAAACTTTCCAAACAGGACGGTAACCTGGCCAATGGTTTACAGTACTTTTCTTAAAGATCAGGAAAAGTAAAAAGACAAAATTCATGCAGGTGCTCTTGTTTTTTTTTCAGATTCTTTGGATTTTCTGCTAAAAAACGACCTCTATCCTGATGATGACCCTTTAATCCTTAAGGTCGAAACGTTGTCAGCACTTTATTGGGAAATTTGGAATGGATTGTTACCCAAAATCATTTCCATCTTGTGTGGACCGTTTGATTGAATTGTATACATATTACCATTCTTTTTCTTTTACTAACACTGTGTAATGTCTAAATGTACCTGTTTATGTAATATGTTGAGCACAAACTGTTTGAGTATTATATCATTCTTGTTGTGATTTTCTGGAGAAAAAAAACATTTATAATAATAATTTAAACATCTTTTTGGATTTGTTTGCGGGCACTTTTCCTTTATTTTATCCTTATCTGTATATAAACATATTCTTTTTGCACAAAGAATTTTAATGCAAAAATGTCAATCCCCTGGAACCATTGTTGTTTATATTTATTTTTAAAAACTTGGCATTTTCTTGTCCTAACCATTTGGTGGTTGCAGCGTGTGTCCTAGGTCACAAGACTTTGAACAGTTGGTCTTTGTGTATTTCTCCCAGACAATGAGACACTGGGAGGCTGGGTGTTGACAGAATGGGCATCCTGCCAGTATAGGTACATTTTAAAGGGCTTCCTTCAGTTCACACACAAAAGAACTGAACACCAGCCTTTTTATCAGCACAGACTACTTGGAGCCTTGGAAGGGGGAAGGAAGGAACTTTCCAGAATCAATTGCGGGAGTAGTATAGGGAGCTCCCCCACTTCAAAGGCTAGCAGCAGGTATAAATATGGGACATCTTAAGAAGCCCCTGGAAACCACCAACCTAAAGCTCCAGCAATGACCGTCTGCTACGCCCAACCAGAGCTTTGTAATACAACGAGGACAGTATGTGACGCATGGTCTGTTATTTGTTCTACAGTGACGATTATCAGCAATTCTTTCCCTGCTCCTCTACTGTGAACTGGAGTCTTTGGGCTAGACTTTGAGACGGTAACTTTTTCAGCAGGCCTAACATGACCCCTGCGTTCCTTTAGCGGTTGGCCTGAACTTGTGACTGTCCCCCGGTCTAGCATGACCAGATGGCCACAAGTGGTGCTTCGTGCTCTTAAGTACTATAATTATCTAAAAGGTTGAAATTGCATATCTCAGGTTGTACTGATTGTATTTTTGTTGTTCTAGTATCTTTTAAAAATAAATTAAAATGTGCTCAATGATTCTAAAATATTGCGGATTTTTTCTAGTGTTATGTTTTCACTCTATTACTGTTTATGTGCTACAAAAATTCTTTACATATTGTATCTAAGTTAAGCCTGGTTAAGCACAGGTTAATTTGGTAACTTATGTGGTTCACCCTGACAGAAATTACGGTTGTTGCTTGAGAAGGGTCTCCGCTCCCTCAACCAAAAACCCAAATATCTACACTGAGTGTAGACGGGCAGAGGCAGAAGAGAAAGTCATCATCAAAAATTTGGGCTTCCTGAAAGGATCCATTTACACTCCATAGTGAATCATTAAACCTTTTCAGGAGAATAAGACTAAAAGCTTTCTTCAGAAGAGGAACACTGTAGGAGGACAGTATGGAAACAGGTTTGAGAAATCATACAGGATTTACCCCTCCGACAGCAGCTATACCCAGTGAAATCCCTACCTTTGTATGGGACATTTTGAATGAAGTACTGAGATTAGGCATAAAAAGATCCTTTTAGAACATCACCAAAGTTGAGAGAGAAGTCAGTAAGTCCCTCTCAGATAACAAAATTATAACTATAACCATGAAACCTATGGAAATGAGAGACGCTAATGTTATCCTTTCCACAAAGGATAACATACATGAATGTCTCAGGTTGTTAGAGGACACCAAATATTATAAAATCATCACTCAAGACCTGACTATGGAGTTAGATTGAAGTAAATAGATTAAGGAAAACGAAGCAGAGACTTTAGGATGGATCACAAAGAAGTGGATTGCCGGATAAACCAGCAGTCAAGAACCCCTTACTTCTATACACTTCCGAAGATTCATATGGGAGGATTACCCCCCACTGGAAGAACCATAGTGTCTGGGATTCGCTCTATTTTAGAGCCACTATAAAAAGTTTGTGATCATTTCTTGAGACCTTTAGTTGAGGAAGCCCTGACCTTCTATAAGATTGCGAAGATGTCTTTAATCTAATTGGCACCAAAAAATCAAGAGGGGATAATTTACTTTCTGATAACATTGAATGTGACACTATGATGGGTGTTATTGAGGAATTTTTAAGGTCTTCTGAATGGAATTCACAGACACCCATCCACTTTATCTTTTTTTTTTTAAACGCTTTATTAGCATATATTAATAACATATTACAAGCAGTTAACTCATTCACAATAGATCTTGAACAGTTGGTACACTTCAGTATAATCACAGTTTTGTTTCCCAGTGCACACACTTATTTAAACAAATGTATATCGTATATTTTAACTTTAGAGGTGAGCTACTACATCCGTTGCACTGTGTCTGTCATTGCCCTGCGTAATACCATTCTTTATGGGTCAGGAAAAACCAGTCCCTAGGACTGGGTTCTACGATCACGTGAGCGGCCTTAGCGATGAAGCGGCTCCCTCACATCACGTGACTTTTGAACGTTAATGTATTCAGTCCCAATTGGTTAACGCACGGTTCACAAAGCGCGAACACGGAAGTGTTGTTCAAACAATACCATGAAGTTAAGCTACCGGCACAAACACCGACGCTTAGAAGTAAGTAAGCGATCGTTTACTAACACGGAGATATTTGAAACCTCTAACCGCTATGCTGTAGCGCGCAGTATTTCACCAAGAACGCTGGCCTAATGTCAGTGCGATAGGTAACTTTTGCATCTCGTCTGGCAATACAGTAACAGAGATCGTTACTTTTAAGAAGCATTTAACTTAGCGAGAGCAAAACAGGGAACCTCAATACGATGACCTGTTTAGTCCCTTTACCTGTCGTTACCTCGCACACCACATATATTTTTGTTTACTGTTGGTCTATTTAAATTCGTCTTAGACATATCTATAAGAGAATAGCACAGAGTTTCTGAGCGACTCGAATTCTCATGTTTGTCTGCTGATTTGTTTAAACATTTGTTTCCTTGCAGCATCATTTGCATATATCAGACCTCTTGCCTCTTTTTCGTTTATGTGAATAACTGTGGTATTAATGATTAGAGCCTGATCTGGTTATTTGTATCTTTTCTTTAGACCCCTGAAGAAGGGTCAATGTTCGACCCGAAATGCATTGGCTATCGTAAAACGTTGTGTGATATATATTACAGAGAAAGTTGGAATTAACTATTCATGGATTAATGGATGATTAAATGAAAGAAACAACTGAATCTCCAGAATTTTTGGATTATTTTAATTTGATTCAAGTGGAACCGAGATAAGAAACATTATGTTTCATGTAAAAGTGCACACATCCTAGGGACACTTCAGTACAAGACATTTCCTATACCACCCACATTCCGGATTCTTATTTTGGATTATCTTGTTGGCCCATGATCAAACGCCACTTGGGAAGCGTAAATATTGCCACAGTATTTATTTCATTTCACCCAGACCTTGTCCCACTTCTTAGGACATCCTCTATTTGTGTAGACTGCACAATCAGCCAACATGCACCAATCAACATCCCGTTCCCATTCAACTATAGTTGACAGCTCGGAAACCCCCCATCTGCGAGCGATAATACGCTTCGCTAGCATGAAGCCAGTTGTCGCCCATGTTTGGTCCATTCGATTGTGGGCTGTAGCGTCTCATATATTGAGCAGACACATCTTGGGGTATATTTCTAGGGCTGTCCCACACACCTCTCCGACCAACCCCAAATGGACATTCCCAGAGTATATGATAAAACGTGCCTGTCTCCCCGCACCTTCGCCTACAGTCCATGGAGCTACGTCTGCCCATCTTAACCAATGCAGTGCATGTAATGTATGCGCGGTGCAAAATTTTCAATTGGACCAGCCGCAGTTGTGATGGTATGGCCACCTCAGACGGGGAGAATAGCGCATCGCGCCAATCCTCTTCCTCCAAGGACCCTACATCGTCCTGCCAGCGCATATATAGTGGATGCAACAGGCCTGGTAAATTGTTAATTATTTTCCGGTAGGTGAGTGAAATAGCTTTGCTATCCATGGGATCTGCTAGCAGTCTATCTTCAAGCGGGATGGCTTCCAGGATGTCGGCCATTTCTCTAGTTGCCTCTAGTAAGGCATGTCGGATTTGTGAGTAGCGGAATGTTTCCCATATGGACAATTCATATTCTTTTTGTAAGGCCGCATATGTCACTATTTTACCCTTCTTAAACAAGTCTCCGACTTGCGATATACCAATGTTATCCCATTTGTCGCATCTGCTGTAATTACTTAAATTGCCCAGTACTGCAGCATGCCAAAGGTGAGTCATTTGTGTCAATTTATTACTCCAACCAAATTTTGTGGTGGTAGTGTGCCATATGGCAACCGTGAGAGAGGTGGGACCAGTAAGTTGTTGCCTAGGCAGTTTTGTGTACAGTGCCTCTCTATACGCTCCCTGACCCATCAGCCTTCTTTCCATCCGACATGCCGGGTCCTGCTGCTCTCCATACACCCATTTATTAATAATGGAAAGGTGTGCAGCCCAGTAATAGCCACGGATATCTGGTAGGGCAATGCCACCGTCATACCGCCCACAGACTTATTTAGGTCTTTCAATACGTGGTGGTTTCCCGTCCGAAAGTAGATTCCTAACCTCCCCGTCGATTAATTTAAAATACATCTCGGGAACGTTATATGGGGTAGAGCCATAATTTTAAATAATGCAGCTTGACCCAGCAGTGACACAAGAAGCATTCGCCAATGGCGGACATCACTCCGCAGTCCCGTCAAGAGGCCCAGTAGGTTCCGGTCATGCAAAAGTGATGGGTCAGTTGTTGCATTCATACCCAAATATCAAAACCCATCTCTCACAATTAGCCGGGAGGGTCGGTGCTGGCCCATGGAGTAAATAGACAACTGATTTGGACCAGTTTATTGTGTACCCAGAGTACTTGCCGTGATTTGAGCAAATCTGGAGAATCCTGTTGATTGAGGCACTCAAGGAGGCGACGTATAATAAAATGTCATCCGCATAGAGCGATAGTCTATCTTCCCATTTATTTGCCCATTTAAGTCCCCGTATCAATGGGTCCCGGCATATCCAGCATGCAAAGAGCTGCAGCACTAGAGTGAATATGAGGGGAGCCAGCATGCAGCCCTGTCGCGTTCCTCGGCGCAGAGTGAATGCGGTGGATACATGCCCATTGACAACCACTTGAGGAAGTGGCTCCATATATAGGAGCTTAATCCATTCGAGATAGGTCGTCTCCACTCCCATACGCTCAAGGACCGCTATCATATATGGCCATTCGACTGTATCAAAAGACATGCGTGCGTCTAATGAACGTAATAACGGGTTCAAATTCACCTCAGGATCGCGCACATAGAGTGTCATGTCATCGGCACATAGCGAGATGTGCAGCGGTCTTTGCGGGAACTGGAGCGCCGAGTAATGGTGTTTTTGTCTAATTTTGCAAGCCAACGGCTCCAGCGCAATTGCGAATAATAATGGAGACAGCGGGCATCCCTGCCCTGTGCCTCTTGCGATTTTGATCGGGTCGGAAATGTACTTATTAACCTTTATCCGTGCCGTTGGCTCCGTGTAATGAAGAGTCACCCATTGCAGGAAAAGCGGGGGAAAGCCCATAAGTTGCAATATGGTATATAAGTAAGGCCACTCAATCGAATCAAATGCTTTGGCAGCATCTAGTAATACCGCCGCCGCCTTAGTAGTAGGAAGCAAGTAATGTGATAAGGCGAAAATTGTCCTAGTGTTGTGGGTGGTAGATCTGGAGGGGATAAACCCCGATTGATCCGGTAATATCAATTTAGGCATCAGCGGCTGTAGTCGACTGTCGAGAAGCTTAGCCAGGATCTTGGTGTCCACATTGATTAGGCACAATGGGCGATACGAATCACATTGCTCCGGGTCTTTATTCGGTTTTAATAATGCAATCAGCATGGCCTCACGCAATGTTGGTGGCAGTCTCTGTTTGTCATGGGCATCCCCATACATTGCAACTAGATGCGGAGCCAATTGATCCACAAATGCCTTGTAGAATTCACATGTGAACCCATCTGGGCCCGGGGCTTTCCCATTGGGCAGGGATTTGATCACCTCCGTCACCTCCTCCATCGTGACTGGAAGCGATAAATATTCCCTCTGCCTGTCTGACATCCACGCTATTGCTACGTCCTCTAAGTAATCCCTTATCACCTCCGGTGGTTCCGTAGGGCGTGAGGCATACAGTGTTTCATATGTAGTCTTGAATTCCCCAGAATACCCTGTGTGTCGTGCTTTAGCGTCCCCGTGGGATCTTTTACCGCATGCACAGTGTGCGGCCGGGAACCCGAGCAGATCTTAGCTGCCAAACACCTGCCAGGTCTACCACCTTCACCATACTGTCGTGCCGTCGTACGTTTGGTTATATATTTAAGCTCATCTTCAGCATAGGATTGATACTCAGACAATACTTCCCTAATGTTGCCCAGTATGTTTGTGTTGTGTGTCCGCTCATATTCCGTCTCTAGGTCTCGTAGTTTATCCTCACGTTGTGTCAGTTGGCGCCTAATATCTTTGAGAATACCTGCAGTAGTGCCCAGGCACACCCCCCGGATAGTAGCTTTAAATGCCTCCCACAGGAGCCCTGGATCGTCCACCGCAGGAGCGTTAATGTGGAAATATTCCTTAATGGCCTGATGTATGGTATCTGTATAAACAGAATCCAACAGCGCCCTCGCATTGAACCTCCAGCTATACGGTGGTGGCGCGTAGTGTGGTATATGTAATGACAGAAGCACCGGGCTATGGTCCGATAGAGTTCTGGGAGATGAGCAATGGAGCTCGTCCATAACAGCATCTCGTCCGAACCCACCCAATAATCCAGACGGGACCAACTACCATGCACTGCCGAGACGTGTGTGGCTTCCCTGAGATCTGTGTGTCTGGCCCTCCAAATATCCGTCAAGTGTCTGTCAACCATGACATCCCTCAGTTTACCCAGCACCTTCTTGTGAGGTTCCGCCGATCCATCCGATCTGTCAAGCTTATCATTGAGTGCGAGATTAAAATCACCCCCCCAGAGCACAGGAATATCGGGGAGTTCACTTAGTGTACGCCATATTGTATGATAAAAGTCAGGGTCATCAACATTCGGACCATATGTGTTCAGTAACGCTATTTTCTGACCCCGTATCATACCCAATTCAATTCAATTCAAAAGACCTTTATTCGGATTTCATAAAATCCATAAAAGTACAACAAAAGAAAAACAACACATTTATACAATAATACAATCCATAAAAACACCACAATCACAACAATTCATTTTCAAATATACAGCTAACGTAAATAATTTTCAGGGATTTTCCATCGTTTTGCGTGCGTGTACTATTAATCTCAGAAAAGTGCTGGTGCGAAAAATTAGTTCATCTGTATCCAGGGAAAATAATAATGAACAGGATTCCCCCAAAGAAAGGGGTCTTAATTTTCTAAAATAGGGAGTTAAAAACCAGTTAATATATTTTAAATAAAATTTACAGAAGAATAGGAAGTGAATGTCATTCTGTTTGCTAATTCCATCACATGGGCAGGGATTATATTCTACTGTGTGATGATACCCCAAAGGGAAAGCCAACAGGAATTTTACAGAACCTGCCCTTAAACGAAAGAGCAGCGATCGTTCCCAATTGGACATGGGGAGAGTTAGATAAGATGGTAGTGGGTGCCTACTCAAATCATACCCCATGTATGTGGCAACAGAAGATTTAGGTAACTCCCTCCCCATTCCTTCTGAATTAAAAAGTGCATAAAGTGCTTGTTTAACTACGACCTTAACATTCTTCTCAATTCTAGTGGGTTCTAAGAAAAGATTGCCTTTATCCACTGCACATAATGTTTTGGAGACCTCGGCTAACCAGGGTATTGACATATGGTGATCACACTTTAGGCAATCCATTATAATGTTTTTTGTTAGGGTCGCAAAGTTATTTGTCCAAATCCTAATCCAAAATAGGGCTGGTCTGGCTCTAATAAAATCACATACATAAGGGAGATTTAGTTCTTTGTGGCAAATGAATTCAGAAGCTGAAAAAGGAGCACCCAATATTTTTCTACAGAAACGATTTTCCTCACGTTGAATCCCTGAGTTTCTCCCTGAGCCCCAGACCTCAGCCCCATACGTTGCCACAGGAATGCACTGTAATTTAAAACATTTTAAAATGGCCCTGGTGGCACCTATTTTCTTCGGGCGTTGGAGGTTCAATATAGAATTGGTGGCTTTCGAGAACTTGCCCATGGCGTGGGCAGAATGCCCACTCCATGAGCCGTTCGCAGCGAAAACCAGTCCTAAATACGGGAAAGAGGTTACGGATTCTAGTTTATCCGAACCTACCTTTATAGTATTGAGCTTCCTTTTCCCGGGTCCACAAGACATGATAAAAGATTTTTTAAAATTTACACGCAGATCAAGTGCCTCCATATGCTGGACGAATGCTCTAATGAGCAAACGAAGAGCATTAGGGGTGCGGCCCATAATGACCGCATCATCTGCGTATAATAAAACTGGTAATGGATTCCCCTGGATAATTGGGACGTCTCTCGTCACTTGTTTCAAGGCTTTGGCAAGACCGTTAATATAAATAATAAATAGCAGAGGTGCTAAAACGCACCCCTGCCTCACCCCCCTGCCTATTTTTATGGGTCCGGACACATCACCACCAGACCCAATCCTAACTTGCGCTTTGAGGTCCGTGTGAAGATAGGCCAGAAAATTAACAAGACTTGCGTCCAGACCATAGTTAGAAAGCATAAGCCATAATTTGGATCTATTAACTAGGTCGAATGCAGATGAAAGATCCATAAATGCGAGATAGATTGGGCTAGAGCGAGCAACGTTATACTTATCAATAATCAGTTTCAAGTTTAGACACTGCTCCACCGTGCCCACACCACTCCTGAATCCCAACTGGCACGGATCCAATAGATCAGTATCTTCAGTCCACTCTATCATCCTGTTATAAATAACTCGTCCAAGGATTTTTAAAGTATTGTCCAAGAGCGAGATTGGGCGGTAGTTGGCTGGATCTGACCTATCTCCCTTCTTAAAAATGGGAACTATGGTGCTGGTCGCCCAGGTATCAGGCATTGGCACCATAGGTAGACTATTAAAAACGTTAAAAAGAATTGGTGCCCATAGATCCGTATTATACTTGATAATATCTATAGGGAGCCCATCGGGACCAGGGGCTTTGTTACCAAGGCTTTCTTTAATGGCTGTGACTATCTCAGGGAGGTCAATCTTGAGGTTGCATGACACCTTCAAAGAAGGAATGGTTACTTCCTTAGAGGGGGTAGCATATATTTTAGCAAAATGGGCCTCCCAACTACTACTAGTAATATTGCAGCTAATTGGGGACAATTGTTTCCCCATATCTCGCGTCTTCCTGACGGCTGACCAAAAGGGGCCGCTACTCTTCAAATTTGCACTCGCAACCAATGTTTCCCACTGTTCTGTCAGCAGGGCGGCCTTCCTTTCAGTTGTTTTTAACTTATAGTTTTTCCTGGCCAGCTGTACCTCTAGTTTACACCTTGGGTTAGAAGACAATGCTTCACGTAGTTCCCTATTTGCCAAAGAACAAGTTGAATCAAACCATCTTGGTTCTTTCGCTATCTTTGGCAGTGGGACTGACAACAATTTTTTAATTACTAAACACAGTTTGCCAAAGTCAGTGATTATTCTATTATTATTTCCATTTAAAAATAGACAAGAATTAATTAAATCAGAATGATCATTCTGCACATTTTCTAAAATAGCTCCGCTATCAATCCCCCTCCATTTTAGCCGCAGACCATCACCTGATGGTGTAATGTCTCTTGCACCATTAGATTTCGCATATACAGGGCGGGAGCCTAAGTGCAAAGTAACTGTGAGGGGGTTATGATCGCCAAAAGATGTCTTTATCACCTTGGATTCCAATACGCGGTCCAGCAAATCAGGGGACATAAAAATAAAGTCAATGGTTGAACAACAATCACGCCCCCTAAACGTGGGGACATAGTCCATGTCAGGTATTAAAGATACTTCCATGGCATTTCCAAGTGTGTGTTCACTCAATATTTTTACTAATTCAAACCCCCTTTTTTCAGCTTGGTCCGTGATGTTGTTAGTGTCCTCGATCCAAGACTTCTTTGTTAGTTTGGCATTAAAATCTCCGCCGATTAGAATCCCTATCCCCCCCTCTGAATCCAAGTTTATTTCCAGTTTTCTTAGAGTCTTAGAGAGGGCTATATAATTTGTATTGGGTGTGGAGTAAAAATCGTTATTATAAAAATTAATTATAAAAATCCTGGGTTTTAGTTTCAACTCGAGGACCTGAATATTCGGATTTCCTTCTGATAGGTCTTTGATGGTACCTCCCACCAATGTGCTGACACCTATAAATAATCCTCCCACTGCCCGCCCAAAAATGGGCTTGTTTGAGGTTACACTAAAACAGTGGTAGCCCTCAATAAATAAATTGCTGACAGCCCATGTCTCCTGGAACATAACAATATCTTTGTTATCCAATAGCTTGATCCATTGAGGGTCAAGCAATCTTGGTTCCAACCCGGCAACGTTCCAACTAAGGATGGACAATTTGGAGCGTTTTAAGGCACAAGAGGCATTATAGCCACTAGGCTGCTTAGGTTGAATTGATGGAGTAGTTATGTTCTCATGTGTAACTGGGGACATAGTCGAAACAATGCGTGGTGCCATTATCTCAATTTCGTTACATTGTACATTAAAAGGGTTTTCCCTGATGGCAATTGGTACATCCTCACACCCCCTATTTGTATTCCCCAGTCAATCTTGACATTCCAAGTTGGAGAGAACATGTTCAAAACGGTTATGCGTTGGTATATTATATATATACCTTGGCTCGTTCTGAGGCATGTTAAAATTTTGTTTGGGCCTTGCGTAAGGTCTCTCCCTTGGGTTGGGATAAGAGGGAGTGGGGAGAGGTAGATATGGCAATTGATGTGGTGGGGGTATAATCCGTTGGCCTAATGAACGACCATTCCTAAAATTAGTATTAAACTCTTGGTAAGGATGTTCATAGCCGTTAATAATGTTGTGGTTCATGCCCGGTTGATCTGCTAAAAAGTTAATCCCAGGGTTAGAGTAAAGGTCAATTAAATGTCTGTAAAAATACCCAAGAGGAAGCAGAGTAGTATTAAATTCCCAGGGTGAGGGCAATGGGGCTTTTGAGAGTGTAGATTGCACCCATTGTGGAGATCTAAAATTTATAATGATGCAATCTCCTTCAAACTTTTTTCTCATTGGACCCACCCACCCTACCCTCTGGGTATGAATAATTTCCCCTGCTCCTTCCATTGGGAAGTTGCAATTTGCAGAAAGCCAATGGAGAGTTCTGTTTCTTAAGCTTGTATGGTTTTCCTCTTGGGTTTCCCTCAATTTTGGGACGTTGGCTAAAACCAAGACATATGGACCGCAATCTGGGGGCAAACTGATGCGGGCCGGAATCTGTCTCTTACTGATCACTTCAATTATATCGGGCTTATCTGTTGAGTGGTGTTGGTTAACATCCTGCGCTTGTCTCGTTAGTGGCCTATTGCTTATGTCAGTAGATTTCTCCCTTCCTCCCGAACTAACTGTTGTGGTGGTTTTGGTATCTAATACCTGTCTGGATAAGGGTTCTAGGTTTAGTTGATCTTTACTTCTACTCAATTTGGATGTGGAGGGAGAGGCATTAGTCTCCACTATACTTTTCTTATTGGCCATAGTGTGTTGTAGTTTATGTGTGTTAGTGTTGGTTGCACCATGGTGTGTTGTAGTTATAGAATTACACCCTGTGCCTAATTTCAACACATGATCATCTAATGCCTTCAACCTCTTATCGATATTAAGGACTTGTTGATTGATGGGTCCTAAAAGAGTAGTTATTAAGGTCCCCAATCTCCCCCAAAATTCTTCATTCCCCGGCAGTGCATTAGTTAATGAAGTTTGTTCATTATTTTTGCCAGAGTGCACTTCACTTTGAGTATGGTTTTGTATTACCGGAGTGAGAGGCCTACTCAATTGAGGGCGTCCACCATTCTCTCTGCGTTTATCTACTAGTGGCTCTATGTGTTTCTCTTTTCGCTTTGCTTTTTGTTTTCTTGCTTTCTGTCCCCTTGTTCGTACTGGTGTACTATCACTTTTTTCCTTATCTATAATCGATACATCCGTATCTAAGCATAGTTCTATCCCTTCCAAGTGAACCTGCTCATTAGATAAGGATGGGGTAGTATCAATGGTCTTATTAGCGCTTGATCGTAACAAAGACGGTGTTAGTGATAGTCTATTATCCATTGTACGATGATTAGGGGATACGCTGTCCAGGATTATACAATTCACATTTAAGTCAGTACCTGGTAGCCCCGCGTAAGATGTTATATCCGATGTGGCCACCAGGGAATCCAATGTATTGTCCTGCAGCAAAGGTAATTGCGTGCTTAGTGGGAGCGAGAGGCGTCTTTCAGTGTTTTGGATGGCAGAAGCCACAACGCCGATCGTCCTCTGCAGCATTTTATCGATAGCAGTCAAACTAGGCAATGGGGTGGGGACAGTAGCAGTTGAGGGAGATGTTAACTGCTTACGAGTAGATTTGAGCACAGGTGGAGCTTTTTTCCCCATTTTCCAATATGTGTTTTGAGTATACTACACAACAATAAATGGTTGAATCCCAGTCACAACATGTACTATACTCACACACTTGGCGATGACTTACGATTGAGCACCAACTTTAAATGGGCCAAGAGGGGTTGCCCGGCCCGACCTCCAGCGACCCCGGACGGCCACAGACGGCCCGCCCTCTGCCCGGGCTCAGCCCGGCGCCGCCCGCGCGCGTCCCGCGTCGCGGAGGGAGCCGCCGATTTTAAAGCGCCTCCGGGCGCGCAATCAGCTGGAAGGGGGCGTGACAGTGAGGGCTCACGGGAGCTGTAGTCTCCCACCACCGCGGCCCTCGATGTCGTCAGGGCAGCGGGGGAGACAAACAGCGTGGGTGCCCCGCTAAAGATCCGCCGTTCAATCCCTCCGGTAGGTGTTTGGTCTGGTTAGCGTCAGTGCTGGTGCCAGTTCAGGTATCAGTTCAGGTATCCCCCGCTCCACCGAGGGAGCCGCCGATTTTAAAGCGCCTCCGGGCGCGCAATCAGCCGGAAGGGGGCGTGACAGTGAGGGCTCACGGGAGCTGTAGTCTCCCCCCACCGCGGCCCTCGATGTCGTCAGGGCAGCGGGGGAGACAAACAGCGTGGGTGCCCCGCTAAAGATCCGCCGTTCAATCCCTCCGGTAGGTGTTTGGTCTGGTTAGCGTCAGTGCTGGTGCCAGTTCAGGTATCAGTTCAGGTATCCCCCGCTCCACCGAGGGAGCCGCCGATTTTAAAGCGCCTCCGGGCGCGCAATCAGCCGGAAGGGGGCGTGACAGTGAGGGCTCACGGGAGCTGTAGTCTCCCCCCACCGCGGCCCTCGATGTCGTCAGGGCAGCGGGGGAGACAAACAGCGTGGGTGCCCCGCTAAAGATCCGCCGTTCAATCCCTCCGGTAGGTGTTTGGTCTGGTTAGCGTCAGTGCTGGTGCCAGTTCAGGTATCAGTTCAGGTATCCTACCCTTTATAATAACAAATCTCCCGGCGTCATCCGTAATAGTGTCTTCCACACTGAACTGTACACCCTTTTTAATTAGGATCATGACTCCTCTGGAATATGAAGAATATGCGGAGCTTTTTATGATCTCCGCCCATCTTTTCTCTACGTGACCCGGGGAGGCCGGTGTGAGGTGCGTTTCCTGCAATAGGGCAATTTCGATGTGATGCCTGTCTAAATATGCAAATATCTGCCTTATCTTTCTAGGGTTGTTAAGACCTCTTACATTCCAGGTCAACAAATTCAAGGGTGTAGCACACGCTTTCACCTCAGCCATCGGACACAATGCAATCTCCAAGTTTCCGACGGATAGTCAAGCACACCATAGCAATCAGAAATAATCAGAAGCATAAAATTGTACAACCGTATGCAATACTGGGGGGAACAACCTTTACAGCACGGTTAGTACAACGCGTGCCGTTACATCGCATTCGTTACAACGAACGCGATGTAACCACGCTATGCCATTACAACGCAAGTCTTTACATCGACTTGCGCTAGATGGCGTGCTAACATTAGAAATAGTGTAGTTTACTATCCCAACACCTTCCCTACTGTTAAGTGGACTGGAGTTGGAATAGTAAATTACACTTTTCTAATGTTAGCACGCCATCTAGTGCAAGTCGAGGTAAAGACTTGCGTTGTAATGGCATAGCGTGGTTACATCCGTTCGTTGTAACGAATGTGATGTAACGGCACGCGGTGTAAACACTCGCGTTGTAACATCATACATCCAATACTGGAGTTCAGCCATGTTTCTCATGCACCATAACCTGTTTACCAGGCCCCAACAATTGTGAACCCACCCCCCACCCACTTCAGCAACCCAACCATGCCAAAGCCATACCCCACCCCTACAAAACAACATAGTGTAACTTAAAGTGGGGAGCACCCGCTGCGGGGATCCACCGAGAACTCACCACTCCATCCATAAAAATGGATGTGATCAGGCAATCGTTATCTTATGCGAGGCATCGCAACCAGCGCCCCTCACGCCCGCTCTACATGTCACGATCTTAATAAATCTCAACAAGCCCATGCCAGGACCTAAACGCCACTATGTCCTCTCACAAGGCCGGCCAGCGCACATCCCCAATGTAGTTTAAGGATACGCCATCAGCCCACACCACCCTGGCTTCAGGGACCGCCCGCACTTATCTTCGCAATTTAAATCCAGACATCAAAGCAGACACCCTGGCAATCAAGTATTGTGGCCTAATGTAACGATCACCTCTACCTCCCAAGCACCCATCTTCTGAATACAGTTCACAAATCGGTCATCCCCAGCTCAACAGTTGCAGTTCAGGGAGTCCAAAATAGGAGGGCTCGGCACAGCCCGAGCCACATCCTCTATGTACACCAGTGTCATTTCACGCCAACCATGTCCGGTCCTCGCCGGTGCACATCGTACTCCAGCGGAGCGGTCCTCCACAATAGGGCATGCATAGATCTTACCATTGCTGGTCTGCCAGTGCGCAACAACCACCCAGCTCAGATCAGTGTTCAGGACAGACTCCTGGCACTGCTCCACCTGTCGCCGCTCCCTGCACTTCCCTCCGAGCTTCTTGAGGAATTCCTGCGCCGCCTTCGGTGTCGGGAGGATCGTCTGTCGGCCGTCATGTGTCACGCGGAGTCTCGCCGGATAGAGCATGGCGTAATCAATATTCAAATCGCGTAGTCTCTTCTTTGCCGGGTTGAATTCCTTGGGCGCCACTTGAACCGCCATCGTGAAGTCCGGGAAGAACTCCAGCGCGTTACCTTGGTAGGTAATTTGCCGTTTCTCGCGAGCCAGCCTCAGAATGGTATCGCGGTCACGATAGTTCAGAACCCGGGCGACAATCACACGGGGAGTAGCGCCCGGCTTCGGACACGGGGCAAGAGTTCTGTGTGCGCGCTCCACCACAAAGATAGCCGAGAGATGTTCCACTCCGAACACACTTCGAACCAGCTCCTCGATATATGTTTCCATTCTGCCTGTATTTGTGGATTCAGGAATTCCCGCGATTCGAATGTTATTGCGTCTCGATCGCGCTTCCAAATCCTCCGCCTTGTTTCGGATAACGTCAAGCAGCTTTTCCATCTCAGCGCATTGCTGCTTCGTGCCAATCGCCTCGTCCTCCACCGCCGATATACGGGACTCCGCCTCCTCCAGTCGCACTCCATGGCCGACCAGCTTAGCCGACATGTTTTCCACCCGCAGGGTTATGGTGTCTAATTTGCCATTAATGTCCTGCAAACTGCGCTGTATTGCCTGCAACACTCCCTCCATGCCCGCAGACGCCTCCGTAGGCAGCACAGATTCCGTCACCGGGGACGTCGCCGTTTCTTTCGTGGGTTTTTTGGTGTCAAACGGCAACTTGGACTGTGTTTTGTCCGGTTTCCCCATCGCTATGTCTCACAGGTATCACCTCCCGCAGCAGCCGACAGGCCCGAGACCTCGCACCAGGCGCCAGTCACCAGGAGTTCACCACGCCGAGAAGAACACCCCCCAGTTCGGATCCGCAGCGAAGCAGTCCCCAATAGGTGCGGTAGAGCACGCAGGAATGATGGCAAACCGCCATCAGGCCGACCACCAGAGACCATGGGAGCACAGGTTCGGCAGCAACAGGGCGCAGCAGAGGAGCTCCAGCAGTTTCAACAAGCGGGCCACATGTGCGCACTACGTGTGGTCAGGATGGGCCCTCAGGTGCCACTGCGCGTCGGACATCCCGCATATCACTCCTGACCCGCAGCGTGCTGATCTCGCCAAGAAGCAGGACGCACGCACGGGGCAGTCCTCACACGGACGATCCCAGTGAAACCCGTGCCCCGCCCGTCCTCGAAATCACCCCCGCAGGCAGCCAATAGCAACGGACGGTATGGTCGCCGCCGGTCAGACGCGACTTCCAGTATCCAGCCGCCAACCGCCCACAGCAATCCAATGCGGCAGAAATGACCATAGGTGACTTCAGTACACAGACCGCACTCAGGGAACCGCACCAGCGGTAGTATGCATGCATAAGCTTACCCACATAGTCCGCTCATAGCATATCAATCAAGCCAGGCAGGGGGCATTATCGATCCAGTTCCAAGTGATTACCTCCCGCGTCCGCGCAATGGTGAGTCGGACGCTGCGGCGGCAGCAGGCTCCGCCATTTTAGACCGCATCACCCGGTGAATCTCGGCATCCACGCCGGTCGTTCGGCTCCACCAGTACAGCCCCAATAGTTGAGCCTACAGCGCCTCGCAACCATCCAGGCGCCGAGTCCCGATCCGGCAGGGCCAAGCCTACCTAGTCGATTCCTGGGCCGCTACACACCAGCGAGTCTGCAGCCGCAGGGCGCCGCCATCTTGATCGCGCCGAGCGCCGGAGTCCGCTTTACAGCTTCGAGGGCAATTTACTGTACAAATTTTCGTTTAAAGCACGCCGCTGGTCGCTGCACACACAGCCCAGTGCTACCGACATCAGGTCTCACAGGCTGGAGGGAGACACGAGCTCGCCATGCCACATATTAAGCCGTTAGTTGCGCCTGATCGGCGGAGCTCTCTCACGAGGCAGCCATTCCACTGTGGGCTCTCTAGCGCCCCCCTCAATGGAAAAATACTTGAAGAGCGTCTTAGGCTGTAGCCGCTGTGTGACTAATTCCTCCACAAACAGGTCAACGGCATGGCCCTCCGCCTTCTTGGGGACTCCAATAATTCTAATGTTATTTCTCCTGGCCCTGCCTTCATAGTTGTCAAGTAGGTCCGATAGGGCACAGGTAGTGGCTTGTAGGTCCTGGACTTGTTTCTCCAAGCCTTCAGCGGTGGTGGCTAGGGCCTGTGGGCTTTCTTCCACTTCTGTCATAAGGTCGTACATTTTATGAAAGTCCGCTCTGATGAGAGCAACTTTGATAGAGACAGAATCAATCCTTGATTCAAGTGAGGTGCACACTGCCGTGACTGCCGTGAGGAAATCTTGCAGCATGGGAGCTGATTGAGCCGGGGGCTGATTGTGTGCTGTAGATATCCAATCTGCCTTGATTTTTTAGCCACGCCATCTTACCCAATTTGGGCTGGTGTGAGCCGCGGTTTCCCTTGTTTCCAGACATGACATAGTTTGTGGGGTGCTTTAACTTGGTGATGCACAAGGAGGGAGAGAAGGGGGGGGCTTAAGGGCCTCACCACCGCCTGCCCGGTGTCTTCCCCCGTCGGCCTGTTGGCTTACCCACTGGGCCTTCCCTGTCTCCGGCAGAGGCAACACAGCAGTCTCTGTTAATGACGCAGTCACCGTCGTCGGTCTTTCAGTATGCCATCATAGGCAGGGACAGCACCATTTGTGGGACAGTGCAGCGTTATGCAACCGTACACAGGCCGCCAAGTTATGGGTGGTATGAGGCGCTGTGTTCTAAGGTGGTTAGATAGGTGTCAAGGGTCTATGGTGGTGGTGTCTTCAATCATTCATACAGTCTGTGCCCCAAAGCCTGTCTCAATGACCTGCTCTGTCACCATGTGCGGCCATATATCGTACAGTGCAGAGGGTCACACCCAACTCCAAGAATCAGGACCCTCCAGAATAGTGCTGCATGTGTCCAGTCGCGTGGAGGAACTACAGAGTCTGGGAGGCTTTGCTCAGTGCTCCTTTCTGTATGGAGCTGTCTTCTCAGTCACTCTGCTCCCCTGGTGAAGCTTAGATGGATCTCCTCACTCGTATCCCCACCCAGGACCCAGCCCTGGCCGCCTGTATCTTAGCGGTTTCACGGGGCAAAACTGTGCATTAAATGCGTGCACCTCTTCATTTACTGCATCTGTGGTGTTCGGTTGTGTCTGCTTTCGTAGTGAGCCCTTGCCAAGCGCGTATTTGGGAATTTTTATTCCAATATTCAGCCGAGGTGCCAACCTCCAACGTTGTCCACCTCTTCCTCTCAAGCCCGCAAAGATGCATAAAGCTGCATCAGTGCCTCACCTCTAAGGCCTAGCCGCATCGCTTTACCATGCGCCCGCAGTTCGCCACACCGTGAATTAAGGGGCCGCCAACTGGATCAACTCATTAGATCCTTATTTGAAATGTATTCATACCGTATCGGAGAAAGAAATTTCCTTTCTGGATTTGTCCATCTCAATTTACAACAGGTTTCTGAAAACAAGGCTCTAGAATAAAAGAATGGACTGGAACAGCTTGTTACATTTTGAGAGTCGTCACTCAGGTGCATTGATGATGTACTTATAGTATGCTAAATTTTTGGGAATGCAGAGAAATAGTAGTGAAACAGTGGATTATGATTTGATAAACAAGCAGAAAACAGATCTGAAAAAATTACAGAAATTAAGCTACCCAGAGAATATTATTCATAGGGCCAGAAAAGTCACAGGAATAATAATACAGATTCATTACTGGAACCAAGAATTAGAAATAAACGGTCGAACTTACCTATTTGATGACATTCACCTCTCTCACTAACAATAGCTTCAACAAATGATGAGGTATTTGGAGTACTGGTGATCTAACAATTGAAAAATATCTCTTTGGATTTAAACAATCACACAATTGAAAGATCTCTTGGTTTATAAAATACCTAAAAAGACACTCCCAGATAACAGGATCACAAGGAGATTGAGTCTTTCCTTCGTGGAGGACTATTACTCATGTGGGCATTGTAGCATCTGTGACCTCACAATACAAGTCAAAGAAGATAATATCGGCGCCAAATGGCAAATCTATACACATGTCAACTGTAATATTAGGAACTGTGTCTATCTGTTTACCTGTCCCTGTGAGCTTAGATACATAGGGAAGACTACAAAACTAGTTAAAACAGGTACAAATGAACTTAGAAGCAACATTCGGTGTCGACGATCTACAGTATCAACTTTTTATGGGATACAGGTTTTGGCACCCTTGAATTCTTCAAGATATATGAGCCTCAGCACAGGTCTCTTATTTTGTCTGGTGAGCTTATCTACAAATTACACACACACACATGCCGGTTCTGCATGAGGCTAACCCCTGGTCTACACTGGTCAAGAGACAAATTAGTATTACTACCTCTGAATGAGAATGCCAGTGTGTCTACCAGTAATGTAAAGAGAACACTTTTTATATTTTATTAGATAAAAAACTTTTGTTAGAAATAGGACGGTAGTTGAGACAGTTACAATCATTAGTGGACTGTGAAAGGTAAAGAAGGTATAGTTACTTATCTGTAATTCTAGTTCGCTCATAAGGGTATTTCCATGCTAGTCATAAGTGTTAGAAAAGTCCCACCCATTTGCCATGTGCGTGGACCCCAGAGCACTTTATCCACACGTATGTTCTTAAGTGATGAAGTTCGCCTTTCTTCGAGAAGGCCTTGAAAAGTTACTTAAGAAAGTCATAATGCAGCTTAAGGGTAGGCTACAGTGGTCAGAGTTTTTTATCTTGGAATGGCAAAAGAAGAGACTGTGATTACATATGCTCTCAGAATATATCTTTTTTGTAATGGCACAGAAAAAGAACCTTCACAAACCCTTTTGCTATAAACCAACTGATATGAAAGAGTGTCTGGCCCTGTAGCCCATATGCTGCCATTATAAGTATAGAAAAAGAAAGCTGTGCCTTTATGAGCAGAGAGACCACCAATATCCCATCATGCTCAACCAATCACAGTTACCTCATTTCTTTTTGAAGGCTACAGTAAACTGATAATAACGGAGCATGAGATTATGTCTCCACTCCACCAGGGAGGGGGAGGGCTGCTTATGACTATCATGGAAATACGATAAACACTATTGCGCTTCCCCACTGGGAGGCGTCCCTCAGTTGCACTACCTAATGTCGGATTGGACAAGTCTGTTAAATCAAATTTGGTCAGAACTCAGGCTTAAGGTTTCAATTAATACTTTTTATTTTAATTCACTGTGATTGTCTTTCAATTTCATGAATTTATCACATCGTTCATGTAGAGACATTTTATTAGTTACTGATGAAGCATCAAGAGTAGGGTGCAAGTCATCTCCAATGCATTTCGGGCATGTTGAATGCCCTTGGTCAGGAGGTATGCTCCTGAAAGATTCCAAGAAAAGCAGAAATGAACCGAATATGCCAGGGTGTGGGTTAGCCACTTTCCCCAGTGTTCCATGAAAGATAAATGGTTCATGTGTATTTTCTACAAACTTACAAGTGACTTGAGTGAAACGGGTGGAATAATACAGTGAAAATACGCAGGCACCTGACATCACGGGTGTCTCAGGTGTGTGAGTTATGCGTGTAAATCAATGATGACACACTGTCATCACGATTTACACCAGCATGCAGTCGAATGCGCATTTTTTAACCAAAAGTGACAAGTTGATAAAAGCTCCCAAGTGCAAAACGATTTGAGACCAGCCTGAAGTTATAAAAAAAATATATACTACTGTGAAACTGTGCTCCCGATGTGTAAGCTGTGTGTATGCAAGAATCAAAAGGGGTTATCACGATGCACGCGTTGCCATCAAGAGTCAAATAAGCATATCGGCTGTTAGGCAGAACTGATAAACTCGCGAGTGCAAAATGATCCGTAAAACATCAATTGATACAGGGGTGGTAAAACATGCTGTGAAATGGACAAACATGCTGGAATGCTGGGCGTGTAAATACCTTATTCGGTCTCCCAATTGCGCGTCTAACTCGGTTCAGGAACGCCGGTAAAGTGCTCTGATCACGTGGTAAAAGTAGAAGAGGACGCCAAAGCGGCCGATATCTTAGAGTGGTGAGTCATGCATGTGAAGATGGAAAGTGAAACAAGCATTTGCAATGCAATAGGTCTCGCATTTGCGAGAGTTTAAGCCATTGGCATTGTAAATGACAATGCATTTTTTTTATTTGTTTGAAAAATCAACACATTAATAAAAGGCATTGTAATCTACAATGCCAATAGCTCAAACTCTCGTAAATGCGAGACCTACTGCATTGCAAATGCTTGTTTTAATAAGCAAGCTGCTGCATTCTGTGGACATTGAAGTTTCTTTAAAGAGTGTTGCTGAATGCCTAAATGTAGTGCATTATAGTAGTCCAACTTAGACAAAACTAGGGCAATAACCACTTATTTTTGAAGATCATAAGGAATGAATGGAAGAACTTTCCTTAAGGTGCGCCACATGAAAATGCAGGTAGATGTAAGTTTGTTGATTTGAGCATCAAATGTCAAGCTAGAGTCTAATATTATTCCTAAGTTTGGAGGTGCACCAAGTGATTGTGGCCACCAAGTTTGATCCCAAACAACCTTGTCCTTACCAAAGAAGAGGACCTCAGTTTTGTCTGAGTTCAGAATAAGGCTGTTATTGTTCATCCATCCTTCAATTGAGCTTATGCAGTTATTAAAACAAGTTGCAATTTTGTCAATTTCATTCAAAGTACATACCACGATTTGTGTGCCCTGCCTAGGTTACTGGAGTAAAACCAAACAAACAAATCAGTCTCTGGTCAAGGGAGCCACATACACATTAAACAATGTGTAATTCAGCCATGGACCCTGAGGTAGTGAAAAGGACTTAGAAACCGGGTTCTCCGGGGCGACTGATTGCTCTCTCTCTCAGTGAGGAAAGAGCGAAACAATTCACGATTCACGATATCGAAGGCCCCCGATGGATCCAACAGGGTCATTACCGTCTTCCCAACGTTGTCTAAAATAGCTCTGTGGCCACAACCATAGCTGATTCAGTGCCATGATTTGGTCTAAATCTAAATTGCGCTGGTTCTAGGATTTCGTTGTCCTCCAAAAATGTGAAAAGAGCAATGTTCACGTGCTTTCTTAATGGTTTTAGCTAGACAGGGTTGGTGGGATAGGAGGCGATAATTCGTGTCCTCTTTTGGATCTAACTATGATTTTTTCAGTAGAGGAAGGGTGGTGGCCTTTTTTAACTCCGTAGAGAAGAAACCTGAGTCCATGATTGTATTGTGAGGAGGGAAGCAACAGTCTCTGTAAATTCTTGAATGATTTTTGGAGGACGGAGATTCGAAGGAGTCCTAGACTTTATTTTTTACTTTTTGGAAATGTATATAGCTCGAACTCGACCCAAAGGTATCAGAGCACTTTACTTGAGCACCATTTGGGTTACAGAAGGACACATTAATTTTGTTAGGCACAGGAAGATTAAGTGATTTGCCCAGAATCACAGGATGTGGAGTGTCCCTGCCGAGACTCCATCCCAGTTCCCCAGCTTCGAGGTCGATCGCTCTAGTCAATAAGATCAATTGCTTTTTCTTCCTTGATGGGGCGGGGGGGAAACTTGCAAAAGATGTTTTTATCACTGGGTACTTCAGAAGGTCTGAAGGCCAGGGCTAAGGCCCTGTTCCCCCAGATTCAATTTGCCATGAATAGTCTCTATTTTATTTTTCAAAGTGTTCAGCTAGCTTATCAAAAAAAAGTTGACATGGAGGTTTTGTAGGGCTTGATGATAAGCTAGAAAGAAGCTGAACTGTTTTAAAAAGTTCTCTTGTAAAATTCTTTGATTAAAAAAAATTATGAGAAGTATTTACAATTTTTGATAGCAAGCTGTTGTTGTTGTTATAGTCCTGAATGTATTGTCTGTATCTGATCTATTCTTCTGTGACATCGGTTTTTCTCCATACTTTCTCCTGCCTTCTGCATTTTTGCTTTAAATCCTTAAGCTGTGAAGAAATCCAGGGAGCTGAAGGCCTACCTCTATAATTTCTAATGGTTTTACATGGGGCCAGTTTAGTGACTGCAGTCCCTATCAATTCAGAGTATTTGCAAACAGTTAGTGCTGAATCTTTCAAAATTATCAGCTGAGATTTATCTAAGTTGTCTGTCACGTCTGCTTTATTAATTCTTTCCAGGCTTGAACTTTCTTACTTTGGACCATCTCATTGTTGAGAGGCGTCACTAGGCCAGATTTTAAGTTGAAATTGATGACTATGATCTGACCATATAATAGGTAGGGTGTTGTTAACCTTTACGTCCAAATTATTAGAGAAAATTTCATCAAGGGTGTGTATGCGATAAGTGTGGTGGTGTTTACCAGCGGAGTCAGACATAAGCTTTTTAAAATATCAATGAGTTGCTCAGCCTCCTTGTCACTGCTGATTTCTAGATGCAAGCTAAAATTGCCTAAAAAAAGTAAAATTGGAATACTGTATACATGGTTCTAGAACGCCTCAGATGTCCTCAAGAAATTTGACTTTCGGTCAGGTGGCCTGTAAATCAGTAGTCCATTAAAGTTGGTATTATTCGATAGTTTGCAGCTTAATGACATTGCTTCACTATCTGTAACTGTTACAGGCTTGTATATTACTTTAAGGTGGTCCCAATAAAGTACTGTCACACCTACCCCACTCTTACCTGGCCGGTCTATCCTTGTTTTAGCAAATCCAGTAGGTAAGGCATCAACCAGATCAGGGTCTGAGGTTTCGCTAGCATGTGTTTCTGTTAAGAATGTTAACTCACGGTTATGGATTTCTAAATGATTGAAGAATTCCATTTTATGTTTAATCAGATCATGTGAATTTATCAATGTACTTCTCAATCTAGGTCGGTCAACAATTTGAGGCTCGGTATTGGAAAAGCCATCCTGTTTCTCTTCTGGGAAATTTTGTTCCCTTTGACGAAACAAGTTACAATGGCTGCTGTTTAACTTGTCTGGGACCAGATTCATGTTAAAACTGTTACATAAGGGAAGCTTACCCTTAATAAGCTGCGGGAGGCACCTGGCGTGGTCTTGGCGTGGGCGGACGGAGACGAGCTTGCCTTTGTGCGCGTGTCCACTGTGCTGCGCCCCAGGCTCCTCACGTCATGAGCAAGAACTAGACCGCCGACCCAAAACAGTATTGCTCTCTATTACTTGACAAGAGGGGAGAAAAAGGGGAGAGGGGTCCGGGGGTTTCTTCAGATGAAGGAGAACCGAAGGTGGAGTAGCTCCAATAAGGAGCAAGGGCCCTTAGACACTCCGAAGGGTGTCCTGCTTCATCATTGGGCAGCTCCTCGTTGGCCCGGCACTGCAATGACCAACGGCCCCCGCAAGGGGGCTCTTTGCCAGAGATCTCCTCTGGTTGCCAACTTGAAGCTAGCTAAAAAGAGGTGGTGGGGCGTATGTGTAAAGGGGGGGGAAAGAAAGTGTGAATTAAATATAGCTAAACGATTCTCAAATAAGAATTTATTCACTGGGTTCCTATGCTATGAGTATAAACAGCGGACTGAGAAGTTTGGGCTGAAGAGGGGAAATTATACAATCTCGAGTTCAAGGTGATGTGTGTGGAATGGAGGTGGTCGACATGTTTTATGCCCTAAATTGTCCAGTTGGATCTTGGCGTTTCTTCAGGACATGGGGATACTCATCTACTGTAGAGGGGGCGGTGATGGTATATATACCAGTTGTTCCTTCCCCTGTAGTCTGGACTCTTGTGGTACTCCTGTGTGAAATTGAGGAACGTGGTAAAGTTGAATATACCTTCTGGAAAACACCTAGAAGGGTGGTCAAATGGCCCCTACTGTGACGTCCAAGGTACTCGCAAGTTATTGAGACAGGAAGCACTCCTTCAGAGGTTCCCCGGAGTGCTCGATCTACCCGTGTCTGGTCGTCAACTGGGGCTCTCTATTACTTCCAACACTAAACATGGCCAAAAAGTGCGAGTGCGCCCACGATCCCAGAAATCAACTTGCGGCATCTAGCGTGTAGTGCAAAGCAGCAAGGTTAAAACTGTTAAAAAAAAAAAATTATAAAGCAATGCTGGCAGGGAGTAGAGGCCTACATTTACATGCTGTTTTCTTCGTTAGATGCTTGTTAAATCTCTGTTCCCAATATTCTGTCATAATCATTGCACTGGGTATAACTTTTTATCTTGGTTATTTCGTCTGGAGGATAGGCTTGTATCAAAGAAAGGGCAAAACATAGTTTGGTCGCTCTCCAAAAAGTTCTGCATGTATCCAGTCTTGTCTCGTCTTAGTGACTTACGCAATAATAACCTCATCTGCCGGTGAAAAAGAAGGATCCCCATCACCAGTAACTTTTCATATATTTATTTTGTTGCAGAGTCGACACTTGGATGTAGAGTAGATGCCTGCACGGTGCATTCTCCTTCCTGCTTTCCTAAGTCGAAGCTAAAGTTTGTAGTCTCCTCTGCTTTGGGGTTCATGCATATTTGCACAGACTTGAGAATTACAAATCGCCCCTCTGGAAGCCGTGAGTGGTTTCCTGGCTGACTTTCAGCGCGGAGACGGCCTGCTGCCGATGAGCCCTGCTTGCACAAGTAGGCGTTATTGCACTCAGTGGAAATCACTCCGTTGCTTCGCGGCAGAAAGGGAAGATTGAGCTAGCCTAGAAAGACATGAAGTTCATAGGAAAAATACTTCAAAGTTGTAACTATCCCCCTGTGTGGCATAGCTCTGCATATACAGTGTCTGTGAGCCAACAGGCGCGATGGCACTTATGCGTCTGCGTGGGGTAGAAGGGATCGCAGGAGGTCAAGAGGCACACGCAGAGGAGGAGGGAGGAGTAAAGTCTTTGAAACTGATGTTAGGGATGTAAACCAGGCGCGCAACACCCATTGGACTCAAAGGGCTTCAGCCCCCCCCATCGTGTGTGGCAGCCCGGGATGAGACAGCTTCCCGGCGCACACACAGCCGCACCCGAGCACTTCAAAGGTCTTTAAAAGACCATTTGCATGTTAATGAGGCCTCGCTGTTGTTTCACCCATTCTAAGAGCCCCTGCAGCTCCACTCTGCCTATTGCTTAAAGTTCAGCCCCCCCCCGAAATTTTTGCTCAGCCCCCCCCCCCGAAATTCGGCTCTAGTTGCACCTCTGATGTAAACTAAACCATGTATAGACTTTGGTGCCAACATTTTACAAGCTTCAAGCTAAATAAACAGTGGATAGAACTGTTTTGGACAAAAACATGCCAGGCAATTCAAGATGAGTAACCAGGCTGGGTTTACTTTGCTAACTCTTTTCGGACCTTCTAATAGTTGCAGAGTCGTCTTCTAATGAGGAAAGCGAAGACGAAGGTTTATGTCGCTGTGAAGTTGTTTTGCTTTCAGCCTTTCATAAATTTCCATGCTCAGTTTATGAAATACGTACGTTTTTCGTATTCATTTCAAAGCGTTGCCTTAGGTTAAACGAGTGAAAAAAGCACTCGGAAAAAAGATTTCCGGTTGAAGAACATAGAACTATGAAGTCTTGTAACTTTATTCTCCACGTGATATCGTCTGCGAAGAACTTTTGGGATGTATAATTTCAGCGCCATGATTTGATTTGGTGAGGAAATGGGAAGGAGCTATCTCTTACAAAACCAGAATGGAAATTAAACATTTAGGCATCTGGGTGACCATATTGACTCTGTTAATTTGATTGATGACGGCCGTGAAGAAAAAACACCATAAGTGTACTCAGATGAGCTTATCAATGCAACTTTTTCGTATTTGTTTATATATTAATTGATCAATTTCTTTCTAAAGCGCACTTAACAAGAAAGAAAACAAGCAAATCGCTGGGCAGAAAGGTAGGAAAAGCAGGAGCTTCTGAAGGAAATAGAGATACAGGGACTAACGAGGGTAAAGAGAATGTCTCCGTGAGCCTTGTGCTCGGCTGGCGCCTCGGGCATGTTTACTACGGGAACACATGGGAATGCAAAGCCATTAATCAAGCAGGATGGCTCTGTCTCCCTTCACACCCAGGGAGGAGGGAGATGCGAGCAGAGCATCAAAGGGCTGGGTGAGAAGGGAGGGGGGAATGCAAGGGTCCAAGCGGCGAAAGTGAAAGTAATCGAGCAGAGCATCAAAGGGCTGGGTGAGAAGGGAGGGGGGAATGCAATGAGCAGAGGAGCAGCTGTGCACGTGCATGTGATCGTGCACTCAAGGTTTAGGCCAGCCAAAAGACTGTGGGTAGCACTTTGAAAATCCCACATATAAAATGTCTCTTCGAGCCTTTGGCTCGCGAGACCTAAAAAAGGCTGTAGGCCCATCCTTGTGTATATGTGAAGGTTGATAAAGTCGCGGGCGCTTAAATATTATACATCAAAAGTGTCATCTATGTGGAAAGTAATACAACGAGAAAAAAGTAAAAATGAGAACACATTGCACAGATAAAGGGAAGAAATCAAACAAAGGAGGAGAATTAAGAAAGGGGAAAAATCAGCGAGAAAAACATGAATGCTGAGGTTCCTAAAGCAAAGTAGATGCTGTGTCCATGTAAAGTTGGTATTGTTGAGAAAAGGCTATATACCCATCTTAGAGTGTATGTAAAAAAGCTCACTAGGGCATCAATACAAAGAGGGGAAAAAATACAAAGAGGGAAAAAATTAAATGGAATTTTTTTTACACAGATAGAATTAATAGACAAAATTATTAAAAAGGGCACAAATCAAATTAAGGAGGAAGATTGAGGAAGGGGTAAGGTGAGAATAACATGAATGCTAAAGTTCTTAAAGGAAAGTGAGTGTACAGTTGGTGTCTGTGAGAAAAGGGAAACGGAAGAGGGACAGTGGTAAACAGATTGAAGATTCAAGAACGATACATAGATTAGATGTAGAAGCTGTATTCGATGCGGTCATTCAGACCATGGGGCATTAAAGTGTTCATCCTCCTGATCCAAAAAGTCTCACGGTGTATGAGGAGTTTACGATTGTATCTTCCTTCTTTTATTTCCACCATTTCAAAAACCAGGAACCGCAGTTGGCTAATGTTATGGTTGTAAGCCATGAAATGTGTAGCCACAACTGATTTGGTGTTTCTATTTCTAATGTTGCTTTTGTGCTCATTTATTGTCGTATTGATTTTCCTTTCAGTCTTGCCTATATAGGCTAGTCCGCATGGCCATTTAAGCATGTACACTAGATTCTTTGAGTCGCATGTGGCTGTGGTGAAAAGTCTGATTTTGTATTCTTTGGTTGGATGATTGACTGTATTGCCTTTAATGGTGTTGTTACATTTGCCGCAATTGAGACAAGGGATGGTGCCTTTGTATGTTTCCACTCTGGTGTGCAGTCTTCTGGTTCTTAGCAGCTCATTAAGGTTTTTGCTCCTTTCATACGCAAATAGTGGTGGATCAGTAAATGAATTCTTAAAATCCGGCTCCAACTGTAGCATTGGCCAATGTTTGAGGATAATCCTCTTAAGTCTTCCACTTTCTGTAGAGAATTTGGAGACCATGACCATTCTGTTTGGTTTCGTTTTCTTTTTTTTTTTTAGGTCAATAGTTGCATGCGAGAGATGGCTAGTGCACGGTTAGTGGCTGATGACAGTACATCGGTAGGGTATCCTCTGTCGTGGAATCGGTCTGTCATTTTAGGTATATTCCAAGACAGTTGAATCTGACACAATTCTTTTAACCTCCAGAAATTGGGAATAGGGTAAGTGAATCTTGAGAGCATTCTGATGGAAGGTGCTGAAATGCAACAAATTGTTGAGGTCTGTCTCCTTCCTATATAGAGTGGTCTCCAATTGTTGATGACGGATGTAAATGACTACATCTAAAAAGTTGATTTTCGAGTTGTTGATGTCATATGCGAACTTGATTCACATATGGTTCAAAAATTTGATGGCCGAAGTCAAGTCTGTCTTAGTACCTTGCCAGACGACAAAAATGTCATCATTGTACCTTAAAAAGTCACCAGGAGTTCTTTCCAGGCTTCATTGTTAAGGACGTTATCCAATTCAAACTTATGCATGAAAAGATTTGCGTAGCCGGGAGCTGCGCAATTTCCCATAGATGTGTCTGTGAGTTGTAAGAAGAACTTTTCATTGTGAGCAAAGTAGCTGTGATACAAGATGAATTGGAGCAACTCCAACAGAAAGATGTTCAAGTCCTGCTTCATGTCAGATTTTAATAAGAAAAATTCAATTGCTTCAACACCCAGGTCGTGGGGGATAGAAGTATAAAGAGCTGTCAGAGGGATGGTGCACAAGAACACTTCTTTATTCCAGTCCATTTCCATAACCTATTGATTTATCATGGAAATACTTCTACGAGAGAACTAGAATTACAGGTAAAAACTATGCCTTCTCTCGTAGGGGATTTCCATGTATAGTCATAAGCGATGAATAGAGTAGCAAGCTCATTCCCCCTAAGGCGGTGGAGTAGACAGAAAATTACCGAAAATTGAACCCTGGTAAGAGAATAGATTTCTGAGGGATGCCTGTCCTACTTGCGCATCCGCTCTAGCATCAGTGTCCAGGCAATAATGTCTAGTGAAAGTATGGATTGACCTTAATTTAGCTGTCTTGCAAATATCTGCTAAAGGAATATTCCTCATTATGGCAGCACTAGCTGCCTCGCCCCTGGGAGAGTGAGCTTTGGGACTACTGGAAAGGGATTTACTGGCTAGTTGGTAGCAGCAGAGAATGCAAGAGACAATCCACCTAGAGATTGACTGTTTAGAACTCGCTAAACCTGTGCAGACTGGGCCATTATTGATAAACAACTGTTGTGAATTACGAATGGCCTTAGTCTTGTCCAAATAGAATTTTAACACCCTTTTCAAATCCAGAGAATAGAGAGCCCTCTCCACTGGAGATGAAGGGTTTGGAAAAAACATGGGTCACAAGATAGTCTGGTTTACATGTAAATCTGATCATTAACCACCACAAGGGCAGCCCAAACCACCTGAACCAGGGGCATTCAGTACTTATTCCAAACAAAGGTTCAGAGTGTACAATTCACAGCAAATATACAAACAATTAATGAGACACAAATTATATGTATAACAATGCACACATTGAGATACAAGAAGGAAAAAAGAAGAAAGGAAGGCCTTAATAGAAAAAGCATACAGAATGTATTCAGTGAAACATATCAACAGGGCTCAGTATTATAAGCTAGTACATATAACATATAAAAAACATACATAACCAGACAGGTGGCAGACAAGGAGAAAATTACATAAAAGGAGGAGTTTCAGAACTTTGCATAAAACTCCAACAAACAGAAAAATGTGTCCTCCAATAATTGCGGCCACAATTGCGTCGACGGCGTTTCGACCTTTGGCATTAATCCACGGTCATCTTCAGGACATAAAATTTAACTGAGCCTCCCAAATGAACAATCTAAAATTACAAAAACAGCATAATAGCATTAAGTATATTTAAAAAAAGGGCCAGAGAAATGTTTTTTAAGAAAGTGTGCTTTCCCAAAAACAAAACAGGGAGAGAAGTTTTAGCTAAAAATGAAGAAAAAGGAAAGAAATCCTTCTACCATACCAAATTAGTAATTATTATTAAATAGCAACCAGTGCTCAGTAGAGAATAGTGAGTCAATGTGCTACCAATATAAAAAGAACAAATAAGCAAGTCAAAGGCATATGCGTGCATTCAATTCCAGCACCATATTAGCTTAGAAGCTTCAACAACATCACACAATGGTTAGTATTCAGTCTAATGGTGTGAGCCATATCAAAATTAAATTCAAACTTCAAGGGGACTTACTTATATATCAACCGGGTTTAGTATTGCTGTAAATTCAATTCAGCAAATGGCATCCATAGCAGATTAAATTAATGACGATTTGTTAGGGCCAAAGACGAGTAAATCCTCTTGTGAATATGCCCGTATTGCATCCAAGCTAGATGACAAGAAAGGGGGGGGCAAAATAATTTTACTATACTAACAAGTATAGCTGTTCCAGAGACGATAGACACGGTGTCCCAAAAAAAATGTAATAAAGAGAACTGGCCTTGATAACTAGTTTAAATAAGACGCGCTTTATTGCCAGTATAGAATAACGCCACTAATCAATTTCTCCATTATACACTCAGGAATGGCGGGGGGCGTGGTTTGGCGCGCGAACAAGATGGCCGCAAGCTAGAGGAGCTCCGGCGCATCGGTGCCTGCATCCTGTCAAATATCCTGTCAGGGACCCCCATAGCGGCCGAAAATGGTGGCGGAGACGGCCCGCTCACCCCCCACTGCAGCGGTCTGCTGAGCGGAGCGCGGCGTTGCTGGGCGGCGGCTCGGGATCAAGTGTGAAGGGAGACCGGCGGCTGGTGAGGGGCGCTGGAGCCCTGCTGCCGGCCGCACACGCTACTGTGCGCCGCGGCTTGCCACGTGACCCCTAGGCCGTGACCGTCGGAGTGCTGGATGAGGCGGCCTGGTGACAAGGCGGAGCTTGGGCCTCGGGAGCACTCTGAGGGCATATCGGAGGTCCGTGCTGGGAGCACACGCAGAGGAGCGGCGCCGTTCGGCAGGTCAGTGGCCGGAGGTGCGGACGCAGGAAGCGACTGATTCCCGCATGAGGGGCCTCTTGCCTGGCCGCCGCTTGGACAGGACGCGTCCGGAGCCTTAGCGGCGGTGGGCCCTGTGATCTGGGACCCGGCGGGGCCCGGCAGCTCGGAGAAGGAGGCGGAGGGGGCGCGCCCCCCTGCAGCGGCGATCGCGGGGCTGCCCCGGAGCAGAGACAGCGGACGGAGGAGGCGGCACGACCCCGGTGGGACCTGCAGATTGGGAGCTTCGGCCCTTGAGGGGGTGGAAGGTGAGGGGTCACGACGCCCGACGCCTGGCGCACTGCGAGACACCCGCTGACGGTGGGCATTATCTGGCTCCCAACGTTGTGGAACCTGGCCTGTGACGGCGACCGCTGAGCCGGGACGGGAGGCCGCCTGGAGTGCGGTGGGGCCCTGACACAGCGGCTGGTTCTGAAGAGGAGGGGCCTGCTGCGGCTGGACCGGGCCCATCTACTGGCGGACTGGACTGCGGGCGGATGCCCACTGCACAACAGTTGGTTATGGGCCGGCTGCGCAATGCCCAGAAAGACGGCCAGGCCCCGGTGACAGGACTGGGCCCTGCCGCGGCGCCTGGAGACCCCGAGGCGGCCCCGCCCACTGCTCTACTAGCTGCCAAGCTGGACTCGGTACTGGCGGCTGTGGAGCGGATCGGCTCCTCGCTTGAACAGACTAGGTCGTCGCTGGAAGCCCGCATCGACAAGGTCACGGTCGACTTCACGCTGCTCCACGCGGACCACCGCAAGTTGGCAGACAAGGTAGAGCAGCAGGAGCAAACCCTCCAGGAGGTGCGCCCAGTTGTGTCTACTCATACAGCCGCCCTTCAGGATCTCATTGACCGCGTCCATGCCTTGGAGGACCGCGCGGATGATGCAGAAGGGCGCTCTCGGCGCAACAACGTGCGCGTGGTGGGCCTGCCGGAGGGCGAGGAGGGGAGACAGCCGGAACAATATGTGGAAGTGTGGCTACGCAACCTGATCGGATCGGAGAAACTCTCCCCACACTTCGTGGTGGAACGTGCCCACAGGGTCCCTACACAGAGGCCCGCCCCGGGGTCCCGACCGCGGCCCTTCCTCTTCAAACTCCTCAATTATCGGGACAGGGACGTGGTGCTCCGCGAGACCCGAGGGATGGGCGACATCACTGTTGGCGGTGGACAGGTGCATTTCTTCCCGGACTACACTGCCCTGGTGCAGAGGCGCCGCAGCAACTTCCTGGCGGTGAAGCATCGCCTGCGAGAACTAGGAATGTCATATGCTCTTATGTTCCCCTCCCGCCTACGGGTGGCCACCACGGATGGTGTCCGCTTCTTCGACACGCCATCTGAGGTCTGGGATTGGCTGGAGGACACGGGGCACAGTGATGGCCGGCGGCCGCGGAGTCAGGAGGCTGCCACACCGCGCGGCAGGAGATCTCGCTAAAGGCAGGGAAGGAGGCGGCGGCACGCTGAGGGACAGGGGCTGGGGGTGGCCCCCAGCCCGGAGAAGAGCAGACTGGAGCGCCAGGATGCGCTGGCCACTCTCGGGTCGCCGGACGGCGGGAGTGGAGACGCTGCCCAAGAGCGGGGTGAAGTACTGTCCAGCGGCTCATCCTCCCCATCAACTGTGATCTCTGACGACCAGCTGTTGCCGCTGGTCACTCCGCAGACGTCGGACCAAGTGATGTGAGATGAACGAAACTTTGAGAGAGCTGGGGTCGTGGCTGGGAGTGCTCCTTGGGTATGGGTCCTGCAGCCCTCAGATGAACACTTTGTGGCTCCTGACCGCGCAGAGGGCGGAGACATGAGCTGCGGATGGCAGCACGCCTGCTGCTGGCATACTGGGGACTGCTGGGCCAGGTGAGCTGCGGTGATGGCTGGACTTCCGCCCCCCTGCGATAGGGCGGCTGCCCGAGCTAGGGTTCATCTGCCTTTGCAGGTGGCGTGGTGGGGGGGGGGGGGATCCCACACTCCCCGGGCCGGCGCTGCGCTCTGATTCTGGGGGTCCCTTCACGTCACACATACACAGGCATCCCTGCAGATGAGCACCCGCGCGGACTGAATCTCACTTGCCTGCCCCCTAGCCACAATTGGGCTTAGCTCTACTTAGCGAGCATTGTTACATGGTTTGGACGACCACCCGTAGAGGGGTTCGCCCTGGCAGTTCAGTTGGCCTGTTTGGCCCGGTTTTTCGCACGGCTTCATGGTGGTGCGTAGTTACGTTGAGGTGTTTATGTTGCAGCTTTCTACATAGTCAGGTGAAGGCCCGCCACCCCTCGCCCCGGTCGGGCGTCCCTGCTCCCCTGCCACAGTATTACCCTTAGTTCTTTCCGCATGGCTGTTACGAATGTGATTACATGGAATGTCAGGGGCATGCATACACCGGCGCGGCGATACTCGGTCTATGCGTACATGCAGCGACACGCGGTGGCAATCGCTCTCCTGCAGGAGACGCACATGACGGCCGGGGAACTGGGTAGGCTGCGTGCGCGCTGGAGGGGACAAGTCTATGGCACCACATGTTCGGCGCACGCTAGAGGCACGTTGATATGGATAAGGGCAGGTACCCCATTTGTCTGTCTGCAGGCGCTGGTGGATCCTGGTGGGAGGTACACCTTAGTTCATGGGAAGCTAGATGGCCAGCAGGTGCTACTGGGGTCTCTTTATGCGCCAAATGTGGAGCAGCCAGCCTATCTGGCCAGCCTGTCATCGGTGCTGGAACCGTTTGTTGGCCTCCCCTGGCTTTTGGGGGGGGACTTTAATTCCGTGCTGGATGTGCACATGGACCGGTCCTTTCCGCCCCTGCGGGGCACGCAAGTGGGGTCGAACGCCAGGGCCCTCGCCGCATGGCTGTCTCACTGGACGCTCACCGACCTGTGGCGGAATGCCCATCCGGGCGACCGAGTGTACTCCTACTATTCCGCGGTCCACGGCCTCCATGTTCGGTTGGATAGGGTGGTGGGCACCCATTCGGTGCTTCCGTGGGTGACCCGGGCGGAATACATGGGTCGGACACACTCGGACCACAATCCACTTATTCTGGGGCTTCGCTGGAGGCAAGATAGGCCCCCGGTGCCGACGTGGCGTCTTCAGACAGCGGCGCTGGAGGACCCGGAATTTCGGGCCTCCCTGGGCACTGCAATCGAACAGTATTTTGAACTCAATGAGGGCTCCACGGATAGTGAGCTGATAGAGTGGGATGCGCATAAGGTGTACATTAGGGGCCATTGCATAGGTGCGACCTGGAATATTCGGAAGCAGTTGGCGGGGGCTCTCGCCTCCTTGGAATCTCGCCTCCTCTCATGGGAGGTGCGTGGGGAGGGGGGGGGGCTCGGACGCGAGCCAACTGTCTGACCTCCGGGCGCAACATGCCGATCTCCTTGAGCGGCTCCGTTGCCTTAACTATGCGGCGCACTCGGCCCGGGTACACGCCACGTCAGACAGGGCGGGGAGGCTCCTGGCCTGGCTTATCCGGCAGGATGGGACCCGTACCCCAGTGGGCGCGATCGCGGGGCCGGACGGAGTGCTGGTTCACACGCAGTGGGAAATCCACCGGGCGTTCACGGCACATTACACCTCTCTGTACCGGTCAACGGGCAGGAGGAATGCGTGTGATCTGGATGCGTTCCTGGAAGCGGTGGAATTACCGGTGGTTCCGGAGGAATACCATGAGAGCCTGGAATGCCCCCCCACGATGGAGGAGATAGGGGACGCTATTTCCTCTTTAGCCTCAGGAAAAGCGCCGGGACCGGACGGACTCCCGGCGGAATACTACAAAACTCACCGTGAGTCCCTTATTCCTAAGCTTCATAGTCTCTACTTGGCTGCCCTAGAGGAAGGCACATTACCAGCGTCACTGAAGGAGGCTTACCTGATCTCCCTGCTTAAGCCGGGGCGAGACGCCACGCAGCTGGGGTCCTACCGCCCGCTCGCCCTACTCAACACGGACTATAAAATACTGGCGAAGGTGCTGGCGGAGAGATTGGCGCCGGTGGTGCCTACGCTGGTGCACGGCGACCAAAATGGTTTCGTGCCCAAGCGCAGCACTTCGCTTAATTTGCAGCGGTTTTTTCGGGTGATGGGGGAGAGCACCCGACCATGGCCCAGGGCGGGATGCTTGGTCCTGGACCTCGAGAAAGCCTTTGATTGCTTGGAATGGGGATTCCTCGTGTCGGCACTGTCGAGGTTCGGATTGGGGCTGGGCTTCCTGCAACTTGCGGCTCTGCTGTACAAAGGACCCACGGTGCGGGTGCGCACGGGCCCATATGTCTCGGATTCCATCGTAATTGGCCGGGGCACTAGGCAGGGGTGTCCGTTGTCGCCCCTCCTGTTCGCGCTTGCAATGGAGCCGTTGGTGGCGACGCTCCGCGGAGAACTTGCGGATGGCATCCCGCTGGGGGACGCAACCCATCAGGTGTCCCTTTATGCGGATGACCTCCTAGTATATGTTAGGGACGTATCTTCCATCCCTGAGGGGCTGGATCGCATTCTACACACCTTTGAGCGGCTTTCTGGCCTCCGAGTGAACGCGGCCAAATCCTGTCTGTACGCCTTTGGGGGCGACGTCCAGGACCCCGGCTACTGCCTCGGAGGAGTGCGGGTACAGTGGCAGCCGGACACCTTTCGCTATCTGGGTGTCCAGATCTATCGCCGCCCGGCGGACCTGGTGGAGGGTAATCTAGGTGACCGCGCTCCGGACCCAGATGGCGTTTTGGAGCACGCTTACCCTTTCGGTGACTGGCCGAATCGCGCTCGTCAAAATGGTGGTACTGCCTCGTCTGCTGTACTATTTTGCCAACTTGCCGGTATACCTACCAGTGTCCTTCTTTGCGCCCCTCACGCGCTCCCTCCGCGACTTCATCTGGGGAACGGCGCGCCACAGAGTTGCGCTGCCGAAATTGTGCCTTCCCGTGGGTGGGGGCGGGCTTGGGATGCCCTGCCTGGAGCATTACTATCTGGCCGCACAGCTGCAGTGGGTGGCTCGCTGGCTGGCTGACAGGTGCCGAGAGGATACGGCGACGGCGGAGAATCCGCCGCTGTCATTGACCGAGCTCCTCAAGATTTTTCACCCGACGGCGGGAGCGCTGAAGCCTGAACCGTTGCTGTTAGTGGTGGCTTGTAAAAGCTACCGCAGAAGCCTCCGGCTGACGAGGGCCACGCTCCCATACGCCCCGGCCATCCCACTGGAGGGTTCCACTTGGGGGCGCGACACGTTGGGAGCAGCGGAGTTGCGGGACTGGCATGCGGTTGATATTCACACCATGGAGGATCTATACCATGACGGGGGCCTCTTGCCGTTTGCGACCCTTGCAGAAGAGACGGGGCTGGCGCAGGGCCAGTTTCTCCGTTACCGGGCCCTGATTGAGACCCTGGTGGGTCACTGGGGGGACCTGCAGGTGGAACCGGAGCAACATTTAGTACTGCAGTATCTCCATGTTATGGGCCGAGGAGGACACCTGATCAAGTGGTTCGCTGGGGCCTTGCGGATTCACGCGGCGCCGAGTCTGGGGACACTGCGCGAGAAGTGGGAGGGGGATCTTGCCCGCCCTATGGTAGACAGGGAATGGGAGGGAGCGCTGAGGGGGCCGCGGAGGGTGCCCCGAAATATGAGATTCCGTCAAATACAGTTTTTTGTCCTACACAGGGCCTACCTCACACCGGGTGCCATCAATAAGTATTTTTGCAGAACAGACGCGTGCTGCCCCCGTTGTGCGGCGCTTGGCGCCGACCTGATCCACATGCTGTGGGGTTGCCCCACACTGCAGATATACTGGCAGGCGATACATGGGGAGCTCCGAAGGTGTACGGGCCGGGAGATTCCACCGGAGTGGCCCACATACCTGCTGCATCTCTTTCCCCGACCGCCACCGGCTAAGATGGCCTGTCGTTTCCTTGATCTGGGGATAATAGTGGCTAAGCGGCTCATCACCAAGCGCTGGAAGGCAGATACCGCACCGCATGTGCGAGCGTAGCGTAGCTCTTTTATGGTGTGGGCAAAAGCAGAAGAGGTGGCGCTTCGGCGGGAAGAGACACTGGGCCTTAGGACGACGCCCGTCGCTGCCCAGTGGGGGGAAATGAGGCAGCTCCTGTCACAACCGGAGGGGGTGGCCCCGGGGGAGGACACTGCTGCGCTGTAGGAGCCGCGTTAGGCGATGGAGCATTGTTCCTTGACTGGGACTCCGCGCTGGTGGGTGCGACTGGCTGGCTGGCGAAGATAGTGCAAGCCGCGGATAGGATATCAGTGCCTAACCCCCCCCTTTTTGAGTGGTGGGGGCCAGGGAGGGTGGAGCCTGACGGGAGAGGGGTTAGCAAAGTGGGGGCCGGCTAGACAAGAAGACACAAGCTGCTGTTGTACATTGTTTTAGTTGTTAGATTGTTGGAAGGGCGGCTGCCCAGCTACAGAATGGGGAGTTTAGCACTGTTTGTATAATTATTCGGGGATGCACTGAGAATAGCGATTTACTTATGACCCGACAGGTTATACCTTGGGACACAGCCGGTTACGGCACACCTAATGTAACGCACCATGTTTGTATCAGTTATACATTGATGCCTGACTACAAGATGTATGTAACAATGCTATTTGATGAAGCATGATGTATTGTGTGGTTTTACCTGCAACGAAAACTCTAATAAACAGATTTCTAAATAAAATACACTCAGGAATGGCAAAATAACTGAATAATACGGACCAATTATTTCCGCCTAACGCCTCACAAAATAAGGGTCGGGAACTGGGAGTCGCTTAACTGAGTCAAAAGCGATCTAGAGCGCTTGGCAAAATGCGAATACCGCACGACTAAGTCAAAATGGGTCCAAAGCGCTTACCGGAATTCAAATACCGCGCAGCAAATTAATTGCCAGGTAGCAGCGATTTCAGTGCACCGTTTCACCGGTGCCGTGTCTAAAGAACGCCATAAGAAGGTATAGAAAGTAAAAGAGGACTCGCACGTACCGAATCTAAACGTCAGCGCCATATTGGATAGGGGTAAACCGAGTCAACATGTAAATGTATACAAAACTACTTTTACAAAAGACTACAAGGCGAGTGTTAGTACCACCACTAAATAGGAGGACAGAGGGATTAATTCCAATCATATTGTTTAAAATCAATCATTTCAGTGGCTCAGGTGACATTGGCCATTTAAACCATCGTGTTTCACTCTTGTATTACAGTATATTGTTGTACATTGTTCACATCCTCAAAGTGGATCCAATTAATTAATTACAATCATATGATTTGAAATCCATCGTTTCAATGGCTTGGGTGACATTTGCCAATAAACTCAAGCATTGCAGTATATTATTATGCATTATTCACATCCTCACAATGGATTAGTAAACAGATACATATAATCATTACATATAACAACATTGTGATCCTAGATAAAGGTCAATACATATGTTTTCATAGTGATCATAGGTTCACTTCATTGTACATCAGTAATGTAGAGAGTCAATACCCAAGTTTGCATGATAGCCAAAGGCTAATTTCTTATACATCACTATTTCAACCGATCAATTTATAAAATTATTTGAAAACATTGCATATTGATTTATAACAATTTTCCATAGTGTACAAAAATAAAAAAGCAAATAAACAGTTCTAATCATAAATGAGATTATAAAAAATTATCACATCCAAAAATTATACCAATATACAGGATCAACAGTACCTAAGCAGGGAATCAAGCCACTTAGAATACGTACTACCCAAAAGTTAGGGAGTGACACTCCTCCATGGTGTTCAGGCCCCTGTTTATACTATTACAGCGAAAAATCCAACGGCATTCACATTTATTCAAAATATTGGTAATGCTGCCTCCTCTCAGAGGAGTATGTACTACTTCAATTACTTTCCAGCGAATATCTGTTGGCGCATGGTTAAATTCCAGAAAATGCACCACCAAAGGCGCATTCTCAGTTTTACATCGAATCCGACTCTTATGCTGACCCAGACGTATCTTTACCTTCTGGGTTGTTTGACCGATATAGATCAGGTCACACGGACACCAAACAGCATATATCACATTTTGAGTGTTGCAATTCGAATGTTCTCGTAAATCATGACAAATATTGGCATGAATAAATTGTTTTGTGTTCAATCTGAGACCACTTTATGGAGAAACTTAGGATGTGTGCGTAACACTGCTTTTGAGGAGTGGAATACTGTGTAAGGATCATGAGTGCAAAGAGCCTGAATCTCACTAACTCTCCTCACTGATGGAATGGCCACTAGGAAAGTGGTTTTCCATGCAAGATGCTGTACTAAAGCTTTGTGAATGGGTTCAAAGGGAGGAAGCATGAGACAAGACAGTACTATATTCAGCTCCCATGGAGGAGAAGGGGGTCTAATGGGAGGAAAAACCTTCTTTAACCCTTCTAGGAAATCTTTAATGACTGGAATCCTAAAGAAAGAGATTTGTGAAGGACTTTTCCTATATGCCATGAGAGCAGACTGGTGGACTCTGATTGAGGAGTATTGAAGGCCAGACTTGGCAAAATATAATAAATAAGGGAGAATAACTTCTTCCTGGCAAGACGTGGGATCAAATTGGTTGAAAGAGCACCTAATACAAAAATCGCTTCCATTGAAAAGCATGAGCTGTTCATGTAGATGGTCTCTTTGCTACCTTTAAAATGTCCATACAGTCCTGAGACAGGTTTAAATGACTATACTGCACAATCTCAGGAGCCATGCTGCCAAACTCAAAGATGAAAGGCTGGAATGTAGAAGTTTACCTCTGAACTTCGTGAGGAGATCTGGTCTGCAAGACAGTTTGAGATGTGGACGGACAGACCGTTGAAGGAGATCCGGAAACCACAGCTGTCTCGGCCATTCTGGGGTGAAGAGTATCATTTGTGCTGTTGTGGACGCTAGTTTATGCAGGACTGTCGGTATTAAAGTTATTGGAGAAAAAGCATAGAGAAATTTGTTCGACCAGTTGATCCATTGGGCATTCCCTAGAGACCCAGGATGGTGAAACCTGGAGGTAAAGTCGCTGTATTTTTTGTTTTCTTCTGTGGCAAACAGATCTATAGAAGGTGTGCCCCACAAATTAAAGATACTTTGCGCGACTTCTTGATTCAGTACCCACTCGTGTTTTTTGTCGAGAACCCTGCTGAGCAGGTCTGCATGAATGTTTTGTTCCCCTGGAAGATGCAAAGCTACCAGCGTTAGATTCCTGGCTATGAGCCAGTGCCAAATCGAATGGGCTTCTTGCGACAGGGCTATGGATCTTATTCCCCCCTGCTTGTTCAGGTAGTACATGGAGGTTGTATTGTCAGTTTGAACAAGCTGATTGTTGGTTGTGAATGAAGAATGAAAAGCCTTGAGGGCCAGGTGTACTGCTCAGAGTACTAGAAGGTTGATATGATACTTCTGTCCTCTGGAAGACCATAGTGCCTGTATCTGTAAGTGATCCACGTGGGCTCCCCAACTGAGCACTGAAGCGTCTGTGACCAAGATCAGTGTTGGCGGAAGTTGGTAAAGGCAATCCGCTAAACAGATTCTTCTAGGGAACACCACCACTGGAGAGATTCCATGGCATAAATTGAGAGGGTGATCTTGCCCTCCCAGTTCCCTGAGAACTGGTTCCACTAGTCCTACAAGCACTCCTGGAGAGGATGCATGTGAAGGTGAGCATTGGGAGTCAGCAATATGCAGGAGGCCATCGAGCCGAGGAGAGAGGAGACTATGAGTACTGATGGATCCGTTGTCTGTTGAAGATTGAGACATTTTCGGAGAATGGACAACCGTTGTTCCTCCGAAGGAAACACCTTTCCTGCAACGAATCGATGGTAGCTCCTAAGTACTGTAGAGTCTGAATGGAGATGACGTGGACGTTTGAACACTGACGTGTAGACCCAAGCGATGAAGCAGATCTCACGTCCCTAAGAAATGCTCTTGGACCTCTGTGAATGTGGATGCCTTGATCAGCCAATCATCCAGGTAGGGATATAAAAAGTTTTTTTGTTTCCGAAGATGCGCTGCCACCACTGCCATGCATTTGGAGAATGTCCTGGGTGCTGACTTGAGGCCGAATGGGAGAACCGCGTATTGGTAGTGGTTCTGTCCCACGACAAACCTGAGGAACCTCCGATGCGACTTTGTGATCGGAATATGAAAATAGGCATTGTGTAGATTTAACAAACAGAGCCAGTCTCCCTTTTGAAGTTGAGGGTAAATTTGGTGTAAGGCCAGCATCCTGAATTTTTCCTTCCTGATCCACAAAGCAAAGGTGGAGTATTGGCCTGTACTTGTGTTTGGCTTTCTTCTGCACTAGGAAGTATGGGGAGTAGATACCTTGACCTCATTGATTTTTGAGGGACAGGTTTCACGGCTTTCATGTGGCACAGAATGTTGGCTTCTTCCTGTAAGAGCTTGAGGCAAGACGTGGTGCCTTCGGAGTAATGAAAGGTGGTGGGGGAGTGAATCTGAAATGATAGCCATGTTTTGACAATATTCAAGACCCAGGCATCTGTTGTAATGTTTTGCCACTCTGCCAGACAATTTACAATGCTTTCCCCTGCCGGAGTGCATAAACGAGGAGGGGAAGAGAAGATTCAGGGTTTTGCAGTAGCGGGTTGACGTCCTTCCTTGTTCATTTTCTAGGAGTTATGACCTCTCAGTGGTTTGCGCTGCGATTGGTACCCCTACTGATATTGTTGCGACCTACATGACTGCCAATAAGGGGTTTGAACCCTCTGTGCAGAGAAACGTCGATGGTAAGGGCGGAATGAACGTCGTTGTTCTCTAGATTTTTCTAGGCCTACCGCTTTTAAGGTATACATCTTTGTTTTCATTCGTGCCATTTCATTGTCAGCGTGTGAGCCGAAGAGCGTGGAGCCAGAAAAGAGAATATTTTGCAGCCGTAACTGGGCGTGTGGCTTCAGAGATGTTAAACGCAACCAGGCGTGCCAACATAGAGAGATTCTGTGACAGTATTGTGGGCAGCTAAAGAGAGGAGTCAGCTGCCACGCTGAATACTTGAATTGAGACCATAGCCCCCTCCTGAAGGATATCTAAAAAGTCTTGTCTATGTTCTTTGTGGAGGTGGTCCACAAAGTGAAGGACTGAATACCACTAGGCATGATCGTACCGTCCTAACAGGGCTGTGGCACTGGTTGCTTTCATGGACGTAGCAGCCGTGCTGGAGATCTTGCGTCCTGATGAATCCAACTATTTGCTCTCCTTATCGGGAAGAGAAGAAGCAGATGGAGAGGTGTTGTAAGACTTTCGCGCCGCTAACATCATCACTAAATCAGGAGGGGCGTCAGCACGTAAGAACAACAGGTCCTGCTCCAGTGGTCGGTATTTTTTTTGGAGCCTTGATGGTGCTGATTTTACCGCCACAGGCGTAAGGAACAATTCCATGGCTGAGTCCAGCAGGAATGGCACTAGCGGAAGTAATGCTCTAGAGGCCGTGCATTGATGGAGCATCTCAAAAATGACAGACATTGATGGAGTAGGTGTCTCCATAGGTATGTTCAGTTTTGTTGGCCGCGAACCAGGACCTCTTGAAAGGTATTGATGTCATCAACACTGGGAGGACCGAGGTTGAGGCGAATCCGACAGTGTAGGAAATAGTCTCTGGTAGATGAAGACATATCTCTATGGTGCTGACAGCGTCAACGTGATCTGGACCTGTGGTAAGAGTGGCGCCGTGAATGTCATGATCTCATTGAGTAGCGTGAGCGTCTATGTTGAGATCGACGGCGCAATCTTGAACGTGATCTCCTAGGAGCGGTGTGATCTGAGGCACCCCAGGAGCAGGCAGAACAGGTGCTGGTACTATCAGAAGTGGCAGAAGTCGATGTACTGGAATAGGAGGCAGAGCTAGTAACGCCAGAAGAAGTGGCACTATGGGAGTAGCTGGGTCCAGTGCAGAAGAAACCGGGGGGGAGGCACAGGTAACTCCACCAATGATGAAGATCAGGATTGAGAATCAGATGAGGAGCAAACTCTCCTTCTTTTGGAAGATTTTCCTCTCCTCGACGTAGATGACCTCCTTTACGTTGATCTACGTCGTCGACTGGCCTTTGACAACGACCTCCACCTCGACAATGACCCCAGTCAGGGTCTCCCACTTGACGAAGAGCGGCTTCTCGATGTCGACCAGTCTAGTCGTCGACGTTTCGCTGTCGACATCGAACGTTTACCTCTCGACGACGGTGAGTCAGTATCCCTCGATGTCGACACCTGTCTCAGCAACGGTCTCAGGTGTGAAGAGGCTCTTGACATCTCTCGAGTAGTTCTAGACATCGAGCGTCGAAGTTTCTGTGATGTCGAGCCAGTCAATGACAGTGAGCATATCAGCACCGTACCTCCTCTCGATGTCAACCGGGACTGAAAGCGTTTTCTGGGTGAAGAACGCCTCTCAGACCTCTCACGTCCGCTGGAGGTTGAGGGAAGAGCTCTGGTGGAAGATTAGAGGTCCCACTGGCTACTTGCTGTTTTCTCTTCTCTTCTCTTCCCTGCAGATAAATCTTCTCCCTGTCACGCAGGGTACGTTTGGAGAAGGTTTTGCAGATGTCACAGGAGGCAGGAAGATAAGAGGAAGGTATACAAAGAAAGCAGACCTCGTGTGGGTCTGCTCTAGCATTTTTTCTGGCACATCTAGGACATTTATAGAAAAGAGATGGCATTTTGAATAGGAAAAAAAGCCACTTTCCTACGAGAAAAATACTTTGCTCCACAGAAAAGGGCAAAAGATGTCGAGTGAAGCAAAAAACTGAGAAGTCTGAAGATTTAAATTGAAGAAAAAAACTAAAAACGTCGAGTTCAATGCTCCAAGGGTCCTGTCAGCAGGAGCCAGGAAAAAGAACTGAGGTAACTGCCTCTGGCTGAGCATGATGAGATCTTGGTGGTTTTTCTGCTCTTAAAGGCACAGCTTTCGCTTTGTACATTTATGGCAGCTTATGGGCTACAGGGCCAGACACTCTTTCATGTCTGTCTGTTCATAGTAAAAGGGTTTGTGAAGGTTTTTTTCTGTGCCATTATGTGAGAAAGTGGTTCTGTATATACTGTTCCTTAATAGGTACAGGGTGTACAGAGTCCACAGTCCCCAAGGTTTGACAGAGGCTAAAGTTAGATATAACCTTACTCTCTAAAGTGGTACCTTGGTCGAGCAGTAAGGCAGTATCAGAGGACAGTGTAAAGCATTTGTTGTACACACTCAGTCAGCAAATGGTCTCACACACTCAATAACTGAACCCTAGGCCAATGGTTTATATATAAAAAAAATATATGCTTGTTTTATTTTAGAACCAACAATTGGGTTTAAAATATACTTTCTCAGAATGAGATGTTTTATATAAATACTTTTGCAATATGCAATTGACTTTTGTAAACAGTTACAAGTGGTTGCAATAGGCAACTCTATTTTAAACACAACAATGCATTGAGCTCAATGGAAATTTCAAGTTATTTGCAACAGATTACTTTTAGGATTACTTTTGGAATTCCAGGACTGGATCCTAGATTCAGTTCTGGGTCAGTACTTAGAATCAAGTGATGAAAGTCGACTTAATTACTGTAATGATTTTTAAACAATATTTAACTATTTCAAAAGTTGACACTTAGAAAATATTTCAAAGAAAACAATCAATGATTCCCTATGGAAGAAAATTCAAGTTGCAGGTACAGTATGTTCTCGTTACTTTTGTAATCCAGTACTGGGTGCCTAGACTCAGTACTGGGACCTTTATCCAAAACAGGTAAGTAATTACGTTTTCAAATATTATACGATTTTTAAAGAATATTTAAAGATTGCAGAAATTGACACATAGAAGAAATTTCACAGAAAAAGAGTCAATGATTTCCTATGGAAGAAAATTGGGTTACGGGTAAGTACAGTTGTAAGTATTTTTCAGAGTCAGTGCTGGGCCCCAAGATCCAGCACTGGGAGCTCACCTAAGAGCAGGTGAGTATTTTCGTTTTCGTTACTCGGCTGATTTTTGGTGAATATTTTAAGATTTGAAAAGTCCACACTTAGAAGAAATTTCAGGAAAAAGCCAGTCAATGTTACCCTATTAGGAAAATAGAGTTATCGGTTTAAAGGTTAAGTACTCGACTGGCAGAGTAGAAGTTCTGGGCATATTCTCAGGGGTCCCCCAGGGTGAGGTAGGTACAGTTGGTTCACCCTCAGCGACTCTAGGGCGGCCGGGTGCAGAGAGAGTTAGGCCCAATGTTATTCTATGAGGGATAGGGGGGCCTTGGTTGGTGGCTGCTGACTGACAAGCCACGCGACTGTGGGAGCTGGGCTCCTGGTCACTTACTCAGGGCAAGTGTGGAAGTAGGTAGGTGTAGAGGTTGCACTGCCAGGGCCACTCGGGCGGCTGGGTGCAGGGTGCTTTTGAGCCTTCGGGCGCTCAATTGATTTCAATGGGAAATCTCCGGTTTAGAAAAAGACTGCAAGCTCGGGACGAGGATTCTTCAGGTGCCACCACCACTTTGAGAGGTAAGTTGGGTAGTTGGAGGATAGGTAGGTACCCCGGGATTGGGCACGGGGGGCTGCGGGGCGCCGTGTGTAGGGGTGCCTTTTGGTGTCGGGAAATCTTACCCTCTGTTAATCGCGGTAGGGGGGCACCTTGTTCTGAGGCTGCAGGCTTCTTCAGGAGTGTCGAGGGAGGTCCTTGGGTGCCGGACTCGGGGTCACAGTCGCCGTGGGGTCGTCCTCGTGGTCTTTGTTCACTCCAGCACTGGCCAGGCTTGGCTGGTGCAGAGTGTGCTGGGTTCGCCGTTCCGGGCTGCTACCAGGGATTAGAGGTAGGTTTTGAGTAGAGCCTCTACTCATGGAAATCCCAGGGTCTTAGAGCCAAAAGGTAGCCAGGTCCTCCGGGTTTGTGAGGTTGCTGGCCACAAGAGATGCCGGGTTGAAACAGGAGCAGGTTCGAGGGTCGACAGGCCGGTAGGGATGGGGCCAAAGCAGTTGGTGTCTTCCTCTTTTTAGCAGCTGCAGGGCAGGTCTTCTTTCTTCTTGCTCTTCTTTGTATTTTGGAATCTGGAATCTCGAGAAGGAAGGTTCAGGGTGCCCCTAAATACTAGATTTAGGGGCGTTACAGGTAGGTGAAGGGCAGGGACCAATGGGTCCCTGTCCTGGGGTGGGTACACCCCCTATCCTGCCTCTCTCCTGTGGGAGGGGGGCAGTAGCCTAGTCCTGATAGGGTAGGGCTTCCCAACTTCAAGATGGCGAGAGCCCGGAGATGTGCTTCACCTCGCCTCCTCCACCTGAGGGGTGGGGTTGGCAGGCTGGCACATCCCCTGTCCTTATTTGGGGTTTCCGGCCAAAGCTTCCCACCAGAGTCGGGGGTTGCAGTGGCCTGGGGAAGCTCACAGAGGCGGCATGCCTTTGAAGCTTCCCCCTGCCCATCCTGGGGGAGGGGATTTAGCACCTCGCCCAGGATGTGCATTGTTGCAGGCCCAGGAGAGCAGGGGCTCTCCCACCCAGGGGTCCAGCAACATGTCTGCTGTGTGGCAGCCTAGGCAGCCTCAGAGCAGACGTGGATTGTAGGTTAGGTTTAAGGGGGCATCTCTAAGATGCCCTCTGGGGTGCTTGGAACATTAAATCCCACACTGGCATCAGTGTGGGTTTAATGTGCTGAGAAGTTTGATACCAAACTTCTCAATCTTCAGTGTTGCCATTATGGTGCTGTGGAGTTCGTGTTTGACGAGCTCTCAGCACCATGTACTCTTACATGGCAGCACTGCGCTTACAGTGCTCAGGGATGGACCTGGGTACTGTAGGGGCACAGGACTCCTGCGCCCACACCATTGGCATAGGGCACCCAGCTAGAGGGGTGGCTGATGTATGCCATGGCAGTGTAGGTGATGGGCATGGCACACAGGGAGGTGTGTCATGTCGACTTTGTTTTTGTCTTGCACCCAAACACTCAGCCTGCAAAGGCAGTGTGTGTGTGTAAGAGTACAGGGCCTCTAATGGTGGCACAATGAGTGCTGCAGCCCTTAGAGGCCTTCCCTGGTCACAAGGCCCTGGGTACCTAGGATACCATTTACCAGGGGATGACATGTGGCCAGGGTTTGCCAATTTGGGTTTTGTTTGTTTTAGGGAAGGAACATAGGCCCTGGGCACCTGATTGGCAGGAGTCCAGGGCACACTCAGTCAAAGTACATTCAGCAATTCAGCAAAAAGTGGGGGCATACCATGCAAGAAAGATGGCACTTTCTCACACAACCACCCCCGCCCCCCCCCCAAACGAAAGGTGATGAGACTAACCTTGCCCTATGGAGTCTTCATTGTCTAAGTGGAAGAACCTGGAAAGTCCATCTGCATTGGTATGGGCAGTCCCTGGTCTGTGTTCCACTTCAAAGTCCATGGACCACCTTAGTAGTTTTGGATTTTCCCCTTTCATCTGCATTAGCCATCTGAGAGGTCTGTGGTCAGTTTGAACCAGGAAGTGAATACCAAACAAGTATGGCCTCAACTTCTTCAGGGACCAAACCACAGCAAAGTACTCCCTCTCAATGGCACTCCAACGCTGCTCTCTGGGGAGTAGCCTCCTGCTTATAAAAGCAACAGGTTGGTCTTGGCCTTCATCATTGGTCTGGGATAGGACCGCTCCTATCCCTAGTTCAGAGGCATCAGTCTGCACTATGAACTGCTTGGCATAATCTGGAGCTTTTAGAATTGGTGCTGAGCACATTGCTTCTTTTAGGGTGTCAAAAAGCCTTTTGGCAACTAACTGTCCAGTTAACCTTCTTGGGCATCTTCTTGGAGGTGAGTTCTGTGAGGGGGGTCACAATGGACCCATACCCCTTCACAAACCTCCTGTAGTACCCAGTCAAGCCAAGGAATGCCCTGACTTGGGTCTGGGTTGTGGGAGCTATCCAGTCCATGATGGCCTGGATCTTGGGTTGTAAGGGCTGTACCTGGCATCCACCTACAATGTGGCCCAAGTACACCACAGTGCCCTGCCCTATCTGGCATTTGGATGCTTTGATAGTGAGACCTGCATTTTGCAGAGCCTCTAAAACTTTTCCAAGGTGGAACATGTGATCCTGCCAGGTGGAGCTAAAGACAGCAATATCATCAAGAAAACCTGCACTAAAGGACTCCAGCCCAGCCAGGACATGGTTCATCAGCCTCTGGAAAGTGGCAGGGGCATTCTTTAACCCAAAGGGCATCACAGTAAACTGATAATGCCCATCAGGGGTGGAGAATGCAGTCTTTTCTTTTGCTCCTGGGGCCATGCCAATCTGCCAGTACCCTGCAGTTAAGTCAAAGGTACTGAGGAATTGGGTAGCCCCTAATTTATCTATCAGCTCATCTGCTCTTGGGATAGGGTGAGCATCTGTCTTGGTGACAGAGTTGAGCCCTCTATAGTCCACACAGAACCTCATCTCTCTCTTTTCACCTTGTTGATGAGGTTTGGGGACCAGAACCACTGGGCTGGCTCAGGGGCTCTCAGAGGGTTCAATGACCCCTAACTCCAGCATCTTGCTGACCTCAGCTTTTTTGCTCTCCTTGACTTGGTCTAACTGTCGATAGATTTGGTTTTTGACAGGTGCACTGTCACCAGTGTCCACATCATGGGTACACCAGTTTGTCAAAACCAGGGGTCAGGGAAAAGAGGCTAGCATACTGTTGCAAGACTTGCTTGCAGTCAGTCTGCTGTTGGGCAGAGATGGTGTCTGAGAAGATCACACCATCTACTGACCCATCTTTTGGGCTGTAGGAGAGGAGGTCAGGGAGAGGTTCAATCTCTGCTTCCTGCTCCTCATCAGTCACCATCAGCATGGTGATGTCAGCCCTGTCATTGTAGAGCTTGAGGCGGTTCACATGGATGACCCTCTTGGGTGTCCTGCTAGTGCCCAGGTCAACTAGATAGGTGACCTCACTGTTTCTTTCTAGGATAGGGTAAGGGCCACTCCATTTATCTTGGAGAGCCCTTGGTGCCACTGGCTCCAAAACCCACACCTGTTGCCCAGGTTCGAATTCAACCAGTGCAGCTTTTTGGTCATACCAGTGCTTCTGGAGTTCCTGGCTGGCCTCAAGGTTCTTGGATGCTTTTTCCATGTACTCAGCCATTCTGGACCTTAGGCCAAGCACATAGTCCACTATGTCTTGTTTGGGCTCTTGAAGAGGCCTCTCCCAGCCCTCTTTTACAAGACAAAGTGGTCCCCTTACAGGATGACCAAACAGAAGTTCAAAGGGTGAGAAACCTACTCCCTTCTGTGGTACCTCCCTGTAAGCAAAAAGCAGGCATGGTAACAGGACATCCCATCTCCTTTTGAGTTTTTCAGGGAGACCCATGATCATACCTTTCAATGTCTTGTTAAATCTCTCAACAAGGCCATTGGTTTGTGGGTGGTAGGGTGTAGTAAACTTGTACTGCACTCCACACTCCTTCCACATGTGTGTTAGGTAAGCAGACATGAAGTTGGAACCTCTGTCGGAAACCACCTCCTTAGGAAACCCTACCCTGGTGAAGACACCCAGGAGGGCCTTGGCTACTGCAGGAGCTGTAGTAGTCCTAAGTGGAATTGCTTCAGGGTACCTAGTGGCATGATCCACTACCAGTAGAATAAATTTGTTCCCTGAGGCTGTGGGAGGTTCAAGTGGACCCACAATGTCCACTCCTACCCATTCAAAGGGGACCCACACCACTGGTAGTGGGATGAGGGGGGCCTTTGGGTGGCCACCTGTCTTGCCACTGGCTTGACAGGTAACACAGGAGCTGACAAACTCCTTCACCTTTTGGTGCATCAGGGGCCAGTAAAAGTGACTCACTAGCCTTTCCCAAGTTTTGGATTGCCCCAGATGTCCAGCTGGGGGGATGTCATGAGCCAAAGTTAGGAGGAACTCCCTGTACTTCTGTGGCACTACCACCCTCCTGGTGGCTCCAGGAGTGGGGTTTCGTGCCTCAGCATACAGTAATCCCTCTTCCCAATAAGCTCTGTGGGTACCACTGACATCTCCCCTTGCTTCTGAAACAGCTTGCTGCCTCAGGCTTTCAAGAGTGGGACAGTCTCGCTGCCCCTGGTACAGCTCTTCCCTAGAGGGTCCCCTGGGCCCAAGAGTTCGACCTGGTAAGGGTCAAGTTCCATGGACTCAGTTCTCTCAGGGGTATCCAAATCCTCTCCCTGTGGAGAGGGGTTCTGAATGTTTTGCTGTGTAGAAGCTGGTTCCCCAGTCTTCTTATCTTTCCTCTTGGTTGGTTGGGCCATTATTTCAGGCTCCAGACCTACTTTTTCACCCTTCCTCTTGCTCTGTGCTCTGGTTTGCACACACACCAATTCAGGGTTGCCTAGCATGGCTGCATGGGCCTTTAGCTCAACCTCAGCCCAGGCTGAGGTTTCCAGATCATTTCCAAGCAGACATGCAGCTGGCAACTTTGGAGAGACCACTACCTGTTTCAGGCCAGTAACCCCCCCCCCCAGCCTAATGTCACCATGGCCATGGGATGACTAGTGGTGACACTGTCAGCGTTAGTGACTGGGTAAGACTTCCCAATCAAGTATTGCTCAGGGGAAACCAGTGTGTCTTTCACCATAGTGACACTGGCACCTGTATCCCTCAGAGCTTCTACCCTAGTTCCATTCACCCAGGGGTACTGTAAGTATTTCTTTAAGTTGGGGGGCAACACAGCTACAGTGGCAAACTCCACTTCTCCCTAGGAGACTAGACTTGCTTCAGTGTGTTCCCAGATTTGCTCAGGGTACACCTCTGATCCCATTTGTATACTTGCTGCCCCAGGAGTAGCTGTACTGTGTGCCTTAGGGGCTTTGTTGTGGGGGCAAGATACAGTTAGGTGTCCTGACTTCTTACAGTTATTACACCAGGCCTTTAAGGGATCATAGTTCTTCCCCCTATAGGGTTGAGGCACATAGGGAGTAGTTTGGGTCCCACCCACCTGAACAGGTTTTTGGGGCCCTTTGGAAGACTCAGACTTTTTATCTTGGGGATTCTCACCACCTTTGCCCTGGGGAGGTTTTGTGACCACTTTCTTTTGGTCACCCCCAGTGGCTGTCCTTGTCACCCTAGTCTTGACCCAGTGGTCTGCCTTCTTTCCCAATTCTTGGGGAGAAATTAGACCTAGGTCTACCAAATGCTGATGCAACTTTTCATTTGTGCAGTTACTTAATATATGTTCCTTCATGAATAAATTGTACAATCCAGTAAAATCCTGCACACCATGTCCAGCTAACCAACAATCCAGTGTCTTCACTGAGAAGTCTACAAAATCAATCCAGGACTGGGTCTGGGTTTTGTGAGCCCCCTGAATATAATTCTATACTCCTCAGTGGTGAATCCAAATCCCTCAATCAGAGCTTTCTTCATGAGGTCATAGGATCCTGATTCTGGCCCAGAGAGGGTCAGAAGCCTGTCTCTGCAGTTACAAGAGAACAGTTCCTACACGAGTGCCCCCCAGAGAGGTTTCTTTACTTTTCTGATATCACAAGCCCTCTCAAAGGCTGTGAACCATTTGGTGATATCATCACCTTCCTCAAATTTAGGGACAATCCCTTTGGGGATTTTAAGGTCAGAAGTTTCCTCCGTATCCTTATTTTTATTATTGCTGCCACCATTGATGGGTGCTAAACCCATCTCTCTCCTTTCTTTTTCTAGAGCCAGGAGCCTGGACTCTAGCTCTAGTCTTCTGGCCAGCCTCATAAGGCTGTCCTCTTCACTGGTGGGTCCCCCAGTGTTCTCTCTGGTACCAGAGTCACCTGTGTAATCTCTAGGTGCCCAGATGCTAATTCTTGGATTGAAGGGTATGGGTGCCCTCTCCTCCCTAGGGGATAATATGGGGGGTTATTGTCAACCTCCTCTGCTTCCCCTTCCTCATCTGACTGGCCATCACCATGTTCAGATGGGTGATCCTTAGCATACTCAGCCAAGAGCTCCTGGAGGCCTAGTTTGGTTGGATGCAGGCCCATTGGCAAATTTTTACGTTTGCATAGGGACTTCAATTCCTTGAAAGACAAGTGTAAGTAAGGTGTGAGGTCGAGCTCCTCCACCAGGTCCATGTTATAATTGTCACTAACAGTTGGGTTGGTTTGAGTAATTCTAACCTGACAGTTCTAATCCTCTACCCTGACTATAGTGACTTTTATTTTTCTAAAATTCTAATGGGACTTAAGCAAGGCCCTAGCAAGACTTTTAGTAATTTTGGAAAAGACCAATCAGAATTCTAAAGGCAATTGTAAGAGTTCTGTCGTGTGATCAGATGGTAACCAAGTAGTCCAACAAATGCAAGTTTGTATCCCACCGCTGATCCACCAATGTGAGAAAGTGGCTCTGTATATACTGTTCCTTAATAGGTACCGGGTGTACAGAGTCCACAGTCCCCAAGGGTTTGACAGAGGCTAAAGTTAGATCTAACCTTACTCTCTAAAGTGGTAGCTTGGTCGAGCAGTAAGGCAGTATCAGAGGACAGTGTAAAGCATTTGTTGTACACACTCAGTCAGCAAATGGTCTCACACACTCAATAACTGAACTCTAGGCCAATGGTTTATATATAAAAAAATATATGCTTGTTTTATTTTAGAACCAACAATTGGGTATAAAATATACTTTCTCAGAATGAGATGTTTTATATAAATACTTTTGTAATATGCAATTGACTTTTGTAAACAGTTACAAGTGGTTGCAATAGGCAACTCTATTTTAAACACAACAATGCATTGAGCTGAAAGGAAATTTCAAGTTATTTGCAACAGATTACTTTTAGGATTACTTTTGGAATTCCAGGACTGGATTCTAGATTCAATCCTGGGTCAGTACTTAGAATCAAGTGATGAAAGTCGACTTAATTACTGTAATGATTTTTAAACAATATTGAACTATTTCAAAAGTTGACACTTAGAAAATATTTCAAAGAAAACAATCAATAATTCCCTATGGAAGAAAATTCAAGTTGCAGGTACAGTATGTTCTCGTTACTTTTGTAATCCAGTACTGGGTGCCTAGACTCAGTACTGGGACCTTTATCCAAAACAGGTAAGTAATTACGTTTTCAGATATTATACAATTTTTAAAGAATATTTAAAGATTGCAGAAATTGACACATAGAAGAAATTTCACAGAAAAAGAGTCAATGATTTCCTATGGAAGAAAATTGGGTTACGGGTAAGTACAGTTGTAAGTATTTTTCAGAGTCAGTGCTGGGCCCCAAGATCCAAACCAAAACTGGGCTTTGGCTCAAAAAACCAGCAGAACTGAGCCGGAAATACTAAAGAACAAAACACCTAGTCCTCCCTGGATTTAGTTTAAATGACACAATATTTTTATATACCCTTTCATGAATTGAAACACAAAAGATGGGGCTTTATAAATTGCCTATTATTCAAAAAGTTTTTTATTTATTACACATTCTTTTATTGTGTGATGGAGACAAACGTAACAAATACAAACATCTATATACAATATAAATGACAATACAATACAATGAACAGCACCCTAGGTAATTTAAACATCCAATCATCTACCATACTTGGCCAAACCATTCATACCAATAGGCTGACTCATACTCTACTAAACTAGAAGGCCCTTCAACAACAACTCCCTTTTGGGACACAGATAATTTATCCGTGTCAAACTTTTTAAGACAATTATTTTCTTAGTAAACACTTAGAACCCAAAGAAAACATCAAGGGCAGGACTTTTTGTGTGGAGTGTGTAAAGGACCAACTGGTCGACTGGTCTACGCGTTTCAAACCTCTAACATTATGAGGTTCTCATCAGGACCCATAAATTCTGAAAAGAAAATCAAAAAAAAACAATAAAAAATGATAACTCTCAATTTTAATTTGGCATTTACAGAACTTGAGCCAGCCCCCATTCTCAGCCTGGCATACCCACCTTATGAATATTTATGCACGTGTGGTCTTAGCCTGCTTAACATCCAAAAGATTATTCAATCAGCTAGTGCCTGGAGCTGAAAGATCCAGCACTGGGAGCTCACCTAAGAGCAGGTGAGTATTTTCGTTTTCGTTACTCGGCTGATTTTTGGTGAATATTTTAAGATTTGAAAAGTCCACACTTAGAAGAAATTTCAGGAAAAAGCCAGTCAATGTTACCCTATTAGGAAAATAGAGTTATCGGTTTAAAGGTTAAGTACTCGACTGGCAGAGTAGAAGTTCTGGGCATATTCTCAGGGGTCCCCTAGGGTGAGGTAGGTACAGTTGGTTCACCCTCAGCGACTCTAGGGCGGCCGGGTGCAGAGAGAGTTAGGCCCAATGTTATTCTATGAGGGATAGGGGGGCCTTGGTTGGTGGCTGCTGACTGGCAAGCCACGCGACTGTGGGAGCTGGGCTCCTGGTCACTTACTCAGGGCAAGTGTGGAAGTAGGTAGGTGTAGAGGTTGCACTGCCAGGGCCACTCGGGCGGCTGGGTGCAGGGTGCTTTTGAGCCTTCGGGCGCTCAATTGATTTCAATGGGAAATCTCCGGTTTAGAAAAAGACTGCAAGCTCGGGACGAGGATTCTTCAGGTGCCACCACCACTTTGAGAGGTAAGTTGGGTAGTTGGAGGATAGGTAGGTACCCCGGGATTGGGCACGGGGGGCTGTGGGGCGCCGTGTGTAGGGGTGCCTTTTGGTGTCGGGAAATCTTACCCTCTGTTAATCGTGGTAGGGGGGCACCTTGTTCTGAGGCTGCAGGCTTCTTCAGGAGTGTCGAGGGAGGTCCTTGGGTGCCGGACTCGGGGTCACAGTCGCCGTGGGGTCATCCTCGTGGTCTTTGTTCACTCCAGCACTGGCCAGGCTTGGCTGGTGCAGAGTGTGCTGGGTTCGCGGTTCCGGGCTGCTACCAGGGATTAGAGGTAGGTTTTGAGTAGAGCCTCTACTCATGGAAGTCCCAGGGTCTTAGAGCCAAAAGGTAGCCAGGTCCTCCGGGTTTGTGAGGTTGCTGGCCACAAGAGATGCCGGGTTGAAACAGGAGCAGGTTCGAGGGTCGACAGGCCAGTAGGGCTGGGGCCAAAGCAGTTGGTGTCTTCCTCTTTTTAGCAGCTGCAGGGCAGGTCTTCTTTCTTCTTGCTCTTCTTTGTATTTTGGAATCTGGAATCTCGAGAAGGAAGGTTCAGGGTGCCCCTAAATACTAGATTTAGGGGCGTTACAGGTAGGTGAAGGGCAGGGACCAATGGGTCCCTGTCCTGGGGTGGGTACACCACCTATCCTGCCTCTCTACCGTGGGAGGAGGGCAGTAGCCTAGTCCTGATAGGGTAGGGCTTCCCAACTTCAAGATGGCGAGAGCCCGGAGATGTGCTTCACCTCGCCTCCTCCACCTGAGGGGTGGGGTTGGCAGGCTGGCACATCCCCTGTCCTTATTTGGGGTTTCCGGCCAAAGCTTCCCACCAGAGTCGGGGGTTGCAGTGGCCTGGGGAAGCTCACAGAGGCGGCATGCCTTTGAAGCTTCCCCCTGCCCATCCTGGGGGAGGGGAGTTAGCACCTCGCCCAGGATGTGCATTGTTGCAGGCCCAGGAGAGCAGGGGCTCTCCCACCCAGGGGTCCAGCAACATGTCTGCTGTGTGGCAGCCTAGGCAGCCTCAGAGCAGACGTGGATTGTAGGTTAGGTTTAAGGGGGCATCTCTAAGATGCCCTCTGGGGTGCTTGGAACATTAAATCCCACACTGGCATCAGTGTGGGTTTAATGTGCTGAGAAGTTTGATACCAAACTTCTCAATCTTCAGTGTTGCCATTATGGTGCTGTGGAGTTCGTGTTTGACGAGCTCTCAGCACCATGTACTCTTACATGGCAGCACTGCGCTTACAGTGCTCAGGGATGGACCTGGGTACTGTAGGGGCACAGGGCTCCTGCGCCCACACCATTGGCATAGGGCACCCAGCTAGAGGGGTGGCTGATGTATGCCATGGCAGTGTAGGTGATGGGCATGGCACACAGGGAGGTGTGTCATGTCGACTTTGTTTTTGTCTTGCACCCAAACACTCAGCCTGCAAAGGCAGTGTGTGTGTGTAAGAGTACAGGGCCTCTAATGGTGGCACAATGAGTGCTGCAGCCCTTAGAGGCCTTCCCTGGTCACAAGGCCCTGGGTACCTAGGATACCATTTACCAGGGGATGACATGTGGCCAGGGTTTGCCAATTTGGGTTTTGTTTGTTTTAGGGAAGGAACATAGGCCCTGGGCACCTGATTGGCAGGAGTCCAGGGCACACTCAGTCAAAGTACATTCAGCAATTCAGCAAAAAGTGGGGGCATACCATGCAAGAAAGATGGCACTTTCTCACACAACCACCCCCGCCCCCCCCCCCAAACGAAAGGTGATGAGACTAACCTTGCCCTATGGAGTCTTCATTGTCTAAGTGGAAGAACCTGGAAAGTCCATCTGCATTGGTATGGGCAGTCCCTGGTCTGTGTTCCACTTCAAAGTCCATGGACCACCTTAGTAGTTTTGGATTTTCCCCTTTCATCTGCATTAGCCATCTGAGAGGTCTGTGGTCAGTTTGAACCAGGAAGTCAGTACCAAACAAGTATGGCCTCAACTTCTTCAGGGACCAAACCACAGCAAAGTACTCCCTCTCAATGGCACTCCAACGCTGCTCTCTGGGGAGTAGCCTCCTGCTTATAAAAGCAACAGGTTGGTCTTGGCCTTCATCATTGGTCTGGGATAGGACCGCTCCTATCCCTAGTTCAGAGGCATCAGTCTGCACTATGAACTGCTTGGCATAATCTGGAGCTTTTAGAATTGGTGCTGAGCACATTGCTTCTTTTAGGGTGTCAAAAAGCCTTTTGGCAACTAACTGTCCAGTTAACCTTCTTGGGCATCTTCTTGGAGGTGAGTTCTGTGAGGGGGGTCACAATGGACCCATACCCCTTCACAAACCTCCTGTAGTACCCAGTCAAGCCAAGGAATGCCCTGACTTGGGTCTGGGTTGTGGGAGCTATCCAGTCCATGATGGCCTGGATCTTGGGTTGTAAGGGCTGTACCTGGCATCCACCTACAATGTGGCCCAAGTACACCACAGTGCCCTGCCCTATCTGGCATTTGGATGCTTTGATAGTGAGACCTGCATTTTGCAGAGCCTCTAAAACTTTTCCAAGGTGGAACATGTGATCCTGCCAGGTGGAGCTAAAGACAGCAATATCATCAAGATAACCTGCACTAAAGGACTCCAGCCCAGCCAGGACATGGTTCACCAGCCTCTGGAAAGTGGCAGGGGCATTCTTTAACCCAAAGGGCATCACAGTAAACTGATAATGCCCATCAGGGGTGGAGAATGCAGTCTTTTCTTTTGCTCCTGGGGCCATGCCAATCTGCCAGTACCCTGCAGTTAAGTCAAAGGTACTGAGGAATTGGGTAGCCCCTAATTTATCTATCAGCTCATCTGCTCTTGGGATAGGGTGAGCATCTGTCTTGGTGACAGAGTTGAGCCCTCTATAGTCCACACAGAACCTCATCTCTCTCTTTTCATCTTGTTGATGAGGTTTGGGGACCAGAACCACTGGGCTGGCTCAGGGGCTCTCAGAGGGTTCAATGACCCCTAACTCCAGCATCTTGCTGACCTCAGCTTTTTTGCTCTCCTTGACTTGGTCTAACTGTCGATAGATTTGGTTTTTGACAGGTGCACTGTCACCAGTGTCCACATCATGGGTACACCAGTTTGTCAAAACCAGGGGTCAGGGAAAAGAGGCTAGCATACTGTTGCAAGACTTGCTTGCAGTCAGTCTGCTGTTGGGCAGAGATGGTGTCTGAGAAGATCACACCATCTACTGACCCATCTTTTGGGCTGTAGGAGAGGAGGTCAGGGAGAGGTTCAATCTCTGCTTCCTGCTCCTCATCAGTCACCATCAGCATGGTGATGTCAGCCCTGTCATTGTAGAGCTTGAGGCGGTTCACATGGATGACCCTCTTGGGTGTCCTGCTAGTGCCCAGGTCAACTAGATAGGTGACCTCACTCTTTCTTTCTAGGATAGGGTAAGGGCCACTCCTATTATCTTGGAGAGCCCTTGGTGCCACTGGCTCCAAAACCCACACCTGTTGCCCAGGTTCGAATTCAACCAGTGCAGCTTTTTGGTCATACCAGTGCTTCTGGAGCTCCTGGCTGGCCTCAAGGTTCTTGGATGCTTTTTCCATGTACTCAGCCATTCTGGACCTTAGGCCAAGCACATAGTCCACTATGTCTTGTTTGGGCTCTTGAAGAGGCCTCTCCCAGCCCTCTTTTACAAGACAAAGTGGTCCTCTTACAGGATGACCAAACAGAAGTTCAAAGGGTGAGAACCCTACTCCCTTCTGTGGTACCTCCCTGTAAGCAAAAAGCAGGCATGGTAACAGGACATCCCATCTCCTTTTGAGTTTTTCAGGGAGACCCATGATCATACCTTTCAATGTCTTGTTAAATCTCTCAACAAGGCCATTGGTTCGTGGGTGGTAGGGTGTAGTAAACTTGTACTGCACTCCACACTCCTTCCACATGTGTGTTAGGTAAGCAGACATGAAGTTGGAACCTCTGTCGGAAACCACCTCCTTAGGAAACCCTACCCTGGTGAAGACACCCAGGAGGGCCTTGGCTACTGCAGGAGCTGTAGTAGTCCTAAGTGGAATTGCTTCAGGGTACCTAGTGGCATGATCCACTACCACTAGAATAAATTTGTTCCCTGAGGCTGTGGGAGGTTCAAGTGGACCCACAATGTCCACTCCTACCCATTCAAAGGGGACCCACACCACTGGTAGTGGGATGAGGGGGGCCTTTGGGTGGCCACCTGTCTTGCCACTGGCTTGACAGGTAACACAGGAGCTGACAAACTCCTTCACCTTTTGGTGCATCAGGGGCCAGTAAAAGTGACTCACTAGCCTTTCCCAAGTTTTGGATTGCCCCAGATGTCCAGCTGGGGGGATGTCATGAGCCAAAGTTAGGAGGAACTCCCTGTACTTCTGTGGCACTACCACCCTCCTGGTGGCTCCAGGAGTGGGGTTTCGTGCCTCAGCATACAGTAATCCCTCTTCCCAATAAGCTCTGTGGGTACCACTGACATCTCCCCTTGCTTCTGAAACAGCTTGCTGCCTCAGGCTTTCAAGAGTGGGACAGTCTCGCTGCCCCTGGTACAGCTCTTCCCTAGAGGGTCCCCCTGGGCCCAAGAGTTCGACCTGGTAAGGGTCAAGTTCCATGGACTCAGTTCTCTCAGGGGTATCCAAATCCTCTCCCTGTGGAGAGGGGTTCTGAATGTTTTGCTGTGTAGAAGCTGGTTCCCCAGTCTTCTTATCTTTCCTCTTGGTTGGTTGGTTGGTTGGGCCATTATTTCAGGCTCCAGACCTACTTTTTCACCCTTCCTCTTGCTCTGTGCTCTGGTTTGCACACACACCAATTCAGGGTTGCCTAGCATGGCTGCATGGGCCTTTAGCTCAACCTCAGCCCAGGCTGAGGTTTCCAGATCATTTCCAAGCAGACATGCAGCTGGCAACTTTGGAGAGACCACTACCTGTTTCAGGCCAGTAACCCCCCCCAGCCTAATGTCACCATGGCCATGGGATGACTAGTGGTGACACTGTCAGCGTTAGAGACTGGGTAAGACTTCCCAATCAAGTATTGCTCAGGGGAAACCAGTGTGTCTTTCACCATAGTGACACTGGCACCTGTATCCCTCAGAGCTTCTACCCTAGTTCCATTCACCCAGGGGTACTGTAAGTATTTCTTTAAGTTGGGGGGCCACGCAGCTACAGTGGCAAACTCCACTTCTCCCTAGGAGACTAGACTTGCTTCAGTGTGTTCCCAGATTTGCTCAGGGTACACCTCTGATCCCATTTGTATACTTGCTGCCCCAGGAGTAGCTGTACTGTGTGCCTTAGGGGCTTTGTTGTGGGGGCAAGATACAGTTAGGTGTCCTGACTTCTTACAGTTATTACACCAGGCCTTTAAGGGATCATAGTTCTTCCCCCTATAGGGTTGAGGCACATAGGGAGTAGTTTGGGTCCCACCCACCTGAACAGGTTTTTGGGGCCCTTTGGAAGACTCAGACTTTTTATCTTGGGGATTCTCACCACCTTTGCCCTGGGGAGGTTTTGTGACCACTTTCTTTTGGTCACCCCCAGTGGCTGTCCTTGTCACCCTAGTCTTGACCCAGTGGTCTGCCTTCTTTCCCAATTCTTGGGGAGAAATTAGACCTAGGTCTACCAAATGCTGATGCAACTTTTCATTTGTGCAGTTACTTAATATATGTTCCTTCATGAATAAATTGTACAATCCAGTAAAATCCTGCACACCATGTCCAGCTAACCAACAATCCAGTGTCTTCACTGAGAAGTCTACAAAATCAATCCAGGACTGGGTCTGGGTTTTGTGAGCCCCCTGAATATAATTCTATACTCCTCAGTGGTGAATCCAATCCCTCAATCAGAGCTTTCTTCATGAGGTCATAGGATCCTGATTCTGGCCCAGAGAGGGTCAGAAGCCTGTCTCTGCAGTTACCAGAGAAGAGTTCCTACACAGTCCCCCCCAGAGAGGTTTCTTTACTTTTCTGATTTCACAAGCCCTCTCAAAGGCTGTGAACCATTTGGTGATATCATCACCTTCCTCAAATTTAGGGACAATCCCTTTGGGGATTTTAAGGTCAGAAGTTTCCTCCGTATCCTTATTTTTATTATTGCTGCCACCATTGATGGGTGCTAAACCCATCTCTCTCCTTTCTTTTTCTAGAGCCAGGAGCCTGGACTCTAGCTCTAGTCTTCTGGCCAGCCTCATAAGGCTGTCCTCTTCACTGGCGGGTCCCCCAGTGTTCTCTCTGGTACCAGAGTCACCTGTGTAATCTCTAGGTGCCCAGATGCTAATTCTTGGATTGAAGGGTATGGGTGCCCTCTCCTCCCTAGGGGATAATATGGGGGGTTATTGTCAACCTCCTCTGCTTCCCCTTCCTCATCTGACTGGCCATCACCATGTTCAGATGGGTGGTCCTTAGCATACTCAGCCAAGAGCTCCTGGAGGCCTAGTTTGGTTGGATGCAGGCCCATTGGCAAATTTTTACGTTTGCATAGGGACTTCAATTCCTTGAAAGACAAGTGTAAGTAAGGTGTGAGGTCGAGCTCCTCCACCAGGTCCATGTTATAATTGTCACTAACAGTTGGGTTGGTTTGAGTAATTCTAACCTGACAGTTCTAATCCTCTACCCTGACTATAGTGACTTTTATTTTTCTAAAATTCTAATGGGACTTAAGCAAGGCCCTAGCAAGACTTTTAGTAATTTTGGAAAAGACCAATCAGAATTCTAAAGGCAATTGTAAGAGTTCTGTCGTGTGATCAGATGGTAACCAAGTAGTCCAACAAATGCAAGTTTGTATCCCACCGCTGATCCACCAATGTGAGAAAGTGGCTCTGTATATACTGTTCCTTAATAGGTACCGGGTGTACAGAGTCCACAGTCCCCAAGGGTTTGACAGAGGCTAAAGTTAGATCTAACCTTACTCTCTAAAGTGGTAGCTTGGTCGAGCAGTAAGGCAGTATCAGAGGACAGTGTAAAGCATTTGTTGTACACACTCAGTCAGCAAATGGTCTCACACACTCAATAACTGAACTCTAGGCCAATGGTTTATATATAAAAAAATATATGCTTGTTTTATTTTAGAACCAACAATTGGGTATAAAATATACTTTCTCAGAATGAGATGTTTTATATAAATACTTTTGTAATATGCAATTGACTTTTGTAAACAGTTACAAGTGGTTGCAATAGGCAACTCTATTTTAAACACAACAATGCATTGAGCTGAAAGGACATTTCAAGTTATTTGCAACAGATTACTTTTAGGATTACTTTTGGAATTCCAGGACTGGATTCTAGATTCAATCCTGGGTCAGTACTTAGAATCAAGTGATGAAAGTCGACTTAATTACTGTAATGATTTTTAAACAATATTGAACTATTTCAAAAGTTGACACTTAGAAAATATTTCAAAGAAAACAATCAATAATTCCCTATGGAAGAAAATTCAAGTTGCAGGTACAGTATGTTCTCGTTACTTTTGTAATCCAGTACTGGGTGCCTAGACTCAGTACTGGGACCTTTATCCAAAACAGGTAAGTAATTACGTTTTCAGATATTATACGATTTTTAAAGAATATTTAAAGATTGCAGAAAATGACACTTAGAAGACATTTCACAGAAAAACAGTCAATGATTTCCTATGGAAGAAAATTGGGTTACGGGTAAGTACAGTATTTTTCAGAGTCAGTGCTGGGCCCCAAGATCCAGCACTGGGAGCTCACCTAAGAGCAGGTGAGTATTTTCGTTTTCGTTACTCGGCTGATTTTTGGTGAATATTTTAAGATTTGAAAAGTCCACACTTAGAAGAAATTTCAGGAAAAAGCCAGTCAATGTTACCCTATTAGGAAAATAGAGTTATCGGTTTAAAGGTTAAGTACTCGACTCGCAGAGTAGAAGTTATGGGCATAGACTCAGGGGTCCCCCAGGGTGAGGTAGGTACAGTTGGTTCACCCTCAGCGACTGTAGTGTGGCCGGGTGCAGAGCGAGTTAGGCCCAATGTTATCCTATGAGGGATAGGGGGGGCCTTGGTTGGTGGCTGCTGACTGGCAAACCATGCGACTGTGGGAGCTGGGCTCCTGGTCACTTACTCAGGGCAAGTGGGGAAGTAGGTAAATGTAGAGGTTGCGCTGCCAGGGCCACTCGGGCGGCTGGGTGCAGGGTGCTTTTGAGCCTTCGGGCGCTCAATTGATTTCAATGGGAAATCTCCGGTTTAGAAAAAGACTGTAAGCTCGGGGACGAGGATTCCTCAGGTGCCACCACCACTTCGAGAGGTAAGTTGGGTAGTTGGAGGATAGGTAGGTACCCCGGGATTGGGCACAGGGGGCCGCGGGGCGCCGCGTGCAGGGGTGCCTTTTGGTGTCGGGAAATATTACCCTCTGTTGATCGCGGTAGGGGGGGCACCTTGTTCTGAGGCTGCAGGCTTCTTCAGGAGTGTCGAGGGAGGTCCTTGGGTGCCGGACTTGGGGTCACAGTCGCCGTGGGGTCGTCCTCGTGGTCTTTGTTCACTCCGGCACTGGCCAGGCTTGGCTGGTGCAGAGTGTGCTGGGTTCGTGGTTCCGGGCTGCTACCAGGGATTAGAGGTAGGTTTTGAGTAGAGCCTCTACTCATGGGAGTGCCAGGGGCTTAGAGTCAAAAGGTAGCCAGGTCCTCCGGGGTTTGTGAGGTTGCTGGCCACAAGAGATGCCGGGTTGGAGCAGGAGCAGGTTCGAGGGTCGACAGGCCGGTAGGGCTGGGGCCAAAGCAGTTGGTGTCTTCCTCTTTTTAGCAGCTGCAGGGCAGTTCTTTCTTCTTGCTCTTCTTTGTATTTTGGAATCTGGAATCTCGGGAAGGAAGGTTCAGGGTGCCCCTAAATACTAGATTTAGGAGCGTTACAGGTAGGTGAAGGGCAGGGACCAGTGGGTCCCTGTCCTGGGGTGGGTACACCCCCTATCCTGCCTCTCTCCTGTGGGAGGGGGGCAGTAGCCTAGTCCTGATAGGGTAGGGCTTCCCATCTTCAAGATGGCGAGAGCCCGGAGATGTGCTTCACCTCGCCTCCCCCACCTGAGGGGTGGGGTTGGCAAGCTGGCACATCCCCTGTCCTTATTTGGGGTTTCCGGCCAAAGCTTCCTGCCAGAGTGGGGGGTTGCAGTGGCCTGGGGAAACTCACAGAGGCGGCATGCCTTTGAAGCTTCCCCCTGCCCATCCTGGGGGAGGGGATTTAGCACCTCGCCCAGGATGTGCATTGTTGCAGGCCCAGGAGAGCAGGGGTCTCCCACCCAGGGGTCCAGCAACATGTCTGCAGTGTGGCAGCCTAGGCAGCCTCAGAGCAGACGTAGATTGTAGGTTAGGTTTAAGGGGGCATCTCTAAGATGCCCTCTGGGGTGCATGGTACATTAAATCCCACACTGGCATCAGTGTGGGTTTAATGGGCTGAGAAGTTTGATACCAAACTTCTCAGTCTTCAGTGTTGCCATTATGGTGCTGTGGAGTTCGTGTTTCACAAGCTCTCAGCACCATGTACTCTTAAATGGCAGCACTGCACTTACAGTGCTCAGGAATGGACCTGTGTACTGTAGGGGCACAGGGCTCCTGCTCCTGTGCCCACACCATTGGCATAGGCCACCCAGCTAGAGGGGTGGCTGATGTATGCCATGTCAGTGTAGGTGATGGGCATGGCACACAGGGATGTGTGTCATGTCGACTTTGTTTTTGTCTTGCACCAAAACACTCAGCCTGCAAAGGCAGTGTGTGTGTGTAAGGGTACAGGGCCTCTAAGGGTGGCACAATGAGTGCTGCAGCCCTTAGAGGCCTTTCCTGGTCACATGACCCTGGGTACCTAGCCTAGGGTACCATTTACCAGGGGCTGACATGTGGCCAGGGTTTGCCAATTTGGGTTTTGTTTGTTTTAGGGAAGGAACATAGGCCCTGGGCACCTGATTGGCAGGAGTCCAGGGCACACTCAGTCAAAGTACATTCAGCAATTCAGCAAAAAGTGGGGGCATACCATGCAAGAAAGATGGCACTTTCTCACACATTACAAAAAAGATACATTCTGAGAGCATATGTATTCACAGTCTCTTCTTTTGCCATTCCAAGATGAAGAACTCTGACCACTGTAGCCTACCCTTAGGCTGCATTATGACTTTTTTAAGTGACTTTTCAAGGCCTTCCTGAAGAAAAGCGGACTTCATCACTTAAGAACATATTTTGGATAAAGTATTCCAGGATCACTGCACATGCGCGGGACTAATCAACGCTTATGACTATACATGGAAATGCCATATGAGAGAATGTTGACTTAAAATTTGTTAAGCTCTTGCTTTCCCTCAGAAACTAGTTATCTAATATGGCACTTGAGATGTACCACTGCTTTAACTGTTAAGCAGAACCCTAACAAGGCGATCATGTGACAGCAGTACGTCATGCCGGTGAAGCTCCTGTCACGTGAGGTGGAAGAACATGGGTGCCATCACCTTATAGCCTAGGACACGATCCCAGAGTCTCTATTTTCAGGACCTTGGAGATGGGTAGGCTCAGAACAGCATAGTTAGAATTACAGTCTAGAGTAAAATTGCCCTGATTTATTGCATTATTTCTTTATATAGTTGACAACTTGGTAGTCTGGATCGCATGAGTACCCAAGGGGCCTCAATTTCTTCGGGATTAGGGTGATACTGAAAGCTTTTTACTTATAAAATCAAAATACCATGCAACAATGCGTGAGTGATATATGAGGTGCTGGGTTGTGGTAACCTTTTATTATCATTCTCACTTGATGATGAATGTGTACAGTGAGGCATGTTCACCTTTTGGCACAATTTACTTACTAATGACAGGACACAGTCCATGTGGTTGCTATTTTACCGAAAATCTAAATAAGGGGCATAATTCAGGTGCAAGCAATACAGGAGGCCAGGCTATTTGTTTTGTGATGTTTGTCCTGCATTTCCATTTTTCTATCTAGGTCATGCATGTCTTTAAGATAATGCATCTGAATCAGGGATGTAAGCTGCAAGAGAAGCAATTTCTTTCGTGCCTGACACTCTTTGTAGATCACTTTAAGTGGGTTTATAATAATTGAACCAGGTAGGATACCCACAGGATTAAATTAGCCATTGTATTTAGGTCCTAGTGAATTGTTGTTGATCCTTGTAGATACGAAGAAGGCAAGAAACATGTTGACAAGATTTTTGTGAATTCAGGAAGAAAATAAATTACTTACCTGTAACTGTAGTTCTCCAGTATTGGAAGTTTTCATAGATTCACATTCTTGAATCATTCGCCATCGTCGAGAGGGGAGTCCACAGCATCTTTAAAAGAAATGTCCTATTAGAAATAGTACATAAAGGCCTAAGGCTTCATTATTTAGTAACATATCCCTGCCTTTATTTAAAAGAGGACCAAAATTAGAAAACAGCCAATCAGATGACACCACCTTGTAGAACGTTACTGAGTGAAGCTCCAGTCCCCCAGATTTTCCAAGCACTAGTGCGTACAAATAGAAATAACTGAGAGAACTATTGGTGAGCTTTTCTAGGGGTGGCGGATGGGTCGATGGTGCATCTATGATAAATTCCAATACTGGAGAACTACAGTTAAGAGGTAAGTAACTTATTTCCTTACTCAAGTTTTGGAACGTTCATAGATTCACATGCTTGAATCAGAGTAGAGAACAGTAATTAACACATTTTCATTAAATAAAACACATTATGCAAGTAACGTGAAATACTACTATGTGCTCGTCTAAAATACCAAAATGTACATGTACATACATAAATATAAATATATATCAATCTATACACAATTATCATAGAAAATATGCGCCATTAAATGGGTGGTGGGAAGAAAGAAATGTCTCACCTTTATTGAAAAAGATGTCTTAGAACCGCTTTTCCTACCGCTACATCTTGCATGACCTCCGAGTCCTAGCAGTAGTGCTTGGTGAATGTGTACGGTATTTTCCGGGTTGCTGCTGCTCTGCAGATATCTGGTAGGGGCACACCTGCAGACAGCACCATAGATGTGGACAAGGATCTGGTGGAATGAGCACAGATTTTTTGACGCTAAAGGTCGGCCCGCTTGTTGATGACAGAAAATAATTGCACTTGATATCCACCTCAAGTTGCTTTGCTTTGTGAGAGGGAAACCCTTTCTAGGTGTACTCCAGGTTACAAACAGCTGGGTGGATTTAAGAAAGGATTTGGTTCTTTCTAAATAGAGTTTTAGGCACCTTTTGACACTCAAGGAGTGCAAAGCACGTTTGGCTGATGTTTGAGGATATGGAAAAAATGATTTTAGACGAATTGGTTCGTTTAGGTGAACCTTAGGAATAAACCGAGGGTTCTTGCGTAGAATAACTCAATCGTGTTTATATTGTAGGAATCGCTCCTCAGTAGTGAAAGCCTGGTGTTCACTAACTCTCCTTGCTGAAGTGAGATCCAGAAGGAGAACAACCTTTCAGGACAGGAACTTTATATCAGCTCTATGGATAGGTTCAAATTGATGCCTCATTAATTGTACATGCACCATCTTGAGCTGCCATGTAGTAGTAGTGGCTTACAGTGGTGGGAAAGTTCTGAATAATCCTTTGAGGAATTGTTTCACCAGTCTGTTGGACCGTAAAGATAGAACATTGGATGATCTCCGGAAATGGGAAATGGCTTTTATTGAAGTGTGAGCCAAGCCGGAACGCCGCAACTGTAGGAGATAAGGCAAAATGTCTTCTGGTGATGAGTGGAGGAGGTGCACGTTAGTGAATGTGCATCAGATGCAGAACCCTTTCCACTTCAAAGAGTACTTCTTGTTGGTACTATCTGCTTGTGAAGCATCTCTCTGCATTCCTGTGGAATCTTAAAATGTTGAAACTCTTGGGACTCAGGAGCCAGGAGGAAAATCTCAGAACTGGGATCTGAATGACATACTTGTCCCTGACTCATTGTCAATAGAGATGGAATAAATTTGAGGTGTATCGGAGGTTGCACTGAGAGGAGATAAAGTTCAGTGTACCAATGTTGGCGGGGCTACACTGGAGCTATTAGTATGATCTTCCAGTGCTCTGCCTTTATCTTCTTCAGTACGCTTGGTAGGAGAGAAATGGGAGGAAAGGCATAAGCAAATATGCAGGACTATGCTATTGAAAATGCATTCCCCCATGATCCCTGATGGGGATGCCACCTTGTGAAGTATCAGCATTTGGTGTTGTCAGGTGTTGCAAAAAGATCTATTCTTAGTTTGCCCCACTGGGAGATGTTGTTGAAAGTGCACTGATTTAACTCCCACTCATGGCAGGTTGTTTTGAGTCTGCTTAACATGTCTGCTATAGTATTTTTCCTTCCTGGTACGTACTCTGCTTTTAGTGACACCTTGTGCTGAATCGCCCTGCTCCAGATAAGTTGAGCTTCCTGAGATAGAAGGAGAGATTGTGTTCCCACTTGCTTGTTTAGGTAGTGCATTGTCGTAGTATTGTCTGTTCTGACAAGCATTGAAGCATTTCGAGTTCTGGACAGGAAAGCGGGAAGCGCGAGGAACACTGCTCTTAGCTCAAGGAGATTGATGTGAATGAGATGATGCCCTTTTTCCACTAACCTGGAGGTCTTGCAGGAAAGCTCCCCAACCGTCCAAGGAAGTATCCGTTGGTATCACTAGAGGGGCGGCTTGAGGCAGGAATGGTAAGCCCTGCGACAGCTTACGAGGTTGTGTCCTCCTCATTAGTAATTAAATCATGGGTGGAGTTACCCGAATTATGTCGTCGAATGTTCCCTTGACCTGAAACCCCTGCATGTACCAAGCTTTCTGGAGATGACGCATATGTGGGCGGCAGAAAAAAGGGATGAGATGAATACAGGAGGGCATCATGGCCAGGAGAGATTTGTAAAGGCACCTTCTTTTTTGTACACCTTTTGCCAAGGTTACTAATTTCTGTTGTCTTTTGAGCGTGTGATACGCCTTGTTTTGAGTGGTATCCAGTATGGCACCTAGGAAAGTTAATCGCCGGGAGGGTTGAAGGACTGACTTTTCGGAATTCAAAGTTAAGCCTAGTTGTTTGAACAGCTGCAGACAGGTTAGAGGTAGGGTCCTTGACTAGACAGTCGTCGAAGTAGGGAGACATTTGATGATGCTATTGCCTGAGGTATGCTGTAATTGGTGCTAGGCACTTTATAAAAATGCGAGGGGCTGATTTGAGCCCGAAAGGCAATACTCAGAACTGATAGTGCCTGCTGGCCACCTTGAATCTGAGGAACATTGTGTTTCTGGTGTATGGGTGTATGAAAATATTGGTCCTGGAGATCCAGGGACGACATTTAATTGTTCCTATGGATAAAATGTAACAAACCCTGGACGGTGATCATGCCGAACAACTGTTTCTTGAGGAATTTGTTCAGACTTCTTAAGTCAAAAATTGGTCTCCACTTATTTGACTTCTTGTGAACCAAAAAGAAACAGGAGTAGATACCTCTTCCTCTTTAATCAAAAGGGACAGTTTATTTTGCTCACTTCTGCAACATGGTGGCAACCTCTAACTTTAAAAGATGCAGGTGCTTCTGAAAAAAGGGTTGCAGAGGGCTCAGAGGTGGGGGTTGTATGAATTCCAGAGAAGGACTAAATTGAATTTGATCTAAGACCCATTGATCTGTGGTGATTTTCTTCCACGTTTGGAAATAATGGGAAATCTTCCTGCCCACCCTGGATGGAATGGGAGGAGCGGCATCCAGGAGTAGGAGAAAGTCACTTTCAACGATTGGTGTCTTTGCCCTGTCGTCCTGTTTTTTCTCTGAAAGAAGACTTGTTGTAGGCAGCCATATGTGGTTAGTGTAGAGTAAATTGTAGTCTATATTGTTGAGTGGAGGAAGCGTAAGTGGGGTTTCGGAACTGTTGGTATCCTCCTCTGTAAGATGGATACCCTTTGTCTCCAGTGCCATGAAAAGGCATTTTCTTATACTGTGAAGTCCCCAGGGACTTAGCCGTTTCTGCATCTTTCTTAATTGTGTGTAAAGCCTCATTGACGTCCCTACCAAATAATTCTTCCCCGTCGTAAGGCAAGTCTAATATCTTGATCTGGACTTCAGTCCTAAATGATGTGGCTTTAAGCCACCCTTGAAGTCTCAAAACTGCAGCTCTAGCCAGCTGATAAAAACCAGTGGAAACAATGTCCATTGCAAAGTCTATTATTTCTGAAGCATAGCGCTTGCCTTCTAGCAAAATCTTTCTTGCTTCCTTGCTTTCTTGGAAGACTATCAACGTATGCAGCAATATCTGACCACACGGCCCAATAACGCCAGAGAATTTGAAGCTCTGACTGTTAGTTCTGACATAGTAGAGAAGCGTTTGTCTATGTTATCAAGCCTTCTGCCTTCCGCTGAAAGGGGGAAAGGGGGGGGGGGGGGGCGGGATTCCTAGACTCTCGCTGTGCAGCTTGTGAAATAACAGAGTCGGATTTTGGGTGACCCGTGACACAAGCAGGCGCATCGCCTGGGGCTTTAACTTTTTTTATCCAGTCTTGGTAACACTGGTGGCACTGTTGCTGGATTTTGCATAATCTATAAACCCTGGTCCCAAATGTATTCAATGATAGGCATGGATCTTACTGACTTCCTGTAAGGCTCCATAAAATCATAAAGGAAACAGTCTTGCTGGTGAACAGGCATTAACAATTTGAAGCGTCTGGCCGCTCTTTCCAAGAGGTTATGGAAACGCCCTATAGCTTTTGGAGGTGAGTCAGTTTGGAGCGGAGATGGCGACGCTGGTGGATTAATTATGTAGATGTCCCACTCATCGTGTTCCTGCTGAATTTCACATTTTTCTCTTTCTTCTTCTTAAGAAGATAACAGTTGCTGCAAAGGCACTTCCTGAGAAGAGGGATGAATAATCTGAGATCTCTGCTGTGGTGAGTTTGGACGTTGAGCCTGTACTCCAGGAGGCAGCGGAGGAGTTTGTTGAAAAGAAGGCGATGCTGGCAGAAGCCCCTTTTTGTAATCCGCTAGCATAGATTGCAGGTCCGTTACGAGAGTGGAAGGAAGACACACCATGTCCTGTTGATACTGTTGCTGGGGGTGCTGGTGGAAATAATAATATTGTTGGTCATAGTAGTCTTGATCATCTGAGTCCTCATGATATTTAACGTTAAGCTCTGATGGGCTTTGAGCTGCCCCAAAGAGGCTATCATCCTCAGAGTCATTATCATCATCCAAAAGGTGTGAAGGCAACAATGATTGCACTCGACTTGGTGAATTTAAAGCTGGAGCTAAGGTCTTATGCGTTATCTTTTGGTGGAAAGTGATTTTCTCTCTCTTTGTCATTGATGTTGTCGACGAGGCCGCCAACAAGGGTTTCTTTACTCTCAGATCTGGATCTTCCGTAGACAGGACAGCTGTTGTCGACGATGAGCCGTCGGAGGCGAGAAGTTTTGTCGTTGATGACAATGTGGCTGCTATCGTCGATAACGTCATGGATGCTGTGTCTGCCATCAACGAGATATTCGCAGTTGACGGGACCACCAACGAAGTGGTAGACAAGGTCGTCGTCGAGAGGCCACCCATTGGCAGGAGAATTGTCATCGACGAGAGGTTCATTGACGATGGGAGGGTCGTTGTAGAGAGGTAGTTTTTCGACAACGACGACTAAGAAGACAGAGTATTCTGCACTGTTGACGATAATGGATCCTGACTTGTCGACGATGACGTTATCAACAAGGAGACTGCCGCTGATGATACTGTGATGTGTTGACTGTGGACGCCGACAAATCCAATGAAACGGTACCAGAAGAGGATTTCCTCGTCAGGGATGTCGTCGAAAAGCTCACTCTCGATGGAACGGGGGTAGATTTTTTAAACGTGTATTTAAGCTTCGGAGGCAGTTTAGAAGGTTCTGAAGTTGGTTTTTGAAGGGATTCTTCGGCAGATACAGGCTTTTTGTCCTGCTGCAGTTGGAAGGCAGCTTAGAAGGAACACCATGTTTATGAGAGCTCTCTGATGAATTTTTAGGTATCTTTTTTGGTGGTTGTTGAGAGGAATGACCTGCAGGGTCATCCAAAGGTCGTTTGTGAGGCGTTTTAGAGGAGGATCTTGAAGAGGCATCACTCTCCTCATCAGAGACAAGAGTATCTCTGTTTTAAGCCTCTGCAGCCACAAGAGAAACGTCCCTTCACAAACCTTCAAAGTTTTAGTAGAAAACGTAAGGCATACCCTACAATCCTTGGGTTTGTGGTGTGGATAAACACAATAAAGACAGTCTTTATGAGGGTCGCATTTCTTCTTCCTGCAGGTGCCACAGGGTCTGAAGAGGCCTGTTTTTATGTGTGTTTGCCATGGTGGGCATCAGTTTACTCCACCAAAATACAGATACACAGATATGGATAGTATATCTGTGAAGTCAGAAGAAGAAAAAACCTGAAGAAATATTCTTTCAAAAGCTGTGAGTAATAGGGCTGAGCAGAGCTCAGTGGAGTCTCCCCAGCACAATGTGCGATAGAAAATCTGAGGGACTGCTACTTCTCTCAGGAAGGTTCTGCAAGGAGGTGTGATCGGATTGGCTGTTTTCTAAGGACAGGGATATGTTACTAAATAATGAGGACCTAGGCCTTTATGTTCTATGTCTACTAGGACATTACTTTTAAAGATTCCGGGGACTCCCATCTCGAAGATGGAGATTCAAGCATGTGAATCTATGACAGTTCAAATACTGGAGTAAGCATTATTATCCTTAGGATTCCTACAGTTTTTACTCTTTAACAAAGGCCAAAGTAATAAAAAGTTATTAGGTGAATCTTTATTTACTTTTAATTTGGCAATCCTCAGACCAATCTACCCCTTATACAATTTCCCTCCTCACACTTACTTTGGAGGTCATCGGTCTGATGATTCTAGAACATGAGGCAAAATAAAAGATCTCCGGCAAAGAGCCCCCGTGAGGGGCCCCTTGCTCATTGCGGCACCGGCACAGCAAAGAGCACAGTCCGATGAGAAAACATGCCACTTTTTGGTGGGATAAGGCTTGTGCTTCCTGATGACCAATACAGGTCCGACTGCTGAAAGAGGGTGTAAAGGACCTTCACTACAGAACTACACACAAAGTGCTGCTTTTGTTTAGGCCGCAGTCATATCTAACGGCTGATAGTTCTCTGTGTTTAGATCAACTGAGTTCCACATATGCTGCAGACAATTGGCGGGTCTTGCCTCACCCCATGTGTGTACTCCTCTGCTGTAGGGTTGGCATAAGGAGACCCAGCCCTACAGCCGCATCCTAAAAAGAAGGGACTAATGTATATTCACGGACCCCACACTTTTGACTTCCGATGTGGTGCTGTTAGCCAGCAGAGGGGAGCCTAGTTTAGCCCGGATCATCTTTTAACCTGATGTTTGAGGGGTAGTTCATTCCCCTTAATCACTTAGACGGAAGATGGCATCTCTGTGTAATCTGCGTTGGGGAATATCTCACTCTCGAGGGTCCAGCACACCTGGCAAAGGGAGCAGGCAGGGCAATGGCCTAATTCAGCGTTGTTACTTACCCCAGAGGGGACTTCATAATCCTGACCTCAACTGATAGCAGCCAGAAGGTCCAGGCACCTCATGCACTCACTGGCAGCCCAGGAGCCACCACCGAAAAGTCTTGGCACTACTATCCCAACAGTTACCAAGAGAGCAGTTGGTGGCGCAGCTCCACAACAGCAGTGCCTCTGTCTGCACCACCCTTCAATCCCAGGACCGAAGTATACAGCTGTCAGGGACTCTGGCAAGGACTGGTGATAGGATAGACAAAGTAAACAGAATATTAGCTAGAGAGCAGTCCAAGACCAAACAGGGAGTCAGAGCAGAAAGGAGAATCCCAAGAGAAAGCTCTGCACAAGGAAAAAACAGTCAAGGCTCAGAAAGAACAGGCCCTCGAGAGGCAATATGGCATTCATGCTAACCAAAACCCAGAACAGATGTGGAAGACATATCTATATAAAACATCATTTACAATAAAGGCAATGTGGGGTAAAACACTCTGGCGCTCCACTCGGTAAGGCTGAAGCTCAGTGAGTTCCTCACCCACAATTGCTATTACAGATACTAATTGCAAATACCACCTGGAACTCCCACGTAACATCTTAGAGATATAAAAGGAACTCCATAAGGTGAATTGGGCATCTGTAGGGCTCGACTTTAGGAGTTGCCTCTCAAGAAGGATAAAGATTAATAATGGGTTGCACCAGGGATATGTGTTGGCACCAACACTGTTAACCCTATTTTTGGGAAAGCTCCCCAAATGCTTCTAGCTACACTTTCCTTCTTTCCCAAAATGGGAGGGTCATCCCCTGCCTTCCATAGGTGGACCACATTGTACTACTGGTACAACCCCGTTCGGCCTAAAATGGAAATTGCATGAATTCAATGAGTACAGCGCTGCTTGTGCAGACTCCGAAACACCTTTAAAGATATTGTCCTTATTAAAATTAACATTGAAGAATGTTCTAAATCCAAGTTAGTTCCTTATGGAATTCCAATGATACACTGTCAGAGATGTAATTCTGTTTCTGAATTCTCGTAAACGTTGATGATGATAGGGTCGAGTCAAGGGGCCTGGAGACTCCCACAAATCCAGACTATGATGTATGGAGGTTCGGTGCCCAGAGCTTTGCCCCTGGTGACCCGTGCGGTCCTGCTGGCTTGGCGCGCAGCCCTGCGCCATACCCGGTGGGATACCAAACTGACTCAACACCCTTTGGCAAGGAGACTAGCTGAGAGAAGTACGAGCCTTGGAGGGATTCAGAAGCTGGGATGTTATAGGCATATTACAGTTGGGGGATGTCTGGGTAGGGGACAACATACAATCATTTGAAGACCTACAACACCACTACACCCTCCATAACTTATTATTATTATTATGAAATTTGTTAAGGGCGTGGCTACCCCCAACGGGGGTGTCCCGGCGCTGAGGACAGCAGCAGCAGAGAACGTGAATGCTAATAGCTGGCAAGCAGCCATGTCTTCAGTTTACATCTGAACTGAGATTCTGAATCGATAATTCGGATGTTAAGTGGGAGGGCATTCCATAGCCTTGCAGTAATCACTGCAAAAGCTCTGCCACCTTTCCTAGATCTGTAGAACCTGGGGGGGAGCAGAAGACGGAGGTGATTGGATCTGAGAGCTTGAGATGAGTGGACTAGTTTCAGTCTATATCTGAGATACCCTGGCCCCTTACCATTCAAGGCCCTGAACGTCAGGACCAGGGCTTTAAACTGAATGCGGGAGGAAATCGGAAGCCAGTGAAGGTGAGGGGAGATCGAATGGCGGTAAGGGATATTACAGATCAACCTGGCCGCCGCGTTTTGAACCATCTGCAGTCGGTGTAGGAGATATGCTGGTGCACCCACGTATAGGCTATTACAATAGTCCAGGTGGGAAGTAATAAGAGCATGCACAATAGTCTTCAAAGAATCCGTGGGCGAATAGGGGGACATCTTTTTTATCATGCGCAATTTGCCAAAGCAGGCAGAGGTGACTTTATGAATTTGGGTCTTACCCAACGACTCGTTATCAATTTGAAAGCCCAAATTACGAGCAGTTTTAACAGGTGACGGGGGAGGGTTTAATTCAGACGGCCACCATAAGGATGGTAGTAAAGGAGATTTCTGGTTAAAAAAAAGCACCTCGGTTTTGTCGGTGTTTAGCTTCAGGGTATTAGAGGTCATCCATGATACAATGTTAGAGAGGCAGGTTTTAAAATTAGAGAGTCCAGTGTCAGAGTGGTCTCTGAAAGAAAAAATAAGTTGTGTATCATCAGCATAAGAGACCACTCTGACTCCAGAGGCCTCCACCACCTTTGCCAATGGTGACAGGTAAACATTGCAAAAAAGGGGGCTGAGAGCTGACCCTTGAGGGACTCCGCAGCTGAGGTTTTTTTTGTCTTTGGACATATAGGGATGACACCACACCTGTTGTGTTCTATCCGTTAAAAATGATTTAATCCAGGCCAGAGGAGTGTCTTGTATCCCTATATTATAGAGTCTGTCCAACAGTATAGAGTGCGAGACAGTGTCGAAAGCTGCGGACAGATCGAGGAGTACCAACATGGCTACCTCGCCTCTGTCCACGCTTTCCCTAATTGTCTAAGTGACCTCTAATAGTGCTGTCTCAGTACTATAACCGGATCTAAAACCGGATTGTGAGTCGTGAAGGAGATGTCGGCCAGCTGTTCCTGCATGACTTTTTCTAGTATTTTGGCTGGTTTGGGTAGAAGTGATATGGGCCGATAGTTAGAATATACTGACAAATCAGCTTCTGCTTTTTTTAAGGTAGGAATCAACATGGCCTGTTTCCATATCATAGGGAACTGGCCAGAGGAGAGAGATGAATTCCAAATTGAAATTAACGGTTGGATAATAGCTGGAGCTGGGGTCGTAAACACCTGAGCGGAAACCGGGTCGAGAGGTGAACCTGATTTGCACTGCTGTATTTTTAGTAAAGCAGTGTCTTGTGGGATTGCTTTAAAGGCATGGAACAATATTTTGTTGGAGGGGAAAGGATCCTGAGGTGGTGTGCCCTCACCTGCCCTCAACGTGGGATTAAAGGAAGAGAATATATCAATAATTTTATTGTGAAAAAAAGTCAGAGGCCATCGCAGAGTTCTTGACTAGGTTTTGTATGGCAAGTAAGGGCTGTCGGTTTAGTACAGTTCTTCACGATTTGGTATAGTGTTTTGGCCGAATTTTCTGCAGTAATATTTTGGTTGGCAAAATATTCTTTCATAGTGGCCTTTTTGAGTGAGTGGAATTTTTTTACAGCAGCTCTGTAAATGACCTTATCAGAAGGGTCATAAGTTAGTCGCCATCGACGTTCGAGCTTCTTACATTTACTTTTTTCTTCACGTAACATCAGAGAGAACCAGGGGGCCGAGGGTTTTGAACAAGCCGAAGAGATGGGTTGTAAGGGGGCAATAGTGTCAATAACTGTGGAGAGGTACATATTAAACTTCTCTGCATCGGCGTTTAGGTCATCCGAAGATTACCATTTCAGGTTAGCCAATTTGGGCTCGATTGTGCCACAGGTGACTTTATACCACTTTCTCCCCAAGCCCTCCTTCCTACTGTCAGTGGCCAGCAGGGGGATGGAGGTCAGGTTAAACGGGATAAAGAAGTGGTCGAACCAGATCAGGGGAAGCGGCTGCAGGGTAGTAAGGACCGGTAGATTCGTAAATATAAGGTCCAGGGTATGACCCGCCTTATGCGTGGGACCGTGAATTCTCTGGTCTAGGTTTATACCCTCCAGAGTTACTACTAAAGACCTCGCTCTTGGGCAAGACATGTCATCAACATGCAGGTTAAAATCGCCTAGAATGGTAAAGTGGGGGTGTTTTAATGATAGGTCTGCTAGGGTCACTAATAGCTCCGAGAGATACAAGGGTTGTGTGCCCGGAGGGTTGTAAATTAGGGCTCCTGCAAGAATCAGATGCGTTGAGTCTGAAATACTAAAATACATAGCTTCGATAGGGCCGGTATTTGCTAATTTCCTAGAAGTGATATCCCATTGTTTTCGCAATATTATGGCGATCCCTCCACCCACTTTTGTACCTGGCCGACTAATCCCAGCAAAGTGGTAGTCCGGGGGGATTGCTAGGGTGATATCAGGTTTGGAAGTATCTTTAAGCCAGGTCTCAGTCAAGAACATCAAGCCCCAAGAGTGAGATGTTAGAGATAGCCAAATGTCGCCCGCGTGTCTTGGGAGAGACCGGCAGTTGAGGAGGCAGGCTTTTATTTCTCTAGGTGGTGCTTGGTGTGGCTTCTCTATGCTACATACTCGCGGGCTGTCTGATACAGAGAAGGAACAGTCTTTACATGCAAAGTGCTTAATAGGCAGCTGTGCAGGGTTGCATTTGGTGTTACCACAGCAGTGCAGCGGTCTCACCGCTTATAGTTGAGACCTCGACCAGCAAGTTCGCCAGGTTGTAGGGCCACCGGCGGCACGCCCGTCGCAGGTCGCGGCACAGGTGCGGACGGGCGCAGAGACGGGCTTGCCTTAGGCGTGACCGCTGCACGCGTCTGCTGCGCGTCCGGAAATACATCTCCTTAAGTGGTTGACGCGCTGACCCCTGGCTCCACCCTCCCAGTGTAGTGATTGGTCGCCCTACCCTCCACAACAATCGGACAAGCCCGTGGTGGACCGGGGTAGGAGCGGAAGTAGATGGTGTTCCGAGTGAGTGAAGCACACAAAGGTAGATTTAAATAAGACTGAGCAAATGTTAAAAGCAATTTTAAAAATCTGTAAGTAAAAGCAGCACAACCTGTAGCAGCTAGCGCGACAAAGTTCTAGCGTGCGTCCACAGCAAACAGGAAGCAGCCTTGCCTTAAGTGGCTGTTGCGCTGACCCCTGGCTCCACCCTCCCAGCGTAGTGATTGGCCACCCTACCCTCCACAACAATAGGGCAAGCCCGTGGTGGACTGGGGTAGGAGCGGAAGTAGCTGGAGTTCAGAGTGAGTGAGGCACACAAAGGTACATTTAAATAGACTAAGCAAATGTTAAAAGCAATTTTTAAAATCTGTAAGTAAAAGCAGCACAACCTGTAGCAGCTAGCGCGACAAAGTTCTAGCGCGCGTCCACAGCAAACAGGAGGCAGCCTTGCCTTAAGTGGCTGACGCGCTGACCCCTGGCTCCATCCTCCCAGCGTAGTGATTGGCCGCCCTACCCTCCAACACAATTCTACAAATACTTACAACTGGGCCACACTCTCAATACACACTTAACAAAGGGCACGACCGTTCCGGAATTCAGTCCAATGGAGGCACAAATCATGATAGGTTACTTGGGAAAGGGCGGGGTCTCGAGGATATATCGCTCCCTTACCAACAGCCCAACTTCCCTTGACCCACTCAGACACCGGTGGGAGAGATAGCTGGGCCAACTAGAAGGAGAGGACTGGTGGGATGCCCTAATGGCCCCCAAGACAGTTACCACGTCAGCTAAATTGTGCATAATTCAGCTATATTACCTCCATATTGCCTATCTAACCTCTGATCAGCTTTATAGGGCAGGCCTGCGACCCTAATTGTCCTGTCCACGCTGTGGACTAGAATTGGCTGACTTCTACCATATGGTCTTGTCATGTCCCCGCCTAACCCCCTACTGGGAAGCAATAGAGTCTAAACTCACGGATGTCCTGGGCTGGGATGTGCCACATAACCCCCTAAACCTCTTCCTGGGTGTGTCATGGATGGTCTGGACGGGTCCAGATCACTGCCACCATGGTGACCAAGAGGGACATCGCCACAACATGGATACAACCAGATCCCCCCCTCCCCCGAGTGTTGCTAAATGGCGTAGGGGAGTGGACTGGTGAGCAATACAAGAGAAGTCACTCTTCGAGGCCAGGTGTTGTCAATCAAACATTCAAAAGTCTGGGGCAAATGGCTGAATCAATTGAGATGTATGTATATCCTGTCTCTTCCCGAAGCGAGATGGCTTGTGGAAACATGCTCGCAGTGAGAGCGACATGCAAGTTTGCGCTATTCCATTGTATCACTTGCTATGATATACCTGTGCTGTATTGCTCTCTGTTTTATTTCAAAACTCAATAAAAAAACGTTGATGAAGATGATTAACCTTTTAATTTTACACATTCTGCCATGGCAAGAAGCTACCTTTCAACATGCAAAGTATGAAGAGAAATTGCAACCTGATAGGCTTACATTGACTGAGGGGAAAAAAGGCACTGTCCCTTTAGGAACCTAGGAGAAACCCCTACCCAGAATGTCCTGTACTGGCCGTTGCCTGTGGGTGATTTTGTTTTTAACTGATTATATAAACTGTATGAAGAGACAGCTGGGGAGGAGGGAGGGTCACGTTTGACTTCAATGAAGATTTCTACGAAGCTGGGCCACACGGGCGTTTATGCCTACTTTGGTATTACAGAAGGTTCTGTAATATAGATAGTGCTGGTGCACATATAGCGCCCACGCCATCATTAGAGAGTGTTCCCCTGTTTGCATGGAGGGGTGGCCCCATGCAAATGAGGGCATCGCTTTGCCTTTGCGCCCCCGCCATATTACTGACGTGGGCGCAGAGGCAAACATGTCTTTAGAAGGCACATTGAAAGTGTGCCACAAAAAGGTGCCGCACTTTCAGTGTGCATCCAAAATGCTGCCCTCTAATGGGATGAAAGCGGTCCCATGGACCCTCAGACGAAAATGACTTGTTATTTCGCATACCATTAATTCGCAGCTTTTAACTGCGATGTTTTTAATAGCAAATACCGTTACTACGCAAGTTTTTAGTTTGCATACCTTTACATTGCATGTGTTAATTTATGCGGACTAAAAACTTGCCTAGTAATAAAAACAGACAAATGTAAAAAAGAAAACAACACTACACTAAATACTAAATACTAATTACAAATACACTACCCTACACATCACAAACTCTAAAACACTACCCAAACACTAAAACACTACACTACTCAAACACCACTAGACTACCCTAAACCCTAATTCACTACCCCCTGGACGACCCTCCCCCTTCCCCAGCCCGCTCCCTACACTTAAACACTACCCTGCATGCACCCCGACACTACCCTAAACCCTAAAACACTACCCTGCACTACACAAACACTACAATACTACCCTAAACTCTAAATCACTACCCCCAGCACAACACTGCCCCTACCCCCATTCCTGTCCCTACTCCCAAACATTACCCTGCACACACCCCCGACACTACCCTAAACTCGAAAACACTACCCTCCACAAAAACGACAAAACTCCCCTAAACCCTAAAACACTACCCCCAGCACGTTCCTGCCCCTACCCCCAAGAATGTCCCTGCAATGAAACAATACCCTGCACAACCTCCCGACACTACCCTAAACCCTAAAGCACTACCCTACACTACCCTACCACCACAACACTACCCCAAAACCTAAAACACTACCCCATCACGACCCTACCCCCACCCTCAAGACTGTCCCTACACTTAAACACTACCCTGCACGATCCTCGACACTACCCTAAACGCTAAAACACTACCCTACACTAACACCACAACACTACCCTAAACCCTAAAACACTACCCTACACAAACACCACAACACTACCATAAACCCTAAAACACTACCCTACACTACACTAACACCACAACACTACCCTAAACCCTATAACACTACATTACACTAACACCACAACACTACCCTAAACCCTAAAACAATACTCCCAGCACGACACTGCCCCTACCCCCATTCCTGTCCCTACTCCCAAACATTACCCTTCAAGACCCCAGACACTACCCTAAACCCAAATACACTACACAAACACAACTACACTACCCTTAAACCAAAAAGACTACCTCCTGCACGGCCCTTCCCCTACCCTAAACCCTTAAATACTACGCAGCCCCTCTTACCTCTCTCTCCTCGGATCCTGTCTTCTCCGGCTTTCTGCGTCGTCCTCCGTTTCCACACAACGATGTGGATAACCTTTACATCACAAGCGTTACAACGCATGCAATGTATCAACATGCGTAGTAAAGGCTACGCGTTGTAACATCGCATGCGTTGTAACGCTTGTCAAGTAATGGTACGCGGTGTAACAGCCGCGTACTAATGGATGTTTACCCCCCCCCCCCCCCCCCCAGACATCCCCTTGCAGGTGGGTACAGTCACTCACTGCACCCACCTGCAGGGGGGTTCTTTTATCCCTTTTAAAAGTGCAGGCAGGTTTGCGCCTGAACAAAGAAACACAGAGCAGCTTTAAAACAGCTTCTCTGTATTTCACTTGAATGAGCTTCCCTGTGGGCAGCGAGAGTTCGCAGCTGCCCCGAGGGCAGCGTATTTTTCTTGTTAGGAAGCACTTTCTATGTTTGCAACTGGTGCACTTCCTTTTAGTTGCGCCATGGCGCATACATGGAAAGTACACCCTATCTGCAACACAAGCTTAGGTATGTACCCTTTCCTTCTACATCATAGGATCTTTATTGATATGTATAAGCACTGAATAGAGTAGCAAGCTAAGGATAAATCAACTTCAAGCTGTTGTTCATATGTGTTGGAAATGGCCCTTTTTGCAGGGTCATCCCTAAACTTTTTGCCTTCCTCCTGTATTTTTTCTGACCTGTTTGTGTTGATTTTATGACTCTGGGCACTTTACCACTGAGGATCAGTGGAAAGTGCATATGCTCTCCCTTTGAAAATATGACATGTGAATTGGTATATCCATGATTGGCTTATTTGGTTTACCTGTTAGTTCCTAGTAATGTGGCCTGTGTGTGCCCAGGGCTGGTAAACCAAATGCTGCTGGTGGGCCTGCAGCGCTGAGTTGCGCCACCCACAGAAGCAGCTTTTAAAGTGTGTCTCAGACATGCCACTGTAGTGTCTGTGTGCAGTCTAGAACTGCCATCTTGGCTGTGAAGTGCACCCACTTCCCAGCCCCTGAACCTTCCCTTGGCATCATGTAAGCCACCCCTATGGTAGGGTGCGTTGTATGTGTAAGGTTAGGACATGCTCTGATGTGTGTAGCATGTCCTGGTAGTGAATTACACCCAATTTCGTTTTTCACTACTGTAAGGCTACCTGTTCTCCATAGGCCAGAATGGGAGGTTTGGCTATTACATTCCATAGTCCTAACTGACCCATAGAACATGGTAGAAAAACAAATTTAGTATGCCTGAGCTCAGAATATTAAAATACATCTTTTAATGAAGTTTATTTTTATATTCTGTGTTTGAAAATACCACTTTTAGAAAGTAGGTCTTTTCTTGCCTAAGCCTTCCATTGTGCTCTGTTGTTATGTGTATTGGCTGTCTGGGTTTGGAGTGACAGGGCTGGGGAATTCCAGGAGACAGGGTGAGGTGTCCCAGTGGTGAATAGAGAGATCTGCATCTAGATGGGTGGGAGGAGTTGCACCTGGGACCTGAATAGGGCTGTGCCTTCCCTCCACAATGCTGGCTCCACCTCCTATGGTGCGTCTGATGTCTCTGCCCTGCACCCTGAAAGGAAAGAAGCAGCCTGGTAAACAAAGTGCTCCAGGACTGAGCAGAACTGGTTCTGGCTGGGTTCAGTGACTTGTGACTCTTTAGAACAAAGACTTTTGGGGTATAAATATCTGTGCTGAAACCCCTACAATTTGTATTGCCCCTGGATCTCAAGACCAACCTCTGTCCGTGGAACTGAAGAAAGCTGCAGGAGAGGACTGTCCTGGTGTTGTGTGCTGTCCCCTGGATTGGCCTGCAGTAGTTTTCATTGGACTGGAAAAAGGAGGGAAAAGGAGCTGTAAGAGAACTTTTTAATCTTGAACCTGCAATCACCCAAGGGCTAGAGAGAGAGCTAGCTCCCTGACTGAAGTCTCAGGACCAGTAGACTTCATTTCATCGCTAAAGCCTCAAAATTATCGCTAAAGCCTAAAAATCATCGCTACACCTACAGAGCGTAAAGAAAATCATCGCATCGATGCCGCTGAAGGCTCGCTGGCCTGATCATCGCCCCGCACGTTTGCGGCCAGAAAATCATTGCTACAGCTGCTGAGCGTCCGGAAAATCATTACATCGCTGCCGCTGAAGGCCCGCTGGCCTGATCATCGCCCCGCACGTTTGCAGTCAGAAAATCATCGCTACAGCTGCTGAGCGTCCGGAAAATCGTCGCATCGCTGCCGCTGAAAGGCCCCCTGGCCTGATCATCGCCCCGCACGTTTGCTGCCAGAAAATAATTGCTACAGTGGCTGAGCGTCCGGAAAATCATCGCTAACCCCCCGTTAGCGAGCGGCCGTGACCAAAGCGTGAGGAAAAACATCGCTAACCCGCCAGAGCGACATTTCTTGTGGATTAGTTGACAACATCTCAGAACTGTGAGTAAAAAGGGTCGCAGAGACCATTGCCCTGAACTGAGCTTTACCTTCCCCATTTGAACTATTTTTGCAGCATCCAGAGAGAACTATTTTTTTTGTACAGTATTGTGGTTCCCTCGTTATTTGGTCTTGTGATAAGCCTCTATATAAAGATAACTATTTTTTTTTATAACTACCTGTGTTGTGTCCCTTTGTAGTGTTCCTCACTGTATTTGCTGTGTATGATCATCAACGCTTTACACACTGCCTCCGAGATTAGCCTAACTGCTCGTGTTACGTTACCACAGGGTGGAGCAGGGGTTGTCAAGGGGGTGCAGCCCTTCACTCTGACTTAGAAGGAAAGGTCCCTGCTTGGACAGTGGCCATCCACTGCCAACCAGAGACCCCCATTTCTAACAATATGCTATAGGAAAACATATTCTATATGGGAAGGAATTCTGGTAATATTCCAAATTACCAAGGAATGATAAGATTTACTTAAACAGGTTTCTAAGTGTTTCTTGGGCAACTCTTGCTTCAGCTTGCTTATCTGTCTAAATAGTAGTGTCTTGTGAAAGTATTTATTGTGTTCCAGGTGGCCAATTTACAAATTTCCATGATTGGAACATGTCTTAGCCAGGCTGTGGTTGCTGCTTTACCTCTTGCTGAGTGACCCCTAGGTTTACAAGGTAGAGGTTTGTAGGTAATTTGGTAGCATAGGAAAATGCAAGAAACAATCTATCTTGCAATGGTTTGTTTTGAAGTTGCTAAACCTTGTTACAAGGTACTATGGTTTGCAAAGAGTTGCTGCATTTTTCTGATATCTTTTGATTTGTCCAAACAGAAACAGAGAACCCTTTTAATGCCTAGGGAATGTCGAGTCTTTCTGCTGTCGTACGAGAAAAAGTAGGCAATGTTATTGATTGATTAATGTGAAAATCAGATACTACTTTTGGTAAAAAGGAGGGATGAGTGCGCAATACTACTCTACTACTACGAAAAACATTAAAAGCTTAAACTGCTGAGAGTGACTGTGTGAAGAGGGAATTGCTAATTAAAAGGCAGTTGTTGTAAGGGTGCTTTATAATTTGGTTAAAAAAGGTGGGCCCATAGTTTCAACAGTACGATGTTTAGTTCTCAAGGAGGTGAAGGTCCTTTAATTGGAGGTAAAACCTTAAGTCCTTTCGTTACAGGAATATTGAAAAAAGATGGCAGTTGTGGAGAATTCCTGTATGTAGTATTGGCTGCTAGGTGAACCTTTATTGAAGGAAATTGTAGTTTGGATTTACTTATTAAAGCAAATATAGAAGAATTACATTTCCTTGATCAGTTATAGGATTATGCCCTTTGTTTTGATAACAAATACAAAATGGCTTTCATTTAAGTGCATAGCATGATCTTGTTGAACAGATCTTTGATTTCTTGAGAATATTCATACATTCAGTTGGTAAGTTTAAATTACCATTTTGCCTGATCTCAGTAGCCATGCTGCTAAATCTAAAGATTGGAAAGTTGGATGCAAAACTTGGCCCCTAAGTCTCAATAGAAGATCTGGTCTGTGTGGCAGATGTTTGTGGTATCTCATGGATAGATGAAGAAGGTCTGTGTACCACCACTGCCTCGGCCAGTCTTGTTACATTACAATGATTTTCAGGTTTGAGTTCTGCAATTTGTGAATCACAACCAGTGTTAGTGGAGTCAGCAGAAAGGCATTGAAGAGGGGAGTCGGCCAACTGGCCAAAAAGAACATTGCCCGCCGAGTGTGGTTCTGGCAACCTGGATGCAAAGTCTCTCTGCAGTTTTTGTTTTGTGCTGTGGCAAATTAATCTAATGTTGGAGTACCCCATTCTGTGAACATATTTTGTATTATTTCATTTTTGAGAACTCATTTGTGATTATCTTCATCATAACGAATGAGAAAATCAGCATCAACGTTTTGAACTCCTGGTATATGAAACACTGTGAGTTATAAGCCTTTTGTTAATGCCCAGTGGCACATTGTTTGAGCCTGAAGTGCTAAGTGTATTGATTTATTTCCTGCTTGTTTGTTGATGTAATACATTGCCATGGTATTGTTTGTTTGAATTAAAATTTCTTTGGGAGGAGAGAGATGGTAGAAAAGCATTGAAAGCTAGATACACTGCTTTCATTTCTAATCGATGTATATGGTAAGAACTCTCCTTGTGCAGCCATAGACCATGAATCGTTAGGTGATTAATATGGCACCCTGATCTAACAGGGAGGCATGCATGACAATGATTTGTGAGGGCAGTCCCTTGAAAAAAAAAAGAACTCCCAATAGTAAATTCTGAGTTTTAGACAATTAGGTCAGTGATTGTCGAGCGCGGTCTGTCAAGTAAATGCGATCTTCTCAGTCTCTTGTTTTCAGTTACCATTGGCCTTCTAGACAGTATTGAAGAGGTCTCATGAAGATCCTTGTGTTTGGTACTATGAACATGTATGATGCCACGGACCTAGAAGGGATGAGATTTTACAAACAGTTGGTTTGATTAACTGAATTAAATCTGCACATTTCATTTGTATGGATAATACTCTTTCCTCCGAAGGGTACACTCTTTCTTTTTCGATATCTATTTTTGTGCCTAGAAAGGTCAGCCATTGCACTGGTGATGTTATTTACCTGCTAAAATGTATTTGAAGGTCTAGCCTGGTTAGTGGCTTTGTTGCAGTTCCGAAGTCTTATTTTGCCTTCAACGGGGAATCTGCCTTTATCAGCCAATCGGTGTACAATTATCTCTTGTTTTCTCAAGTGAGCTGCAATTACCGCCATGCATTTTGAGACGGTTTGAGGAGCTGATTTTAGATCAAAGGGGATTAGAGCATACTGATAATGGTTGTTCACTATCAGGAATCTGAGAAATTTTCTGTGAAGATGGAAACTGGAATGTGAAAGTATACATCCTGTAAAATATATTGCACATAACCACTTGCCTTTTCTTACGTGCTGGCAGATTTGATGAAAAGCCGACATCCTGAATTTGTCTTTGCTAAAAAATATGTCGAGAAGCCGAAGGTCTAGAAGCAGTCGAAAATGTTTGGGTTGACTTTTTTTTTCGAATCAGAGACTATCTTGAATATTTTCCTTTGTTGAGATGGCTTGAAGGGACCATTTCTATTGCTTGTTTTTGCAGCAATAGATGTGTTTCGTGTTGCAAATTTAGCAGATGACAGTTTGATATAGAATTTGGTGGAACGGGAGCTGGAACCTGTTTGAACCGAAGTGAATATCCATTTTGTATGAAGTTTAATACCCATCTGTCCATAGTTCTATTTTTTGACTCTTCCAGAAAAAGAGCCACTGCTCCCCCGACAGTAATGGGAAACTGTAGCGGGGTTGTCAGATCTTCATTGTTTGAGGAATTTGTTCCTCTGGAATGAGAGGATTTTGATGGTGTTGACTTTATTTTCTGATACCTCCTCTGGTATTGTCTCTGCATTTGCCTCCAATATTGTTGAGGATGGTAAGGCTATCAGGGGGTTTGAACCCTTTAATAGTAATACTGTCAGTCCCTGGGCTTGAATTGTTTAAGAAAAAAAAAATCTGCTCCTATAATTCAACGTCTTTGAGAGGCTCCGCTTCATTTTTTATCCTGCCCATTTCTTCCTCAGTATGTTATCCAAAGAGTGATGTGCCTGAGAAAGGTAAATTCAATTTTTTTTTATTGAGGATTAGCTTTAAAGGAAGATAAATGAAGCTAAGAAGATCTTAATGAAATCCCATGACAAAATGATGTCACTTTAAGTTCAACTGAATCAACTGCGGCAATGATGAATTGGTTTGAGATTAAAGAGCCTTTAACCATTTCTAACAATTATTCTTGCCTATGTGATAGTAGATCAGAGACAAAAAAGAATTCATACCCTCTCCTATCTCTCTGTGGTACCTCCCCAGCAGAGCTGTTACATTAGCATTTGAGCAATGAGTTGAAGACGTAACACAGATCTTTTTCTCTGTAGCGTGAATTATGTTGCTCTTTTTGTTAGGAGAGCCGTAGGTTCTGGAGTAGAAGCATGCTTTTGTCTAACCACTATAATTAGGATTAAGTTAGGTTTAGGATCCTTTCTTAGAAGATTAGAATTTGTTTGGGTGGGTTGTATTTCTTAAGAAGTCTAGGAGTGGCTGGATTGCGAATTTTTCTTTTACAATGTCCAACAGACCTGGCAGAAGAGGCATAGGGCTGCCCTTGGCTCCAGAGTTACAATGACAGAAAATGTTTGTTGAGGCATGTCTATAATAATGTACAATTTAGTCGCTTCTCTATTTAAAGCATCCTGAGAGGTAGGAAAATCCTCTACTCTACTAGATGGTGACTGTGCTGGGGACATTGGAGTATAGGAGGTATGCTTTGATCAGTATAAGGTGATCTTGATCTGGATCAGAAATATGATGCATCCCTTCTATTAGACGGTGTTCTCTGTGGTGTTTTCTTCATAGGTGAAGGTGGCTTCCACTTTCTGATTGGACACATGGAGGTTGCCTTCAATGCTCTTCTGACTGGTAAGTATCTTAACAAGGGATCCTCTGGAGGCATTACAGCTCTCAAAGGACAGCGGTTCATCCCTTTCAACAACTGGATCAGCAGATACTAGAGTTACTGTGGAAGAGGCGGAGGCGATGCAGACCATTTGAGAGATTTTCGACATCGTGGTAGAAATATTCAACATCATTCAGGGTTGTTTTGTTGGCAACAATGGCAATGGCAGTGGCAGCGATCTATGCCTTTTCGACACCGTTTGTGTCGATATAGTGCTCGGCGGCAGTGAGCAAGTTGGTGTCTTGTTGATCTTCATTGTCGATGTTGATAGAGATGCTGATCGTATCAAAATGATTTTGACGGCGATGGTGGTGGTGTCAACTTTGACCCTTCTTACGAGGGGGAGCATGTTGGTGCTGAACCTTTTGACGGTGATATTGCGGGTCTTGATGTCGATGTTCGGTGTTGATGAGAGTGATGTTGATAATGATGTCTTTAAGGTGATCTATTATCTGTAGACTGTGGGATTTGTTGCCATATGTAGGAATTTTCACAGAGGTAGGACGAGAGGCAGATCTTTCCAATCTTCTTTTCTTTTTCTCTTCTTCTGCCCTCATATCCTGCATCAGACCTCTTAATCTGATCTCCTATCTGTCCTTAAGAGTCCTTTTTGACATTTTATTGCACATGCCATATCCTTTTGCTTGATGAGAGGGTGACAGGCATACCACATACACCTTGTGTACATCAGAACTTGAATTCTTCCTGTCCCAGGAAGGACAGTGAGTAAAAAGAGAAGGCATTCTGACAGAAATCGAGTCAGACTAATGCAAAAATAGGTTTACTCAACAGTAAAGATAATAATAGGTTGAGTAATAATGGTTTTCAAATTGCTTTCATTAGAGGGGCGTGCTCCAGTGCCTCCCGTCGCGTCTCACACTGGCGGGAACCTGCCACCTACGCAGAGAGCATTGATGGTGAGTAGGGACACTGTGACCCGACCCGGAATCCTGTAGTAGATTCGGCTGGCCTGGAAGGAACCAAACGTCGACGCCAAGTTGTGGTGGCGGCTTGGTCGGGAACCGGAGAGAGTGCCTCCTACACTGTGTGCGATTGAGTATGGAGAAGACCAACAGTGAGTCGGCGGAGGGCCTCTGGATCGCGGGTATCCTCAAGGCCCTCCTGGGGGCAGACTGAGGATGACTTTAGAGGTGGGCCACGTGGGCCCTGCGACAAAGTGAGGTAAGCCTACCCGGTCTGGAGGGCGTTTCGTCAACTGCAGTACCCGAAACCTATATACCAACATCACAAATTGGGGACTGTCTCTACGAGACTGTAGGTAGCGGCGGCTTCTGATGCATACCTGGGATCCGCTGAAGTGCAGCCTGTTGGCCCCATCGTGTGGACGGCCATCACCCAATCCAGGGACATTTTCGAGGCTAAGACTGGGGCAGTTGGTTCAGACATCACACTACTACGCCAGGATCTGCGCAACGTGGTTGAGAGACTCATAGAGGCTGAGACCAGGGTGTCCAGTGTGGAAGACGCTGTCTCTACACTCCAGAAGAAAGTGACACGCTTGAGACTCTCACCAAAGGGCTTGCAAAACAAGTAGATGTGAAGGGACACGCTCACCGGACGAACCTACAATTGATGCGCTGTCCAGAAGATTGTGAGGGTGATAATGCCGGGAAGTTTCTTGCTGACTGGAAAGCGGGATGGATGCTGGCTGGGTCCTTCTCCCACTGTCATCATTGAGCGAGCCCATTGAGCTCTTGTAAAGAAGCCCCCTCCTGGTCCCCAGTCTGTCATTGCCAGAGTTTTTAACTTTCATGAATGAGACAATATCCTTAGACAGGCCAGTGTGCAAGAATCTCTCTACTTTGACTCCCTGCACATTATGATCTTCCCCGACTATACCAAGTTAGTCCAACAGAGATGCCTATCCTTCACTGAGGCAAAGGCTTGCCTCAGAGGCCTGAAGGTCTCCTACGCGCTTCTCTTTCCGGCCTGCCTGCGGGTGATGAACGAGGATCGCACACTCTTCTTTGACTCCCCCGAGGAGGTCTTCGCCTGGACAGATAAGGAAATACGCGCCAAGCCTCACCCCCCCCCACACCACAGCCGGACTCACATTCTTATTCTAGTAATCCTCTCCGTCAACGGTCCAAGCTCAAAGACAAATGTTGTCACAGATCAAGGTCGACGTTGCGATCCAGGGGCCATGGTGAGGACAGGTCAAAAAACCCTTAGATTTGATCTGCTGGTCAATTTTGAAAGCAACAAGATTCTAATTGTTTGAGTGAGGCAAACTATCAAGATGTGGGTACAGGACATGCCCCATCAATACTACAAACCCACCCAGATGACAGATGTACACACGGACCACCCACAGGGTAGGCTTCAAATCACCAGCTGGAATGTTAAAGGCGTCCTAGACAAAGTGAAACAGGGGGCGGTACTACAGCAGGCAAAGTGCCTCAGGACTGATATACAGCTACTGCATTAAACACACCTCCTAGGGTCTAAAACCACCTGTCTGTCCCGTTTTGGATATGACCAAATATTCCATTCCGAGTTCAACAGTGGCTCCCGGGGGGTGGAAATCCTGATCCACCAGAGTTCACTTCCAATTCTCCTGCTCATGGTTGGATACACTGGGTAGGTATGTCATTGTGACGGGCTCACTTCATTGGAGAACCGGCAGTCCTTGGAAGTATATATGCTCCCCCACCTCTCACCCAGACCCTAATGGAGCGACTAGCGACCATCTGGATAGACATTCCAGAGGGGGTGCAGTACTGGGGGGAGAATGAAACAATGTAATATGACCCACTCACGACAGATGACACTCCACTGCAGGGGTGGCAGGTCACACGAGTCGTGCCTGCGGCCCCTGGTTGACGGGATGGAATGGGTGGATGCTTGGGAATACTCCATCCAAACAAGCTTGGCTTTACATACTGTTCCTATGTACACGAATCATTCTCCAGGCTTGATTATTTGTTTGTACCCTCAAGCTAGGCGCATAGAGTCTCGGATGCTGCAATACTGCCCGAGGTCTTTCGGACCACTCCCCAGTATCATCAGACTCCGGGTGGGCCCCGACCGCCCTCCCTTCAAATGGCATCTTACCGTCTGGCATTTGCAGGACAAGCAATACCGTAAACACATGTATCAAGCCCTAAATAAATATATCGCCCTCAACAAAGGGAATGATGACTCAGCCTCAATCCTATGGGAAGCCATGAAGCCAATGCTTTGTGGAGTAGATATTGCATACTGCGCTGCAAGGCATAAACAACGCATTGAAAACCTCCTGCACATGGAGGCCCCCATCATTACTTTAGAGCGACCGGGCCATGAGGAATGGGCAACACAAAGCGCCAGCAACTGGCCCTAGAGTAGCAGCTGTAATAGGGGGAACTCCTGGAAGAGGCACGGATGGCCTTGTTGGACTCCCGCAGCCTAATATATAAATGGGGAGACAAATCGAACAAATTACTACACAGGTTTTGCCAGCAGCACGCGCTGAAGCCGATTCACCTCTCTAGTGTATGTGACCTCAGTGGAAATGTACTCACTGACCCAGCGGCGATTGGGAATAGTTTTGCTGAATACTATGAAGCACTATATGCTAATGGCGATGTACTACATGAGACCCAAATACAGAAATTTCTAGATGATCTACCCAAGAGGGCCTTATGCGACACAGTCAGGTCCCAGCTTGATGAACCCCTTACAATTGATGAATTAACAACTGCCCTAGCAGACATGCACTCGGCCCAAACGGTTTCCCATGCAAATTCTTTAAGGCATACATGCTGCAACTGAATGCCCACTATCTTGAGGCCTTACAGGCCGCTCCGAAAGAGAAGCGATTACCCCCAGACTGGAGACACACAGAAGTGGTTGTCTTTCTCAAACCTGGCCAACCCCGACAGCAACTCCTCGTATCGACTGAATTCTTTATTGAACGTAGAAGCCAAGCTCCTCGTTAAGGCCCTCGCTAATCGACTTATGCCTCACATGGCTGATAAAGTCCACCAAGACCACGCACCACAATATCCGTAGAGCACACAATGCCATAGCCGCAGTGGATCGCCTGGGCGGCTCAGCAGCTCTGCTGCTAGCAGATACAGATAAGGCCTTTGATTTGGTCAGTTGAACCTCTCAGTTTGCGTTCCTGTGCCGACTTAACATGGGCCCCCGATTCTTATACCATATCTCTTTGCTAAACACAGAGCTAACAGCTTCAGTGCGCTGGTATGGTCTTTCACCGGTTTTCCATCTGAAGAGGTACTCGCCAGGGCTGTCCCTTGTCACCACTCCAATTTGCACTAGCCATGGAGCCAATAGCTGCTTGGGTCAGAATCGATGCTCAGATCCAAGGTTTTGAGAGGTCCCGAGAGGTCTCGGACTGCATAGCACTGAATGCCGATGATGTCTCACAGACCCGCACATAACAGGCCCCCCCTACAACTTCTTCTCATCATGCAGGTGTTTGGTCTATACATGAACCCTCACAGATCTATCCCCTGGCTGTTACGGGGGACATGCCACTACGGTTCATGGTCAACAGACCTGACCATAGCCACGGATGGAATGCAGTACCTAGGTGTTTTCCTCTCTGCCTCCCAACCTATCTCCTGGGAACGCAATTTGGCTCCACTGACTGAGTGAGTAAAGTCGGAGGTCAAATCCTGGTCACATTTGCCTCTATTGCTATACGGGCGATCCCCATCTTTAAGATGATCTCCCTTCCCCGCCTTTTATATAACTTACAGAACTATCCCCATCTGATCCCCGCGTCCTGGTTCCGGCAGGTGAATGCAGTGTTGATTCACTTTTTATGGGGGAGGAGGGGTATACTGGGTAGCCCTACACACATGCTTTCAATCCACCTACTGCAGCGGCATTGCAGCAGCAGACATCCAGTCCTACTACGCGGCTATGCACCTGCAGGTGCTTAACGGCTGGTGGTACCGCACCAGGGATGACACAGCCTACTCGGTGGAATGCTGGGTAATGGGTAATATCACCCTTTAATTGTATCTTTATAGTGGGTCATCATCCCGGACCCTGCTGCCGGTGGCGATTCAGGTGTGGAGACAATCGTTACGGCGGATGAGATGGCTGGGCCGCCTCACATGGGAGACCCTGCTCTGGCACAATGGTTTCATCCCACAATTGAATACTCTGTCCAGGTTCCAAGGCTGGGATAGACATTTCCTCATTATGAGAGGTCATGCATTGTCTGATCCTTAAATCCTTCCTATTTTACAAATATCTACAATTTTGCCATGCTCTCTCCTCATATGTCAAAAACCTAGAGGAATTCAACCCACTAGAAGGCTAACTGCCTGTGGGTGACCTCGGGGATAACAAGATCACTAAAATATATCAGTTCCCTAATGCCAATAGTAACACTACATTAGCTGTCCTTCACACGGCCTGGCAGCGCCACCTCGGATCAATAGATGATGAAGACTGGACAGAGGCACTAGAATCCCCATGGAGTGGAGCCATCATTTCTTTCTGACTACGACTCATTCAATTCAAGTATCCTCACTGTGTATATTACACCCAACAAAGGCTCTGGCGAATCGGCCTAACAGCCTCACCCACCTGCCTACTCTGTGGCATTAGCGAGGGTATCTTTCTACACACAATATGGTCTTGCAGCGCGCTCACAAAGTTTTGGCGTTGGGATGTGACATGACTATCTGAAGTACTTGCCTGGGAACTTCCCATGTCCTCTAAATTGATTCTCTTGCACACCACGGACTAAATTGGGGGCAATAGGTATAAACGACACATACTGTTTCTGGGATTTACCCTTGCAAAGAGAGACTTTGCCAGACAGTGGAAGCCTAGCTCCTCTGCCCTACTGGGTGTATGGGAGCAAGGCATGGACTTTTGTATAGGTCTGAAGTTACCAATCTTCCTGGCCAGGGGATGCCCGCAAAATCATCCTAAGATTTGGCACAGATGGGCGGAGTATCGAGGTCTACCTCTGGAACCACTGGCCTCTTCAGAAACAATCCCAGTTCATGCCTCCAGATAGGTGATGGCGGCTCATTAAACAGACGTGTGACTAATAATCTGTTAGTGACATTGGGTGAGGGAGGGCATATGCTGTGGAGCGTAGGTAGGACGTTGCACACTTAGTTGGTTTGTTACAAAACATTTCCACTTTATGATGTGTATAGCTGCTGATGTAAATGGCATGTTTGAATACATTGATATGTACACCTACCCGGCCAAGGTCATCGAGAAAATCATCAACAGACAGCTAACCCAATACCTCGAAGAAAACAGAATCCTGGACCCTTCCCAGTCAGGGTTCCGCAGCAACCACAGCACCCAGACTGCCCTCATCGCCGCCACTGACGACATCAGGACCCTGCTGGACAATGGTGAGACCGCAGCACTCATCCTCCTAGACCTCTTCGCCGCCTTAGACACCGTCTGCCACCGCACACTACGTGCACGCCTCCACGCCGCAGGGATCGGAGACAAGGCTCTGGAATGGATCACCTCCTTCTTCTCCGGCAGAACCCAGAGCGTCCGCCTCCCCCCATTCCATTCCAAAGCCTCCGAGAACATCTGCGGCGTACCCCAGGGATCCTCCCACAGCCCGACACTGTTCAACATTTACATGGCTCCGCTCGCACACGTCGCCCGACAGCACGACCTCAACATAATCTCCTATGCCGACGACACTCAACTGATCCTCTCCCTCACCAAGGACCCAATCACTGCCAAAGCCAACCTCCACGAAGGAATGAAGGCCGTCGCCGACTGGATGAAGATCAGCCGTCTGAAGCTGAACTCGGACAAGACGGAGGTCCTCATCCTCGGCTCCAACCCTTCAACCTGGGACGACTCCTGGTGGCCGACGGCACTGGGAGCAGCCCCGACACCCACCGACCACGCACGCAACCTGGGAATCATCCTCGACTCAATGCTCTCAATGACCAAGCAAGTCAATGCCGTCTTCTCCTCCTGCTTCAACACCCTCCGCATGCTCCGCAAGATCTACAGATGGATCCCGACAGATACAAGAAAGACAGTAACCCAGGCCCTCGTCAGCAGCAGACTCGACTACGGAAACGCCTTTTACGCGGGAGCCCCGACCAAGCTCATCAAACGACTACAACGCATCCAAAACGCCTCGGCACGACTGATCCCCGACATACCACGACACGGCCACATCACTTGAGAAACCTGCACTGGCTCCCCGTCAACAAGAGGATATCCTTCAAGCTCCTCATCCACGCACACAAAGCACTCCACAAGACCGGCCCAGTCTACCTCAACAGACGGCTCTCCTTCTACACCCCCAACCGCCAGCTACGCTCCGCTGACCTCTCACTCGCCACTGTCCCGCGCATCCGAAGAACAACCACCGGCGGGAGATACTTCTCCCACCTCGCCGCCAAGACATGGAACACGCTCCCACTGAGCCTACGACAGACCCAAGACCTGCTGACCTTCAGGAGGATACTCAAGACCTGGCTGTTCGATCAGTAGCGCCCCCCCCCCCCCCAGCGCCTTGAGACCCTCGCGGGTATGTAGTGCGCTTTACAAATGATTGATTGATTGATTATGTCTTGGGCCCCTGTGTCCATATTGTGGCAGGAAATGCACTGAAATTAGTTGCAAAGAAAACAATTACTTTCACTAGACAAAAATGCTTTTTAGAGATGTGAAAAACACACCTGTGGTGTTAAGAGATCCCACCTGAAGGAGTCAGAAAAAATAACTGCCTCTCACAGGCAACTGCCAGTACAGGGCATTTTGGATCGGCGTTTCCTCCTAGGTTCTTAAAGAGACATTTTCTTTTCTTTCCCTCTCAATGTAAGCCTATCAGGCTGCATTTTCTCTTCATGCTTTACATGTTGAAAGGTAGCTTCTTTCCGTGGCAGTTGATATAAACACAAGAAATTAATCATCTTCATCAACATTTACCAGCATTCAGAAAGAAAATGACATCTATGATAGTCTAACATTGGAGTTCCATAAGAAATTAACCTGGATTTAAAACGTTCTACAATGTTCGTTTCTTTGGGAACAATATATTTAAAGTTGTTCTGGGGTCCGCAGAAGCAGTAGGGAATTATTCAGAGTTTATGACTATCAATGACGATCCTACAATACAGTAGTGCAGTTTGTGAATGCTGAAAAGTCCTAAACGTACTCAAAAGTGTAAACTTACTCAAAAAATGCAAGCTCCCTTTGTGGCTCAGGCCCCCAGTGTTAACAACAACTCCCTTCCTGACTGTCACTGGTCAGATCACTAGGCTGTAAACACAGATTTCACTCACATAACATCCTTGCATGGAATATGGCAATGACTTCACTCATGGTTTTAAGGTCTATTGTAGCCCCCAATAAACAACATTCAGCCTTTATCACACTTTCAAAGCTTAGTCTCCCATCTTGATCTGGTACAATGTCTAAGAGACTCTCAAGGAAAAACTCAATAGCTACTTATTCTCCATTGTGCAGTGAAGGGGTTCTCATGGAGGTTTGAAGAGTAGGGTTACTAAAACAGTCGTAACTATGTGACTTACCATTAGGGTATTATATTGGGGCAGTAGATTGCATGAAGTGCCTCAACCGTCTGTCATCTTGGCTCCACTCTATTTCTATCTTGTGTAGTTAAATAGAATGATCTTTTAATGGAGAGAATAGAGCGCTATATAGATATACACAATTTAACAGGACAGAGGACCCATGAGATACTGCACAGGTAAATTCACTGTGGATTGACAAGTCTCTTTTTAGTTAGACTTTGTGGATCTTCTTCCGAGAAATTTTGGTGCCCATTCTCATGTATCTATTTAACCCCTTCAGTGCCACGCCCTTTCCCCCTCCTGTGCCGGGCGTTGCACTAGTGGGTGGGGTTCATGACGAGATAGTCTCGTCATGGGCACAGCGCAACCGTGCTCCATGACGAGACTATCTCGTCATGGGCACTGAAGAGGTTAAGACACCAACACATGTCCAATTTTAACACATTGCTTGTATTTTTACAGGGATAAACATTAATGTCATTTAAGAATGCAGAAATAAATAGGTTTAAAAATGTGTTTGGCAAATAATACAAATAATAATACATACATACCACTACCAATGATGTTGAACTGACAGGATGGCATGCACCACCGAAATTTGTCATACCAGAAACCAATACCCTTGCTTCTTTCCTACAGAACAGAAACATCAAACAATACATAAACATATATGATTTAAAACAACATTGCACATTGTGACCTTTATCTATCAGGCATGACAAAAGAGAAACAGAATAGAGCATTTGTAAGAACCTGCACCAATACTCTTTGTTGTATTGTTTATCTAAATTTTGTTTTACTATTGTCCTCTTCTACTCCCTGTTAATTTGACATTTGTTTCATTCTGTAAAATACCTACTGAAGGTCTGCCTGTCTGTAAATCAGTTGGGTAGACCTTCAGTTTGGAACAGAGGGTACTCCGTTGCCCTGGCAACCGACTACCCTCTCCACCAAACTCTAAATCTGGCCCTTTATTTTGCAGTAAGTAGGCTTAATCCTGAATTCCATAAGTCAGGAGTACCACAAGGGTATGCTACACCTACTCTATCAAAATGTTAGCAAATCTGGCCTTAATGCCTAAGCATACAGATTCCTTTCTCTGTATGCACTGATAAGAGTGAGATCAGATAGTTGATTTTGGAGTCTGACTGTACTTGCTTAACATGCCCATTAAAATCATGCTATATCTAACTGAGGAGCCTTTATAAGGGTAAAACTGGTCCTGGGTTACTTGTGTTCTGGCTCAGGGAGAAATTTGGCCTGGCAGTTTGGGCTGGACTGTCCCCAAAAGAGCAGGTTGAAGACTGATTTTCTTTTGGCTTGGTCCAAACTGAGGTATGCTGGGAATGCTGCATGAGTAATTACCAGTGGCTAAGAAGCATTCCATTCATCAATTTTTCATATACTTCAATGCGATGCCCTTAGAGGGCCAGGTATGCCTAGATGGGTGTCCAGTGTGCTAATGTGTTACCGCAACCAAGCAAATCCTCTACAATTGTGCCCTAATAAGAGCAAAACTGTTCTTGGGTTGCTTGTGTTTCAGGTCCTGGCCTGGCAGTTTGTTCTGGACTGTTAACCACTGGAGCAGGGTCAGGACTGAGGTGGCATCATGGGTGAAAAACAATGGATTGGGATGCAGCCTCGAGCGAATACCACTGCCTAAGATTAATTCAAGCACTCCATCCATCCCTTGTTTTTGTTACCTTAGGTATGAAGGGTATGCCAAGATGAAAATCCCAAGCTCATAGTGCCATCGGAACCAAGTTATACCCAGCTGATAAACCCTAATCAGAGTGAAACTGGCCATGAGTTGCTTATGTTCTAGTTCAGGAGGGACCTGGGCTGGCAGTTCGGGCTGGACTGTTGCCAATGGAGCCGGGTCAAAACTGATTTGCACATTGCCAGGTCCAAACTGAAGTAGTATGGTGGGCTAAAACCGACTGATTGGGATACAGCCTTAAGCGATTGGCAGTGGCTTAGATTAATTCAAGCATTCTATCCATCAACTTATGTTTTTTGCCCTTTATTTCACTCTAGTGCGCCTTATTTCTCTCTATTTTAAGAATGTGTCAGAAGAATATTCCTTCAAACTAATCTAGGTCCTTCTCAGTCCCTTATAATATCATACTCACTGATTGATATAAATAAATGCAATTTCCAATAAATGTATTTTAGCTCTGCTCTATAAATGGGACAAAGAGAGTACACCAGTTAAGCCTTTCTCTGCTGGGGTGTTTTTGCACCTTTGTGCCCAATCTATTTTAAATACAAATTGACATTAAGTTGTATAAATACATACACATACTTATTTGGTCTCTTTGTAGAGCCACTTAGACTCTACATTTTTCCAGTAACATTCATGGCAATGTATTGGTGTAAACCCTAGATAAATACCTCATTGCAGCCTGAAGGGATAAAAAAGTGGAGCAATTTTAATTTTTTCAGGAAATCCAGAATATTCTGGAACATCTCTATCATGTAGCTGTTTCATAAATTGAAACAGACCCAGGAACTAATATGGGCAGGTACTTTTGTGGGCTATTAGAATCAATACGAAGTGAGATCTTTTTAATTTTTGAATCCCTCTGGGGATAATGGAGACCAGAGGAAAAATTCATACAATGAATCTCACCAACGAATCCATAGGGCACCATTAAAAGACTCTAGGTCTTGGAAAATGGACATGGAGTCCTCAGATCTTTTGCTTCTTAAGTGGCAAACATAAGATTTCTCACAATGCGGACCTTAAACTTTTTAATCAGTTTCTATAGAACGCATAATTTTCCAATGATTCTAATTTTGATACATATGAAGGTTTGTAGAACAATGATACTTACTAAGACTTTCTAAAAATTCACAGTATATTGCTAGAGATCCACATAGATATTTTGGTTTTTCGCTTAGTCACCATTAATGAAATGTTCAATATTGTCATGGGCAAAAGGGTACAACTAAATGGATATTCTCTATCACAAAATACTAAACTTGTGTAGATGAGACTTTCACCCAGTTATACAGTGATATTTTAATACCTTAAGATGATACTCTGTACATGACATGTTATGTCTTATCCTTTTGAGATATACTTACAAAGCCAATAATGCAGCATCACACTTGACGCGTGAATCCAAATGTTTTACTTTCCATTGAGTGAAGCTTGAAAGTAGAGCCTGAGGGTCTTCTTTGTTGGTATCAATCTGGTTACCTTTTGTCCATATTTCTACTCCAATCAGCATTATATGTACATTTACTTGCTGATATATCTAAAAAGAAACAGAGTAAAATACTACATTTATGTTCCTTATGTGTACCTCACCTAGCCTATGCTGTCTGACAATGTAATTTGATTTGTGTATCAGTATTTTCTACAGACTTTCTATGGAAGTAATTCTCCAAAAGCCAACTTTCTTTCAAAACATGAAATCAACTAGTTTCTGCACTGGGTTGTGTCACAAAAGAAATTGGTACCCTACCTGGTTCACTGATAACACTGTCCAAATCTAGTTTACACATGTACAGCAACTATATCAAATTATTACCAGAGTCGACCGCCGTTAAAGTTGGAGAACAGTGCAATCAATCACGTTTTTCCCGGACTTCACTACTAAAGTGCAGGCCCAGCGACGCAGTTTCACAGCGGTCAAGAAAGCACTACAAGACAAAGGAATAAAATATTTTATGCTTTCCCAGCGAAGCTCCGAGTTGAATCGGAGAGTAAAACCTGGTTTGTCTCATCCCCAGAAGAGACTTGGGCGGGGCTAGAGGGCTGGCGACGAGTTGGGAAACAAAACAACAGCAGACAAGACAGAACCAGAGGCGACAAACCGAACAATGGGACCGCACCTCGTGAGGACTCAACTCGAGAGGAGCATGCCTCGGACTCGGGGATGAAAGGGTAGGAAGTAGGGAATTGCTTAATACAGTGGCCTGAATAACACCTGGGACCTCGGAGAATACAACTGAACGTTTGGTAAGAAACGGGGGGGTGAAACTGAGGCCCGTGGATGGTTCAAGGGGGCCGACCACCATCAATCTGGGTGGAACTGTTAGTGCTCTGCAGCATAGACGATTGGAAGTATAGATGGGCTCACAAGGATCTAATTGGTTTACTGTGTAATATGTATCCATCCTTCATTCAGGGCGAGGGTGGGAAGGCTGTACACCAAGCACTCCGTATATGGGAGGGCGACAGGCAGTCTGCCTTGTTGGGGGGTGGGTAGTTTGAAATCCACTGGCAGGGGGGCGGGGATGGGGAGGGGGGATGTTGGAGGGTTGTTTATGTTATTTGTCAAGACGCACAGGGAACTCCACTAGGCTTGACATGTCGTGACCAATTTCAAATGACAACATCTGCGAGACAGACGGTTGCACAGTCCCCCATACTGAGTAGCCAGCCCTGACTGAAGTGTGTGAACAGCCTGATTGTATTGGAACCCCTCCCTTCCGGGGGGATACCGGATCCACCTTTCTGTTTTCACCGTTGTTCCCCAATGGCTAATATCACTGTTACTAAATTGTCCGCCTTGACGTCGAATGTTAATGGGTTGGGGGACAAAATAAAGAGAGGTGTAGTGTTGCAGTACCTAAAGAGACAGGCACCAAATATCGTCTTGCTACAAGAAACTCATCTCGTAGGTAACAATTGCAAGGCTCTCAGCAGGTGGGGTTACAAATTATTAGCACATGCGGGATTTACGTCTGGCTCCAGGGGAACTGCTTTCCTAGCACGCAAAGGTCTAGCTCTTACACCCACTTGTACTTGGGCGGACCCACAAGGCAGATTTGCGGTCCTAGAGGCCACTTGGGAGGGGAAGGCGTTAAATGTGATTTCAGTGTATCTCCCACCCGCACTGGGGAAGGAGGCCCTTAGTGACTTAGGTAACATACTAGTGGACCTTCCAGATGGCATCCTGATATTGGGGGGCGTCTTCAATTTGACCATGGATGACACATTGGACAGACATCCCCAAAGGCAGACTGCAAGACCAAACACTCTCATGGCGGAATTTACTCAGGCCATGAGAATGACAGATGTATGGCGCTCACTGCAACCATACATGTCAAATTACACCCACTACTCCAATGCACACAAGAGTATATCCGGTATAGATTATTTCCTTACACTCCTGATGGATGTGGGCTATTTTCAGAATTCTAGCGGGCTTCTGCGGGGAATCTCAGATCACTCCCCGGTGGGGGTCAAGCTCACTTTCCACTGGCAAACAAAGCGCAGATCTATAGTAATAAACCCGTGGCTTTTAGAAATTCCTGACATAAAAGAACAACTGGCTGAACAGACTGACCATTACTTTGCGGAAAACTTGGGTTCGTGGATTCGGCACAGACTATTTGGGAAGCTTATAAAGTGGTAATGAAAGGCCATGCCGTCGCGTTAAAAATGGGTTATCTCCGACGGCATAACGAACATGTACTCGCGGCAGAGAATGAACTACAACAGCTAGAGTCACTTCAAAACTCCTCGCCCAGCGAGGCCACGGCGCACCGTTTGACTATTAAACATCTTGAATATAAAGCCCTAACAAGAGAACATAGATGGGTGCCTGAATTATCCACGGATACAGGCACGCGGATATCTGACCCACAAGAAATTGCAGATATGTTTGCGAGTCATTTGGATGAGATATATATGCCCTCCACTACTTATACGTCGGAAGACTCCCGACGACTGCTGGTGGATAGTAACTTGCCCTCACTATCTGAAATAGAAAGGGCCGACCTGGAGGCTGCCATCACAGATGAGGAAATCTGTAAAGCCATCTTTAGTGTTCAATCAGGGAAAGCAATGGGCCTAATGGTATCCCGAGAGAGTTCCTCAAGTCTATAGGCGTGAAAATGGCCCCTCACCTTAAGCATATGTACTTAGAAAATCTCGAGAAAGGCGTACTACCAGCAGACCAAAGACTGGCATCTATAGTATAGCAACAAAATAGGGACATAGGGGTAGGTTTAACGAGGTCCAATGTACATACCCCGCCAAGTAGTAATGCAAAAAGGTACAGAGTTCCTCTAACAAAGACACGAAGGAGCAAGAGCAATGTATTGTCATGTGTCAAGGGAAAAGGGTGGGCCTGGCTGTCAGTGAAGCAGGTCGAAACAAAAAGGGGAGGGGGGGTGGGACACAAAAGGAAACCTTGTTGAAACTAGGGCTCTCACACACCCAGCAAGCTAGGTGTCATGCTTCATCATTTGAGCCTGCCCCTCGTCAGGTCGGCGCTGCAATACCTGACGTGCACCCAATAATCGGGCTCTTTGGTGGGGATCTTTTGTTCCTGCCGATGGGTGCAGTGGGGGTAAGGGGCCCTGTGCTTTTTGAGAACTTTCTCTGGTCACATGACCTCACACACGTCATCTTTTTGCAGCATATCAGGCTCGCACTTGGTTTCACCCTTCACCATCCCAGGTCCGGCGGCAGGGGTAGGTTCACAAGACGCAGCGACTTTCCACGCTGGTGAGTACCTATTGTTTTCTCAGCGCCCGTGCACGCTCCAACTCGGAACTCCACCCAGGCGAGAATTTAATCGAGGAGCGGCACGGAACACACTCCATGTTTTGTTCCACATTGGCGCCAACGTCCATGGTTGTTCTCGCTACCGAAGAAGGACGGCTTGGGTGTTCAGTGACGCAAGGAGAGTCCGGTCAGTTCACCATGCCTCCCTTGTTGTTATCGGCCATCGGACCGCCCGACTTCGGTTACTGGTTCACCATGGTTGCACACCACACCGCCCATGGGAGTGTGCAACTGGTTGGTGTCTTGCCTCCTTCCCCATTGTTTCTCTCTCCCACAGGGCTTCCCGAGCAGCGACACGCCCCTTTTTTGCTGATTCCACGACCTTTCTTTCCCCTGACTTTTGTTTTACTCTATCGGCACCCGCCTCCAGGACCCAAATTGGAGTCCTCACATGCCGCTGGCCACTGCTGCAAGATTTCCTTGATAGCGTTACAGGTGAGCCTCCACCGTGGCCTTATTACCATACTCAACGCATTTTTACTGTGAGATATCTTTATGATCTCACCTTTTTGGTGGTACATCTTTGCACCGCCATATTCTTGTTTTTAATATCTCTCCCTCCCTTATTTGCCTCCTGATCCTCCATGATATTTTGTGCTCCATCTTGTATTTTAAGACAAGATCCTTTTTAATTATATGAGTGCACCTGCATGTATTTTTTATTGTCATTTCACGTCTTGTTGTTCCAGGTTACCTTGCTGAAACCTGCTAGGTATGTAGATTCTTCATGTACCAACTACTGTAGATAGTTCTTTACACTGATCCTGAGGAAGTGCACTGACTATTATGGCGACCAAGGCATGAAACATGTAGATCTCTTTGAGAGTAGGGCTTGCATGACTAGTTACGTAAACCACTAGTTTCAATACCCACCTCAACCTATTTTTACTTAGGCTGTGTACCACCATAATAAAAACTCTTTGCTTGTGGACTAACAGTACCTATTTTATATTCACACACTTATCACTCACATCTACACACACTAGGGCCCCTTAACCCCACTGCACCCATCGGCAGGAACAAGAGATCCCCGCCAAAGAGCCCCATTATTGGGTGCCCGTCAGGTATTGCAGCGCCGACCTGACGAGGGGCAGGCTCAAATGATGAAGCATGACACCTAGCTTGCTGGGTGTGTGAGAGCCCTAGTTCCAAAAAGATTTCCTTTTCTCCCCCCCCCCCCTCCCCTTTTTGTTTCGACCTGCTTCACTGACAGCCAGGCCCACCCTTTTCCCTTGACACATGACAATACATTGCTCTTGCTCCTTTGTGTCTTGGCATCTATAGTAGTAATTCGTAAGCCCGGGAAGCCGGCGGAGTGTTGTGGGTCGTACAGACCGATCTTCCAATAAACGCGAAGGCCAAGATCCTAGTGAAACTATTGGCTTCACGATTAAATGCTGTCCTGCCCTCCCTGGTCCGTGCAGACCAATCCGGTTTCGTGCTTGGGCGAGATACAGCGTTGAACATTCGACGGGTACATAATGTATTTGCACGGCAACATTGTGTGGAGGAAGACGTGGTGATTATGTCTTTGGATGCCTCCATGGCATTCGACTCTATAGAATGGCCCTATCTTTTTGAAGTGCTTGCTCGCTTTAGTTTCGGCCCAAAATGTATAGCCTGTGTTTGCCTGCTTTACACCGAGCTCCGTGGTCAGGTGCGGGTGAATAATCGTACATCGAGGGTGTTCACGTTGCGTAGGGGGACTAGACAGGGTTGTCCCCTGTCCCCCCTGCTGTTTGCACTTGTTCTGGAACCTCTGGCATCATGGGTGCGACAGGATGTAGCTCTTCGAGGCCTAAAATGGGACGAAGACACCGAGGATAGAATATCATTATACACAGACGATATCCTGATTGATTTAGCCTCCCCTTATGCCTCGATACACAGCTTGCTCAATATTTTTACCAATTTCGGCAAGTACTCAGGCTATGCTATTAATTAGGCTTTTTGTTCTCCATGGCCCCACACCTAGATTACCCAAGGGATGTAATGCTGAGGTGACCAGGGATGGTATCCGATATCTGGGGATTTTTATCATCCCAAACCCAAATCCTCTTATGATCGGAATCTCGTAGCCCCCTTGCAAAGATTTAGAGAAGACGTCAAACATTGAAGGTCGCTGCTACTGTCGTTGCTAGGTCGTGCGGCCCGGTTTAAAATGTTAGCATTGCAGTGGTTCCTCTATTTACTCCAAAATTGCCCATACTCTATCCCAGACTCATACTTTACCAGTGTGGAAGCGGAGGTTCGGACACTGTTGTGGGATGGCGGGATGCCACGTATTGCCCTAGGAAAATTGACGAAGGGGTGGTATGATGGGGGCATCACAATTCCAGACTTAAGTCTTTACTATTGGGCATCACAACTAGTTACAATTAATCACTGGCTACACAGACCCCCGTTGAACCCGGCGTACCGACTAGAGCGATACCAGACTGGGCGTGAGGGGTACCTAGGATCCCTATACATCAGACCCCGTAAGGGGAGATACCTGGGGCCAATGACCCATACAACCTCCATTTGGCACTCAACTACCAAACGCCTGGGCTGGCAGGGAAAACTGACAAAAGCAACACCCCTATGATCATCTCAGCAGCTAGGACTACTATGCTGTCAAGCAGGGTTTGATGGGTGGGATACGATGGGGATCTCTACTGTAGGGGATCTTCTACGGAAAGGGAAAATACTCACTTTTAAAGACTTACAGGTTAAGCACGAACTGGCATCTAGGGAGGTCTTTCGATATTTACAAATTCAACATGCGCTTAATATAGCTCTTGGGGATCTGACAACTATACCGGACCGTCCCCTTTGGAGGATCGACTCCTGTCTGAACCTCTCCTGACCAAGGCCATTTCCCTTACGTATCGTAAGCTATGTAACAACTTACCAGACCCCTTCCTTACCCTTCGAGATAAATGGCAATTAGACTTGGGGCAACTCAAAGATGAGGACTGGCAAGCCGCTCTGATGTCCCCTAGAGAAGCTGCTATTAACCATCGCTTTCGACTGAGCCAACTGAAGGTTCTACACAGAACATACTTCACCTGGGGTGACATTAGCTAAGATAGGGACTAGGCACGATGCACTTTGCCTGCGCGGCTGTAACCAAATTGCCACATTTTATCATATACTATGGGACTGCCCTTTCATACAGCACATATGGGAGCGAGCTACGAACAAGATGCAAGATGCACTGGGGAAACCACTTGTATTGACACCTCCATTTGGGAAGCGACTGACCTCACGGATATAAAGCAACAATTCACCACTCTGGGATACACCTTGGTTAAAAGAGCCATTGTTATGAAGTGGGGAGCCGCAGACAAGACCGTTGCTGATAGGTTGGGTGGCGGAAATGGATAGATGTATGGTAGTTGAAAAAGAGGTCTACAAAGCCAGAGGATGCCCTAAAAAGTGGGACAAAAATGGGGTGCCTGGAATGTCTACCGGGGGGAATTGTGCATCTCGCCAACAGTGGAATTAGAAATGTCACAAAGGAGGGCCTTTGAAACATAATGCCTGATTGATTGTAATGTCGCATACAATACCGTTTTTCCTTTTTCAGAACTGTACAAGTATATCGCAATAACTTGCAAGTGACGATTGTTATATTGTCAATAAAATTATTATTCCCAAAAAAATATATATATATTACCAAGTCAAAAATAAGCACAGACGTTTATAGAATATACAAATGCTGCAATCTTAAAGCCACCAAAAAGCATCTGAATGAAAAAAGTAGCTAGCTTTGGGGTTGGAGTGCAACTTGTGATGAGATCAAAAAGTATGTGACCTCCCTTGACTTTTCTGGTTTGCCTTGTCTGTGTTTTCCTAGTGATTTCAGCAACACTTTAGATCATCATAGGTGTTCCACATTGTTTAGCTTCCGTCATTCGCTCAACACAGTACATATGTTACACATCTATCAAGTACTTGGCATACCATGACAAAAATTGCACAATCACACCAGCAATTGTCATTCAGACAGATCAGAACATCTCCTAAAAACTATACCCTTCTTCAATAGAATAGTAGCACAAGTTACTACTTGTGTAACGATATATCTGTAAGAGACATAAGTTAGTAATAGATTCCTTACCTTAGAAATATCCCCAGGCGTCAGACTGAATCCGGAAAAGTTTTTCGTCAGCAGTACCCCTGCGCGTTGATAGGTGGCGTCATGCGGCTCCACGTCCGTCGCTGGCGTCATAAGCGCCGAGATGACATCACGGAGACTACTTAGGCGCCACCCATGCGCGCTAACGTCAGTTCTGTACATGACTTTCCATGCCAGGAACGCAGAGCCATGCAAGAAACTGACCACTGGTGCCATGAAACTAGGGCCCTGAAAGGGATGACCTTAACCCTAGAAATCAGTTCGCAGAACGGGGAGGATGGGTGGGGCGGTAAGGAATCTATCACTAACTAATGTCTCTTACAGATATATTGTTAAACAAGTAGTAACTTGGGCATCTGAAAGAGACACGTTAGTGATAGATACCTTACCTTAGAATAGATACCCCAGCAATACCAACCCCGGTGGTGGGTCTGCGAATAGATGACACCAGAAAGTCACGGATAACAGAAAGGCCAAAGAAGCCGTCTCTCCGGACTTGACTGTCAAGACAGTAATGCTTGGTAAACGTGTGCAGCGAGGCCCACGTAGCTGCCTGACAGATGTCTTGCAGGGGGACACCACGTCCCAATGCTGTAGTGGCTGCATGTCGCCTTGGTAGAATGGGCACGCAGCTTCACCGGAGGCTCCTTCTTAGCCAACGAATAACATGCTTTGATGCACAGAATGACCCGCCGAGAGATGGTTCGTTGGTGCACATCCCGACCGTTTTTGGCACCCACGTAGCCAACAAAGAGATGGTCATCCACCCGGAACTACTGTGTGTGCTTCAGATAGAACGAGAGCACACATTTTGGGTCCAGAAGTTGGAGGCAAAAAAGGACGGGTCCTTAAAACCACCTTGTCTGGATGAACAGAAAGGAAAGGAGGTTTAGAAGAAAGAGCCTGGAGCTCACCCAATCTCCTGGCAGAGGTGATAGCTACCAGGAAAGCCGTCTTGAGAGTGAGAAGACGTAAACGACAGTTATGAAGGGGCTCAAAGGGAGCGCACGTCAGATAGGTCAAGACAAGATTTAAGTCCCATTGAGGCATTACGAAAGGCACGGGGGAAACGTGTGCGTAATGCCTTTCAGGAAACGGTTAACAACCGGGGACTTAAAGAGAGAAGGCTGATCTGGAAGCCGTAGAAAGACGGAGATGGCCGAAAGATAACCCTTGACAGTGTCCAGAGCAGAGCCCTGCTGGGCCAAGGATAGTAGGAACAGAAGGACCTCAGAAAGAGGGGCAGAAAGGGAATCCACAGACTTTGCTGTGTACCATGCCACAAACTTGTTCCACCGGCAGGCGTACACCGTCTTAGTGGATGGACGCCTGGCTCCCAGAATTACATCACAGACTTCGGAAGGAAGATCGAAAGCTGTCAACTGTCAGCACTCAATCTCCACGCATGGAGGTGGAGGCTGGACAGGTTCAGGTGGAGCCCGAGGAGCGGTGATGGTGCCCCCACGAGCGTTCTCTTGAGCGGCCCCTGGACCGTGAACGGAGCGGGGATGAGTGCCAGACCTCAAACAGCTTCCGGCACCGCTCCCTCAAGGCCTTCGGGCCATGGCCAAACAGTCCATACAGGCCCGGGAGTCGTGGTCGCGCTCCAAGCAGTAGAGACAGACGTCGTGGGGGTCCGCCACCGACATATTGCCACGGCAGGCCCCACAAGACTTAAAACCAGGCATCCCTACGTGCACCAGAGAAGATTCAAACTTACAGGAGACAAAAGTCTCAAAAGGCTAGTCAAAAAGTGACTAGGGTACGTGTTCTAACCACATCTGCGCTTACTGGCGCGGAAAAAGAAAGAACTGATGTCAACGCTCATGGATGGCGCCTAAGTAGTCTCCGTGACGTCATCTCGGCACTTACGATGCCAGCGATGGACGCAGAGCCACACGACACCACCTACCGACGTGCAGGGGTACTGCTGACAAAAAACGTTTTCTGATCCAGTCTGACGCCTGGGGATAAACTAAGGTAAGGAATCTATCACTAATGTGTCTCTTTCAGATATTTCCTTCTGGCAATTGGTGAAGATATGAAAAAGTTATTTATCTTTGGTAACAATATGTCTGTGGCTGCTCTATCTGCTACAGATTTCACGACTTTCAAATATCCCTGTTACTAGACTGGATCTGGAATTGGATGTCATAGCTCTAGTGGACGAGTAGGGTGCTCTGGTTCCGTTTTAGCATCGGAAACGATGCCATGGTGATGTCACTGGAGCTATACAGCACCCACTGTAGTGCACTAATGTCAGTTTGCTACCCGTTTTGTCACTCTCCTTAGAGGCAGATATGAGTGAACGACATCAACTGAGGCAGTGTTGCTGTTTTGAGACCTTATTTTTGAGGCCTTTGACCATCCTTAAAAAATGGGAGGTGGGAACCATCAGTGAGGAATCTGTTGGTCAACAAAGTATCCACCAGAATACCAAAAGTAAGTTACTTTTTATACTGATGGACACTCCTACCTGCAAATTGCTCATCTATGAAATAGATTCCCAGCAGTACCATTCCAAGTTGGTGTGTTTGAAGGATAGTGAGACAAGAAAATCTTCTAGGACTGAGCATGGGAAATGGCCTTTCATAATGATAACTGACAACTATGAAGCTGCTCAAAAGGAGGACCCATCTAAGCACTCAAAACATGGTAAAGGGCCCACTGAGGAAGAGAGTTAGAGGAAATCTGTCTATGGGTCCCTTCAGGAATCCCATCACTACAAGTGACTTGAAGAGGGATGGCAGAGAAAGGATGACAAGGCTGTTATGTATCCCTTAACAGTATCCTCTGTGCAGCCCTACTGGACCTGAAACAGGGCGAATTGAAGGATCTCAGACAACTGAGTTTTTAAAGGCCCCACATGTTGTTCAGCTCACCATGTGATAAATATATTTCAGCTGTTGGTATAGACAGACTTGGCGGAAGGGCAACAAGAGGATAGGATCAAATTGTCCACCTCCAAAGGCAGCTGCAAAGAGCTCAGATGTCCTGCTCAACCTCCAGGCATTAAGGTGTAGACTCTGGAAGATGAGGTGCAGAACCTGCCCCTCTGACTGGGAGAGGTGCCGTTCCCTAAAAGGTAGATGGAGCAGGGGACACAGCAAGAGGTACATAGATTCTGCATACCACACCCTTCTCAGTCAGTCCAGGACGATGATAACTTGAGCCAACGCTTGGCGAATCTTCCTCAGAAACCCTGAGAAGTGAAGGGAATGGGAGGAAACACATACTGAGGTGGAACACTGTACTTCAATTGAAATGTACCCTTTAAGTTGTACTGCCTGTCAAGATCTGGACGGGCTGGCCATAAGTGCCAGACAATTGCCCTCAATTTTACAGATTGATGTGAAGTACCTGCTTTTCTGGAGACCAAAGCCCTCTGAGCTCCATAACCTCCAGATGAGCACCCTAACCAAGGGCCGATGCATCGGTCACTACTGTGGCCACGGATGGTGGCAGGTATATGAACATTCCATGACAGAGGTGATCCTCCAAATATCTTATGGGATATCACTGATGCTCCCCCATAAGTCAGCATGCATGCATGACCAGGAGGGTGCATTAAGCCAGTAGACCTAGCAGCTACAGAACCTACAGGACTGAATCTGTACTTCCACCCGAAGCATCACAATCATACCCTGAATGTCCCAGATATGCTGTGGAGGAGCTGAGGTTCACTGTGATGTTGTATACAGTACAGCCCCCATGAACAACAGACACTGAGAAGACTCTGGGTGAGACTTAACCATGCTGATGGAAAACCCCAGTTGAACAGCATGGATGCTATTGCCTGCATATAGTACCTCTTATGTGATGAACCAGCTTTAAGCAACCAGTCATCCAGGTACAAAAATACAGAGATCCCCGACCTCCTATGATTGTCTGCAACCAGTGCCATAAACTTCATGAAGACCTGGGGTACCAATGTCATTCAAAATGAGAGGACTGTAAGCTGGCAGTGTGCGGGCTATACCATGAAACGCAGGTATCTCTTGTGAGACCACAGGATCTTCATGTGGAAATATTTGTCTTGCGCATAGAGGGGAAACAGCCATATTTCTGTTTCCAGCACCAAAGGTATCTGACTCAGAGATAGCTTACTGAATTTCTCCTGTACAGGTAAAAAGTCCAGGAGCGATAGAGCTAGGATCAGACGAAGACCACTGTCCTTCTTGGGAACCAGTCAGCACTGCAAAAAGCAACTTTTGCCAATTTTCCTTTCTGTAGCAGGGCAGCCGTATTCACAAATGTTCTTCTGACTGAAAGGACTGTTGGGGTGAGCTGTGGGAAGGGGTCTGCTGGAAGAGTAGGGTATACCTTGTTCTTGTAGAAATAACGTTAGCATATTGGTGGTGACGCAGTGGGCAGAAGGTCCATCCGTTTAAGCAGTTTGTTTAATACATGATTTGCTACAGCCAAAAGGACTGTTGAAACTCTTCTTGGTGGAATGGATTTAACAGGCTTCATTCCTCGGCCAAGCTGTCAATGACAGCAATAATTGCAGTGGCTTTAATTTCAGCAAGAGAGACAATCTTGCAAGTGCCAGGTCAAATTGTGCATTGCGATAAGCTGATGTGAATATCATTGTCCTGGGCAAATTAACCACAGAATTTTGATATTGTTAAAGGTGAACTGAGGAAGAGATATTTGCAATACAGGACATTGTTTCCTACTTCACACCAAATTCTGATGGGGGGAATCCCCCACTTCCCATGTCCAAATGTTTGGGATTGGTCTGAGCACTAGAGATCGACTGCCAGTTCAAGAGCCTGCATTTCATCACGGAACAGATTGGTGCCAAAGTAGTTCATCCAGTGAATCACTGAGAGAAATATCCACAAAGCTTGGCTGGACTGATGGCAAACCTGGCTGGGGTAGGTGGGGTAGCTTAGCGCCAAAGTTGAATTGCTGGAGGCATCTCATCCCTGATGAACCTGGATACCCAGGTTTTGAAGGACTAGGTAATGTTTGACATGTACTGTGTTTTAATACCACTGAATTGGTCTGTGGGTGGGTGGTTTGAGAGCATACTGGATGTTCAGGTAGAATTACCTCAGATGATTAAAGAGAGAGCGGGAATGAGTAATGTTAAGGCTTATAGGTTATGGTCAGACCCATGTTAAAGGCTGGTGGATGCTTCTGTGGCTCCTGAAAATGTTTTTTTTCCAATATTGCCTTTGAAGGTCTGGGAATTGATGGGCCACTTAGGAATACCCTAAAGGGTAATCCCAGCTGTGTTTAGGTGTTATTCCTAGTTTAAATGTATTTGTCTGGTTGACAAGCATGTAGTGAATTGAGGATGTGGGCCGTTCTGACCCAGCTGCCTAGCACCAAGTAGTAGGGAGGCTAGGCAGGTGCTGACATGGCTGATGCGCATTGTCATAGGGCAGTGTTGCAGAGTACAATATTTTTTATACGGTAAACCATTGTTTGGATTCCTAGATTGTGCTTGCGAGTAATTGACTGTATGGGAGATACCAGGAAATCTTCACTATAGCTAATTTTTTTGCAGAATGAAAATAGTTTGAGAGCAAGATTAAAATGAGATAATATCCAACACGATCCATAGGCATGGACCAGATGGGGTGTTTCTTACAGATATGCATATGTGGATAAAAAAAAAAAATTGTAGTAGGGGGAGCTATACATCCCATATATACATCAAGCTCAAGGGGAGTCTCCCCATTGCTCACAAATCTGCACCATTTCTAGTAGACAAGATAGCAAAATTATCAAGGACTGTGGCGATTCTATGGGAATATGAAACTGGTGTTGTCGCTAGAAATAGATAGATCTGGTATTGGAAGGGATGCTGCTCCTGGGCCTTTGCGCCTGCAGAAATCTGTCAATGGTCCAAACTCAATAGGCGTATGGTGAGAGAGACATCATTTAAAGAAACAATTTTCCAACTATTCTGTGGCACACAACTTTCTTGGGAATAGATTACTTTACTTGAGGTGGCATCTTGATGCCACGATGCTGAGAGACTGAGCCATAGTGGACAAGCTGAGATAAACCACAGAAGACCATTGGGAGTTCCACATAACCATTATAAGCAGTACATTTATCTCTAATGGAGTGGGGAAGGGAAGGGTATAAGAGGACCTAAAGAAACTGAGGCAACACACTTGGAAGTATAGAAACCGTACATGGTGGTGAGAAAAAAATCAAAAAAGTGATTTCATGGCTTAGTAAATGTGAGGAGAGTCATAGATTGATGATAATGTAGAGATAGTGTAGAGATAGGCACTTAGAAGTTGACCTTTTACTAAGCCAACTGACAAAAACACACTCTTACATTGCAAGAGATATCATCCCAAAGCACAAAGGGATAATATCCCGTTCGGGCAGCTCCTCCGATTGAGGAGGAACTGTTCATCTTTGGAGGACATTTACAAGCATTCAGATACTCTGAGGGTCAAACGCATGGATAGGGGTTAACCAGAAAGGTTAATAAAGCATGCTTTTAAACGAGCATGGTTTTATAACAGGGAAAGCATGCTGGATAAAGGCCAAGTCAATAAAAGGAAAGATTCCACTATGTATAGAATAGTATTTGTGAGTCAATTCTCTAATGTAAGCACTAAAATAAAAAAATATTGTAAATTCGAATTGGAATATCCTGAACGGAAATGAAGAGGTAAAACTATGCAAGCCCCTGTTTGCATTCAAACGGAATGACAATATACGTAGGAGCCTTGTTCACACATATAGAGAGATCAGACCCGTTCAACAAAGCACGCTCCAAAAAGGGAGAGCATTGGGTAATAACAAGTGTGAAAGCTGCTTAATATGTTACCACTGTTTAGTGACAAAAACACTAGTACATAATGGGTATATGCTGACATCTAAAAGTTTGAACAATTGCAGAAGCTCCAATGTAGTTTATCTGTTATGCTAACTCATGTGGGCTAGCTTACGTTGGAGAGACAGGAAGAGAATTGAGGTTGAGACCGCTTGAGCATAGGTCAGCGCTCAAAACCAATAAACAGAATGCCCCACCAGTGGACCATAAAAATACCCTGAAACACAAACATACTGAATTTGAGTGGTTCATTATTGAGAAGATCACTGGTAACAGGAGAGGTGGAAATCTGGAAACGAAAAGAAAGAACAGGGAACAATGGTACATTTCCAGATTAAACACCATAAAGAAGGGGCGTGGCTAGGCGCCCGAGGAGGATGGCGGCGTCGGTGTAGGAGCTCCGTCTACACCAGAGCTCACCGGCGGTTCGCGCTTCTTCTCCGAGGAATGCTGACGGAGGATGCCGGGCGTGTCCTGAGCCCATTTCTGACGCTGCGGCATGTTTATTTTGAATCCTGTTGCCTTTCTGATCTCCGGTCGCGGCTCTGCATCGGCCGCGACCGCCATTTTGTTTGTTTTTGCACGCGATCCCCTCAGCAGCACGTTTTACCGCGCCTTGGATTCCCGGCTGCCTCGTTGGATCTGCAATGTCCCCAGCACTCCTAGTGGCACAGATGAGGCAGGCTTGCATTTCTAGGTGACTTTTTACTAATTAATATGGCATTTTTCATGGACTTAACTGATGATTTTTGCTCTCCTCAAACCTGGCGGCCATTTTAAGACCCCAATCTGCGTCTCCTGGCTCATTGGTATCTATGACTCTTGTTTTTTGGCCTAGCATATCATCCTGTTAAAGCGCCTCTGATACAAATCTTTTTAATTGCTCCTCTTTTACTCTCCACGTTCTCTGGATCCCGCAAAGTGACTGTTTTCATCTCCAGTCTGGCAGTGTGTTCTTAGTGGGCCTGCACCTCACAGGCGTGTTGATGGCGGACTGCTCCAGCAAGGTCCAAAAACGTAACTATATTAAAAACTCCAAGCTTTTCACGGAACTGGCTCATTTAGAAGCCTCTCAATCTCTCCCTACTAGTGAGACGACGACGAACATGGAAGCCTCTTCACAGTCTTCAGTAAAAATGACTCCTAAGAGGTTAAAAAAAGATCCACCTTCACCTCCTAAGTCCTCTTCGACCATCTCGATGGAGTTACTCCTTGAAGAGATACGGGCCTTGCGCCCCTTCATGGAAGAAACCAATGCTAAGTTGCAGATTCTTACTGACAATTGGGCTACGATGGATGAAAGAATGTCATCGGTGGAGCGAGATGTCTCCTCTCTTCAGGACTCTGCAGCCAAGGTCACCCATATGCATGTGCAGATCTCTTCTCTCCAGAAGCAGGTGGAGGACCTTGAAAACCGAAACAGGCGTAACAATCTCCGCCTTTACGGCCTGGTGGAAGGCTGTGAGGGGAGTGATCCCATCAATTTTTTCAAGTCTTTTCTTCCTAAGCTTTTGCACTTGCCTGAGGATACCTCACTCAATATCCAGCGTGCCCACAGGCTTGGACGAGCTTCCTCCTCTCTTTCCACGCCAGCGAAGCCTAGAGGTGTAATAATGTATTTTCTAGAAAACACAGACCTGCTGAAAGTTCTTTCAGCAGCCAGAGCCTCTCCTCGTATTACATGGTCGGGTTCCACTTTGTTCTTTGCACAGGATTACGCCAGAACCACTGCAAATCGTCGTAAGGCCTTCTTGGACATGAGACCTGACCTTCGCTCCATTGGTGCCAGATACGGTCTTTTCTATCCTTGCCTATTTAAAGTCACCTACAATAATAAGACTACGACATATGAGGAGCCTACGCGACTTCGGAGTTTCCTGAATTCCTGCGGCCAGGCTGATATGGAGCTTTCTGGCCCTTCCTCTTCTATCCCACCGTGACTTTTTCTGAAATTGTACTATGATACTCCAGTTTCTTACGTCTGCTGATTTTTCTAGTTCAACTGTTCTTAAACTTATATGTTCTCTTGATGAGTTTATGTTTTTCACTGTAGCCTCTGTTATTGACGTTTTGGTTCCTTGGTTTGTCCTATTCATTGCTTGTTTTGTGCCTTTGTCGTATGCCGTCGCCTAACCTTGTTACCTTTCTTCCTTCACAGATCAATGTTTTCGCGTTCCGTCTTGTTTCTCTGGTTGGACGTCTCACTGACCCCGAGTGTTCTGCCTTCTCCAGTTGGCCCTACCTCCCTCCCCTCGCCTCCACGTACGTTCCTGCTTGTCCTTGTTCCTGATCGTACTTTCCCTAAACTACCCTCTGTAAGTATTCCTCATCCCTTTTTTGACATGTTTGTCCTTGTTATGTATCTCCTTACTTCGTTCTCTCCCTCAGTATTTTCAGGTTTATTGGTGTCATTACCTTCTTCGCGGCTTTCTTCTTCTTTTCTCTTTCTCTCCTCCCTTCTCTTCATCGCTTATTGGTTCCCTTGGTCATGCTTCTTTCTCTTTACATATTTTATCTCCCTGGTATTTCACTTCTCCTTTGACCCACATTTACATCTCTCTCCCTTTGGCCTTCTCCTCTCTTGTCTTGCTCGCTCATTTATCTTTCTGCACATGTTCTTTTTTCTCTTTCATTGGACCTTACTTACCAGTCTCTCTGGACTTCATTGTATTTTTTCACCGATCTCAGTAGTACCTTGGCTTTTTTCTATCTTTATGACATCTCTCAGTCTTCTTTTACTCCTCTTTCTCTTGTTCATTTTACTTCTTCTCTATCCTTATTTCTTTCTTTCTTTTTCCTACGTTCTTACTTTCCGTGAGGCTTTCTCTTGTTGTTTTACTTTTTCTTTGCATCACTCTTCTATTAATCCTTAATGTCAGTACGTATTGTTTCTTGGAACGTTAAAGGTCTTCATTCTCCCATCAAGAGACAAAAAATTCTCTCTCACTTAGCCAAACTGAATGTAGACATTGCCTTCTTGCAAGAAACCCATTTGTCTGATATTGAAGCTGCTAAGCTCAAAAGGGGATGGGTAGGTGATGTGTTTTCTGCTCCTGGTGATGGTAAGAGAAATGGTGTGGTTCTGTTAATTCGCAAATCCCTCTCTCATTCGCTCTTGACTTCTGAGTCTGACCCCGAAGGTAGATGGTTGTATGTCAAACTTTCCTCGAAGGGTATCCCCATCTCCCTTCTCAACATTTACGCACCTACTGTTGGTGACCCCGCCTTTTGGCGCACAATGGCCTCTCGTATTACTGAATACATTGATGACAATTTTATTATGGCAGGAGATTGCAATCTACCCTTTGATCCCTTTTTAGACAGACATTCCAAAGCATCTTATATCCCTAATAAGTCTCATAAGCTCTTTGCTCAAGCAATATCCCAACACAAACTCATTGATGCTTGGCGTCTATGTAACCCTACTTCTAAAGAGTTTACCTTTTACTCCCCATCCCACCAATCACAATCACGCATTGATTACATCTTTCTTTCCCATCATATTCCTCAGTCCCTTACCCATGCCGACATTGGCCCCATCTTGTTCTCTGACCATGCCCCTGTTTTGGTTAACATTGATGTTTTACCCAAGTCCACTGGGCCAAAACGATGGCGTTTTAATAATACTTTACTTCTTGATCCCAAATTTACCACTTCCTTTGTTGATTTCACCACAGAATTTTTTGCCATTAATGATACACCCACTTTGCCCAAGCACGCTATTTGGGACGCTTATAAGGCTGCAGCCAGGGGTTTCATCATCGGTCATGTGGCTAGGAAACGTAAGACTGCTCGCAAACGTACTAGTGATCTTCTCCTCACGATTAAAAAACTGGAGCATTCTTTTTATACTTCCCATTCGCAGGAAAGTTTGACTGCTCTTATTGATGCTAAGATGCAATTTAACAAACAATCCACTGAAGATGCTTCGCTATATTTGTTGAAATCCAGTTAAAAATTTTACGGGGGTAAGAACAAAGCAGGGAAGGTTTTAGCCAATTATTTTAAAGTCAAGCAAAATAAATTGAACATTGAGTCTGTTTATGATGTTAATTCTGTTTTAAAGCACACGGATGTTGACATTTTAGAGGAATTTTCCCGTTTTTACTCCACACTCTATTCTTCTGAAACTCACCCTACTGCCTAATCTCTCGCTACTTTCTTTTCCAGCATTCAGGCACCTCCCAATTTTCCTGTTGATTTATCCATTCTTGAATTACCCATTTCTAGTTGTGAACTACACACTGCACTTCAGTCACTCAAGAAGGACAAAGCCCCGGGTCCGGACGGATTCACAGTTGAATTTTATCTGCACTTTTCTAAACTACTATTACACAGATTGCACTCCCTTATTGACTCTTTCATACTTAGTGGCACTTCCTCTGGCACATTCTCAGACGCCCACATATGTATTATACCCAAAGAAGGGAAAGACACCCAGCACTGTAAGAACTATAGACCAATCTCTTTGGTTAACATTGATTACAAGATATATGCTAAATCCCTTGCCATAAGATTAGACCCCTTTCTTCCTGAACTGTTGGGCCCTGAACAATCTGGATTTGTTAAGGGCCGTTTCATCACAGATAATACTAGACTTCTGTTTAATGTCCTGTCCAAATCCTCACGGTTCCAGGATTCGCTAGCGGCAATTGCTTTAGACGCAGAAAAAGCGTTTGATAGAGTAGAGTGGACTTTCCTTTTTTCCGCCCTCAAATGGTTTGGGTTTGGTACTAATTTTATCTCCTTCATTTCTTTCCTGTATTCCAGTCCCAGAGCGGCGGTTTGTGCTAATGGCCTAGTCTCTTCTTTTTTCAACTTAGGTAGAGGAGTTCGTCAGGGTTGTCCCCTTTCCCCCTTCCTTTTTAATCTGGCCTTAGAACCCTTTCTCTCAAAACTCCGTCAAAATCCTAATTTGCATGGTTTCCAAATTTCCCAAACAAACATCAAAGTGCTGCTTATGCAGATGATATCCTACTCTTTATGTCCAATCCCGCCATTTCTATTCCCGCATTTCTAACTGAAGTTCAAGAGTACTCCCAAATTTCTGGTTATAAGTTGAACAACGACAAATGTGAAATTTTACCCCTTACAAAATTTACCTTTAAACCTGATTTTGTTGCGTCCAACTTTACTTGGAGTCCCTCACATATCAAATATCTTGGTTTGCACATTACCCCCTCCCTTCCTGATACTGTATCGTTATGCCTTAATAAGTGTACCCAGAAATTGTCCGACCTCACTTCTAGATGGCACCCGCTTTACCTTTCCTGGTGGGGTCGCCTTGACACGATTAAAATGATGCTCTCCCCAATAGTTCTTTACATTATCTCCAATATTCCAGTTCCTATTCCTACTAAATTTTTTAGGAAAATCAATGCTATTCTCTCTTTATTCCTTTGGTCCGGCAAAAAAGCACGTATGTCCTTGCTCAGATTACGACTCCCCAAGTCAGAGGGTGGGGTCAACTTTCCAGATTTTCCCACTTATCACAAAGCATTCCTTTTGCGGCAAGCTTCCCTTTGGTTGCGGGACCCTGCTGAATCTTCCCCCTTATGGCTTGTCACTGAACGTCTTTTTTTATCCCCTTTTACTTTCCCTGAATATCTCTCATTGTCTCGTAAGCCCCAGTTTATCTCCACTCCCATTCATAAGTTTACTACCAAACTTCTTCTAGCCACTTCCCCAGGCCCTCCTTCCTCTGTAGCCGAATTTCTCAATACCACCATTTGGTATAATAATAGTATCCTCATCAACCACAAGCCCTTGTATTGGAAATCTTGGAGACAAAAGGGTTTGATCTGGGTGTCCCATCTCTTTTCTGGTTCCGATTTCTTACCTTTCTCCGTTCTTAGCCAAAATTTCAATCTTCCTCATTCCTTTGCCCGTAATTATCTCACGCTCAAGAACGCAGTTATGTCCACTTATACCCATTTCTCTAATTCTCCCATTCAACCTGACCCTCCCAATCCTACTCTGCAGCTCCATTCCTTGCTGCGTACTCATCCCACAGCCTCCTCAATTTACCACTCATTTCACAAGACTCTCACGCCTAGGTCAAAATCCATGGTAGAGGAACAGTGGGAGTCTGATTTTGACATCTCTTGGCCCACCTCTCTTTGGGATAAAATGTGGACCAAGCTCCGCAAGTCATCTAGGGCTGCTTCTCTCACACAAACCCTTTTTTTTAAATCTATAACAGACTTCTCTTTTCACCCCATATGTTGAATAAGAGGTTTTCTCCAGTCCCTGATCTTTGTTGGTCTTGCTCGACACCTAAGGCTACTCTTTTTCACATGCTTTTTTCTTGTACTGTTACGCATAATTTTTGGAAACAAGTTTGGGCCCAAATTAATGCCATATTTCATACTGCATTTCCCTTCTCCTTTATTAATATTTTTTTAGGGAGTCTCTCTCCCTGCTGGGTAGATATTGATTTAAACACGCAAATTGTTGACTTGTTGTTAGCTGTTGCATTCCAGCAAATTACTGTAAATTGGAAAAATTTCACTAATATTTCTTTTAGAGCATGGTGGTACAATGTATGTCACAATCACAGACTAGATACTGTCTTTGTTTACCCCCTCAGTCTGGCCAAAAAGCGACATGATCTCTGGCTTCCTGTGAACCTGTACCTTGATATTTGTGCTAAGCGTCCATCTCATTTGCCTCCCTTTCAGCAGGAGGTCTCTAAGCCTCCTTGATTGACCTTTTTGTTCCTTTGCATTTTTTTTTTTACAATCCATTTTATTGCATATTATTTCCAGTATTGCTTTCTGTTATATAGCCTCAATTATTTGTTATCTTTTAATTTAATGTTTATTTCCATAGCCATGTTTCATTCCACCTTTCATATTGATGCTATGTTTTAGGTTTTCTTATGTATCGACACCTTTATTTGTCTAATAAAGATCTTTTGAACTTAAAAAACACCATAAAGAAGGGACTCAACACAAGGGAGGTGTGGATGAAGTTACTAATGTAGGTTTGGTGCTGCCAGTCTTACAATTTTGTTACTCTGGGGACCATAATGAATACCTGTTCCAAGGGGACAGTGGGAACCAGGATGAGTAGAAAGATGGAATAGGGAATACGAATATTATTATATTCTACATCCTTCTCTCCCTCTGTTTGAGAAATGTAACAATACAAAGATTAATAATAGTGTGAGTCTTCCAAATTATTATCTGCCACCTATTTAATAAGGTCGATCTGTAGATTCATACTAAATGTGGTTGATATTGAAACTCTGGATAGGAATCAGGGTACAGCTTTACATCTTGTTATGGGTATGATCCAACAGATATGATCAGCCATATGATTACATTTAACGCAAAATACGTATAAATATATATAAGTATCGATAGATACTTACATATTATATCATTTTGTCTACTAGTGTAGATGCAGCATTAAATAAAAATCAAATAGGAGTATGATTTTTTAAATATTTTTTAATCAATGGTTAGCGCGTTAAACATACTATTGTCTATCCGATACATATTAGGAATCTATGTATTTCAGCATATTCTTAAAATAGCTGATCCCTGTATATAGGAGTAAACAAGTAGTGCTATGGGCAGTCAAGTATGAAATCGTACTGAGGTAATCAGTAAGTGGTACAATGAGATAGATATACCTGTGTTTTGTACACATCCCAAACGGGGAAATCACCACTTGAAGATGGCGGAACCCACGCAGGTACGTCAACCACGTGGTGTTTGACGTAATCTGCATGCAGTGACAGGAAGACACCGCACATATAGCAAGCACAGTTTTTTGCAAAGCACTTTTGAAACTCCATATTAGCTGATCGGAGTGGAAAATCAGGTCCTGTGAAGACACCGTTAAACTTTAAAGGTAAGGAGACGGGGCCACATGGAGGTAATGCGTCCGCACGATCAAAGTAGCAGTGACTTACCTGGATCTCGTTTTGTTTATTGTTCCTGTATTGCAGCTACGGTTATATTAGCCGGTTTTTACATTTTCACAAAGTGTGGAGTGAACCGTTAAGACATAAAAGGTGAGGAAACGTGGACCATGGGGGGCACAGTGGTCATAATAACATGAAACATGGTAGCTAATTGGCATCCTGTGTCTCTCTTTTCTCACATTATAGCTATAGTTATATCAGACGGTTTTTTATAAAGTTCTACAAATCTGCCGTGCAAACAGTTATGAAATAAAAGGTGAGGAAACTGGCACTCGAGGGGCATGATGGGTGTGATAATATAAAAAGCGGCAGCTAATTAGCGTCCTGTGATTCCTTTTTATCCTACATTTCAGCCACGTGGTCAATAAACTGAAGAGCCGGTTTCTGTGGAAAAGGCATCCTTACATGTCTATAGATAAATAACAGGTATATATTAGTATCTGTGGGGCGCTATAATTAGGCTGTCACATATGAGACAGCGTTAGTGATGTGAATATCAGGGGTGTCTTTATAAACTTTTGAACTCCCCCTATTTTTAAAATACAGTGGGCGGCCAAAGATAGATTACTGACCCCAGACCAAAGTATCATTTTGAATATAGAATTTTACTGCGACACAGTGGTGTCTAATAGGTACGTGAACGGGAGGAACACGGGTGAAATATGGCCCTGACATACCAATAAAACTTGATGATGAGGATACATTTGTACCTCTATTTAGATATGGAAAATCATCCTTGAATTATCGGCCTCATTTGAACACGGCCTGTTACTGAGTGTGTTGCACCAGTAAGTTATGTCAAAAATAGTGTGTAAGAGCATGAATGCACCTTTGGCTACACATGGTGGTGAAAGCAGCATGGAGGCATGAGTGGGGCAACTCACTGAGGAATGCTGGAGCAATTATCGGTGATTTTTATACAAAATTGTGTTATTGTTTTTAAAGAAATATGTTTTGTATAAAAAACTTAATGCAATGTTTTTGGTGAGCAAAAATTTTAACTTGGAGAATTGAATATAATAAATTGAATAGGCTTCTCATTGTGTGATAAAATGTCAATTTTTCTTATACAATAGGATTTAGAAGAATGAAGGATATGTTTGTCCTGATGAAGGTGGTCACATTGGTTCAATCCACAGACACGCGTTGACACTGGAATCTCAGTTAAATTTGCAAAAGACAGAAAGAAAGTAGGACAGAGAATTAATCCCTCTGTGGTGTGCTGTCTATTATTGCAAACTAACAATTTAATGACAAATTTGAGTGTCTTGTTATATTCCTCTATGCCTCAACTGCATCCTCCTCAACGTTTGATCCCTCCACAAACATGCCACAGAAATCTGGGACATCCTCGACACCACCTCTACCGATATTGCCTTCTTCACGAAAACCTAGACCAACCCGTGTTCTGGACTGAACATTACAATCCCCGATGGCTGTAAAATCACCCTCAAGGACCGCACCGTCCAGCCATCTGGCTGACCACGCACTCAAATGACCCAACGACAGCCATGGAACACCTCCACTTCCAGATCCATATCAAACCCAAGACCACCCTCCGCGGTACAATCGTCTACAGACCCCCTCGGCCCCACCCGCTCTTCACTGACATCATCGTAGACTTCATCACATCCCTGGCTCCCGCATCCATTTGTACATCCTACTCAGAGACCTCAACTTCTACCTGGACAACCCCAGTAACTAGAACACCGCCTCCCTACTGGACAACCTTGCCAACATTAGGGTCAAGCAGCTAGACAACGACCCAAACAGCCGGACACATGCTCAACCTCGTTTTCACCACCAAACTCCTCTGGACAGGCCACCACAGCGTGCATCTCGCCTTCGCCATGCCCGCCATACACTGCACCCCCCTCCCCCCGTCCCAGCTATAACAGGGCCACCGAACAACTTCTCGTCGACTACCTCAGCATGACCACTCCGCCAGCATCAACAGACACCAACACCACAGCGCGCAACCTTCGCTGATGGATCTCTAACTGTGATGACACCCTGGCACCCCTCAATAAGACACCAGGAAAGCAACACTCCAAGAAAGCCAGCTGGTTACCTACTGCCCTCCACGAGTCCAGATGCACCCGCAGGCGACTCAAGAAGAGATGAAGGAACAAAAAGACCCCGGAAACCCACGCAACATTCAAATTAGCAGTCAACACACACCACCTTCTCCTCAAAACGACAAAGAAAATGGCCTTCCAAGACAGAATCAACGCCAACACACACTACAGCAAAGAACTCTCCACCATCGTCAAGGAGTTCACCAGGCCCAACAGCAAGACCACAGACGTCCCACCCTCCCAAGATATTTTGAACAAACTCTGCACCTTTTTCCACCACAAGATCAGGCAGATCTACGACAGCTTCAACACCCAAGACGCTGCCACTACGCCAGCCACCACTACACGAAACCACGTCACACACCAACAGATCGTGCTCAACTCGACCCTGCTAAACACCGATGACACACTAAAGACAATGAAGAACATCCACTCAGGAGCCCCATCAGATCCTTGCCCGTACACATCTTCCATAGAGCAGCCACCTCCATCGCCCCCCAGCTTCGCCTCACCATACACTGCTCCATCGATACCACCACCTTTCCCGACCACTGGAAACACGCTGAGATCAACCCTCTGCTGAAGAAGCCGTCCACCGGCCCGAAAGACCTCAAGAACCTCAGACCCATCCCCCTCATCCCCTTCCCAGCCAAGGTCATCGAGAAGGCCATCAATGCCCAGCTCTCCATGTTCATCGAAGAGAAGCACATCCTGGACACCTCCCAATCTGGCTTTCGAAACAACCATAGAACCAAGAACGCACTCCTCGCCGCCACCGACGACATCCGCTCCTTCCTCCACCAGGGCGAAACCACAGCCCTCATCCTACTTGACCTCTTGGCCGTTTCAACATCGTCTTCCACTGCACACTAATCAAGAGACTGAACAACGCTGTGATCTGCGACAAGGCACTGGACTGGATCAACTCCTTCCTCATCGGCCGAACAGAGCGAGTCAGATTACCCCCCGTTCCTCTCAGAACCTACAGAGATCAGCCGTGGAGTGGCCCAGGGATCCTCAATGAGCCCCACCCTTTTCAACATCTGCATGGACCCCTCGCAGCCGTAGTCAGAAGCCACAGACTCAACATCGTCGCCTACAACACCCAACTGATCCTCTTCCTCACCAATAAACCCACTGCCATCAGATTCAACTTACACAGTTGAATGAAGGCTGTTGCCACCTGGATGAAAGACAGCTGCCTCAAGCTCAACTCAGACAGGACCGAAGTACTCATCCTGGAACCCACCCCCTCAGCTGGGGACGACTCCTGGTTGCCTGTGGTGCTAGGTACCCCATGCACTCCTATGGACCACCCATGCAAACTGCGCATCATACTGGACTCCTCTTTCTCAATGACCCCCAAATCAATGCGGCACCCTCACCCAGCTTTCACACACTCCGCCTGCTTTGAAAGAAATTCAGATGGATCCCCACAGAATCCATGACCTCATCACCAGCAGACTTGACTACGGCAATGCACTCTACGCCGGCGTCACCCAGAACACTCCGCTTTGCCCAATTTACCGTGGCCTCCATCCCAAGGATCCACATGACCAGAAGCAGAGGAAAATCCTTCTCCTAGCTCGCTGCCAAGACCTGAAACACCCTGTCCCTCCACCTAAGGCAAGCTGAGTCGTTGTCCCAATTTTGGAAGGACCTCAAGACAGGCTCTTGGAGGGACTCTCCGCCCTCAGATGGTCCAGCAGCCCCCCCCCCCCCGCACCTTGAGAAGCTCTCGAGTGTGTAGCCCTGCTATACAAACCCCTGATTGATTGATGGTGCATTTGCTTTCTCAAATTTGCACAAGTAATACTAAATATCCAAAGTTGTTGTGATGAATGAATGAGCCTTCACATGCCTACAGGAGACAATGATCCAAGTTAAGAGACGTGCTATGGGCAACCTTAGGAGTCTAGGAGCACTCTGTGGTGTCACACAAACATTAGAACTCAGTTAAAACACGGAGTCACAATGGTCAAGGCACGGAGGTTGACCACAAGAAAACTGATCTGTAGGCAGATTCACTGATCTCATCACCGTGTGGGTGAATAGCGCATTAAAAGAGCTGGGGCAACTGCAGGGATTTCACAGTTGGTACATAATAGGGATATTCACCTTAAGGGATGCCTTGGGTCCAGAGGGAACACTTACTACTTAATGCTGCTTAGAAGTGACAGCTCATAATTTAAATGTGGCTCAGGTTTAGACTTGGTTTGGACTGCAAGTTCATACAGGGGGTGATAACCAAATCCAGGATGGTGTCCTAGATCATAGAGTGATGTCAGATGTGCTCTTGAAAAGTTCAGCCTTGTTAATTTATAAAACTCAGATTTACTCTGCCCCAGGAGATCTGAGTAGTCCAAAGGTTGAAACTGGCAACAGATTTAGGGGATAAGGAAGATTCAGAGTGGGGGGATGCCTTGCAGAACCCACTAAGGTATTTAGTAAGACAAATTTCACAATAACACTACTTAGAATTTACATATGATGTATTACACCCAGTCAAGGCTAAACAAAATGGTTGTAGGAAAGTAGGATCTGCTTTCATGGACACCTCCACTTATTGCTGGTGTTATTCTGTTTTATGACTAGTATGACTGGGATCCTGCTAATTAGGACCCCCATCACTGTGCTTTCTCCCTAAATTTGACTATGGTTAGTACTTTGGTACCTTCCCAATTGGTTATTGGTGTACCTATGTAAGTCCATATTATATGGTACTAAGGTACCCAGGGCACAGGTACACCAGGAGTCTCATATGGGCTGCAGCATGCATTATGCTACCATGAGAGACCACTCAACCTATGACAAAAGGCCTGCCATTGCAGCCTGTGTAAGTTGGTGCTAGCAATTCTTACGAAAGATATGTTTACTTATATCTGAGGTCACTGTTCTTAAAACCTATAAGTCACCCCTAATGCAGGCCTTTCAACCCTGAAGGCAGGGTGCTAGGTTATAGGTGAGAGGGTGTCCTGCCTGCATGAGCAGCACACCCCCTACAAACCCTGGAGAATATTCTTCAGGCTTTGTAAGTGCGTCAGCCATTTTGATATATATATATATAGTGGCCATGCGTCATTACACGATGGCTAACTATATATTGGCTGTGCCGAACCTGGGCATGTTTGGTATCAAACATGCTGGAATCATACACCAACACTGTTACCGGTGTTGGAGGTATGGTTCCATGCACCAGGGGGCTCCTCTGGAAAGCCCCCAGTGCTCCCAGTACCAGCTTTCCAGGGTTTGCCAGCAAGCTAGTGCTGCTTCCGACCCCAGACACGATTCTGCCCTCCTGCTGCTGAGCTGAGCTGGAGCAGGGGAAGGTAGAACAATAGGTTTCCCATCACAGGGATGTGCGACCACCTCCCAGACAGGACTTAGTGTATTAGGCTGGAGTGGGGGCGCTTGCCAGCGCCAATAGAGTGCTTTGAAGGGAACATTTGGTGCCCCTCTTGTATTTTCCAGTTGGAACCAGTTCAGGGAGCCCTTGGCTCCTACTCTGGCTCGAAACTGTACAATCACATGGGAGTATCCTCCCCTATGTCCAGCCCCTCCTCTTGGAGGAACCCTTGAATCGTACCAACCCTTTTCCTAGGGTACTTAAGGGGTTAGCTGTGGGTGGCTCTTCAGATACGTTGTGGTTCTAGATTCAAAACACAAACCACTTCAACTTTGACTGTCTGGGCACATTGGACTTCGCCAGGAACCGAGACTGCACCAAGGAAGTGTTGTGTAGTTACTATAAATCTATAAAGGATCTGCACGTTTCAACAACATAAACTATGGGAATGGTGTCCAGACTGATTCCAGACCCCTCCAAAGCATATGTTAGCCAGCAGACCAGCTTCCTCACAGTGCCACTATAAGCCCCCCAACCTTACCAAGAAGCAAATAGTTTCTGGCAACTATCAAACATGACAATCCTGACCCCTCAAAAATCGTGGAAACAGTACAGTACATTTCGCTCAGTCACTCGTGCTTACTTCTTCTAAGAGAGATACACAGAATAAATGATGAGGACGTTTTCAATAACCATTTATAGAACCAGCGTCATTATAGTATAAAATATGTGCGCTGCGACAACCATTAAACAGAAACAGATATATATGATTAAAAGCACCAACAGAGTGAATAAAAGGTAATATTCTACCATAGTTCTACAACAGTGAATATATGCAGGCATATAGACACATGGCAGTAATCATGCGTACTCCTAATATGCGAACCCTAGCTAAGTGTACCTAGCATGTATGTAAATGTGAAGCCCAGAATCCCCCTAGGAAAGAGCCAACCCCATTACCTGATGGGAGAGAACGAAGGACCCCATCTTGGTCTCGAGTTGGACACCTCGCAAGGAATGTCAGACCACTGCATACTGGAGTTTCTGCATGCAGGGACTTCAGCGCCTCGTGTCATCATGGAAGCTTCTCCTCTGGTTTGCCCAGCGAAGAGGTGGTACTTATATACGCGAAAGGTACCCTCAGCGGTTCTACCTAGATGTGTCATGGTACTGTGGGCCTGTCGTCCAAGGATGACGAAAGTGATGACTTTTGTACAGAGTTATTATACAGAAGATGGTAATCCTGCTGTGTGATACTAAGAATCCTCATGCAAAATAAATGAGGCTAATTTTCGAAGAAATCCACACAACATTTATTTGGCACCTAACTAGGTATAAGGTCAGCGCCACAGCTGTTATGTTGAGCAAGGCAGGACAAATGTAGGTAAAAGGTCATGCAGCTACCTAGGCCTATATTATGGGGGACATTGGAACTCATAACACCCACTCCTCATCCGAAGGACGCTGAGATAAACTAATGCTAATGTATGCCTCTCTAAGAAGCATAAAAACATTGCTAAAAACGTATCTAAAAACATCTACAAAAAACATGGTATATGTAAAAACGAAAAAAAAGCTATGTAAGTCCTCTAAATTGTCAATTTACTGTTTAGACCAACTGAGCCCCTCGAAAGCCATGGAGCTCAGTGAGAGCAGAAGAGAAAAATAAAACAAAATTATGGTTTCTAAATCCAATTTGGGTTGTTTTAGAAAAAGGTCAAATTGTTCCCATCACACGGAGAGCCAAATGTTTATGTGTCCGGTGTGGAAGACGCAACATCACTGTTGCTTGTCTTCACAGACGATGGTCCCTGTAACGCCTCTTGGATCAGGTCAATGGAGCAAATGTGGGCTTCTACGGTTCCCACAGCAAGCGCTAAGGAAGCACTCAACACCTGTGAGCCTGTTGCAGAGCTGGTGTCCATTCTGACAGGAGCTGAAGCATTCAGTGGTGGTTCTAACAATGCTGATATCTACATGGGAATACGCTGAGGACACTGCAATACGTGGGCCTTTAAGAGGTGCAGTAGTACGTTTACGTCCGGTGGCGCGACCATTGTAAGTGTTAGACATATGTCCAACACGCATTTGTATCTGCAGAATAGGCAGCGGAGCACAGACAAGACGCAGTCAACTCAGACTGATCTGAACGATAGGATCCAATGCTGGGTTAGCTCCCGAAGCCAAGGTGTGCCCAGATGGAGTACCATGCGTTCAAGGCAAGGTCACACCAGGAGTGCTTTTTCGATCTCTGTAAGGCTAGAATGTCCATTGCGTAGCAAGCAAATTAAAACCAGGATACCCACTACAAGGAGTAGGACGCCCTCCAAAAACGCTCCCTAATACAGAGTGTATAAATGATGGAATAACTCCAAACATTGTGTGAAAGGTGCTCAATAGTCCAGAACCTATGCTCTTAAATAGGTGCATTATCCCACTCGTATCAGACATGTTAAAGATAAGATTTACCATTTCTCCGTAGTGGAGCGTGAAGTTAGTTTGGACTAGTGCCCCTATGTCAGCTGAAGACCTTGCAACCTGAAGATCAAAAGTCTGTCGGGCTGAGGCTAAGACCACATCCTTCTGTAAAAGCATGGCTTTCAATCTGCTCAGAGAATCAAACTGTATGAGGGAAACATTCAATGAAGGCCATAGCGGTGCCTCCCTGACTGTGGGTCGGTGGAAACAATATTTGCTTAAAATAAGTAACCCTGGAACTTACTGTGACCAGATATGCGGTGCCTGGCAGCATCCTACAACAACCTTGATCATTCAACATCAGATAACTCCCATTCGAGAGCAGTTTGAACACCGGATGAATCACAGCAGTTGGGGATCCTTTCAAGTGGCACAATAGGTTTGCAACTAAAGCATTACATGCTCCATGAAGCATAATATCGTGACAAATTTAAGACCCACTTAAAAAAACTCCCACAGTATGAACCACTGAGAAACCCTTCAGTGTCCCCATTCCTTTATCTAAATCTGCACAGTAATTGCCAAGATTCATGTATGTATCCCTTACCCAACGCTTCATACCTGCCTACCTGGTGATATTGTAGACCGTATTGAAATTGGAATGTCGTGACTAGCAGTGTAATGTGGCCATGGATTAACCATTCTGTGGCAGGTGACTCAGCCACGGTGAAAGATAATTGGTCAAATTTTTCAAGGTACCGCATTGTATATTTTGCATCTCACCATGCCATAGTTGTCTGTCTTTCTGTTGAATTGTATGCAAAAACAGAGATGTAATGTTGATATATCGCCAGGGCATGTGACTAGAGCGCAATGAGTGTATCGTCCAGCCTAATAATAGAATGGATCGCGATTGCCCATGTTGAAGAATAGACAAATTCCGTTCTATTATCTCTATAGCCAAAGACACAATGTTACCCAGTGAAGAACTCCTGGAAGTCAGTGTGGTCATGCCTTTGTCGATCACAGTCAAAACCTTTTCTAGGTTAACCCTGTCAATCTCACACAATCTCTCAGCAGCCTCCTGTTGCGAGATTTTCCATACTTCATTGTAAATAGCATATAAGAAGAATTCTGACATGGCTTTTAGGGACCTAACAAAAATTCCTAAGATCTGGGTCATCAGTGAGTAAGGACAAGTGTTGTTGCACCTGGGACAGTGTTGAGATTTCCAGCCACTCTAGGCATAACTTCCCAACACTGTAAGATCTCACCACCCAAGTGTTCCATTTGCACGTAGCGTTGGTCAGGCCTAGGGATACTAAACCCTTTGGGGCTACCCTTGAATCTAGACTGACACCTATTTGTGTTGATAGGCCAAACCAACCATCTCTTCCAATTGGGGTCTGAAGAATTGTATTAAGCATCATGTATAATATCATCTAGCCTGTATCATCACTATGTTGTGTATAGTTTCGCCACCCCTCAAATTGTGTAAGAGAGGGAATCCGAGGTATGTTTAAGTCTTTAATCTTGGTTAAACCAAGACAGGAAGTCTGTTGCACTGTGTTGTTCAGGAAGATAATTTGCAGTGGTATGAGGCATGCTCTAAATAAGGGCACAGTTCCCTGAACTTGCCAATCTTTGGTCCCCCAGGCAGATTTTGGAACAGTATCCCTGTGCACCGCATCAACTTGCTGCTGCCAAGGCTTGTTGGTTCTGTACTCCAGAGATCTTCGAGCTACAAGAAGCTCCAGCCTCCGGCATCTCTTCCTGCCAAGATCTTCGTCCTCACCGCATCCTCTGCATTGTGGGTCTGTATCTTTGATGAGGTGCTCGAGGTTCTCTTGCGACTCCTGTGCATTCAGCCTGTGGGTCCTCTTGACTTCAGTGGCCTCTGCTAACTTGGGGCATGCTCCGACTCTCCTGCAGTTGGTGAGTCCCTTGTACTTGCTGGTCCCAACGCTGCACCTTTTTCGTTTCCCACGTTTATTGCTGCTGCCAAGACTTGTTGGTGCTCCCGCCGGACACCGACCCCTTGGTTCTTGACTTCCGTCAAGGGACAGCTCGTGAATGGCTCTTGGTCTTCCACAGCGTCGCCTTGTCATCACAGCTGCAGTGGCAACGTCACAGTCAACACTCCTGCATCTTTCGTCATCGGTGGTCAGTGTTCTTCCGTACCTCCTGGTCTCCTCTGAGTGGCATAGTGTCTGTACCCTCTGCTTGCAGGTTTTTCTCGCCAACAATTCATCCTTGGATTGTCCCGGACTGTTCCACCCTCTTCGCCAGTGGCATCTTTCCTGAAGTACTCCATTGTGGTCTACGGCGGTTTACAACATTACTTCACACCTAAGCACCCGGCTTCCCTGGTGTAGGTATCATGGTTCCTGGGGTATCCACGGGTGGGGTGACTCTCCAAGCTTCAGTCTTCCACAGGGTTTCTTCAGGGTCCACTGGGAATGGTCGTTCTTGAAAACTGCAACCGCAACCTTCCCATTGACTTGCATTGAGCATGCAGCTGTGTTTCCACTCTGCGCACAGCCTCCAAGCGGTTCCTGGGTACTTACCTCAGGTGGGTCTTTGTGTCCCCAGCTTTTCTGAGCCTCCTGGTTTAAGTCCCGACTTCGGTCACAGTTTGCATTCCACTTCTTTAGTATATGGTTTGGTCTCCCCCAGGAGACCACTGTGTATTTGTACTTACTTACCTGTTTACAATTGAAGTATTGTGTGTATTGTATTGATATCTCCGGGTAGGAGATATACCAATGTGTTAGTGAGAGTGTATAATAGATATACTCATTTTTATAACTACACTGTGAGGTTCGTTTTACCTATACTATAAGATTAGTTCTGGTACAAAAAGCTTGTTAACACTCCTTTTGGACTAAGCCTGAAGGCTGCTATCCACAGATACCAAATAGAGAGCTTTCTAAGGTTGTCTAAGACCACTTAAATCACCAAAAAGGCAGTCTGGATTAGTGCAAAGTGCTTCACTTAAATAAGTGTGCATCATATACTAAGCCAGCCTCCTACATTAGTGTAAAGCGGTTGGAATTTAAGCCTGCACTGTTTTAACTGCTTATTTAGGTGTGGATTACAAGAAAAACCATCATTAGCATTAGGCACATATAAAAGCTTTTTTAGATTGGTTGTTAAGGGCCTAGCACAACCCTATCTCCAATCTTTGGAAGTTTAGGTTTCAATAGGGTAAGTAGGTACATCACCACACTACACCTAGTCACTATGTCTTTAATTGTGGATCCCAGTGGGTTCCAACCCTCTAGATACAGTGCTCTTACTATCCAGGAACTAAGGACACTGTGTGCTTCTAGAAGACTAAAGACAGGTAGCAACCCTAACACTAATCAACTCTTAGAGCTTATTCTGCAGGATGACCTCCAGAATCCTCATAGGTCAGAAGGGCAGGACAAAGTGGGTGGCGATGCTCTAAAAGATGGGTCAGGAGGGGTTCCCCCTAGTGACCCTAATTCAGAGGATGACCAGGAGAAGTCTGATGACTCCACACTGGTGAACTCTGATCCCTCAGGGAATAGTACAGATAGTACAGAGGGTGTTCCTAGAGGTAGGCCCCCCTGTATTCATCCTGGGAGGATAAAGAGAATGCAGGGGAGGTCTAGATAATCATCTCTCAATGCCAATGGCTCTGACAATTCCATAGGGAACTCCATCTCCAGTAAGACAGAGGACTCCTTAGAGAGGAAATACCACCTGCTAAAATTTGAGAGAGCTAAGCTCAAGCAAGAGCAGTTGGCCCTTGATAAGGAGACCCTGAAAGTCCAGAGGGCTAGGAAACATTTTGGACTAGAGTCCCATGGTGGCAGCACTAGTGTTCCTAAAATCAGGGAACCTTCCTTTGATACTAGGAACCTGAGCAGGATAGTCCCCCCTTACTAGAATGGGGATTGATATCCATAAATAGATCACTGATTTGGAGAGGGCCTGTAAAGTTCATAAGGTCCCCCAAGGGCAGTGGGCAGCAATACTGTGGCTCTCCTTTGCTAACAAAGGTAGAAACAAGCTTCTCACTGTTAGAGAGGAGGATGCAGATAATTACTCAGTCTCGAAGAGTGCCCTCATACATGGGTTTGGTTTAACCACTGAACAATACGGGGTTACATTTAGGGACACACAGAAGGCACACAAGAACAACTGGCTTGATTATATAGACAATGCTATTTAGGCTCTGGAAGGCTGGCTTTATGGCAGCAAGGTGCATGATTATAAGGGATTGTGCAAGCTGTTGATGAGGGATAACATCCTTAATAATTGTCAAAACCGCAACTGCGACAGTACCTGTTGGACACTGATCTGACCATGTCCCAAGAATTCGGAAAGAAGGCAGAAAAATGGGTCTTTATGTCTCCCCTTAATAATCTCACCTCCAAAAGAATGCCTAAGAAAGTTAAGTGGACAGTTTGCTGTCAGAAGACATCTGATGACCTGAAGCAGGCCTTGTGCACTGCTCCCATTCTGCAAAGTCCTGATTACTCTAAAACCTTCATTGTCCAGACAGATGCTTCTGAGATAGGGGGTAGGAGTAGGAGCTGTTCTATCACAACTTAATGCAGAGAGCCAGGGCCCACAAATAGGTTTAATAAGCAGAAGATTGAACCCCGGGGAGAAATGTTGGTCAGCTATTGAAAGGGAGGTCTTTGCTGTGATCTGGGCCTTGAAGAAGTTGAGGCCATACTTCTTTGGTACTAAATTAATTGTTCAGACTGGCCCTAAGCTCCTCTTATGGCTTAAAAAGATGAAGCGTAAAAATCCCAAACTTTTGAGGTGGTCCATTTGCCTACAGGGGATGAACTTTTCTGTGGAACATAGACCTGGGTGTAACCATGCCAACGCAGAAGGACCCTCCAGATATTTCCACTTAGAAAATGAAGATTCCACTGGGCAAGGATAGTCTCATCTCCTTTCATTTGGGGTGTATAGGAAAGTTGGATCTTCTTTCATGATTAGCCCAAGGTTTTGCTGGGCTCATTCTGTTTTATGACTCGTAAGACTAGGATCCTGCTAAACAGGACACCAGTCACGGTGCTTTCTCCCTAAATTTGACAATGATAAGTACTTTGATAGCTTCCCAATGGGCTACTGGTGGATCCATGTAAGTCCCTAGTATATGGTACTAAGGTACCCCGGGCATAGGTACACCGGGGGTCTACCATTAGTTGCAGCATGTATTATGCCACCCATGGGAGACCACTCAACCGGTGACTACAGGCCTGTCATTGCTGAGTAAGTTGGTGCTAGCACTTCTTACTGCAGATCTAAGTTTCCTTATATCTGAGGTCAATGCACTTAAAACCTATAACTCACCCCTAAGGCAGGACGTATCTAAAAACATCTACAAAAAACATGGTATATGTAAAAACAAAAAAAAAGCTATGTAAGTCCTCTAGATTGTCAATTTACTGTTTAGACCAACTGAGCCCCTCGAAAGCCATGGAGCTCAGTGAGAGCAGAAGAGAAAAATAAAACAAAATTATGGTTTCTAAATCCAATTTGGGTTGTTTTAGAAAAAGGTCGAATTGTTCCCATCACACGGAGAGCCAAAAGTTTATGTGTCCTGTGTGGAAGACGCAACATCACTGTTGCTTGTCTTCACAGACGATGGTCCCTGTAACGCCTCTTGGATCAGGTCAATGGAGCAAATGTGGGCTTCTACGGTTCCCACAGCAAGCGCTAAAGAAGCACTCAACACCTGTGAGCCTGTTGCAGAGCTGGTGTCCATTCTGACAGGAGCTGAAGCATTCAGTGGTGGTTCTAACAATGCTGATATCTACATGGGAATACGCTGAGGACACTGCAATACGTGGGCCTTTAAGAGGTGCAGTAGTACGTTTACGTCCGGTGGCGCGACCATTGTAAGTGTTAGACATATGTCCAACACGCATTTGTATCTGCAGAATAGGCAGCGGAGCACAGACAAGACGCAGTCAACTCAGACTGATCTGAACGATAGGATCCAATGCTGGGTTAGCTCCCGAAGCCAAGGTGTGCCCAGATGGAGTACCATGCGTTCAAGGCAAGGTCACACCAGGAGTGCTTTTTCGATCTCTGTAAGGCTAGAATGTCCATTGCGTAGCAAGCAAATAAAAACCAGGATACCCACTACAAGGAGTAGGACGCCCTCCAAAAACGCTCCCTAATACAGAGTGTATAAATGATGGAATAACTCCAAACATTGTGTGAAAGGTGCTCAATAGTCCAGAACCTATGCTCTTAAATAGGTGCATTATCCCACTCGTATCAGACATGTTAAAGATAAGATTTACCATTTCTCAGTAGTGGAGCGTGAAGTTAGTTTGGACTAGTGCCCCTATGTCAGCTGAAGACCTTGCAACCTGAAGATCAAAAGTCTGTCGGGCTGAGGCTAAGACCACATCCTTCTGTAAAAGCATGGCTTTCAATCTGCTCAGAGAATCAAACTGTATGAGGGAAACATTCAATGAAGGCCGTAGCGGTGCCTCCCTGACTCTGTGGGTCGGTGGAAACAATATTTGCTTAAAATAAGTAACCCTGGAACTTACTGTGACCAGATATGCGGTGCCTGGCAGCATCCTACAACAACCTTGATCATTCAACATCAGATAACTCCCATTCGAGAGCAGTTTGAACACCGGATGAATCACAGCAGTTGGGGATCCTTTCAAGTGGCACAATAGGTTTGCAACTAAAGCATTACATGCTCCATGAAGCATAATATCCTGACAAATTTAAGACCCACTTAAAAAAACTCCCACAGTCTGAACCACTGAGAAACCCTTCAGTGTCCCCATTCCTTTATCTAAATCTGCACATTAATTGCCAAGATTCATGTATGTATCCCTTACCCAACGCTTCATACCTGCCTACCTGGTGATATTGTAGACCGTATTGAAATTGGAATGTCGTGTCTGGCAGTGTAATGTGGCCATGGATTAACCATTCTGTGGCAGGTGACTCAGCCACGGTGAAAGATAATTGGTCAAATTTTTCAAGGTACCGCATTGTATATTTTGCATCTCACCATGCCATAGTTGTCTGTCTTTCTGTTGAATTTTATGCAAAAACAGAGATGTACTGTTGATATATCGCCAGGGCATGTGACTAGAGCGCAATGAGTGTATCGTCCAGCCTAATAATAGAATGGATCGCGATTGCCCATGTTGAAGAATAGATAAATTCCGTTCTATTATCTCTATAGCCGAAGACACAATGTTACCCAGTGAAGAACTCCTGGAAGTCAGTGTGGTCATGCCTTTGTCGATCACAGTCAAAACCTTTTCTAGGTTAACCCTGTCAATCTCACACAATCTCTCAGCAGCCTCCTGTTGCGAGATTTTCCATACTTCATTGTAAATAGCATATAAGAAGAATTCTGACATGGCTTTTAGGGACCTAACAAAAATTCCTAAGATCTGTGTCATCAGTGAGTAAGGACAAGTGTTGTTGCACCTGGGACAGTGTTGAGATTTCTAGCCACTCTAGGCATAACTTCCCAACACTGTAAGATGTCACCACCCAAGTGTTCCATTTGCACGTAGCGTTGGTCAGGCCTAGGGGTACTAAACCCTTTGGGGCTACCCTTGAATCTAGACTGACACCTATTTGTGTTGATAGGCCAAACCAACCATCTCTTCCAATTGGGGTCTGAAGAATTGTATTAAGCATCATGTATAATATCATCTAGCCTGTATCCTCACTATGTTGTGTATAGTTTCGCCACCCCTCAAATTGTGTAAGAGAGGGAATTCGAGGTATGTTTAAGTCTTTAATCTTGGTTAAACCAAGACAGGAAGTCTGTTGCACTGTGTTGTTCAGGAAGATAATTTGCAGTGGTATGAGGCATGCTCTAAATAAGGCCTCAGTTCCCTGAACTTGCCAATCTTTGGTCCCCCAGGCAGATTTTGGAACAGTATCCCTGTGCACCGCATCAACTTGCTGCTGCCAAGGCTTGTTGGTTCTGTACTCCAGAGATCTTCGGGCTACAAGGAGCTCCAGCCTCCGACATCTCTTCCTGCCAAGATCTTCGTCCTCACCGCATCCTCTGCATTGTGGGTCTGTATCTTTGATGAGGTGCTCGAGGTTCTCTTGCGACTCCTGTGCATTCAGCCTGTGGGTCCTCTTGACTTCAGTGGCCTCTGCTAACTTGGGGCATGCTCCGACTCTCCTGCAGTTGGTGAGTCCCTTGTACTTGCTGGTCCCAACGCTGCACCTTTTTCGTTTCCCACGTTTACTGCTGCTGCCAAGACTTGTTGGTGCTCCCGCCGGACACCGACCCCTTGGTTCTTGACTTCCGTCAAGGGACAGCTCGTGAATGGCTCCTGGTCTTCCACAGCGTCGCCTTGTCATCACAGCTGCAGTGGCAACGTCACAGTCAACACTCCTGCATCTTTCATCATCGGTGGTCAGTGTTCTTCCGTACCTCCTGGTCTCCTCTGAATGGCATAGTGTCTGTACCCTCTGCTTGCAGGTTTTTCTCGCCAACAATTTATCCTTGGATTGTCCCGGACTGTTCCACCCTCTTCGCCAGTGGCATCTTTCCTGAAGTACTCCATTGTGGTCTACGGCGGTTTACAACATTACTTCACACCTAAGCACCCGGATTCCCTGGTGTAGGTATCATGGTTCCTGGGGTATCCACGGGTGGGGTGACTCTCCAAGCTTCAGTCTTCCACAGGGTTTCTTCAGGGTCCACTGGGAATGGTCGTTCTTGAAAACTGCAACCGCAACCTTCCCATTGACTTGCATTGAGCATGCAGCTGTGTTTCCACTCTGCACACAGCCTCCAAGGGGTTCCTGGGTACTTACCTCAGGTGGGTCTTTGTGTCCCCAGCTTTTCCGAGTCTCCTGGTTTAAGTCCCGACTTCGGTCACAGTTTGCATTCCACTTCTTTAGTATATGGTTTGGTCTCCCCCAGGAGACCACTGTGTATTTGTACTTACTTACCTGTTTACAATTGAAGTATTGTGTGTATTGTATTGATATCTCCGGGTAGGAGATATACCAATGTGTTAGTGAGAGTGTATAATAGATATACTCATTTTTATAACTACACTGTGAGGTTCGTTTTACCTATACTATAAGATTAGTTCTGGTACAAAAAGCTTGTTAACACTCCTTTTGGACTAAGCCTGAAGGCTGCTATCCACAGATACCAAATAGAGAGCTTTCTAAGGTTGTCTAAGACCACTTAAATCACCAAAAAGGCAGTCTGGATTAGTGCAAAGTGCTTCACTTAAATAAGTGTGCACCATATACTAAGCCAGCCTCCTACATTAGTGTAAAGCGGTTGGAATTTAAGCCTGCGCTGTTTTAACTGCTTATTTAGGTGTGGATTATAAGAAAAACCATCATTAGCATTAGGCACATATAAAAGCTTTTTTAGATTGGTTGTTAAGGGCCTAGCACAACCCTATCTCCAATCTTTGGAAGTTTAGGTTTCAATAGGGTAAGTAGGTACATCACCACACTACACCTAGTCACTATGTCTTTAATTGTGGATCCCAGTGGGTTCCAACCCTCTAGATACAGTGCTCTTACTATCCAGGAACTAAGGACACTGTGTGCTTCTAGAAGACTAAAGACAGGCAGCAACCCTAACACTAATCAACTCTTAGGGCTTATTCTGCAGGATGACCTCCAGAATCCTCATAGGTCAGAAGGGCAGGACAAAGTGGGTGGCTATGCTCTAAAAGATGGGTCAGGAGGGGTTCCCCCTAGTGACCTTAATTCAGAGGATGACCAGGAGAAGTCTGATGACTCCACACTGGTGAACTCTGATCCCTCAGGGAATAGTACAGATAGTACAGAGGGTGTTCCTAGAGGTAGGCCCCCCTTTATTCCTCCTGGGAGGATAAAGAGAATGCAGGGGAGGTCTAGATCATCATCTCTCAATGCCAATGGCTCTGACAATTCCATAGGGAACTCCATCTCTAGTAAGACAGAGGACTCCTTAGAGAGGAAATACCACCTGCTAAAATTTGAGAGAGCTAAGCTCAAGCAAGAGCAGTTGGCCCTTGATAAGGAGACCCTGAAAGTCCAGAGGGCTAGGAAACATTTTGGACTAGAATCCCATGGTGGCAGCACTAGTGTTCCTAAAATCAGGGAACCTTCCTTTGATGCTAGGAACCTGAGCAGGATAGTCCCCCCTTACTAGAATGGGGATTGATATCCATAAATAGATCACTGATTTGGAGAGGGCCTGTAAAGTTCATAAGGTCCCCCAAGGGCAGTGGGCAGCAATTCTGTGGCTCTCCTTTGCTAACAAAGGTAGAAACAAGCTTCTCACTGTTAGAGAGGAGGATGCAGATAATTACTCAGTCTTGAAGAGTGCCCTCATAGATGGGTTTGGTTTAACCACTGAACAATACGGGGTTACATTTAGGGACACACAGAAGGCACACAAGAACAACTGGCTTGATTATATAGACAATGCTATTTAGGCTCTGGAAGGCTGGCTTTGTGGCAGCAAGGTGCATGATTATAAGGGATTGTGCAAGCTGTTGATGAGGGATAACGTCCTTAATAATTGTCAAAACCACAACTGCGACTGTACCTGTTGGACACTGATCTGACCATGTCCCAAGAATTCGGAAAGAAGGCAGAAAAATGGGTCTGGACCAGGGTTAAGCAGAAAGCTCATGGTGGTGGGGACCAGAAGAGTGGGGAGAAGGGTAAAGACAAAAATGAGTCTTCACAAGGTCCCCAAAACCTGCCTCTGGGGGTGGCTTCCAATCCTCTACTTCCCCTGGAAAGAAACCTTGTGGTGTTACCTGTGTAAGGAGAAAGGCCATAGGCCAAGGAATGCTAACTGTCTTAACCTCTTCAATGCGTCGGACGGCCCTCGGCCGTCCGACGCCACGGTGGGCGTGTGTGTCGGACGGCCAGGCGCCGTCCGAACTGCGCACGCGTCATTTTTTTCCGCACCGCAGCAGAATGTCCGCCGCGGCGAAGCGGTTAAGGCCAACACCAAGGCCAGTACCAAGGAAGCTCCTACTACTCGTTTTTACCTTGGATTCTGAAGTGGGTTCTGGCCTAGTCAGAATACCAACTCAGGCTGTCCTGGTCTGTTACAGTGGCATGGACCTTGCAATTTTACTTGCAAGTCCCACTAACTTGGGCAAGTACAGACAACACCCTTTGATCAATGATCAATAAGCTATGGCTTACAGGGACACAGGGGCTAGTGTCACAACGGTGACAGATAAACTTGTGTCCCCGAACATCAATACTAGGTCATCTTTACCAAGTGACCAGCCAGCAATGACAGGACTGATCACTCATTGGCTGGGGAGGAGTAACTGGCCCTAAAAAAGTTATGGTTTCCCAGACCTACCTGTAGAATGTCTCTTGCGCAGTGATTTAGTGTGGAGAGGTGTGGCTCACTGGTTAGAGGTGGCAGATCCGCAAGCAGAGAATCGGCCAGGGACCAGGGTTCAATTCCCGACGCGGCAGGGTCGTGGACCAGGGTCAAAACGGACTCGATAATTCTCGCCTCGGTACCTACTCTAACCAGGAACACACTCGGCAACTCTGGGCATTAGCTTGCCTCATCTCCACAACGGCCCCCCACATTCGCCGGGGATGCCTGGTTTCACCTTGGAGATACCCAGGAGGGACCTTCTCTCAGGGATAGCCAGGACGGGTTCCCCAGCGGTCTACAGCGCCACGACGCCTCAGGGCAGCAGTGCGCTTTACAAGACACATACATTTACATTTACATTTACATTTAAGGTGATCTACTCCCCCCAACTCGTACATCTGAGTTGGGTGAGCGCCAAGATACTCCTTGGAGTGGTAGTAGCGCTATAGAAATAGACCTTACATTACATTACATTACATTTAGAAATGTCATCTTGGTGTGAAGCGGAGTACAGGACACATGCAGAAATGATGGGAATATCTGCCAGTGTATTTGCTGTCACCAATCCTCAGGCCCACCAGCTAGGCACTGAGGGAGCACTGGATCCTGGAAAAATAGACTAGCTGGCTCCTAAGAGAAGGAACTGGAAGGGTAAGGAATTATTCTACCCCCAAACTCCCAGTGAAAGTCAGTCTTCTGAGGGAGGTCATCTCAGCTCCTCTGAAGGAAATGTCCCAAAGGAACTTTGGCCTGATCAGGCAGAGTTCTTGGGGGCAAAGGGCTCCTCCAGGGTAGAGTTGAGCTGAAATCCTGTACCTCTCTTGAACAACTCAGACAGCAAGCTGCTGCTGAGGAGACAGGGGATGTGGGTCCCAGAAGATATATTGGGAAAATGGCCTTCTGTTCTCTGAGTGTAGAGATCCCAAGCCTGGTGCCACCATGAGGTTGGTAATACCTCTGAAGGTCAGGGGTGTTCTTCTATTTCTTCTATCCCTAGCACATATTTCTCTTGCAGGACATCTTGGGCAAAGCAAGACTGCGGACAGTCATTTTCACTGGCCCCACATGTCTCAAGACACCAAGGAGTATTGTCACTCCTGTGTAGCTTGCTAAGCCAGTGATGTCAGGTGGCACTACAAAGGTCCCCTTAATTCCACTTTCAGGGGTTTGGATTCCATTTGAGAGGGTGGAGATAGACATTGTTGGTCCCTTAAACCCTCCAACAGCATCTGGACACCAGTTACATCCCAGTGGTGGTGGACCATGCCACTAGGTATCCAGAGGCTATTCCCCTTAGGACCAGTACAGCTCCTGTAGGGGTCTAGGGTCCTTCTGGGAGTCTTTTCCAGAGTGGGGTTTCCTAAGGAGGTCTTGGCAGACAGAGGTACAAACTTCATGTCTAGTTACATCACTGCTATGTGTAAAGAGTGTGGAGTAAACTAAAAGTTCACCACACCCTATCATCCACAATGCAATGGGATTGTTGAAAGGTTTAACAAGACCCTAAAGGATATGATCATGGGACTTCCAGAAAAGCTGAGGCGAAAATGGGATGTCTTACTACCCTGCCTTCTCTTTGCCTACAGAGAGGTTCCTCAGAGGGGGATTTGAACTTCTGTTTGGACATCCAGGTAGGAGTACACTGTGACTGGTTAAGGAGGGCTGGGATCAGCCTCTCAAACCTCCTAAGCAAGATATTGTGGAGTATGTCCTTGGACTGCATTCACATATGGCTGAGTATATGAAGAAGGCCGGCAAAAACCTAGAGGCCAGCCAGGAGCTTCAGAAAGCTTGGCATGACCAAAATGCTGTCCTGGTCAGAAAGTGTGGGTGTTGGAGTCTGTGGCCCCAGTAGCTCTCCAAGAAAAATGCAGTGGCCCCCACACCATCCTCGAGAAAAAAAGGTGGGTCACCTACTTGGTTGACCTAGGCACTCCTAGAAGTCCCCACAGGGTACTTCATGTGAACCGCCTAATGCCTTTTGTTGACAGGGCTAACATAAGCTTGCTCATGGCCACAAATGAGACAGTAGGAGGAGTGACCCTCTCCCGGATATCCTCTCTCAGGACCCTGTTGATGGGTCAGTTGATGGAGAAGCTTTGGCAGGCAGCCTCACTGACCACCAGCAAGCTGATTGCAGGCAAGTCCCCAAACAGTTTACACACTTGTTCTTTCTGACTCTTAAGTCAAACCCCCTGGTGTACCCATGAAGTGGACACAGGTGACTGTCTGCCTTTGAAGAATAACATTTACAGACAGCCTGACCACGTCAGAGATTGAATCAGGACTGAGGTCCAAAAGATGCTGGAGTTGGGGGTCATTGAGCCTTCAGAACTCCACGGCTAGTCTAGTAGTCCTTCTGCCAAAACCTCACAACTAAGATGGTAAGAAAGAGATGAGGTTTTGCGTAGACTATGGAGGACTCAATGCAGTCACTAGTACTGGTGCACCTCCAATTCCCAGGGCAGATGTGCTAATTGATACTTTGGCCTCAACCAAGTATCTTCGTACATTTGACCTTAATGCTGGCTACTGGCAAATCAGACTCTCTGAGGATGCCAAGCCGAAAATACATCATTCCAACCCCTAGTGGGCATTATCAATTTACTGTAATGCCCTTTGGCTTGAAGAATGCACCTGCCACATTTCAGAGGTTGGTGAACAAAGTTCTCACATGTCTGGAAGCCTATAGTGCAGCATACCTAGATGGTATTGCTGGTTTTAGCTCCAACTGGGAAGATCACCAGGTCCACCCTAGGAATGTTCTGGAAGTCCTGCAAATAGCAGGCTTCACTATCAAGGCCAACAAGTGCCAGATACGGCAAAGCAAGGATGTGTACATGGGTCACCTGGTAGGTGGAGACCAAGTTTAACCATTGGAGAGCAAAATACAGAACATAAAGGACTAGGTTGCTCCCACTATGCAAACTCAGGTCAGAGCTTTCTTGGGCCTCACTAGATACTACAGGAAGGTTGCTAAGTGTGTCCATAATGACTCCCCTTAATAATCTCACCTCCAAAAGAATGCCTAAGAAAGTTAAGTGGACAGTTAGCTGTCAGAAGACATCTGATGACCTGAAGCAGGCCTTGTGCACTGCTCCCATTCTGCAAAGTCCTGATTACTCTAAAACCTTCATTGTCCAGACAGATGCTTCTGAGATAGGGGGTAGGAGTAGGAGATGTTCTATCACAACTTAATGCAGAGATCCAGGGCCCACAAATAGGTATAATAAGCAGAAGATTGAACCCCGGGGAGAAATGATGGTCAGCTATTGAAAGGGAGGTCTTTGCTGTGAACTGGGCCTTGAAGAAGTTGAGGCCATACTTCTTTGGTACTAAATTAATTGTTCAGACTGGCCCTAAGCTCCTCTTATGGCTTAAAAAGATGAAGCGTAAAAATCCCAAACTTTTGAGGTGGTCCATTTGCCTACAGGGGATGAACTTTTCTGTGGAACATAGACCTGGGTGTAACCATGCCAACCCAGAAGGACCCTCCAGATATTTCCACTTAGAAAATGAAGATTCCACTGGGCAAGGATAGTCTCATCTCCTTTCATTTGGGGTGTATAGGAAAGTAGGATCTTCTTTCATGATTAGCCCACCGTTTTGCTGGGCTCATTCTGTTTTATGACTCGTAAGACTAGGATCCTGCTAATCAGGACACCAGTCACGGTGCTTTCTCCCTAAATTTGACAATGATAAGTACTTTGATACCTTCCCAATGGGCTACTGGTGGATCCATGTAAGTCCCTAGTATATGGTACTAAGGTACCCCGGGCATAGGTACACCGGGGGTCTACCATTAGTTGCAGCATGTATTATGCCAACCATGGGAGACCACTCAACCGGTGACTACAGGCCTGTCATTGCTGAGTAAGTTGGTGCTAGCACTTCTTACTGCAGATCTAAGTTTCCTTATATCTGAGGTCAATGCACTTAAAACCTATAACTCACCCCTAAGGCAGGAGGCAGGGTGCTCAGTTATAAATTATAAATGAGCAGGAGCCCTGTAGGACACCCCCTACAAACCTCTGAATCGATTCTCCAGGCTTTGTAAGTGCAGTCAGCCAATATAGTGGTCATGCATCATTACGAGATGGCTAACTATATATTGGCTGTGCCGAATCTGGGCATCTTTGGTATTAAACATGTTGAAGTCATACCCCAACACTGTTACTGGTGTTGAAGGTATGATTCCATGGATCGGGGGCTCCTCTGGGAACTGTGGCGGCTGGCACAGGTAAGTGCGGTGTGCCGGGGCAGGGAGTGGCAGGGGGGAAGCCAGCAGACGACAGAATAGGTATTAAATATTTATTTAATTATACCTACGGAATAGGTATTACATATTTATTTAATGATACCTACTCCGTAGTCTGTCAACTTTCCCCCTTCCCACCCCCCGTGCCCCACCATGTTTACATGTGCTGGCCGTCGCTCTCCGGGAAGCTCCTAGTGCTCCCGATAACAGCCTCCCAGGGTTTGTCAGCAAGCTAGTGCTGCTGACGACTCCAGACACAATTCTGCCCTACTGCTGTTAAGCTGAGCTTGAGCAGGGGAAGGTAGAACAATACGTATCCTGTCACAAGGAGGTGTGACCACCTCCAAGACAGGACTTAGTGTATTGGGCTGGGGTGGGGGCGTTTGCTAGTGCCACCAGACTGCACAAAAGGACACATTTAGTGCCCTATTTGCATTCTCCAGTTGGAAGCATTTCAGGGAGCCCTTGGCTCCAGCTCTGGCGCAAAACTGGACAAAGAACATGGGAGTATCCTCACCTCTGTCCAGCCCCTCCTCTGAGAGGGAGCCATGAATCGTTCCAATCCTCTCCCTAGGGTACTTAAGTGCTTTCCTATGTGTGGCTCTTCAGATTCGTCGTGCGTAAGATTAAAAACCGAAACCACTTCAACTTCGACCGTCTGGACACCTTGGACTTTGCTGGACTTTGCCTCTAACCCAGACTGCACCAAGAAAGACACTTGCTGCACCTGGTCTTGCTGTTCTGCAAGTCTTCTCCGTTGCCTGTGCTTCAACCAGGTTCTTCGCCAGGCCTGTGGGCATCAAAGACACCAGGAGGAATCTCCCTTGGAGTGAAGGAGTCACTCCCCTGCATCTGCAGGCACCACAACAAAGCTGACTGGTCTGCTGCTCCTGACATACCACGGACTCCGAAAGGCTCAGCAATAGAGGTGGTGGTTCGGTAACCCCTTCAAGGCTTGACCTATCCTCTCAGAAAATTTGAGACTAATATGCCTTGCTGGAACTGGTGGAAAAGTAGCCCTGTGCACCGCATCAACTTGCTGATGCCAGGGCTAGTTGGCTCTGTACTCCAGAGATACTCGAGCTACAAGAAGCTCCAGCCTCCAGCATCTCTTCCTGCCAAGGGGGGGCATGGTCAAGCAAGATGGCGGAGGAGTCATGTTCTCTGAGAGCTCCCGCTGCCTCTACATCCGACAAGCATCCTGACGGTGATAAACTACTCATCACCCGGAACATATCAGGTTCCTCTTTCCCTAGCTATGCATGCATTGCTGACAATATCGGAGTAAGGAGCAAGAAGATACAGGGTGGATTTGGTTGCGGCGGCTGGAACTGAACGGCCATCTTGTGCACCCTGGCGGCCTGGTGAACGACACAGTGGAGGAAAGTGAGTAAAAAGATACCACTGATCCAACTTTCAAGGGATCGCCTGGGAGCTGATCAATGGGAATTGCTGCTGACACGAGCGGAGCAGAGACGAAGGTGAGCTGCACTGCACCTGTCCATGCCGGCCGCTGGAGGAATCGGAGAACCTCTTCCCTTAGGCACTGCGCTGAGGACTGGCGGGTGCTATATGAGTGGCCGGGGAGCCGTGTAGCACCCGTAATGAACGCTCTGTGCCCCTGACTGAACTTTTTTGTTAATGCGGGGATAGTTGGCGGAAGAAAGCGCTGGCGTGGCCTGGCCTGGCTGCTAAGGAACAATCGAGGGGTAGTCTTTGTTAGCAGGAGACGCACAAGGCCTGCAGGCGTGGTACCAGACCCGGAAGCACTGAAACGGAGTGCTGTGAGCCGGCTGACAGAAGCGCCTCAGAGGCGGTTCGGGGACGGTGGAAACATACACCCTGACCTGGTTATCGCTGTGGCCCTGCTGGGAGGGGAAGGCCAGCTGCTGCAAGTTACTGAGATTGAATTGGAGCTCTCGGGCCGCCAAAGCCGCTGGCGGACCCTCCTAACGCAGGGAGATGAGATTGACTATCAACACCCTGAGAATATCTTGAGATCCGAACGGGAAATATAAGAACCAGACTTCCGGCGTAAAAAGAGGGCACCCCGCAATACTGGTGAGAGTAAGAATACTGATAGCCAATGGTGATGATCACAGCTGCAATAATTAAGCAAATCTTACAGGGAAGTTTGAAGCAACAGTCGCTGCACAATAGCAGCAAGTAAAACTATCTAGCTGAAGCAGAGGAACTTTCTTAAACTGCCTTCCTAGAAGTAACAGGGGCGATAACATCCAATAGCAATCCTATATTTTGTAACAGTGCTGGGGACCATGCTCTTGGGTGTCACAAAGCTAAGGATAAATTATGGAGAAAGATAAAGGACACAAGAAAGCCTAGACTAACAAAATCTCCAATAACGCCCAACCACTACCACTGTAACAAGGGGCCCAGATGTCAACGCTGCCAGCGGATGCAGAGACACCGGCGCAGATCACTGACCGGCCTCAATACGGAAAACATATGGCACAGCGACAAGACGCCAGACAGCCGCACTGCCCACAAAAACGCCATCCGCAACCACCACCACCTCATCAGGACCGCCAAAAGGACCTCCTTCACAGACCGCCTTGACAACAACGAACACAAAAGCATGGAGCTCTTCACCATCGTGAAGGAACTCTCCAGCTCCAATGCCAACGACATCCCACCATCGCAAGCCCTGTGCGACTCCTTTGCCACCTTCTTTCACCGGAAAATCACCAACATCCACGACAGCTTCAGACACCGGACGACCCCTACCGACCACACCGCACCGAACCCACCGCACCCCACCGCCCACGACACCCTGACAACCTGGGCCAATGTGAGCATCGATGACACACTCAAGACCATGGGAACGATCCACTCCGGATCCCCGTCCGACCCTCTCCCGCACCACATCTTCAACAAAGCTAGCAATTCCATCGCACCCCACCTGCACAAAATCATCAACCTCTCCTTCGAGACCGCCACATTCCCTGAGAACTGGAAGCACGCAGAGATCAACGCCCTACTGAAGAAACCCAAGGCGGATCCGAGCGACCTCAAGAACTTCCGACCCTACTCCCTCCTTCCGTTCCCAGCAAAGGTCATCGAGAAGATAGTAAACACCCAGCTCACCCATCACCTCGAAGACAACAACATCCTGGACCCGTCCCAATCAGGATTCCGCAGCAACCACAGCACATCAGGATCCTGCTAGACAACGGCGAGACGGCGGCCCTCATCCTCCTGGACCTCTCCGCCGCCTTCGACTCCGTCTGCCACCGCACACTACGCACGCACCTCCACGACGCAGGGATCCGAGATAAGGCCCTGGACTGGACCACCTCCTTCCTCTCCGGCAGAACTCAGAGAGTCCGCCTCCCCCGTTCCGATCCGATGCCTCCGAGATCATCTGCGGCGTCCCTCAAGGATCTTCCCTCAGCCCGACGCTGCTCAACGTCTACATGGCACCACTAGCACGCATTGCCCAACAGCACGCCCTCAACATAATCTCCTACGCCGACGACACCCAGCTGATCCTCTCCCTCACCAAGGACCCCCTCACCGCCAAATCCAACCTCCACCAGGGAATGAAGGCCGTCACAGACTGGATGGAGGACAGCTGCCTCAAACTGAACACAGACAAGACGGAATTCCTCATCCTCGGATGCCAACGCAGAAGGACCCTCCAGATATTTCCACTTAGAAAATGAAGATTCCACTGGGCAAGGATAGTCTCATCTCCTTTCATTTGGGGTGTATAGGAAAGTAGGATCTTCTTTCATGATTAGCCCAACGTTTTGCTGGGCTCATTCTGTTTTATGACTCGTAAGACTAGGATCCTGCTAATCAGGACACCAGTCACGGTGCTTTCTCCCTAAATTTGACAATGATAAGTACTTTGATACCTTCCCAATGGGCTACTGGTGGATCCATGTAAGTCCCTAGTATATGGTACTAAGGTACCCCAGGCATAGGTACACCGGGGGTCTACCATTAGTTGCAGCATGTATTATGCCAACCATGGGAGACCACTCAACCGGTGACTACAGGCCTGTCATTGCTGAGTAAGTTGGTGCTAGCACTTCTTACTGCAGATCTAAGTTTCCTTATATCTGAGGTCAATGCACTTAAAACCTATAACTCACCCCTAAGGCAGGAGGCAGGGTGCTCAGTTATAAATTATAAATGAGCAGGAGCCCTGTAGGACACCCCCTACAAACCTCTGAATCGATTCTCCAGGCTTTGTAAGTGCAGTCAGCCAATATAGTGGTCATGCATCATTACGAGATGGCTAACTATATATTGGCTGTGCCGAACTTGGGCATCTTTGGTATTAAACATGTTGAAGTCATACCCCAACACTGTTACTGGTGTTGAAGGTATGATTCCATGGATCGGGGGCTCCTCTGGGAACTGTGGCGGCTGGCACAGGTAAGTGCGGTGTGCCGGGGCAGGGAGTGGCAGGGGGGAAGCCAGCAGACGACAGAATAGGTATTAAATATTTATTTAATTATACCTACGGAATAGGTATTACATATTTATTTAATGATACCTACTCCGTAGTCTGTCAACTTTCCCCCTTCCCACCCCCCGTGCCCCACCATGTTTACATGTGCTGGCCGTCGCTCTCCGGGAAGCTCCTAGTGCTCCCGATAACAGCCTCCCAGGGTTTGTCAGCAAGCTAGTGCTGCTGACGACTCCAGACACAATTCTGCCCTACTGCTGTTAAGCTGAGCTTGAGCAGGGGAAGGTAGAACAATACGTATCCTGTCACAAGGAGGTGTGACCACCTCCAAGACAGGACTTAGTGTATTGGGCTGGGGTGGGGGCGTTTGCTAGTGCCACCAGACTGCACAAAAGGACACATTTAGTGCCCTATTTGCATTCTCCAGTTGGAAGCATTTCAGGGAGCCCTTGGCTCCAGCTCTGGCGCAAAACTGGACAAAGAACATGGGAGTATCCTCACCTCTGTCCAGCCCCTCCTCTGAGAGGGAGCCATGAATCGTTCCAATCCTCTCCCTAGGGTACTTAAGTGCTTTCCTATGTGTGGCTCTTCAGATTCGTCGTGCGTAAGATTAAAAACCGAAACCACTTCAACTTCGACCGTCTGGACACCTTGGACTTTGCTGGACTTTGCCTCTAACCCAGACTGCACCAAGAAAGACACTTGCTGCACCTGGTCTTGCTGTTCTGCAAGTCTTCTCCGTTGCCTGTGCTTCAACCAGGTTCTTCGCCAGGCCTGTGGGCATCAAAGACACCAGGAGGAATCTCCCTTGGAGTGAAGGAGTCACTCCCCTGCATCTGCAGGCACCACAACAAAGCTGACTGGTCTGCTGCTCCTGACATACCACGGACTCCGAAAGGCTCAGCAATAGAGGTGGTGGTTCGGTAACCCCTTCAAGGCTTGACCTATCCTCTCAGAAAATTTGAGACTAATATGCCTTGCTGGAACTGGTGGAAAAGTAGCCCTGTGCACCGCATCAACTTGCTGATGCCAGGGCTAGTTGGCTCTGTACTCCAGAGATACTCGAGCTACAAGAAGCTCCAGCCTCCAGCATCTCTTCCTGCCAAGGGGGGGCATGGTCAAGCAAGATGGCGGAGGAGTCATGTTCTCTGAGAGCTCCCGCTGCCTCTACATCCGACAAGCATCCTGACGGTGATAAACTACTCATCACCCGGAACATATCAGGTTCCTCTTTCCCTAGCTATGCATGCATTGCTGACAATATCGGAGTAAGGAGCAAGAAGATACAGGGTGGATTTGGTTGCGGCGGCTGGAACTGAACGGCCATCTTGTGCACCCTGGCGGCCTGGTGAACGACACAGTGGAGGAAAGTGAGTAAAAAGATACCACTGATCCAACTTTCAGGGGATCGCCTGGGAGCTGATCAACGGGAATTGCTGCTGACACGAGCGGAGCAGAGACGAAGGTGAGCTGCACTGCACCTGTCCATGCCGGCCGCTGGAGGAATCGGAGAACCTCTTCCCTTAGGCACTGCGCTGAGGACTGGCGGGTGCTATATGAGTGGCCGGGGAGCCGTGTAGCACCCGTAATGAACGCTCTGTGCCCCTGACTGAACTTTTTTGTTAATGCGGGGATAGTTGGAGGAAGAAAGCGCTGGCGTGGCCTGGCCCGGCTGCTAAGGAACAATCGAGGGGTAGTCTTTGTTAGTAGGAGACGCACAAGGCCTGCAGGCGTGGTTCCAGACCCGGAAGCACTGAAACGGAGTGCTGTGAGCCGGCTGACAGAAGCGCCTCAGAGGCGGTTCGGGGACGGTGGAAACATACACCCTGACCTGGTTATCGCTGTGGCCCTGCTGGGAGGGGAAGGCCAGCTGCTGCAAGTTACTGAGATTGAATTGGAGCTCTCGGGCCGCCAAAGCCGCTGGCGGACCCTCCTAACGCAGGGAGATGAGATTGACTATCAACACCCTGAGAATATCTTGAGATCCGAACGGGAAATATAAGAACCAGACTTCCGGCGTAAAAAGAGGGCACCCCGCAATACTGGTGAGAGTAAGAATACTGATAGCCAATGGTGATGATCACAGCTGCAATAATTAAGCAAATCTTACAGGGAAGTTTGAAGCAACAGTCGCTGCACAATAGCAGCAAGTAAAACTATCTAGCTGAAGCAGAGGAACTTTCTTAAACTGCCTTCCTAGAAGTAACAGGGGCGATAACATCCAATAGCAATCCTATATTTTGTAACAGTGCTGGGGACCATGCTCTTGGGTGTCACAAAGCTAAGGATAAATTATGGAGAAAGATAAAGGACACAAGAAAGCCTAGACTAACAAAATCTCCAATAACGCCCAACCACTACCACTGTAACAAGGGGCCCAGATGTCAACGCTGCCAGCGGATGCAGAGACACCGGCGCAGATCACTGACCGGCCTCAATACGGAAAACATATGGCACAGCGACAAGACGCCAGACAGCCGCACTGCCCACAAAAACGCCATCCGCAACCACCACCACCTCATCAGGACCGCCAAAAGGACCTCCTTCACAGACCGCCTTGACAACAACGAACACAAAAGCATGGAGCTCTTCACCATCGTGAAGGAACTCTCCAGCTCCAATGCCAACGACATCCCACCATCGCAAGCCCTGTGCGACTCCTTTGCCACCTTCTTTCACCGGAAAATCACCAACATCCACGACAGCTTCAAACACCGGACGACCCCTACCGACCACACCGCACCGAACCCACCGCACCCCACCGCCCACGACACCCTGACAACCTGGGCCAATGTGAGCATCGATGACACACTCAAGACCATGGGAACGATCCACTCCGGATCCCCGTCCGACCCTCTCCCGCACCACATCTTCAACAAAGCTAGCAATTCCATCGCACCCCACCTGCACAAAATCATCAACCTCTCCTTCGAGACCGCCACATTCCCTGAGAACTGGAAGCACGCAGAGATCAACGCCCTACTGAAGAAACCCAAGGCGGATCCGAGCGACCTCAAGAACTTCCGACCCTACTCCCTCCTTCCGTTCCCAGCAAAGGTCATCGAGAAGATAGTAAACACCCAGCTCACCCATCACCTCGAAGACAACAACATCCTGGACCCGTCCCAATCAGGATTCCGCAGCAACCACAGCACATCAGGATCCTGCTAGACAACGGCGAGACGGCGGCCCTCATCCTCCTGGACCTCTCCGCCGCCTTCGACTCCGTCTGCCACCGCACACTACGCACGCACCTCCACGACGCAGGGATCCGAGATAAGGCCCTGGACTTGACCACCTCCTTCCTCTCCGGCAGAACTCAGAGAGTCCGCCTCCCCCGTTCCGATCCGATGCCTCCGAGATCATCTGCGGCGTCCCTCAAGGATCTTCCCTCAGCCCGACGCTGCTCAACGTCTACATGGCACCACTAGCACGCATTGCCCAACAGCACGCCCTCAACATAATCTCCTACGCCGACGACACCCAGCTGATCCTCTCCCTCACCAAGGACCCCCTCACCGCCAAATCCAACCTCCACCAGGGAATGAAGGCCGTCACAGACTGGATGGAGGACAGCTGCCTCAAACTGAACACAGACAAGACGGAATTCCTCATCCTCGGATGCCAACGCAGAAGGACCCTCCAGATATTTCCACTTAGAAAATGAAGATTCCACTGGGCAAGGATAGTCTCATCTCCTTTCATTTGGGGTGTATAGGAAAGTAGGATCTTCTTTCATGATTAGCCCAACGTTTTGCTGGGCTCATTCTGTTTTATGACTCGTAAGACTAGGATCCTGCTAATCAGGACACCAGTCACGGTGCTTTCTCCCTAAATTTGACAATGATAAGTACTTTGATACCTTCCCAATGGGCTACTGGTGGATCCATGTAAGTCCCTAGTATATGGTACTAAGGTACCCCGGGCATAGGTACACCGGGGGTCTACCATTAGTTGCGGCATGTATTATGCCAACCATGGGAGACCACTCAACCGGTGACTACAGGCCTGTCATTGCTGAGTAAGTTGGTGCTAGCACTTCTTACTGCAGATCTAAGTTTCCTTATATCTGAGGTCAATGCACTTAAAACCTATAACTCACCCCTAAGGCAGGAGGCAGGGTGCTCAGTTATAAATTATAAATGAGCAGGAGCCCTGTAGGACAACCCCTCCGCTTGGGACGACTCTTGGTGGCCCACGTCACTGGGGTACCCCCCAGCCCCCACCTACCACGCACGCAACCTGGGAGTCATCCTCGACTCGAAACTCTCCATGACCAAACAAGTCAACGCAGTCTCCTCCGCATGTTCCGCAAGATCCACAGATGGATCCCAACAAACATGAGGAAAACAGTCACCCAGGCCCTAGTAAGCAACAGACTCGACTACGGAAACGCCCTCTACGCCGGAGCCTCGTCCAAGCTCATCAACAGACTACAGAGAATCCAGAACGCCCCTGCACGCCTGATTCTCGACGTCCCACGCCGCGACCACATCACCCCCCACCTGAGGAACCTGCACTGGCTTCCCATCGACAAAAGAATCTCCTTCAAGCTCCTGATCCACGCACACAAGGCACTCCACAAAACCAGCCCAGCCTATCTCAACAGTCGACGTTCCTTCTACGTACCCAACAGGAAACTCCGCTCCGCTGACCACGCCCTGGCCACAGTCCCTCACATCCGGAGAACTACTTCTCCCATCACGCCGCCAAGACCTGGAACACCCTCCCCCTCTACTTGCGACAAACCGAAGACCTGCTGACCTTCAGGAGACAACTCAAAACCTGGCTCTTCGACCAATAGCAGCAGCTCCCCCCCCCCCCCCCGCCCCAGCGCCTTGAAACCCTCACGGGTATGTAGTGTGCCTTACAAATTTCATGATTGATTGATTGAATAAATAACGGAAGTGATAACAGCTATCCACGCTACGAGGGATGAACAAAAAACCAAGATTGACTCTGTGGCTGTTGATTTGAACCTGCTGCGTTGCGACCTGCGAAAAGTCGCAGAACGAGTGACAACTACTGAACAAACTGTCGATACACTGCAAACAGAGATGAGCACATTAAGGGACATCGTGATCAGTCTACTGCAAAAAGTGGTACGTCTAGATGCACAGGCCGAAGATGCTGAAGGAAGGTCGTGACAAAAGAATCTCCGATTTGTCGGATTCCCTGAAAAATCAGAAGGTCCGTCAACAGAGCTATTTCGGGAAGAATGGCTGATTGGCATAATGGCCCCACAGAAACCTTCTACTTCTTCACAGTAGAGAGGGCGCACCAGGCGCTGATCCCCCCCCCCCCCCCACCGAAGCCGGGGGCACCTCCAAGAGCCATCATAGCCCACTTTCTTAATTTCCGGGATCGAGATTTAATATAGGAATTATCACGCAACAAAGGCCAGCTAACCTATGAAGGTCACCAGATCGCAATCTACTCTGATTATGTGGGAAAAGTGCAGGAGCAGAGGTGATCCTTTCTAGACGTGAAGAGCTGCATGAGAGACTTGAACCTCCGATAAGTCTTTTCTTCCTGGTAAAATTGCGGGTAGAACACGGCGGCAAAACATTATTTTTCTTCTCGGCAGGAGAAGCAGCGGACTGGCTGGACGCAAGAGGTTCACCGGGGGCCTGTCTGCTCCCCTCCACGACGACACCAAAGAAGCCTGGGACTCAAAGTCAATCAAGGAATCGTCAGCACCAGGGACCTTTCGCAGAGCACTACTAAGAGCCGTGGTCCCTCCAGGATGCCCTGATGGCACACTACAAGCATCGGACGTAGTGCTAGACTCAAGACCATCATCAGTGGGACGCCCATTAAGCAGTAATGTGAGTGAGGACACAGACACTTAAAGGAGAAAGTGTTGAACATATATGAACTGATCGGACTCCCTCGGCACATGTGAACAGTATATTTGGTAAGACTGAACTATTAAGGGGAATGGGAGAGAACACCAACATATTACAGAGTTTGTCACAATCTTAAATTGATGTTGGGGGCCTGGGACCCCCGCTAGAGGTTGGTGCCTGTCGATGGAGCTGGAGGCAAGTTCTTGCACCTCGACAGCCATCCAACCACTTAGCTAGAATGGGGTGAGAGGGAGGATACTTGAGTTTGGTTGTTTTCTACCTCCTTAAGGTTATGAGTTGGGGGTTAGGCTAAACATGGCATGGGTGGGGAATGTGAAACTACCCAAGGGGAGGGGGACAGTTGGGGTAGTTATGTTTGAAAATAAACAGACCGTCAGTTGTGGGGATCCAATGAGAGAAAAAGTTATAATGTATGATTTGCTAGTAGTGATCACCTTTCTATGTGCAGAGTTTAATGATCCTAGATGGAGTGGCAAACGCAATGTGTAGAGGCAACCACTATGAGCAAGTTAATCACATGAAATGGATGTATGATTAAACAACTACCACTTCAACAACGAATGCCTAAACCACGCAGGTTGAACCACGACCAAAGCCAAACCACTACATTCTGAACAACGACTTCCTAAACCACGAAAATGAATTAATTGCCATGTTACCCGAATCTACCACTACCTTCAAATCTATGCAAGATTGAAACTTTAAAAAATTGTATTTAAATTAAACAACACTTTTTATTTTAACTATTTTTATTAATTAAACTTTAAATTTACAACCGAATATTCTTTTTCTTAAAATAAAGACGAACTTACAAACATGCAGTAATGTACGGCAAAAAAATATAAAATATTATTCCTTTATCTTTTTTCTCATAGAAAATTTTAATTTGGAAAAAAAATGGATTCCAGAACATATTTTCTTTTTTTTTTAAAGAACTGTCTCATATAAAACATATAATTAACGTCCAACCACCCTTTTGTGACCATTTCAACTGTGAAAACCAGATGGGAACAGTCACATCGAGCACAGTTCAAATTTGCATAATTAAAAATCAAACCTACAGTGCCATCTACTGGCCTAAAATTTAAATTTATTTAAAGTCTATTATATCAACAGCATAATTAAAATAAGGAAATGTATAAATCAATTAAACAAAAAGAACATTTGTAACTTTATTTAATTATTTACACTTACCTCTGGTTTTGGAGGTCGTGGTTCAGATATAGTAGTTGTTAAGAAGGTCGTGGTTCAGGTACAGGTCGTTATTTGGGAGTCGTTGATAAGCCCACTCGTTGTTAGGGATTCGTTATTAAGGTTGTTTCCCACATGGAATGTGCAAGGCATAGCTATGCTTGAGAAACGTAGGCGCATATTTGCCTATTTGAAAAGATATAAGGTGGCGGTGGCATGCCTCCAGGCGACTCATATTTGGGAGACTCTAGAAAATATTTCAATCAATCACTGCATTTGTAAAGCGCGCTACATACCCGAGAGGGTCTCTAGGCGCTGGGGGGTTGCTACTGGTCAAAGAGCCAGGTCTTGAGGAGTCTTCTGAAGGCCAGCAGGTCCTGGGTCTGTCGTAGGATGGTGGGGAGAGTGTTCCAGGTCTTGGCGGCGAGTTAGGAGAAGGATCTGCCGCCGGCGGTGGTTTTTCGGATGCGGGGGACTGTGGCGAGGGCGAGGTTGGCTGAGTGGAGGCTTCGGGTAGGGGTGTGGAAGCTGAGTCGGTTGTTGAGGTAGGTGGGTCCGGTGTTGTGCAGTGCTTTGTGTGCGTGGATCAGGAGCTTGAAGGTGATCCTTTTGTTGACGGGGAGCCAGTGCAGGCCTCTCAGGTGGAGTGTGATGTGGCTGCGGTGGGGGGCGTCGAGGATGAGCCGAGCCGGGCCGAGGCGTTCTGGATGTGTTGGAGTCGTCTCAGGAGCTTGTTTGTAGTTCCTGAGTAGAGGGCGTTCCCGTAGTCGAGTCTGTTGGTGATGAGGGCCTGGGTAACGGTTTTTCTCGTGTCGAGGGGGATCCATTTGAAGGTCCTGCGGAGCATACGGAGGGTGTTGAAGCAGGGCGCGGAGACGGCGTTGACTTGCCTGGTCATGGAGAGAGTGGAGTCGAGGATGACCCCCAGGTTGCGTGCGTGGTCCATGGGTTCCGGGGCTGTGCCTAGTGACGTGGGCCACCAAGAGTCGTCTTAGGCTGATGGGGTGGGTCTGAGAATGAGGACCTCAGTCTTGTCTGAGTTCAGCTTCAGTCTGCTGTCCTTCATCCAGTCAGCTACGGCCTTCATTCCTCTGTGGAGGTTAGCTTTGGCGTGGGGATCTTCGGTGAGGGATATGATCAGCTGAGTGTCGTCGGCGTAGGAGATGATGTTGAGGTTGTGTTGTCATGCGACGTGGGCGAGGGGGGCCATGTAGATATTGAACAGCGTCGGGCTGACGGAGGATCCCTGTGGGACGCCGCAGATGATCTCGGTGGTTTTGGAGCAGAACGGTGGGAGGCGGACGCTCTGGGTTCTGCCGGAGAGGAAGGATGTGGTCCAGGCTAGGGCCTTCTCTTGGATACCGGCGTCATGGAGGCGTGCTGATAGGGTGCGGTGGCAGACCGTGTCAAAGTCTGCTGATAGGTTCAGGAGGATGAGGGCGGCTGTTTCTCCTTTGTCCATCAGGGTCCGGATGTCGTCAGTGGCGGCGATGAGGGCGGTCTCGGTGCTGTGGTTGCTGCGAAAACCTGATTGGGAAGGGTCCTGGATGTTGTTAACTTCGAGGTAGCGGGTCAGCTGTTTGTTGACAATCTTCTCGGTCACTTTTGCCGGGAAAGGTAGCAGGGAGATGGGCCGGAAGTTCTTGATGTCCTTGGGGTCCGCCTTCTTCAGAAGGGCGTTGATCTCGGCGTGCTTCCACCTTTCTGGGAAGGTTTCTGTCTCGAAGGAACAGTTGATTGTTTTCCGGAGGTGGGGCGCGATGGTTGCGCTGGCTTTGTTGAAGACGTGGTGAGGGCAGGGGTCCGATAGGGATCCGGAGTGGATGGAGTTCATGGTTTTGATGGTGTCTTCGTCGCTGACGCTGGACCAGACGGCCAGGCGACTGGTGCGAGTGGCAGTCGCAGGGGTGGTGCACTCGGTGGTGGGTGCGGGGGGGTCGGAGTTGAAGCTGTCGTGGATGTCGGTGATCTTGCGGTGGAAGAAGGTGGCCAGGGAGTTGCACAGGTCTTGAGATGGCGGAATGTCGTTGGTGTTGGAGCTGGGGTTGGAGAGTTCTTTCACGATGCTGAAGAGCTCTTTGGTGTTGTGTGCGTTGTTGTCTAGGCGGTCCTTGAAGGCGGTCTTCTTGGCGGTCCTGATGAGTTGGTGGTGTCTGCGGGTGGCGCTCTTGAGGGCGGTGTGGTTGTCTGGTGTTCGGTCGTGGAGCCATTTCTTCTCCAGCTTCCGACAGGTGTGCTTGAAGATACGGAGGTCCTCGGTGAACCAGGCGGCTTTCTTGTTGGTGTGGTTGGTTGTAGAGGTCTTGAGAGGGGCGAGGGTGTTGGCGCAGTCGTTGATCCACTGTGTGAGGTTGGTCGCGGCGGTGTCTGGGTCGGTGGGTGGTCTCAGGGCGAGGGCGGTAGTCAGTTGGTCCTCGGTGACCTTGCCCCAGCAGCGGCATGGTAGCTGTTGGGTGCGGTGGTAGGTTTCCTGAAGGTGAAATGGACGCATCTGTGGTCGGTCCAGTGTGGTTCGGTGGGGTGGTTGAAGGATGCGTGGGGGCTTGCGGAGAAGATGGGGTCGAGCGTGTGTCCAGCGGCGTGGGTAGGTGTCGTTACGAGCTGTTTGAGTCCGAGGTTGGCGAGGTTGTCGATCAGGGCGGTGGAGTTGGCGTCGTTGTTGTTCTTGAGGTGGAAGTTCAGGTCCCCGAGGAGGATGTAGTCCGTGAAAGCGAGGGCGTGGGTGCTGATGAGGTCGGCGATGGTGTCACTGAACTGTGGGCGGGGTCCGGGAGGTCTGTAGATGAGAGTTCCTCTGAGGGTGGTGTTGGGGTCGGTGTGGATCTGGAAGTGCATGTGCTCGGCGGTGGTGAGGGTGTCATCGGTGTTCGTTGAGATTTTGATGGAGTCTTTGTGGATGATGGCGATTCCTCCTCCCACTCCGTTGGTGCGGTCTCTGCGGGAGATCTTGTAGCCCTGTGGGATGGCTATGGCGATGTCTGGTGCTGAGGTGGCGTTCAGCCAGGTCTCCGTCAGGAAGGTGACGTCGGGGGCGGTGGAGTCTAGGAGGTCCCAGAGTTCGATGGCGTGCTTGCGAGCGGAGCGGGTGTTGAGGAGGATGCAGCGGAGGTGGTTGGGTTCTCTGGCTGGTGGTGTGGAGGGTTGGATGCTGGTGAATCTGCAGTTCCGGCAGGTGAAAGGCCCCTGGGTGCGTTTCGGGGTGGCCCGGTAGCAGGGGTGGTCTCGTCTGGAGTTGAGTGCGTGGAGGGTGCTTGCGTCGTAGTGCAGTCTGGCGTTGCGGGGGGGCGGGGTCCGGGGGTTCTGGCGCTGGGTGCGGTCCAGGCGCGGACGGGCGCGGACGGGCGCAGACGGGCTTGCCTTAGGCGCGCGCGTGCATATGAGGGCAGAGGGAGGGAGGAGCAGGTGGGAGGTGGGAGCGGGGCGGCCAATGGGCGTGAAGGGGGCGGGGCCGCAGGGGCTCAGCGGTGGGAGAAAACCCAGGGAAAACCCGGGGAAAAAACGGCGGGAGAGGGAAAACAGAACACAGGGGTACAGAAAGCAAAACACAGGGGCACAGAATGAAAAAAACAAAGTGGCACAGAAAGCCAAGCGCAGGGGTACAGAATACAAAAGGGAGAGAGCAGTCATGCGGCAAAAGCGGCAACGGAGGTTCAACCCACAGGGGGCTGCGTTGTTGATTGATGGGGGGAGCGACCTGCCTGGTGACAGGGTCAAAGGTCGCTCTCTACCACCGCTTCGCGGCCTCCATATGAGGGCAGAGGGAGGGAGGAGCAGCTGGGAGGTGGGAGCGGGGCGGCCAATGGGAGTGAAGGGTGTGAGAAGTTGGCCTGATATATGATGTCACTAATTCTAGTGTACACCTTGTATCAGTCCAAACAACCCTTATGGTGATTGGTTGTAAAGTAAACCTTATAGACCAGCTATCCTAGGGGTAGCATGGACAAGAACAGTCTTAGGCTAAACTCTGTATGGCATGTGAAGCCAGCTGTTATACCATTTGTAATCCCTTGAATACCAAATGAAAGGACACCACAACAGATATATATAAAAATAGAATGTATTTATTCTAGTCAAACCCTCAGCACTCTTTATGAGATTCGAGGTAAGTACAACACAGTATTATTTAAGCATACATTAAGTCACACAGGTAAGTAATACAGTTAGGCCCTAGGGGCCACGCAAACCATATACTAAGTAAGTGGTATAAGGACCACTGTCACGAACACAGGATAGGCCTAGGGAATCGCTGGGGCTACACTATACTACCCAAGGTTAGGAAGTGGGAGGCCCACAGGATTCAGGTGCAGAATGGAAACACTCACGCGTAATGCGTAAAAGTCGATAGAAAAAGTAGTTATTAGAAATTAACAGTTTTAGGACACTTCTGATGTAACTAAGAAGTCGAGACTTGGAAACTAGACCCTAGGATAGTCAATACCCTTGTGAGTACCGGAGTACTCAAGTTACCTAGCCCACGGGCTGCGGGTGCATAGGTGTGAACTTGCGTTGGGTTTCGTCGTTGACTCCTATGGATGCCTGAAGGAAAGTTGCTGACAGGCAGTCAGTGAAGAGTGTCCGGTGGATCCCACGGATGGAATCAAGAAGGAAGGATACCTGCAAGCAGAAGGGACAGAGTCTAGGTCACCAGCAGGAGCCAGGAAGGAACCAGGAAGGAACCAGGCGATGTCGTGAAGATGCAGGTGAAGAGGTGAAGCTTGTCGCAGCAGCCACGGGTACCAGGAGGCGTCGAGGATGACCAGGACCAGGAGATGAGCTGTCCCACGAAGGCTCTTGCTGTCGGCGGAGTCGATGTCGAGCTAGGACCCAACAAGCCTTGGCAAGCGGAACCCACGCAGGATGGAGGACTTGCTTCTGCTGCAGACCAGGAAGGTCTGGGGTGCTTCTCCTTCACAGAGGAGCGGGGGCCAGTCTGGAGGAGCCGGACCAGCAAGATGAAAACAAAGGTTCGTCGTCGCAGAGGCTACTAGCCATCGGGCCAGCAACCGGACAACACGTCAAGCAACTCAGGTGCAGAAGGGCCCCACGCAGAACACGTGAAGTGTGGGGAGCTGATCTTCTTTGCAGATGGTGCTCGGGATTGGGGCTTCTCAATTCCCCAAGCACAGCCTCGAGGAAGCCTCAGAAGTCGCGCTAGTCAGTTACTAGCCACTTTTCCCAAGTCGCCGGTCCCACGTCCCTCGTCGCCTCCACGGGTCTCAGCTTCGCTGGAGATGTGGATCTGGTTCAGAGGTGTCTGGAAGTCTCGGCGCTGGTCAGTCTCTGCAGTCGTCCCTCGTAGGATCAGTCGCAAAGCAAGCAGCGGTCGCTGGATGGTGCCTGGTTGCCCAGGGTGGTCACTCCTTGGCCACAAGGGAGATTCTTCAGTCTTCTTCCTGAGGTCGAATGTCGAAGGTCCAGAGTTTCTGTTCAAGTTGCAGATTCAGGATAATCTAATTCTGCAGGGCTCAGCTACCTACTGATATACTGGGCTAGTGGGCTGGGCTACCTGCAAGGTCCCTCCTATGGGTGGGACCAGGAAGGGGAGTGGTTACACCCCCTTTCCTTTGTCCAGTTTCGCGCCAGAGCTGGGGCTGGAGTGCCCCAGCGCCGGTTTGAACTGGACTATGCATGGGACACCTTGTGTGCCCCAGGCAGTGTCTAGTTTCATTCATCCCTCCCTGCCCCAATACACTAAGGCCTGTCTGGGGTGGTGCTAGCACCTCCCAAGGCAGGAAGCCTATTGTCCAAGCCTCCCTCGCTGGAAGGACTCCCAGCAGCAGGAGGTCAGACTTGTATCTGTGGCAGCAGCATCCATTTTGTGATGCTGGGGCTCTGGTTAACTTTAACCGGGTAAGTAGGTTTCAACATGTCTTCTCCCTCTAGAAGGGAGGAATATTATCCTCATTGCCAGAAATGGTATGGGGGTATTATTCCAAAGTGTTAGACACCTTACACGACATGTTCCGATAAAGCCAAACCATAGTTACCATAACCGTTTAAGATTATAAGGTACTTTAAGAGTATATGGTAGGCTATATCATAGAACAGCTATAAGGACATGGTTCCGAAAGCTGCAGACAGGCACCATCTCACATGTTACCAAGCACTCTGCCTCCAGGATTGTTAAGGCCTGCCATAGGCGTGGCTGATAGGTACACATGTGTCTATATATAGGGTGGGTATAGGAATACTACACCTAAGCAAGGGGTGATTTACACAACCTTTCCCCAGCTGAGTGATCAGCCAGTTGTGTCATAATGGAAGGCCAGGCCAGGGGTGGCAGAATACATGCTGCAGCCCCTGGTAGGCCTAGGGTACACCTATGCCCTGGGTACCTAAGGTACACTATACAGGGGCCAATAAGGTGATCCTAACCAATTGGGCTATGCACCTAAAGTACATAGTATGAATTTAGAGAGAGAACAGCTGGGCTGTGGGTCTGATTAGCAGGCCCACAGCCACATCTAAGTCGAAAACCAGTGAAGCAAAAGCAAAAAGTGGGGGTGAACATAGAAAGCAGACCCTACTCTCCTACACACACCCCCCCCCCCAAACTTAGGGGCATTAAACTAACCTTGACCAGTTGAGTCTTCATGTTCTAAGTGGAAATATCTGGAGAGTCCATCTGCATTGGCATGGTCAGTCCCAGGTCTATGTTCCACTGTGAATCCATCCCCTGTAGGGAAATGGACCACCTAAGAAGTTTGGGATTTTCACCCTTCATCTGATTTAGCCACAAGAGGGGCTTATGGTCGGTATGAATCTTGAAGTGAGTGCCAAACAAGTATGGCCTCAGCTTCTTCAGGGCCCAAACCACAGCAAAGGCCTCCCTCTCAATACCTGACCAACGTTTCTCTCTAGTGGTCAGCCTTCTACTAATAAAAGCAATGGGCTGGTCTTGACCATCTATATTCAGTTGTGAAAGAACAGCTCCAACACCCAACTCAGAAGCATCTGTCTGGACAATAAACTCTTTGGAGTAGTCTGGACTTTTCAGAATAGGTGCACTGCACATGGCCTGCTTCAGGTCATCAAATGCTTTTTGACAGCTTACTGTCCACTGAACTTTCTTTGGCATTTTCTTAGAGGTCAAGTCGTTAAGTGGTGTCACAATGGACCCATAGTTCTTAACAAACTTTCTGTAGTACCCAGTCAGGCCCAAGAAAGCTCTGACCTGAGTCTGGGTAGTTGGAGGAGTCCAGTCCTTTATGGTCTGGATCTTGCTCTCCAGTGGTTGAACCTGACCCCCACCAACTAGGTGGCCCAGGTATACAACCTTGCTCTGCCCTATCTGGTACTTAGTGGCCTTGATAGTGAGGCCTGCCTTTTGCAGGGCCTCTAAAACATTCCTTAGGTGGACCAGGTGATCCTCCCAGGTGGAGCTAAAGACAGCAATATCATCAAGATAAGCTGCACAGTAGTCATCCAGGCCTGTAAGGACTTGATTCACCAACCTTTGGAAAGTGGCAGGTGCATTCTACAAACCAAAGGGCATTACCACAAATTGATAATGTCCTCCTGGGGTCGAGAAAGCAGTTTTGACTTTTGCACTTTCAGCTAGCCTGATTTGCCAGTAGCCAGCTGTGAGGTCAAATGTACTCAAAAACTTGGCAGCTGCCAATCTGTCAATGAGCTCATCTGCCCTAGGTATTGGGTGGGTGTTAGAAGGCGACCTCAGAGGGGCCCCGAGGGGGCCCTGACTGCCCTGAGACCCACCCTCGAGGTATCGTAGCCGGGCACTGGCGGGAGACTCCTCAGGGGAGGAACCTCGTACCTAGGATCGCACACTCGGCGCCACACGACAGAGAGACACCACACAAGGAGTTCTTAAGAGCAAATCTTTATCAGATCGGAGTGGTAGGATCTTTATGATCAGCAAGGCAGATATATACAAGCAGAGCGTGGGCTCCCAGAGTCTTGGAGGGGGTTAGGAGGTAGCGGGACAGTCTTTGGGGATATGGATCAAATGCAGGAGCGTACCCGGCGCACAGCTCACAATCCTCGAGCTGGGGGATACGCTTGTTGTTGTGGGGTCCGGCGGAACCAAGAGAGTCTGTGGGAGCCGCGAGTCACTCAGCAGGGCTCGGATACAAGTTCGGTGGTCTTACGATCTTCGAGGAGCCGCGAGTCACTCAGCAGGGCTCAAGCACAAGTTCGGAGGTCTTACGATCTTCAGGGAGCCGCGAGTCACTCAGCAGGGCTCAAGCGCAAGTTCGGAGGTCTTACGATCTTCAGGAAGCCGCGAGTCACTCAGCAGGGCTCAAGCACAAGTTCGGAGGTCTTACGATCTTCAGGGAGCCGCGAGTCACTCAGCAGGGCTCAGGTGTTCCAAGGCGAATCTGCCGGACAGTCCCAGAGCACCCCTTGTTATAGGGCGACTCCTCTTTGATGTCCGGAGTCTGTGCAGGCAGGGGTCTTGTCACCTGGGGGTCGCTTGTTGGGGTTTCCTGCCATTGTCTTTTGATCCTTTCAGGGCCGGGTCGGGAGGAGCCCCAGACACCCAGCAGGCGTGGAGCCAGCCCTCGGGGAGGCCGGCAGGTCGATCGAAACCCACCGTCCCAGGGAAGCGCAGGGGTGTGATAGAAACTGCTCCTCCCTCTCTCATCCCAAGGGGAGCGTGATGTCCTCCAGCCGGAGTGGCGCCTCTAGGCCAGGGTCGCGCTGGGGCCGGGTGGCCATCTTGGTGCATGAAGTGGGCACGCGGGCCCAGTGTGGCCGAAGGGCGGAAGGCCACGGACGGGGAAGGCTGGGTTGGGTGCGTGCGGGTTCTGGTGGGAAGGATCGGCGAGGCCGTGGGTTTAGGGGCTGGTGTGAGGTGCAGGGGTCATGTCTAGCTATGTTACGAGGGCCGGGTCTAACACGCGTCCCCCCCAGCTGAAAGCCGGAGAGAACTACCCATCTTCTTGGGGGTTCTCTTCGCTGAGGCGGAAGAACCGGGAGAGGCCATCGGCGTTGGCGTGGTCAGTCCCAGGGCGATGTTCCACGGTGAAATCCATCCCCTGGAGGGAGATTGACCACCGCAGTAGCTTGGGGTTTTCTCCTCGCATCTGCATGAGCCATCGCAAGGGGCGATGGTCGGTTTGGACCTTGAAATGGGTGCCGAACAGGTAAGGGCGTAGTTTCTTGAGGGCCCAGACTACGGCGAATGCCTCTCGCTCGATGGTGCTCCATCTCTGTTCCCTGGGCAATAGCCTTCGGCTGAGGAAGGCTACGGGCTGGTCTAGGCCTTGGTCATTTACCTGGGAGAGGACTGCCCCGATGCCACGCTCGGAGGCATCAGTTTGTACCACAAACTCTTTGGAGTAGTCGGGGGCCTAGAGGACGGGGGCAGTAAACATGGCCGCTTTCAGGGCCTCGAACGCCTCTTGGCAGGCAGGGGACCATTGCACCTTCTTGGGCTGCTTTTTGGACGTGAGTCCCGTGAGGGGACCGACCAGGCTGCCGTAATTCCGGATGAATCTCCGGTAGTAGCCCGTGAGGCCCAGAAAGGCTCGGACCTCCGTTTGGGTAGTGGGGGGTTCCCAGGCTAGGATGGCGTCGATTTTGGGCTGTAGAGGGGCGACCTGCCCGCTTCCGACCTGGTGCCCCAGGTAGGTTACCGAACCTTGCCCAATCTGGCACTTGATGGCTTTCACGGTGAGGCCTGCCTGGTGCAGGGCGGTCAGCACCCTCCGAAGGTGCTGGAGGTGCTCACTTCACTCAGAGCTAAAAACTGCGATATCGTCGAGATATGCGGCACTGAACTTTTCCAGCCCGGCCAGGACTCTATTTACCAGTCGCTGGAAGGTGGCCGGGGCATTTTTCATCCCGAAGGGCATCACTCAAAAGCGATAGTGCCCATCCGGGGTGGAGAAGGCGGACCGCTCCTTGGCTCCTTCTGTGAGCGCAATTTGCCAGTAGCCGCAGGTGAGATCGAAGGTGCTGAGGAACTGAGCAGCCCCGAGCCGGTCAATGAGCTCGTCGGCTCGGGGAATGGGGTGGGCATCGGCTCGGGTGACTTCATTGAGTCCCCGGTAGTCCACGCAGAAGCGGAGTTCTGGTGCGACCCCGGGGGCAGCTGCTTTTGGGACCAGGACCACGGGGCTGGCCCAGGAGCTGTCTGAGGGTTCGATCACGCCTAGGGTCAACATTTTCGAGACTTCGGCTTGGATACAGGACCGGACCCGATCAGGGACTCGGTAGGCCCGGTGTCTCACTGGCGGACTGTCCCCGGTATCCACGTCATGGACACACCAGTCGGTGACCTTAGGGACCAGGGAGAAGAGGTCCGAAAACTGCCCTAGGAGCTGGCGGCAATCTTCACGTTGCTGGGGAGTGAGAGACGGGGAGAGGTTCACTCCCTCTATGGAGCCGTCCTTCTCTTTGGTGCACAGGAGATCGGGGAGAGGATCGGACTCCTCCTCGGACCCATCATCAGTGGCCAGTAGGAGGCTCAGCTCCATTCGCACAAAGTGGGGCTTGAGGCGGTTCACGTGGAGGACCCGGAGGGGGTCCCGGGGGGACTGGACGTCCACCAAGTACGTGAACTGGCTCTTCCGCTCAACCACTTTGAAGGGCCCGGTCCATTTATCCTGGAGGGCGCAGGGTTTCACGGGGGCCATGACCCATACCTGCTGGCCCGGCTGAAACTCGACCAGAGTGGCGTTCTGGTCGTACCAGCGCTTCATCTCCTCCTGACTCGCCTCCAGGTTGGCCTCGGCCATCTCTCGGAACCTTCTAGTCTGATTTCGGAGGGTCAGGACGTAACGGAACACATCTCGGGGTGGGGCCTCGGGGCGCCGCCTCCCAGCCGTCCTTGACCAGGCTGAGGGGCCCCCTGACGGGTTGCCCGTAGAGTAACTCAAAGGGGCTGAACCCCAAGGATTTCTGGGGAACTTCGCGGTATGCGAATAGGAGGCAGGGGAGCAGGATGTCCCACTTACGCCGAAGGGGCTCTTCCAGGCCCGCGATCATCCCCTTCAGAGTCCGGTTAAACCGCTCTACCAGGCCGTTTCCTTGGGGGTGGTACGGGGTGGTGAACTTATAGGACACCCCGCATTGTTGCCATAAGGACTTCCTATATCGGGAGATAAAGTTGGTACCGCGATCGCTCACGACCTCGCGGGGGAAACCCATGCGGGAGAAGATTCCCATCAACGCCCGGCCCACCACGGGGGGCGTGACGGTGCGCAGGGGGATGGCCTCAGGGTAACGGGTGGCATGGTCTACCAGGACGAGGATGAACCGGTGCCCTTGGGAAGTTGGGGGGTCCAGGGGCCCTACAATGTCGATCCCGACCCGCTCAAAAGGGGTACTGACGACAGGGAAGGGTTGGAGGGGAGCCTTGCTCTTCCCTCCGCTCTTCCCACTGGCCTGGCACGTGGGACAGGACTTGCAGTGGGCTCCTACATCTGCTTTCATTCTGGGCCAGTAGAAGTGGGTCACGAGGCGACTGTACGTTTTGTCCTGGCCCAAGTGGCCTGCGAGGGGAACATCGTGGGCCAGGCCCAGGAGGAGGTTTCGGAAGCGTAGGGGTACCACCAGCACCCGGCCGGACCCTAGCTCCACCGACTTCTGTTCGCTGTACAGGAGGTCATTCTCCCAATACACCCGGTGCGTCCCCGTCTGGTCGCCTGCGGCCCGGGCCTCTGCCTGTTGCCGGGGCCCGACCAGGGAGGGACAGGTAGCCTGCTCTCGGCAGAACTCTTCTCGGGAGGGGCCCCCCTCGTGGCGCCACTGGGCTAATTCGGGCAGATCGCCTAACTCGGTGACTGGGGTAGAGTCGGAAGGCGGGGGTTCGTCACTGGCGATCGACTCTTCTGGTGGGGGAATGGGGGGACCCTCGGCTCGGACCATCCTATCTTCAGGGGTCGGGGCGTCGTCGACTTCAGTCAGGGGGGTCAGTCGAGCCGCCATGGATCGAGTGGTGGCGCACACCCACTCAGGGAGGCCCATCATCCCTAGATGGGTCTTGCGCTCCACTTGTCCCCAGGGGGAACTTTCCAGGTCGTTCCCCAGGAGACAGTCGACGGGCTGGGAGGTTCTCACTGCAACCTTCAGTTTACCGACCACCCCTCCCCACTCAAAGGGCACCAGGGCTACCTTACATAGGCTTTCTGTGTTGTCGGCTGAAATGACAGGGCAAAAGACGTTGGGGAGGACCTGGTCTTCGTGTACTAAATGGCTGAGGACACCGGTGATGCTGGCCCCGGTGTCACGGAGGGCTTCTACTTGGTGGCCATTGATCGTTACGAGCTGCCCATATTTCTTGGTGTTAGAGGGCAGGAGGCTCCCAGGGACCATCTCTCTATCTCCTAAGGATACTAGGGCCATAGCGGCGGGTTCCCATTCCTCGGCCTCCTCAACCTCCTCCCCCAGGGCTACATTGGCTATCTGTCTAGCAGGGGGTGCTGCCTGGGTGGTGCGTGGGGCCATGGGGCATTCAGGGTCGTTGGCGTAATGCCCGGGCTTCTGGCAACGGAAACAAGTGATGGTTACCCGGTGCCCCCGTCTAAGGGGGGGGCCGGATACAGCTGGTGGGGGTGCCGGGAAAGGTGGAGGTTGGGACTTCGGGGGACTAGCCTGGGACTCTCTCTGCCCTCCCTGGTTTCCCCCCCCCTCTCTGGCGGGGTGGTCCCTGACTGGCTCGGGGGTACTCTCCTACAGGGCCCCGGGAGACCCGGGTGTTGGTCCAGTGATCCGCCTCGACAGCAAGCTTTCTTGGGTCCGTGAGCTTGCTGTCGAGCAGATGCTGGCGTAGTTCCACAAAGCAGTTGGCCGCCAGGTGTTCCCACAACATAAGGTCGGTTAGTTCTTCCAGGGTGGTTACCTTGCTGCCCTTGATCCACCCATCGAAGGCTCGGCTGAAGAAATTCACATATTCCACCCAGGTGGTACCCGGGATCTTCCTGCAGTCCCGGAACCGCTGGCGGTACATCTCCAGGGTGAGGCCGTACCTTGTGAGGAGGGCCGCTTTCATGTGTTCATAGGAGGTTTGCATGGAGGTGGGTAGGTCGAGCAGGGTGTCTCTCCCTTCGCTCAGGAATCGTCCCCATAACCCAGCCCCCCAATCCTTCTGCGGGACCCGATGGGAGGTCATGGCGACCTCGTAGGCCCGGAACCACTGCTGAATGTCATCATTTTTGTAATATTCTTTGACCACATCCTTGGGGATGTGGACCTTCTGCTCCGTCGGGGCGGCCGCCTCCCGGTTCCCCGGGGGCCGCGTTTCTTCGCTTCTTGCTTTCAGTTCTATTTCCTTCAGGCTGCGTTCATGCTCCAGTTGAAGTCTCCTTCCTTCGTGTTCTCGTTGGAGTTTCTTCTCTTCTAGTTCTCCTTGTACTCGCAACTGTTCTACTGCTAGCTTTTTCTCGGCTAATTTCAACTCGCCCTCAATTTTGAGTTTGGCTAATTCGAGCTCGTGATGGCGACTTTTTTCTCTGTCTGCGAGTTCCTCCGGGGATAGGCCCCCGTCTGGTACGAAGCCTCGCACCTGGTAGCTGCTGCGTTCTCCTTGGGAGGGTCCTGCTTCGTCGTGGGGCTCCCCCGCTCCTTCTGGGCGGGAGGCTCCAGAATCGACCCAAGCTTTCAGTGCCTTTTGCATATCTTCTTTGGTGTTGAGACCAGTGGTAGCGATTCTGAGTTCCTTACAGAATTGTTTTAGTTCTTTGTGAGTGTACTCTTCCAGCTGTTCCACCTGGAACACGGTACTGGCGTCGTTTTCTATGAGAACCACGGCGTTTCCTTCTGCCATCTTTGTCGGTAGTGCGTCAGCCGTTCACGGTACGATCTCTAGATTTATGGGCCCGAATCCCGTCCCTTGCCACCAATGTTAGAAGGCGACCTCAGAGGGGCCCCGAGGGGGCCCTGACTGCCCTGAGACCCACCCTCGAGGTATCGTAGCCGGGCACTGGCGGGAGACTCCTCAGGGGAGGAACCTCGTACCTAGGATCGCACACTCGGCGCCACACGACAGAGAGACACCACACAAGGAGTTCTTAAGAGCAAATCTTTATCAGATCGGAGTGGTAGGATCTTTATGATGAGCAAGGCAGATATATACAAGCAGAGCGTGGGCTCCCAAAGTCTTGGAGGGGGTTAGGAGGTAGCGGGACAGTCTTTGGGGATATGGATCAAATGCAGGAGCGTACCCGGCGCACAGCTCACAATCCTCGAGCTGGGGGATACGCTTGTTGTTGTGGGGTCCGGCAGGACCAAGAGAGTCTGTGGGAGCCGCGAGTCACTCAGCAGGGCTCGGATACAAGTTCGGTGGTCTTAAGATCTTCGAGGAGCCGCGAGTCACTCAGCAGGGCTCAAGCACAAGTTCGGAGGTCTTACGATCTTCAGGGAGCCGCGAGTCACTCAGCAGGGCTCAAGCACAAGTTCGGAGGTCTTACGATCTTCAGGGAGCCGCGAGTCACTCAGCAGGGCTCAGGTGTTCCAAGGCGAATCTGCCGGACAGTCCCAGAGCACCCCTTGTTATAGGGCGACTCCTCTTTGATGTCCGGAGTCTGTGCAGGCAGGGGTCTTATCACCTGGGGGTCGCTTGTTGGGGTTTCCTGCCATTGTCTTTTGATCCTTTCAGGGCCGGGTCGGGAGGAGCCCCAGACACCCAGCAGGCGTGGAGCCAGCCCTCGGGGAGGCCGGCAGGTCGATCGAAACCCACCGTCCCAGGGAAGCGCAGGGGTGTGATAGAAACTGCTCCTCCCTCTCTCATCCCAAGGGGAGCGTGATGTCCTCCAGCCGGAGTGGCGCCTCTAGGCCAGGGTCGCGCTGGGGCCGGGCGGCCATCTTGGTGCATGAAGTGGGCACGCGGGCCCGGTGTGGCCGAAGGGCGGAAGGCCACGGACGGGGAAGGCTGGGTTGGGTGCGTGCGGGTTCTGGTGGGAAGGATCGGCGAGGCCGTGGGTTTAGGGGCTGGTGTGAGGTGCAGGGGTCATGTCTAGCTATGTTACGAGGGCCGGGTCTAACAGTGGGTATCTGTCCTAGTGACAGCATTGAGACCTCTGTAATCCACGCAAAACCTAATCTCTCTCTTACCATCTTGGGTGTGAGGTTTTGGCACAAGAACTACAGGACTAGCCCAAGGGCTCTCTGAAGGTTCAATGACTCCCAGCTCCAACATCTTTTGTACCTCAACTTTTATGCAGTCCCTGACATGGTCAGGTTGCTTGTAGATTTTACTCTTCACAGGCAGACTGTCACCAGTGTCCACCTCATGGGTATACCAGTTTGTCTGACTTGGGGTCAGTGAGAACATATGTCTGTAGGCCTGCAGAACTTGTCTGCAGTCCTGTTGCTGATGATCAGTGAGGCTGTCAGAAAAGACCACACCATCAACTGAACCCTCATCAGGGTTCTGAGTCAACAGGTCTGGGAGAGGGTCACTCTCTACCTCCTGCCCCTCATCTGTAGCCATGAGTAAGCCCATGTCTGCCCTGTCAACATATGCCTTCAATCTGTTGACATGAAGCACCCTGTGGGGGCTTCTGGGAGTCCCAAGGTCCACCAAGTAGGTGACTTCTCCCTTTTGCTCAACAATAGTGTGGGGTCCAGACCATTTGTCTTGGAGTGCTGCTGGGGCCACTGGCTCCAACACCCACACTTTCTGCCCTGGCTGGTACACAGTCAGCACAGCCTTTTGGTCATGCCAAGCTTTTTGGAGTTCTTGGCTTGCCTCAAGGTTTTTAGAAGATGTACTCTGCCATCCTGGAGCGGAGACCAAGTACATAATCCACTATATCAAGTTTGGGTTGTCTGAGAGGTCTCTCCCATCCTTCCCTTACTAAACATAGGGGTCCTCTTACAGGATGCCCAAACAAAAGCTCAAAAGGGCTGTAGCCAACCCCCTTTTGTGGGACCTCTCTGTAAGCAAACAGAAGGCAGGGTAAAAGGATGTCCCATCTTCGCCTAAGCTTGTCTGGTAAACCTTTTATCATCCCTTTTAGGGTCTTGTTGAACCTCTCAACAAGCCCATTGCATTGTGGGTGATAGGGGTAGTGAATTTGTAGTTTACACCACACTCCATCCACATTGCAGTCAAATATCCAGACATGAAGTTGGCACCTCTGTCAGACACAACCTCCTTTGGAAAACCCACTCTGGAGAAGACTCCAAGTAGGGCTCTTGCCACAACAGGTGCTGTTGTATAGCTTCTGGATACCTGGTAGCATGGTCACTATCACCAGTATAAATCTGTGCCCAGATGCTGTAGGGGGGTCCATTGGTCCTACAATGTCTATCCCCACTCTCTCAAAGGGAACCCCCACCACAGGTAGTGGTATGGGGGGGCCTTTGTGGTGCCACCTGATTTGCCACTGGCTTGGCAGGTGACACAGGAGCGACAAAACTCCTTGGTATCTTCTGACATATGAGGCCAGTGAAAGTGAGGGACAAGCCTGTCCCAAGTCTTATTCTGCCCTAAGTGTCCTGCAAGGGGAATATCATGGGCCAAGGTAAGAAGGAAGCCTCTGAAACTCAAGGGTATGACCAACCTCCTGGACACACCAGGCTAGGGGTCTCTAGCCTCTGAGTACAGCAGCCCTTCATCCCAATACACTCTATGGGTACCTTGAGCATTCCCTGAAGCCTCAGCAGCAGCCTGCTGTCTGAGGTGTTCAAGAGAAGGACAGTCTAATTGAGCCTGCCTCAGATCTGCCCTTGAAGGTCCCCCTGTCCCAAGAAACTCAACCTGATCAGGTTCCAGTTCTTCTAGGACAGTTCCTTCAGGGCTCTCAGAATCATCCTCCTGTGAGGGCTGATCCTCCACCTGAGGCAGGGGGAAGGCAAAGCCTTTACCCTACTGCTCTTTCTCTTGGGTTGTGTCTGGTCCATTGTCCCAGGATCCAGCACTTGTTCAGTGTTACACTTTTTGGCCTGTGACCTGGTCACAGCAAGGACATGTGCATCTATCCCCAGCATTTCTGCATGGGTCCTATACTCCACTTCAGACCAAACTGAAGTTTCAAGATCATTTCCCAACAGACACTCTACAGGAAGGTCTGAACTTACCACAACTTTCTTGAGGCCAGTTACCCCTCCCCAGGAGAAGTTAACAATTGCCACACTATGGGAGGTAGCGGCATTGCTAGCGTTGGTCACTAGGTAATTCTCCCCTAGCATGATCTGTCCAGGGTCCACAAAGGCAGGTGTCACCATTGTGACACTAGCCCCAGTGTCCCTGTAGGCCTGAGCCATTCTATTATTGATAAAAAGAGTCTGTCTGTACTTGCCCAGGGTACTGGGACCCACAGTAGAGGACAAAGCTATGTCCTCATCACAGATCAGAACAGCCTGAGCGGGTATCCTGACTAGGCCAGAATTCTCCTCAGTTCCCAGGGTTAACCCTACTACACCCTTTTGCTGGGAACCACCACTTACAGCTGGACTAGGGGGTACAGTTGCCTTAGAGGCAATGGTGGCTGGGGACTTATCCTTTTTGGTGAAATCACTAAACCAATGTGAGTTTGACTTACAATAGTTGCACCATGGTTTCTTTTGGCCATCTTTCTTTTTATCCTTTTTGGGACCACCCTCCCCCTGAGCCTTTTGGGGGCCTGGTGAAGACTTCTGGTCTTTTTGTTTCTGATAATTACCCTTCTGGTCTGCCTTTTTCTGATCACCGCCCTGGTTCTGGTTTTTTCTGCTTAACTCTAGTTCTGACCCACCTATCTGCCTTCTTTCCCAATTCCTGGGGAGAAGTTAGGTCAGAGTCAATCAAGTGTTGATGCAGAAGCAGGTTTTGACAGTTATTAAGGATTTGTTCTCTCATGATCAAATTATACACTCCTGTATAGTCCTTAACCTTTCTACCCAACAACCAGCCTTCCAGAGCCTTAGTGGCACAATCTACAAAGTCAGTCCAGTCCTGAGTCTGTGTCTTCTGGGTATCCCTGAACAACAACCTGTATTGTTCAGTGGTTAGGCCAAACCCATCAATCAGAGCACTCTTCAGGACAGTGTAATTGTCAGCATCCTCATCACTAACTATGAGGAGCTTGTCTCTACCTTTCTCAGAGAAGGAGAGCCACAAGATAGCTGCCCACTGACTTTGGGGTACCTGCTGTACTTTGCAGGCTCTCTCCAAATCAGTTATCCATTTGTGGATGTCATCCCCACACTTGTAGGGAGGGACAATCTTGCTCAGGTTTCTATTATCATAGGTCCTGTCTCTATCCTTAGGGATATTGCTGCCACCAGTGGGATCTAACCCACTTAACTTTTGCTCTCTGGCCAGAGCAAGCTTCTCCTTGGCAAGGGCAAGTTCTTCCCTTTCAATCCTCAGATTGGCTTCCCTCATTCTGGCCTGATGCTTTTTTCTCTGTGGAGAAGTCATTCCCCTGTGAGAAGAGGCATGGGAGCTATTAGAGACATGGGAGTGGATTGATTCCCTTGAAGGGGATCTTCCTCTCCTGCTTCTCTGCTTAAGTCCACCTGAGGGTCTGAATGGGGGACCCCATTCAGACTCCCATGTAGGCTTAAGTTAGCCTGGCTAAGTCTTCCTACTTTAACCTGGCTTTCTACCTCTTCTTCTGAAGTCTCCTCTGACTCATCTGTATCAGTATGGTGAGGGGAATCTCCTGTAGAGGGTAGGCCCTCATTGGTACTTAGGGTACCATCTTGGGAGGCTTTCTGAATATCATATTCTTCTAGGAGCTCCACTAGATAGATGAGGGTAGGGTTTGCACCCTGTTTTAACTTTCTGGAGGTACACAATTGTCTCATCTCCTGAAAAGTTAGTGTATAATATCTAGAGGGTATCTTTCTAGGGAGACCCTCCCCTGAGAGAGTATCATCTTGATCTCCTCTCAGAGACATGATCTAGTGAGGGTGTGGTGTGTGCACCTACCTACACTAGTTGTATCTACTAAACCTCTCTAGTAGTTGTAGTCAGGGTGTGGTAGGCCCTTCAACCTACAACAACTAAGTCCAGTAGGACTTAAGTATTTATAATCAATGTTATATGTACCTAACAATATCTGTGTGATCTTTCAATTTAGTATCTCAAGATTACAATGGTATTAACAACAGCAAGCCAAGATCCCAACCGCTGCTCACCAATGTGAGAAGTTGGCCTGATATATGATGTCACTAATTCTAGTGTACACCTTGTATCAGTCCAAACAACCCTTATGGTGATTGGTTGTAAAGTCAACCTTATAGACCAGCTATCCTAGGGGAATCATCAAGAGCAGTCTTAGGCTAAACTCTGTATGGCATGTGAAGCCAGCTGTTATACCATTTGCAATCCCTTGAATACCAAATGAAAGGACACCACAACAGATATATATAAAAATAGAATGTATTTATTCTAGTCAAACCCTCAGCACTCTTTATGAGATTCGAGGTATGTACAACACAGTCTTATTTAAGCATACATTAAGTCACACAGGTAAGTAATACAGTTAGGCCCTTGGGGCCACGCAAACCATATACTAAGTAAGTGGTATAAGGAACACTGTCACGAACACAGGATAGGCCTAGGCCTAGGGAATCGCTGGGGCTACACTATACTACCCAAGGTTAGGAAGTGGGAGGCCCACGGGATTCAGGTGCAGAGTGGAAACACTCACGCGTAATGCGTAAAAGTCGATAGAAATGGTAGTTATTAGAAATTAACAGTTTTAGGACACTACTGGAGTAATTAGGAAGTCGAGACTTGGAAACTAGACCCTAGGATAGTCAATACCCTTGTGAGCACCGGAGTACTCAAGTTACCTAGCCCACGGGCTGCGGGTGCATAGGTGTGAACTTGCGTCTGGTTTCGTCGTTGACTCCTATGGATGCCTGAAGGAAAGTTGCTGACAGGCAGTCAGTGAAGAGTGTCCGGTGGATCCCAAGGATGGAATCAAGAAGGAAGGATACCTGCAAGCAGAAGGGACAGAGTCTAGGTCACCAGCCAGGAGCCAGGAAGGAACCAGGAAGGAACCAGGCGATGTCGTGAAGATGCAGGTGAAGAGGTGAAGCTTGTCGCAGCAGCCACGGGTACCAGGAGGCGTCGAGCACGACCAGGACCAGGAGATGAGCTGTCCCACGAAGGCTCTTGCTGTCGGCGGCGTCGATGTCGAGCTAGGACCCAACAAGCCTTGGCAAGCGGAACCCACGCAGGATGGAGGACTTGCTTCTGCTGCAGACCAGGAAGGTCTGGGGTCCTTCTCCTTCACAGAGGAGCGGGTGCCAGTCTGGAGGAGCCGGACCAGCAAGATGAAAACAAAGGTTCGTCGTCGCAGAGGCTACTAGCCAACGGGCCAGCAACCGGACAACACGTCGAGCAACTCAGGTGCAGAAGGGCCCCACGCAGAACACGTGAAGTGTGGGGAGCTGATCTTCTTTGCAGATGGTGCTCGGGATTGGGGTTTCTCAATTCCCCAAGCACAGCCTCGAGGAAGCCTCAGAAGTCGCGCTAGTCAGTTACTAGCCACTTTTCCCGGTCCCACATCCCTCGTCGCCTCCACGGGTCTCAGCTTCGCTGGAGATGTGTATCTGGTTCAGAGGTGTCTGGAAGTCTCGGCACTGGTCAGTCTCTGCAGTCGTCCCTCGTAGGATCAGTCGCAAAGCAAGCGGTCGCTGGATGGTGCCTGGTTGCCCAGGGTGGTCACTCCTTGGCCACAAGGGAGATTCTTCAGTCTTCTTCCTGAGGTCGAATGTCGAAGGTCCAGAGTTTCTGTTCAAGTTGCAGATTCAGGATAATCTAATTCTGCAGGGCTCAGCTACCTACTGATATACTGGGCTAGTGGGCTGGGCTACCTGCAAGGTCCCTCCTATGGGTGGGACCAGGAAGGGGAGTGGTTACACCCCCTTTCCTTTGTCCAGTTTCGCGCCAGAGCTGGGGCTGGAGTGCCCCAGCGCCGGTTTGAACTGGACTATGCATTGGACACCTTGTGTGCCCCAGGCAGTGTCTAGTTTCATTCATCCCTCCCTGCCCCAATACACTAAGGCCTGTCTGGGGTGGTGCTAGCACCTCCCAAGGCAGGAAGCCTATTGTCCAAGCCTTCCTCGCTGGAAGGACTCCCAGCAGCAGGAGGTCAGACTTGTGTCTGTGGCAGCAGCATCCATTTTGTGATGCTGGGGCTCAGGTTAACTTTAACCGGGTAAGTAGGTTTCAACATGTCTTCTCCCTCTAGAAGGGAGGAATAATATCCTCATTGCCAGAAAGGGTATGGGAGTATTATTCCAAAGTGTTAGACACCTTACACAACATGTTTCGATAAAGCCAAACCATAGTTACCATAACCGTTTAAGATTATAAGGTACTTTAAGAGTATATGGTAGACTATATCATAGAACAGCTATAAGGACATGGTTCCGAAAGCTGCAGACAGGCTCAGCTCATGCTAGAGCACCATCTCACATGTTACCAAGCACTCTGCCTCCAGGATTGTTAAGGCCTGCCATAGGAGTGGCTGATAGGTACACATGTGTCTATATATAGGGTGGGTATAGGAATACTACACGTAAGCAAGGGGTGATTTACACGACCTTGCCCCAGCTGAGTGATCAGCCAATTGTGTCATAATGGAAGGCCTGGCCAGGGGTGGCACAATACATGCTGCAGCACCTGGTAGGCCTAGGGTACACCTATGCCCTGGGTACCTAAGGTACACTATACAGGGGCCCATAAAGGTGATCTAACCAATTGGGTTATGCACCTAAAGTACATAGTATGAATTTAGAGAGAGAACAGCTGGGCTGTGGGTCTGATTAGCAGGCCCACAGCCACATCTAAGTCGAAAACCAGTGAAGCAAAAGCAAAAACTGGGGGTGAACATAGAAAGCAGACCCTACTCTCCTACAAAGGGGGCGGGGCCGCAGGGGCTCAGCGGCGAGGGAAAACCCGGGGAAAAAACTGCGGGAAAGGACGGCGGGAGAGGGACAACAGAGCACAGGGGTACAGAAAGCAAAACACAGGGGCACAGAATGAAAAAAACAAAGTGGCACAGAAACGATGGAGGGGGCACCTCTACGCCACTTCGTACTCTGGCTTTGCACGTGGGGCCCTAATATGGGTAGCACCAGGGGTCCCATTTCAACACTTGCACCATGTTACTGATCCGGAGGGATGATACGTTATCCTGTATTGGAGGCTGGATGGGTCAGAAATATGCATCATTAATGTATATGCTCCAAATGATGACAACACTTCTTTTTATGGAGATTTACTCAAAATAGCCTCCCCCTATCCGAGAGCCCCAATATTACTAGCAGGTGATATGAACTGTGTGCTGGACGGCAGCCTAGATAGAGATCCGCCAAAGTCCCACACAAAGCCAAAATTGACCACAGTGTTACAAGAGGTGATACAGAGATTCCACCTGTGAGATATATGGAGGGAGCGCCACCCTACAGTGAATCACTTTTCATGTTATACACCGGCCACACAGACTTCCAGTAGATTGGACTAATTGGTGTTTATCCTCAGACCTGGGTTGGAGTGTGGGAGGAATAACATACCAACCAAGATACCTCTCAGACCATGCCCAGGTTTTACTGTAGTTGGGGTCCAGAGGGGTGAGATCCGACTTACCTATCTGGCGGCTTAACAATGACGTGCTCACAGGTCCGCCATTTATTGCCACAATTTCCATGTAGTTGAGTAATTACTTTCAGGACAACTGGGGATCGGCCTCGAGTCGTGCTATAGAGTGGGAGACCATGAAAGTTGAGATTAAAGGTACATGTATAAAAACCACATTTGGAGTTTGAACACAGCTGGAACAAAATATAGCTAAACATGAATCTGATCTAGAAAAATAAGAGGCCGAGATTCACACGGCCCCACAAAAGTTGAAAGCGTGGACCGAAGCCAAGGAGGCACTTATGACGGACCTCCGCAGGTTAGAAAAATATGTCCATACAACATATAGACGACTTTATAGAGAAGATGATAGAATGGGGACACTCTTGGCATGGCTGATCAAACAAGAAAAACCTGCCACCCAAATATTACAAATGAGGGATGAGAACGGAGCGTTAGTGTACACACAACGGGCTATCACTGATGCACTGGCGATGCACCTGAGGAAAGTATATACTACCCGCTCTGAAACCAGAGCTGGAAATAATGATAAATTATTTAGAATTGCTGGAGCTCCCCCATCTTACCAGGGAAGAGCATGAATCACTAGATTCCCCGATTACCAAAGATTAAATAAATGGTGCCATAGGACGTCTTAAGGCAGCCAAAAGTCGGGGTACCAATGGACTCCCCGCAGAGTTTTATAAGTGCTTCAGAGCGCTATTGGAGCATAGACTACTGGAGGTCTATAACGAGGCGCTGGGCACAGGTATGCTCTCACCCACCATGAACGAAGCACTTGTTGCCATGATCCTTAAAAAGGATAAAGACCTAGACCTGCCCAGCTCTTATAGACCGATATCTCTGCTAAACATTAATATTAAAATATTGAGTGGTATTATGGCTGAGCATCTTCTGCCGCTGATGAAACGATTGGTCCACCCGGACCAGTCGGAGTTTATACCCGGGAAGAACACGACTTATAATTTAAGAAGATTAGCGCATGTGTGGGAGGCTCCTGACCTGCTGGAGACTGATACCGCTGTCGCGTTATTGGGTATCGAACAGGCTTTCAATTAGATGGAGTGGCCGTATATGTGGCAAGTTCTGAGACAGTTAGGAGAGGTCAAAAATATATGCAATGGAGCCAGCTGCTCTATACCGCCCCAAGGCTCGAATACAGGTGGGTAGAACAGTGTCGAGATCCATAGCCTTGAAGGGAGGCACCCAGCAGGGATGCCCACTGTCACCATTACTGTTCGCCATCTCTATGGAACCCATGGCCATGCGGCTGAGAACGGTAATGGATGTCTGGGGTATACGATTGGGGAACACTAACCACGTGGTATCACTATATGCTGACGACACTTTGGTATATTTGAGACGACCGGAACAATAGGTCCCGATACTTATAGAGGAAATATGTCAATTTGGTAATGTCTCGGAATTACACATCAACCCTACAAAATCTAGAATGATACTAGTGGGCAGGCTTGCAGCGGTCGCCCCGGATTTGAGACGAGTCCGGGATATACCGTAGTCGGAAGAGGGGACAAGATACTTGGGGATCTATCTGGCGGGCTCCGCCGAGGCCTACCATAGGCTAAATATCGGACGGGTGGTGGAGGGACTGAGAGGCTCAATTAGCTTTTGGGCAGATTTGCCACTATCATTAATGGGGTGAATAGCAATCATCAAAATGATTGTATTCCTGCGTTGCCTTTACACGCTGCAGCATTCGTTTTATATGATACCACAATCCTATTTTAAAACACTAGAAAACCTCATGGGAGTCCTTTTATGGGGTAAGAAGTGGAGACGAGTGAGCTTAATGACACTAGAAAGAACTTGGAGGATGGGGGACTTGAGGGTCAGAGACTAGAGCTTTTACATGGCCTCCCAGCTTCATTTTGTGGTTCACTGGCTTGATGACGATGAAACCTGGGAGAAATCCCTTCTGGCTGGGATTTACGGAGGGAACACATTTGCAGGGCTATTGATGATGGGAGGAGCGGTCGCCGAGAAATAACCGTATATAATACGCCATGTAGCAAAAGTCTGGGAGACTGCAGTTCGACGAGTGGTTGAACACGTCCCGTACGCACCAGACATGCCCCTACGGGCGATTCGCCTATTTGCTGCAATTGCGGATTCCATGTCGGTACAACGCTGGAAGGATTGAGGATACCAACTTATGGGAGATCCTTATAGGGAACGGCAACTCATAACACGACAAGACGCGCAAACTGAATTCGAACTGGGACAAGGGCAGTTCCTGCAATATGCGAAAATATCAAATGTTGCCCGGGAGTTGTGGCTGAACTTTCCCACTGACAATGTTAACTATGGCACAGGGGAGGAGACTCGAATCTCACCTTTACCAAGCGCTCCGTGATGATGTACCGCAGAAGCCGCTGGGGTTGCAGCATAATTGGGACACAATACTGACTGAGCCTCTAACTGAAGCTGAATGGTGAAAGGTACACGAAGAAAAGTCAGCGCTAATGCAAGATTTAAATTACTTCACTACAATATCATACACCAGGTGTATCTAACCCCATGCACCCTACATTAAATCTACCCACACAGTACAGATAATTGCCCCAGATGCACCACTCAGGGAGCGGACTTCTACCATATGATCTGGAGATGCCCATATGCCCCAGACTCCAGACGTACTGGGAGGGAGTTTTGACTTGTTTAGGAGAGGATACGGGCTGGTCCATACTGCAGAAGGACAGGCAGGTGTTATTGGGCTTGCTACCTAAGCCAAAAAACAAGGCACTAAGTAGAAAATTGCTCAACCTGGGGCTGGTATTATCTAAGAGACGGATAGTTATAATGTGGATGCAACACCAACCCCCAAAACACGCAGACTGGCTACGAGACATGAAAGAGTGGGCAATGGCTGAGGTGGTAAGGATGAAATTTGTGAGAAAAGATGAAAAGGCCGAAGAAGATAGAACAGCATTGAAGGCTATGATAACAGATCTCCAGGGGGAGCAAGAGCAGATTTCTCAACAGGATGAGTAGAGGGAACTTTCCAGAGGGATGGGACACACACCAGCCCAGAGTAGGAAGGATCGATATTATTGAAGATATAACAAGACCCATTGTGGGTGATTACACAATCAAGAAACTATGGGTCTAAGGAACAGGACGGAAAGGGGCGGGGTTAATGTTAATGTTTTAAGGTTATACGACCTATTGGCGATAAAATTAGGACGCACAACACTGTATAGAGGTTTTAGCCTACTGATTATATACAATATGGAGGGTGTCCAAAATGATTGGGTACAGCCTGCATTGATCATGACGAAGATGAAACCAGAATGAGTATCGTACATCAGACTAAATATGAATAAAAAATATGGAGAAAAAAAAATAATCTCTTTATGCCAAGATCTTGGTCCTCAATGCATCCTCTCCATCGTGGGCCTGCATCTTTGGTGAGTTGCTCGAGGTTGACTCCTGTGCCTTCGGCCTGTGGGTCCTCTTGAGGGTCTTCTTTGACTTCAGTGGGCTCTACTGCTGGCTCGGGGCCTGCTCTTGTGCAATTGGTGAGTCCCTTGGACTTTGCTGGTCCCAACGCTGCACCTTTTTTGTTTACCACATTTGTAGCTGCTGGCAAGGATTGTTGGTGCTCCCGCTGGACCCCGACCCCCTGGTTCTTGACCTCCGACGTGGGACAAGCCGTGAACGGCTCCTGGTCTTTCACAGCGTTGCATGGTCCTCACAGCTGCAGCCACACGGTTACTGTCAACCCTCCTGCATCTTCCGTCATGGATGGTCAGTGTCCTTCCATGCCTCCTGGTCATCTCCGAGTGGCATAGACTCAGTCCCCTCTGCTTGCAGGTTCTTCTGGCCAAGAATCCATCCTTGGATCCCCCTGGACACTTTCACCTTCTTCGCCAGCAGCATCTTTCCTGCAGTCCTCCATTGAGGTCTACGGCAGTTTCCGACGTCACTTCAGACCTATGCACCTGCGTTCCCAGGTTTAGGTATCATGGTTCCGGGTGTATTCATGGGTGGGGTGACTCTCCAACCTTCTGTTTTGCACAGGGTTTCTTCAGGGTCCACTGGAAAGGGTCCTTCTTGAAAACTGCAACTGTGATTTTCCCATTGCCTTGCAGTAAGCGCACGGCAGTGTTTCGACTTTGCACACAGCCTTCGGGGGGTTCCTGGGTACTTACTTCAGGTGGTTCCTTATTTCCCCACCTCTTCTGAGTCTCCTGGTCCAAGTCCCGACTTCAGTCACAGTTTGCATTCCACTTCTTTAGTATATGGTTTGATCTCCCCCTGGAGACCACTGTGTATTTGTGCTTACTTACCTGTTTACAATCGAAGTATTATGTGTATTGTGTTGATATCTCCCGGTAGGAGATATACCAATGTGTTAGTGATTGTTTATAATAAATACACTTATTTTTATAACTACACTGTGTGGTTCTTTTTCGTTTAACCTACACTATATAATTCGTTCTGGTAAAACAGGCCTCTTAACACTCCTGGACTAAGCCTGAAGGCTGCTCTCCACAGATACTACTTAGAGAGCTTTCCATGGTTGTCCAAGAACACTAAAGTCACCATAAGGGCCGTCTGGATTAGTGCAAGCTGCTTTACTTAAATTAGTGTGCACCAATAGTAAGCCAGCTTCCTCGAGTGGTGAAATGGAGCACATATCTGTCTTTTTTAAAGGGAGGTGATGAAGTGAGTAATTTATTTTGATATCATTAGGCTCTGCCTCAGGCTGAGATTGTAGAACACAGTTTATAGTTTCCTAAACTCGATTTGGGAGGTCCACAAACCCTGGAAGCTAAACTTATGTTATTTGGAATATGGAAGAATAACACTCCAACATGGTGCCACAAAGTATCATGAATGGTTCCCTGCCAGGACATTGCTAGCCTCTAGGACAGCCATGAGGTTCCAATTTTAACAAAAAGGCACTCCAACATGGACTTGTGCATGCTTATTTAGAAATATGGACTGGTGCATGCTTGCTTAGACATGTGTGTACGAAAAAGTACAAAAACATTTTGGGCCCCCGGATATTATATGGAGAGCATTTCCAAAATAGGGCTGCTCTGTAAAACGGAAGTACCACTTCTAGGTGGTGAAGGTTAGTGCCCTAGGTTATAGATCGGGCTGTCGCCCATAGGCATATTGCAGTCTATACTGAGAACTGCTACTCTTTTTATTTAGAAATTGCTGTGCTAAGTGAATTTATTGCATTAAACAAAAGCACTGCTGCAATTATAATCAGTGTGCTTCCTAATGATGCTCATTGTTTTGTGTTTTCAATTGAAATCAAAAGGAGCATTCTTTTCATGATGATGAAAAAGATCTAATTCGTTTTGAGGAATTCCATTCCTACAGACTCTTCCATCTCAAACAATTGCGATAAATGACTCACATGTCGAATGGGGAGCTAATTTAGGCAATTTGTCAGTTCAGCATCTGCAGTCATAGAGAGAGTATGCTATATGCATTTCTGGAACTCAGAGCAGTTTTACTGCCTCTGAATGCTTTCTTTTCTTCTCTGACAATAGACAAAGTTCTAGGCCAGACAGACAACACCACAAAAATGCTTTATCTGAATAAATAGAACAGTACCAAATCGAATCCAGACCAGCGATCTGATGATGAAGGTGGTCTACATTCCAGTCAAATCCAAAGAGCAGACTTACCTAGCAGGATCATTAAGGAAAACCACAAATGGGTTATAAACAGCAATAGCCTTCTCAGACACTGGTTCTCATAATTCCAAAAGCCCAAGCTTCCCCTCCAGGATATGGGAATGAGGCTCTGTGGATAATGATCTTTAGATGAACTGCTTAGCGAACTTCTGTGCACTTTCCCCACTGTTCCTATTGGAACTACAGAACTCCTAAGCAAAACAATCCTCATTGGTCACAAAATGGCCCAGATAATGGTGGTTCACTGAGTTTCTTCAGATGCCTCTATAAGTACTCAAGAGACTTCCATTCAAATCAAATCTACTAACAGGGTTCAAGGGGCAACTGTTTCACCTGCATCTAATATCCTTGAATTAGCAGCATAGTTCTTGAGGTCAAATAGTATGGATATTTAAATTTCCATCAGCTATGTATGGTGATCCTGAAGGAAGCTAAAGGGGCTTGGACAAGAGACTCTTATGCATCCAAGTGGAAACTGTTCTGATTATGATGTCACAGCAAGGCCACAAGCAGATTTCCTTTGAGGGAAATGTTAACTTTCCAAATTAATTAGTACATTATCTTGCTAGTGTTTTTTGGGGTATTCTACTACTCCAGCAGAATTTTTTCTACAATCTTTGTTAAAACAGTATTGCAGTTCTATTTATAAAAGAAACCACCCTATCCTAACATCTATAACTAACAATGAAGATCCAATGATGCAAAGAAATTATTACTTTTTTGAAGTTCTGGTTTTACATCATAGGAATCATCTTTATTGAAGTAATGACTCATCCACCCACCTCTCCTCTTTTTTATTGCTTGCATAATGGAATCAAGGAACAGATTTCCAACAACTAATCTAATCCTTTCAAAAAAGACACTGACTGTCTGATGTAACTGCCATTGACGGCAACAGGGGGTATGGAACCCCATTGACTCTTAAAGTGACTGTGTTTTTTCAGCTCTACGAATTTAAAAGCCTACCATGCTGTTAGTCTTGTTTTTATATTTATTTTAGTAACAGTTGTCCTGGCCTGAACAGTACACAGTGAACAGCATACATTGGAGGTGTACAGACAGATATGACAGTCATGACATGGGAGCACATTAAAGAAGAGCAGATCCATGTATGTGCGCATTAGTATATAGTGATATCACATCAAACGAAACCAAGGTCATACCAGGTTCCCACCTTACATCACATAACATGTTTAGGAGATGCTTAGAATCACGTATATATGATGGTAAATTGGAAACATGTGTTTGTAGATAAATATCCACATATTGAGAGAGCTTCTCAGTCGGTCCTGGAGTTTTTTGTGTACCTTAGGCAAAGTGTACAGGCAGGGATACCTAGGTCGATCAATCATTAGGAATTCATATTCATCCTCATTTATGAGCTCTTGTTCACGCCACTCCTTCAGATGACTATTAATGGTGCGTGAAATGTCATATATTGGATTATTGGTAAGTTTGATATAACATTTATCATCCTTAAGTTGCTCATATATTTCATTGTCATAATCCTCCTTATTCATAACAATGTATGGTTGTTATGAATAAGGAGGATTATGACAATATGATTGATCGACCTAGGTATCCCTGCCTGTACACTTTGGCAAAGGTACACAAAAAACTCCAGTTTCCCCCAGGAAGACCCATTATCTCGGGGAATGGGGGACCGACTGAGAAGCTCTCTCAATATGTGGATATTTATCTACAAACACATGTTTCCAATTTACCATCATATATACGTGATACTAAGCATCTCCTAAACATGTTATGTGATGTAAGGTGGGAACCTGGTATGACCTTGGTTTCGTTTGATGTGATATCACTATATACTAATATAGAACATGAGAAAGGTCTAAATGCACTTGGATGTTTTTTGGATAGGCGCCAAGTAGAATATCTGGCTCATTCAGAGATGTTAATTGAAATGTCACGCTTAATACTTAAAAACAACATGTTTCTCTTCAATGGAGAATGGTTTGGACAGCTGTGCGGTACCGCGATGGGATCCAGATTTGCGCCGTCCTTTGCCAACCTCTTCATGGGCTGGTTCGAGGCGGTGCATATCTGGGGACCTAGCGGCCGTGAGTTGTCCAGTGACATACACTACTGGGGTCGATTTATTGACGACTGCATAATGATTTGGACAGGCTCCTCCACTAAATTAGATTTATTCTTTGAGTTTCTGAATAACAATGATCACAATATGAAATTCATGATTACTCAGAGTAAGACAGAATTAGTATACCTGGGTGTTGAATTATATGTTTCAGGGGATCAAATTCATAGTCGTATGCATCGTAAACCTACCTCATGCAATTCTTTATTGCATGCTGATAGTGCTCACCCTAGAAGTCAAATCAATTCCATTCCGTATGGTGAAATGCTACGGGCCCGTAGAAATTGTAGTCAGGAACACTCCTTCGAGTGCAATTTGAGAAATATCAAGGGACGTTTCCTTCAACGAGGTTACAGTGAGGAAATAGTAAATCGAGCAGAGACTAGGACACGTAAACTGAAACGTAGTGATACCCTGAGAGATAGAAATGTGAGGAGTGATGACGACAAGGAGAATACTATCAGACTCATCACTAACTATCATCCTCATTCCAATAAGATTTACAACATACTTAGAAAACATTGGTCCCTGTTAAAAATGGATAAAGATCTACAAAGACATGTCAGGGAATGTCCATGCATTACCTATAAGAGAGGTAACACTATACGTAGTATTATCAGCCCGAGTTATCCATCCATACCGCAGCCTGAGACAAGGCTGCACAGGATGACTATTGGGTCATATAAATGTGGCCATTGCGGCATGTGTAAGTTGGCTGTAGATGCAATTCAGGATTTCAGTTACAATGGCTCTTCTATGTTTAAGATCAAGACACATGTTGATTGCATGACAAAATATGTGGTGTATATATTGATTTGTAACTGTAAAAAAATCTATGTAGGTAGTACCATTCGGCCTATGAGAGAGAGAATTTCAGAACACTTTAGAGCTGTAAAACAATGTGACATGAGATACCCAATAGCACAACATCTGAGTGAGTGTACTGCTCAGGGGAAGCACTTACAATTTAGATTTCATGGGATCCAGACAATATCAAATAACAATAGGGGTGGCAATAGAGAGTTGCGACTCAGACAAACAGAGGCACGATGGATAATGACACTTAAGTCGGTTGAGCAGGGTCTCAATATAGATCATGAGATGCAGTACTTCTTAGGTGTATGAAGATTTGATCACCTGTTGGGCTGTCTGCTTGCTAAGAGACCACCTATGTATCATCAATGTCAGAATTTCTCTATCTAAGTGATGCTAATACATGGATGATGACTGATTGACGATGTAGCCGAGACCCTTCAGAAACATATGAAATGAAGCTACATGATTATGTGATACTATTTACACTTAAAACCATCTTATGGATAAAAATGAGTATTGAATTCATATTGTGATAATGATAAGCTCTGACCCTATAATGTGATGTAATATTGACTTACCTTGAGGACGTTTTACAACAAACGTAGTGATTTTTATTGTGATCCTTTTTTGTTTGTTCAGTGAGAATGGGCTCACCGTGATATATTGCAATATAGCGTGTTACGTGTTGCGTTTTATAACTAAGTTTCGGTTCGAGTCTGCAGTGACGAGTGCGAGATTGATGTCTGACATTTTGTCCTAAATTTTCTTCCAATTTTGTCGTAATTACGTACGACTTAAGAATATTGTTATTTCCTGAAATAAGACATTTATATTAGCAATATCTATAATTTGTATCTGTATTAAGGATAGGCAGATAAGCTTGGAATATTTGTAATTTGTGCAGGTCTGGATTAGGGATAACGTTTTTTCAATTTACGAGAAGGAAATAGAACTCGGCGATGATAGTGAAGTCAGTGGCGGCCATCTTATGTAAGATATTGAAGTTTGGTGAATTTAAATAAAGTGAACAAAATGACAATAGGAGTATGTAAACCTAATAATAAATATACGTAAAGTTAATATGATGCATGTTGCAAATATAGGAGATTTAGATGTAGCAGGACATATATTTTGGCAATTATCCCGGTAATCGGGACGGGTATAAATATGAGAGACTCAAGATGGCGCCTGTGCGAAACGCCGGTTGACGAGTTTGGAGTACTCTCTACTCTTCATAGTAAGTACACGGATTCCTGCATTGGTAGTGTAATCCAGATCTTATGTACGTATTGGCAGAGAGAAGAGAGTAGATACTGTCTTAGTTAGAGTAGGAGATGAAGATATAAGATAACAATGTTGTGGAAGCACGATCAAAAGAACTCATGAGTGCGTAATTCAGATCTGGATAAGATCCAATGCACAATGTAAAAACGTGTAAATCACGTATAATGGGAGCGTTTGAGACATTATTTGTTCTAGATATATTGCCTATCACAATAGCATTGTGTGAATTTGGAAATTGATGTGAAAGATCGATAGTACTGGGCTAGGTATATGATCGCTTATAGTAAAAAGCAGTGAGTAGGATATTGTTGTTGGACAAATAACAATGTACCAATGTTCTCCTTGGGCTCTTTTAGGTAGTTTAATATGGGTGGAATTCTCTTAGATACAGTTATATCCTATAAGGATATGTAATGGTCAGAGAGATTCTCTATTTATTTATTTTATTTTCAGGTCTGAGAAATGACTTTATGATCTATATATATTCGCCGATAAGTAGTTGGGAGATGGTAGATTGCAGCCTACTCTCCGACGAGGGTTGCGCTTTCTAAAACGGAAAAACATGGTTAAGGTGAGCTCTCCTCCTGAACAATCAAAAATAAATGGATATTTTAGCTTAAACATTGCTGAGCACGGGCTAGTTGGTGGATCCTATATTGGGTGTGATTATAGAGTACAGGTTGATCACTTTTATATATAAGTAAGAAATAAGGAAAGTATAATTTCATTATGTATTCATTTGTGATAAAATTTAGCACATCACAATAATAATTTTTGTGTCCACCTATGGTGGACTTGTCTCTATCTATGCAATATCAGATGTACAATGAGCACATGGGTGTTGTGGTGCAGGATACATACAGAAAGTGAGTTTTATATAACCAAGACAAATGTTATTGGTTTATTTATAGCCCTGATGAAGTCAGAGATGCAAACGCATACTAACTGACGAAACACGTGTTGGCTATATGTGCATTTGAAGAAGGTGTGGATAGATGTGCATCTGGAGAAGACGTTTAAAAGCACTGATGGAATAAAAACAACGCAGTTGGAACAAGGACGGATTGGACTGTGATTTATATATATGGAGTGATGCTCAGGATAAATTGTGTAAGCAGTGCTAAAGTGCACAGAGGCCTAAAACCACCAACACCATGTCAGCGAAAATGCTAGGAGAAAGGCAACATGTTTAGGGATGATCCTGCAAAAAAAGGGCAAAGTCCAACAGGTACGCAGCTGAAAATATAGGAAAGTGTCTAGCAGTGTCACAGCAGTGGTGCCTGAGGCTTCAGGAGGGGACAGAAAGTGGTCAGCGGGGTAGAGGTCTCCAAATGAGCAAACGCCCAATCTGCCCACACGGTCCGCTGCGCTCTTGTCCTCCAATGGTGGCAGGAGGGGTTGATTAGCAACAGAGACCAAGGGGGTATAATGTTGTGTGCATCCAACACGCCCAGCGAATGCATCTACCTCGGCTTTGGACTGCTTGTAATGGAGGAATAAGGCTGTAGTAAGCAGCCAAGGGGCGATTCTCTGTCTAGGCTCAAAGTGCGTGGGGTGTATTCAGTAATGTAGAAAGTGGGCCTCAGAGCACAGCGCATAGAGGTGCATTATCAGGGGTGCTCATCCCTCCCTGTGGTAAGGTGAGCAGTTCATATGTGAAGCGAGGCTACTGTCCGGCTCATACCAGTGATACCATGTTCGATCGTAAACGCTTGAAAAAAGCTTATAGTGAGTGGAATTGGGACGTTTACAAATAGATAAAGAAACTTGGGTAACACAACCATTTTTGCTATTGCAATATGGGCCACCATTGACTGGGGCAATCTGGACCACAGCGGGATGCGGCTCTCCAACCAATCCATGGCACACCCATAATTGGCACACCAAAGCTCCTTAGGGTCTCTGCTGATCACAATTCCTAAGTACTTAACTGGAAGCCCACTGCACCGGGTATTCAGCAGAGAAGGGAGAGGTCGCTGTGGTTAGTAGAAAAAGCACAGATTTAGTCCTGTACACCTTTATGCCAGAGAGGCGGACGAATCGTATGATCTTACAGATTAAGGGTGTTGAATTGGCCCGGGGGTCACTCACAAAAAGGGTAATGTTGTCTGCATATAAAGAAACGACAAGGCCGAGACGTGAATCCCAAGCCCCTATCTGTATTGTGCTGTTGAAGTTGCACAGCAAGAGGCCTCATTGCAAGAGCAAATAGTAAAGGGGATAACGGACAATCCTCTCGAGCTCCCCTTGTAACTGGGAAAGGATCCAAAATGAGCCCATTAAGGCACACACGTGCGGTAGGTAGGGTATAGAGCAGCCGATTTGCACGAGAAACCTGGTTCCGAGTCACAGCCTTTGCAGCAGCGGGAAGAGATATGCCCATTCCTGCGTGTCAAATGCTTTTGTGGCGTCCAGTAGGGCCGCTGTGGCTGGAAGTTGTGGGTGTAGTGCAGTACCGCGAAGAGAGTGCACAGATTATGGGAGGTCAACTTGCCAGGAATAAAGCCGGATTGGTCCGGCTGTTCCATAATGGGCAGTAGCAATTGCAACGGGTTTGCTAACACTTTGGCATATATTTTATTGTCAGTATTTATAAGAGACAGGGGTCTGAAAGAATCACATCAGTTAGCTGGTTTATAGGGCTTAAGGAGAGTAACTATCACGGACTCCCGTAAGGTTGGAGGAAGATGCCCGATTTCGAAGGCATCCTGATACATATCCAGGAGCTTGGGGGCTAGTATCTGAGAGTATTCTTTGTAGAAGGCCTCAGGCAGCCAGTCAGTGCCTGGGAGCCTTGTCAAGGGGGGAGGCCGGCGATTGCCCGGGGCACCTCCTCAATGGTAATAGGAGTGTCAAAAAACTCCGGATGGGCATCGGACAACCAGAACAGAGTCCAGATATGTCTGGAGGTCTGCAACACCTACTATCGGAGTGGTAGAATAAAGATGAGTGAAGAAGGTCGCCATCGTCTGGAGAAGATCATCAGAGGAGTGAGAGTTGCCATACCTGTCTAAGAGCTCAGATACATAGGTCGAGGCAAGCGGTTTTAGGAGCAAACGAGCCAGTGTTTTTCTGGGGCGATCTCCCTCCCCATATCTGCGAGCCTGCGATTCTTTGCTCAAATACAGAGTTTCACGTAGTGCTTTGTCCTGGTATTCAGACAACTTACTTCGGATTCCAGTCCTCATAACCAAATCAGTAGAATGAAAGAAGTCTAACTCCAATGCCGCAATGTCTGCTTTCAGTCTCAACAGCGTGCCACAAATGGCCTTAAGTATACCATTCTGTTTGGAGATGCATATACCTCTTATCACTTCTTTAAACACGTATAAATATAAAAGGAGGCGAGCTGATGGAGTTGGTGTTCAGCTCGAAATACTCCAAGATGGCCGCTTGAGTCTCCTTCCTAAACACCGCATCTCTCAATGCCTCTGAGGGCACCCACCAGGAGAATGCTCGGGGAAGATTAAGCGGCAGCAACATAGTAAGTAGTACTGGGGCATGATCAGAGAGGGTATGGAGCAAATGGGCAACAGTCAATGTCCATTGCTGTGCGTCTATGGTGGTCAGTCAGTAGTCAATACAGGGCAATGCCCCGCGGTGTAGTGATAGGGCAGGTGCCTGCGTGGATCTCACAGTGCATAATTTGCCAAATGTCTGAAAGGTGATTGTCAGTAATTAGTGTATGAAGAGTTTTGGCCGCTTACGGATGGGGGCGTTGAGAGCTGCCGGACCTTTCCAGTGCATCATCTAGAGGGACATTGAAATACCCTCCCCTTAGGAAAGTCTGGGGACCCATGTCTGCAATCAGGTGCCATACCTTAGCAAAAAAGTCAGGGTCGTCTGCGTTGGGCTCGTATATGGCAGCCAACATTATAGGATGATTATGTAGTACGCCTGCCAATATAACTTAGTGGCTGTCTTTGTCACTGGCGCAGGGTGTCGTTTTCCATGCAAGCCCCTACCATATAAGGATACTGACTCCTGCGACGTAGTAAGAATAAGTCCAGTAGTAAGTCTCCCCCCATCCGTAGTGAGTGAGCCTGGGAGAGGATTCTTTGCTAGTGTGTTTCCTGAAGGAGACAGATGTCGATTATGTGCAGAGCTAATTAGGAGTGTATAAGACGGGCTTTTTGTCCATTATTTAGCCCCCATGTATTCCAAGTGAGGCAGTGAACCTTGAACATCCTATTCAAGTCTGAGTGGCACGTAATATGTCGGGGACAAATCGTGCGTCAATTATAGTTTGGGTGGTGCACCGCCAAGCCTGCAGTCTGTACCTAGTGTGTAGCCAACAACGTTTTAAACCCCTCCAACCCCGCCCGCCCATATCTGAACCATAACTGTGAAAAATCCTAACCGCCCCACCCCCAAGTAGGTTGTTTTGACCCTCCCACTAACATTAGAAACTGGGAGTTATCCCATAGGGTAGTGGAGTCGCTGAGCTGACAGCCCGTCATTAAGTCTGGGTAGACAAGTGTAGTGTGTCGTCTGGGCCTCCCAAACAAGAGCACATAAAATAGTAGCATGCAAATGCAGGCAATCATTTTGTAAACATAAACAATGTGAATACAATAAAGTAACCCAGCAGATGGGAAATAGTTGGCGAGTCCAGGAAATTACATGCGACTAGAAATATTGCAATGACATGCAGCTGACCGCTATATACTATAGAGTGGTACAGAATATCAGTCATTGTCACTTAGTTGTGCCCCAGCTGACAAGCGGGGCGAGGCCGCTGAGGATCAGATGGTTTTGGTCTTTTGTTTGGCGAGTTTTAGAGCCTGTTTTGCATCTGTAAAGTACTGGGATTTGCCCCCTGCATGACTCGGAGTTTTTCCGGGTATAGAAGGGCATATGATATGCCCAGCTGTTGCCTTGATGTTGTAGCTTCCCTTTTTCCCGAGCAAACCTGAGGATCTGGTCCTGATCGCTATAATTCAACAGGTGAGCTATGATGGGCCAAGGGGTGGCCCCCTGTGGAGGTCTAGGGCCACGTGACCTATGAGCTCTTTCAATGAGGAATACCAGAGATAACTCTGCACCAAGTGGTCTTTGATAACATTTTCCACATAGTCTTTCATTTTGGTGATTGTGGAGAACTCAGGCATGCCCACGAAGTGAATATTGTTCCGCCTCAAGCGGGCTTCGAGGTTTTCATTCCTAGCCTTTATTACCTCCAGTACTCTGTCCATACGCAAGAGCTGTTCTCTGGTCTTAGCTTGACCATCGTCAGCATCAGAGATGTGAGCCTCTAGCTGTTCGATCCTGGTGTCATGGGTATTACCTCATTTTTTAACGTGATCCAGCCGTGATGTAGGCAAGTCTAGTTTGGAGGCCATTGTTTTCAAGCTGGACCGGTCCTCTATGAGTATTTGCTTTAGGCGCGCATCCGATCCTCAGACTCATCCACGTGTGGAGGGCCCGCCTCCTTGTCCTCAGCACAGTCAGACTGCGGAGAGGCGCGTAACTGCTTGAATGTGAGTTTGGTCTGCTTGCCACTGTGTTTGCCCATGGCTTAGGGTTAAATCAGGGGGCGGCCGTGCTTTGACTCTGTGTAGGAACAAGATAGTACAGTAGTATGCGTCTGAGACTGGGTCTCCACCTAGTCTCCAGCCGTGCCAGGCGGTGTAATACCACGTATACGCCTTGCATCGACACCTCTGCTTTTCCTAGATGCAGCAGCGCTGGGGAAGCCGTGGGGACATATAGGCGGTGAACGGGTGTATGAGAAGGGAACACATGGATCTGCAATCCTGTCTGCACAGCAGCCGAGGCAGAGTCGCAGCGGGCGGCCCAAGTGCAGGCGATCACTGGAGGCCAGGCCTCCACAGCCAAGCTGCGAGGGCAGCGGCAGGAGAGGGAGCGCTGGGAAAGACACAGAGCAGAGCGGAGCCCAGATGCCCTCGCAGTCAGCCAGCACAGCGTCCTAGCACGGCAGGCGCCGTCAGTCCCAACCTCAGGCCACAGGGAACCGAGTATGCAGGCTTGTCCCTCCGTGCCGGGCCGCTCATACCACAGGGCGCGAGCCACAGAACCCAGCTGCCTGGACGCAGCACTGGCCCCGCTCAGAACGGATTCGGCAAGAAAGAAATTAAGCAGTCAATGGGCCGCCGCGCAGGCAGGGCTGGGGGTGCTCCTTACCAGCTTGTGCACCACTCCTCCGCGGACCCCCCCCCATGGCATCACGACTCCAGCACCTCTACTGTTCCTCCAGCAACGGCCCAGGGTCACACCGGCGTGAGTGGTGCCCTCTACACCGCACATGAAGGTCCAGGTCACAGCAGCCGGTAGCACTCAGGATCCCTCACATGGCAGGCAGCCTGACCACAAGGTGAGAGCAGTTCAGGCCCTGCAGTCCAACAGGAAGGCCGCAGCTGCAATCCGCTTCGATACAGCTGTACCCAGATGTCCACCCGATTTTCTAATGCGGCTGATGCAATGTGGCTAGTTGCTGTGTGCGGTCTGCACAGCGTGCTGCTACTGAAGGCCACAGAGAACCTGGATTGTGTCAGATAAGTGACTCAGCCAGCAGAGGTCGCTTACCAAGTGGCCATCTTGCTGCTCAGTGAGACCACGTCCCCCTGGCTGTTAGCCTTAATCGTTTTTTACATGTACATCATCCTAAACACCAGGCAGCAAGAGCATGTTGAGTGTTTTTAATTAGGTGCTGCAATGAAGTATTGATTTTTTCCAACTCTTTTTAATGATTTTAAATCACTTAGAAACTTAAACAGCTGATATCTGCTTCATAAAGTATATTCATTGACCAACATGTGCATCTTAAAACTACATATCCTGGTAATACATCAAATGACACCTGGATTCAGTCCCTGGTAATATTCCCTTCATGGCCCCCATATTTTCTGATGTTTCTGAGGGCACCCCCTGGTCTTCTAAAGAAATTCGTCTGCTTTAGCGCATTAGTCCATGCTATAAATCCATTCCCCCTAAAGGGTTGCCTTGTAAGAACAATATTAGCGGGCAATTTGACATACCCTTAGTAAACAAGAGTTGTGTTCCCAGCAGACCATCTCATTCTCCTATAAGGCCAACAATTTCCAGCTTAGGAAGAAGTAGGACTGATCGAATTTGGTTAGCATGCTGTGTACCAGGACCAGTGTCGTTAAATGATCTGACATTTCAAAATCTTGCGAATGAAGGTGCATGGCTTTCTCACTACACCTAAGGCAACTAGGGTCTGCTCCCATTTTCACTTTGCATAGCTTAGTTTACATGATGCAAATATTTTTGTTGGATGATCTGCAGCCGGATAGACACACTAAGCAACAGGAAGCGCCACACATTTACTGGCACATTCCCAGTACATCCCAACAGAGTAATTTTTGAAGATGGTGCCAAATTCTCCCCAGTCATCTCAGAAAGTGCACTGAAGGCTTTAATCCAGTACTTGCTAATCAGGGGACAAAGCCAAGCCAGAAGTGCAAAATCTGCCTGGGTGTGAGACACTGCTCCCATTTTGAGTTTTCTCACTGTTTGCCTTTGTGTAGCTTGCATGAAGTGTCATAAGCTTCATGTAATAATTTAAATTGAATCAGTCACAACCACCCATTAGGGGGAAAGCAGCCTATTTGTTCGCAGAAATAATTTCAATTCCTTGTCGGGGCGCACAATCTCCAAGTCTCTCTTATCTTTTCCTGGCCTCCAGTGCTATCCCAGGGCTCTTGGCTGTGATTGTGGCGTCTGGTTTGTTAACCATGTGTTTGATGGGGACATTGGTAAGGAGCACAGTCAGTGTTTTGCAGGGATTCAGCACCTGTAGAAATCAGTGGAAAAGTCTTAACATAATGCTCTCAGGCAATAATATCTGAAAACAATCAGTTTAGTGACTCCCCCCACAGCCGCTGGACTTGGGCCCTTTAGAAATTGTACAATTGGGATTATATCCCTGGTCCGCTGGACACCCCCTTTTTACAACGTCTGGATAGATAGCCTGTTCCTAGTTAGCTGCATTAGTGGGTAGCGAGCTATTGATTACTCTGGGTAGAAAAGTATTGGAGCTTGGATTTTTTTGCGGATCCAATCCTAGTTGTGTACTTGTGATCGCATCTATTTCAGAGTGACTGCTCTTGGGTGTTCGACCTATAGAACAACTTACTTACCTTCGGCAACAATATATTTGTAAGAGACATAGATTAGTTATAGATTCTATGGCAGGACCGGAGGCTTTGGATTATGCTATATCTCTCTTCGCTTTATTACAAGTGAAACATCCAGCAGCGAGAGATAAAAAACATCGTTATGAACAAGAAAAACTACAACTCCCTACAACCAGGGAGATACATGAGTCCATAGTCCTTCCACTATTTCCAGTAACCGGCCATCATAGTCCCCTGTTTGTCTCCTCTCTTCCTCTTTCTTCGCTGCTTCGCAGCCAGTTAAGTGCTCCTATGTTTTATTCTTCCTTTGTCAATCTTTTTGCTATTTAGTGCAGTTTTTTCCTGGATATTGTCACCATATTGTGGAATTGTTGTAGGTTTATCTTTCAGATTCCTGTGTTGGCCGAGGGAGCGCTTCTCTTCGCTCCTTACGCGGCTTCGGTCCCGTTTCGGTGTGTGTACTGCCAGCTAGAGGGACTCGGCCCTCTCGTTGCTCTTGCAGCGGCGCTCCTCACGGAGGAGTCGCGCTGAGAGAGTCACGAGCGGTTGCCTTGTCCCATCTGCCTCACCCTGACGCCTGAATTTGGGTTGTATGCCCGCATATCTTTTCAGTACGCCCCGGCGGGGTGCGTATTACATTCTTGCCTCTTGAATTGAACGCGCGTCGTATTTGCACAAAAGTCCCGCTTTCGCTGTAGCGCGTGATCGCGCCTATCAAAAGCTCACGCATTTAGCGGTACGCGCGAGGGAGGCAGCAGGCCCGGTCAGCACCTGAGGGCCATGCGTGTAGGGGGTTTGTGCTGCCCCTATTGTAACCATTTGGTTGCCCACAGTTTTTTGCAGTCTACCAGCCTGCATTTAAGATTAATTTGGGGTTATTCCCCGTATATTGAAGTCTTTTGTTCACTAAGGTCTGTGTGTGTTGCCCTCACCTTGGGTTTCTGTGTGGGGTTATAGGTCACTATAAACATTCAGCCCCACAAGCAACAACCCCCAAGCAGCAAGGCTCTGCTCCCTCCAGGATGTTTTGTTTCGGTCTTTGTGGCTCTCTCACAAGGACGCTGGCCCATGAACCTAACACTGTTTTCTTTGGGGCAATCAACAGAATGTTCCTGCCACTCATCCTGCACTGGAAGGGTGTGGATTATGAAGCACAAACACAGCTTGGAAGAGCTCTCTCAAACGTGCCCCACCATATTGCGAGCTTGCCCATGCCCTTCAAAGTAAGTAGTATTATTTAGTTTTTTTCTCTTTTTTGTTAATTGAAAACATTTTCAGAAAACTTAGCTTTTGATAAACTAAAGAGAGTGCTTATCAGCAGTTGAAACTGGACTTATCACTCTACATGCCATTTGATACATTTCAAGTATTCTGCGGTTACCACAAACACCAGGAATTATTCTAACTAATTCTAATGAAGAGCCTACAATACAGAACTGTTGTTACGATAATCCTTTGCTGCCCTCTCAATGATGTATCCTCAGATGCATCACTTCAGTCCTAGGGCCCGACTGACAAAGAACATCATAAATCTGCACTCTTAAAAGTAGTATTCCTCTTCAGTGCAATTTACAATGTTCCCTTATTCACAATACTCAGTTGTAGTATGCCTGGAAATGTATGCCAATCATAACCGTCTAGGCTTGATGCTGAGTGTGCTGTGTGCGTTTTAAAAAGGATGCTACTTTCTCAATGTTTAATTTTATATAGTGTACAATTATTCTCTGTGGAATGCCATCCTTTTTTTCTCCAAAGCAAAATTATATTATCAGATTTCCCAGCAGATAAACCCTTTTCCCTTGACTCGAGTAAATCTCCGACCTTTTCCATGGCGGGAAATGGTCATAGAGGAGTTTGTAAATGGTTTGTGGGCAACCTGAAAATGACAATTGAAACCATGCCCTGATCCCAACACTCTGCGAATTATGAAGTATTAAAAAAACAATTTACGCTTGTATACTTTTTCTTTTGTGTACAGCTATCAGGCATAAATGGAATGATTTACGACCATAAACACAGTATTACAGTTGTAAATATCTTTGTGAAGCGGACCCTAACTGTGTGAATCCTACCCTTCCATTACTTCCTCAGCCAATGTCCAGACTGAGCTATTACCCATGACATGACTGAAAGAAATCAAATTCGAGAGAGCATCTGACATTTTCTAGAAAATTTGAAAGAGCTAGAATCCATTCTTTTTATACTAGTCTAGTCCTACATAATAAAGCCACTTTTTTACTTCGACCTTGGTGACATGTCCTAACTAGATCAATACATTTATTAATGGGAAAAAATACACGAGCAAATGCTATAGTTACACATTAGTCAGGTTTACAATGATGAAAGTTCCTTTTGTGATGGATAGGAGCATGGTAGACTATTGTCTCCTCAACACAAAAAATACAGGCAATGACTCCAGTAACCCTGTCTAATGGGCTGATTTAGAGTTGAGAAGAGAGGTGCCATCGCTGCCTCATTTAAAGTCAGGTGGAACTTAGTATGCCAGAGCGGAGACTACTCCAGCTCTGCTGCTAACATACTCCTCTAACAGCCAGATGGAGTAAAGGCTGTTAGAGGTTTGGCAGACAAAATGTCAGTTTTTACTTTCACACACCGCCATCCAAAACTCGGTGTTAACACAAAGTAAAAACATTTTAATGATCTCTACACCATGAGAGAAACTTCCATGGTGAGGAAATCATTGTTTTTTTTTATTTTCAAAAAGGAAATCCTGCTTTGGGATTTTGTTTTTGAAAATAAAAAAAGGATTTAAAAGTGTGCCATACAGCACTGTCATGTTGAGAGAGCCACAGAGCACACTTTCAATGCATTGACAGTTAACACTGTGACAACCGTTTCCGGCAGTGTGAGAGAGGCCTCCTGGGGAGGCAGACATCTCCAAATCCAAAGTAGGGGTACTTCGTTGCCAAGCTAAGCAGAAAATACCGTACTCTGCTATAGAAATCTGCCCCTAAATAATATAAGTGAAGGGCTATTCAGTGTTGACATTCAATATATACAGATATACCCTCCAAGGCACGATAATAATCGCTGGCTTAGTATTGATTACACAGTATTAGCTCCCAAAAAAACAAGAAAGTTATTGGATTGTTCTATAGTTACTCTGTGTCCTGAATATTAAATACTGAATTTCATACTGACAATGTCTTCGGGATGAGCATTGGTGCAGGGCCATCAGTACGTTTCCTTTTATTCTCTTCCTTGTCTCGGCTTTCCTCTTTTCAAATTTTTACTAAGAATGTGGTGTTGTTTCTACTTATCTTTTAAGAAAATGTTCTTTATTTCCCCTCACACTAGCTTCATATACTTCCTGAAGAACAGCGGACACAAAACTATATTTTGCACGCAACAAGCTGCAACTTACAGTGTCAACAATATTGATAGTGGCCATGATGTGTTGCAATACTGAAGTTTCATTCCTTTGATAGAATTCAAACTGAAAAAGACAACAGTGGAAATCATTCATTACAATCTAACAACATCAGAATAATGTTTACCAAAAGGGAATAACAAGCATATTGCAGTGGGTATTAATATTTTTGAAAACAAAACAAAGTACATACAGGTTGCAGAGAGCATAAGGGCTTCAACATTTAGTATGTTGAGTAACAAACCGTCACTTATAAACCGGACTAGCAAAGCGCTAAGACTTTTCAATGTACTTAATTTCATATAAGATCTATTAAAATCTACAAATCCTACCTGTCAAGTATGAAAACTTATCATTTGGGTTAAATACAGTAGAGTAGCTATGCAATTAACACCCACCGTAAATGCTTATCTACTTTATTCAGGAACAGTGATATCAGATGTGTAGACTCTGTGCCCTGGACTGGTACATCCTGGGAGATCCCACAATATTCTTTTAGTATTGTTAGGTTGGAAAGTTCACTGAAGCTTAAGACATACAAGTAATAGAAGTGAAGGTGTTCAAGTAGGAAAAAAGGAATATGCTACTTACCAGTATGCATCTGTTCTTGGCATGTAGAGCTGCAGATCTATACACTGTGCATAGATCGCCATCTGGTGTTGGGCCCGGATGTTTGCAGTTTTTTTTTCCTCTTGGAAAGTCTTTGGAAGTCACGAGGTTGGTGACTCCTCCTTTGGTTCGTATTGCGCATGGGCTTCGGCTCCATCCTCAGATTGTTTTTCGCCAGCAGGGAAAGATGGAGCGTAGTAATAACAGTAAAGAAACCCATGTGTGTTGTATCTAAATAAGATAGACTGGAACGGATACAGGTAGCCGGGGAGGCGGGTGGGCGTGTATAGATCTGCAGTTCTTCATGCCAAGAACAGATGCATACTGGTAAGTAGCATATTCCGTTCGAGGAATATGAGCTGCAGATTATACACTGTGCATAGACTATATAGCAGTACCCAACCCTAGCGGCGACCACCGGCATCCGTTGCAGTTGTTTGGAACAGTGTTTTTAGTACAGCCTGGCCCACACTAGCTTGTTGCTTGATTTGCACATCTACACAGTAATGTTTTGTGAAAGTGTGCGGTGTTGACCATGTCGCTGCTTTGCAGATGTCATCTAGTGGTATGTTACCTAGAAAAGCCATAGAAGCCCCTATCTTCCTTGTAGAGTGGGCTTTAGGGGGAACAGATAGCATTCGTTTTGCTTTGTGGTAGCAAATCTGTATGCATTTTACAATCCACCTAGCTATCCCTGATTTAGAAATAGGGTTGCCTTTATGTGGTGGAGAGAAAGAGACAAATAGTTGTTTGGTTTTTCTGAAAGGTTGTGTTCTTTGGATGTAGTAAAGTAAGGCCCTCTTAATATCCAGTGTGTGTAAAGCCCTTTCCGCAACTGTTTGAGGTTGTGAGAAAAAGACTGGTAATTCTACCGACTGGTTTAGATGGAAGGGAGAAATGACTTTGGGTAGAAATTTTGGGTTGGTGCGGAGTACAACCTTGTTCTGATGCATTTGAAGAAAAGGTTCCTGTATGGTGAGTGCTTGTATTTCACTAACCCTTCTAAGGGAAGTGATGGCCACTAGGAATGCTGTTTTCCATGTGAGAAATTGCAGCTCACATTTATGTAATGGTTCGAAAGGGGGTCCCATTAGCCTTGTGAGAACTATATTCAAGTTCCAGAAAGGTGAGGGTGGTACTCTGGGTGGAATTACTCTTTTGAGGCCTTCCATAAAAGCTTTGATGGCAGGCACCCTGAAAAGTGATAGGTGTTGCCTGTTCTGTAAGTAGGCAGCAATTGCTGCGAGGTGTAACTGAATGGATGTATATGCTAGGTTACACCTTTGTAGATGGAGCAAGTAACATATGATGTGCTGTATGGACGCATTTAGAGGATTGATTGTGTTGTTGTGGCAGTAAACAACAAATCTTTTCCCCTTTGCAGCATAGCATGCCCTAGTAGTAGGGCGTCTAGCTTCCCTGATAATATTCATGCAATCAGGGGGAAGGTTAAGGTATCCGAATTCTAGGACCTCAGGAGCCAGATCGCAAGGTTGAGCTGAGCTGGGTCCGGGTGCTTGATCTCTCCATGGTTCTGGGTTAGGAGGCATGGTGAGAGGTGTAGCTTTTGGTGTGGTACTACCGAGAGTTCCAGCAGTGTGGTGTACCACGGTTGTCTGGCCCATGTTGGAGCTACTAGGATCAGTGTTAGGGAATGCTGTTGTAGCTTTCGCACCACTAATGGAATTAGTGGGAGAGGTGGAAAAGCGTATGCAAATTTGTTTGACCAGTTCATCCATATCGCATTGCCTTTGGACAATGGGTGTGGATATCTGGCGGCGAAGCTTGGGCACTTTTTGTTTTCGTGGGTGGCGAACAGGTCTATGTGTGGATGCCCCCACTTCAGAAAGAACGGGTGAAGAACCTGTGGGTGAAGTTCCCATTCGTGAATTTCTTGCGTTTGTCTGCAGAGCAGATCTGCCACGGTGTTTTGGACTCCTGGGACATGCTGGGCCAGGAGAAAGATTTTCTGTGGAATTGCCCATCTCCAAATGCTCTGTGCTAATTGAGAGAGCTGTGGAGAGTGTGTGCCCCCCTGTTTTTGAATGTAGTACATGGCAGTCATGCTGTCTGTGTGAATGAGGACTGCCTTGCCTGAAATCTGCATCTGGAAGGATTTTAGGGCTAGGAAGATTGCCAGTAACTCCAAATGATTGATGTGGAGTAATGTCTGTTGCGACGTCCATGTGCCCTGTACTGTGAGATGTAACAGATGAGCTCCCCAGCCGGAGGCGATGCGTCTGTTGTCAGGATTATTTGTGGGACCGGGTCCAGGAACGGTCGACCTCTGGAAAGGTTTGTGGTGTTCCACCACTGCAGAGAGCGATGGGTGCGACCGTGTACCAACACCAGATCAGTCAGTTGCCCCTGGGCCTGGTTCCACTGGCGCGCTAAGCACTCTTGGAGTGGACGCATCTAGGGGCCGATTCACAGAACTAACTTAAGACAAAATCCTAAACTTACTACTTTTGGTATTCACAGAAGTTAGGATTTTGTCTTAAGTTTGTCTTAAGACAATCTTAAGACAGACTTAAGACAGACTTAAGCCAGACTTAAGACAAACTTTAGACAGACTTAAGACAAACTTAAGACAGACTTAAGACAGACTTAAGACAGACTTAAGTTAGGATTTTGTCTTAAGTTTGCCTTAAGTTTGTCTTAAGTCTGTCTTAAGTCTGTCTTAAGGCTGTCTTAAGTTTGTCTTAAGTCTGTCTAAAGTCGGCCCCCTGGAGTCTTGCATGGGGCACTATGAAAATACAAGAGGCCATCATCCCTATCAGTTGCATAAACACTCTTGCTGGGAGAGAGTGTTGAAATATGAATTTCTGACGCAGTGCCTGTATGTTTGCAATCCTGGCAGGATTGCAGTTGGATTGTAGCGGCGGTGTGTTGCACACATTGTTCGTAGGACGTGGCTTTTATTAGCCAATCGTCCAAGTATGGGAAGACGTGAATGTGCCGTCTCCTGAGGTGTGCAGCCACTACTGCTAGGCACTTGGTGAATACCCTTGGTGCTGTTGTTACCCCGAACGGGAGCACCTTGAACTGGTAGTGTTGCCCGTCCACCACAAATCTGAGGTACTTTCTGTGAGCCTGGTGTACTGGGATGTGAAAGTATGGGTCTTTCAAGTCCAGAGTGGTGAGAAAGTCGTTCTGGGAGAGGAGTGGAAGAACCTGTTGAAGGGTTACCATGTGAAAATGGTCTGAATGTATGTAAGTATTTAGAGGTCTGAGATCTAGGATAGGTCGTAGACTCTCGTCTCTCTTTGGATTCAGAAAGTACAGGGAGTAGACCCCTACATTTTGTTGATTTATGGGGACCTGTTCTATGGCTTGTTTTTGCAGGAGGGAGATTACCTCCTGTTTTAATAACGTAGCATGTTCTTGAGACATAGGGCGTTGCCTGGGTGGAATGTTTGGGGGGGGGTAGATGTTAATTCTAGGCAATACCCTGAATGAATAATTTGGGTCACCCATCTGTCTGAGGTGATTGTCTCCCAGACGTGAAGGAAATGTTTTATTCTGCCCCCGACCGGAGTGGAATGGTCTGGAGGGAGCGGGGGAAAGTCATTGGGTAGGCGGTGTGGCAGAGCGGGCGGTATTTGTCTTGCCTCTGCCCTTATTATTATTGCCTCTGTATCCGCCTCTTTGATAACCCTTTGTGAAGGTAGATTGAGGAGGGGATTTGTATGACGTGGATGCACTATCCGAGGAGTAGGCCCTGCCCGTGCCCCGAAAGGAAGAGCGGCAAAAAGAGCGCCTAGGAGTGTGTGACTGTAGGGCTCCCATGGATTTCGCCGTGTCAGTATCTTTTTTCATCTTTTCGAGGGCTTCATCAACTTTTGGGCCAAATAGATGATCTTGGTTGAATGGGTGGTTCAATATAGAGGCTTGTACCTCAGGTTTAAAACCTGAAACTCTGAGCCAGGCATGGCGACGGAGAAGGGCACTGGTGTTTATGGCCCTGGAGGCTGTATCTACTGCATCTAGGGCACAGAGTATAGAGGTATTAGTTATTATTTTTCCCTCTTGGATCAATTCGTTAGCCCTATTCCTGTATTTTTCAGGGAGATGGTGCATGATGGTCTCTAACTCATCATAATGCGCCCTGTCGTATCTGCCCAATAGCGCTTGCGTGTTGGCAATACGCCATATGTTGGCGGCTTGTGATGCAGTGCGCTTCCCTGATGCGTCTAGGAGCTTGGACTCTTTGTCAGGTGGTGGTGCTTCGCCTGACGCCTGAGAATTTGAGCGCTTCCTAGCTGTAGATACCACTAGGGAATCCAATGGTGCAGGGCCTTTAATGCATGAAGGGTCTGTGGGGGCGGCTTTGTATTTTTTCTCTATACGGGGGTTTAGGACCCTGGCCCTGACTGGGTCTTTAAAAACCTCCGGTGCATGTTTGATTACTCCCTTTAACATAGGTAGAATGGCAGTAGACCTATGTGCATTATCGAAGGTGTCTAGGAGAAAATCTTCCTCCACTGGGTCAGTATGTAACTCCACCCCGTGGTAGTGTGCCGCCCTTTGTAGTAGGTGGTGAAAGCCTAACGAATCTTCAGGTGGGGATGGCCTAGATGGGTAAAGGTCATCCTGTGGGACATCTGGGATGTCCGGATTGTTATAGTCGTCCCATGGGTCTGGAGATCCAGTAGGGGTGGGGTCTTGTGGCACATCTGCTGGATCATAATAAGGGTCTCCTAAATCATCTGGGACAGGAGACGAGGTTGGGGAACGATGAGGCAGGGGTGGAGAGGGTGGAGGTGGGGAGGTGGAGGAGGTGGGGAAGGCACTCTGAAAGGGGAGGTAGCAGTGTCTTTCCTCTTTGGAGGTGGAGGTGGAGCTGGTTTGTCCAAGTGTCTCTTTTTTGAAGACAATGTCAAATGTCCAGTTTTTGGATCCTTGGTGAGTGTCTTTTGCAGAGGATCCGGTGTAAAAAGTTCTTGCGACACTGGTTGTTCGGTCGGCGCCGAAGTTTTCGGTGCCGACGGATTTTTAGGTTTGTCTAAGCTGTGCTTCTTTGGGACCTCCGATTTTTTGGTCGGTGCCGAAGAAGGCTTCGGCACGGGAGTGTTGGTGCCGAGGGCCTTGTGATGTTTGGTCGGCACTGGAAGGGCAGGTTTCGACACCGAAGGCTTTGGTGCTGGGTTCGGTGTGGAGGCCGATCTTTTCTTCGGTGCCGAAGGGTGTTTTTCGGTACCGCTGGTCGGCTGGCTCGAGCCCGAGCTGCCGGAAGGCTTAATAGGCTTCTTTACCGGGCCCGATGGTGGGGTGTGAGAAGCAGTATCCTTGGTCTTGCCTAGACCTGAAGGCGAAGGTGTGACCGAAGCCTTTTTGGGTATCGGCGTGGGTGTGGGAGGGGGTATTGTACTCACGACCCTCTGCGCCGGGTTGATGTCCTCCACATCTGAGTCGTCGGCCTCGGAAGCACTGACGAGGTCGTCGTCCTCTTTTTCGATGTTCTGCTGTCCCGGAGCTTCGACGTCGTCCCCGAAGATGTCGACTGGAGCGGAGGTCGAGGAGTGCGCCATGTTGCGTCTAGCCCATCGATCTCGAATAGTCTTTTTAGAGCGAAAAGACTTGCAGGCGGGACAGTCTCGGGCCTCGTGTTCAGGGAGGAGGCAGAGGTTGCACACCTCATGAAGATCGGTGTGGGGAAACTTGGACCCACATCGAGGGCACTTCTTGAAGGGAGTTCTTTCCATCAGCCGAGACCGGAGCCGGAATAGGCCAGAAGGCTGCCGTCGACGGCCGGAATCGAAGAAGTGCCGAAGAGAAGGTGATTAAAATGATTTATTATTTGAAGGATCTCGATGAGCGAGGATTTTTGCGTCTATCGTTGAACTGGAAAAGTTCGGAACCGGAGCGCGAAGTATTACATCCGAGCCCGATGGCGGAAAAAAACAATCTGAGGATGGAGCCGAAGCCCATGCGCAATACGAACCAAAGGAGGAGTCACCAACCTCGTGACTTCCAAAGACTTTCCAAGAGGAAAAACAAACTGCAAACATCCGGGCCCACCACCAGATGGCGATCAATGCACAGTGTATAATCTACAGCTCATATGCCTCGAACACATAAATTCAAATATATTGTAAGATGACTATTACAGAAAACCCTCCCCATGAGCCTTGTGAGGTGGATAAAGTGCACCATTGCAAGACTTCAAAGATAATTTTGACAAGGAATGTGATTGTTCCTTTACCACAGCAAGACGTTTGAAATGATGATTCATGGAGCCCCTTTCAAGTTTAATGTTCTATTATGGATGCAAAGTGATATGTTGTTCTGCCATTAAAAATAAAAGATGAATAAAGATTCTCTCCTGAGTTAATTCCAAAAATACAAGTTCTTTGTAAATTTGTTAACACAACATGCCCATGCAGTGCATGCTAGGGTGCCCTTCTGTCCCCAATAGTGTGAAGCAGAGAAAGAGTTGGAACAGACGTCTAATCCAGGTTTCTCCTGCCTCAACAGAGAAGGTTAAAGATGGGTGGGGGCAGGGGTTATGATGTTTGAAGCATGAGTCTGCTTCTAGTGCTTCTGACATCTCCCAGAACACCTCCGTCATCCTTCAGAGCCACTCTGCCGGCACTCTAGCCATTTCCGCTTTTTTCTACTGGCCCTCTGGCATCCTCAGCCTGCTCTAAGTCATACTCAGCCAGCTTTTGATGACCTTTAGCGTGCAATCTCAGATAGTCTGCTGCTACTTGAGGGGCCTTTAACAGCCCTTAAATTACCACAGCTAACTCTCACAGATCCTCAATAAGACCATATTTACCATCAATCAACCCTACGAGATTCCAAGCTTATTCTCAGTTACCCTCAGAGACCCTATTCTAGCATAGTGCCAACCACTATACAATCCTTGGGGACCAACAGTTAACCAACAGAAACCCCCTGGTGTCACTTATCCTTCACAGGCCCGTAGTCACCATTAACCGAACTTCAGACCTACTTTGATAGTGCTCAAAGGTTTTCAAACCCCTACTATTTGTACTAAATCTTTTAAAAGGCATCCTCAATCTGCTATAGATCTGCCATATAGCACTATCTATTGGCCCTCTGAGGGCTTTAGCAAGCTTAAGAAGGCCTTGAGATCCTAATTTAACTATGAGAAGCCCTTAGCTGGCCCTTACATTCAATAGTAAAGCCCTCAATGACCATAAGCTGACCCTCAGCATGCAATCATGAACTCAAAGCCTGCTCCTCAGGCTTTTAGTGTCAGGAACGCGTGTACAATAGCGCACTGACTGCCGCGACATCATGCAAAGCGGCTCGGAACACCCTTACCAAAACTACCCGTCCCGGCAGGCGTTGCAAGACACGCCTCACGTGACCCGCGTAGCGCCCATCGCGGAAGCAAAAGGGTGAAGGTCGACTCCTTCGGAGCCGATAATTCTTCCTGGCTACGCTGGCAGCAGGATTGCATCGACCCCAAGGTACCGGACGGTAAGAGGGCGACGCACCCCCAGAGACAACACAAGTTCATTTGAGGTAGGCCGATTGAGCTGGTACCTCCCTACGCTCCTCTGTTGGCTGAGACCCGGGGTTCTTTTTGGTCTCATGCAGATAGGCGTTTGTGTTTCAGAACCCTCAAGCAACCTCGCCCCCCTGTTGGCGGAGACCAAATTTGGAGGTCTCGTGCAGAGGAGCGTTTAATACTTTAGGCCCCCCCACCAGAAGGGCCTCATAACTCCTCCGTTTGAAAGAGGTCCATTTTGGTGATCTCGCACGGGGGGAACTTTTTCACTTGGTGCTTCTCAGTCTTGACATTCCATGGGTTAACAGAGGTTACGCTGACAAACACCACTATTGGCAACTGTTATTTCCTACAAAAAAAATCGTCACTGAGCAGTAGAGACATACTGCAAGTGTACGTGGATTGTTTAACATATGGAACTGGCGATGTATGACTAATCTTGGCACAAGCATATACTGGCAGAAGCAAGGCGTGTATTACTTCATGATCCAGCAGCCAGTCATCACTATTGTTTTTCTTCTTATGTTCTATATATATATATAGGAGAGAGCTTCCAGAGAGGGGGTGGTGCCATACAGGCTGGGCATAAGAGTATTGCATCAAACACAAGTTGGTAGGTGCAATTAGAGAGACTGAGTCATGCATTGTTCAATGAGTCACGATCACTGAAGTGCCTATCCAATTTGTATGTTCTTCTGTTTCTTTTGTTTTACATACTAGTTGCCTGAAGTAACCTTGCCACTGCCTCTTGCTCTCCCCGATACGTTAGGATACACCTGCTTTGCTTTTCAGGTGAGAGGAGCGAGACAATGTGTGTAATGCTGGTTTCCGTTTAAACTGTTAGTGCGATAGTATCTACTGGCACAGAGCTCATATTGCGTTTGTCTTTCTTTGCTTTTCAGATTTCCCTCCCCGTGGTCCCTACCCTTTCCTTCCCCCGCTCGATTACCTCAACAGTCCGTGTTAAATTGCAAGCCAGACTTGGGGTTGTCCAGAGGTGGGCCCCTTTAGAGCATCAACACAGCCCTGAGGACATCGGAATGGAGGAACCTGACATTCAGTGCCACCAGAGCCTTAGATCTCCTGCATGAGCTCTTACCTACAATCAACCAGCTCTCTGGATCCTCAGACCATCACTAAAAAAACAAGGGTTACAATGATGGTTTAGTTAGGTTCAGATTTTACACACACAAAACCACAGAAATTCAGCAGTTATAATTATAATTATCTCAAGTAACTATAACTCGTGCCCTAAGGTAAACTATAACTCAGGCCCCAACCATGCACAGTTTTCTATCAATAATGTCCTGGCAAATGTTGTAGTGATATTATCAATAATGCCATAGAAGATGTCATGAGTAATGTAATAGGTGGGGTATTTAGCAATGCTTGGCAAAAGCACAGGTTATTGTTACCTAATGGCACAAGTTATAGTTACTTAAGATAACCATAACTGCTAATTTCTATAGTTGTGTGTGTAAAATCTGAACCTAACTATAATGTCCCTGTAATATTTGATTTTTTTGGTGATTTTTTTTTTTTAAAATTCCTTTTCCTAACTATAATGTCCCTGTTACCTTTGTATTGTCAGTGAATTTCTGATGCTATTTTCTAACTATAACGTCCCTGTAACCTGGGTCTGTAAGAGGGTGTGTGAGTGGTTGAGTAGAGTGGTTGTGTCCGATTGGCTGTGCAGGTCTGTGAATGGGTGTGTGAGTGGCTGTGTGGGTATGTGAGTGGGTGTATGGGTGTGTGAGTAGCTGTATGGGTGTGTGAGTGACTGACTGTAAGGGTCTGTGTGGGTGTAAGAATGGTTTTGTGGGTATGTGAGTGGGTGTGTGAGTGGTTCTCAATATCTTTGATCGGATGTATCAGTGACTGTATTGGTGTGTGTGAGGGTGTGTGAGTGACTGTATGGGTTTGTGAGTGGGTGTATGGATGTGTGAGTGGGTCTGTTAGTGTGTGAATACATTTTTTTTAATTTGGGGTAATGGTCCATGTAAGAGCAGTGGATTTAGATGGGGGCCGTACTGAGCACCATGGTGGATCCGCGGATCCTCACATTTGTCAACACTTTCGTCCCCATCAAACAATTAGTGTTCTTATAAAGTGCAACTACTCACCTGCGAGGATCTCAAGGTGCTGGGGGGGTGGGTAGATGGATCTGCTGTCCTTCACGGATCCTTTTATCAGTCCAATTGGGTTAGGATACTTCCTCATTATATCCTATTTCTACTTAATCCCCCCTCCCCGGAAACCATTTTCACATTCTCAACTTTTCTTTACAAATAGAGGTGCACTAAACATGAAATACAAAGTCCAAAATGTTACTCTTCTTTTTTTCAAAGCTTTTATTTCACAGATGATAAATACGCAGAAAACAGCCAACGCGTTTCGTTCCTATACAAACAAATTGACGGAACTTCTTCAGGGCTTAAATTTTGACAGCAAAACAATTTCTAAATTTCCGATTATAGTTCAAAAAGATGAGGAATGAATGAATATCTTCTCATACTCAATGTGCAAACAATTCAAAATTTTGCTTCAAATATGTATTAATGGTTTATTGAATAGAGATCATTGTTTCATAGTTGACAACACGTCGATTTCAAGCTCATTCATCAGATTTATTTATATTTAAAATCGGCTGTATTGCACCCGCAAGTTTTTGTGTTAGACTATTCTCAACTTTTCTCTCAGGTTGCGGTCAGCCAATAACGGCATTGCTGCTGGCATGTGGATCTGCAGATCCTTCGTAGTGGATCCGCAGTGGATTTGCATCTCTGGATATAAATACATCTTTTGTCTTTAATAACTCCAAAACTATTGAACAGATTTACACCAAATTACAAAAAGCACTCTTAATGGACCTAGATCTAGCTTTCTGCCAAATGTGGTGTGATTCTGTTCAGGGGTTCGGGCTGTAATTGTTTCAACATTCCCTATTGCAAATAGCATGGGGAAAATGCGTTTTGGGACGCCCTTGCTTGATGAATCACCCCGAAACTTTCCAATCAGCAGCTAAAGTGACTGGCAAACTAGTTTTAAAAATTGTGTTAAGATTCGTTAAACGGCACTAAAGATATTAGCAAAAAAAGAAAACTTTTCTTATGGAAACTGGGCCCAGTAGGAAACATGTGTGGGTGTGTTATATATATATATATATATATATTCACAGAAAAACCAGAAAGGTTACAGGGTCGCTATAGTTAGGCTCAGATTTCACTCGTACAAATCCATTCTACAGCTATAGTTACCTGACCTAACTCTAACTTATGCCCCCGTAATGCACTGCTACTGACCTCATATATTACATTACAAATGAGATGGTCAGTGCCATCACTGATGATATCTCAAATGACATCATCCAGGGAGTGTGTTTTGTAAAAGTTTCTGTGAGTTGAAGATACATACTAAGCTACTGCATAAGTTAAATTACTGTTCTTTTTGTACTACTAATGAGTGATACTGTTTGTAAAATATGTCATCTGAGTGGCACTGTGACTGTATCAGAGTGGGTGTCTGAGTGGCTGTACGGGTTTCTGAGTGGCAGTATGGGTGAATACGTCAGTGTATGAGTAGCTCTATGGGAGAGTCAGTGGTTGTATGGGTGAATATGTGGGTGTATGAGTAGCTGTATAGGAGAGTGAGTGGCTGTATCAATGGGTGAGCATGTATGCGAGTGTGTGGATGTATCGGTGACTGTGGTGGATGTGTGATTGGCTTTATGGGTGGAAGAATGCTTGTGTGAGTGGCTGTATGGGTGACTAAGAGGCTGTGTGAATGGCTTTCTGGGTGAATGACTGGGTGTGTAGGTGGATGTATGGGTAAGAGAGTGACTGTTTGGGTGTATGGGTAAGTGAGTGGGAGTGTAGGTGGCTATTTTGCACAGTAAATATTTGTGTGAGTGGCTGTAAAGATGAGTGAGTGGGCATGTCAGTGATTGTATTGGTATGCAAATAGGTATGTTAGTGGTTTTGTGGATGAGTGAATGGATGTGTGAGTGGCTGTATGGATGAGTGAATAGCTCACTTAGTAGCTGTATGGGTGTGTGAGGGGTTGTATGGGTCTGTGAGTGGTTTGTGGGTGTGTGAGTGGCTGTATGAGTCTTTTAGTGGCTGTGTGAGTGGCTGTATGGGTGAGTGAGTGTGTGAGTGTCAGTGCCTGTATGGGTCTGTAAATGGGTGAGTGGGTGTGTGATAGGTGTATGAGAGGTTGTATGGGAGTGAAAATGGTTCTGTGGATGATGTACTCAGTATGTCACTGACCATGTAATGAGTGACGTAATATGTGAGCAGAGCATTGCGGGCGTAAGTTATAGTTGGTGCTGGTAACAATAAATGCTGAATTTAAATGGCTTTGTACGAGTGAAATCTGCACCTAACTATAACATCGCTGTAACCTTTGTTTTTTCAGTGAAGTTTTAAGGTTTTTTTAAAATTCTATTTCCTAACTATAACATCCCTGTAACCTTTGGTTTTTTTCAGTGAATGTGTATGTTTTAAAAAAAAATATCAACCTTTGATAGAGGTTGTTGTGAGTGGCTATACAGGTAGGTGAGTGGGTGGGTGAGTGGCTGTGTGAGTGACTGTATGGGTGTGCATGGCTGTGTAAGTGGGTGTAGGAGTGTCTGTGGATCTGTGAATGAGTGCGTGAGTATCTGAGTGGGCCTGTGACTGGATACATGCGTGCCTGAGTGGGTCGGTGAGTTGGTGCATAAGTCTTTGACTTGAGTAGGTGCATTAGTGTCTTTGAAGGTCTGTGAGTGGATGAATTACTCTCTGAGTGGATGAGTGAGTGGGTTCATGAGTTTCTAAGTGGGTCTGTGAGTGGTTATGTGAGTCTGAGTGGGTCTGTGAGTGGGTGAGTGAGTGTCTGAGGGGGGTCAGTCAGTGGATCTGTGAGTGAGTGAATGAGTCTATGTGGGTCTGTGTATGAGAACATGAGTGTCTATGTGGGTCTATGAGTGGGTGGATGAGTGTCTGAATGGGTCTGTCAGAGCGTGCGAGTATCTGAGTGGGTGTGTTAGCCTCAGAGTGTGTCCGTGAGTGGGTACATGAGAGTGTGTGTATATCTCTGAGTGAGTGTGAGTGGGTGTGTGAATCTCTCAATGGATCTGTGAGTGGGTGAATAAGTGCTTAAGTGTATGAGTGGGTCTGTCAGTGGGTGCACAGAAAAAAAAGTAAGGTGGCCCACGGGGGCAGGTCATCTTGCTAGCTACACCTGTGACAGTCCTTCTGCCCAGCTTGCCTATAGTCCGCTATCCTCTGATGCCTTTGGATTTGTGACTCCTCTGCTCATTTCTGATTGTTTTTCTGCCTCATTCCTGCCCTCTATTTTGCCTTTCTGCCCTTTATTGTGCCTCTTGCTGCCCATTTCAGCCCTTTATTCTGTCTCTTTCTGCTTGTTTCTATTTTTATTTTGCCTCTTGCTGCTCATTTCTGTCCTTTATTCTGCCTATTTCTGCTAATTTCTAACTTTTATGCTGACTATTGCTGCTTGTTTCTGACCGCAATTTGTCATTTTCCTCATTGCTGACCTTTATTTTGCCTCTTTCTGCTAGTTTCTGACCTTTATTCTGCCCCTTTCTGCTCTTTTCTCACCTATATCTTGTCTTTTCTTGTCTTTTTCTGCGCATTTCTGACGTTTATTCAACCTCTTGCTCCTTGTTTCTCAGTTTAAGCTTGCCTGTTTCTGCTTGTTGCTTACCTTTATTCAGCTTCTTTCTGCTTGTTTCTCCCCTTTATCTTGCCTCTTTCTGCTTGTTGCAGACATATATTCTGTCTCTTTCTGCTCCCTTCTGACCTTCCTTCTGGACTGCTTGGAGAGCCTCAAGGGCCCTGGGGTCCCAGCTGGCCTCCTGCAGGAGCCGGAATTCCTGCTGCATGCAGGAAGCTGCTGGAAATGCAGCTCTCTGCATGCTGGAGAAATACTTTCATTTGTTTCCCTGCCCGCATATCTGCGGGCAGGGAAAGAGATGAAACCTCTGCTTCTAGCGGGCAGGAGCACTTTGACAGCTTCAGCTCGCTGGAACCAGAGTGTTTGCTTTTCCTTGGTGGAAACTGTCACAGCTCCTGCCCAAAAAAAGCGAACAGCTACTTTTCAGGGGTGGCCACACTGAGACATAGCAGGAGCCGGCCCTGGTGTGTGATGGTCCACAGGCCCATTGCTGGCTTCAGGAGGAGGCATGCACCCCCCTCCTTGTCTTTTCATGAGCTGGCCCCAGGGAGGTGGTCGTCCCCAGGGCCATTTATGGCCCAGGAGGGGGCCCGCATGGCACACCTCCCACATGACTTATACTTGCTGCCCTGGTGAGGTGGTGGCCCCTGGGGAATGGGGTTTGCATTGCTCCCTGCTTATTATTCAAATTAAGTTCCAGGAGGTGGTGGCCCCCGGGGCTCTAAAAAGCCCAATGGAGGGTGGTCCACAAGCCCCCTCCAATATTTTAAATTAAGCCCCAGGGAGGTGGAGGTTCCTGGGACTCAAAAGAGCCCAAGGAGGGGGGTCCGCGCAACCGCCCTCAAATATGTAAAGAAAGCCCAAGGGAGGTGGTGATCCCCCAGGCTCCAAGAGCCTTACAAGGGGAGTCCTGGACAACCCCTCTATATTTTTTTATAAATGTCCCTGGGACCTGGCCCACCTAGGGGCTCCAAGAAAAAAAGCACAGGAGACCTCGCTTGGTTTACAGTACGAGTTACTTACCTTCGGTAACGATGTAGCTGATAGAGACGATTCTAGCCGCAGATTCCGTCATGTAGAATTATCCCCAGGCGTGAGACTGGATCCGGAAACCTTTTGCCACAGCATCCCTGCGCGCTAGGGGGCGGGGCGACACCACGTGACTCCGCCTAGGCGTCGTCCGCGTACGTGATGTCAGCGAGGTCACATAAGATCCGCCCCGGCGCACCTGCGTCAGTTTTCCGCACCACAACGCGGAACCACCAGATAAAAAACTGGAAGCATGGGAACAGTGTGCGAAGAGCAGAAAAATTGGAAAGAAACGGTGACTAACAGCACCACCAGAGTAGTGCCAACACCGCAGAACCCAAGGGCATGGAAAGAAGAAGAAGAACAAGCAGAAACCTGCCCAGTCACCCTGCCAGCACATTGACAACCTCCCATCCCTGTGCCCCGGAGGCAAAGAACATGCGTAAACCTCATGGCACACGTAGTAAACCCCCCCCCATCCTGAGCAAGGAATGGGACCAGTCCCAAGACAGACAGAGATAACAAACCTCCAAGTCACCCCAACCTAGAAGGCAACCACCCACAAGGGACAAGGGCAAGACCTGGCAAGATGACCCTTAAGCAGAGGATAGCAATGGAAGGAAGGGAGGAGAGGGAGGATAGGGATAGAAAGCAATCCCCTCCCCAAACCTGGAGTTGCCAGAGCAGCAGGGCACCGGAGCACCGGAACCCCAACCTCCAAAGAACCAAGGGAGGAATGAACCGCCCCCAGACAGAGTCACCCGTCAAGAACAAAGGAAGGCACTCACAGGAGACACAGCCCCCCACTGAGAGGCGAGTACCGAAGACCAATCCAAGGGTCCTCGCAGAATAGGGGAGGAAGGGCGGGCCGTGAAGGAATCTGCGACTAGAATCGTCTCTACCAGATACATCGTTACCGAAGGTAAGTAACTCGTACATCTGATAGAGACTACTAGCCGCAGATTCCTTCACGTAGAATAGATACCCCAGCAATACCCCCTGGGAAGGAGGGTCTGCGAAAGGACCCCACCAGCCAATGCAAAACAGAGGGCCCCACAGGGGACCAGATCTGTGGACGAGGTAGAACCTCGCCCCTGCTAGGCCAAGGGAACCCCCACAAGCAGAACCCCATCGACCCCAAGGGGATGTAGGAAGGAAGGCAGGCTGAAGAGGCCCGTACACTCACAGCTGAGGAACCAAGGGCAGGGACTGAGAGGCCGAAGCACCCCACTCTCCCCACAAGACAACATAGCTTCCGCCCAATGCCAAGACAGGAAAGCAGAAGAAGAAGAAGCCTAGAGGGCCCAAGGAAACTAGGCAAAAGAAGGCGAACCCACTCCAGATGGAGAGCAGCCTGCCAGCCAGAAGAGCGCTGGCAGTCAAAGCCAGAAGCAAGAAGAACAGCCCGAGGCCCCAGGAAGGCCAAGTAGGCGACGCCTGGCAAGGGAGAACACAGGATCATCCCAGACCTCAGGACAGGAGCAGGGATAGGAGGAGATGCCCGGGCCACCACTACGAGCGGTTGTGCACACGATCTCAGGAAGCAAAAGCAACCTACCTAAACGCCATGGAGAACAGGCACCCGAAGGCAACCAGAACCCTCTAGCAGAGCGCAAGCCATATGACAGCTACCACTACCCCACATAGGGTACGTTTAGTCCCAAGACATGGGAACCCTTTTTGAAAGAACTTCCGCAGCAGAGGAAAAAACAAAAGAGCCACGGGGAAAAAAACAACCCCGCTGAAGGCTTGACAAGCAGCCCAAGCAAAGCAGAAGGTCCAATCTCAGGGCCAAGTCTGCGCAACAACTCCTGCATAACCCACACACAATCAACACAAGTGCCATCCAGCAGCCAACAATGCCAAAGTCCCAAGGAAGGAAGGAAACGGCCAGAAAACACGCTGCACAGCCAGAACAGCCGGCCTAAGAAGGCCCAGAATCAACCCAACTCAGAAGTCACTGAGGAGGAGACGGAGGAGGAGGAGGATAAGGCGGATGAGGAGGAGGAGGACGGAGCCCTGCCAAGAGCCGTTGGATGGCGGTGTCGGCCGGGGCATGGAACAACAGGCTTCCATCAAACGGAAGGTCGATGAGTCGCTCCCGAATATTCTCAGGGAATACTCCGTCCCGAAGCCAAGCATGGCGACGGAGAGTGACTGAGGAAGCCATGGCTGGCCCAGCACCTCTGAGATGTCCAGAGCGGAGCGGAGAATAAACGCCGCAAGCTCCTGGCCATCCAATGCATGATGCCGTACGTCCACCAGGCCAGACTCCTAGGACGCTGCAGATCCCAGAGACTCAGCCGAGTCCCACAAACAGGAGGAGGCCCTAGCCAGCACACACAAGGTGTTAAGGGCCCGCAGGGCCACGTTGGTTAAGGCGAACATGTTGCGTCCCCAAGAGTCCAGCCAGCGGGCCTCTCGGGACGGCGGAGTCAACAGTGGCGGCAGTGATGGAAAAGCAGTCTGCAAAAGGGGGCTGGCAGCTGAGGGGTGAAGGGAAAGACATGCCGGGTCACGCGGCGCCGGGAGGTGCCAGTGCAGAAGAAGCTGAGACACCGGGTCCCCTGAGGCAGGACGCCTCCAAGCCCCCGTCAAGGAAGATAGGAGCGAACCTTCAAAGGGAAGTAAGATTTCCCTCCCACCAGAGCCCTGGTGGAGGATCTCCAATAGATGGTCCGCCGGAAAGTGAGCCACTGGGTCACCCATGCGCAGAATGCCCACAGCCATGGACACCGCGTGAGCAAAGGCCGCATCCACCTCTGTAGGGCCCCGTGGTGGGGAAAGCAGCTCCTCCGTGGGCGACGGCAGCAAACTAAGGCAGCCGTCCCCGATTCCAAGCGGGGCGGGCAAGGGCCCGACCTGGAAGTCAGAAGGAGCCGAAGAATGAGGGGACCTGCCGCTCTTCCGACGAACACCTCTGCCTCAGGAAAGGCGGGGAGCCGCCCTTCGATGCCGGTGAAAAAGACACTACAAGACGACCAGTCTCCGGGGAGGACGACACCAGTATACAGCCTGCATCCGGAGAAGGAGCGTCCGAAGACGAATCCGCGGTACAACCACTGCGCGGAGCCGTAGAGTCCGCTGCCTGAGGTAGGACGTCGGCACCAGCCGGCGTCACCGGACAAGGTACCTCCAAGTCACCCTGCACCGCCGCACCGGACCGGACCCCCGCCGAGGCAGCCACCTGCGTGGGGAAAAGAGATGGGCCTGGGGAGTGGCACAAAGACCTCCGCCTGCCGCGGCCCAGAATGAGGCGAAGGTCGCTCGGCAACTCATGTGGCGGCGCCAGGGATGATTCGCCCTCTGAAGAGGCAGTCACCTGTGGGGTGGGGCGAGAGGGACCCGGAGAGGGACAAGAGGTCTTCCCTCGGCCTCGACCCGGAGCGGGACAAGAAGGGTCCACCGACCCCTGTGGCTCCGCACGGTCCAGCTGCTGCCGGCGCTATAGCGGCGTCACCTCAGCCTTAGACAGGATCACCTTGTCAAAGGACCGATAGGGGCTCAGGGATGCGACCCGAGCCCCGGCGACCTCCCGCGACACCACAGGGACCCCCGCGGGAGTTTGCAGTGAGGCAGAGACGCCGTGGCCTGAAAGAGGTGCCCCAGAGGAGCCGCACCCCAACAGTACCCCATCCTCCAAGCCTTGATACGAACCAGTCGGCGCCGGGGCCGGAGCCACCGGCGGCGCCGCAGAGGGCCCTGCACAGAGCGAGGGATACGCCGACGCCACAGGAGGGGAAGGAGGAGGAGACGCCAGCAAGGCCTGCAAAGCCGCCGCGTATGTCTCCATTTGGACTCTCGACGCCCCAACACAGGGAAACGGTGGATAGGACGACACGCGGGGCCGCATCACCCGCGGAGAGTCCACGCCCCTGGTAGGCCGGAAACCAGCCCCCGGGGACAAACTGCGACACTTACCCACCGGGGAGTGACACTCACGTGACATTGGAGAAGGGCGAGGACGACGACCACGGCCGTATCTGAAGCCGTCCGCCGAAGCAGACCGAGGGGAGGACGTCGACCTGGAGAGACGTGCCGAGAGAAGTTTCATCCAGCGCTTCCGCCGTGACTTCGGCTTCAACTGATGGCACACCATACAATCTGTGGTGCCGTGATCCTCCCCCAAACACCACATACAAATGAGGTGACGGTCCGTCGTCGACATAAGATGCCCACAAGACGTGCAAGTTTTAAAGCCCGAAGGCATTCGCACACTGTTCCACCAAAAGAAATGGAAGAAAAAAGGGGGGCCCTAACAGGTCAGAGCAAGGATCTTATCCGCATTGCACGCGGAAAAGGCAAAAACTGACGTAGGTGCTGGGGCGGGTCTTATGTGACCTTGTTGATGTCACGTATGCGGACGACGCCTAGACGGAGTCGCTTGGTGTCACCCTGCCCCCTGGCGCGCAGGGATGCTGTGGCAAAAGGTTTCCGGATCCAGTCTCACGCCTGGGGATAATTCTACGTGAAGGAATCTGTGGCTAGTAGTCTCTATCAGATAAAAATGTTGCCCTACATTCACGACTCCATCATGTTCCAGCAGCAAAAATGTTTTAAAAAGGCTCTTTGGCCTTGAAATGCTCACAGGGGGCCCTCACCACCACTGTTAGAGGGTAAGGGTATTCCTACCTGACCCCTTTTCTTTCTTTTACATTTTTTTTTGTGGGCTGCCGACAGTTCCACGCTGAAGTGCTGGTAGCCAATCAGATTTCAGGACAGGACTGTTGGATCATCGGAGGATTAGCGTCCCTATATATATAAATTTGTGTTTTTTAAATACCCCAAAGACTACTGAACAGATTAACACTAAATAACAAAAAGGGTTCTTTCAGGAACGAGAGCTACCATTCTGCCAAATTTGGTGCAATTCTGTCCAGTGGTTCATGCTCTAGTTGTTTCTAAAAATCTCTATGGAAATTAACATGAGCAAAAAACTTTTTTGACCCCCTCTTTTCTCAGTCCCAGCTTGATGGGTCGCCCCGAAACTTTCAATGCACAAGAATCACTGGTGCACTTTTTGGGAAAAATTTTGTGAAGATTCATCAACTGGCGCCAAAGATATATGCAAGTAAAGAAACGCTTTTCCTATGGAAGCATGGTCCTAACTAGAATTTCCTATGATGTATGTATCTATGCCCTACAAGATTCCACCCTGGACTAGTCGAACTCAAGGGTCGTGCCTCCATTTATCGTGAAGGTGGCACTCATGGAAATATGCAAATTGTATGTGTATATATATATATATATATCAGTGAAAAAACCATAGGTTTCACACATGTTATAGTTAGCTGGACATTTTACTCGTAAAAAACCAATGAAATTGCCCCGTTATAGTTAGTTCAGCTAACTATAACTCGCGCGCCCGCAATGCACTGCTGATGACGTCACATATTACATCACTCATGACATGGTCAGTGACATCACTCATGACATCACTGATGACATCTCAAATGACATCACTGATGACATCACTGATGACATCATCCTTGTGATAGAGTGGCAGACCTCCTCTCACCCTAATATAACCTTTGACACACACATTCAAAAATAGAGACTAAAATTTTCAAAAACAATGGACATACCAATAACAGTTACAACAACCTCTTCAGTAATTCTAAGATCCACATACACGTCCACTCATTCACCAACAGTCCAATACAGTCACTCATACATGTACTCACTCATCATATGTACTCATACACCTATACATCCTGTTACACAATGCCACTCATCCATAGAGTTACTCACACGCATAGTCACTCATGCTAATAAAGAATCAAACATACATTTACTTGCATATACAGTTATACACACACCACCATACTTACTTCTACGGAAACTTACACATACTTAGTCTTTTAAACAATCACTTATAGAAACACATACTTATTCATACAGGAACTCTTTTAATCTCTCACCCTTGCATATACTCACATATATACACCAATAGTCACATATACTAGTTTTAAACATATGTAGTTACTCATAAAGACACTGTAGAGACAGTCATTCACTCACTAACACACCCATACACACACTCATCCACCCATGCAGTCCTGCACACATGCTCTGTTCAACACATACAAACAGTGAGTCACTCATTCATGCACCTATGCACTACGTAATACCCCCCACCGAACCATGCAGACACTCAGACTGATACTCAAAAAAACAACTAATAACCTATATAGACACCCATGTAGCTACTCACCAACCCATGCAGCCACTTATACACAAAGTGAGAGACTGATACAGATATATACATATTTAAACATTACTCACTAAAACATGTATTCACTATGATACACTTAATCAGTCAGTTAAACAATCAATTTTTCTTAAACAAATCATCCATTTAGACACTTATATACCCATTTATTCTTCCATCGACCTTGAGATATACATATATAAAACATATTTAATTTTCAGAAAAACCCACATTCACTGGATGATGTCATCAGTGATGTCATCAGTGATGTCATTTGAGATGTCATCAGTGATGTCATGAGTGATGTCACTGACCATGTCATGAGTGATGTAATATGTGAAGTCATCAGCAGTGCATTGCGGGCGCGCGAGTTATAGTTAGCTTAACTAACTATAACGGGGCAATTTCATTGGTTTTTTACGAGTAAAATGTCCAGCTAACTATAACATGTGTGAAACCTATGGTTTTTTCACTGAATTTCTAAGGTTTTTTAAATGCTAATTCCTAACTATAACGTGTGTGAAACCTATGGTTTTTTCAGTGAATTTCTAAGGTTTTTTAAATGCTAATTCCTAACTATAACGTGTGTGAAACCCATGGTTTTTTCAGTGAATTTGCAAGGTTTTTTAAATGTTATTTTTTTTTTTTTCTTCTATTTTTTCTAACATATTTTTTATTTAATTATCTTACCTTTTATAAAGACTATGATTAAATTTTTAAAATTCTTTAATATGTTTTTTTTAATATATTTTTTAAAATAAACATGTAAAATTTATTTGCAGTACTTTTTTTTTTTAATTTTTTTTAGTACGCGTACCGTAAGCTTACGGTAAGCGTACGGTTTACGCAACGTCCGTAATCTATCTACGCTGCTTGCGTATAGTTACGCACTTTGCGTAGCCGCGCGTACTGCGCGTGGGACGCGTGCGCGCTTACGCCACACGCGCACGTTACGCGGAAGTGCCGGGTAGTGACTGTTATGCGCATGCGCGCAAGCGCGTGTCTTTTTTACGCGCATGCGTACTTTTTGCCGTAAGCGTACCGTAAGCGTACGGTAGGTCATGTGATCTTGAAACACAACTTTTGATTGGTTGAAACTACTTTCAGTTCTAGAACTCTCCTACACCACACCCATTCCCCTCATTTCTGCTTGTGATCCCTTGGGAGAAGGAGCTGGTTTGTCTTTGGGATACGATGGCAGAACAGCAGAGCCCTTCTGAGAGTGAGGCTAGCACCAGCAGCACTGTCTTGAGGCAGAGAGCGAGGAAAGTAAAGCCCTCTTATGTATGGGATTATTTTACTTTTCCTGAAGGCCAACAAAAGGTGAATGCACCCTTAGTTACTTGCAGGCTGTGTCAGCGTGTACTTTCTAGAGGTAATCCTGACAGGAAGTATTCCTTTGGGAATCACACCATGAAGAGACACCTCCAGGATGTACACAGAAGGACACATGGTCATCTTTTTGGAGGTAACTCTTCAAAAAGACGAGCCAGTACATCCACAGCAGCTCAGCCTGGACCATCATCTGCAGGGCTGACTCCTTCTTCTGCAGGTCAGGTGAGCCCTTCATCTGTGGGGGGAGAATCTCCTTTTGCTGGCCCTCTGGAAATAAACCCTCGATTTCGGAAGGTTGATATTCATTGCACATTTTGTAAAGATCTAATTTGCCATAGGGAGACCAGTGTTTCCCTAGTGAACAACAAAATAGATCAGCACATTTGTCGCTTTGAATAATTTTCCCATGCTTCCTTTCCTCTGTCCCTGCATGAACACAACGGTTCTTTTAAGAGCCAACCTTATCTTTCATCTTTTTTTTACATATGTTTTTAAAAACTTTTTTTTATTTTTTTTTTACCGTACGCGTACGGTGCGCGTACTTTTTTTTTTTTTTTTTTTTAAAAACACTAAAAATCATTTATCACATTACATTGTCCTTGAGAGACTACAATTATTATTATTGACTTACCATACTCACTGAAAAAATATTTATTCATTTGTTTTTTAAAAAAATAGTTTTAAAAATGTTTGTACTTTTCGAAATTTTTCTATATCTATCTGGAAAAAAAGAAAAAAGTATTAATATTTTTAAAACATTTTATAATACAGTACACATATTTACATTTTTTTCCAAAAAATATTTTTGCCTTATTTTTGCTGTTTTCAGAATATATTGCATTTCACTATAAATTGTGAAAGCAACTGAATTCATCATTTTACAGCGGGCACATTATGAAACCACTTTTTTTGATTTATTTAAATGCACATGTCCAAACTGTTTTTTCAGACCACCACCATGTGTATTCTCGGTGACTGCCTACACTCCAGCAAGGGCAACCAGCCTTAGTGATGCTGAATGTATTTGCATTACAGACTGAAACCTGAAAACCCCACTCGCTTGTAAATACTGTGCATGACTATACATGGCAAGCACATGGGTGTGTGCTAAGACTCTGCTTCTTCCCCCAAAAATTCGCTCCCCCTTTCCATCTAATGCAACTGTGAAATCACCAGAGCAATACGCAATAAATCTCTGCCTATAATTCCTCTCTGCACACAGAGTCATGTTTTCACATTAGTCCCAAAACGAAATTTCTTTGCCAATTTGAAAGCACACTTACTGCTCTTTTTTTTTTCGGGGCAAGTGAAAATCACTTTTACAGACTGACACATTATGAAACCACCATGTGTAACTACAACAAAAACAATTTCCATTTCTATTATTCATTTCTTAAGTTACCACATACATCCCCTCTCAAACTGTAAACTCACCTTTAAAATTAGTTAGTTGTAAAAGAAATGTGACACTCAAACAGCAGATTATCAGAGCCAGGATCTCTGTTGTGTTCACCTCTCTCCTCTCAGCAGAACCAGATAATGGCAAACTTTCCCTCTATTTTTCCACACATATACATGTAAGTTTCAAATCTCAGTGCTTCCCCCTTTTTTTCAAATGTAATCACACATTTCTATTGGTTGAAAACCAACCCTTTTCCAAAAGTACCCTTCCCCCAACTTGACTTCTGCCTAGTACCCTTCCCCCAACTTGACTTCTGCCTGCTACCATAGCAACAGCTCATGGAACACTGCTGTGTTGAGTTAGGTCAGAAGTTCGCCAAACAATGTTTCAATTCCACAGAGCAAGAGTGCTTGACTTTTCAAACCTAACAGCAAATCCATAGTACTGTTCTTTGGTTACACATTTTTTTGTACCAATACAAAACATGCTTCTATTAATTTACACATACAGCCTAGTTTTTATTCTAGAATGGTATGAAACAGCCAATCAGTTCTTTTTGTTTTGAAAAAAATATGTATGCCTCCATTTCCAAACTGTCTTTCATTTCATATTGCCATTCTACTGAAAGACACCTCCTGAGTGCATCCAGTTCTCCTTTGAAGATGTTCACAGTGTGGATTGTAGGGCACAGCTATGTCTTCTGGAGTGAAAAGTTTGCAGAGAAAACAGATATGGTGAGAGACCTTGCTTTGCCAAATGTAGACATTAAATGGATTGGTCAGAGAGGGTTAAAGTGGCACCAATTGATGCCATTGGTGAAATCCTTCATGCAAATCCAACACCCTGACCTCATAATAGTGCACTGTGGTGGCAATGACCTAGGCACTTTGACTGGGGTAGGTCTGGAAATGCTTATGAAGGACACCTTTGCACAACTGTTTACACTTTTCCCTAAAACTGCCTTTGTGTTTTCCAACATATGCCAAAGGCAAAAATGGAACTGGTCCAATCATTTCTGTCCACAGATTGACAAAGCAAGAAAGCACGTCAACAAATCTGTTTCTGCTTTCCTCCGTGACTATGGTATGGGTGCCATTTACCACAACAACTTGGGTTATGACATGCAAGACATTTATAGAGGAGATGGTGTGCACTTCAATGATGAAGGGAACAGAGTCTTCCTCTTGAACCTTAGACTCTGCATCGGTACTTACTTGTAGGTACCACTAAAAAAATGACTTCATAAACACAACAGCTCTTTTTAGAGCTCCCTAATATCTAAACTCTTAAATCTGCTTTTCTTTTATTTATTTTTATTTTTTTACCGTACGCTTACCGTAAGCTTACCGTACGCGTACCCCGTGATTTTTTTAAAAATCAATAAATGTTTTTTTTGTACTTTTCTGTCCTTCTTTGACCCCCTAACAAATGTTAGGGGGTCTGTAACTCTCCTCATTGCCCCCTTTCCTTGTTTTCACTCTTTTTTTTCAGAGTGAAATACACAAAATGGCGGCTGCCGCTTCCTGGTTTCGGCCGATTCGAATGTTTACTAAGATCTAAGAGCCAATCAGAATCGCGCTCGCGCACGCCACCGTACGCTTACCGTAAGCGTACGGTAAGCGTACCGTAAGCGGGCTCAGATATATATATTGATTTAAAGGCTATTTTCACAGAATCTACTGAACAGATTTACACCAAACCTACAAAAGGCACTTCCTTGACCTAGGGACTACCTCTCTGCCAAATTTCGAGTAATTCTGTTCAGCCGTTCGGGCTGTAGCTCGTTCTAAAGGTCCTATGGAAAAATGCATGGGAAAAACGCGTTTTGGGACCCCCCTTTTATCTCAGCCCCCGCTTGACGGATCCCCCCGAGACTTTCAGGGTAGGAGCGGAGCGTAGCGCCCCACCTATTTTGAGAAATTCGCGAGGATTCGTCGACCGGCGCCAAAGTTATTCAAAATAGAATGTTGAGGATTTCCTATGGAAACGTGGTCCTAACTATAACTACCTACTGGCGACCGCCAGTAGGTAATATATATATATATATATATATATATATATATATATATATAATATGAACTCCAAGAAGAATGGAATGTCGACGCCGTGTCGTTTGGAAAATAATTTTATGTCAGTTGAAAAGAGTCTTTTCAACTGACATAAAATTATTTTCCAAACGACACGGCGTCGACATTCCATTCTTCTTGGAGTTCATATTACATTACTGGACCGGGCTTCGGAGGTCCATTAACGTCGACGCGCCTTGCGTTCAGGAGGTGGCGGGTTGCAGAAGCAAGTTTGAACCAAATATATATATATATACACTGAAAAAACCATAGGTTTCAGGGACATTATAGGTAGTTGGACAGTTCACTCGTACAAAACCAGAGAAATGTGTCCGTTATAGTTAGTTGAGCTAACTATAACTTGTGCCCCCGCAATGCACTGCTGATGATGTCACATGTTAGCTCATTCATGACATTGTCAGTACCATCACTGATGACATCTCAAATGACATCGCTGATGACATCACTGATGACATCATACAGTGACTGTGTGTTTTTGTAAAGTTTAAATATGTTTTATATATATAAATGCCAAGGTGTATTGAAGAATGAGTGGATGTATAATTGTATGAATGGATGATTTAATAAATGCGTGACTGACTGTATCAGTGAGTGATTAATCGTGTCTTACTGAATGCATGGGTTAGTGACTAAACTGTGAATGTCTGTATTAGTCTGTCAGTTGCTGTGTAAGCGGCTGCATAGGTTGGTGAGTAGCTACATGAGTGTCTATATGGGTTACTGATTGGTTGCCTGATTATCTGTATGGGTGCCTGAGTGTCTCTGTGGGTGGGGGGGGGTGTGACTCTGTGCATAGATGTGTGAGTAGGTGATTCACTGGGTGTATGGGTTCAAGAGTGTATCTGTGAAGGACGGTATGGGTGGGTGTGTGTGTGTGTATGGGTGTGTTGGTGAGTGAATGGATGTATCAGTGGTATGTGTGAGTAACAACATATGTGAAAGGCAGTATATGTGAGTGTTGGAGTATATAAATGACTATATGTGAGAGTGAATGATTGTGAGAGTGGCTGTATGGATGAGTATGTGCTTGTGTCAGTGTTTGTATAAGAGAGTAGGTATGTATTGGTATGAATAAGTGAGGTGGTGTGTGTATAACTGTATAGGTGAGTAAATGGGAATGTGATTGATTCTTTGCATGACTGACTAGGTGTGTGATTAACTCTATGGATTAGTGGTGGTGTGTGACTGTCTGTATAGGTGAATGAGTGCATATGATAGTGCAGTATTGATGAGTGACTGCATGTATGAGTGACTGGATGGGTGAATGAGTGGATGTGTGTGTAGACCTAGGAATCAGTTAGTGGGTATGTAGTAACTAGTATTGGTGTCTATGGTTTCGAAAAAGGTAGTCTGCATTTTAGAGTAGGTGTATCAAAAGTTTTTATTAGGGTGTGAGGAGGTGCATCAGATTATCACGTGGATGATGTCATCCGTGATGTCATTTGGGATGTCATCAGTTATGTCACTGACCATGTCATGAATGATGTAATGTGTGATGTCATCAGCAGTGCATTGCTGGGGCACGAGTTATAGTTAGCTCAACTAACTATAATGGCCGAATTTCTCTGGTTTTGTACAAGTGAAATGTCCAACTAACTATAACGTCCCTGAACCCTATGGTTTTTTCAGTGAATTTCTAAGGGGCATATATATCGAATTCTGTTATTGCGATTCTCAAATAGCGATTTTTAGGGAATCGCTATTTGAGAATCGCAAAACGGGATGTAATAAAAAATTCACAAATGTTTTGTGATTCCTCAGCATTCTTTAATTGCGATTAGCAAATTGCTAATCGCAATTAAGGAATACCTTCCCATTAATTCCTATGGGCTAGGAGGCCCATAGGAATGAATGGGAAGAATGTCTCATTTTGCGATTCGCAAAATGAGAATGCAATTTCAAGGGTGCCAGGGTGTCAAAAGGACACCCTGTTGCACCCCTGAAATATGTATGTGTGCACATGTGGCGCACATACATGCCCTAAGGGCATAGGTGATTTTGTAAGTTCTTGGTTACTGCCTGGCCGACTGCATGAGTGTAGAGGTAATGTATGAGTGATTGAAGAGTGCATGGGTAATGCCTGACTGATTGCATGAGTTGATGGGTAATACCCGGGTGATTGCATGAATGTATGGGTAGTGCCTGGGTGATTGTAAGAGTGCAAGGGTAGTGCATGGTGATTTTATAAGTGTTTGTGTATTGGCAGAGTGATTGGATAAGTGCATGGGTACTGACTGGGTGATAGGAGGTGTGCATGGGTAATGCCTGGGTTATTGCATGAGTGGATGAGTAGTACCTGGGTGATTGGAGGAGTGCATGGGTAGTGCCTGGCTGATTTTGTAACTGCATGGGTATTGCTTGGGCGATTGTGTAACTGCATGGGTAATGCCTGGGTCATTACCTGAGTTTATTGGTAATGCCTGGGTGATTGCAAGAAAGCATGGTTAGTGTTTTGGTGATTGCATAAGTGTATAGGTACTGTCTGGGTGTTTGGAGGAGTGTAAAGATTGTTTATGGTGATTTTATAAGTGTATGAATAGTGACTGGGTGATTGGAGAAGTACATGGCTACTAGGTGGGTAATTAAAGGAGTAAATGAGTATTGTCTGGTTGATTAGAGGTGTGCATGGGTAGTAGGTGATTGGAGTAGTGCATGGGCAGCTCCTGAGTTACTGCATGAGTGTATGACTAGTGCCTAGGTAATTGCAAGACTACATGGGTACTGCCTGGATGATTTTTTAACTGCATGGGTATTGTTTGGGTGATTTTGTAAGTGCATGGGTAATGCCTGGGTAATTACATGAATTTATTTATAATGCCCGCATGAATGCATGGTTAGTGTCTTGGTGATTGCATAAGTTCATGGGTACTGCATGAGTGTTTGGAGGAGTGTAAAGACAGTGTATGGTGATTTTATAAGTGCATAAGTAGTGACTGGGTGATTGTTGGAGTGCATGGGTAGTACCTGCGTAATCGAAGGAGTGAATGAGTGATTAGAAGAATGCTTGGTAGTACCTGGGTTATTCAATGAGTTGACGAGTACTGTCTGGGTGATTGTGGATAGGTATTGTTTGGATGATTTTGTAAGTGTATAGGTAATGCCTGGGTGATTGCATGAGTGCATGGTTACTGCTTGGGTAATTCCATCAATGCAACAGTTATGTGTAGACGATTAAATACTTGGGTGATTTCAAGACTCTAGAAGTAATGTCTGGATAATTGCAGGAGTGCATGGGTACTGCCAGACTGATTGAAGGTGTGGATTAGTAATACTTGGGTGATTTTATAAGTATATAGGTTATGCTTCAGTGATTTAAGGAGTGCATGAGTACTGCAGAAGAGATTTGAGAAATGAGATGATTGAGTTTGAAAAAATGAATAACTGCAATAAAAGTGATTGCAAACATTAATTCCTAATATTTTGTTTATTTCAATATTTCATCCTACCTTCTGTATTGAAGTAGATAGCAATCTTATTGAAACTATTTTACAGATGTTTCATGGTAAAATAAATTTAAAATACTTTCAAAGTTTACTTTTACTTTCTGTAAAAGAGAAGAAAAATACAAATAATATTATAGGTTTAAGTACACAACATAATTTTAGAATTACATAACTTATTCAGGTTATTTTGTTTCGCTGTTTTTAGATTCTATTGAATTTCACCATACAGAGTGATTTCAATGTTGATCATCATATAACAGCGGGCAAAAAAAATACAATCAATAAGACTGTAAAAAAATAAACAAATCTGTGTTCAAAATATTTACAACAAACTCAACTATCTGTTTACATTAAAAAAACACTCTAATTTACATTGCATATAATACAAAAACCAAATATATGAACTACTTCTTTCAAACACAATTTTCCAAATGCAATATCAAAGAACAGAAACGATAATTTCAAACACCAATTGTTGACATCTTCCCAATAGACCGAATGATGTTTCCGAAATCATTTCCATTTAAAATATCCAAAATAAACTTGTTAATTCATGTTTACATCTTCCCAATAGGCCGAATGATGTTTCCGAAATCATTTCAATTTAAAATATCCAAAATAAACTTGTTAATTCATGTTTACATCTTCCCAATAGGCTGAATGATGTTTTCAAACCTTTGGCACCAAAAATATCAGATACAATTCGTAAGGCAACCGACATTTGAATTCCAAATGGATATCATTACAATGTGTTTATCCTTTATTGCATCTTAAATACACAGTATAGTGTCCAGATGTTATACTAGGTCCATCATGAAAAATAATAGCCACTGCTTTAAAAGTTCTTCCTGAAATTGACATTAGACTTGCCACAAACTTTTTAATGTTGGTTTCCAGTTTTTTTTCCATCTGATCTACAACGTTGTAGCATTAAAATGACATATTGTCCAAATCTTTCTATAAATAATGTTGACAACATTTATGATTTGCAGTGAGTACATTTCATATCTTGATTTGCTGATTTTACTAATTTGTTAAAAAACACTGTTTTGCAATCCGGTATTGTCAAATATATGAATCGGTCAGTGTCTATTTCAGTGGTAGAAGAAAATTAAGTCTTCACATTTATGATCCTATCTGTAACGTAGTCCAAACAGATTTTCAATTTGCATTCCTTCATCTTCCAATAGTGAAAGCATAAATATAAGAAATTCTTGGGCATCTTTTGTATATTATGTGTAAATTGTGAAGAACCAGTACATATATCCAAAAGATGCCGTATGCCAGTTGCAGTATGGATTTTAGTTTTATCAGTTTTCAACTTTTCAAAAATATAATGTAACAAAGAACAGAATCTTTCTTCTCTATTTACCATAATTTGATGATGATCTTCTAGAAAAATCACGACGTTCACAATTACATTAGCTTAGCAGTTGATACCTGTACTATTTTCTAACTGGTATCCTACAATATCATCAACAGTGTCCATTTTCATTTTCTTTGCAGCCTCAACATTCTTTTGAATTGTTTTTTCTTTCCAACCTCACTAGAGTGTTTCTCATATATTCGTTTTGGACATACTACCCGCTTTTCATATAAGGGATATTCACCTAAGATTGGAGCATACAGTCTTCTTAACCGATTATACTCTCTTACACAATTTGCATCTGCACTAACCTTTTTATCATCAAAATCAATCAAATACAATCCAGATAAAGTTCTTACTCAAAACAATGCAACATATGCCATACCCTCTTTAGAAACTGTACTTCCAATGACACCTTATATGATCCTCTTTAAAACCACACTTTTGTGCTGCATCTTCACCATTTTATCTACAATTATGCGACATCATTCAATTATACCTTTCACCAAACTAGAAAAACAAAGCCTAATTAATAACACCTCATGTGAGCATCTTTCAAACAATACTTTTGTGCTACATCTTCACCATTCTATCTAAAATTAAGCGGCATCATTCAACTATACCTTTCAATAAACTAGAAAAAGGAAGGAAGCCTAATCAATAACAACTTTTTTTTTGTTTGAATTTGTTTTTTGAGTTTTGACATTTCAGGTACAATTAAACAGTACTTCTTATCGCAAATTACATGCATATATATCCTTCCATTGTTTCAGCTAGCAGTTTTGTAATGGCATTGAATTTTATAAATAGTTGTTACACATCTGTATTTCATTCCTGATGTTACATGCCTATTAATTCAGTCCGTTGTTATTGTCTGTTTCCTGTGGTACACCATCAATAACACCTTATGTGAGCATCTTTCAAACAACACTTTTGAGCTGCATCTTCACCATTCTATTTAAAATTATGCGGCATCATTCACTAATCCATCTTCCAATATACAAATATTACTACACAGAATCTTTTTCCAACAACATTTAAGTACAATAAAACAAACTACAACACACATCTCTACATTTAACAATATATTTCAAACATCAGTTTTTGAATACTTTTAAAAGTTTAAAAATAAACCTAATACATAATACACCTCACAAATGTATAACTCACCTTCCAAATAGAGTTGTAGAATTTAAAATATCACAAACTCTTAAAGGATTTTCTTTAGCATACACTCAATATAATGAAACAGTCTCAGCAAGGTAAAACCAGTAATGGCAAAGATTCCCTCTCCTTCTCCACACAAATACATGTAAGTAACAAATCACATTGCTTTCTACATTATTTCAAACTGTAAAACACACTTCTATTGGGTACACATATTAACCCTTAGCAACTGACTTCTAAAAGTGTTCAAACTGGTTCTCGATATTTTTTGAAGTTGCCATTCCACCGTGCACCTCTGCGATGCAGCCACAAATTCATACAGGAGTTCAAAAATGTATTACAAATAAATGTACCACTTATTTTTAATAACACACCACTTCTAAAGAAAGTACTGACTTGGGAAATGTCACTGCAATAACACATTACTTATACATAAATTACAAATTCACATTTTAAGTCCACAGTTAAGTTTCAACCCCACCCCCATTCTCCTTAATGCCAGTTTCCATATTAACAGTTCATGGAACATTCAAGTTAACTGACAGGTCAAAATGTTACCATATTATCAAGTACACCACACAATGTTGCAAATGCAAACTGCATGTGTGGTTGACTTTGCAAAATAAGACCTTATCCTTTCTATTGTAACTTTCAAACATTTTTACTAACCAATAAGAAACATGCTTTTTTTTAAATGCACCCTATTTTTCAATTTACAATGTTCTTAAACAGCCAATCAATTCTCTACTTTAAAAAAAAATAGCATCTTGTCCACCATTTTACATACCTCTCATTCTACCAACTGACTACCTCAGCTACAGACATCGTTTCATTACTTCCAGACATCCCTTCAAGATGCTTACAGTGTGGATTGTTGGGCACAGCTATGTTTTCTGGTGCAAAAGGTATGCTGAACGCAGAGGTATTCACAAAGACCTAGCTTTGCAAAATGTGGACATTAAATGGATTGCACAGAGATTGATGCCTTTGGTTAAAACCTATTTGCATCTCCAACCCCCTGACCTCATGATTGTGCACTGCAGTGGCAATGACCTAGGCACATTGACTGGGGTAGGTCTGGAAATGCTAATGAAGGACACCTTTGCACAATTGATGTTGCTTTTACCTCAAACTATCTTTGTATACTCTAACATATGCCACAGACAGAAATGGAAGTGGTCAAATCAATTCTGTCCACAAAAAGCTAGAAAGAATGTCAATTAAACTGTTTCTGCTTACCTCAGAGACCATAGGATGGGCTCCATCTATAATAACAATCTACGTTTTGAAACGGATGGCATCTACAGGAGTGATGGGGTACATTTCACAGATCAGGGAAACAGAGTCTTTCTCAACAACCTAAAGCTCTGCATCGGCACATACATATAGCTTCAACAAACTAATACTGAGTATTTTTTTTTACACATACATTTTTTTTTTAATTTTGGGGGGATTCGCACACCCAGCATGAATTTTCAAAACAAAAGCACAAACTCAATGCACTACAACATAACATACTTTTCAACGTTTCCTATTATTTTTTAATTATATATATATATTTTCAACAACTCTATCAATTGTCATTAACTTCAATCAAAGTCCCTTTTTAAAACAACTTCACAAATACAACACTGCCAAATGCATTATATACTACCTAATTATTTATTTAAGTTGGATTCGCGAATCCATCGCGATTACATGGGGCGCCGGGCTGAGAGCAGCGTTGGAATTGCGGCTCCAAACCTGAAACAAAAAAAAGTAAATCCCCTTTGAATATTTCGTAATCGTCCTGGGAACCCCATACCCCGGGGCCTGCAACAATTTTGACTTTAAAAAAAAAAAAGGGGGGGGACCGCGTGGCCCCCCTCTTCAGGCCAACAGTGGCCCCGGGGACCCCATCCCCCAGGGCCTAGCCTCTTCTTAACAAAAAAATAACTACAAGAGGGAGTCCGTGTGCCCCCACATCTGGCCCTGTGGACCCCATCCCCCGGAGCTGGCCCTTACCGCTGGGGACCATGGGGGGAGCCCCAATGCCCCTATGGTGCCGCCGGCTCCCCGCCTCCTGCGGGAACCGGCATTGCTGTTGGGCAAGGGGAGCTGCTAACATGCAGCTTCTCTTGCTCAAAAGCAATCCTGCTTTGCTTTGTTGAAGGGAGAGCAGGTTTCCTGCTCTCGCGTGAATAAAGCAGAGTTTGCTATGGCAGGGCGGAGCCGTGCTCCTGCCCTGTGGTACAAGTTACTTACCTTCGGTAACGATGTATCTGGTAGAGACGATTCTAGCCGCAGATTCCTTAGCGTAGAATTATCCCCAGGCGTGAGACTGGACCAGGAAAACTTTCTTGCCCAGCATCTGTGTGTGGCGGGGGGCGGTACCACATGACTCCGCCCCCGACGTCCTCCGCGGGTGTGACGTCAGCGAGCTCACATTAGCCCCACCCCGGCGCGCTGACGTCAGTTTGCTTCGGAGAACTTTTCCGTGCCACAACGCGGAGCCATCACAACAAAACTGAGGAGAGCATGGGAACAGTGTGCAAAAAAACCAGAGAAACAAAGCAGAGAGAAACAAACGATGAGGAACAGCACCAGTTGGCACCAAGGCACCAGAAGGCTACAACAGCAAAACCAAAGCAGGAAAAGAGCAGATCACCACTCTGAGGAACCGTGCAAGCCAAGGCGACAGCACCAGTCGGCACCAAAGCACCATAAGGCCAGTGCAGAGAAGCCAGAGCAAGAAACGCGCAAAGCACAAAGCACCACTCCGTGGAACCACCGTGCAAGCCCAGGCGAGAGCCATCCTGGAGGCACAAGCATTAGAAAGCAGCGTGACAGAAAGAGAGAAGGTCTGCAACCACAACCACAGAGTGAAGGGCCACAAGCCCGGAACAGAGGAGCAACAGCCATCCATCCCCAGACTACACTGCTAAGGAGGGCCGTTCCCTGAAAGGAGTAGGAGGCCAAAGGACTGGCAAAAGATTCCCCTACGAAGACGACCGCAAGGGGATCAGAAACTCTAACAACAGAGGGAACAGAGCAAAAGGAGGCCAACACACTGGAGAGGAACTAGCTGGAGGGATGTCGGACCGGAAGAAAACGAAGAAGACACCCACAGAAGACAAGCCACCCAGAGGGAGGCGACAGCAAAAACCCAAGCAGAGGGTCCTTGCAGAACAGGGAGGAAGGGCGGGTTGTGAAGGAATCCGCGGCTAAAATCGTCTCTACCAGATACATCGTTACCGAAGGTAAGTAACTTGTACATCTGATAGAGACTACTAGCCGCAGATTCCTTAACGTAGAATAGATACCCTAGTCATACCCAGAAGGGATGAGGGCCTGTGAGAGAGCCTCCCCACCAGGAGAGACACAGGGCCCCAGCAGGGGACATGTTACAGGGACAAGAAGGGAAAGGCCAGGATACCCTAAGCTCAACCAAGGGAGAACTGCCTAACACCCCGCAGGGGCAGACAGCGCCCTAAAAGCTTCAAGGGACACAACGACCAACTCAAACTCCAGGGAGAAAAGGTAGAACCGGAGGCAGGGCCCACCGTAAGAAACACAGACACAATGACAGAAAACAGCTGAACACACCTCAGCTGCCAGCAGTGGACAAGGCAGAAACAGCTCCACCGCTAATAGTGCAGACTTAGAAGAAGAAAGGTACAGTTGCGCAAAGCCCCAACGGAACCAGAGGCAGGGGCACAAGGGAATACATCAAAGGCCACAACTGTGGAGAAGAACAAGCAGGCCTGCACAGGCATGCGCAGCCAGCAGCAAGCAACACCATGAAACGGCGCACCCATGACAAGAAAGACGCCAGCCAAAGGCAGAGGCCACAGAGGGCCAGGACACACCCCAAAGGAGGGGCCGGTCCAGAAACACACACACACTGACCCACGAAGATGTGGAACCAGGTAGAAAAGAAAGAGAGAGAGACGGAGGACAGACCAAGCAGTCCACCAGAACACAGAAGCAAAGGAAAGCCAGCAGACCGAGGACCAAGCCGAAACACCGGACAAAGTGCGGAAACACCACAACACGATGCCGCAGACAGCAGGCCAGACTGGCCTAGCGACATAGCGAACAAGGAAAAGGACGGACCTGGGCGCAACGCAAGCTGTTGCAAGACAACCGGCAAGAAGATCGCACCTGTGACATACCGTGGCGGCACGGAGAGCAAGGAGCCCGAAAAGGGCGACCACACCTCCCCAGCACATGACAGAGCTATGTAATAGCTACAATTACCCCACATAGTGTATGTAGCTATAGGTATGTTTCCGCAGCAGAGGACAAACAGAAAGACCTGCAGAGAAAACCGCAGACAGCTTGCCAATCAGCCAATAAAGAAAACACAGAAGGCCTAATCTCAGGACCTACCGGTCTCACCAAAAGCCAAAACCACAAGTCAAAAAAGGGCCGGACCAACAGTCAACAGCACCAAAGGGCCAACGAAAGGACCCTAAAGGCACACCAACCACACAGAGCACACAACCGGGGCTACTCGTTACTAGGCCCCAGGAAACAACGGGAGAACACCTCCCAGAACACAGACCGACATCCAGGTCACTAAGGAGGAGGAGGAGGAGGACGACGAAGCCCCGCAAGGAACCTCTGACTGGCAGAATTCGCACAGGCGTGGAACAAAAGAGTTCCATCGAAGGGAAGGTCAACCAGCCGTTCTCCAACGTTCTCAAGGAAAACACTATCCCTCAGCCAAGCATGGCGACGAAGGGCCACTGAAGAAGCCATGGTGCGACCAAGCACCTCAGAAACGTCCAGAGCCGAGCAAAAAATAAACACCGTCAGCTCCCAGCCATCCAACACATGGTGCCGCAGATCAGCACGGGCATCCTCCTGAGAAGCGGAAGACAGAAGGGACTTCGCCGAATCCCACAAGCAAGAAGTGGCCCTGGCCAACACACAAAGCGTGTTAAGCGCCCGCAAGGCAGCACTGGAGGAGGCGAAGATGTTGCGCCCCCAGGAATCTAACCACCAGGCCAACCCGTGAGAGGGGAGACAACACCGATGGCAAGGAGGGAAAGGCAGTCTGTAAAAGAGGGCCCCTTGTAGAAGGGTGGAAGGAAAGGCAGACAGGATCATGAGGAGCAGGACGGTGGAGGTGCAGAAGCGGCTGGGCCACCGGGACCCTTGTGGCAGGATGCCCCTAGGCCCCCAAGAGAGAATTATGGAGCGAAGCCTCGAAGGGAAGAAGCAGCTCCCATCCGCCAGAGCCCTGATGGAGAACCTCCAGCATGTGATCCGTGGGGAAATGGGCAGCCGGGTCACCCATGCCCAAAATACCTGCAGCCATGGAGACAGCCCGTGCGAAGGCAGCACTCGCCTCCGTAGGGCAACGCGGTGGGGCGAGCGATTCCTCCATGGGCAACGGCTGTAAGCTAAGCCTGCCGCCCCCCAGCCCAACCGGAGGAAGGAAAGGCCAAGCCCACAACGGGGGAAGGTTGACCGATGACTGGGAAACCTGAGGCACCTCCGGGGAAGACTGCGGGCGCGGGGACGGCGAAGAGCCGTCCTTGGAAGACACCGGAGAAAAGGCCACGACGCGGCGTCCCGTCTCCGAGAAGAAGAAACAAACAGTTGCCGAACCTCTGGAGAAGATGGGGCATCCGAAGACGAATCAACGACCTGCCATCAGCGTCAGCTCAACGCCACCCGGCGCCGGAGGGGATGCCGAGACGACCTCTGTCACGACTTGCGCAGCGGGAGAACGGGGCGGGATCGGAGCTGGGGCGGCCAAAGAACGGCGCCAAAAAGGCGCCGACTCGACCTCCGATGAGGCAGCCGCCTGCGGGGAGAGATGAGGGGGGCCCGGGCAACCGCCCCGGCCCCTAGCCAGCACCTGCGGTGCTGCCAGGGCCAGCAGCCGCCGGCGCCTGAGCGGCGTCAGCTCGGCCTCGGACACGGCTGCCGCCTGCCCAGAGAACCGAGGGGAACTCGAGGACGAGCCCTGAGCCCCGGCAACCTCCTGCGATACCACAGGGACCCCCATGGGGGTTTGCGGCGAGGCAGAGGCGCCGTGGTCCGAAGGAGGGAACCCCGTAAGGCCGCACCCCGACAACACCACATCCCCAGAACCTGAAGCCGAACCTGCCAGCGCTGGGCCGGAGCTGCCGGCGATGCCGCAGAAGGCCCCGCACATGGCAAGGGATCCGCAGACGTCCCAGGAAGATGAGGGGGGGGGGAGGAAGAGCCAAGGAGGCCTGCAAGGCCGCCGCATAGGCCTCCATTTGGGCTCTGGTCACCCCCGCGCTGGGGAACGGCAGGTAGGGTGGCGACGTGCGGGGCTGCACAACCCTCGTAGAACCCACGCCCCCCACAGGGCGGGGACCGGGCCTCGGGGACAAACTGCAACACTTACCAACAGGTGAGCAATGCCCTTGCGGCCTCGGAGAGGGATGATGTCGGAGACGGAAGCGGCGGTTCTTGAACCCTTCCATGGGGGACAGACATGGCAACGACGCCGACCTGGACATGCGGGCCGAGAGGTGTTTCATCCGGCGCTCCCGACGGGACTTCGGCTTCATCTGCTGGCTTCATCTGCTGACAAGCCTCACAGTCCGTGGAGTCCTGTGCTCCCCCAAACACCACATACAAATGGGGTGAGGGTCAGTCGCCAACACCTGGCACGCGCAAGACGAGCACGTCTTGAAGCCCGAAGGCATTCGCACACTGTTCTCAAGAAAACACAGAGCGTAAAAAGAAGGCCTGAAAACAGGCCAGGAAAATGATCCGAAAACTGATGTCAGCGCGCAGGGGTGGGGCTTATTGGACCTCGCTGACATCACGCCCGCTGAGGACGTCGGGGTAGAGTCGCATGGTACTGCCCCCCGGCGCACAGAGATGCTGGGCAAGAAAGTTTTCCAGGTCCAGTCTCACGCCTGGGGATAATTCTACGTTAAGGAATCTGCAGCTAGTAGTCTCTATCAGATATAGCAAATGGCAGTATCCCGGGGTGGGCACCCAGGGACATTGGAGATGGGGTGGGGATCCCAATGGCCAAGAAGGGCTCCAGGAAAGGGGCCGCGCGGCCCCCCTCCCTCCATTTGTAAAGCCCCGGGGAGGTGGTGGTCCCCGGGGCAGTGTGGGGGGTTCGAGCCCCCCCCACTTTAATTTTGAATGTAGCTCCGGGCTGCAAGGGGGCCGCGTAGCCCCCGCATTTAAATCAGGGAGCCCCGGGGAGGTGGTGGTCCCAGGGGCTTGGGGGGGCCCGCGAGGCTCCCCCAAATAATTAAATGCTTCGAGGGGTGACGGTTCCCTGGCTTGGGGGGGCCCAAGAGGCCCCCCCATCCAATTTTGACAAAGCCCCGGGGAGGTTGGGGGGGCCGCGAGGCTACCTTTATTTAATTAAAGCCCCGGGGAGGTGGCGGTCCTCACACCTTAATTTAGAATTGCCCCCGGGACTTCGCCCACCCGGGGGCTTTTTAACCTTTTTAGGCTTCAGAGTTATAGGCCTGGGGGTCAGGGTATTTCTACCCTGCCAACTTTTCCTGTTTTTTAAAAAATGTTCACCCTTTTTTTTGTGACTCGGCTGTCAGCACATTCTAGTTTAGAGTGTTGGCAGCCAATCAGAGTGAAGCTCGTGCCCGGGAGGGTTCGTGAACCCTCCTCGGTTCTCAGATATCTATACATTTTTTACATTACTCAGCAACTACTAAACGGATTTACACCATTCAAACAAAAGAGTGTTTTATGGACCAAAAGCTACCTTTTTGCCAAATTTGATGTAATTCCGTTCAGCAGTTCAGGCTGTAGCTATGTCTAAAGTTTCCAATGAAAATTAACACTGGAAAAACGCGTTTTGAGATCCCCCTTTTTTCTCGGCTCCTGCTTCATTAATCACCCCGAAACTTTCAAGACAGGAGCTGACCTGAGTGAAAAATTAGATTTGAAAATTTCGTGAAGATTCTTCAAACAGCGCCAAAGATATTGGCAAAAGAAAAAAAAACTTTTTTAATAGAAACTAGGTCCTTACTATAACTATATATATATTCACTGAAAAAACCATAGGTTTCACACACGTTATAGTTAGGAATTAGCATTTAAAAAACCTTAGAAATTCAGTGAAAAAACCATAGGTTTCACACATGTTATAGTTAGCTGGACATTTTACTCGTAAAAAACCAATGAAATTGCCCCGTTATAGTTAGTTCAGCTAACTATAACTCGCGCGCCCGCAATGCACTGCTGATGACGTCACATATTACATCACTCATGACATGGTCAGTGACATCACTCATGACATCACTGATGACATCTCAAATGACATCACTGATGACATCACTGATGACATCATCCTTGTGATAGAGTGGCAGACCTCCTCTCACCCTAATATAACCTTTGACACACACATTCAAAAATAGAGACTAAAATTTTCAAAAACAATGGACATACCAATAACAGTTACAACAACCTCTTCAGTAATTCTAAGATCCACATACACGTCCACTCATTCACCAACAGTCCAATACAGTCACTCATACATGTACTCACTCATCATATGTACTCATACACCTATACATCCTGTTACACAATGCCACTCATCCATAGAGTTACTCACACACATAGTCACTCATGCTAATAAAGAATCAAACATACATTTACTTGCATATACAGTTATACACACACCACCATACTTACTTCTACGGAAACTTACACATACTTAGTCTTTTAAACAATCACTTATAGAAACACATACTTATTCATACAGGAACTCTTTTAATCTCTCACCCTTGCATATACTCACATATATACACCAATAGTCACATATACTAGTTTTAAACATATGTAGTTACTCATAAAGACACTGTAGAGACAGTCATTCACTCACTAACACACCCATACACACACTCATCCACCCATGCAGTCCTGCACACATGCTCTGTTCAACACATACAAACAGTGAGTCACTCATTCATGCACCTATGCACTACGTAATACCCCCCACCGAACCATGCAGACACTCAGACTGATACTCAAAAAAACAACTAATAACCTATATAGACACCCATGTAGCTACTCACCAACCCATGCAGCCACTTATACACAAAGTGAGAGACTGATACAGATATATACATATTTAAACATTACTCACTAAAACATGTATTCACTATGATACACTTAATCAGTCAGTTAAACAATCAATTTTTCTTAAACAAATCATCCATTTAGACACTTATATACCCATTTATTCTTCCATCGACCTTGAGATATACATATATAAAACATATTTAATTTTCAGAAAAACCCACATTCACTGGATGATGTCATCAGTGATGTCATCAGTGATGTCATTTGAGATGTCATCAGTGATGTCATGAGTGATGCCACTGACCATGTCATGAGTGATGTAATATGTGACGTCATCAGCAGTGCATTGCGGGCGCGCGAGTTATAGTTAGCTGAACTAACTATAACGGGGCAATTTCATTGGTTTTTTACGAGTAAAATGTCCAGCTAACTATAACATGTGTGAAACCTATGGTTTTTTCACTGAATTTCTAAGGTTTTTTAAATGCTAATTCCTAACTATAACGTGTGTGAAACCTATGGTTTTTTCAGTGAATTTCTAAGGTTTTTTAAATGCTAATTCCTAACTATAACGTGTGTGAAACCCATGGTTTTTTCAGTGAATTTGCAAGGTTTTTTAAATGTTATTTTTTTTTTTCTTCTATTTTTTCTAACATATTTTTTATTTAATTATCTTACCTTTTATAAAGACTATGATTAAATTTTTAAAATTCTTTAATATGTTTTTTTTAATATATTTTTTAAAATAAACATGTAAAATTTATTTGCAGTACTTTTTTTTTTTTATTTTTTTTAGTACGCGTACCGTAAGCTTACGGTAAGCGTACGGTTTACGCAACGTCCGTAATCTATCTACGCTGCTTGCGTATAGTTACGCACTTTGCGTAGCCACGCGTACTGCGCGTGGGACGCGTGCGCGCTTACGCCACACGCGCACGTTACGCGGAAGTGCCGGGTAGTGACTGTTATGCGCATGCGCGCAAGCGCGTGTCTTTTTTACGCGCATGCGTACTTTTTGCCGTAAGCGTACCGTAAGCGTACGGTAGGTCATGTGATCTTGAAACACAACTTTTGATTGGTTGAAACTACTTTCAGTTCTAGAACTCTCCTACACCACACCCATTCCCCTCATTTCTGCTTGTGATCCCTTGGGAGAAGGAGCTGGTTTGTCTTTGGGATACGATGGCAGAACAGCAGAGCCCTTCTGAGAGTGAGGCTAGCACCAGCAGCACTGTCTTGAGGCAGAGAGCGAGGAAAGTAAAGCCCTCTTATGTATGGGATTATTTTACTTTTCCTGAAGGCCAACAAAAGGTGAATGCACCCTTAGTTACTTGCAGGCTGTGTCAGCGTGTACTTTCTAGAGGTAATCTTGACAGGAAGTATTCCTTTGGGAATCACACCATGAAGAGACACCTCCAGGATGTACACAGAAGGACACATGGTCATCTTTTTGGAGGTAACTCTTCAAAAAGACGAGCCAGTACATCCACAGCAGCTCAGCCTGGACCATCATCTGCAGGGCTGACTCCTTCTTCTGCAGGTCAGGTGAGCCCTTCATCTGTGGGGGGAGAATCTCCTTTTGCTGGCCCTCTGGAAATAAACCCTCGATTTCGGAAGGTTGATATTCATTGCACATTTTGTAAAGATCTAATTTGCCATAGGGAGACCAGTGTTTCCCTAGTGAACAACAAAATAGATCAGCACATTTGTCGCTTTGAATAATTTTCCCATGCTTCCTTTCCTCTGTCCCTGCATGAACACAACGGTTCTTTTAAGAGCCAACCTTATCTTTCATCTTTTTTTTACATATGTTTTTAAAAACTTTTTTTTATTTTTTTTTTACCGTACGCGTACGGTGCGCGTACTTTTTTTTTTTTTTTTTTTTAAAAACACTAAAAATCATTTATCACATTACATTGTCCTTGAGAGACTACAATTATTATTATTGACTTACCATACTCACTGAAAAAATATTTATTCATTTGTTTTTTTAAAAAATAGTTTTAAAAATGTTTGTACTTTTCGAAATTTTTCTATATCTATCTGGAAAAAAAGAAAAAAGTATTAATATTTTTAAAACATTTTATAATACAGTACACATATTTACATTTTTTTCCAAAAAATATTTTTGCCTTATTTTTGCTGTTTTCAGAATATATTGCATTTCACTATAAATTGTGAAAGCAACTGAATTCATCATTTTACAGCGGGCACATTATGAAACCACTTTTTTTGATTTATTTAAATGCACATGTCCAAACTGTTTTTTCAGACCACCACCATGTGTATTCTCGGTGACTGCCTACACTCCAGCAAGGGCAACCAGCCTTAGTGATGCTGAATGTATTTGCATTACAGACTGAAACCTGAAAACCCCACTCGCTTGTAAATACTGTGCATGACTATACATGGCAAGCACATGGGTGTGTGCTAAGACTCTGCTTCTTCCCCCAAAAATTCGCTCCCCCTTTCCATCTAATGCAACTGTGAAATCACCAGAGCAATACGCAATAAATCTCTGCCTATAATTCCTCTCTGCACACAGAGTCATGTTTTCACATTAGTCCCAAAACGAAATTTCTTTGCCAATTTGAAAGCACACTTACTGCTCTTTTTTTTTTCGGGGCAAGTGAAAATCACTTTTACAGACTGACACATTATGAAACCACCATGTGTAACTACAACAAAAACAATTTCCATTTCTATTATTCATTTCTTAAGTTACCACATACATCCCCTCTCAAACTGTAAACTCACCTTTAAAATTAGTTAGTTGTGAAAGAAATGTGACACTCAAACAGCAGATTATCAGAGCCAGGATCTCTGTTGGGTTCACCTCTCTCCTCTCAGCAGAACCAGATAATGGCAAACTTTCCCTCTATTTTTCCACACATATACATGTAAGTTTCAAATCTCAGTGCTTCCCCCTTTTTTTCAAATGTAATCACACATTTCTATTGGTTGAAAACCAACCCTTTTCCAAAAGTACCCTTCCCCCAACTTGACTTCTGCCTAGTACCCTTCCCCCAACTTGACTTCTGCCTGCTACCATAGCAACAGCTCATGGAACACTGCTGTGTTGAGTTAGGTCAGAAGTTCGCCAAACAATGTTTCAATTCCACAGAGCAAGAGTGCTTGACTTTTCAAACCTAACAGCAAATCCATAGTACTGTTCTTTGGTTACACATTTTTTTGTACCACTACAAAACATGCTTCTATTAATTTACACATACAGCCTAGTTTTTATTCTAGAATGGTATGAAACAGCCAATCAGTTCTTTTTGTTTTGAAAAAAATATGTATGCCTCCATTTCCAAACTGTCTTTCATTTCATATTGCCATTCTACTGAAAGACACCTCCTGAGTGCATCCAGTTCTCCTTTGAAGATGTTCACAGTGTGGATTGTAGGGCACAGCTATGTCTTCTGGAGTGAAAAGTTTGCAGAGAAAACAGATATGGTGAGAGACCTTGCTTTGCCAAATGTAGACATTAAATGGATTGGTCAGAGAGGGTTAAAGTGGCACCAATTGATGCCATTGGTGAAATCCTTCATGCAAATCCAACACCCTGACCTCATAATAGTGCACTGTGGTGGCAATGACCTAGGCACTTTGACTGGGGTAGGTCTGGAAATGCTTATGAAGGACACCTTTGCACAACTGTTTACACTTTTCCCTAAAACTGCCTTTGTGTTTTCCAACATATGCCAAAGGCAAAAATGGAACTGGTCCAATCATTTCTGTCCACAGATTGACAAAGCAAGAAAGCACGTCAACAAATCTGTTTCTGCTTTCCTCCGTGACTATGGTATGGGTGCCATTTACCACAACAACTTGCGTTATGACATGCAAGACATTTATAGAGGAGATGGTGTGCACTTCAATGATGAAGGGAACAGAGTCTTCCTCTTGAACCTTAGACTCTGCATCGGTACTTACTTGTAGGTACCACTAAAAAAATGACTTCATAAACACAACAGCTCTTTTTAGAGCTCCCTAATATCTAAACTCTTAAATCTGCTTTTCTTTTATTTATTTTTATTTTTTTACCGTACGCTTACCGTAAGCTTACCGTACGCGTACCCCGTGATTTTTTTAAAAATCAATAAATGTTTTTTTTGTACTTTTCTGTCCTTCTTTGACCCCCTAACAAATGTTAGGGGGTCTGTAACTCTCCTCATTGCCCCCTTTCCTTGTTTTCACTCTTTTTTTTCAAAGTGAAATACACAAAATGGCGGCCGCCGCTTCCTGGTTTCGGCCGATTCGAATGTTTACTAAGATCTAAGAGCCAATCAGAATCGCGCTCGCGCACGCCACCGTACGCTTACCGTAAGCGTACGGTAAGCGTACCGTAAGCGGGCTCAGATATATATATTGATTTAAAGGCTATTTTCACAGAATCTACTGAACAGATTTACACCAAACCTACAAAAGGCACTTCCTTGACCTAGGGACTACCTCTCTGCCAAATTTCGAGTAATTCTGTTCAGCCGTTCGGGCTGTAGCTCGTTCTAAAGGTCCTATGGAAAAATGCATGGGAAAAACGCGTTTTGGGACCCCCCTTTTATCTCAGCCCCCGCTTGACGGATCCCCCCGAGACTTTCAGGGTAGGAGCGGAGCGTAGCGCCCCACCTATTTTGAGAAATTCGCGAGGATTCGTCGACCGGCGCCAAAGTTATTCAAAATAGAATGTTGAGGATTTCCTATGGAAACGTGGTCCTAACTATAACTACCTACTGGCGACCGCCAGTAGGTAATGTATATATATATATATATATATATATATATATAGAGAGAGAGAGAGAGACAGATACACACACATATATTCCATCAAGTTCCACATGAAAACTACCAAACTCCCTAAAACCGGTGCATCCGGTGTCCTAGTGGAAGCACATCACAAATTAATCATCAAACTTCACCAGGAAGAAACAGAGCACTTGCGGATCTGTAAACATCCAATTTATTGCCCAACAGACGCATTTCGGCGTTCTTGCCTTTCTCAATGTTGGCTGGCAATTACATTTCATGTTCGCGTCCTCTTTTGAAGGGTTGAAGCCACTTCCATTGATCGACTTCAGGTTGCATTTGGTTACCTCCAATATGCTACCATACGTGGCAGCCATTACTGTGTGTATATCTTAGTTCTTGTTATTCCTTGTAGGTATTGCCTTTGCGATGTTTTTGCTTTAGTAGTACACTTTACATCCTAAGTACGGCTATATATTGCAATTTCTATTGGGCATAGACTTCCTGATGTTCGTAATCCAATGTCTGTTAGGAGTGATTTCACTTACACTTCCTCGTTGCCACAATTACCACAGTTTTTGCGAAAACCTGAAAACGTAGATTATAGTAATCCTGTTTAGATATTTTAGTAATGTCCCTTCACACGACAGGCACTTCCTCAAAAGTAGGCATGTGACGATTCAGGCAGTGTAGTAGGTATTTTCCAACAAGTTCCACTTGAAAACAAAAAAAACAACAACAAAAAAAAAATATATATATTCACTGAAAAAACCATAGGTTTCAGGGGCGGTATAGTTAGCTGGACTTTTCACTCGTACAAATCCATTGAAATTCCCCCGTTATAGTTAGTTCAGCTAACTATAACTCGCGCGCCCGAAATGCACTGCTGATGACGTCACATATTACATCACTCATGACATGGTCAGTGACATCACTCATGACATCACTGATGACATCTCAAATGACATCACTGATGACGTCATCCAGTGAATGTGTGTTTTTCTGAAAATTACATATGTTTTATATATGTATATCTCAAGGTCGATGGAAGAATAAATGGGTATATAAGTGTCTAAATGGATGATTTGTTTTTGAAAAATTGATTGTATAACTGACTGATTCAGTGTATCTTAGTGAATACATGGCTTAGTGAGTAATGTTTAAATGTGTAAATATCTGTATCAGTCTCTCACTTTGTGTATAAGTGGCTGCATGGGTTGGTGAGTAGCTACATGAGTGTCTATATAGGTTATTAGTTGGTTTTTGAGTATCAGTATGAGTGTCTGAGTGTCTGTATGGTTCGGTGGGGGGAATTACGTAGTGCATAGGTGCATGAATGAGTGACTCACTATTTGTATGTGTTGAAGACAGCATGTGTGCAGGACTGTATGGGTGGATGAGTGTGTGCATGGGTGTGTTAGTGAGTGATAGACTGTCTCAATAGTGTCTGTATGAGTAACTACATATGTTTTAAACTAGTATATGTGACTATTGGTGTATATAAGTGAGTATATGTGAGAGTGAGAGATTGAAAGAGTTCCTGTATGAATAAGTATGTGTTTCTATAAGTGATTGTTTAAAAGACTAAGTATGTGTAAGTTTCTGTAGAAGTAAGTGTGGTGGTGTGTGTATAACTGTATATGCAAGTAAATGGATGTTTGATTCTTTATTAGCATGAGTGACTATGTGTGTGAGTAACTCTATGGATGAGTGGCGTTGTGTAACAGGATGTATAGGTGTGGGAGTACATATGATGAGTGAGTACATGTATGAGTGACTGTATAGGACTGTTGGTGAATGAGTGGATGTGTGGATCTTAGAATTACTGAATAGGTTGATGTAACTGTTATTGGTATATCCATTGTTTTGAACATTGTAGTTTCTATTTTTGAATGTGTGTATCAAAGGTTATATTAGGGAAAGAGGAGGTCTGCCACTCTATCACAAGGATGATGTCATCAGTGATGTCATTAGTGATGTCATTTGAGATGTCATCAGTGATGTCATGAGTGATGTCACTGACCATGTCATGAGTGATGAAATATGTGACATCATCAGCAGTGCATTGCGGGCGCGCGAGTTATAGTTAGCTGAACTAACTATAACGGGGGAATTTCAATGGATTTGTACGAGTGAAAAGTCCAGCTAACTATAACGCCCCTGAAACCTATGGTTTTTTCAGTGAATTTCTAAGGTTTTTTAAATGCTAATTCGTAACTATAACGTGCCTGAAACCTATGGTGTTTTCAGTGAATTTCAAAGGTTTTTTAAATGCTAATGTCTAACTATGCCTACAGAGATAGGACATGTGAAGAAAGAATAAAAAACGCACAGAAAGAAAAAAAAAAAGAAATGCAGAAAGAAGCAACAGAAGTCCTCAAAGACGAAGAAAAGTGCAGGAAGAAGGATAACATGCAGAAAGAACAAACTGAAGAGCAGAAAGAAGCCTTGTTGCAAAATCATCCTGTACCCTCAACTTTTTCAGACGGATACTGGTGGTAACCTAGTCTGACTAACCAGTCCTAGAGCCAGTGCTATGTTAAAAGACACTCAGAATACAGTGAAAACACCTACATACACTAGGGAACACTATGCGTTGGGGTCCCCCTGTGATCAGCATGACCTCCTCTGTAAGCCCCTAGTATATAATAGGGCAGGGGATTAAAACTACCTGCACACGTCACCTCAGGCCCCGTCCCCTCACTTCCCCACTGTGTAAACACGCCCTGTGGCCGTTTTAAGTTGGGAGATTAAGTCCCCTTGAATCCTGAGGGTCCAACTAGACCACTAGGTACCTCCAGTAAGTGCCACAGAGCTGCGTTGCAGAGAGATGTAAAAAGGGGCACGGCCTAGACCACCTCTCTGCAACGCAGCGGAGTGGTGCTTACTGGAAGCACCTGGTGGGCTAGTTGGCCCCCAGGGGCACTCAGGATTGAAGGGGAATTATTTCCCCAACTTAAAACGCGCCACAGGGCGTGTTTGCACACGTTAACTCAGGCCCCGTCCCCTTCCTTCCCCGCTGTGTAAACATGCCCTGTGGCCGTTTTTTAAGTTGGGAGATTAAGTGCCCTTGAATCCTGAGGATCCCTAGGGGCAAAATAGCCCACTAGGTACGTCCAGTAAGCGCCATTGCAGAGAGGTGTAAAAAGGGGCACGGCCTGCACCACCTCTCTGCAACGCAGAGCAGTGGAACTTACTGGAAGCACCTGGTGGGCTAGTTGGCCCCCAGGGTCCCTCAGGATTGAAAGGGAATTATTTCCCCAACTTAAAACGCGCCACAGGGCGTGTTTGCACACGTCACCTCAGGCCCCGTCCCCTCCCTTCACCACGTTCACCACGTTCTAAGTTGAGAGATTAAGTCCCCTTGAATCCTAAGGGTTCCTAGGGTCAAACTAGCCCAGTAGGTACCTCCAGTAAGCGCCACAGAGCTGCGTTGCATAGAGGTGTAAAAAGGGGCGTGGCCTCAGAACACCTGTCTGCAACGCAGCTCCCTGGCGCACACTGGAGATACCTGTTGGGCTAGTTGGCCCTCAGGGACCCTCAGTATTGAAGGGGAATTGATTCCCCAACTTACAACTGGCCAGGGGGCGCGTTTGCAGAGTGCTGCAAGGAGGGGGCGTGGCCTCCAGCGCGATGCCGGTCTTTTATTTATTTTACTTTTTTAAGAAGGAGGGCTGTGTGGCCCCCCTTCTTTTTCTAATTTACTGGCCCTGGGGACCCCATCCCCTAGGGCCTGCACCCTAATTTTTTGGGGTGAAAAAAATAAATTTGGCCCTCCCAAGGCCTTAATCAGCCCCGGGGACCCCAACCCCCGGGTCATGGCCTTTTTTTAATTTAAATTCTTTAGGAGGGGGCTGCGTTGCCCCCCTCCTCAGGCCACTTATGGCTCCGGGGACCCCATCCCCCGGGGCCGGCTTTTGTTTTTTTTATTATTTTAAAAATATATATATTTATAGAAACACCTAGGACATGCTGGACAAACCGTATGTACCTATCACCATGACGATTTGCGTGATATTCATTAAAAGGTGACTATGCATGGAATGAATCCACATGGAATGTATTTACACCGCTAGTGAAGCTCTGACGTGTCTGACGCCCTACCGTGCCTAATCCCGGAGCCCCCGCCGGTGGGTACTCTCCAAGTAGACACCCTTGTTGTTTATTTATACAAACATGGGTAGCTATTGACGGGCACATTTAATATACACGCACACCAAGCCATTCAAAGGGAATTCGACAAAAATTCAACTAAACTATGCAAGAAACCCCCCTCACCGTTAATAAAAAACACATCCACCGCCGGATGTGTAATACTTTTTATTTTACTCTCTGGAAAGGAGACGAACCTCACTTGAGAGTCACAGCGTGCTCCTGGCTGAGCCCAATGCTGTGTTACACCCACCAGTGCCCGCCAATTGCCTCACACCTCTGTGTTGTATTCCACCAGCTAGTGCGTATGCTATGACACTCTCTAGCCCATGTGCACTGTAACACCACCCCGTGAATATGTCGTGCCACACTTGCCTTCGCACGGGTTATATTGCCCCATCTAACGTGCCTTCCTCGATGTGTATGTTATAACGCACAGCGCTATGCCATACATATTACAATCTGGGATCCATATCTTTGCCACAGTGCATATGCAACGTTACACTCCCCAGCACATATTTTATATTACAACTTTAGAGACTAGTTATGTTACACAACACTGCCCTGTGCATATTACACTCCAAGGCACATATCGCATAGCACGCGCTAGTGCCTGTGCTATCTCGCGCTCTCCAATGAATCTGTCATTGCGCACAATGTATTGCATATTATATTTCACGCCCCGGTTCATCTTATATCACACTTTTTGGTGCATAGTTTATACCATATACTACATCTAGTTTTCATTTTCAATCGTGCTCTCAGGACTATGTTCTATATAACACTGCGTCCACCTACCCTTTCCACGGGCATTACATTTTGCGATGGGGGTGGAGGGTCAGGGTGTGTTTCTGCCAAGTGAGCCCGGAGTCACAGTCACAAACGTCCTCTTCTTCCTGAATAAAAGTGAGATTATGCTGCATACTTTTTCATATTTTAAGTAGTTCGCACAGACACACATTTTAAAAACAATAACGTTCCTAATACCCACCTTCTCTGAACAGTTAGCTTGCTCCCCCATCCACCTCCTCCCTATCCTCTGTTGTCTGAATCCATGGACTAGCCTCCTCCCTCCTACCATGCATGGTCTGATGTGCTGCCACTGCCCTCCATTTAGCATGATGTACCAGTCTACTCCTCCTGCCCTCCATTGCCCAATTCTATGGCCCATCATTGACCTCCTGCTTAGCCTCTGTGCTTAGTTTGCTGCCCCTATTCTCCTTCCCCCTGCCCTCCGATGTCTTTGTGCCCCTGCTCCATCCTTTTTGCCCACTATGTTCCATGGACCTGCCACTCCTATCTACTCTGAGTGTTCTGTTGAGCTGCCACTCCCCTCCCACCTGCCTAGCATTGTCAGATGACTGTAACCTGTCCCTGCCACCTCCACCCTGCCTGTCCACATGCCATGCCCCTATCCCCTTCCTCCTGTCCTCCATGGTCCATTTTACTGCCACACCCTCCAGCCCTCCCTGATCTGTTGTGCTGCAAATGCTCCTCCTGCCTGCCCCGCGCGGTCTGTTGTGAAGCCCTGTGGCGGTGGGTCAGGGACAGGCGGGACACGTATGCGTTGTAAACGAGGCTTTATTGCAATATAATGTTTCCGTAATCGACTTGTCAGTCTCTCTCTTGGCCACACTGCAGGATCCGTGGTTGCTCTATGTAGGAGGACTTCCAGGAGGGCTGGGGTCTGGGGTCTTTCCGTCTCCGGTAGCCTCTTGGGGATGGTCCCGGGGTTCTTCCCCGATTGCTCCGGCCCAGAAGGGAAGAGACAAGAGGACAAGTATCAGATTACTGGGTCTATTACGTATTAATACCTAGGACCGGGGAGTGAGGATACACCCTAGTAAGTGCTCGTGACTAACTATACGTCGGGTGGTGTAGTGCAGCAATACGCATGAGGATAGGGAAACAGGGGATTATTCCCGACACTGGGCACAGTTTACGGAGGTTGATTTTCCCCTCTCGCCAACCACCCCGCTACGCGGTTCCGTACCTGTCCTAGCCACGCTCCTCCCCTGGGAACGTGGCTGGGCGATTCGCAGTGTATTGGGCCTCCGGGCCGACTCTCCCTCTCCTCTCGCCGTCCTCTATCGTCCACCTCCCGCTCTTCTCCTCCACTTGCTTCTCTCCTGCTCCGTTCTGCTACCTCACTCGAACCACCTCTGTTCCACTCGTACTCTCCACTCCTCCAGGAAACGCCGTTCGCCTGTTCTGTGATTCTTCCGCCTTTTGACGTCCCTGCGTCACTCGGGGGTGTGTCTCTTGATCCGTCCGAGCTTTTCTTAAAGGGCTCCGCTTCGTCCCAGCTCCTTCTCTCGCTTTCCGTGTCTGACCTCCACTCGTTCTGCTGTGAGGGGAGAAAAGGGGGTGAGACCGGCATGTGTGTCCACCATTCGGTGAGTCCCTTGGGGTCCGTCTGTCCCGCACCGTCACACTCCTCCCCCCTTGGCTGCTCCCGATCGGGGAGAGGAAAGGATCTGGATAAGAAGTCCGCGTTACAGTTCTCGCTCCCCCTTTTGTGTTGCACCTCGAAAGCGAAGGGCTGTAGTGATAAGAACCATCTGAGGACCCGGGGATTTTGCCCTTTATTTTTATACATCCACTTTAGGGGAGCGTGATCAGTGTATAGCGTAAAGGGCCTGCCTTCGAGATAATACCTGAGCTTTTCTACTGCCCATTTAATAGCCAGGCACTCACGTTCAATGGTGGGGTATTTGGCCTCCCTGGGAAATAGTTTCCGACTTACATACAGAATGGGATGTTCGAAGCCGTCCATCCCCACCTGTGACAATACCGCCCCTATCCCTGTCTCTGAGGCGTCTGTGGCGACCAGGAATGGTTTACTAAAGTCGGGAGAGATTAATACCGGATGGGTGGTGATCAGGGATTTTAGGGTCCTAAAGGCTTGTAGTGCCTCCTCCGAGGGTTTTTTTAACCTGCAGGTAGGGTGTTCTTTGCGTAGGAGGTCCGTTAAGGGAGAGGCCACTTCCGCAAACTGAGGTATAAACCTCCTATAATACCCTATAAGTCCCAAGAACCCCCGTAGGTGTTTTTTTGTAGTAGGGAAGGGTGTCTCTTCTATGGCTTTGATCTTCTCCCTCTGAGGGGCTATGACCCCGTCTCCCAAGACATACCCGAGGTATTTAACCCTAAAAAATGCGGCTTTTGATTTTTTTGCATTTATATGTAGTCCTGCGCTTCGTAGGGCATTGAGGATGACAGTCAGATGTTGTAGGTGCTCCTGCCATGATGAGCTGTACACTACGATGTCATCCAGGTACGCCGAGCTAAATGACGAATATGGTTGGAGGACGGTATTCATCAACCGTTGAAATGTCGCCGGAGCACCATGGAGTCCGAACGGCAGGACGGTGAACTCGAACAATCCTTGATCGGTAGAGAAGGCCGTCTTCTTCCGGTCCACTTCTCTTAAGGGCACTTGCCAGTACCCTTTTGTTAGGTCTAACGTGGTGATGTAACAGGAATCGCCGATCTTTTCTATAAGGTCATCCACCCTGGGGATCGGGTATGCATCAAAGGTTGAGATTTCGTTTAATGCGCGGAAGTCCATACAGAAGCGCGTGGACCCATCCGGCTTTGGTATCATCACTATAGGGGACCTCCAGTCGCTTGTGGAGGGTTGGATCACTCCCAAGCGCAACATGTCTTCCACTTCTCGCTGAATCGCCTCCCTCCGGGCTGCCGGTATCCTGTAGGACTTCTGTCGGACGATCTTGCCGGGCGCCGTCTGGATCCCATGTTCGGCCAGCCGGGTCCGACCGGGTAAATCCGAAAATATGGGGTGGAAGGGTTTTAACACTGCCTGGAGTTCTTGTCTCTGATCTTCTTTGAGCTCGGGGTTCACCACCAATTCGTCTATCTTAGAGGTTGGGGTTTCCTGGCTGGGGATCACGAAGTGGGCCGCCCGTGGAGCCGGTCCAAGCCACTTCTTCAGCAGATTGATGTGGTAACACTGCGTCTTCCCGGGCGTCATTTGTAGTTTGTATCCCCTACGGCTTCCCGCACCCGGAACAGACCTTGCCATTCGCTCCTGAATTTGCTGGCGGAGGAGGGAAGCAGTACCAGCGCCCAATCCCCGGGCTGTAGTCGTCTCAACTTCTTTCCTTTGTCGTATTGTTTTTTCTGTCTTCCTTGGCTTCTTTCCAGACTGGAATAGGCGAGGTCTCTTAGTTTGCTAATTTTGGACTTTAATTGCGCCGTATATTCGAGAAGGCTGCAGTGATCCTGGCGCTCTTCTGATTCCCAGGCGTCTTTCGTTATCTCCAGGAGGGATCTTGGTTGTCTCCCATATAATAACTCAAAGGAGGAACACCCCAAGCTGCTCTGTACTTGGGACCGAAGCACATATAAGGCAAGGGGAAGCAATCTGTCCCATTCCCGACTTTCCACCGTTAACATCTTCTTCAGGGTACTTTTTATGGTTCTATTGTACCTTTCCACGAGTCCGTCGGTCTGTGGATGGTAGACTGACGTGCGCAGCTGTTTGATGTCTAAGACGCTACAGACTTCTTTCATCAGCCGTGACATAAAGGGAGTCCCTTGGTCGGTCACGACCTCTTTGGGGAACCCTACTCGGGAGAATAATTCGACTACCTTTTCTGCCAGGTTTTTTGTAGTTGGGGCTCGGAGCGGGAAGGCCTCTATAAAGCGAGTGGCGTAGTCCACTATCACTAGGGCATGTAGGTGTCCTTTGCTGGTCCGTGGCAGGGACCCTATCAGGTCCATCCCTATCCTTTTAAATGGTACCCCTATGATCGGCATGAGGCGCAAGGGGGCCGGCGGAGGTTTATATGTGTTTTTCCTTTGACACGTCTCACAGGTTTTACAAAAGTTCTCGATGTCTTTATGAATCCCTGGCCAATAAAAACATCTTAATATGCTGTGGGAAGTTTTCTCCTTGCCGGCATGCCCTGCGGTGAGGTGGGTATGAGAAAAAAACATGACCTGCTCTCGGAAGGGTTGTGGGACCAACAACTGCAGAGGTGCTCCTTTCCCGCTCTCCCTGTATAATAGGTCATTCTGAATCCTGAATTTGGTGTATCCCCCCTCCCCTTGGTTCTGATTCTGTTGGGCTTGGTCCCACGCATTGAATAAGGATCTATCATTGGCTTGGGCAAATCGAAAGCTGCGGTCTAACACCCAAGGTTCCGGGCTGACTAAGGCACTGGTTGGTTCTACCCTCCCGGGCCGGTGTTCTTTTAATTCCTTTCTAAAGAGCGACAAAAAGCTAGGGTTGTCTACCCCTAATATTACTTCCTCGGGGAGCGTATCCACTACTCCTACTCTGACGTTTTGAGGGGGTTGGTTGAGGGGAGTTATGGGGACCACGGCAAGGGGGTAGGGCCTTACGTCCCCATGTATACATCTGATGTGAACTACCTGGCCTGTTAGGTATTGGTGGGGCCTCACAAGGGTCTTTCTCACCACCGACTGCCTACACCCTGAATCCAACAGTGCTTTGACTAGTGCTCCATTCATCCTTACATTTACATAGTAGGAGGAACCCAGTTCGGCCGAATATAAGACGGTCTTTGGTAGAAAACCGATGTCCATAGGTTCTTCACTCCTTCGCCGAGGGCACAGACAGGCAATATGGCCCCATTCCCCGCAGTCATAGCATTGTGGTCCTTTGATAGGGGTGACATCCATCCGTACCGGTTTGGTTCTTACCAATTCAGGGAGGACCTTGCCTTTTTTCTCGTTCCGCACCATAGGGGCCTTTTTTTCCCCCTTCTCATGGTCCCCGACCCCATAGCGCGGTTGAGCCCTCCCATATTGTGTCGCCATCTCTATAGTCTGGGCCATTGACAGGTTAGAATGTTGCTTTAACCATCTTTGTGTTCCGTAAGGCACTGCTTCCATGAACTGTTCTAAATATATACAGTCCATGATTTCCTCCTTGGTACGGCTCTCAGGTTTAAGCCATTTATCGGCGGCCAATTTTAGGCGGAAGAATAAAGTCTTCGGGTTTTCCCCTGCCGCCCCTCTCTCTTTGCGGAAACGGACTCGGTAGGCTTCGGCGTCGAGTCCCAAGTGTTCTAGTATAACTTCCTTGATGACGGAGTAAGGAGTGACCCCGGATGGGTTGGCTATCTGATAAGCGGCCTGGGCTTCCGCCGATAACAGGGGGGCTAAAAAGAAGGGCCACTTCTCCTCTGGCCAACCACATGCCCTGGCTGCCCGTTCAAAATTGGTCATGAAGGCATCCGGGTCTTCTCCTGTCATGTACTTTTGCAAGGCCATGCCAGTAGGGTGGGGCACATGACGCACGGCCGGTACTGGCATCACGGGATCTGTGGGTGTTTTCTGAAGAGCAGCTAGCTGAGCGGTCATTGCGTTTTGAAAGGATTCCCTATCGGCTTGTGCTGACGTCATTTGTCGTTCCACCGCCCATTCCAGTTTTTCCTGTCCCTGAATTAGAGTTTGTATGAGGGCCTCCATCTCGTTACCGACGGAGTCAGCTGGAGATCCCACTTCTGACACCAGTTGTGGCGGTGGGTCAGGGACAGGCGGGACACGTATGCGTTGTAAACGAGGCTTTATTGCAATATAACGTTTCCGTAATCGACTTGTCAGTCTCTCTCTTGGCCACACTGCAGGATCCGTGGTTGCTCTATGTAGGAGGACTTCCAGGAGGGCTGGGGTCTGGGGTCTTTCCGTCTCCGGTAGCCTCTTGGGGATGGTCCCAGGGGTTCTTCCCCGATTGCTCCGGCCCAGAAGGGAAGAGACAAGAGGACAAGTATCAGATTACTGGGTCTATTACGTATTAATACCTAGGACCGGGACCGGGAAGTGAGGATACACCCTAGTAAGTGCTCGTGACTAACTATACGTCGGATGGTGTAGTGCAGCAATACGCATGAGGATAGGGAAACAGGGGATTATTCCCGACACTGGGCACAGTTTACAGAGGTTGATTTTCCCCTCTCGCCAACCACCCCGCTACGCGGTTCCGTACCTGTCCTAGCCACGCTCCTCCCCTGGGAACGTGGCTGGGCGATTCGCGGTGTATTGGGCCTCCGGGCCGACTCTCCCTCTCCTCTCGCCGTCCTCTATCGTCCATCTCGCACTCCTCCGTCGCCTCCCGCTCTTCTCCTCCACTTGCTTCTCTCCTGCTCCGCTCTGCTACCTCACTCGAACCACCTCTGTTCCACTCGTACTCTCCACTCCTCCAGGAAACGCCGTTCGCCTGTTCTGTGATTCTTCCGCCTTTTGACGTCCCTGCGTCACTCGGGGGTGTGTCTCTTGATCCGTCCGAGCTTTTCTTAAAGGGCTCCACTTCGTCCCAGCTCCTTCTCTCGCTTTCCGTGTCTGACCTCCACTCGTTCTGCTGTGAGGGGAGAAAAGGGGGTGAGACCGGCATGTGTGTCCACCATTCGGTGAGTCCCTTGGGGTCCGTCTGTCCCGCACCGTCACAAGCCCCTTCCCCTGAACTCTCTTGTCTGTGCCCAGGTCCTGACCCTTCCTTCTATCCTCCATGGTCCTTTGTGCATGCCCCTGCACCCTCCTTCTTGCCCATCATAGCCATTGTGCTGCCACTAACCCTCCCGCTTGCCATGCATGGTCTTCTGTGCTGCCATGGCCCCTCCCACCTTCCTTGTGTGGTCAGCTAGCTGCCCCTGACCCCTTCCCACCTTCCCTACATGGTCTGTGTGTATGCCACCATAGTCTCATTGTTGCTCTCCATGGTGTGTCTTGTTTCTAGTGCCCATCCTGCCTGACCTCCAAGGTCCTCTTGCTGCTCCTGCCCTGCCACCTTGCCCCCAGCCCTCTGTTTCCATGTGCAGACCCCCTATTCCCTCCCTCCTGGCTTGTCTGTTCCATTGTAATGCCCCTGATCCGTCCCTCCTGCCCTTTATGGTCTGTTATGCTGCAGCTTTCTCTCCTGTCTGTCCATTATGGTCAGCTAGCTACCATTGCCTCTTTCCCATCTGTTCTCTGCTGTCCATGTGCATGGTCCTGTCCCCTCCCTATTGCTTTCTATGGATTGTTGTGCTGCACTCCCGTCCCGCATGCGCTGTGTGGTGTATTGTGCTGCTGTAAACCCTGATGCCTGCCCTGTAGGGTCAGTTTGGTGCACCTTTCCATGTCCCTCCTCTCCTCTGTTATCCGAGTCCATGTCCCTACCCCAATTCCTCCTTCCTACCATGATTCAATGTACCATACTTGCGAACATTTTGAACTTGGTAAGAGGGAGATTTTGAAAAAAAACTGGGGTATTGATTTTCCCCTTTGAGTTACATTGAAAAAGAGGAGATTGTAGACTGGAGACAGATCAAATAAAGCCCATTTCAGCTTAAAAACATTGGACGTTTCCTGGCTGAAACGGGTCTGTTGGCATGTATGGGTTGTACTACCATTGCCTCTTCCTTCTGCCCACAATGGTCTATTATATTGCCACAGCCTCTCTTGCCAGTCCTGTATTCTTGGTTTGTTGCCCCTGCCCCCCTTTCCACTGCCCTCCATAGTCTGTTGTGCTGCCACTGCCCTTCCTGCCTGCCCAGTGTGGTCAAATTGTTGCCTCTGCACTCTCCTACCTGCCTTCAATTTTCATAGTCCGTGCCCCTGGCCTCTGCCTCTCAACAGTATCCCAATGAACAACTAGATTGCTAACATTCTATATTTATTACAAAAGTGTGGAACGCCTGACGTCATCTTGATGTAATCAAAACTGTAATACCTAGAGTATATCCTTTAGAAATTACATATATGAGAGGGTCTTATTTACATCAAAATTATGGTTAGTGCTCTAAAAAAGTAAAATGAGGACATATTTTCTGAGTTTTCAAATAGCGACAAAGAACTTTTAAATTATTTGTAATCTTTATTTTTTTTATCCAGTTGACCACTTGATTAAATGTTGCACCTTGGCGAGAGGATGCGGTGTTACTTCCAGAGCTGCAGACTTTGCAACTGGGGAACCAGGTTGGAGTTTCTGCTTCAGCTCAACATTCTGTGATTCTGGTCAAATCACTTAATCTCCCCATGTCTACAACCAAAATGAATTTGATCTTGTGTGATGTAACCAATGCTCATGTAAAGCACTCCAATACCTGACAAGTCTGCACTATATAAAACTGCAAATACACAAAAAAAAAAGTGTTTTGGCACACTTCTGTCATTGGGCTACATGTGGGCTACATCTGGGTGATATTTGTGCTGCATTTGGGCTCTTTTGTCTCTGGTGGCCATCTTGGGAGATTTATTTGTTATGAAGTTTCCTAATTTCCTCATTTACTGCAGTCTCCTCAGTAGGAAATGCTTTCAAGTTTTTTACTTTGATTCCATCAAGAAGGTATTCAGATATGTCACACATTTGCAATAAATTCTTAATGTTAGCACTCTAGTTGCTCATTAGATCACTGTAGTAAAGCTACTGCTCACCACGGAAGTCTGCTGCTGGTATTAAAAGTGCATGTTTCAGCCTGCATATCAGAATTTTTTTATGAAATAGAAGAGGATTTGAGAAGTCACTCAAAATGTACCCTCATTTTTCTTTCTTCAGCACTAATCATAATTTCTATGGCAAAATGAACCCCCGCATTGTGTTCCTTTTTAAATTAAATGTTTTAAGTGTTACCAGTTTATTCCAATCAAGATGGCTTCAGGTGTGCCATACTTTTGTCATAAGTAAGACAGTAAACGCTCTAGTTGTTCTTAAGAACACTCTGGGACATTCTGTCATTGGGCTATACTTGGGCTACATCTGGGTGATATTTGGGCTACATTTGGGCTCTTTTGTCTCTGGCGGCCATCTTGGGAGATTTATTTGTTATGAAGTTTCCTAACTTCCTCATTTACAGCAGTCTCCTCAGTAGGAAATACTTTCAGTTTTTTACTTGGTTCCATCAAGAAGGCATTCAGATGTGTCACACATTTGCCATAAATTCTGAATGTTAGCACTCTAGTTGCTCATTAGATCACTGTAGTAAAGCTACTGCTCACCAGGGAAGTCTGCTGCTGGTATTCAAAGTGCATGTTTCAGTCTGCATGTCAGAATTTTTTTATGACATAGTAGAGGATTTGAGAAGTCAAAATGTGCCCTAATTTTTCTTTCTGCAGCACTAATCATAATTTCTATGGCAAAATGAATCCCCTAATTGTGTTCCTTTGTAAATTAAATGTTTTAAGTGTTACCACTTTATTCCATTCAAGATGGCTTCAGGTGTGCCATACTTTTGTCATAAGTAAGACTGTTAGCGCTCTAGTTGTTCGTTAGAACACTCTGGGACATTCTGTAATTGGGCTATACTTGGGCTACATCTGGGTGATATTTGGGCCACATTTGGGCTCTTTTGTCTCTGGTGGCCATTTTGGGAGACTTATTTGTTATGATGTTTCCTAATTTCCTCATTTACTACAGTCTCCTCAGTAGGAAATACTTTCAGTTTTTTACTTTGATTCCATCAAGAAGGCATTCAGATGTGTCACAAATTTGCCATGAATTCAGAATGTTAGCACTCTAGTTGCTTATTAGATCACTGTAGTAAAGCTACTGCTCACCAGGGAAGTCTGCTGCTGGTATTGAAAGTGCATGTTTCAGTCTGCATGTCAGAATTTTTTAATGAAATAGAAGAGGATTTGAGAAGTCACTCAAAATGTGCCCTAATTTTTCTTTCTGCAGCACTAATCATACTTTCTATGGCAAAATGAACCCCCTCATTTTGTTCCTTTTAAAATTAAATGTTTTAAGAATTACCACTTTATTCCAACCAAGATGGCTTCAGGTGTGCCATACGTTTGTCATAAGTAGGACTGTTAGCACTCTAGTTGTTCTTTAGAACACTCTGGGAAGCTGCAGTAGAACACAAAGGAATCAGCTGACAGTCTCTGCCCTTGTTGGATGTACATGTTTTACTGAGATTGTCAGACTTCATTCTCACATGACTGAGAAAGATAATGTGAATTTACAGAAAATATGCTCTCAGTTAGCTTATAGATCACCTTCCAAACCTCTGTGGGAAAAGCATGAGAAAATAGTTTTCTCTCAAACATGATTCATGATATCACAGCAGAAGGCTTTTTCACATGGTAAAATCACCTTAGAACACACCACAATTTCTAAAATGAGTATGGTACCATCAACAAATGATTTATAATGTAACTAAAGTCTTAAAACCTTTTATTAACTGCAATGCTTTTTAATAAGGTGCTATCATGTATATTGGTCCCAAGATGGCTGCCAACACTTCTTGGATGAAGTGCTGACAGCCAATCAGATCTCACGATGAGATGTGTGGTTAGGCTCCGCCCAGATATCTATGTGATTTTACTTTTGATTTTCTCAGGAACTACTGAACGGATTTACACCATTTAAGCAAAAGGCACTTCTCATCCAGGGGATACTCATCAATAGTCATAATCTATGAATAATCCCCGCCCATGTGCGGGACCCCGGAGCATATAGAAAATACATATATATACATATATATATACATATATATATACATATGTGAAAACATATAAATGCAGCCTAATAATGTTCAAAACATGGCAATGCTGTAAATTACATATTTTTGCATAGTAGTGCCCCCGTAACCCGTAAAGAAAAAGGAAGCATCAGGCAAATTATAACACAGCACTGCTTTATTGCCATAAAGCAACATGTAATTGTAGGCATTCGCCAGTAGGCTGCAGTAGAGTATCAAGAAACCAAGAAAACTGACACCCTGCCTTTAAGGCATTAGAGAAGGGGGACCGTGCCTTTAAGGCCTGCCTGTGACCCCCTGCTCCCATGATGCACTACAGGTGGCAGTTTGGCCAGTTCTTTTTTCCGGCTCCTTCTGTGAGGATCCTGGAGCTTGAGCTCTTCAGTTTTTTGACTGAAATTTTGAATTACAGCTTTTTCAAGCTTTTTTCGACGTTTTCTGATTTTTTAGGGCTGATTCTGCTGGTTTCCAGTGAATTTTCTAATTTTTTCCAGTCAGAATGTCTCCTTTATTTAGGAAATGCCCTTCTTGTGGTAATAAAATGGCACTGGCGGATCCACACTCAGTGTGTATTGTGTGTTTACCATCTAAACACGATCCTGACCAGTGTCCCCACTGCCAGAAGTTCTCAAAGCGCACTCTGAGGGACAGAGAGCGCATTAAACTGCATGCAAGACTGGAGAAGGAACGAAGCCGTCGTGAAGGCGAGCATTCCTCATCAAGACCACCTTCTTCAGCTACGCAAGTACAGAAACGGCGACATACCAGCTCCCCGGGCTCCAAGAAGACCAGGAGTCCAAGAGGTTCGCCGTCGAGGATGCCGGCGAAAGGCAGAGAACTTCGGCGTCGAGGGATTAATCCCACCATCAAGAGTCTCCGCCGCGCAAAAGTAAGTCGGCGTCGAGAGGCGGCCCTTCGGGCTCGAAGGCTGCTAGTCTGGTGACATCTGGACTGTCTCCGTCTACGTCGAGGCTTCCGTCGACGTCGAGACACTCTCCGCCACCCTCGAGGGGGTCGACGTCGAGAGATGCGGCGACGTACATTCCGCCGCGAGTGGGCCGATCGCCGTCGATGGTTACCCCCACTCGGCGACATAGAAAGTCGACGTCGAGAGAGGTCGACGTCGAAGTCGCCCATTCGACGTCCAGAGAGGTTGACGGCGAAGTCGCCCGGTCGACGTCGAGAGAGGTCGAAGTCGTCCAGTCGACGTCGAGAGAGGTCGACGTCGAAGTCGCCCAGTCGACGTCGAGAGAGGTCGACGTCGAAGACACGGCCGACGTCGAGGTCATGTAGCCGACGTCAGGTGCCAGAGAAGAGGAGATCGACGTCGAGGTCTCCGCGATCGGAGTCGAGACCGCAGTCGAGACCAGAATGGCATACCTCACACTTGCCGATGGTGACGCAGACGTCGTCGACGTCAAGGGATTCGACGTCGAGGGCGAAAGCTGGACCGCCCGCGGACAAGTCCCCAGGAGAACAGTCATCATCTCCGGGACTGCACATCGTGCAAATATCTCCGGAAAGATCACCTGAGGCTGTACCTTCGACTAAAGGTCCTATGGGAAAATGCATGGGGAAAATGCGTTTTGGGACCCCCCTTTTTTCTCAGCCCCCGCTTGACGAATCACCCCGAGACTTTCAGGGTAGGAGCTGAGCGGAGCGCCCCATTAGTTTTGAAAATTTCACGAAGATAAGTCAACCGGCGCCAAAGTTATTCAAAATAGAATTTTCAGATTTCCTATGGGAACTCGGTCCTAACTATAACTATCTACTGGCGACCGCCAGTAGAAACACGCTTTTTGCAGGCTTACACTGACTTTTTTCCCCCATTTTGACTACTAGAGAATGGTGCAATGGCTCTAAAATGACCTGAGCCCTACTAAACAGCACTCGTAGCATGGGCTCATACCCTGAAAATTGTGTATGTTTAATTGGCTTGTCCCCAATTGGCACAGCCTAACTTACTTGTACATGCCTAGTATATGGTACCAGGGCTACCCAGGGCCTGTAAGGTAGAGTTTCCCCCACGTAATGCAGCTCTTGTTGTGCCACCCTGAGGGGGGCAGGGTAAAACCTGACTCCCAGTCTGCCACTGCAGACTAGAATGATAGTTTAAAACTGCTAACTCAACTTTGCCATTTAAAGGTATGGCAAAGCCCAAACCTCGTTTTTGAATGTATGTAAGTCACCCCGTGGCAGGCCTGATGAGCCCTAAGGTAGGGTGCTGTATATTAAAAAGTGGAACATGCACCTTTACATGTTACAGCAGCAGAAAGCCCCAAATTGTTGTTTCTACTGTGGAAAGACTAGTAGCCCCATTGACCAGTACAGAGTTGCAGGCTAGCGCCCCAGCCCTGCTGACGTCTGAATGAGACTACTAAGGTTGGCACTGTTTGGTATGAAAAGAATCAGCCCAATAAATCTGAGTAAATGGTTACATTTTATTCAATGTCACTGGTGGGCAAAGTGCAACCGTAGAAGTTGCCACTTTACTTGCCCAAGTTTACAGTGCTCGTTTACTGATCCATATCGGCCTTGTCCTGCAGACAGCTTTCTGCCCTCTTGGGGAAATGTACTAATGACTAGCAGGAAAGGACACAATAGGGGCCTGCATGGAGAGAAGGCTTACCTCCCTAATGCAGGAAGCCAAACAGGTGTTAGCCCAAAAGCCGAGCTTCAAAGGAGAAGCCGCCTTTGAGGGGCACATGGGTAACACTTGGGAGCAGGGCTACTCTTTTGTTTAGGCAGACGTGCTGGCACGGCACAGGAGAGAAACCAGTTGTCAAACTGGTTTTTCCAGGGGCGTGTAGACACTTGGAAGCCACACCTCTGGGGTTGCAGTAGGGAGCGATGAGTGTCAAGAGAGGGGTCTTCCCCTCTTGGGAGTGGGCAGAAGGGTGTATCCTACGATGGCCAGATGCCACCCTACCCAGGAAGTGGTCATCAGGTGGGAGGGAACTTGGTAGCTTATTGGCTACCAACCACAACTTACCCTGAGGGCATTTTCTGAAGATAAACTGGGCACCCAGAACTTAGATCTTGACCACCTGGGAAGAAGGACAGAAGAAGGACTGCCCTGCTACCCCGAGTGACTAGCAAAGAGTGTCTTCCACCGACGAGGACTGCAACTGCTGCACCTGTTGGTTAGCGAAAAGAAGGAACTATGCCTGCCATGTCCTACTCAACGAGAAGTCATCTGCCGAGCCTAGCTAAGCCAAGAGAACTCCAAGGGTCAATTGACTGGCCTTCTATTCACAGCACAGAGACACAACAGATGGAGTACCTGCTGGGGCAAGTTGGTAGCCCAAAGTGCTGTCAGAGAGTTGCTTGGACCCTCAGAAAGAAAATTATCGACTTACGAAGGATTGTCCTGTGACCGCAATAACAGGCGACTGTTAGTCCAGTGGTGACTGAAATGTGGCCAGACCAGGGAGGTCGTGGGACGTTGATCCTGCAAACAGGACCCCCTCAACATCTTTGTGGAACAAGAAATCCCTGCAGGAAGGCCCCCATAGATTGCGCCGCATCTACAGCATCCTTAGAGCATCTTCAACATCTTTCATCCCTTGCATCAGGACCACTTAATAGGAATCCATTGCAATGCGGATACAGTGCCTGGAAGTGATGTAGGACTGCTAACAGTTCTTGAGGACCTTGCTGGTGACCCTGACTAGCTTCCTGCTTGAGTTGGTCATCTCAAGTACTTAAAACCAACAGCAATGACACTTACCTAAGTTTTCCTTGAAAAAGTTTCCAAGTGTCCAATCTGTTGATTCTCCAAGGCTTGTTCACGTTTGAGTGAAATTGCATTTGTTTATTATTGCTTGCAAAATCTATATCTCCAAACTCCTTAGATGGATCTTTTTTATTCTAGAGTCTAAGGGGCATATTATCAAGCCAGGCGATACAATTATCGCCGCTTTAGCGGTAGAAAACTGCCGCTAAAACGATGATAATGGGCTTGATAATATGCTCTATGGAATTCCAATTGAAGCTCAGGTTAGATGTCCTTCACATCTAACCTGGGCTTCAATTGGATAATTTTATCGCCTGGCTTGATAATATGCCCCTAAATTCTTATGGAAATATAACTTATTTTTTATAAATTGGTGTCTGATTTCTTGAGTGTTGTGTTCAAATGCCTCTTTTTGCATGTTCATCTCGATATTTTTGGACTGATGCTACTGGTTTTTTAACTCTAAGAGTGCAATGAAGCCAGCTAACCAGATCTCAGTGCCAGTGTTCTAACCGTGTACCAAAGATATGCTGAACTGGAGACACACAATTGGTAAGAAGTGACTTACTTATAAGTCCCTAATATATGATACCCAGGGCACATAAGGCAGAGTGTTCACAGAAGGCTGTGGCACTGTTTGAGCCATATATACAAAAAGAGGTTGAGGCAATGTTCTACCACACCTACCCCTACTGAAGGTAAAGGTAATTGAAAACTCACGAAGGTGCAAGAACCGAATGTTCAACCTCTTTCAACTTTCAAAATAGAAAAAGAAATTCCAGCAGTAATCTATTGATAGGGCTCAGCACTCTATTGTTTAAAAGACCATGGCATTACTCGATTGTAATCATACTACACAGAACTCATGATGTTCAAAGAACAATTTCAACTACACAAGTTCATCAATAGGTGTATTCTTAATATATTTTCTTAATTCTTGTTCTCAATCCTTAAGAGCTGTTTTGGTTGGAGAAAATGATTTCGAGCATGTTTTGTCGATTTCCACGGGGAATGATTATGTCTTGCATCCTGTAGTGAATGGTTTCCACGAGGAATCGTTTTGGAATTGAATGTCATCGATTTTATATTTCTTATGACTCTGATTGAAGAGAGGTCTGCCTGCAAACGAGGGACGCCGCTCAGCCAGCACACATTTAAGGAATTTTGCCTGAGTGCCAGCCAGGCACTACTGCTGTTGTGTCGGATCACAGGATAAGATTAACAACAGTTCAGAAGTACACAACTATACAGGATCCAAGACATAAGCATCCCCCATGGAAATAGACAAAACACATTCAAAATCATTTTCTCCAACCAAAACCGCTCTTAATTTTAATGGATGAAGATTGAGAACAAGAATGAAGAAAATATTTTCAAAATACACTCATTGAAGAATTTGTGTCACTGAAATTGTCCTTTGAACATCATGAGTTCTGTGTAGTATGATTACAATCAAATAATTCCATGCTCTTTTAAACAATAGAGTGCTGAACCATATCAAGAGTCACTGTTTGTGCCACCTTGCATGTGACAAGGACAAAATGGATTACAGTCTGCCACTGCAGACTGAAACAGGAGTGTTTACACTGCTAGTTCGATTTTACTAACAATAGAAAAGCCCCCACTTTCTCTAATATTACATTTAAGTCTCCCCAAGTAAGGCCCATGGAGATCGATGGCAGGGAGCTACATAGTATTATGTAAGGCATATATTTTTCATTTGTCTCAACAGCAACAACTCCAAATTGTCATTTTCCTGTGGAAAGTTTAATAGCCTCATTGGCTAACATAGGGTTACTAGCGGGCATCTCAGCCTGGCTAACCTCTCAATAAGTCTACCTAAGGGAGTCAAGTTAGGTATCAAATTAATTGTGACATTAAACCCGACCTGATGCCCAGGTTGAATTTAATGTCACTATTAAAGAAAGCAATTTTTAGAAAGTTTCCACTCTGCACGCCAGCTAATCCTGTGACCTCACAAAGGCCCTGACACACAGACAGATTTCTGACCGCCGGGGGAGACGTGTGAATGACTTACTGGCCTCGTAACAAGAGCAGTTGCAGCAGAGCGAGATGTTACCTCCTCTCCCAGGATGGTCACTCTGGGTATTAGCCCAAAAGGCAAGCTTCAAAGGGGAAGCCGCCTTTGAAGGGCCGACTGCAACAAGACCCCTGAGCAGAATGCCTTTTGCTCCTGAAGACAATTAAGAGACTCGAGCAAGAGAGGGAAAACCCGTCTCGAAACTGGATTCCCCGTGGGCTTGCAGCCCACTGGTAGCCACACCTCGAAGGTGGGCTACCGTGCTCCTAACGACCAAGGAAGGGTTGTGACATTTTGAAAGGGGCAAGAATAGGGCACCATGTGATAGCTAGGTGCCACACATTGCAGGAAACACATCACTAGGTAGGGGGTACCCAGTAACCCATTGGCTAGTGACCTTGTGGTCCCCTTGGGGCTCTTTACTGAGATAAATGTGGCACCTCTTGTGCCTTGCCCCTCTCATCATGCTGGAATCTAAAAGAGAAAAAACAACAGTTGATGGACAGAATGCAGAACAATGTCATACATTCACCCCAGTACAGAGATCTGGGCCTAAATCCACAATTTGTTTGCTCACCATGCCATTCCAGTTTGAACTCAGCCATATGCAAATCAGTCTTGACCCTGTGCCTCATGGGAACAGTCCAGCCCGAACTGCCAAGCCAGGTCCTACCTGGACTGGAACCAAGCATCCTAGGACCGGTTTCGGGGTTTCACCCCTCTTCAGCCAGGATAACATGATTTCAGTGGCATGGAGAGCACGGGACTCACGTGCACAGGGTCAAGACTGATTTGCATATGGTCATGTCTGAACCATGTGCGTGTGTGGCGAGCAAAATAACGATGGATTAAACCCAGATCTGTGACTGGGGGTGAATGTTTTGCCAGTGTGCAACATTCCGTCCATCATCTTGTGTGTTTTGGAATCTAAAAGAGGACTGAAGAAGGACTGCCCTGCTGCCCTTAACCCGCACAAAGAGGATCTGAACCATCAAGAGGACAGCACTTGCTGCACTTTTGGGCAAGTGTGATTGGGACTGTGCCTGTGGCTCCTGACTGACTTGGTATTTCTAAAGCGCACTACTGCCGAGGCGTCTTGGCGCTGAGATAAAGTACAGGCTAGTGCAACGTGACCGGTTAACATTGAGAGAAAAGCCATGTTTTTATATGCTTCCTGAAAAGTGTCCTGCTTGGTTGAAGTCGGAGTGGTATCGGAAGTGAATTCCACAATTTAGCTGCTAAGTGTGAAAAGCGCTTCCCCCCCCACCTTATTTATTTTTGGACAAAGCACCAATCCAGTATTTGAAGATCTGAGACAGCGTGATGGTTTGTAGCAAGGCAAGAGGGCTTGTAAGTCATAGGCCCCTCCTCCGTGGATGGCTTTATGGACTATACACAAGGCCTTAAAGTCCACCCGTCGTATAACTGGAAGCCAGTGTAATTGTTTTACGCCGGCAGATGTGGAATGGTGCTTTGGAAGATTAAGCAGGACTCTTATGGCCGCGTTTTGTAGAGATTGGAGTTTGGAAAGCTGGGCTACACCAGCTCCCAAGTATAGAGCATTGCAATAGTCCAACCTCGACAAAACTAAGGCTCCGACCACCGTTTTCCTCAGTGAAAAAGAGATAAAGGGTAAGATCTTCTGGAAGACCTTCAAGGTAAAAAAACAGGCTGAAGATACCTGGTTTATCTGTGGAACAAGAGTGAGGTATTTGTCAATCAAGACACCCAAGTTTCTGGCTTTGGGTGCCGGCACCAGGCAGATACCAGCTTCAGGGTGCCACCATAGATGGCTCCAAACGGATGCTTTTGTGCCAAACTCTATGACCTCGGTATTACCCGTGTTTAGTTTTAAAAAGTTGGGTTCATCCAGGTCATCAAGTCTGTGATGCAGTTTCGAAACCGTTCCGCCATTGCATCTACACTATGTATCACAGGCACCACTAACTGTGTGTCGTCAGCGTAGGACACAAGCAAGAAGCTGTGGTTCTTTATCAATCTGGCTAAGGGAGCAACATAGATGTTAAACATAGTGGGGGACAATGCCGAGCCCTGATGTACTCCACCAGGAAGAGTGAACAAGTGTGACTTGAGTCCGTTACAGTGGATTAACTACTCCCTGGCTGACAGGAATGATGATAGTAGGGTCAGGGTCTTTCCGCAGATGCCGTCCTCCTGCAGCCTTTGTATCAGTACTTTGTAATTTACAGTATCGAAGGCTGCCATGAGGTCAAGCAGAATAAGGGCCGCCCACCCATCCCCATCCATTGATTTACGAACTTCCTCAGTCGCCAAGATCAGGGCAGACTCAGTGGAATATCGAGATCTAAAGCCATGTTGAGCGGAGTCTAGTATGTTGTTGTGATCTACGAATGATGTTAATTCTGTATTCATGGCTTTTTCCAAAACCTTGGAAGGCAGAGGGAGACAGGAGATGGGGAGATAGTTTTTTGCCTCTAAAGGATCGAGTGTGGGCTTTTTCAATATAGGTCTTATACAAGGCCTTTTCCAATCAGATGGAAAGATCCCGGAGCTTGTAATGTGATTTAGCAACTGCGTCAGAGAGACAGTGATCTCCTCTGCGGCCAGATGTAGACTATGAGGGGGGCAAGGGTCAAGTGGGGACCCAGATTTAATTTGAAGCAATAGGTCTTGTACCTTTCATTACTCTAAAACAGAGAAATGAGTGAGACTTCCTTGTGGGGCCTTCTCTAAGTTTTCCCACTGATAGATCGTCCCGTCTACTTCAACTGTATTTGCAAATTCGTTGTAGACGTTCTGAACTTTGCTTTGAAAGAACACAGCCAGATTGTTCACAAAGTTTTGATCCGGTGCAAATACAGCATCTCTTGGGCATCTAGACAGGGCATTGACAGTTGTAAATAGCTCCTATGAGGTATTAGAGGCCTCCTGAATTTTTAGAGTGAAATAGGCCTTTTTGGCCTGTTTTATGGCGGTCTTATATTCCTCAAGAGCTAGACAGTAGTCCTTCCGATGGGTTGAGCTATAGTCAGTTCTACAGGTGCGTTCTTTGTGCCTACATTTGATTTTAATCATCTTTAGATCAGTCGAGTACCAAGGAGATGATACCTGACTCCCTCTAGAGTGCTTGATAGTTTCTGGTGCCAATCTATTAGCTGCCTGCCTGAGCCATTTGTCAAAATTAATAGCTGCCACACTAGGGTAAGTCAAAATTGGGGGTCCCTCTTGCAGTGTTTTGATCAATTCGATTTGTTGTACCGACTTCCAAGCACGAGATTTGACCAACATAGGTCTGTTCCTGCGACCAAGTTTAGTGTAAGGAATCCTAACATCAAAATTGACAGAAAAATGAGCAGACCAGGATAATGGCACAGTCTTTACTACAATATCTTTATTATTAGTAAAGATGGCATCTAGGGTGTGACCAGCTTGATGAGTGGGCTCTGAGACGATCTGCTTCAGCCCAAAACTGGCTAAAGTTTCTCTCAAAAATGACGTGTCATGGTTGTTGTTAGCCTCTAGGTGAAAATTCAGGTCACCTAATATTGTAACAGAGGCAGAATCCAGACAGGATTCCAGGTGAGTCTGTAGGGATTTAGTAAAAGATGAGTGGGAGCCTGAAGGTCTATAAATTAGTAACCCCGAGAAAAGTTTTAAATTATTCTCTTTAACACTAAAGGGAATTGCCTCAGCATCCAGGGTTGGCTCAGGCGTGATCCTCACCATATAACAGGATCTATGAATCAGCGCTATTCCCCCCCCTCTTTTGCTCCCACCCTATCGCAGTTGGCAACAAGATAGCCCACGGGGGTCGTCGCATTCCAGTCTGGCTCACTAGCTTCAGTGACCCAAGTTTCCGTAAGGAAGACCAAGTCAGGATGTCTTGTTTGGATCAAACACTCTAAGTCGTGTTTGTGTTTGGCCATTGATCTGGTGTTAAGTAGGATGCACCTTAATACTTTTGGGTTATTATTAGAGGCAATTTGAGTAGTGGTTGCAGATAGGAAATGGATGTTATTATGCAAGATACCTTCCCTGTCCCTGTTTACATGCTTTGTATTAAAATCTTGGGCCCTTAGTCCACATACATTGCACCGTGAGAGGCTACTATTGACCATTTCCAGCTTCCATTTATTGGTAGAGCACTCACCCGTATTTAAGCTAATAAGTTTGCTTCGCGAGTAACGGTGGCAGATAGATCGGGCAGGGGTTCTGGCGCTGGTCGCGCTCCGGGCGCGGACGGGCGCAGACGGGCTTGCCTTTGGCGCGCCGCCGGTGCCCCCGCTGCGCGGTCTCTGCATCCGGTGTTTTATACCGGTGAAGGGAAGTGGGCTGTGAAGCAATGAGGCAGCTAGAATGCTGACCTCAGTTTGGGTCCGCTCTGACAGACGGGCACCGAAGTAACAAAATACAAAAGGCCGTAAATTTTAAAAAGATTTTACAAAACACAGAGTTAAAATGATACAGTTCAGTTAAACTCAACAAGACAGACCAGCGCTCGCTAAACACGCAGCCTGCATACACTTTAGCGGACGCGCGGTCTCTGCATCCGGTGTTTTATACCGGTGAAGGGAAGTGGGCTGTGAAGCAATGAGGCAGCTAGAAAGCTGACCTCAGTTCGGGTCCTCTCTGACAGACTGGCACCGAAGTAACAAAATGCAAGAGGCGGTACATTTAAAAAAGATTTTCCAAAACATAGAGTTAAAAAGACACAATTCAGTTAAACTCAACAAGACAGACCAGCGTTCGCTAAACACGCAGCCTCCATACACTTTATCGGATGAGCGGTCTCTGCATCCGGTGTTTTATACCGGTGAAGGGAAGTGGGCTGTGAAGCAATGAGGCAGCTTGAATGCTGACCTCAGTTCAGGTCCGCTCTGACAGACGGACACCGAAGTAACAAAATGCAAAATGCGGTACATTTTAAAAAGATTTTACAAAACACAGAGTTAAAATGACACAATTCTTTTAAACTCAACAAGACGGACCAGCGCTCTCTAAACACGCAGCCTGCATACACTTTATCGAATGCGCGGTCTCTGCATCCGGGGTTTTATACCGGTGAAGGGAAATGGGCTGTGAAGCAATGAGGCAGCTTGAATGCTGACCTCAGTTCAGGTCCACTCTGACAGACGGGCACCGAAGTAACAAAATGCAAAAGGCGGTAAATTTTAAAAAGATTTTACAAAACACAGAGTTAAAATGACACAATTCAGTTAAACTCAACAAGACAGACCAGCGCTCGCTAAACACGCATCCTGCATACACTTCATCGGATGTGCGGTCTCTGCATCCATTGTTTTATACCAGTGAAGGGAAGTGGGCTGTGAAGCAATGAGGCAGCTAGAATGCTGACCTCAGTTCGGGTCCGCTCTACCAGACGGGCACCGAAGTAAAATGCAAAATGCGGTAAATTTTAAAAAGATTTTACAAAACACAGAGTTAAAATGACACAATTCAGTTAAACTCAACAAGACAGACCAGCGCTCGCTAAACACGCAGCCTGCATACACTTTACCGAATGCGCGGTCTCTGCATCCGGTGTTTTATACCGGTGAAGGGAAATGGGCTGTGAAGCAATGCGGCAGCTAGAATGCTGACCTCAGTTCGGATCTGCTCTGACAGACGGGCACTGAAGTAACAAAATGCAAAAGGCCGTAAATTTAAAAAAGATTTTACAAAACACAGAGTTAAAATGACACAATTCAGTTAAACTCAACAAGACAGACCAGCGCTCGTTAAACACGCAGCCTGCATACACTTTATCGGATGCGCGGTCTCTGCATCCGGTGTTTTATACCGGTGAAGGGAAGTGGGCTGTGAAGCAATAAGGCAGCTAGAATGCTGACCTCAGTTCGGGTACGCTCTGACAGACGGGCACCGAAGTAACAAAATGCAAAAGGCAGTAAATTTTAAAAAGATTTTACAAAACACAGAGTTAAAATGACACAATTCAGTTGCACAAGTTACTACTTATGTAACGATATATCTGTAAGAGACAATAGTTAGTGATAGATTCCTTACCTTAGAATATCTCCAGGCGTCAGACTGGATCCAGAAAGTTTCGCTTAGCAGTACCCCTGCACGTCAGTAGGTGGTGTCGTGCAGCTCCGCGACCGTCACTGGTGTCGTAAGCGCCGAGATGACGCCACGGAGAATACTTAGGCGCCACCCATGCGCGCTGACGTCAGTTCTTTACACGACTTTCCGCGCAAGGAATACAAACCCATGCAAGATACTGACCATTGGTGCAGAAAACTAGGGCCCTAAGAGGGATGACCTTAACACTAGCAACCAGTTCGCAGAACTGGGAGGATGGGTGGGGAGGTAAGGAATCTATCACTAACTAATGTCTCTTACAGATATATCGTTACACAAGTGGTAACTTGTGGATCTGAAAGAGACACGTTAGTGATAGATTCCTTAACTTAGAACAGATACCCCAGCAATAGCAACCCCGGTGGTGGGTCTGCGAACAAGATTACACCAGAAAGTCACGGAACAGCCAAAGAAGCCGTCCCTCCGGACTTGACTGTCAAGGCAGTAGTGCTTGGTAAACGTATGCAGCGAGGCCCACGTAGCTGCCTGACAAATGTCCTGCAAGGGGACGCCACGTCCCAAGGCAGAAGTGGCTGCAGTTGCCCTGGTAGAATGGGCACGCACCCCCACAGGAGGTCCCTTCTTAGCCAAGGAGTAACATGCTTTGATGCACAGAACAACCCACCGATAGATGGTCCGTTTGTGCACCGCCCGACCTTTTTTGGCGCCCACGTAGCCAACAAAAAGCTAGTCATTCACCCTGTACTGCTGTGTACGCTTTAGATAGAATGCAAGCGCACGTTTGGGGTCCAGGCGGTGGAGCCTCTCTTCCTCTCTTGAAGGATGCGGAGGCGGAAAGAAGGTAGGCAAAGTGACGTGACCATCTTTGGCAAAAAAGTAGGACAGGTCCGTAACACCACCTTGTTCGGGTGAATAGAAAGTAAAGGAGGCTTTGGAAGAAAGAGCCTGGAGCTCACTCACTCTTCTGGCAGAGGTGATAGCGACCAGGAAAGCCGTCTTAAGAGTAAGAAGATGCAAAGGACAGGTATGAAGGGGCTCGAAAGGAGTGCACATCAGATAGGTCAAAATGAGATTCAAGTCCCATTGAGGCATGTTGAACGGCACGGGAGGAAATGTGAGCATAATGCCTTTAAGAAAACGGTTAACAACCGGGGACTTAAAAAGAGAAGGCTGATCTGGAAGCCTCAAAAAGGCGGAGATGGCCGAAAGATAACCTTTGATAGTGCCCAGAGCAGAGCCCTGCTGGGCCAAAGAAAGAAGGAACAGAAGAATTTCAGAAAGAGGGGCAGAAAGGGGATCCACAGCCTTCGCTGTGCACCATGCCACTAATTTGTTCCACCGACAGGCGTATACCGTTTTAGTGGAGGGACGCCTGGGTGCCAAGGTGACATCACAGACTTCGGGAGGAAGATCGAAAGCTGTCAACAGTCGCCGCTCAATCTCCACGCATGGAGGTGGAGGCTGGACAGGTTCAGGTGGAGGACCGTCCCATGCTGCTGCAACAGAAGATCCCCCCGAAGAGACAGACGGATCGGGGGATCGATCGCCATGCTGAGCAGCTCGGGATACCAGTATCTTCGTGCCCAATCCGGAGCCACAAGGATGACTTGGGCCCGGTCGCGCCGGATCTTCTTCAGCACTCTGGGCAGAAGTGGTATAGGCGTACAATAGACCGCAACTCCACTCGCGACGAAAAGCGTCGCTGAGCGAGTGCCGCCTTGGAAAGTCCAACGCGCAGAACTGATGACATCGCGAGTTCTCTTCGGTGGCGAATAGATCTAACCAAAGCTCTCCCCACTGCTGAAGGAGACCTTGCACCACATCCGAGTGCAGACGCCATTCGTGATCCATCAAGCACCGGCGGCTGAGTTCGTCCTCCCTGGCGTTCAGAGAACGTCCCAGGTGTTGAACCACCAAGGTAATACCTTGTTGTTCCAGCCACGTCCAGAGGCGCAGAGCCTCCTGACATAGGGTCCAGGACCCCACCCCGCCCTGTTTGTTGTAATACCACATGGCGGTGGTGTTGTCCGTGAATACCTGCACCACACTTCCCCGGACAGAGGGAAGGAATGCTTTCAGTGCAAGCCGGATCGCCCTATGCTCCAAAAGGTTTATATGGAGCCGGGCCTTCGCCGGAGACCAGAGTCCTCTGATCTCCGCCTCTCCCAAGTGGCCTCCCCATTCCAGGAGGGACGCATCCGTCACCACTGTGTGCTCCGGCTGGGGAAAGGAGAGTGATCTGCCACTGACCCAATCGCGATTCGTGAGCCGCAACTGTTGTGCAGTGCCCTCCGAGATCTGGACATGATCGGACAGGTTGCCCTGATGTTGCGCCCACTGGAACTTCAGGTCCCACTGCAGAGCCCGCATATGCCATCTGGCATGTGTCACTAGCAGGATGCAGGAGGCCATCAGGCTCAGAAGCCGGAGGGTCATCCTGACTGAAACCCGGGACAGAGGCTGAAAGATCGGAATCATAGCCTGAATATCCCGGACTCGCTGCTCAGGAGGATAAACCCGAAACAGCGTTGAATCCAGAACCCCTCCAATGAAGGGGAGTTTCTGAGAGGGACTCAGGTGCGACTTCGGCACGTTGATGGAGAACCCCAGCAAAGGCAAGAGGTCGGCTGTAGTCTGAAGGTGGGCGACGACTGTCTGTGGCGAGCCCGCCTTCAACAACCAGTCGTCGAGGTAGGGGAAGACTGATACCCCCGACCTGCGCAGATGAGCTGCAACCACCGCCATCACTTTTGTGAACACCTGAGGGGCGCTGGTAAGGCCGAAGGGGAGCACGGCAAACTGAAAATGCTCCTGGCCTACCGTGAACCGCAGGTAACGCCGGTGGGCCGGCAGGACGGGAATGTGAAAATATGCGTCCTGCAAGTCCAATGCTATAATCCAGTCTCCAGGGTCGAGGGCAGCTAAGACCTGAGCCAGAGTCAGCATCTTGAACTTCTCCTTCTGGAGGAAGCGACTTACGTCCCGGAGGTCCAAGATAGGACGCAGACCCCCTTTGTCCTTCTTGGGGACCAGAAAGTAGTGGGAATAACAACCACTCCCTACTTCCGGTCCAGGAACGCACTCGATGGCCCCCTTGGCCAAGAGGGCCGTGACTTCCTGGCGGAGAAGAGCCATGTGATCCCCCGACATGCGGTGGCACCGAGCTGGCATGGCAGGAGGGAAGGACTGAAAGGGAAGGGAGTACCCGTGGCAGATTATCTGTAGCACCCATTTTTCTGATGTAATCTCGCGCCAGTGAGGGAGGTGGTGGCGGATCCTGCCACCCACCGGCGTTGGGTGCTCCCTGAAGCTCAGATTAGGAAGGTTTTGGAGGCGGAAGCAGCGGGGGTGGAGGTGGACGGACCCGCACGCTGGTTCCCCAACCTGTCCCTGCAGAAACCGCGACCCCGGCCGCGCTGGAGCTGTTTCTGTACAGGCTTAGGGGACGGACGCGCCTGACTGCCTCTACCTTGGCCACGAATGGAACGAAAACCAAGAGAGGCCGAGCTCTTAGTAGAAAGGCCCAAGGAGTTGGCCGTAGCCCTGGAATCCTTAAAGTGCTCCAGGGCACTGTCAGCCTTGTCACCAAACATGCGGGTGCCATCAAAGGACATGTCCATGAGCGAGCTCTGGACATCGGGCGAGAACCCAGTCGAACGCAACAAGGCATGACGCCGCAACGACACAGTTGTAGAAATCGCCCTGCCCAATGAGTCAGCGGTGTCCAACCCACACCGAATGGCGAACTTAGCCGCATCCTTACCCTCAGCAATTGCCTGAGAAAGGACAGCCTGAACCTCCTCAGGACACTGAGGCAACACCTGAGCAATGGTTTCCCACACCGCGTGGGAGTAGCAGCCCAACAAGCAGGCGGTGGTCACCGACCGCAGCCCTAAGCTGGCCGAAGAGAATTGCTTCCCAAACTGGTCCAGCCGTTTAGAATCCTTATCTGGCGGGCCGTAGGAAAAGCACTCTGGGACGTCGAGGCCTGAATGACCAGGCTCTCAGGCGTAGGGTGAGTAGTCAAAAAGGCGAGGTCACCGGGTGCCGGTCAGTGGCGCCTGGCGACATTCTTATCCACCGGGACCCCCGTGGCCGTCCTCGACCTAGTGTCCAAGAGGACGTCGGTAAGGGCGTCATTGAAGGGAAGTAACGGCTTTGACGAAGTAGACGTCTTCTGGAGCACCTCGGTGAGGAGGTTCGTCTTGAGGGCCACTGTGGGGAGGTCAACATTAAGGGCCTCAGCTGCCCGACGGAGGACCATCGTGTAAGAGGCACCTTCCTCCATTAGGTGGCTGGGAAGCAAACCCCGGGTCAGAGGAGACATCAAGGTCGCCTCCCTCTTTAAGTCGTCCACCCAATCCTGCTCGAAGTCACATTGCCAGGCAAGAGGGTCCTCAGACCCTTCCCAGTCTTCGTCCGCCTCTTGCGTAGAGGAAGCCGGTCGCGGCAGCAAAGCTGGAGCCGGAGAAGGGACGAACAGCATCGGGAATGGCGCAGGCTACCAATGCGGATCCCAGGCCGGAACAAAATGGTCCTGGAATCGGGGCAAGGGAGGAATAAACGGCACCCAGTGCGGCGCCGAGGGTGGCGCCGGAGTCGGCAACACCGCACCTCGTGGCACCGGGGCCAGAGCCGCTGGCGCAGGATCCTGTGGCGCCAGGGCTGGCGCCGGTGGTGGAGCCGCCGGACCAACAGGATCTGGACACGGGACCGCAGGGCCAGAAGGCGCACCCGCGGGAGCCCGAGGCCTAAAAAGGCGGTCCATGTTAGCAAGGAATTCGTGCACCTGTTCGAGAGTCACCGACGGACCTGGGTAGGCCGCGGGACTCCCAGGATCCAGGGGAGCCGCAGAGGCGAAGCCCCTGTCCCCCTCGTCCGCCTCCGGGGAGCGACGGGGGGGTGTCAGAGAGCGAGCACGCTTCTCCGATTTCTTTTTATGGCGTCGCTTACCGGAATCTGAAGGCGAAGACTTGGAGCCTGAGAAGCGAAGGCTCCGGTCCCGCGAGCGGTTCCGGGAACGGCCCCTGGACCCGGAGCGGCGGCGTGACAAATGCCGGACGTTCAGCAACTTCCTACGGTGCTCCCGCAAGGCCTTGGGGGCCATGGCGCGACAATCTCGGCAGTCTCGGGAGTCGTGAGCAGTCTCCAGGCAGTAGAGGCAAACACTGTGGGGGTCCGCCACCGACATATTCTGGCGGCAGGCCCCACAGGACCTAAAGCCGGGCATCCCTACGTGCACCGAGAGAAAAGAGAGGAGACAAAAAGTCTTAAAATAGTAGTCAAAAAGTGACTAAGGTACATGCTCAATCCGGATCGGCGCTCGCTGGCGCGGAAAAAGAAAGAACTAACGTCAGCGCGCATGGGTGGCGCCTAAGTACTCTCTGTGGCGTCATCTTGGTGCTTACCACGCCAGTGACAGACGCAGAGCCGCACAACGCCTCCTACTGACGCGCAGGGGTACTGCTAAGCGAAACTTTCCGGATCCAGTCTGACGCCTGGGGATATTCTAAGGTAAGGAATCTATCGCTAACGTGTCTCTTACAGATAAACTCAACAAGACAGACCATACACTTTATCGGATGCGCGGTCTGTGCGTTTTATACCGGTGAAGGGAAGTGGGCTGTGAAGAAACGAAGCAGCTAGAATGCTGACCTCAGTTCAGGTCCGCTCTGACAGACGGGCAGCGAAGTAACAAAATGCAAAAGGTGGTAAATTTTAAAAAGATTTTTACAAAACACAGAGTTAAAATGGCACAATTCAGTTAAACTCAACAAGACAGACCAGCGCTCACTAAACACGCAGCCTGCTGACTCAGGAAAAGTTGGTTTCCCGCCTTCATTCACTTCAGTGACTTGAAGGATCAGTTGGCTGAGCCCCAGGAACCAGCTGCAGGGGCACAAGAGCTGAAGAGCCCAAACTGACAAGTTGGTAGCCACTGCAGAAGTTTTGCCGCTACCAGTTGTCAGGCGCCCAAAAGGACAAATATGAGATAGTCAAAGTTGCACCAGTGTCTGCCAGACCAAGGAGTGCTATCAAAGTCCAGATTTGTCACACTCATAGGACACTAGCCCTCACCTAAGAATTTCGCCCCAACCGGGGTGTAAGGAGAACAGTAGCGCAGCTACCGTAATGTAGAGGACTTCGAGGGACCCCTAATCTCTGCAGCTAAAGTAACCTCTCATCACCAGTGAACCAAGGAACTACAACATAGACACCCCCATCAACCGCACCACAACTGGAGCATCCTTTGAGCATCTTTTGCCTGCATCCCCAGCATCAGGAACAGTCTACTGATATCTATGACGGTCATTCTGTAAAGTTCGGAACTCACTTTAAAAAAGCTCTGGTGGTCAGGTAACTTTACAAAGTATTCTCTCTGCCCCCCCCAGACCTTTTCCCAGTTGGATTTGGTCACCTAACCCGGGTCAGAGTACCCATAGTAACTCTTTCAAATTTCTGAAAAGTTAAAAACTTTTTGTTGACTTGTTTGCGGTCGCATTTAAAAGTGATAAGCGCTTCTGAAAGCTGTATCTCTGAACCCTCCGGTGGATTTTGATGATCAAGGCTTTTCAAAATTCATAAAATACGCTCAAGTTTTATTAATTATTATTGTGTCTCTTTATTGGTGTGTGACTTTTTTATTCTGTTGTTTGGTGCTGTTAAATGCTTTACACTATGTTCCTTTGCCATGCCTTACTGCTCGCAGCCACAGCTACCCAGGGTTGAACTAAGGTTAAGTAAACAATACTGACTGGAGTATTTGTGCTCCATGATAAGGCCCTACAGCCATATCACATAGTATACCCAAATACTCACACTATTTGAATGCTTAACACTTGTTTCTCGGTGTAAGCCTTGCTGTTCAGTTCTGAAGCTACTGAGGATTAAGCTGAGGTTTTGACAGACGTAAACCCAGGGGTCCTAAAGGAGTTGGTAAGTAGGTTACACGGTGAGGTTGCACTACCACACCATTTAACATACCCCATTTCCTCACATTGGTGTCTAGCAGTGGGATCCAGAATTTGTGCTATACAGCTGTTAAAGTATAAACTTCTGATAATCTGCATAGGTACACACCTAGAAAATAAGTCCTTGTGTTTTCCAATTAGTTGTCAAGTTCCACAGTCTGCAGAGACATTGTTTCCAAGGAGTTGCGGAACTTTTGAAATTAATTTTAAAAACTGTGACAAAGTTTCCAAGAACTTAAAAAAGTTTGAAAGAGTTCAAAAACGGTTATGAAAGTACCTGGAAGTCACTGTAAGCAAAGGGAACATATAGCTTGACATGGCCAATCTGTCCACCCTCAAAAGGAAGGATCTGATAGAGTTGTGTAAGGACTGAAGAATCACTGTGAGAAACAAGGCAAAGAAAAAGGATCTGGTGAAGTCCCTCAAGGCGTGAGAGTGAGCCCACAGAGCACCACCAGCTCTGAAAAAGGAGATACCCCAAGGTAGTACGGAAGACGAAATAGGAGGAGGAGGATGATGCCCTCCACCCCCAACCCAAGGCCACTATTGCACCCAGCAGTGTGGGGAGCTCACTCAGCAGCAGGAGATCTCTTCAGGAAGTAGTAGGAACTCTGAAGCTGGAGGAGAGAGTTATGCCCCTGGAAGAAAGGAAGCTGGCCTGAGGAAAGAAAAGCCAAGCTGGGCATGAGGCCCAAAGAGAATGGTCGCAGCAACAGAGGCACTAAAGTATCTGAAGGAATGTCCAAGTTAGATTGCTCAAAGGAATGGTCCCTTGGTATGTACCAGGGGATTAAATAGTCAATGGGCTTGCATCATATGAGAGAGCTCTCAAAATGAGGAAGAGGGGTACACACCACTGGGTAACACTACTATAGGAGTAGTATCAGTGATTGGTAGGGATATACTGCTTATTCTTGAGGATGAAGTAGCAGAATCCTACCCACATATGAAGGCAGAACTTGTTGAGTTGGTTGGTCTCACTCCTGAGGAGTACAGACAGAAGCTTAGGACATCACACAAGGGGGCAACGCAGACCTGGATCGACTTTGTAGATACATCAGTAAAGGTACTGGATAATTGGATAAAAGGTAACCAGGTAAGTACTTTTGACGGGCTCTAAACGTTTGTGGTCAAGGAATACGTCTTCCCAAATTGCCCTTCAGAGAAGTTACACCAACATCTAGTAGACTCAAAGCTAATTAGCCCCAGGGAGCTGGACAAGACAGCTGATAGGTGAGTTAGGACTAGAGTACCCATAAAGACCCAGGGGGGAGTGACCTCAAAAAGGGGGGCTAGACCCACAGAAGGGAAAGGACGGAGGTAGTAAACCTACGAAAGAGGTTTTCTCAGTGCCCCATAAACCTAAAGGGGTGGGGTGACCTAAACCTAGCCCACCTATAGTAAGCAGAGTAGTGGGAACCCTAGGCTAAACAAACTCTTAGACAAGAGGTTCTTTTTTGACTGCCGGCAGTCAGGGCACAACAGAGGGGATACAGTGTGCTCCAAGAGAAAGGTTGTCACTGGGGTGGCTGGCGTAGCCTTTGAAAAGGACACCTCCGAAGAGGAGGTCCCAATAGCTTTCAACTGGGGAAGGGTCCAGATGGTAAGCTGGTGATCCCTCAGGGTGGGAGTAGAAGAAACGTCTCCCACCTCAAGGTGAATGGGTTCCCAACTACTGCCCTGAGAGACACAGGTGCCATTCACACAATAGAGGTGGACAGAAGAGATCAGTATTTGCCAGGAGAGGGAAGGAGAGTTTGGGTAGCCTCAGGTGAGGTCATAGACCATGCGGGGACCTTAGTACCCCTAGAGGTGGTGGGTACCCTCAGCTGGCATAGGTTTTTAGTCAGTCCTGACCTCTCACTAGATTGTCTCTGTGGTATTGACCTCCCAGAGGTTGGTCTGAGCCCAGAGGGGGCAGCCGTCCAGGGCGCTGCCAGTCCCTAGGGTCCTGGAGGTCTTGTCCCTAGAGTTAGGAAACATAGGCCCCAGTACAGCGGTAACTGTGGGAAAGAAAGGCCAATATTAGTTAAAGACCCAGGGAGCCTGGGGCAACCTATCCAAGTAGGGTACTGGTGTGGCCTCTCCTGACCCCCAAGAAGACCTGGAAATCCAGGCAACTGTTTAGAGTTAGGGTGTTCCCCCTGTACTGACACAGAAAAGGGTGGAAGAAGGATGCCTGCCACCTGAGGTAGTAGCACCTCACTCTGAAAAGTTAGAGAGGCCCTAAGAATCCACAGCAGCCCCTTGTGTAGCACATCCACCTGTTAGAGGAGAGCTGAGGGTGTGGTTCTGGGCACTGACAGCTGTCAGTAACTTCGGTTGGGTGCTTGCCTTTGTGGCATGGGAGTCAGACCCCACGACAAGAAGTAAGGTGGGCCCCCTGACCCTGTTGGTCATGGTGAGATTGCTCTAACGTTGGGTGGCCTCTCTAGGTCAGGCTAACATAGGGCTACCATAGGGCTAGGTGAGGTACGTAGTCCCCAGTCGCAAGTAGAGAAAAGATTGGCAGAGACAGAGTCCTAGCCATGGCCCATTTAGGTTGGGGCCTGTCATAGTTGACGTAGGTCAACTCCCCAGTGGGAGTGACCCTGGCAGAAGGATGTAACACAGAGTAGGCCCTGCAGTGATTAACCAGTTTCCCTACATACTTCCTCACTGAATAGTCAGGAAGACTTACCAAAAGTCTGGTTGAGTCTCCGGACATATTAGATGGGGGGAGCGGTTGTGTAAGGAAAAACTATTTTTATAGGTTTACCCCAACTATTTGCCCATGTTGAATACTAGGTACTGCTGTAATGGCTCAAATGCAATGAGCACTATGAAACAGGACCCCCAGCATGTTTTCTGATCCTTAAAATAGTGTATGTTTCATTGGCTTGTCCCGTTTTGGCATAGCCTAACTTTTTAATTCCCTAATATAAGGTACCAGGGGTATCCAGGGCTTTTAAGGTATGATATCCCCCAGGGACTGCAGCACTTGTTGTGCCACCCTGAGTGGGACATGGTAAAACCTGGCTCCCAGTCTGCCACTGCAGACTGGAAGGGCAGTTTAAAACTGCTAACTTGACTGCCATTTAAAGTTATGGGAAAGACCAAACCTCACATTTTAATGTACGTAGGTCACCCCATGGCAGGGTGCTGTATATTAAAAAGTGAACATGTACTTTTACATGTGCCAGCAGTGGAAACCCTAAATTGTCATTTTAACTATGGAAAGGCTAGTATAGTAGCCCCATTGGCCAGTACAGACTTGCAGGCTAGCACCTCAGCCCTGCTAACTTCTGAATGGGACTACTAAGGTTGTTACTGTTTGTATCAAAATAATCCAAAGGAATGACTGAGGAAGGACTGCCTTGTTGCCCAAGGGACCAGCAAAGAGAGGCTGCACCAATGACAACTGTACCTGCTTCACCTGGTGGCTAGCAAAGAGAAGGGACTGTGCCTGCTGTGTTCTGCTCAAGGAGAAGACGTCTCCAGAGCTCAGTTAAGCCAAGAGAACTCCAAGGGCCAGCTGACTGAGCTCCTATTCACAGCACAGGAACACAACAGCTGAAGAAGCATGCTGCGGCAAGTTGATAGCCTGAAGTATTTAAGCAGCTTCCACTGCCGCCGTGCTATTGTAGAGTTGCTGGGACCCTCCAAATCAAAGTTTCCAACGCGGTAAGGATTGGCCTGTGACCACGACAACAGACTGGCAGTCCAGAAGTTAACAGGACCCCCTCACCATCTTCGTGGACCGAGGCATTCCTGCAGGTAGACCCCCTCCCCCCCCCATCGACCGCGTCACATTCACAACATCCTAAGCGCATCTTCATCATCCTTCATCCCTTGTATCAGGGCTGCTTCAGCTGTGAAGGTAACTGTTCTTGATAACCTTGCTGGTCCCCCTGACTAGCTCCCTACCGCAGTTGGTCGTCCCAAGTACTTGAAAGCAACCGCATTGGGACTTACCTACGTTTTCCTAGAAAACGTATCTAAGTGTCCAATTGATTAACTTTGCCAAGGCTTGGTCACGGCTGACTGAAATTGCACTGATTTATTATTGCCAGTAAAGTCTATATCTCCGGAACCCTCCAGTGGATCTTTTATGTTCTAATGTCTAATTTCTTATTAAGATACAACCTATTTTTATAAACTGGTGCCTGATTTCTTGAATACTGTGTTGAGTTCTTCTTCAAATATTTTGGCGTTGTTTAAATGCCTAACACGATTGAGCTGAGGGTTTGACAGACAAAACCCAAGGGTCCTAAAGGGGCTGGTTAAATATGGTAAACAGTTAGTTTGCACTACCACACTATATATATGTAAATATGTGTGTGTGTGTGTGTGTGTGCGCGCCTGTGGGTGGGTGTGTACGTGTGTGTGTGTGTGTGTTTATATATATATATATATATTGCCACCGCTTGAAGAATCTTTTTCAAAAACCTTCCCCCTTTTGGCACCGCTGCTGTATTGAAAGTTTCGGGGTGATCCGTCAAGAGGGGGGCGAGGAAAAAGGGAGGTTCCCACAACACGTTTTCCCATGTGATGTCATTGGGGATTTTTCATTTTTTTAACCCAACTACAGCCCGAGCCGCAGAACGGAATCACACCAAATTTGGCAGAAAGCCAGATGTTGATCCAGAAAGTGTGCTGTTTGTAACTGGGAATAAATCCATTCAGTAGTTGCAGAGATATTTATGTTTAAAAAATATAGATATCTGGGGACACAAGTCCTTGCAGTGGAATCGCAGATCCTACAAAAATACAATTGGCTGCCAACACTTCAACCAGGAAGTGTAGGCAGCCATCTTGGGATTCGCCTTGAAGCCGATTCCAACAAAGAGAGTAAAAAATAAAGAAAAGGGAGCAGCATAAGAATACCCTGACTCCCCCCCACCACTCCTTAGATATGGTGGGGGTGGTTAAAAGTATTTGTTAAAATTTAATTTTGCAGCAAATTAACGGGTGGCCCTGCAGCAAAATTTTAAAAAATACACGTAGGACCCCCGCAACTTTTTTATGAAGGCAGTATGGTTGAGTGGTTGGTTGTCTGAGTGCCTGTAGGGTTGTCTGAGTGTCTGTGTGGGGGGGTGAGGTGGTGTGTGACTGCCTGTATGGATAATTGAGTGGGTGAGTCAGTGGCTGTATGGGTGAGTGAGTGTGTGTGATGGGCTTTATGGGTGAGTGTGTGTATGGCTGAGTGGTTGAGTAAGTTGACGTGTGAGTGGTATATGGGTATGTGAAAGGCAGTATAGGTGAGTGATGGGATATACAAGTGACTGGGTGAGTGAGTGAATGTGAGTTTGGCTGAGTGTGTGTTTGTGTCAGTGGCTGTATAGGTGGGTGAGTACGTGTTAGTATCTGTATGAGTAAGTGAGTAGGTGTGTTTGTGTTTCTGTGTGGGTGAGTTAGTGGCTGTGTTATTGACTATATGGGTGAGTGACTAGGTGTGTGAGTAGCTCTATGGGATTTCTGTTTCAGCGTGTGAGTAGATATGTCAGTGGCCGTTTCCTAACTTACTCCCCCGCAATGCTCTGCTTATGACCTCACATGTTACATCACTCATGACATGGTCAGTGGCATCACTAGTGACATCTCAATTAACATCCACTAAACAAGTCACAAACCCTCTCACACCCCATAAAACCTCCAATACACCTATTCACGCACCCACACAACCACTCTAATACCCATTCACAGACCCAAACAAGTACTCACACAACCACTCACTCACTCATCCACAGTCACACACATCTACTCACTCACCCATACAGCCACTCATACAAACACTCACTATCCCATACAGCTACTCATATAACCAGTCACTCACCCATATAGCCACTTACACAGCCACACACTCACCCATACAGCTACTCACATACCAATGCATTCACCCATACACCCGCTATCACACCCACACAGCCTCTCAACACAGCCACACACTCACCCATACAACCACTCACACAACCAGTTTCATACCCATTCATACATCCATACAAGCACTCACACATCTGTTCACTCATCCATACAGCCATTCACACAGACACTCACTCTCCAATACAGCTACTCACACACCAACTCACTTAACCTAACACTCCCTCAGACAGCCACTAACTCAACCATACCACCATACAACCACCCAGTCACTCAAACAGCCAGCTACCCACTCACTCACCATTAGTCACTCACACACCCACTCGCACCTAGTAAAGCACTCACACGTGTACTCACTCCAATACAGCCACTCAATCAATCAATCAATGGTCACTTATAGAGTGCACAGCTACCTCAGGAGAGGCGTCCCGGCGCTGGCAGACTAGAGAGACTGAGAAGCTCTGGATACTAATGCCCCTGCCTAAAAATCCAGGTTTTCAGAGCCTTTCTGAATTCCTATTCTGTATCCAACCAGCGCAGGTGGCAGGGCAAGGAGTGCCACAGATTGGACTTCCTAACTGTGAAGGACCTGCCTCCTTGTCGCATTTTTGCAAAACAGGGGACATTGAGAAGGCACTGCTGATTAGATCTCAGTGTCTGCTCCTGATGATATGGAATGAGCCTTGCCTTAAGATACCCTGGGCCTTTGCCGTGGTAAGCTCGAAAAGCCAGGGTGAGTACGTTAAACTCAATCCTCCTAATCACCGGGAGCCAGTGGAGCTTTTATCAGATGCGGAGAAATGTGCTGGCGGAAAAGGACCCTACGGATTAGCCTTGCAGCTGTATTCTGCACCGTCAGTAACCTGTGAGTCCGATATCCTAGCAACTACAAATAGAGACAGCTGGCATAGTCTAGATGGGAGGTAATCAATGCATGGACTGTGATCCTACAGCTTTCTTGAGGCATGAAAAGTAGGAATTTCCTGATAGTTCTAATTTTTCCAAAGCAGGCCACGGAAATATGCCTGACTTGTGCCACAAGGGTGAGATCCTTCTCCCACCTTACTCCAAAGTCTTTAACCTAATCCTTGGGGATGGGGAAGGGGTACCCAGCTACATAGGACACCAGAGACACGACAGAGGAGGAGATACACGGTTAAAAAACAAGACCTCGGTTTTGTCTGCATTTAACTTCAAACAATTTTTGTTCATCTAGCCAGTAATCTCCTTCAGGCAGTCCTTGACGCAGAGTGTTCCTTAAAAGAGAACACCAGCTGACTGTGGTCCTCGTAAGAGACTTCTTTCACCCCTCTCGAAGAGATGAGAGCCACCAGTGGGGCAAGGTGATGCAAACTTCTCCCTCAAAAGGACAAATCACAGTCCCTTTACTGTCTTTAAATCTTTACCAAGCAGAATCAGCCTTGGCACCAAACATCAATGAGCCATTGAAGGGCAAATCCATTAATGTTGCCTGTACATCTGACAAGAAGCCCTCTCAACCAGGCAGGTCTCCATGGGGCAACAGAGTAAACCATAAACCATAAACCCTTGCCACTGAGTCAGCTGTGTCCTGACTGTATCACCTGGCGAGCAGCTGCTTGAGTATTATTCAGGAGCTCCGAAAAATGTCCTTGGAGATACCCAGCCAACTTCAGAACTACCTCCCTTGCCGAGTCCATTAAAGCATGAATATAGCCCACTAATAGACATGTCGCACTGGTTGATTTTAGGGCCATACTTCCAGAGAAGACTTTCTTGGCAGATAGCTCCATCGCTTAGTCTCCCGTCAGCTGGAGCTGTCGCAAAAGAGCCAGGTGTCAGTTTGGCAGAACAAGAAGCGTGAACTGTCAAGCGTTCAGGCGTGGGATGTGTTGACAAAAACAATGGATTCCCTGGAGCTGACTTCTACCTCCTGGCAACGACCTTGACACTGCTGCCTAAGACATAGGATATCGCCATATTTGAAGGATAGGTTCAGTATGAGCCTCATTAAGTGTCAACAGTGGCTCAGATGATGATGTGGACGAATGAAGCACCTCAGTCAATAAATTCGAATTCAACCCCACAGAGGGTGGATGTAACTCGAACATGTCTGCCACTTTTCTGATCACAGAGTGATAAGATGTCACCTCAGGTGGAACAATACCCTTTGTGCACAGCAACTCCTACTCTGGAGATGTATCCAGCCCACTTGCCTCCTCCAGTCCTTCAAAATCTGGATCCAAAACCACAATCTCACCCTCTTCAAAATCCTGATTTTCACACAAATACTGCTCAACTTCCAAAAGTCTCTGAGCATCTCTTCAAGACCTTATATTCGGCAGCACCAGAAGTGGCTCAGTCACTTCGGCAATGACACCAGCGGTTGCTCAGAAGGAGGTGGAATTAGTTGTTATTTTTATTGACATTTATGAAGAACAAAAGAGAGACAAAGATCGTCATCACCACACAGGGCAGTTATTGTATCAAGAAAAAAAAATGACATATAATCACATTAAACACTATCATGGCTAATACATCAACACTGCAGGGATACGACAAACATGTACTTTTATGACATAATCATGGTTGAGATAGAGACAACGGGTTCAAGCATTCTCGACATCAGAGGCCTCTTTCACTTGAGTCTGCTGTAAAAGATATTGCCACAAGGGCACCCATATGTCCTTGAGCTTAGAGGTTGTAGGAAGTTCTTCAGCGTATATTTCAAGATTATCTTTACAGTAAACCAGGTCGCGGACACAATGTTTGAGACAGTGAATTAGTGTGCTCTCCCAGGTGAGCGCTATGCGTCGTTTAGCCAATAGAAGTACGAGTCTAACAAACCTGCCGAGCACTCCCTTCACTCCAGAAACATAGCTAAGTAGACACAACGCAGGTGTGCACTCTATTGTAGCTCCAGACATTTGCTGAATGCAGTTCAGTCCCGCGACCCAGTATTGAGCCACCGGTGTGCAATACCACGCAAGATGCCAGAAGTCCGCATCTAGATGTCCGCATCTTTTACAGTTACTCGCGTCTCTAAGGCCACAAGTATATAATTTAAGAGGAGTGTGGTATACCTGGTGAATATATTTGAAATGTATCAGTCTCAGGTTTCCGTTAGAAGTGAGTTTGCCTGTAAGGGTACAAATCTGTTCCCATTCCACTGGTGTCAGTGGGGGATCAAGCCGCTCGTTCCAGCGACACAAACTTCTGTCAGTGCAGCTCTCCCTTTCCTCTTGCACTGCCCTATACAGTTTAATGATCATCTGACGCCGCGTGGGAGCTACCAGTAATAGCTGCAGGGATTTCGAGGTATCGGGTTCAGCAGAGAAGGATGGATAGTGTTTTTTGAGTGCAAGTTTCAAACGATCGATCGTGAACTGAAATAAAAGAGATTGATGAACAATGTGTTGCGTGTCTACAGCCGTGATAAAGTGCCCATCAGGGTATATGTCTTGCATATGGTCGAATCCCACCTCCCTAAGTAGCTTCATCGACATCGACTCGTAAGTCACCGACAGCGCTGCATGGTATGCTAGTGGCAGGGCAGGTGCATACAGGGGGAGCTTATTTGTAAGTTTCCCGATCGACAGCCAGGCTCCTATAGTGACATCTAAAGTGTTGATTTCGGTCCTTGGTGTGCTTCTGTGTGTGTGTGTGTGTGTGTGTAAGGACTCCAGCAAGTGGAACAGGGTGTGAGTCCCCATCCTCCACCACTACGTGAGGCGTGAAAGCATGTGTGTGATACCAATGAAACTCATATTGCGCTTGGGCGCATAAATAATAAAGATAAAAATCTGGGGTGTTAAAACCTCCTCTTCCATAGTCAAGCGTGAGTATCCTCCAGCTTACTCGGGCCGCCTTGCCTCTCCAAATAATCCTTAACAATTGAGTGCACGCCACCTTAAAAAATTGTTCCGTCAATTTTATGGGAATATTGCTAAAAAGATACAAAAAGCGAGGCAGAATAACCATTTTAATCAAGGCTAAACGATCTGCCAGTGAGAGAGGCAACGCCGACCATTTGTCCACCTGCTGCTCTAAATCCATGCATGCTCTACCATAGTTTTCCCTTATGACCAGTTCGGGATCGCGGTGTACCCACACCCCCAGATATTTGACCGGCTCCGTGGACCACAGTAGTGGATACTCCATTCTAGGTGGAGCGGTGATTGCCGTCAAAGGTATTATAACAAATTTATCCCAATTTATGTGAGGCCTGAAAATAAACCGAACCGGATATACTCTCGCAGCACCTGGGCAAGGTACTGCTGTGGCTCGCGGATAAACAACACAATATCATCGGCGTAAAGGGAGATGCTCACTGGGCGGTGGTGAAAATTGTGCGCCGCTGCCCTGTGCCGTTGCCTAATGACGCAGGCCAAGGGTTCAATAGTGGAGATAGTGGGCATCCCTGCCGTGTGCCATGTTCAATATAAAAAGGTTTGGAGGTAAATCCACCTATCCGAACCATCGCCGATGGTTCAGTATACAATAGCTGCACCCATCACAGGAAGACAAACAGAAACCCCATGCGAGTTAAAACACGGATCATGTACGGCCATTCGATCGAGTCGAAGGCTTTAGCCGCGTCTAGCATGACCCCCCCTGCAGGGAGTTCCAGGTTAAGCACATGAAACATGGCAAAGATGGTTCTTAGGTTATGAGACGTCGATCTGTCAGGTATAAAGCCCGATTGATCCGGTAAAATCAAATGGGGCATTTATGGCTGGAGTCTGGTGGCTAAAATTTTGGCAAGGATTTTCGCGTCCAGATTCATTAATGAGAGGGGACGATACGAATCACACGCAGACTGAGGTTTATCTTTCTTAAGCAGCGCTATCTTCAAGGCCTGCCGAAGGGAAGGTGGCAGTTTACCGGTTTCGTGCGCTTCAGCATATACCTCAAGTAAGTGAGGCGTCAGCAAATCCACGTACGTTTTATAAAATTCCGCTGACAGGACGTCCTGCCCAGTCGCTTTTTTATTAGGTAGAGAGAGAATAGCCTCTCTTACGTCAGCTTCTCCAACTGGCTGGCTGAGGCTGTCCATCTCCCAGCCAAGCGCAGGCTATATCAGAGAGATAGTCTTCTAGTACGTCACCATCTAGGTTCCTCAGAGAGGTGTACATTGATTTATAGCGATCCCTGAATTGGTCCACTAAGTCCTGGGGTGCATAGTGCTCTGTACCCTGATCATCCACTATTTTAGGGATATGATGATGATCAGTCCTGAAACTTCAGTTTAAAGGCCAATTGTCTGCCCGGCCTGCCCCCTTCCCCGTATGATCTGGCGATGTGACTACGTGAGATATAGTTGACCTCTTTGTGCTAGTGAATCATGTTCCCGAAGCGCCTCATGTATGCGAGCTAGTGTGGATGCGCAGGGTGCGGATGCATAATCCCGCTCAAGGTCCATTAATGAGATTCTAATTTCTGCAATTGACCTCTAATGTCCCGTAATATTCCAGCTGTGGTGCTGATACAGACTCCGCGTATGGTCACTTTGAAGGTCTCCCACAGCGTGGTCACGCTGTCAACTGTTCTCACATTTAATTAGAAAAAACTACATTCTCGCCTTATGGATAGTGTTTTCATAAATAGGGTCCAAGAGAGCTTCCGTGGCAAATCTCCAGGTAAATGAAAGGCGCGGATTTGTGGGAATAATGAGCGCTAATCGCACCAGGTAATGATCGGACAGTGTGCGAGGTAGGATCTCGACCCTTGTAACCCAGTCGTTGGCTTTCTCATCCAGGAGCCCGTAGTCCAAGCTAGCAGAACCAGCTGTTGTGTGCGGGTGTAGCATGTGTACCCATGCATGTTTCCGCATGTCTGGTGTGCCAAATGTCAATTAGTCCAAATTCCGACATGGCGTTTCATATACAGTGAGCTACCTTGAGTGTGCGAGAGATGTGGGGACTGGATTTATCACTAAGTGGATCCAAATGTGTGTTAAGATCGCCCCCCCCCATAATATTGTGGATTCCGGCCAGCGGCGAAGCTCATTAAACATGCGATGAACCACCGGAGGTTCGTCAACAACCGGACCATAAATATTTACATTTGTAATCAGAGTCATACCCAGTTTACCATGAACCATGCACAACGGCCTTCGTTGTCAGTGTATGTGTGGATGGGCGTAAATGGTGTACCCTTTTTGATCAGAACTCCTCTAGCGTAGGCGGAATAAGATGAAGCTAATTTGTACCCGGCCCTTCTACGTGCCCTGACTTGGTGGTGAGGTACGTCTCCTGTAACAGTGCAATTTGTATCCCTTGTCTATCCAGATATGCAAATATCTTTCTGATCTTTTGACGAGTGTTGAGGCCATGAACGTTCCATATCAGAAGAGTATAGTTGTCACCTAACACCATATTTGTGATGTGTTAGTATCCTAAATTTGCGAATTAACATACAACCAAACAATATAGTACATGTAACTCACAACATTAACCATAGTGCAATCAAGAAGAACGTAGTCAAATAGGGATCTGACATATCCCAGAGTCCCACCCCACGCCCAGATCCATGAAAAGACCACCCAAATGTCCATCTAAACTGTAGAAACCCATCCCCCCATCCCTCCACCCACTTCAGCAACCCAACCTGCCAATGCCATCCCAATATCTGCCCCAAAATAACAAATACAAAACACACAAAGCCAACAATGCTGGGGATTTCCCAGTGGGGCGCACAGGGACACAGTACTCCTCCCAAGAGGTACGAGAGGTGGACAGAGAACCGGTCAACTGTGTTCCCACCTGTGTACATTAAAGTCAAATAGCTAAATAATAAAACAATTCCCCGAATAAAGCTGAAATCTTATCTGGCAGTCCAGCAACCAAGACAGGGATCGCAGTGTAAGCAGTCACTCATCACGAACTCCTGGTTGAGATGGACAGGCTGCCCTTTGCCATTCTCCGGCCACTCCAGAAGAACCGCCAGCAGAGACAGGTAGGTACCGCCTGTCATCATTCCAATCCCTGCTGATGCGCTGTGGCCGCATAACCGCCAGTGTGGTTGGTGGAGTCACGATGGCGTCGTCTGAGGGTTTTTACAAAGTCCATTGCCGATTTGGATTTGTGAAATACCTTGGAGGTCCCGTCGATGTCTATCCGCAGCCGCAGGGTATAACATGGCGTATGGGATTTTCTCAGCAATAAGGAGCTTCTTGGCAGGGAGATATTCTTTTTGGGCCGCTTGCACCGCTGCCGTGAACTCGGGATAGAAAGCGAGATGGTTCCCTTCATGACCAATGTCTCCTTTTTCTCTAGCCAGCCTTTCGCTAGTGTCCCGGTCTCTGTAATTGAGTAAGTGCGCTATCAGAGGCCGGGGGGGGGGGGATCTGGCCGCGGTGGTGGTCTGGCTATCAGAGTTCTGTGAGCGCGCTCCACAATCAGCATTTTAGAGAGGTTCTCGGCCCCGAATATAGTTTGGTGCAGATTCTCAACGTACGATTCAAGGCGCCCTGTATTGGTGGATTCCGGCAGGCCCGTGATGCGTACGTTATTACGCTGGGATCTGGCTTCTAAATCTTCGTTTTTCGATTGGATCACTGCGAGCACTTTTTCCATGGCAAGCGTTTTCTCAGTCGTTTGCTGCAGCCCGTCCTCCGCTTCAGAGAAACGGGTCTCCGCCTCCCCAAGCCTTAGTGCTTGTTTGTCAAGTTTAGTGGAAATGTGATCCATTCGGAGGTTTAAATTGTCAATTTTCCCATCTACCGTTTGCAGGCTGTTTTGTACAGCCAATAACGTCTTCTCGATGGATGTTAGACTGTGCGGGGGGGCTTCGGCCTCCGAGTCTGACGTCGTCTGCCGCCGTGATTTTCTGGACTGGCGCGGTTCGAAGGTCAGTCGAGGCTGATTGCGCTCAGTTCTCCCCATGGCGAAGTGTAGGGCTATGCGCAGAGACTAGGCGCAAAACGTGGTGTTCGGTATATATGCCAGTGCACCACAACAGGTCAATAACACGTTTATAGTTCAAAGCACATCCACCCGCAGACAGACGGTATGTGAGTTAGGGATCAAGCCTTACGTAAGTAAGGGGCCTGTCTCTTTCAGTTTGATCAGTCAATGACATCCCTTTGCGTACCAGCAGTATACACAGGCGGTTGATGTTTAGGTTGGGGAGATACGGTAGTGAGGTATATCATGTGCGGCAGCCCCGTGGGATCATGCACTGCAGCAGCAGTTCCTCAGGTGTGCAGGGATGCGCCCCACTTCCTTGACCCTTGTATGTAATGGCGCCGGTGCAGACGTAGGCCCTGGGGTGGGAGTGTGGGTCCGCTGCCGCTAGCTCTCCGGCTCCCTCCAGCCCAGGGGTGTGGTCGCAAAGCGCGGCTTAGCTTGACGGGGAGGCCGGCGGGGCAGCGTGTCAACGGGGCTAGACAAAAGGCCGTAAGGTCTCAGCCCCCAGGTCTCTGAGGTGTCCAGGCAAGGCACGGACTGCAAGATGTCACACCCGGTGCGCCCCTTCAGCGTCCCAGAATGACACACCGGCACTCGGCTCTTCCTGCGCGCAATCTCCCAGCTCTCACCTGCGGGTGTCAAAGCGCCCGGTGTTGGGTGCCCTCATGGACGGATTTCAGCAAGTCAAGCAGCCGTTGTCAGGACTGAGCTGCTGGACGCGACGTTAGATGCAGGCAGCGTGCAGGACTTTCAGCTCCACAAAAGTAGTAGGCCGGATCCGCCATCTTGCGGGCTCCAGTGCACCAGAAGAATGTGTCGAAAGACCGAGGAGGAGCCGCACGCCGATCTGTCGGAGGTTGCTGGGAGCATTTAGCAATGCGCAGCTGTCATTTCCGGTGATTTGCAAGCGCGGGAACGGTAGGTTTATCAGGCGTTTTCTGCTCCGTCCGGCAGGACTGCGTTACACCGCAGCCTGTCACTGTGCGCCCTCTAGCACCCCCCAAGGAGGTGGAATTAGTTCTAGGCAACATGGCGCCAGTTCAGAACCAGATGGCGCAGATGAAAGCTCAATCGGCGTCAAAGACTCTCACCCCTCTTGCACTGGCAACAGCATCTGTTGTCCCGGCACTGGCCAGCTCACATCAGTCAACGGCATAAAAGGCATAATAGGGGCCTGTTGGAAATGCACCGGAAAGCCTCCTAATCAGTATGAAAGTGGACCGATGGGGCCAGCCAGTGCACCAGATGGAGCAACGTCAAAGGTTATAAACAAAATCTTGAATGCGGTTCCACTCTGTGGTAAACCAGCCCCAAAGGTTAAACAATGACCTTTCAGATGCTGATTGCGGTATTTCGGTTTTAAACTGGTGCTTATGAGGTTGAGGTGCAACGTTTGCCAGACAGAACTGACACATGTTGAAATTATGAAAGTATACTGTCACAGATTTTTCGACATTAGGCATTACAATGTACCTTTTCTACATGCAATGTAATTTGGCCCTGCCCTTGTCACACAATACCTGCAGCCCTGCGTATAGTACATTCCTTTCAAACTGTGGCCAAATCTTCCTACTTTGTTAAGAGCATTTACTGGGCTGAAGACTTGAAATGTAGTTTTCATTACCCAGGTGGTCATGCGAGGCAATTGATTTTCAACATTGTACAAAGCCACACTCCGGCTTCAGCTGTTATGTCTGCTCATGTCCATCTCACATTCGGTACTTCTTCTACAGGGTTCCTTTGGGATATTCGCAGCTACTTGTAAGCTCTCGTCTGAGATGTTACATGTGCTGTCACTTGCAAGGTCTTTTGCTACCTACATTTTTTTTTTTTATCTAACAAGCATTGGCAAAGCCAATAGGTCTTGCCTACACAAGAGCGATTGGCTTTTTGCCTGCGCAAGCGCTATTGGCTTCGTCAATTTTGTTTGTTTTCTTTAACCATGTAATACAACAGCTTGGCTGATGTGCAGCATGGCTGAAAGTAAAGTTAAAAAAAACGCTATGATGCAGCTAGTGCTCACTGCATCATAATGCTTTTTCCCTCTACTTTCAGCCATGCTGCATAGCAGCCATTATGCTGTACAACATGGCTAAAACACATTGACAAAGCCAATTGCCAGTGCTTGTTTGTGATCAGGAACCCAAAGGAATGAGCCTGTTTTCTTACACACACATTGGTAGAAAATTCCAAGTGTATTTTTTGTTTTTAAGAAACAAAATACCAATTTGAGAATTTATTTTTTAAGAACAAACATCTTTGCTGAATGGCGGCATTAAATGAGGCTGCCACTTAGCAACATTTCTGTGCCTTCAACGGATCCGTTGCAGTGGTGGCTCTGATGAATGCACAGCTATCTTCACCTTTCTGGCAAACAGCTCTATGTATGGCAGTTGGTCTTCCACCAGGCAGTGAAGTATACTCATTTACTGCCCTGGCAGACAGATGGACTGGCCACCATATTCTAATACTGAATGAGGGCAGAGTCAGAATTCAGACTTATGTACTGATCCTTTATAAGTGATCTTCAATATTCTGAGCCTTAGGCTTCCTCATTCCCTTTCTTACATAGGGGAGAACACTAATTTTCCCAGTGACAGTTAACTCTCTATGCTAGGTGATAAAAGGCCATTTTCTTATTACTTTCCAAAAGTAAGTCTTTATTTCTATTCTATTTTCTTGATACCCTCCACTTTCCCCTATATCCAAACACCCTCCTCTAGATTGAACCTTAAAGCCAAGAGACGAAGTCTTATCCAGAGCAAGGGATGTGCAAACAAGAAATGAGGGAAGGTAGTAACATGGCTGTGACGAAGACGTTTACAACTCAGAGTAATAAAGGTTACCAGTAGATATGTGGGACATAACCTCCTTGTCGTCTTTCTTGTCCCAGTCCTTATATATATGAGAATGTACAAAGTCAATACCGACAAAGGACACCCCAAACATTATGACTTGTGGTGCAGTGAAAAAGGATTGAATGAACACTGTTCGGGCAGAAACAGCATCCTACACACTTGGTACAAAAACTACCAATGCTAGGTCATATAATGTGCTGGGGGTACTGGTGATATAAAAGTATGAAACACAGCCCAAGAGGCCACTCTACAAATCTCACTGAAAGGAACCACACTGGCCTTCACCCAAGAGGTAGCCATATTAATAGTGGACCGACCCTGGAGCTCAACTGGGACAACCACCCCAACAAAATGTCATCTGTGTAATGGCAAGTTGAACTCAGGGTCTAAAGATGGAAGTAAAATACTTGCGATCCCCAACTAGTTGCTCCAAAGTAACACAAGCAATTCAGAAGATCGGAAATCTTTGGTCCTATCCACTCAATGGAATATCTATCCCAGACAAAATCTAGAATGCCGAACTACCAAAGGAGCATGCTTAATCTTTTGGAGACTTGTACTGCTGTGGGAGCGATGTCTTCACTTTTCAGGAAGGACTTATGACCATAGAAAAAGACACTCAAGACCCTGCCTCAGGGCATGTGGTGTTTGATGATGCTCCAATTCATTGATGGGCAGCAGAAAGGGTGATGGGGTTACTTAGTTTGGCTTTAATAGCCCTCAGGTGGGCATAGATAGGTTTGAGCTTCAATATAGGTTCCAATTTAGATTCCTTGAGGTCACCATGGAGGGTGTTTATTTTTCCAAGGTAAGAGTCCTCTTCTACTAGCCCCTTATCAAGCGTTGGTGTGTGGGTTGAAATGCAGGGCCTTTTTGACTTGGAGGTTGCTGCTGTTCTCTTCCTTTTTGTACTACCATTTGATTGAAAATTGGGTGCCTCCCCCAGAGCTAGTGCCGATGAAGAGGTACTAGCTGTTACTAACACTGATGCCCCAGGGCTTTGCTCTGCATCTTAATGGGCGCGGGGCAAGTCGCCCTTGGCTCTGACGTGGCCTGCACACGTACTGCGCTGTGGCTGCGATGTCAGCACTTTTCAGCGCTATAGCTCCTCCCGCTGCCTCACGTGGAAGGCACATCCTTGCGCTGCTGGATTGTAGGGTACGGAGTCCCACAGACAAGCTTGCCACAGTTCTGTGCATCCGGCGCTGAAGCAGTGATGGCGCTTTTCAGCGCATTGGCTCCTCCCCCTCCTTCACGCGGAAGGCACCTCTAAGTGCTGCTGAATTGCTGGGTATGGAGACTCCCAGAGAAGCTGGCAACAGTTCTGCATGGCCCGTGCTGCGAGAAAGATGTTGGTGCTTTTCAGCACTATGGCCCCTCCCCCTGCCTCACATGGAAGGAGCTTTCTGGTGCAGCTGGATTGTGGGATCTGAAGTTCCCCAGAGAAGCTAGCAACGGTTCTGTACATCCAGAACCCAGAGAAAATCTTTTGGAGACTTGTACTGATGTTGCAAATGGGACCAGGATTTGATTTACAACACAGGTACTGAGCCACATGCTCAGCTATTAAAGGGATGCCGTCCTTCTGGACTACCTTGCAGGTCCTCACGTAGCACAAGAGTGGGTGCAAGCAAGAAACATTCTAAAATTATGAACAATTTATCATTGTCAGACAATCTTTCAGCCGTCGCAGGAAATAAAAAAAACATGAGCACCCTTGATTATAGTTACCATGGGCCTGATCCACAAAGGTCAACGTACACATTTATGTAACTTTACAATTGTTTGCCATTCACAAACGGATTTAAGAGTAGCATCTTCACGAGTGTGGAGTCTCCCCATATAAAAGGATAGGTCTTTTATGTATGGAAACTCTGTACTCAAAGATACTGCTTGTAAAATCACTTTGTGAAGACCAAACAATCGTAAAGTTACACAAAAATATAAGTTTACTTTTGTGAATCAGGCCAGATGTGTTATTCAGGGTGCTGCACAATGGAAAAACCATGGTAGTAGCAAATGCATTATGATTCTCCAATGAAGGATCCACTAAGGGTTCAAAAAAGGATTTTGGAAAAACCTTTTTTTCTGAGCAAAGTTTTTCATCCTCTTTTTCCGGAGAAAAAAATCCAAGAGAAAAAGCTTGTATAAAACGCATTTTATAACTGCAGAGCCCTGAAAAAGAGTCCATATGTCTTTAAATGTTTCCAGTTTGGTATGAATGCTCAAATAATTACAATTATCACACCTTAAAATTGTGAGCAAAGAGGAGTATGAGCCTCTTACATCAACAGAGGGTCTTGTTTTCGAAAACGTTTAATAATGGGGGAAGGCTTGCATAACATACTATGAGAACGGGGGAGAGAAAAATATCACAAAACCCATAAAAACTTTTGAAATGGGGAGCCAAGAGCAAGATACCACAGCATAATACATCAACATTTGTATTCCATTTTTGCTCTACCTCCTCTATTTTATTTGCTCAAGACTGGTTACCCTATTCCCACAACATATTTAGTAGACCTGCTCAATTGTAGCAGCAGAGCAGAAACTTAAAATCATTCAGTTAGCAAGCACTGGCAAAGCCACTTCGTCACACCTTTCTTATCAGGCACCAACATAAAGGCTTTGTCCATTTTCTCTACAGATGCTGCCATATATGTGATCGTATGCAGGGCAGCCACCTTGTGATTGAGATAAATAAACATATTAATCTCTATTACAAAATGCCTGACATATATGTGTATGCAAGCACAGTAGGGCGATTTGGAATGGTTTGCTACTGCAGAAGCCAAAATATGAGCGTGCCTGCACCAAATATGATGCTGTGGCGGGAGAGCGGGGTATGGCACTTCCTGCAATGGGAGGTGGACGGGAAGATAGGGTGCATGGGTGGTGGCAAAGAGACAGCGAGGCAGCATCAAGGTGAAGTGATAACTAAGTTACACTACTGAAAGCTCCATGTAATACAATGGCTATAAGAAGAACCCACTAGTCAATGATAACTTTCATAAAAATGCCCACAGCTAAAAGCTGAAGGGGCTGGCCAAAGGTCCACTACTCTGTACTATATTTATGCATGTTTTGTAAGTGTAGGGATAGAGATCATGTTGCTTACATGTAATTATATTTTTCCAGTATTGGTATCATTCAGATTGGAATCACATGCTTGAATCATCCCCATTGTCATGCTCGGGAGTCCCACAGTACACACAGAGAGCAATACAATATTAAGTATAAGCAGAAAGTCTGTGGGCGAGACCTAAAACTTACAGCTTTAAATGCGATTTAGTGTGCTTGATTTTTAAAACGAAAAAGCTCAGTCAAATCAGTAAATAAATATCAAGCAAGATGCTATAAATGAAGAGCAGAATTTTAATAACTTACCAATGGCCGTGTGACAACTACAAACAGTTCCAAATATGCAGCATTCGTTTGGGGTACTTCCGCCTTTAAATAACAAAACAGAATGTCTGTTTCATATGCTACATAACTACACGATGATGCAGTTATTGACTCATTTGCCATTAATGAAGATGCCAAACATTTAAAAACATTTTAAAGCGAACATACAATTGATTTAATATTACTGATGTTCTAGTTATGTCAATATTTGCATGGATTTCCCAACCTGTTTGCCAAGTTGAAATTTAGCAAATCAATCCTTTGTGAAACTGTAAGTTCCCCAGGTATTCTTACAATGACTGACTACAAAAGCAATTTCTCTCACTGCCACTTAGCATGTTAAATCTCCAGCCAATCAAATAATATGGTAACAATTCCACACAAAAAGTGCAAGTATGTGAAACTGTTGGCACATCTTCACAAGTATAAAAACACTCTAATCTTCGATGGATCAAAGCAAGTTACTTATCTTTAACAACGTTCTTTCTAATTGATATGATATTCTGCCACAAATTTCTCACGATGAAGCCGCTCCCATCCCTAACACATTTTGTAACAAGGCTGGTCGTATGCCAACATGATGACTGGTTCTGCCGTTAAAACACTCGAGTATATCGTGCAAGAGCCAGTCCTCGGAAATAGGCTAACCTTTTTGAATGGGGAAGCTAATAAATGTATGCTCATTGCCACGTCTTTCTAAAACTGACACTACCCCAAGAACAAGCATTGGCTAAGCCAATAGGTCTCGCCTTTACAAGAGGTTTTATTTGTTTTCTATTTTTGTTCTACAGTAGTTCTGCAGTTATTAAGTGTATATTGTTTGTGTTAATCCACTAGTTTTTTAATATTTTGCTGATGATTTGATGTATGTTGTGACTTTGTAAATAGAATGTGTTTTTATAGGGATGTTGCCATCAGAATAACTTTACCATAGTGCTGCTGGTCAAGGGGACATGTGTCTCTTTGCCAAGTGGCAGAAGAATGTCTGTTTTCCAGTGTCCTAGTTCTATATATAGGTTACCTGTAAGTGGTTGTCTAAACATCCATGTACGTTGCTTATATGTATGTGGTTGGTGGACACTAGCTCGTAGTGGTAACACTCTAACCCTGTGAGGAACCCTCCCACTTGTAGGTACTCCCATATACATGTGTAAACAAAAAATCATATAACATAATATCAAAACAATCGACTTATCTATAAGGTGCTCTTAAATTACGACAACGCAATCTTGAAGAACCCTTTTCTTTTTACACATGTATATGGGAGTACCTACAAGTGGGAGGGGTCCTCACAGGGTGAAAGGGTCACCACTACAAGCTAGAGTCCACCAACCACATACATAAGAGAAACGTACACAGAAGTTTAGACAACCACTTACAAGCAACCTATATATAGAACTAGGACACTGGAACTGACATTCTTCTGCCACTTGGCAAAGAGACACATGTCCCCTTGTCAATCATAAGATGATTGAAGGGTAATCTCAAATTATGATACCACATACGTAGGACCCACCTAGTAGGAGGTCCAGGCTATGCATGACATTGCTAGCCCAAGCTACTAGTGCGAATACATAATTTAACTTGACATTCTTTTTCTTTTTCATAGTATGTGGTTTCTACTCTAGTTCCCAAATTACACTGAACCATTAGTGCATTTATTTAAATGTATAATTTGAACACCAGCCGCTTCAGGTAATGAGACACATTGTATTGATACATAAACATTAATGTAGTTACACTATCAATACAGAGGTAAGAATCCGTAGTAGTATCAGGTAGTACACCTACCATACAATAATCACGGGAGGTTAACCACTACAAAATTGCTGCCATTGTTACCAGATACACTAATGTCCTTGGATGCTTGTTTCCGGTCCAGGGAGGACCTGGCTTGGTAGTTCGGGATGGACTGTTCCCATGAGGCACAGGGCAAGACTGATTTGCATATGGCCAGGTCTAAACTGGGGTGGCATGGTGAGCAAAAGAATGATGGATTTAACCCAGACCTCTTGACTGGGGGTGAATGTTTTGATTTGTTCTGAATTCCGTCCATCTATTTTGTGTCTTCTGCCTGTTTGTAGATTGACTGTCTGGCTTGAGAGTGACAGGGGCTGGGGTGGCTCCAGGAGTATGGATGAGTCAGCACTAGGCTGAATAGGCAGATCTGCATTTGGAATGGTGGGAGGAGTAGCACCTGGAGACTGAATAGGGCTGTGCCTGCCTTCCACAATGCTGGCTCCGCCCCCTGTGGTGCGTCTGATGACCCTGGCCCACACTAACAAAGGAAGAAGTTGTGCACTGGCAGAGTGCACCCAGAACTGGTTTGGACTGGGTCCAGGGCCCCTTACACCTAGAGAACAAAGACTTATGGGGTATAAATATGAGAGCTGAAACCCCTGAACTTTAGATCATCCTGGAATTCAAGAGGGACCTTTGCCGAGGAGAAGAGCTGAAGAAACCGAAGAGAAGGACTGCCACTGCTGTGTGTTCTGGGGCTAACCTGCAGTTGCTATTCTGCCAAGGAAAGGAGAAGGACTTTGCTGTGTGCTGTGTCCCCTGCTCGAAGAAGATCTCCAAGGGCCTGAGGAGAGCTGGACTCCTGTTTTGAAGTCCCAGGAACAAAAAGACTTCACCCTCAGCTGCCCTGAACTCTGCTGTGTGAGTTCTAACCTGCCTAGAGTGCCTGACTCAGTTGTAGGGCTGCTGTTTGGGAGCTGGAACAAGAAAAAGCGTGAAAAGAACTGCAGAACCCGTCACATCGCTCTTCTTGCAGCAGGTTTCACCGGCGCATCTCAACGGCACGAGAAGATTTGCATTGCATCGCCAAGCCGCTGCGAAGATAGTCGCAACGCCTGTCGCTGCTGCAAGAACCGACGCATCAACGCAACGCCGCCACATCGATCGCTGTCGCATCTCGAAGATCTACGCATCGTACCTCTGCAAGACGCTTTCCAGATGCATCACTTGCAACCGGAACCGGCACGAAGACTTGACGCATCGCTCTCCCTACAGACCGAACTCGACGCAACCCGTCCGCTGCGTGCAGCGGGGCTGTCACATCGCCTCCTTAGGGTCTCGGGAGTGTCGCATCTCTTTGTTTTCCGATGCTGCAGCTGTTTGGCTTGGGAACTTTTGTCGCATCTACAGGTACTTTGGTGAAAAGTCACGCATCCATAGATTTCTATGGTACAAGTTCTTAAACCCTTTTTAAAGTCATATTTTTAAACTGTGTATGTTGGATTTTTGTTGTTTTGGGCTTGTTTAGTTTAGATAAAGATACTTTAGTTTTCAAAACTGGTGTGGTGTCCATTTGTGGTCTTTTCACTGTGTTACTGTGAAGGTTGGTACAAATACTTTACACATTGCCTTTGGGATAAGCCTGTCTGCTCGTGCCAAGCTACAAAGGGGGTGAGCAGGGGTTATCTAAAGTGTGTATCCCCCTTACCCTGACTAGAAGCAAGGGTCCCTATTTGGTCAAAGGTACCTAGCTCTGCCAACTAGAGACCCCCAGTTCTACCAGATAGATGATAATACCATAACACGCCTTTCCGAATCTACAAATTTAGCAGAGATAAAAAATGCAAGTGATGCCCTTGTGAGTTGCAAAGTACCAGACTTGGACGGTTTGGCTGTAGAATTTTATAATGAATGCAAATGTATGCTGGCTCAACACTTTGTATATAAAAAAGCCTTTACAGTGGCCTGTTCATGTTTGAAACCTAACAAAGATGCCACTATGTACCTTTAAACTTGCTCCCTCTCAGTCTTGAGCATTGATGTAAAAGTTACTTACCTTCGGTAACATGATATCTGGTAGAGACACAGTAGCCGCAGATTCATTAATTTTGAATTCTCCTCAGGCTCAGTCTGGATCCAGAAATTTTTCCGCAGTACCTCTGCGCACCGGATGACGGCGTCGTATGGCTCAGCGATGACATTGACTCTGGTCATGACGTCAGTGGAGCCATATAAGTCCCCTCAGTTGCACGGACTTCAATTTCTTCTGTGAAACCTTCTGCGCCAGAACGCGGAGCCACCATAGAAACTGGTTGTGGAAACAGTGAGCCAAACAAATCATAAATCTCTAAAACATTAATGAAAAAGAAACATCAAATGGTATGTTAATACCAGACATGGATTGTATTTATTTATTTAGAGAGTTTATATATAGCGCTGGCAAGACCCGAGGGTATCAGAGCGCTTTACAACAAGTACACAAATAGATAAGAGAGGGTAGACAGACAGAGCAAAAAGGAGAGTCTATGGGAAGGTATTGTGGTGTATTTGTCCGAAGGTTAAAGGTGTCGATCGGGAAGAGATCCTTGGGGATTTTTTTTATGGTCACGAAGGAGGGGTTGGTTCTGATATCTGCTTAAAGAAATCCCAAACAAAATCAATAAAACACAGGGCTACATGAAACCCTGTGCCCTGGTGAATAACCCTTACGCAAGGGAAGAAACCATACACACTATAGACCATTAATCAATAGTAATGAATGAAGTGACAATAGCAAAACAAAGGCTACAAAAACAACACCAAACTGTTTGTTGAATCACACCACTACATGACATATTGATGGTGCCAATTCAAGGTATGATGATACCAAACAAAGACTTTCGAAGAAAAGAACAAATAAACCAATACTGCCCACTGGTGTCTAAACCAATGTGAAAGTGAAAACACACACACCTACCCTACTGACTACACCCATTTGGAAATGTCTGGTAAGGTAAAATCTAAACAAAAGCTATCAGGCCAGGCCAAGCAGTCTGTTGAGTCCCAACATAAGTTGAGAATGTGATACCGGTATATAAAACCAGAACTGAAAAAAAGGGTATAACCCTTACCTACAGATCATTTGCAGAGTGGGGAGGATTGGCTGGGTGTTAATGAACGTGCGGCTAGACTGTGTCTCTACCAGATATCACGCTACCGAAAGTAATATAGAGACATCTAGCTGCAGATTCCTTAACTTTTAAATTAAATACTATAGCTATACCCCACAGGAGGGGGGTCTGCAAACTAATCCTACGAAAGTCCCCAAAGAGAACCAGCCGGTAAAAACTAACCACCGACCAAATGTACATAGGAATAGCAGAACAAGAGCTTGGCTCTTAATGGAATCCATCACTGTCACACAACATTTAAATAAAACAATACCTTACAGGTCTGAGAGAATCGGCCCTTTACAGAAAAGGGGAATACCCCCTAAAGAACCATGTGTCAGATAACAGACATTATCCCCTATACCCCAAAGGGGAAAGAAAACTCAATGACCAAAAAGGGGCCAAATGCATGACAAAAGCCAAGTAATATGCATTGTTCATGACAATAAAGAAAATCAGAGCAAGAACTGCCCTGATAAAATCTCAAAGGAGGACCATCAGAACCCAATTCTCCAACAAGAACAACAACACCTCCTTGCTATAAATAATTTAGTTTGGACAAAATGAGCATTCATATTCATCAAAAGCGCCAATTGTATAACATTTTGCACAAAGGTGTATATGTATGGACATGAATATACATACAAACATAAATGTGTCACCAGATACTCCTATTGGCCCGGCAATTTACAGAATTTCACTGCCCAATAACTACTGCCAGACTGCAAGGATGTATAAAGCTTGTCCTTGTACGACTTTCAGTGCCATTGTCTGAAAGACTGGACACAACTTCGAGCCGTCGATAAGCTCGAAAATACCAAGGCAAGGGAGAAAAGGGCTCAACCGCATTTTTGATTAAAACCTCTTTCTTCTCTTTTTTTTGGACAACAAATATGTATAACATACATGACACCACCATGTATACTCTATATACCTAAAAACAAACTAGAACTGAGAAGTTCCAAAAAGCGCTCTACAATAATACTGAAAATGGTAACGCACCTATTAGTGCAGTACCAAAATATCTCATAAAATAAATCCTTGTCAACAACAAGCACATATGACACCTATGATACAAGACAAACATGATCGTCAGTCCAACAACTATGTGAAACACAGCAGCACATTTTATCATGTATACACCATATACAAAAAAGCCACTTTGAAATGAGTGGTTCGGCAAAAATACATAACCCAGTGAAAAAAGGGTACTATGCTACCAACACAACACCGTAGGTGACTTGCCATAAGAAAACGCTGCCAGTCAAATGGTATCATAAAGAACTGACAACACATGAAACGAAATTCATGATTCCTCATGAATTGAGAAATGCAGAAAATAACAAGAACATTTTCTACAGAAGACAGGTAATGTCGATCAGACAGAACCACGAATATCAAGAACATCATGGAAAGAAGAAAAGCTTACTATAAAGTCAAAACATCCTCCTATTATAAAAGAGTCTCCAAGACTTATATGGATGATTGGCAGCCTGGCCGGAGACCAAAACAGCACGACAATGAGGACATATTGTCTGAGGTCAAGGACAACAAGCCATAAAATGTACATTGGTCTTGGGACATGTTGGCCCAACCCATGCATCACAAACCTTTGGCTGCCAAATTACAGCACCACAATATGGAGCAGGGATAGGAATTGTCTGCAGTTGAGGTAATATTTATGCCTTCACTAGACACTGTTCCTTTACCATAAAGTAAGAACTCACAAGCAAATGGCTTTCAAAAGAATGAAAATCAGATAGTCTGAGCCAGAGCAACACTTCACCTTGCTGAAGCACCTGCTTACTTCAAGATTAGAACCCAAAGTTCCTATACACTAGCCTACAACTGGCTTAACAATATGTCTCTAAAAAAAACACTGAAGAAAAAGGCCTTGCTACTTGCATACTGAACTGCTTTGAAGAAGCATGCAACAGATCCGCTTCCATAAAGGAAGTCACCTTTCTTAACGATAGCTCCTTGAGCAGAAAGCTCATCCTCAGAGGCTAGGGAACAAAGGGAACCTCCCTCACTCATCTAAACCAATTCACAAATAAAAAAGAAAATGGTACTGAGATTATAACTATCGCTCCTACCAGTGGTAGAACTGAAGTTGGACAGATACAATGTCTTAACAAGGCTTCTCTTTGACCAGCAAAAAAATATATCCCAAGCCTAGGGCCAAGCAAAGCAACACAGTGACATAAAATATAGGACTACAAATCTGTAGATCTCTGCCTTCCATGGACGCGTCTTAACGCCGCATCTACCTGATCTCTAAAAAGAGGAGCAAGATCAAATGGTATGTCGACCAAAGAAGATTGGACAGCTTCCGAAAAGCCCATAGATGCCAACCAAGCCTGCCATGGCCCGACCCTCAGACTCGGTCATGTCCATGCCACACCTTATGGAAAGCCTAGCAGCCTGCTGACCATCTCAAATCAGCTGCCTACCTCAGCACGGAGGTTATGCGGAAGAGATAGGAGCATGTTCTATAAAGAATACCATAAAGCATGGGAAAAATGCCCCAGCACACAAGATGTGTTGGTGGCTCTCAATGCTGAGCTGGCTAAAGCAAACGTTTGCTTACCACAAGCATCACGACCCTTAGAATCCTTAGGATCTTGTCTCCATGGCAAGACTAGGGGGGAGAAAGCAACCCCGAGACTGAAGAAGAATCCAACCCACTAGCTGAAACAAGAGCTGTAAACCAGCTGTCCTCTATCTGAAACACACTGGTGTTGGAAATGGGCTGAAGGAGTCCTACCCCAGTCGATACAGATGGACTTCCTAATGCCTCTTCCTGAAAAGGGGCATCAAACTGTACAATTCCCTTAGGTTGAATAGCCGATTCTGCATCACGACGTCCACTGGAGGAGAGGAGCCTTCGACTGGCACCGCTGACGTCAGTGTCGCAGTCGGTTGATCCATCGACTCAGAGGGCGCAACTGTCACCGCTGAAAAATCCTCCAAAGGCGCCACACTCACCTCCTTGGGGCCTAATCGCGCATCAGAGGGAGATGGGGTCCCAAAGATGAGGTGCAAGGAATCATAATGTTCCCTCATCTGGACATCGATGCCCTGGATCCCGGGAAACACAGGGAGACATGCTGCGCAGTCGAGAAAAGTCTCCTCAACCATCGACCGGAAGGGGCCATGGGAGACAGAGTCTCCATGTGGTAAAGTCCAAGAATGCTGTGACTTCAACCGCCCCTTACCTTCTGACTTTCCTGGAGAACAACGCCCCTCAGACCTGCTTTGTCTCCTAGATCGACCCCACAAATGCACTTCCAGGGACGACAAAGACCGAGGCTGGGAAACCTCCGAGGACCATGACACATAAGCCGCCATCAACTTCAAACACTGCTCCTTCAACTACTTCAGTTTAAGCTTCTGGCAGGAGCCACAATTCTTGGTGTTGAGTTGTTCGCCTAAACACAACATACAAATTGTATCCGGGTCCGTCACCGACATATGTTGGCTACAAGAACCACAAGGTTTGAAACCTGCAGACATAGGAAAGGCATACTGTTCCGATAACAAAGAACAACCTGAGGAACAGCTTCTCCGGATCTGTGTTACTGCACGGAAAAGAAGAAACTGACATCCATGCGCCAGATGGCTCCACTGACATCATAACCGGAGTCAACGTCATAGCGGAGCCGTACGACGTCCTCCTCCGGTGCACAGAGGTACTGCTGAAAAATCTCCGGATCCAGGCTGGCGCTTGGCGAGAAATCAAAAGTTAAGGAATATGCAGCTAGATGTCTCCATCAGATAAAAGAACTAGCCACAATTGCTGCTTCCAGGCTTCTGCCTCTGAAGTAGAAATGGTTCCTACTCGGCCAGGTAAGCTTTGCCTCAGGTAGATCTCTAATGTACAATCTAGGAACCTGGTTTGTGACGATGCATCACATCAGCGCTACGATAAAGGCAGTTTTGGCCCCTCTGGACACCGAAACGTCTTTGATTCGCTTGAGCTGTCCCCTCATGTCTCAGATCTGCAGCAGCTAGTGGAGGCTATTACCTATTATCCTTGATCAATTTCATGTACTTCAACCCAGCTGGTCTACATATCTGTGTCACTAACTGCCTTTCTGTCTGCTTTCCATTTAGTAGAGGAACAGGTCAGGGTTGTTACATCATTGTTGCTATTTGCTATAGTCATGGAGCCACTTGTGTACTAGCTAAGGGAACTTTATGATCACACAGGACTTGCATTACCAGTAAAGAAATGTATAGGCTCGAAATATTGACCTATAATAGTGTTGTGGCCTTCTTCAAGATTTCTTATTTAATAGTTACTGCAAGTGTGTGAACAAAAACATTAAAAATAAGGGTGCATTAGCAAAAGCGACACAGTGTAATACAAAACCAGTGAACCGGCTGTTCAGCAGATTCACCGGTGTACCTCCAAATGTCAGGTATCTAACACCATCTTTCCCCGGCACATGGCCCTAGGTACAAACGTCCATCCAACCACCCAACTTCGGCATGGCAGCAGCAGCGCATATTAAATAAGAGATCCTGAAGCGACCACAACACTATTACAGGTCAATACGGCTGAAAAATATTGATCACTTTTCAGTGCAGCTGTCTCTAATTACGGCAGCCACACCGCTTGATTTTTGGTTTTAATCCTGGCACCAGGAAGCATCAATAAACTTTGGTAGGCTTACCTTGTAGCTAGTATAACTTTTTCCACACTGTCTAGTCAGCACTGCACCACCTCACTCACACATTCGCTCACATTGGGTCTTAGTGATACCCCTTTCCTCACTAATATATCCCTGAGCTCTTCCATCGCAGGGAGGGGTTGTAGCCCGCGTCACGAACAGGTTCGTGACGCGAGGAGGTATCTCCATGATGAAGCATAACACCTTTGGTGTGTGAGGGAAACCGTCCTTAAAAGGGACACTCCCAACTTTCCCACAGCACTATTTTTCCTTTTTCTCTCTCATTGGGACAACCGGTAGTCCATTGTTCGGACCCGGGGGCTTCTTGTATTATTTATTAACAAATATGGCACCCCTGGAACCACCCACCTCAGATCACATCGGAACTCGAACAATGACTGCCCTGCTGCCCCTGGACTGCACAAAGAGAGGCTACCTTGTCTGCTTGACTGCACCTGGTGCACCATAGGCTAGCAAAGAGAGGACTATGCCTTTGGCTCCTGGTTCAGGTAAAAGACGTGCCCCAGACCAAAGGAGTGACACAAAGTGACATGGACTTACCCCCCTAGACCCCCCACCAGTGTCCGCACAACTGAATTAGCCCATGCCCGCAAGTTGCTAGCCACTGCAGAAAAGTTGCTATTGGTCACCTCAACAGATTGATCCTCATTGGCCAAAAGTTACACCCAGGTCAGACGGAACCCGGGAGTATTGTCTGAGTCCAGATAGATCATCTGAGAGGGACACCACACTAAACTAAAGGATTTTGCAGAGACAGCTCTACACAGAGACAGGTAGCCTGTAGTGTAGTTCCTATATCCCTGATAGGCTCTGCGTATTGGAATAACATACACTATAGATGTGACATAGGACTAAGGTCAGTATGTCTCTATCGACTATATTAAACTTAATTACTTGTGTGTGCCAGCTAACTCAGAGGTCACTAGAAACTTCTCAAATATACAAGAAGGGATTAGTCTCTGACAACCGCATAAACATGACAACTTTGTTTCCTTTTAGAATCGGAACAGTCTCAGAAACAATAGATAATAGTTTCACTCAGTCAATCGTGCATGCTTCGTTTCTACAGAGTTGCACAGAAATAGAGAGATGGGCGTTTCAATAAAAGGGTTTATTGAACAGTCTTATTTCTCATGCAAGAGATATGAATTGCTACAATCGTAAGACAGACTGCGAAGTACAATATGTACGAGGTTAGCAGTAAGATAAAATAATACTGCAATAGCATGGTTTGTAGCTATGACATATATTAACCAAAATACATACATAAATAACATGAGCTAAAACGTGATACTCATCTGATGCTTCTAAATTGTTCTACCCCAGTGTACCTAACCTAAGTGCAGTACGAGGTTTGAAGTAGGTGCCATTTCTAAAGTATAGCTAGCTATATTTTTAGTTTAGCCAAGAGTTGCCAAAAGTTTCTCTAAGTTCTAGTCAGCTTCATAACCTTAGAATGAGAGAGGTTGGAATCTCTTTTCTGGACTCAATAGTCTAACCCCCCCGCAAGGAAAGTCAGAGAGCACTTGAGCTGGATTCTCTGCGAAGAGGATGGCAGCGTCAGATCAGTGCATCAGGCTGGAACTCGATCTCCTTCCGAACTTGCCGCGGCGAACCGCATAGTCTGGGTTGGATCGAATCCTCCGGGAACCGCAATTTGCCAGGGCAAGTGCTTGAAATATTTATATCTTGAAGGTGTATAGGAATGCCAGTATTGACATAAAAGTCAGGCAGAGGAACGTCATGCATGAACCCCTAAGGAATAGATGTTCATGCATGATTAATGATTTCTTGGAGAAATCAATATTCAAGCTGAGGGAAATTCCTAAAGGCTTAAGGGTCTGGTTTTCCAAGAATTCGTTGTGACGTGGATGGACGGATGTAGGTGACCATGACTGTATTTGTTTTGTATGGACAATGTCTAAATAAGGGCCGGATTTCTATGTCCAAATAAGGGCAATGTGAATTGTACCTATATAAGGGCATAAATCGGGAAACCTATATACGGAATATAAATCTGCACAAAACACCCACTCCAGTTTCGTATTAACGACGTTACTAAATCCTAAACATATCCTACAACAGAGCATCGCATGGGTTTGCTAAAATAAGCTAAAAACATATCTAAAACATATGTACTAAAAATACATTACAAAACCATTACTATGCATAAAGTGTTGTACATATTAAAGGCAATGTTCCATTCTAAGCATAGGTTCATATTGGAAATGCTAAATGAATGAACCAAGATATATACATGTAATGAAATGGCTCGTAAATACAGAAGAAAAAGGGGCCAAAACCATTTCATATCAGGTTACACAAGTCAAATTGTTATTCATGACAAGGTGGCATACTGTCCCTGGAAATGTTATCAAATAATTCTGTTCTCTATGAATAGTTCTACTATAAGCAGATCACTGTGCCAAAAAATGAAAAATAAAATTTTGGGACGGGGATAAAAAAATATATATATAATCATAGAAAAATTCTAAAATCAGTATCACGTTTGAAAAAGAATGAAGGCCAAATTCAGAGTCTCTCTGGAACACTGTGTGCTTGAATCAAAAGTCAGTGTGTGGGGATGGAGAAAACATAAAATGTTCTAATCCTGTAGACAACAAGTCGTCTACCATTGTGGGTGAGAGTTGGAATACCTCGTGTAGAAGATCAACAGCACATAGATGCGAACTATCGCCTTTTAGCATGGGAAGCATCAGCAATGTCCGGATTGGATGTTACCTGCGCGCCTGGTGTTTCCTCTCATACCTCAGCAGTAGCATGTTGCGTCTGTGAAATCTCAATGAATGCCGCCATCAGGATTGGTAGCCGCTGGGGACAACACATAGCATGGGCTGTTATCGGGTCCAGCAGAGTATCGATATCTGTAGGCATGACTGATGGGAGTGTCAGACAAATGTCCAGCACGCATTCTTCACCACATAGCAGGCAGCATAGAACAGGTAAGATGCAATCTTGCCAGATTGGTCTGAATGACAGAAACCAAGTGGTGTTTCATTCTCGTAGACGAGTTAAACCCAGAATTTGGACGATGTGCTCACGACACTTCATCTCCATGGTGAACTGGGTGTCGCTGGTGATTTGGCTTGCCATATCGTAGCAGTAGGAGCAAAAATAGTATCCCTGCAACGAGTGCTAAAATGAGAGGCAGTCCGCCCAACACAGAGTGCAAGAAGTTTGGAAAAATTCCGAGGACTGCTTGAAAAGGTGCTAACAGTCCTGCACACACGTTCTTAAATACATGTACAATACCGCTCGTATCAGACATGTTTAAGATACGACCTAACATCTCTGAGAAATGCACAGGGCAGTTTGTATACAAAAGGGTATGTATCTCTGCAGAAGTCCTTGCGACTTGGAGATCATAGATTTCTTTGGCAGAGGTCAAAGGGACAGTTTTTTGTAAAAGAATGGCTTTCATTCTGCTTAGAGTATCAACTCGTATAGAAGAGATATTCAGTGAAGGCCATGAAGGTGACTCCCTGACTATGTCTATTTGGGGAAACAAGACCTGCATACAGCAAGTGACCCTGGATGTAACCATTACTAGATATGGGCTACCTGGCAGCATGCCACAGCAGCTGTGATCATTCAAAATAATGTAACTCCCATTTGAAAGTTGACCAAAGATTGGATTAATCAATGCTGCCAGTGAACCGTGCAGGTGGCAGGATAAGTTTGTAGTGGAACCGTTACAGGTCCTGTGTAAGCTTATACCCTGACAAAGGAGAGAACCGCTTAGTGCGTGTTCACAGTTTTCACCGCTAAGAAACACTTCACGCCCCCCACTCCAACATCTGTGTGTGTAAGGTAAATCTCAGCATGTCTTGATGTATTCTTTACCCAACCTTTCATATTTGCCTGCTGGTATATTTTTTAGGCAATACTGAAAAAGGAAAGTCGTAACAGGCAGAGTAATCTTACCATGTATGATCCACTCAGTAGCTGGTTTTTCTGCACTGTGAATGGTAATTTCTCCAGTTTTTCAATGCTCAGCACCGTATAGTCGGCTCCCCTTTGTGCCAGTTTGATCTGTCTATCAGTGAGATTGAATTCTGCAAACAGTGACGTAGTATTGATTAAATGACAAGTCACATAGCCAGAACGCAGGTTTTGAAGCGTCCAGCCTAATAGCATGATACAACATAGCTGTGAATGACCATGTTGCAACATGACCAAGTCTTGTTCCATGATGTCTATGACAGAGGATACAATGCTGTCCAAAGAATAAATCCTGGACGACAGAGTCGTTAACCCATTGTCTACTACAGAGAGAGATTTCTCTAAATTAATAAGATCAATTTCTCGTATTTGTTCTGCAGTCTCTGCTTGGGTGACCTTCCATGCTTCATTATAAGTAGCGTAGATACCGGTATATATGAAACGTTTTTGACGCGGTTTTCTTGGTCCTAGCAAGAATTCCCTAAGGTCTGCGCCTTCTTGAAGTAAAGTAAAGTTTTGTTTTATATCCTCCAGTGTAGCTTTCTGTAGCCAATCAAGCAAAGTTTCCCTACACTGTAAGTTGTTACTACCGCCGGATGCTGTCTTTGGACATAACGTGGGTCTGGCCTATGAAAGGTAAAACCTTGTGTTTTCTTCAGGAATCTATCTTGACAGTTGTTTGTGTCTAAGGGCCAGAGCAATAATTTTTTCCATTCAGGATCTGATCTGTTATTATTCAAAATAGTATGTACGTTGACCTCCCCCTGTGTGGTGCTTTCACTCGTAGGTGCAGGTATAGACAGAGTGTTCATGTCTTTTATCTTGGCTATTCCAAGGCATGATGTTTGTTGGACAGTGTCGTTCAAAAACATAATTTGCTCAGGGATGATACATGCTCTAAACAAAGCTTCCATTCCCTGTACTTGCCAATCTTTAGTACCCCAGACAGTTTTCGTCTCAATGTTGTCTTTCCAAAAGTCGTAACTCTGTCTAGACAGTTGGGCAATAAAGGCTGTGGAATAAATCTGTTTGGTAATCGTTAACATTTTTTTCATTCCTGTCTTGTTGACATTCTTAAAGTAAAGTGTCTCTGCATTCGAGATATTAAACCCTGAAAAATATGGAAATTTCATTGCAAATGTTTTCGAGCTACCCTTCGGTGGCGTAGGACAATGTTCCCGTTGGTTATACATAAATAAATTTCTAGGTGTTGCAGATTTAAGCAAGAAATGATGACCATAGTGGTTATAACAATACAGTTGTTCATAGTCAGATGAACCTTGTAAATATTCATTATTAGTGAATGCAGTTGACATCTCTAGATCAGACATCATATTATTCTCGATGTCCCAATGATCAGAAAAGGTACTGGAGGTAATAAAGTCACTTAATGAAATTTTAAATAAATGTGGAATCTTCAAAAGCTCTGACAGGCCAAAAATGTCATATTCGGTTTTGTCCCAAACTATACCATCAGGTATAGGAATCGCTGTGATGTTCACTGTTGACAAGTCTCTTGCTTCACGATGGGATGATTTGTGTGGCTGGAGAAGTAAGTTCACTCTTTTACTTGCTGTGTCCATTTGAATATATCTTCCATTAATCAGCATACCCTGGGCGCGTGGCCAGACGCTCAGCAAGATGGCCGCACAATAGTGTAGCTCTGCCGGCCGCTGAATTAATCCTACATTTATCCTGTTCCCAGTGGGACCTTTCTCGGAGCACATAACGTTGCTGTGATCGCTGGTGGCGGACGAGGCCGTGAGGAGTTCTGGATTCTGAGGCGGATGGGGAGTCTGTGACGCAATCAGGAGAAGACCACACTAGAGGCCGCGGTGCTGGGGTTCCGCCGACTCTGCTGTGCGCTGATCGGAGCCCGCAGCGCTGTCGAGTGTGTGCCTCGGCTTGCGGTAGCTGCTGCTGCCGGTTGGTACCTGGCGCTGATCGACTGGCTGCCTGCGCCTCTCGTGGGTCGCGGGCGAGGGGCCCCCTGACCGCGGCTGGAAATGGAGCCAGTGACGGGAGCGGCGTGTCCTGCTACAGGAGCCCCCGGCTCCGGACAACGAGGTAGGCCTGCGCGAGGTGGCGGCGCCCCGCTTCAGTTACCGCGCTGTCAGATATCATCATTGGAGGCCCCCACTGCCGCTGAGTGCCGCTCTGCCCCGGTGCACTGGACATTGTGAAGAGGCGCTTGGGAGGAGATCGGGGATACCCGGAGACCTATGTGGGGGGCGGCATCCGGCCTGAAATACCGCGCTGCACTACACCCTTGTGTGGGACCCCCTCACGGCCGCGTTGTCTGCCCGCGGATTCGGGGCTGCTGCAAGGCGCTCAGGAAGAGCCTGCCGGTGCCCCCTCTCCTGGGGAGTGGATTGCTTGGATCTGTCCACAGATCGCAGACTGCTGTGGGCATAGATTGCGGCGGCGCCGTTCTGGGCGATTGGTTGGCCTCGGTGCTGGCACGCTGCGCTGCCCCCTGCTCCGGGCGTCGTTGCCTTTTTGGGGAGCACTTGGGGACTTGGATTGGACTGGGCCTGTGGTAGCTGGTGATTTTGACGCTCTACCTCGCGGAACAGTGTTTGAGAGACGCTGTGCCCCCCTGCTGGGGTGGGCCGAAGACGAGGTCCGTGTCCTCACCCTAGCGCTGCTGACATAGCACCAGACACAGGCCCTGTGAACTTTGTGAGGGGAGCTGCCCAGGACTGCATGGTGGCTGCTTGGCTGGATCTCCTGCTTCTCCAAGCCGGTGGTCCCCCTCCAACATTGCCTTTCAGGAGCGGGAGAATATCTTCATTGCTGTAGGGATCCTTGACCCACACTGCAGTCCCACATCGTCATAACAATGGGTAAACCGGACAAAAATCAGCCCCGGCTGACCTTTGACTCGCGCAAGGGTGGTAAGCTCACACAGACTGAGGACTCTGATGCAGAGCTTGACGCTGCTGCCCCGGCCCCTTCGGCGTTGGAAAAGTCGCTTTCCGCCACATAGGCTAGCCTACAGGCTATCGATGGTAAAATAGAGGCACTAAACGGACGGATGGACCATTTCTCCGCCAAGCTAGACAAACATGCAGCACGAATTGGCGAGGCGGAACAGAGGATATCGGACGCTGAGGATGGTCTCCAGCAGGTTACCAGTAAAACCACAGACATAATTTTATTCATAGATTCCCTAGTCAGAACTAAAAGAGATACACGGGTGGTGGTGGTGTGAGCTAATTATGTACTCACCACCCCCCCGTCTGCATAGAGGTCAACATGTTTCAGCCGGTTATAGCATCTTTATCCGGCCTTCATCAGGAATATACGGATCTGTAGGAGAGTAGGGTCTGCTATCCTATGGTCACCCCAAATTTTTGCTTTTTGCTTCACTGGTTTTTGACATATTGAGGCTGTGGGCCTGCCAATCAGACCCCCAGCCTGCTGTTCTCTCTACTAAATTAAAACTATGCACCCTAGGTGCATAACCAATTGGAAGTGGATCACCCTGTCAGCCCCTGTACCAGTGTACACTAGGTACCCAGGGCATTGGTGTATCTAAGGCCTGCCAGGGGCTGAAGCATGTATTATGCCACCCCAGGCTTGGCCTAACAAATTTGACACAACTGGCTGATCACTCAGCTGGGGTAAGTTGGTGTAACCACCTCTTACTTAGGTGTAGTATACCTATACCTAACCTTAAATGGGACACCTGGTAACCTATAAGTCACTCCTATGGCAGGCCTTAACAATCCTGAAGGCAGAGTGCTTGGTTCCATGTGAGATGGTGCTCTGGCATGAGCTGAGCCTGTCTGCAGTGGTCGGAACAACTTCCTTCTACTGTTTCCAGATATCGTCATACCATATACTCTTAAGTGCATTATGAACCTCGCGGTTAAATGCTATCTTTGGTTTGGCTTTATCAAAACATGTCGAGTAAGGTGTCATACGAATTGGAATACTAACCCCTCGCCAATTCTGGCGACGGGGTTAGCATTCCACCCTTCTAGAGGGACACGACATGTACAGTACCTGAAACCCGGGTAAAATCAGACATAGCCTCAGCTCCACAAAATGGATGCTGCCACCACAGACACAAGTCTGCCCTCCTGCTGCTGGGAGTCCTTCCAGCTTGGGAGACGTGGACAAAGGGTTTCCTGCCAGGGGAGGTGCGAGCACCACCCCAGACAGGATTTTGTGTATTGGTCAGGTAGGGCTTGAAAGAAACCAGACATGCCTGAGGCTCACAAGGAGCCTCGGTGCATATGCCAGTTCAATCCGGTCCTGGGGCACACCAGTCCCGGGCCTGGGGCGAGCTGGACAAAGGATTGGGGGTGTAACCACCCCCCTTCCTGGTCCCACCCTTAGGGAGGGACCTAGCAGGTAGTCCGGCCCCTAGAATCCGCTTAAAGGTAGGAGCTGTGTCCTAAGACTTCAGACATCCTGGAATCAACTTGAAACTAAGAAGAAGACGGGAACTTCGACGCTCTGCCGCACAGAGGACTGAAGCCAATCTCCCCTGTGGTCAGGGAGTGACCACCTTGCTAACGCAAGCACCATCCAGCGAATCAACGTCTGCTTTGCCGCCGCCTCCCGCCGGAGCTCGAGCCCAGAGACTGACCTGGACCTCCAGACCTCTCACCGCCCGATCCACAGTCCCTGAAAAGAGGAGACCCGTGGAGGCACCGAGACACGTGGAGCCAGCCATCTTGAAAAGACCACGACAAGCTGCAAGCGCAACAACCGAGGCTCCCTCCAAGTTGTGCTTTGGGATCTGAGAAGCCCAACACCCGAGCAGCATCTGCACCAAAGGTGAGCCCTCCAGCATCTCCACGATCTGCGTGGGGCCCTTCTGCATTTTGCCACTCGACGCGCCTAACCGGTTGCTGGCCCGCTGGCTAGTGGCCATCTTGGCGACGAACTTCAAGAACTACACCGCTGGTCTGGTTGCTCCAGACTGGCCCTTGCTCCCCTCCAAAGGAGCAATCCCTCTGACCTTGCTGGTCAGAACCATCAGCTTATTTCATCTTCCACAACAATTGCTTTTGCCAAGGCTTGTTTGCTTCGATCAAGTCGCCGACACCGCCGACAGCGAGAGCCTGCGTGGGACAGCTCGTGACTCGACTCCTGGACGTCGTCGACCTTCAGGGACCACGTGGCTGCAGAGACAAGCTACACCTTTCTTCCTGTTTGCACCCGACATCGCCTGGTACCCACCTGGTGCCACGCTGGTCACTGGCTAGTGACTGTGAACACTGTACCCTCTGCTTACAGGTCTTCTACAACTCCGATCCACCCTTGGATCCACCGCATCCCTTCCGGACCGACCGCCTGCAGCATCTTTGTCCACAGGCTCCATTGAACAGATAGAAGAAACCCGACGCACTTCGACACCTACGCACCCGCTTCCTGTGGGTGAGGTAAAGCTGGCACTCCGGTGCCCAAGTGTAGAGTATCATCTCTAGTGTCTGTGTTTCCAATCTTGAGTTCATAGTCCATCCGGAAGATTCCTTTTGCAGTAACTTTGTACTTTTTACGCACCCATTGAAAACCTATGGGAGCTCGCGTGTGACTATTTGCTCTGCACACGCAACCCGTGGACCTCCTGGTCACTAACTGAAGTTAGCTCCTTGTAGGCCCAGCGATTCTAGAGGCCCTAGGCCTTTTCCCTTTTCTGTTCGTGGTACTTATACCACTATTTTAGTATATGGTTTGAGCGGCCACCAGGGCCTATCCATATAAAGTGCAACTTCTGTGTATTCTACTGTAATCTTGTTTGACGATTTGTGCTCCTGTGCTCATAAAGAGACTAGGGGTTACTTTGAGAAATAAATACGTATATATTTTGAATATATATCTGTGTGGTGTCCTTTCATTGGTATAAAAGGGGGTTATATATGGTAAAACAGCTTGCTTAACACGTTTCACGAGTTTAGCCTCAAAGACTGCTTAGCCTACGCTACCACTAGGGCAGCTAGTCCGAAAAGGTTGACTTACAACCACACCATAAGGGTTGCTTGGCATGGTACAAGGTGGTCACTTTAACTAGTGAACATCATATACCAGGCCAACTTCTCACATTGGTGAGCAGCGGTTGGATTTGAGCTTGCTGTGTTTTACCATTGTAATCTCTTGGTTACCAACTGAAAGATCACATAGGTACCTGTAGGTACATATAAAACAAGATTAGATATACTTAAGTTCTACTGAACTTAGTTGTTGTAGAGCAAAGGGAGTAGCACACCCTGACTACAACTACTAGATAGGTTTAGTAGGTAAACCCAAGTGTAGGTAGATTGCAACACATCCACCCACACTTAAGAGCAATGGCTGGGGCAGAGGGGTCCAATGTACCCATCTCTGTTGAGAGTGACAGGAGGCCCCCCTTCTGAAGATGCTACTGAGGTACCCCTTTCCAATGGTCCTCCCTTAGAGGAGAATCCTACTACAGAGGAAGAAAGTGGTGGGGATACAGAAGGTAGTGAGGATGAAGGGAGAACTAGCCCAGTGCCAAGTGTTATACGTGGCCCAGCTAACTTAAGGCTATTGGGGACTGACAATGGGATCATCCCATTGGATCTCCCCAGTGGACTTAACCAGGGGTCTGGGAGGCAAAGGAATCACTCAGGTGAATCTAATGCTTCTCATACCTCTAGAGGCTCTCAAGGTCACTCCAGGAGAAGGATGACCACCCCTCAGAGGAGGGAGCATGAGGCCAGAATGCAGGAAGCCCAGCTGAGGATCAGGAAGCAGGAGCTAGAAGTAGCCCTGATGGAAGAGAAACTGAACAAGGCTAGGCGACCTAGAGAGAGTGGGTCTATACCCACTGGTGGCAGCATTGTCCCTAAGGACAAAGATAGGGTCTTTGATAATAGGAACCTGTCCAAGGTTGTGCCCCCCTACAAAAGTGGGGATGATATCCACAAATGGATAACTGCTCTTGAGAGAGCCTGCAAAGTACAGCAGGTTCCTGAAGACCAGTGGGCAGCAATCTTATGGCTCTCCTTCGAGGGGAGAGGCAGAGATAGACTCTTCACTGTTAGAGAAGAGGATGTCAGAAATTACAGAGTCCTGAAGAGTGTCCTAGTTGATGGGTTAGGCTTAACCACTGAACAGTACAGGTTAATGTTCAGAGACACCCAGAAGACACAGACTCAGGACTGGTCTGAATACATTGAATGTGCCACTAAGGCTTTGGAGGGTTGGTTGCTGGGAAGTAAGGTATCTGATTTTACAGGATTGTATAATTTGATGATGAGAGAACAGATTTTAAATAACTGTCAAAACCAGCAACTGCATCAACACTTGGTTGACTCTGATCTGACCTCTCCCCAAGAATTGGGAAAGAAGGCAGACAAATGGGTCAGAACCAGGGTTAAGCAAAAGAACCAGAACCAGGGCCAAGGGGGTGATCAGAAGAAAACAGACCAAAAGGGTGGAGATCAGAAATCTAAAGACCAGAAGTCTTCAACAGGGCCCCAAACTACTGCTAAGGAGGGTGGGTCCCAACAGTCCAAAAAGAAGAAAGAAGGTCAAAAGAAACCCTGGTGCAATCATTGCAAAAATACAACTCACTGGACTAGTGATTGCAAAAAGGGTGGAGCCCCCAACACTGTTGCCCCTAAGGCACCTGCTCCCAGTACTACTGTTAGCAGTGTTGGTCCCCAGACAAAGGGTGTAGTGGGAATCACTATGGGAACTGAAGGAGATTCTGACTTAGACAGAACCCTGACACAGGCAGTCCTGATCTGTGATGGGGACATAGATTTGTCCCTGACTGTGAGCCCCAGTAACCTGGGCAAGTACAGACAGACTCCTTTAATTAATGAAAAAGTGGCTCAAGCCTACAGGGACACATGTGCCAGTGTCACTATGGTGACACCAGGCTTTGTGGATCCTGGACAGTACATACCAGGTGAGAATTACCTGGTGACCAATGCCAGCAATGCCACTACTTCACATAGTGTGGCAGTTGTTAACTTCTCATGGGGAGGGGTAACCGGCCTCAAAAGGGTTGTGGTTAGTGCAGACCTCCCAGTAGAATGTTTGTTGGGCAATGACCTAGAGAGTTCTCTATGGTCAGAAGTGGAGTACAGGACACATGCAGAGATGTTAGGTATATCACCACATGTCCTTGCTGTGACCAGGTCACAGGCCAAAAAGTGCCTTACTGAACCACAGGTCTTGGATCCTGGAACAATGGACCAAGCACCTACCAAGAAGAAGAACAGGAGGGTAAAGGCTGTGCCTTCCCCCCTGCCTCAGAGTGATGATCAACCTTCCCAGGAAGCTGATCTAGAGAACCCTGAAGGAACTGTCCCTGAAGAGCTTGAACCTGATCAGGTTGAGTTTCTGGGGACAGGGGGACCTTCCAGGGCTGACTTGAGGCAGGCTCAGTTATCCTGTCCCTCTCTTGAACCCCTCAGACAGCTGGCGGCTGCTGAGGCTGCTGGGAATGCTCAAGGTACCCATAAAGTGTATTGGGATGATGGGCTCCTTTATTCAGAGGCTAGAGACCCCAAGCCTGGTGCAACCAGGAGGTTGGTTATACCTCTGCAATTTAGGGGCTTCCTTCTTACCTTGGCCCATGATATTCCTTTAGCAGGACACTTAGGCCAGAACAAGACTTGGGACAGGCTTGTCCCTCACTTTCACCGGCCTCACATGAATGAAGATACCAAGGAGTTTTGTCGCTCCTGTGTTACCTGCCAAGCCAGTGGCAAATCAGGTGGCACAACAAAGGCCCCCCTAATACCACTACCTGTTGTGGGGGTCCCCTTTGAAAGAGTGGGAATAGACATAGTGGGTCCCATGGATCCTCCCACTGCATCTGGGCACAGATTTATACTGGTGGTAGTGGATCATGCCACCAGGTATCCAGAGGCAATTCCCCTTAGGACCACTACAGCACCTGTTGTGGCCAGGGCCCTGCTGGGAGTATTCTCCAGAGTGGGGTTTCCTAAGGAGGTAGTATCTGACAGGGGTACCAACTTCATGTCAGGATACTTGACAGCTATGTGGAAGGAATGTGGTGTCAACTACAAGTTCACCACTCCTTATCACCCACAATGCAATGGGCTTGTTGAGAGATTCAACAAGACCCTAAAGGGTATGATCAAAGGATTACCTGAAAAGCCCAGGCGAAGATGGGACATCCTTCTACCCTGCCTTCTGTTTGCTTACAGAGAGGTCCCACAAAAAGGAGTTGGCTACAGCCCCTTTGAATTGTTGTTTGGGCACCCTGTGAGAGGCCCACTGTGTTTAGTGAAGGAAGGATGGGAGTTACCTCTCAAAAAGCCTAAACAAGACATAGTGGACTATGTACTTGGTCTCCGCTCCAGGATGGCTGAGTATATGGAGAAGGCATCCAAAAACCTTGAGGCAAGCCAGGCCTTACAGAAAGCTTGGCATGACCAAAAGGCTTTCTTGGTTGAGTTTCAGCCAGGACAGAAGGTATGGGTGTTGGAGCCAGTGGCCCCAGCAGCACTCCAAGACAAATGGTCTGGACCCCATACAATCCTGGAAAAGAAGGGAGAGGTCACCTACTTGGTAGACCTAGGAACTCCCAGGAGTCCCCACAGGGTACTCCATGTTAACAGGTTAAAAGCATATGTTGACAGGGCAGACATGGGCTTGCTCATGGCTACAGATGAGGGACAGGAGGAAGAGAGTGACCCTCTCCCAGACCTGTTGTCTCAGAACCCTGAAGATGGCTCAGTTGAAGGAGTGACCCTTGGAGGCAACCTCACTGCCCATCAGCAGACTGAATGTAGACAAGTTCTACAATCATTTCAACATCTGTTTTCCCTAATACCTAGCCAAACTGACTGGTGTACCCATGTGGTGGACACTGGTGACAGTCTGCCTGTAAAGAACAAGCTTTACAGACAACCTGACCACGTCAGGGACTGTATAAAGGCTGAGGTACATAAAATGCTGGAATTAGGTGTCATTGAACCCTCAGAGAGACCCTGGGCTAGCCCAGTGGTTCTGGTCCCCAAACCTCACACCAAAGATGGCAAGAGAGAGATGAGGTTCTGTGTGGAATACAGGGGTCTCAATGCTGTCACCAGGACAGATGCACACCCTATTCCAAGGGCAGATGAGCTCATAGACAAACTAGCTTCTGCTAAGTTTTTGAGCACATTTGACTTGACAGCTGGCTATTGGCAAATCAGATTAGCTGAGGAGTCTAAGGCCAAAACAGCATTCTCAACCCCAGGTGGGCATTATCAATTTGTGGTGATGCCCTTTGGTCTGAAGAATGCACCTGCCACCTTCCAAAGGCTGGTGAACCAAGTCCTTACTGGGTTGGATGACTTTTGTGCAGCATATCTTGATGACATTGCTGTCTTTAGCTCCACCTGGGAGGATCACCTGATCCACCTGAAGAAGGCTCTTGAGGCTCTGCAAAGGGCAGGCCTCACTATCAAGGCTACTAAGTGCCAGATAGGGCAGAGTAAGGTTGTGTATTTGGGCCACCTTGTAGGTGGAGGCCAAGTTCAACCACTGGAGAGTAAGATACAATCCATCAAGGACTGGTCTCCTCCAACCACCCAGACTCAAGTTCGAGCTTTTTTGGGCTTGACTGGGTACTACAGGAAGTTTGTTAAGAACTATGGGTCCATTGTGACTCCTCTTAATGATCTGACATCCAAGAAGATGCCCAAAAAGGTTCAGTGGACAGTAAGCTGTCAAAAGGCATTTGATGACCTGAAGGAGGCCATGTGCTCTGCACCTATCCTGAAAAGTCCTGACTACTCCAAAGAGTTTATTGTCCAAACAGATGCTTCTGAGTTGGGTGTGGGAGCTGTGCTGTCACAACTTAATGTAGATGGTCAAGACCAACCCATTGCTTTTATTAGCAGAAGGTTGACCCCCAGAGAGAAGAATTGGTCAGCTATTGAGAGGGAGGCCTTTGCTGTGGTGTGGGCCCTGAAGAAGCTGAGGCCATGCTTGTTTGGCACTCACTTCAAGATTCAGACCGACCATAAGCCCCTCTTGTGGCTAAATCAGATGAAGGGTGAAAACCCCAAACTGCTTAGGTGGTCCATTTCCCTACAGGGTATGGACTTTACAGTGGAGCACTGGCCAGGTACTGACCATGGGAATGCAGATGGTCTCTCCAGGTACTTCCACTTAGGACATGAAGACGAGACTGGTCAAGGCTAGTTTAATGTCCCTGCGTTTGGGGGGGGGGGTTGTGTAGGAGAGTAGGGTCTGCTATCCTATGGTCACCCCAAATTTTTGCTTTTTGCTTCACTGGTTTTTGACATATTGAGGCTGTGGGCCTGCCAATCAGACCCCCAGCCTGCTGTTCTCTCTACTAAATTAAAACTATGCACCCTAGGTGCATAACCAATTGGAAGTGGATCACCCTGTCAGCCCCTGTACCAGTGTACACTAGGTACCCAGGGCATTGGTGTATCTAAGGCCTGCCAGGGGCTGAAGCATGTATTATGCCACCCCAGGCTTGGCCTAACAAATTTGACACAACTGGCTGATCACTCAGCTGGGGTAAGTTGGTGTAACCACCTCTTACTTAGGTGTAGTATACCTATACCTAACCTTAAATGGGACACCTGGTAACCTATAAGTCACTCCTATGGCAGGCCTTAACAATCCTGAAGGCAGAGTGCTTGGTTCCATGTGAGATGGTGCTCTGGCATGAGCTGAGCCTGTCTGCAGTGGTCGGAACAACTTCCTTCTACTGTTTCCAGATATCGTCATACCATATACTCTTAAGTGCATTATGAACCTCGCGGTTAAATGCTATCTTTGGTTTGGCTTTATCAAAACATGTCGAGTAAGGTGTCATACGAATTGGAATACTAACCCCTCGCCAATTCTGGCGACGGGGTTAGCATTCCACCCTTCTAGAGGGACACGACATGTACAGTACCTGAAACCCGGGTAAAATCAGACATAGCCTCAGCTCCACAAAATGGATGCTGCCACCACAGACACAAGTCTGCCCTCCTGCTGCTGGGAGTCCTTCCAGCTTGGGAGACGTGGACAAAGGGTTTCCTGCCAGGGGAGGTGCGAGCACCACCCCAGACAGGATTTTGTGTATTGGTCAGGTAGGGCTTGAAAGAAACCAGACATGCCTGAGGCTCACAAGGAGCCTCGGTGCATATGCCAGTTCAATCCGGTCCTGGGGCACACCAGTCCCGGGCCTGGGGCGAGCTGGACAAAGGATTGGGGGTGTAACCACCCCCCTTCCTGGTCCCACCCTTAGGGAGGGACCTAGCAGGTAGTCCGGCCCCTAGAATCCGCTTAAAGGTAGGAGCTGTGTCCTAAGACTTCAGACATCCTGGAATCAACTTGAAACTAAGAAGAAGACGGGAACTTCGACGCTCTGCCGCACAGAGGACTGAAGCCAATCTCCCCTGTGGTCAGGGAGTGACCACCTTGCTAACGCAAGCACCATCCAGCGAATCAACGTCTGCTTTGCCGCCGCCTCCCGCCGGAGCTCGAGCCTAGAGACTGACCTGGACCTCCAGACCTCTCACCGCCCGATCCACAGTCCCTGAAAAGAGGAGACCCGTGGAGGCACCGAGACACGTGGAGCCAGCCATCTTGAAAAGACCACGACAAGCTGCAAGCGCAACAACCGAGGCTCCCTCCAAGTTGTGCTTTGGGATCTGAGAAGCCCAACACCCGAGCAGCATCTGCACCAAAGGTGAGCCCTCCAGCATCTCCACGATCTGCGTGGGGCCCTTCTGCATTGTGCCACTTGACGCGCCTAACCGGTTGCTGGCCCGCTGGCTAGTGGCCATCTTGGCGACAAACTTCAAGAACTACACCGCTGGTCTGGTTGCTCCAGACTGGCCCTTGCTCCCCTCCAAAGGAGCAATCCCTCTGACCTTGCTGGTCAGAACCATCAGCTTATTTCATCTTCCACAACAATTGCTTTTGCCAAGGCTTGTTTGCTTCGATCAAGTCGCCGACACCGCCGACAGCGAGAGCCTGCGTGGGACAGCTCGTGACTCGACTCCTGGACGTCGTCGACCTTCAGGGACCACGTGGCTGCAGAGACAAGCTACACCTTTCTTCCTGTTTGCACCCGACATCGCCTGGTACCCACCTGGTGCCACGCTGGTCACTGGCTAGTGACTGTGAACACTGTACCCTCTGCTTACAGGTCTTCTACAACTCCGATCCACCCTTGGATCCACCGCATCCCTTCCGGACCGACCGCCTGCAGCATCTTTGTCCACAGGCTCCATTGAACAGATAGAAGAAACCCGACGCACTTCGACACCTACGCACCCGCTTCCTGTGGGTGAGGTAAAGCTGGCACTCCGGTGCCCAAGTGTAGAGTATCATCTCTAGTGTCTGTGTTTCCAATCTTGAGTTCATAGTCCATCCGGAAGATTCCTTTTGCAGTAACTTTGTACTTTTTACGCACCCATTGAAAACCTATGGGAGCTCGCGTGTGACTATTTGCTCTGCACACGCAACCCGTGGACCTCCTGGTCACTAACTGAAGTTAGCTCCTTGTAGGCCCAGCGATTCTAGAGGCCCTAGGCCTTTTCCCTTTTCTGTTCGTGGTACTTATACCACTATTTTAGTATATGGTTTGAGCGGCCACCAGGGCCTATCCATATAAAGTGCAACTTCTGTGTATTCTACTGTAATCTTGTTTGACGATTTGTGCTACTGTGCTCATAAAGAGACTAGGGGTTACTTTGAGAAATAAATACGTATATATTTTGAATATATATCTGTGTGGTGTCCTTTCATTGGTATAAAAGGGGGTTATATATGGTAAAACAGCTTGCTTAACACGTTTCACGAGTTTAGCCTCAAAGACTGCTTAGCCTACGCTACCACTAGGGCAGCTAGTCCGAAAAGGTTGACTTACAACCACACCATAAGGGTTGCTTGGCATGGTACAAGGTGGTCACTTTAACTATTGAACATCATATACCCGGCCAACTTCTCACAGGATCCCTATGCTCTTATCCTAATTTCCCCTTAAAAAATCCCTAGTTGGGGTTCTTACTCCACTGGAGACTTGATTTTGTTGGTAACTTTACTCTTCAACGAGTTTATTAAATCAGACGCTCAACCAGGCAGGGGAGAAGAGGGCGACCCCCTGTAGTCACACATCCGTCAAGGGTGATTCGCTGCCTCGAAGAATAAATCTCTCCCAGTGCCGCGTAGAATCTGCTAGCCGTCATACAAGCCAAGAACGAAGACATTGAAGCGCGCTCTCGGCGCCATAACGTGCGCATGTTAGGCGTGCGAGAATCGACGAATGTGGGGCGCCTGGAGGAATATGTAGAGACGCTCATACGAGAAATATGTGGGGCTGAGCAGCTCTCCACTATTTTTGCTATTGAAAGGGCTCAGAGATTGCTGGCGGCACAACCTATTCCTGGAGCCCCTCCCAGGCCGATCATTGCTCGGCTTTTGAATTTCAGAGATAAAGATACCATCCTACGTGTCACTCGCCAGAAAGACACGATCAATTACCAGGGCAATACCCTATCGTTCTATCCGGATTTCACCGCACTGGTACAAGCAGCGAGAAAGGAATTTCAAGGAGTTAAAAAGATATTAATGAAGGAGCAGGTGCCGTACGCCATGCTCTACCCTGCGCGCCTCCGCATAGGCAGGGAGGACAGCGCCAAGATCGTCACGGCTCCCAAGCAGGCTATAGAGTACAACAAGTCTCTGCGACGACAGCGGGTCTCTGCCACCCCTACATCGGATGTTGATAATTGAGTAACTTGTATGCTTCATGACATGGGCTGTATAATTGTTTTTCTCTTTTAGGGCCATCACATGGACGCTAATGGTAACCGAGATATAGTGTTGTCCTGTGTTTATGCTCGATGGAGATGCGGGGGGGTGGGCAAGTGGCTATCGCTCTTTGGCTGTGGTCATTTGGGGGTGGCGGCCAGATTTTCGACTCTTTAGGGCAGAGGGGGAGCCCCATTGGGTACACCTCCATTACACAAGTTGGGTGGTGTCCTCCCTGCTCACTGTGCGACCTGCCTGGACACCCGTGTTTCGCTGTTGCACCTGTAGCTGCGGAGATATCCCATTCGCCTTTGCTCTTCTTGTCCTCCTTTATCATCCCAATGTACTGCTCGGGTGATTGTCTCAGGAACGGGAGCTGGTCGCAGTATATCGGCGGCCCCCTCCCGAACTCACCAGGGAGCCCCCAATGGGTATACCCCGCAGTATGGTTCACAGTAAATTGTTTTTGGTGGGCTTGTTCAAGTTCCGGGATTTGTCTTTGGCAATTGGGGTTTGCTAAAGTGGGTGGGGGGAGGGAGTGGGTTCCTTTTTGTTATAGTTCAGGGTGCTGCGGTCAGAGACCATATTGTATTTGGTACACAAATCACGATCTCCGCGTTTACTACGTGGAGAGGCACACAGAGTGTGGTAGCTGCTTTTGTAACTGGGCATGGGTGAGACGTACAACTGTTTAACATGGAATATACGTGGGCTCAACACTCCCAAGAAAGTCCGCCAGGTGCTAACCTATCTTGACAGACATAATATACAAATTGCTTTATTGCAAGAAACACACCTTAGTCAGCAAACAGAAGCGAAGGTGGCCCACAAATGGGCAACTTTTAGATTGGCATCATCTTACTCTAGTTATTCCAGGGGTGTGCTTATACTGGTTAAAAGAGGAGTCCCGTTCCGACCACTGCACACGTGCACTGACACAGAGGGTCGCTGGGCTATGGCACAGGGCAAGTTGGGTATGTCTGTTGTAACAATTGTCAACCTCTATGGTCCGGTGGTGGATGATCCGGCACCCTTCCTCAACTTGCTTAGAACTTTGTGATCATGGCTCGAATCGGCTGTCCTTTGGGGGTGCGACTTCAACACACATCTCGACCCGCCAGTGGATAAATCCAATCCGGCGGGGGCGCGCACTGTCAGGGTGCCCCAATGTGTCCGAGATGCAATGGTGGAGATGGGGTTTGTAGATATTTGGCGCATGCGAAATCCAGATACCTTGCAAGGCACACACATTACCCCTGCATACAATAGCTGGTCTCGTTTGGACTACTGGTTGGTGGATGAAGAAGCTTGTGGGTGGGTCACACGGGTATATATACTTCCACGTACATACTCTGATCACAACCCTGTGGGCCTGGCTGTTTGCATTCCTGCGAACCCCCATCGACCTTTCACTTGGAAGTTCCGGGCCGAGTCCTCGCTGGACCCTATATATAATGAGGCAATTAGATCGGCTATCACCCAATATTTTGATTTTAATATAGGCTCTGTGGACAGTCCAGCCACGCTTTGGGAGGCGTTCAAAGTGACGATAAGGGGGGGGTGTATCGGTACGGCAGCGGGGATCCTTAGAGACCTTAGGGGCCAGCTGTCCAAAATGGAAAGAGATCTGGGTTACTTAAGAGAGCCAATATCAGAACTCCACAGATGCAGACAGTTTGGCGCGCATACAAGAATTAGTGGCTGAATATAACACCCTAGCTGAAATGGAGGCAACATACCTCGCTCGGCGACATGTAGCCTGGGCGTATGGGGAGGGGGGCAGGCCTGGGAGGAATCTGGCTTTCAAGCTGCGGTTCAGGTCTAATCATCACTCGATTGACCAAATCATAGACTATCATGGGCACACACACTTTGCGCCGCTTGCAATTTTGGAACAATTTAAACAATTCTACTCTGCTTTATATACCTCGCGGGGCAGTATGGCGGAGGAGCCACTGGATGACTATCTTTCGGACACGGCCTGTGCGTGGCTGTCGGACACTCACAGAGATTATTTGAGTCAACCCATAGATGAAACAGATGTGCGGGAGGCTATTCTCTCTCTTCCGAATAACAAGGCCCCCGGGTCGGACGGATTAACAGCAGAATTTTATAAAGCCTATTCGGATCTCCTGGTGCCTCATGAGTCCGGGGTCCTCCCGCCCTCCCTCAGACAGGCGCTGATTATAACCCTTCTTTAAAAAGATAAATCCCCCACGCTTTGTGAATCCTACCGCCCCCTATCGCTAATTAATCTGGATGCAAAAATTCTCGCGAAAATATTAGCCACCAAAATTCAACCGTTGATGCCCCGTTTGGTCCTCCCGGATCAGTCTGGCTTCATTCCGAAGCGTTCTACCTCGCATAACTTACGCACCATTTTCGCAATGTTCCATGTGCTGAATCCCGAGTTATCTGCAGCTGCTGTAATGCTCGACGCGGCAAAGGCGTTTGACTCGATAGAGTGGAAGTATATGATGCTCATTCTGCACAGAATGGGATTTCCTCCTATTTTGACGCGGTGGATTCAGGTTCTATACACCGACGCCTCGGCGAGGGTGCGCGTGGGGGGCCTCACATCAGAGCCTTTTCCAATAGAATGTGGCACCAGACAGGGCTGCCCTCTGTCCCCACTTTTATTTGCTCTTGTTCTGGAACCATTAGCGTGCAAAATACGGCAATGCCACAGAGTGGCTGTGTGAGAAGTTGGCCTGATATATGATGTCACTAACTCTAGTGTACACCTTGTATCAGTCCAAACGACCCTTATGGTGATTGGTTGTAAAGTCAACCTTATAGACCAGCTATCCTAGTGGTAGCATGGACAAGAGCAGTCTTAGGCTAAACTCTGTATGGCATGTGAAGCCAGCTGTTATACCATTTGTAATCCCTTGAATACCAAATGACACCACAACAGATATATATATATAAATAGAATGTATTTATTCTAGTCAAACCCTCAGCACTCTTTATGAGATTCGAGGTAAGTACAACACAGTCTTATTTAAGCATACATTAAGTCACACAGGTAAGTAATACAGTTAGGCCCTAGGGGCCACGCAAACCATATACTAAGTAAGTGGTATAAGGACCACTGTCACGAACACAGGATAGGCCTAGGCCTAGGGAATCGCTGGGGCTACACTATACTACCAAAGGTTAGGAAGTGGGAGGCCCACGGGATTCAGGTGCAGAGTGGAAACACTCACGCGTAATGCGTAAAAGTCGATAGAATTACTAGCAGTTAGAAATTAACAGTTTTAGGCCACTTCTGGTATAGCTAGGAAGTCGATTCTCGGAAACTAGTCCCTAGGATAGTCAATACCCTTGTGAGCACCGAAGTACTCAAGTTACCTAGCCCACGGGCTGCGGGTGCATAGGTGTGAACTTGCGTCGGGTTTCGTCATTGACTTCTATGGATGCCTGAAGGAAAGTTGCTGACAGGCAGTCAGTGAAGAGTGTCCGGTGGATCCAAAGGATGGGCTCAAGAAGGAAGGAACCTGCAAGCAGTAAGGACAGAGTCTAGGTCACCAGCCAGGAGCCGGCAAGGAACCAGGAAGGAACCAGATGATGTTGCGAAGATGCAGGTGAAGAGGTGAAGCTTGTCGCAGCAGCCACGGGTACCAGGAGACGTCGAGGACGACCAGGACCAGGAGGTGAGCTGTCCCACGAAGGCTCTTGCTGTCGGCTGCGTCGAAGTCGAGTCAGGACCCAACAAGCCTTGGCAAGCGGAACCCACGCAGGATGGAGGACTTGCTTCTGGTGCAGACCAGGAAGGTCTGGGGTGCTTCTCTTTCACAGAGGAGCGGGTGCCAGTCTGGAGGAGCCGGACCAGCAAGGTGAAATTAAAGGTTCGTCGTTGCTGAGGTCACTAGCCAACGGGCCAGCAACCGGACAACACGTCGAGCAACTCAGGTGCAGAAGGGCCCCACGTAGAACACGTAAAGTGTGGGGAGCTGATCTTCGTTGCAGATGGTGCTCGGGATTGGGGCTTCTCAATTCCCCAAGCACAGCCTCGAGGGAGCCTCGGAAGTCGCACTAGTCAGTTACTAACCACTTTTCCCAAGTCGCCGGTCCCTCGTCGCCTCCACGGGTCTCAGCTTCGCTGGAGATGTGGATCTGGGTCAGAGGTGTCTGGAAGTCTCGGCGCTGGTCAGTCTCTGCAGTCTTCCCTCGTAGGATCAGTCGCAAAGCAAGCAGCGGTCGCTGGATGGTGCCTAGTTGCCCAGGGTGGTCACTCCTTGGCCACAAGGGAGATTTCTTCAGTCTTCTTCCTGAGGTCGAATGTCGAAGGTCCAGAGTTTCTGTTCAAGTTGCAGATTCAGGTTAATCTAGTTCTGCAGGGCTCAGCTACCTACTGATATACTGGGCTAGTGGGCTGGGCTACCTGCATGGTCCCTCCTATGGGTGGGACCAGGAAGGGGGGTGGCTACACCCCCTTTCCTTTGTCCAGTTTCGCGCCAGAGCTGGGGCTGGAGTGCCCCAGCACCGGTTTGAACTGGACTATGCATGGAGCACCTTGTGTGCCCCAGGCATGTCTCATTCCTTTCAGCCCTTCCTGCCCCAATACACTAAAGTCTGTCTGGGGAGGTGCTAGCACCTCCCCAAGCAGGAAACCTATTGTCCAGGCCTCCCTGGCTGGGAGGGCTCCCAGCTGCAGGAGGTCACACTCGTGTCTGTGGCAGCAGCATCCATTTTGTGATGCTGAGGCTTTGGTGAGAGTTAAACAGCAAAGTAGGATTTTAACATGTCTCTCCCTCTAGAAGGGAGGAATAATATCCTCATCACCAGAAATGGTATGGGGGTATAATTCCAAAGTGTTAGACACCTTATACGACATGTTTTGATAAAGCCAAACCATAGTTACCATAACCGTTTAAGATTATAAGGTACTTTAAGAGTATATGGTAGGCTATATCATAGAACAGCTATAAGGACATGGTTCCGAAAGCTGCAGACAGGCTCAGCTCATGCTACCAAGCACTCTGCCTCCAGGATTGTTAAGGCCTGCCATAGGAGTGGCTGATAGGTACACATGTGTCTATATATAAGGTAGGTATAGGAATACTACACCTAAGCAAGGGGTGATTACACAACCTTGCCCCAGCTGAGTGATCAGCCAGTTGTGTCATAATGGAAGGCCAGGGGTGGCATAATACATGCTGCAGCCCCTGGTAGGCCTAGGGTACACCTATGCCCTGGGTACCCAGGGTACACTGTACAGGGTCCAATAAGGTGATCCTTACCAATTGGGTATGTACCTAGGGTACATGGAGTCCTTTTTAAAGAGAGAGCAGACAGCCTGAGACCCTGAATGGCAGGATCTCAGGCCAACTAAGTCGAAAAACCAGCTAGACACTAGGCAAAAAGTTGGGGGTAACCATAGTCAGATATTCACCTTCCTACAGGCTGCTCTTAATTTTAATCATCGTCCGGTCGGCATTTCTATGTACGCGGACGATATGGTTTTTTTCATCCGTGATGAACAAGTTACTTACCTTCGGTAACGATGTATCTGTAAGAAACATTAGTTAGTTAGATTCCTCACCTTAGAATATCCCCAGGCGTCAGGCTGGAAACGGAAAGATTTTTGTACCAATACCCCTTGCGCTTCGCTAGGCGTCGTCTGCGGCTCCGCGTCCGTCGTTGGCGTCGTGCGCCGGAATGACGTCGGAGTACTTAGACGCCGCCCTCGCGCGCTGACGTCAGTTCTTGTACATAGCTGTCCGCGCCAGGAACGCAGAGCCAAGCAAGAGACAGACACTGGTGCCAAAAAGTCTAGGGCCCTGAACAGGATGACCTTAACCCTAGATGTCAGTTCGCAGAGCGGGGAGGAGGGATGGGATGGTGAGGAATCTAACTAACTAATGTTTCTTACAGATACATCGTTACCGAAGGTAAGTAACTTGTTCATCTGACAGAAACACGTTAGTTAGATTCCTCACCTTAGAATAGATACCCCAGCAATACCAACCCTGGTGGAGGGTCTGCGAACCAAGATCACACCAGAAAGTCCTGGAGAACAGAACGGCCAAAGAAGCCATCTCTCCGGACTTGGCTGTCCAGGCAATAGTGCTTGGCGAACGTGTGCCGTGAGGCCCACGTCGCCGCCTGACAGATGTCCTGCAAGGGAACTCCCCGTCCCAGCACAGTAGTCGCCGCCGTGGCCCGGAGTAACAAACTTTTATACACAAGACGACCCACCGTGAGATGGTCCGTTTGTGTACGGCTCTCCCCTTCTTAGCACCTACGTATCCAACAAAAAGTTGGTCGTCCACCCGGAACTGTCTGGTGCGGTCCAAATAAAAGGACAGCGCACGTTTTGGGTCCAGACGGTGGAACCTCTCTTCCTCTTTCGAAGGATGCGGAGGCGGAAAGAAGGTGGGCAAAGTGACCGATTGCCCGATGTGAAAGGGGGCCATCACTTTCGGAAGAAAAGGACGAGTCCGGATGAACAGAAAGAAAGGGAGGCTTAGATGATAGAGCCTGGAGCTCACTCACCCGTCTAGCCGAGGTGATAGCAACCAGGAAAGCAGTCTTAAGAGTCAGAAGACGAAGTGGACAATTGTGAAGGGGCTCAAAGGGAGCGCACATCAGAAAGGTCAAAACAAGATTCAAATCCCACTGAGGCATTACGAAGGGGACAGGAGGAAACATGTGAGTAATGCCTTTAAGAAAGCGCAAAACAACAGGGGACTTGAAAAGAGAAGGCTGATCAGGAAGCCGTAAGAAAGCAGAGATTGCGGAAAGATAACCTTTCAAGGTGCCCAGAGCAGAGCCCTGCTGGGCCAAAGAAAGAAGAAAGAGTAGAACCTCAGAAAGAGGGGCGGAAAGGGGATCCACAGCCTTTGCCACAAATTTGTTCCACCTGCAGGCGTATACCGATTTTGTGGAGGGACGCCTGGCTGCCAGAATTACATCACAGACTACAGGAGGCAAGTCAAATGGCACCAACTGTCGCCGCTCAATCTCCACGCTTGGAGGTGGAGACTGGACAGGTTCGGGTGGAGGACCGTCCCCTGCTGCTGCGACAGAAGGTCCTCCTTAAGAGGCAGTCGTATCGGAGGATCGATTGACATACTGAGTAGCTCGGGATACCAGTACCTTTGTGCCCAATCCGGAGCCACTAAGATGACTTGGGCCCGGTCGCGCCTGATCTTCTTCAGCACTCTGGGCAGAAGTGGTATAGGCGGAAAGGCATACAACAGACCGCAACTCCACTCGTGTCGTGAAGCGTCACCGAACGAGTGCCGGCTTGGAAATTCCAACGCGCAGAACTGCTGACATTGCACGTTCTCTTCGGTGGCGAATAGATTAAACCAAGGCTCTCCCCACTGCAGAAAGAGACCTTGCGCCACGTCCGAGTTCAGACGCCATTCGTGATCCATCATGCACCGGCGGCTGAGTTTGTCCGCTCTGGCGTTCAGAGAGCCCGCCAGATGTTGAACCACCAGGATGATGCCCTGGTGTTCCAGCCATGTCCAGAGGCGCAGAGCCTCCTGACAAAGGGTCCACGACCCCACCCCGCCCTGTTTGTTGCAATACCACATGGCGGTGGTGTTGTCCGTGAACACCTGCACAACACTTCCCCGGACAGAGGGAAGGAAGGCTTTCAGTGCAAGCCGGATCGCTCTCAGCTCCAACAGGTTGATATGGAGTTGAGACTCCGCCGGAGACCAGAGGCCTCTGATCTCCGCCTCTCCCATATGACCCCCCCATCCCAGGAGGGACGCGTCCGTCACTACTACGTGCTCCGGTTGGGGTAGGGAGAGGCATCTGCCCCTGACCCAATCGCGGTCCGTGAGCCACCACTGCAACTGTTTCGCAGTGCCCTCCGAGATCAAGACATGGTCGGACAGGTTGCCTCGATGCTGGGCCCACTGAAACTCCAGGTCCCACTGCAAAGCCCGCATTCGCCACCTGGCGTAATGCACCAACAGGATGCAGGAGGCCATCAGCACCAGAAGCCGCAGCACCAACCTGACCGAAACCCAGGATAGAGGCCGAAAGATGGGAATCAGAGCCTGAATATCCCAGACCCGCTGTTCCGGAGGATAAGCCCGGAACTGCGCCGAATCGAGAACCGCTCCGATGAAGAGGAGCTTCTGGGAGGGTCTCAGGCGTGACTTCGGCACGTTGATGGAGAACCCCAGCAAATGCAGGAGGTCGGCCGTAGTCTGGAGGTGGGAGACGACTTGCTGGGGCGAGCCCGCCTTCAACAGCCAGTCGTCAAGATAGGGGAAGACTGGAACCCCCGATCTGCGTAGATGAGCTGCGACCACCGCCATCACTTTCGTGAACACCCGAGGGGCACTGGTGAGGCCGAAGGGGAGCACGGTGAACTGAAAGTGCTCCTGACCCACTGTGAACCGCAGGTAACGCCGGTGGGCCGGCAGGACGGGGATGTAAAAATAGGCGTCCTGCAAGTCCAACGCTACCATCCAGTCTCCAGGGTCGAGGGCAGCCAGAACCTGAGCTAAAGTTAGCATCTTGAACCGTTACTTCCGGAGGAAGACGTTGACGCTCCTGAGGTCCAAGATAGGGCGTAGGCCCCCTTTGCCCTTCTTGGGAACCAGAAAGTACTGGGAATAGCAACCACGGCCTACTTCTGGACCAGGAACGCGCTAGACGGCCTCTTTGGCCAAGAGGGCCGTAACTTCCTCCCGCAGAAGATTCACGTGATCCTCCGATATACGGTGGCCCTGCGGTGGCATGGCTGGAGGGGTCGTCTCGAAGGGGAGGGAGTAGCCCCTTTGGACGATTTGCAGCACCCACCTGTCCGAAGTGATGGATCGCCAGTGGAGCAGGTGATGGCGAACTCTGCCGCCCACTGGCGTGGAATGGGCCTGAAAGCTCGGACTAGGAAGGTTTTGAGGCGGATGCTGCCGGAGTGGATGTGGACTGACCGGCACGTTGTCCTCCAGTACCACCACGGCGGAATCCACGTCTGTGACCGCGTGCAGGTTGGGTCTGCGGCCGGTGGCTAGGCGGACGTGAGGAGGTGCCCCTTCCTTGGCCACGAAAGGGGCGAAAGGCGGAAGTTTGCGGCCGTGGGGCCGAGAGACCCAAGGACCTGGCCGTAGCCCAGGAGTCCTTAAAACGAGCCAGCGCACTATCCGCCTTCTCACCAAAAAGGCGAGTGCCATCAAAGGGCATATCCATGAGGGAACTCTGGACATCCCCCGGAAAAGACGTGGACCGCAGCCAGGCGTGACGACGGAGCGCCACCGTGGTGGAAATCGCCCTACCCAGCGAGTCCGTGGTGTCTAGTCCACACCATATGGCATGTCGTGCTGCATCTCGGCCGTCAGCAAGCGCCTGGGAGAGACGTGTCCGGGCCTCCTCCGGACACAGGGGCAGCACGTCCTCCACCGTATCCAACAGAGAGTGGGAGAAACGGTCCAAGAGGCAAGCGGTGTTCAAAGACCGCTGGCCCAAACTCAGGGAAGAGTACAGCTTCTTTCCGAACTGTTCTAGCCTCTTGGATTACCGATCCGAAGGAGCGGACGGGAAGGAGGATTGGGAAGTGGAGGCCTGGATAACCAGACTCTCGGGGGTGGGGTGTTGGGACAGGAAACTGGGGTCGGCCGGAGCAGGGCGGTGGCGCCGGGCCACGTTCCGATCCACAGGAGGAACTGTGGAGGGCTTGGACCAAGTGCCCTGCAGAACGTCTATGAGGGCCTCATTGAACTGCAGCAGAGGCTCAGTGGAGCTTGCTGATGGTTGAAGCACCTCTGTGAGGACGTTAGACGTTAGGACGCTCGGCCCTAGGGCTGCGGCCGCCTTGCACAGCCCCACTGAAAAAGCTGCACCTTCCTCCGAGGCCACAGTCGGAGGAGAGATGAAAGCAGCGTCCGGGGAAGTGTCCAAACCACTGGCATCCCCCAGTTCGTCTGCCCAGTCCTGTGAAAGTTGGCCCTGTAGGGCCATAGGGTCCTCGGACCCCTCCCAGTCGCCCCCGTCATTCGATTCCTGATAAACAGGAGGACTGATCGGAGCCGGGCGGTAGATGAAACGCTCATCCATCGGCGTCGGGTGCGGCGTCAAGCGGCGCCGCACCAGCGCTGGGCCCGGACAGGGGCTTAACCGGGGAACGGCGTCGTCCGGAGACGGCGCCGGGGGCGGAACCGGAGTCGGCGCCGACGCCGACGGAGGATGCGTCATGAGGTCGACCGGCGCCGGCAGAGATCCAGGCCTGGATCCCTCAGGGACCTGCAGCGTCGGGACCAAAATCGTCAACGGCGCCGGGGCCGGAGCCGCCGGCATGCGAGGTCGCCCAGTCGAGCCCGCGGGCCCGAAGGCGCGCCGGCAGGCGTCGACGGCGGAGCCAGGCCCCTCATGGCCGAGAGGAAGGCACTGACCTCCGCCGGAGTCGCGCCAGTCCCAGGGACCGGCGGGTATGGGTACGGACGCGGCTCCTGTGGCTCCGACGGAGCCGCGGGGGTGGGACCACCCTGACCCTCAGCCGAGTCGCGCGGCCGGCGAGGGGAGTCCGAAGAGCGGTGTCGCCTCTTGGACTTCTTAGATCGCTTCGACTTACCCGAAGACTTCGAGCCCGACGAGCGATGATGGTGACTGCGGCTCCGCGACCGGTCCTTGGACCTCCTCCTGGACCGGGACCGTGAGCGGCGCGGAGCCGAGTGCCGAAGCTCGAGAAGCTTACTGGACCGCTCCCGCCTAGCCTACGAGGTCAAGGCCTGACAATCGGGGCACGACTCCGCGTCGTGGTCGGCCCCCAGGCAGTAAAGGCACCGGCGATGGTGGTCCATCACCGACATCAGTCGATGACAGGGGAGCATTGGAAACACTTACCTGACACCGCAACAACTCCCTGGCACATCTCTCGTGGGACGGCAACGCTGTTGGTCTCCCCCGCCGCCATCATTCCGCTGGCCGCTGTGGGGGGAGACTACAGCTCCCAGAGTCCTTGGCGCCACTTCCTGGTTCCGCAGAGCAGCGCGCCCGGAGGCGCATAAATTGGAGAGGCTCCCTCGGTGGAGCGGGGGCATTGGAAACACTTACCTGACGCCGCAACAACTCCCTAGCACATCTCTCGTGGGACGGCAACGCTGTTGGTCTCCCCCGCCGCCATCATCCCGCTGGCCGCTGTGGGGGGAGACTACAGCTCCCAGAGTCCTTGGCGCCACTTCCTGGTTCCGCAGAGCAGCGCGCCCGGAGGCGCATAAATTGGAGAGGCTCCCTCGGTGGAGCGGGGGCATTGGAAACACTTACCTGACGCCGCAACAACTCCCTGGCACATCTCTCGTGGGACGGCAACGCTGTTGGTCTCCCCCGCCGCCATCATTCCGCTGGCCGCTGTGGGGGGAGACTACAGCTCCCAGAGTCCTTGGCGCCACTTCCTGGTTCCGCAGAGCAGCGCGCCCGGAGGCGCATAAATTGGAGAGGCTCCCTCCGCGTCGCGGGACGCGCGCGGGCGGGCGCCGGGCTAAGCCCGGGCAAAGGGCGGGCCGTTAGGAGGCCGGAAGAGGTCGGGTTGGGCCACCCCCCTTGATTGCATGGAAGATGCTTGATCTGCAAGTAAAATTGTTTTAATGGACCTTGTCAGTCACAAGCTATTATTGATTGTACAACGAGACTGCTAATACATAGGCCATATCTCGTAGTGTAGTAGTCGCTCTCATTCATAAGATAGCAAATTTATTGCAACATTTATTTTCCTTGCATTAGTTGTTATCCTGCCCCTTTAGTGATCCTCCTGTTTTGCTGATTATATTTGTAATTATCTATTATTGCGACTTGTGTCCTGCTATGGCAAAGGCCAAAATCACAATGGACAATTACTTGGTTAAAAGGGTTAATATGATCAACAGTGAAAGACGGAAATCGCTAGGGAAGGAGCCCCTTGCAGATAATATAGAGTCATCCATAGATGGTAATGTACACACTCTTGCCATAGTGGATCCTTTAACCGAAGCTCCCTTATTGGAAAATTCGATTCATCCTATTGTGGATAATGACGTTGACACCTTAAGCCAAGGTTTATTGGAGTCCCCAAGAGAATCTGAATGTTTTCCATCTCCCCCGAAAAGAGCGGTTAGGAAATGCAGAAAGCCCCAACCTAAGAAGGGAAGTGTGTTTCATAAGTCGCTGTCAGACCAACATTGGAGAAACACTGTGGCTCATGCTAAAACACAGACCCTTAATGAGGTTGAGAATTCTGTTCTCTTGGGGGTTATAGCCAAAATCTTTGAGGAAAAATTAACGCTTATGATTAAGCTTCTTGTAGAAAAAATTGAAATCTTATCAACTGAGGTATTGAGGCTGGGTTGTCTCTTGGATGAAATGAAACAGCCTATTATTTTGTCTAAGGCACCAATACAACCCATTCATACTGTCCCGCTACTTACACCGAAGGGTGGGATCCCTATTGGTTCTACGCGAGCATTACCACCAGTTGCTAGTGGTATTCGAACCAATACGGACCAACCTAATAATAAGGGGCCCAGAGCTGTAGTACAAAAATTACATTGCGTCAACCTTCCACCAGCTTGTGAACCTTATGTGGTTGTCTTATCTAATGTTCCTCCAATTGACCCAGTAACCTCTAATTCCGAATATGAAACGCAAGATTCACTTAAGAGGAAATCAGTTGCTTGGTTGAACAAAAACTGTGGCTTTCCTACTAATTTTTCAGAACAAATATTGTCCACTAGACGAGTTTTCTGGTTAGGTAACTCAAGGAAAACATGTAAGGGGGATTGTGTTATAATAAATTTTAGATACCCCCAGCATGTTGCAACCACCCTACTACGGGCAGCTTCCCTTGCATTAGGAGAGAATACTGTTCGTGTACACTCTTTGGGCTACTTTTATAGACATCTAGATAGACCAATAAAATCTACGAATAGGGAAAGACTTACTCGTACTAATAATCCATTAACTTTCGAAATCCCTATGGTGAATAGATATACAGTACTGAGTGAACTAGATGAAAATGATTGACTTACAAAAGCTGATAAAAACATAACCTTAGTCCCATTATTGGTTACTCACCCGAAGGGGACTCTTAAAAGTAGTGAAACCCTTGCTTCGGAAATCATAGTAGCACCGAGGTTTCTAACTATGCCACTAGATGAACAGCCATATTCAGCTGGGATTTTTAGAGATTGGCGGGGAGAGCAAGATGCAGCTGGTTTAGTCATGGCTCTGAAGTCAAATGCAGCACGGCTAGAGACACTAGGTAATAACATCGATGATTATAAAGTGGAAATAGGAAATTCTCCAGCCTCACTTGTGGATGATACTGCTAGTGATGCCATTAGATTAAGGGAATCTCCTCTATGTGTAACTGACAATTCCAATATTAGACTACTATCCTGGAATATCGCTGGCCTCTCCAGGAACTTGAAGGACGTGGTATTGTGCTCATTTATTGAGGAGCATGATATTATCGTCCCTCAAGAAACCTGGATGGTAGAAACCCCCCATAGAGTAGGATATAAAACCTTCAGCTCTAAAGCAACACCATCAAATAGAGGAAGGGCATCGGGGGGGTTGGTCATTTGGGTTAAAGTCACCTTGGAAATAGAGGTTAACCAGCTATCTATCCCCTGCCCTGACCTGTTAGGTCTAAAAATTGTGACTAGTAAGAAAGGAGTCATTTATCTAATAAACATTTATAATAGACCATATCCATCTAACAGGCAGTCAAAGGTGATAGAAATTTTGGATTCCACTTTAGAAGGCCTAGGAGATAATGCTCAGCTTTTAATCTGTGGTGATTTCAATTGCAAATATGAACCTATTCAGGATTTAGAAAGATTGTTTGATGAACAAGATGTTGCTAACGATATCATGCCCCTGGAGGCCTTAAGTTCTGTTAAAAGCTCAATAGCTGCCATACAGATTCTACAGATGACTGTGTCACATGATTTAAAATCATGTAACGGTTGTTTCCCTTCAGATAGTCCATCAGCTCCAACTTATTTTAAGGGAAGCCTTAGGTCACATATTGATTTTGTAATGGCCTCTCGAAATTTATGGAGATCAATAATTGATTTCAAGATTGACTCCAGAACAGAGAGTGATCACTTTCCTCTCCAGTTATGGTTAGATCCTGCTCTCTTCCTATTTAGATCACCTGTAGAAGGCTCATTAAACTCTCCGGTTGGAGAGCTACAGATATCTAATATTAGGCGCGCTATAAAATGGTCTTACATTTTGGGTAAAAAAGAAGCATTGTCCAACATTTATAATAAATTCAATGAAATCATCGGGACACCCCAGATGCCTTTATTAGGCACTCAGGGAGTCCTTGAATTACATTATAAGTTGGTTGACGCTTTATCCCCCCTTCTGAGTAAAGTTTATAAAAAAGAAGGGAATAAAAATATGGATCACTTAGAGTTAGAAAACCAGTGGTATAACCAAGACTGTAGGATTGCAAAATCACGGCTGATCCTTGCAGTAAAAAGTGGGAGCCAAAGTGATATAAAAATGCAAGACTGGCCTATAAAAATATTATGAATCAAGCTAAAAAAGCATGGGATGCTGATCTATGGGAGGCCTTACTGAGTGCAGCTAAGTTACATGATCAAAGTACGTTCTGGAATCTAATTGCCAAGGGAAATAAGAAAGGTAGATCACCCAAGGACATTTTTTTGGATGAATTGACTTGGTGTGATCACTTCTCTAAACTTTATTCTATTAGTAAGGATGATTTGTCCCCTGACAATACAGACATTAATTTTGCTAACAGCATTATTCCATTACATTTTAGCCTAGAAGAAACAAACCAAGCATTATTAGCTGTAAAAATAGGTAAAGCCCCCGGTCCTGATAGAATCCCTGGCGATCTACTGAAACATGACGTGGAAGTGTGGGGACCATACATTAACTTTTTAAGCAATTCAATTGTGGCCGGTACACCAATCCCAGAATCATGGAAAGGGGCAGAAATCATAACAATCTTTAAAAAAGGTGACCGCCATGATCCTAGCAATTACCGTCCAATTAGTTTAATAGACATTTTACAAAAAATCTTTGCCAGACATATTTTAAACAGGATTTTAGATTGGATTGAGGAGACAAAGATACTGACCAAATACCAAGCTGGTTTTAGATCAAAAATTAGCACAGTTGATCAGGTGTTTAGATTTATGTGCATTTGCTGGAAATATATAAATATTAGGAGGGGTAGTCTCTATGTGGCGTTTATGGATCTTAGGGCCGCCTTTGACCTCGTTCCCCGTAAGTTGTTGTGGTCTACATTAAAGAAGTTCCAGGTGAACTACTTAATGAACTTATTAGACTACATACAGGGAACTATGCTAAAATCAGATGGGGAAAGGCTGGTGAATTATCCAAAGCGATCCCTATAGATCGAGGCGTGCGCCAAGGATGCGCATTAGCACCCACATTGTTCTCATTGTATGTTAATGATATTCCAACATTCCTGAGGAATTGCGTCCATGACTCCCCGAAATTAGACGGCGAAATAATTACTTCTTTACTTTTCGCCGACGATACTATCCTTATTTCCCAGACTCCGAGAGGTCTGCAAAATTTGGTTAATTCCTTCCAAAATTATTGTGTGGAAAAGGGTTTAGAAATAAACCCAATGAAAACCAAATATATGGCCATAAACCCAACAAAAACCCCTAGGAAAAACTTGTTTTTAGAGAATCGTACACTGGAACAGGTAGAAAGTTTTAATTATCTGGGTTTGATGTTGGATAACAAATTGACCTGGCGAGGTCAGCTAAATAAAAGTTTATTATCCCTCAAACAAAACTCACTCCCTATCCTAAAGGTGCATGGAGCAAGTTATTCCAAAGCTATTTCTCCAGCACTGGAGGTTTTTAAAGCTAAGGCTCAATCAGCAGCTCTCTACGGTGCCGAGATATGGGGTTACTGTATTACTAACAAATTCGGGACTATTGAAAACAATTTTGTGCGTAGTCTACTTAAAATACCGACTCGTACTCCCGTTGTTCCCCTATTTTTGGACATCAATCTTAAAAGAACAGAGCACTTAGCTACATTAAGACCATTGTTGTATTGGACCAGGGTATGGTCAACCCCAGAGTTGAGGGACTACAAGTCTGGTCTGATTGAACTAATTAAGTTGGATGAGCATCTGAAAACCCCATGGCTGAAGTTCATATGTATGTGGTTTAAGAGACTAGGGCTTTTACATTTTTGGGAGGAGCCCCACAATTTGACCCAGTTTTCTAAAAAACTTCTTAAGGATACTTTTTGGTCTCATATTATTGGTGAATTAATTCTGGGATCTACTATTGGCATACTGTCTCAGAATTTCCTAAATATAAAAGATTCACCTAACTTCGAAGAATTTATGGATGAGATTGCTCCTCCATTGAGTTTGAGTTTGAGTTTAAAAGCACTTTTAAAGCGCACGTATACCGGCGGTTTCTTGGCGCTGTAGCTAGTGGGGACTGAGGGGTAAGAAACAGGGGGAAAGGACTGGGCATTTATTCAAAGGATTTTGTGAAAAGGTAGGTTTTAAGATTTTTACGGAATTGGGGATAGAGGGTGCTGGCACGAAGATGAAGGGGGAGGGAGTTCCAAAGGGTTGGTGCTAGAATGGCAAATTTGGAGCCGCCCCACTTTTTCCTCCGAAAGCGAGGGATGGTGAGGAGGGACTGAGAAGAAGAACGTAGGTCCCTGGAGGGGACATAGGGAACAATCTCAGAGGAGATGAAGGCAGGTGCCAGGTCCGATCGGGCCAGGAAAGTGATTGATGCGAGTTTGAATTGAATTCTGGCCCATACTGGGAGCCAGTGAAGAGATTTTAAAAGTGGGGTGGAGTGGTGGAGTTTGGGAAGGTTGAAGGCTAGGCGGGCCGCCTGGTTTTGGATCTGTTGTAGGCGGCGCATACTGTATGCAGGGATGCCGGCATACAGGGCGTTCCCGTAGTCCAGGCGGGACACCACCATGGCCAGAATAATAAGTTTGAGAGCGGAAAAAGTAAAGAAACGGGACACCTTGCGGATAGTACGTAGTGAGAGAAAAGAGGAAGATACCACAGAGCTAACCTGGGAGTGAAGGGTAAGTTGAGAATTGAGCTTAATGCCTAGTGTTTTGACAGAGGAGGAGGGGACAGGAGGGGAACCAAGAGAGGGAGGCCAGCAAAGGGGGGACCAGGGGCTGGAAGAACCGCCCGTCAATACCAACTCGGTTTTGTCCGGGTTAAGTTTGAGGTGATTGTGGCTCATCCAGTCCCTGATGTGAAACATGACAGTGTGGAGGTTGAGGACAGAAGAAGGAGAGGAAAGATCAAAGACCAGCTGGAGGTCATCCGCGTAATTAAATACGGCGACCTCCATCTGTTGGAGAGAAAAGATAAGTGGGGCGATATATAGATTGAACAAAAGAGGGGAGAGAGATGAACCTTGAGGAACCCCGCACTGGACTTTCCGGAAGTCCGCTGTGAAGTCACCCAGGCGAACAGCCTGGGTGCGGTCGCTCAGGAAGGAGGACAACCAGACCAGGGCAGTCCCATCGATCCCCGCCGCCCTGACACGGGAAAGTAAGATGTTGTGGTCCACCGTGTCAAAGGCGGCTGAGAGGTCGAGGAGCACAAGGGCCTGGTGATGATTAGTGTCCATGCCCTCCCTGAGGGTGTCGAGGACCGACATGACCACGGACTCCGTGGAGTGTGCGGGGCGGAAACCAGCTTGGCGGGGGGCAAGGGCTCCATGTTTCTCCACAAAGGAGCTCAGAGCGCAGGTGACGTGGCGCTCGAGCACCTTAGCTAGAAATGGCAAAAGGGAGATGGGGCGGAAATTGGCAGGGACAGAGGGATCTGCCCCAGGTTTTTTCAGGATGGGCACAATTACCGCAGACTTCATGGAACTAGGAACTATGCCTTGCGCGAGGGAGCTGTTGAGGAGGTGAAGGGGGGGATCTGGACAGGAGACAAAGATGTGGCGGAGGATATGGGCAGGACAAGGATCTAGAGGGGAGCCAGATTTGATCAGAGGCACCAATGAAGTCAGGTTTTCCCGAGTGATAGGGGGAAAGGTGGTTAGTTTGCCTTTGGGAGGGGGACATTGGGGATCAACAAAAGAGGGGGGGGTGGGAGGATGTTGGCCTTGATGGTGATAATTTTCTGGATGAAATAATTATTAAGAGAGAGACAGAGGGCATTTGACGGGGCAGGTTTAAGCGTTGTTCTGTCCGAGAATGCCAGATTGTGAACGATGGAAAAGATCTCCTTGGACTGGTTCTCCGCTGCTAAGATTTTGGAGGAAAAATAAGCTGTTTTGGCCTCCAGGATGCTTTGTTTGTACTGGTTAAGGATATTGATATATTCCAGTTTCAAAGTGGGGCAGTAGTTTCTCCTCCAAGCCCGCTCTGCGCGGCGAACAGTAAGTTTGGTGGCTTTAAGTTCTTGGTTAAACCACCGGTTGGCGTCTTTGTCGCGTTTAGAGGTAATGCGCTTGAGCGGGGCAACGGAGTCGCAGCTGCGGGAGAGCCACTGGTCTATAGCATCAGCCTGGGAAACGGTGGTGAGGCCCTGAAGAGGCGGGAGAGAGCCAGCAAGGAGAGAAGAGAGATTCTCAAGGTTGACTCGGCCCCATGATCGGACCCAGATGTTTTTGGGTCGGGGGGGCATAGCTGGGGGGAGGATAGGAAGGAGAAATGAAATCAAATGATGGTCGGACCAAGTGCAAGGGGAGATAGATAAGGATTCCACAGGACAGTTTAGGGACCAGATTTGGTCAAGCTGGTGACCCTTGATGTGAGTGGGGGAGTGAACATGGGGAGTGAAGTTAAGGGAGTGGAGGGTTTCAGAGAAATCCTTAGATGACAGACATTCGGCATGATCGGAAGGCCAAAAATTAAAGTCGCCAAGGAGCAGGATGGAGGAGTTGTTGATTGCAATGGTAGTCAGGACCTCCAAAAAATCTGGGAGAAACTGCACGGGGGACTGAGGAGGACGATAGGTAAGGAAACAGGTAAGAGGAGGGGAGGTGGATACTGTGCGAATCACCAAGAATTCGGTGGTGGCAATGTTAGGTAGAGGGAGAATTTGAAAAGGGAAATCGGTGCGTGCGATGACTGCCACGCCGCCCCCGGCTCTGCCCGAAGGGCGGTCAGCCCTGAGGGCGTAATAGGAGGCAGGAAGAGTGGATAGGAGTGCGGGGAGGGAGTCATCGCAGAACCAGGTCTCAGTTAGAAAAAGGAGATCTGGGGCCTGTAAGTCCAATAGGACCGAGAGTTCGTGCGAGTGGGCAACAGCAGAACGGGTGTTGAGGTAGAGAGCTGTGATAGTTTTAGGGTTTGGCGAAGGAGCAGCCCTACAGGTCGTAGGCGGGGTGTCCAGAATAGGAGGGGGGTGAGAGGGAGAGAGGGAGGCAATGCCGAGAGCAGAGATGCGAGAGCTGGTACTGGTCGTGATGGGCCAGGGGCCCTGGTAGCTGCGAAGTAGGTCCGGGCTATAGATGATAGGTGGGGCAGAGTGTAAGGCCCCTAGTCCCGGCCAGTCGCGGACGGGCGCAGACGGGCTTGCCTTAGGCGCGCCTTCGGCGCGCACTCGTCGCGCCCGCTGCGCTCGTCCGCTGCGCTTCCTGCCAAGACACATATTTATGGTCGTGGGGCGGGGAGTATGAAGGGGGCGTGGCCAACAGAGTGGGCGTGTCTGTGGCGCGCCTCGCGCTCGAGAATGGCGTCTGGAGGTGAGGGGTCGTTGCAGCGAGGAGCGCTGTGAAAGAGAAGCCAAGAAGTGCAGGTAGGGGGGGGGGGGTGATAGGAACACGAAATTACAGTTTTTAAAAGTTTTGTTGTTTTAAAAAACAGGGTTATGCATTCTCCCGGCTTCCGCCTCAGGAGTCCAATAGCTAGTGAAGCGGCTTGCTTCAGCGCTCGCTTATATATACCAGAAGTCGAGGGGGCGTGGCCAACAGAGTGGGCGTGTCTGTGGCGCGCCTCGCGCTCGAGAATGGCGTCTGGAGGTGAGGGGTCGTTGCAGCGAGGAGCGCTGTGAAAGAGAAGCCAAGAAGTGCAGGTAGGGGGGGGGGGGTGATAGGAACACGAAATTACAGTTTTTAAAAGTTTTGTTGTTTTAAAAAACAGGGTTATGCATTCTCCCGGCTTCCGCCTCAGGAGTCCAATAGCTAGTGAAGCGGCTTGCTTCAGCGCTCGCTTATATATACCAGAAGTCGAGGGGGCGTGGCCAACAGAGTGGGCGTGTCTGTGGCGCGCCTCGCGCTCGAGAATGGCGTCTGGAGGTGAGGGGTCGTTGCAGCGAGGAGCGCTGTGAAAGAGAAGCCAAGAAGTGCAGGTAGGGGGGGGGGGGTGATAGGAACACGAAATTACAGTTTTTAAAAGTTTTGTTGTTTTAAAAAACAGGGTTATGCATTCTCCCGGCTTCCGCCTCAGGAGTCCAATAGCTAGTGAAGCGGCTTGCTTCAGCGCTCGCTTATATATACCAGAAGTCGAGGGGGCGTGGCCAACAGAGTGGGCGTGTCTGTGGCGCGCCTCGCGCTCGAGAATGGCGTCTGGAGGTGAGGGGTCGTTGCAGCGAGGAGCGCTGTGAAAGAGAAGCCAAGAAGTGCAGGTAGGGGGGGGGGTGATAGGAACACGAAATTACAGTTTTTAAAAGTTTTGTTGTTTTAAAAAACAGGGTTATGCATTCTCCCGGCTTCCGCCTCAGGAGTCCAATAGCTAGTGAAGCGGCTTGCTTCAGCGCTCGCTTATATATACCAGAAGTCGAGGGGGCGTGGCCAACAGAGTGGGCGTGTCTGTGGCGCGCCTCGCGCTCGAGAATGGCGTCTGGAGGTGAGGGGTCGTTGCAGCGAGGAGCGCTGTGAAAGAGAAGCCAAGAAGTGCAGGTAGGGGGGGGGGGTGATAGGAACACGAAATTACAGTTTTTAAAAGTTTTGTTGTTTTAAAAAACAGGGTTATGCATTCTCCCGGCTTCCGCCTCAGGAGTCCAACATGCTCCATTAGCAAAATCACTTTATCTAGAATTCAGGTATGGGGTTTTATTGATAAATACCTACACATGTAGGTGGGCTGGGGAAAATGGTTCGGATGCTTGTACTATGTGTTCTCTTGGGGCTAGGGAAGACCTTGCCCACATACTTTTCTTTTGTCCAGCCTATATGAAACCGAGGATTTGCTGGATTAAACCTCTTTGTAAAAATATGGGGGTCAAGTCATATAAAGTAGCGGAGCGCATATTAAAATCTAACACCTCTCAATTGATGGTGTTTGGTATAAGCAGATTTCTATTTAATGTATATATCATTAGGAAACGCTCTGGTCACAAACTGTAATAACTGAGGGATGGAATTATGAATTACCCTTGCTCTACAGTTTTATTCTATCAAGTCTTCCTCAGTTTTATAGTATTATTCATTTTAAAAATTCTGGCTTTTAATTAAATTAAATTTCTTATTTATATCTTAATTGGTATTGCTTGATCATGGAGACATAATCACCATTTGTCTATTGTTTGTATTTGTATATTATGGCTTTGTATGTAATTGTTTTGTTTATGTATATTGGCTTTTATGGCTATATAGCCGAAATAAAGTATTGACTGACTGACTGACTGACAGGAGTCACAGGCTTTAAACCCGGGCATCCTACCGGCACCAGAGTGGAGTCGACAGAAGACAAAAAAGAGTCAAAAAAGTTTAGTCAAAAATTGACTAAGGGGTAAGCTCTTCCCGGATCGGCGCTGTCTAGCGTGGAAAAAAGAAGAACTTACGTCAGCGCGCGAGGGCGGCGTCTAAGTACTCCGACGACGTCATTCCGGCGCACGACGCCAACGAGGGAAGCGGAGTGGCAGATGACGCCTAGCGACGCGCAAGGGGTATTGCTACAAAAATCTTTCCGGGTCCAGCCTGATGCCTGGGGATATTCTAAGGTGAGGAATCTAACTAACGTGTTTCTTTCAGATCCTGATACATCTGTCTCCGATCATACGAGAATATATTAAATTTGGCCTCTTCTCTGGACTCCTCATTAATTGGGAAAAATCGGTATTATTCTATTGACACTGATTACAACTCAGCCGCAGCTTGAATATCCATTAGTCTGGTCCTCGGACCCGGTTAAATATCTTGGGGTCTGGGTACATCGTGACTCTGTCACAGTGATAAAGGAAAACTATGGTCCAGCCTATAGCACTCTGGTGCAGCGGGTCGACAGGTGGTCCCAGCTCCCGTTGTCCTTTGCAGACTGGATTGCAGTCATTAAAATGATTATCCTCCCGCGATTTCTATACTTGTTCTGCAACATTCCAATTAAAATTACTAAGCAATTTTTTAAAACAGTTCAAAAACAGCTATTGCAATTGGTGTGGGGGGTAAACAGCCTAGAATAAGTTGGCACACCTTGTCGCTCGGATATGATAAAGGGGGATTTGCTGCTCCTGACTTGTATGTCTACTATTTGTGTGCACAGGCGCAATACGCCTACTATTGGTTCCAAACACATGATTATATTCCGCACTTGGCGGTAGAGGACGGCGATGCGCACCCCGTGCCACTGGGGGGCATCCTGACGCACACTCATCGAAATACGCCTAGATCTGAAATCAACACCATTGATACCACTATCGCGGCCTGGCAGACGATAGGCAAGTGCGCGCATAAACTCCCTCTGTATGCTCCTGCGTTGCCCCCAGCTGGTCACGCAGCCTTGTCTATCGCATGGGAAAAAGGGCCTCTAACGACTTTAAATGAGGTTGGCATCACACACATGGGAGATTTATTCCAGGAGGGCAGTTATGTTACCGAAGAGGACTTAGCATATATCCAGAACCCTACATTCCTATTCCAATACACCTGTCACCGCCTAAAGCGTGCGTTGAGGGATCATTACCCTGACTTTCCAGCCGAACCTGCTGCACTTCTATCACTCCAACTCCTGCTGGTAGCCCCATCCAAGAAGAAGGTAGTTACCAAATTATACAAGGGGGTGCAGGCTGAAATGATTTCTGGGCCGGATCTCAGTCTAGAGCGATGGAACACATTCATAGCCCCTCAGATGAAAGAATGGGAACAAATTTGCAGGTTAACGGGCCGCTTTACACCAAATGGTAACTTGCGTATAATCCATTTTAAATTTATCCACCAGATGTATCATACCCCTGTCAAATTGTATAAAATGGGCCTCAGAGATTCTGATAAATGTAAGCACTGTGGCTCAGGGAATGCTGATTTTATCCACCTCGCCTGGCAGTGTGCCCCAGTCTTTCACTTTTGGGAGAGTGTTATTGCCCGCCTACATGCTATGACAGGTATTGCTTTGGGAGGCACGCCTCTGGAATGCCTCCTTGGCTTTGTTCCTCAGGCCAAGGCCAGTGTGGGCAAGTTTGTTAGAGTGGTACTTCTGCTCGCCAAGAGGCGGATCATGTTTACCTGGGACAGTAAGTTTGGCCCGAAGTTTGCCGACTGGATGAAAGAGTTGATATACTGCCGTGAGCAATTAGACTTATATGCAGAGGAACTGCCGATCACATCTAGGGCCAAAGGACATTTGGACCCCTCTCAGGGAATATTTGCTAAGCCAGACTCCTGCTGACAATGTGTAGTGTTGGCGGCCGATCTATGCTGTTGTGTCATCGCCTGCGACAAATGTACTGTTATTGCGCCACCGATGTGTGATTGCATCACCATGCTTATTGTGGTTTCTGATCGCTACTGTGCCCTTTTTCTTTCGCAATGTTTTTTTTGGGATTTTTTTTTGTTTTTTGTGTTACTGTTTCCTAATGGTTTTAGAGTATAATGATTCTGATGCCAATACGCTGTATGGTACTGAAAACCTTAATAAACAAATAAAAAATTACAATTTTAAAAAATCAGCATACCCAGAGTTATTACCAGACCTAACCAAAGTAGAAAGAAGAATATTCCCAAAACAATCCATACTTCAATCCATGGTAAAACCAGATAAGTTTTTTCCAGTTGCTTGTTCTTTGAAAGTTCTTTGTACTGGTGTCGTTTTAGGCTCACTGGGATCCTCAGAAAACGTATCAAAGTTCATGAAATAGCCAGAAGCAGTTCTGTCAATGGTTAGAATTGCATCCGTATTTGATGAAATTGCTGGAACCAGTTGATCACTTGTTACTTCGTTGTAAACAGGTGTATCTGGACAAACTGTTATTTGGGTTTCAAGAGGTACAAGGTCCATAGCATTGTTGCTTAGTCCTCTATTTCTTACTGTTGAATCTTCAAAGGAGATGAGCCACTCGGTTTGAACCTCTTGGATTGTAGCTAGAGGAGTGCGTCTGCTACATTGGTGGAGTCCACTTGGCCTACTGTTCAGTATCGGCCCCATAGTGTGAGTTGAACAGGGCGATGGACACAAATCTTTTCTCCTTTTTACCAGCAAGGGGCGGCAAAAGTACTGTTCTTGATCTGTGGATTGCTAGGACAGGTACTGGTGGTCTGTATGAAGGCCCAAATTCCTTCGTATCCGCGATCTTTTCTCTAACTAGATCCCCAAGCTTTGGGATACAGACAGGCCTTGCTGGGACAGCCGGATTTTTCTCAGTGGTGGTTGGCTTCAGGACCACGTTGCTTTGTTGCGTTCTTAGTTCATTTAAGTCCTGTAAAACAGCCAAACGATCTTTGATATCAAATTGTTTGTTTTCCACCACTGTGCCTTTCATATTTAAGTCCAGAACCAACATTCTACTCCCAAACAGGACCTCATACGGAGTGACACCCCCTAGAGAACTTCTTGGCAAGTTGTTTATTGCGCGCTGGACCCCATATAAATGTTTGACCCACCCATCACCCGAACTAATACCGTAGCTGTTATAGACTGCTTTATGTCCCGGTTTTTTCTTTCCACAACAGAATTTCCCTCAGGATGGAATGGAGAAGAATACCGCAATGCTACGCCCAAACTGGCCATGGCTTCTTTTTAAGCCCTAGAGCTAAACGCAGGACCCTGGTCAGAATGTAGTGTGCTTATTGCGTATGTGCCGATAAAGACTCTCAAATCTTTTATAACAGTTTGAGCGTCAGCCGAGCGCTGAGGGCACTTCCATAGGAACCTAGAATTAGTGTTTCTGGGATTGCATTTGTCCATGAGGCCGCAAATATATGGTTAGTCTGATGCTATCTAACAATGGTGTTTGAACTGGGCTGGCTACATTGTAGTCAGGTGTCTGGTGGCGTTCTGTACTGCGATCTCTATGGCATGCTATACAGTTTTTAATGAAGATGTGAATGAGAGTATAAATCCCTGGCCACCAGTACATCTCTTTTAACTCTAAAACTGTCTTTGAGATCCCCTGCGCTTCGTAAATCAAAGCTGCTCTACGTTCCCTATTTGGAATTACTCTATCCCCCACTCCAGGGATTCGAGCAAACGAAACGCCATTCGCATCAAATATATTTGAGTGGAAACTTCTTAGGTAATGCCACACCGCTGCCTTTGCTTGATGCATTGACAGCCAGCATTATTTCGCGGTCTATTTTCGTTTTTGAACGAGTGATTGCAGCTACGGAAGCCGTTTCACCAGCCAATGAATTCCCTTCAACGTGAACGCCATCACGTTGGTGACTCAGCGTGTGTATCACGATAGTGTTCTGTAGTCCGTTTCGCAACTGAACTACTTGTTCCCAAAGCAATTTGTGCTTGATTGTGCCACCTTTTGCATCTTTGAAACCATTGTGAATCCAATTCTGTTAATATTCATTGTAAGATTGAACACAGTAAAAAGAATCACACACTATCAGTGTGGGGAATTCGCGATCTGTATTTTGAAGTGCCATATTAAATGCTTGTAGTTCAGCTCGCTGAGCTGTACAATCTCCTAGAGATTGTGTTTTTGGGACCATTGGTCTGAATTTGCCATCTCGCATGCGACCTTTAACGATAGCACACGCTGCACTGTAAGCTTGTTTACTCCCCGTAGCGGGCTGTGCAGATCCGTGTCAGACATCGGCGCTAACTGAAGCGCTTGCCGGGATTCCGCCGCTCCAAGCATCGCTCTGGAGGTTATGGGTATGAAAACTACAATACCCATAACCCCTAGTGAGCTTGCGGAAACACTTCCTGAGGCGGTTACAAAAGCCTCGTTCACGGAAGGCCAGGAGCTTGTCAATCAAGTCCTGCCTGGCGTTCGGCGAGGTAACGGACCTCGCGCTGAGCGCATCCCGGCATTATTCAGTCCAGAGAGCAGTTTAGAGGCTCGGAGACGATCGAGCCCGCGACGACGTGACCTGCGCTCAAAGGCGCGTTTTCGGAACCCTAAAGTGACTTTGCGCGCATCACCAAGACGGAGGAAAGTGTCTGGAGACTCAACCAGCGCCTCCTTCCGGCTACCAGGCTCTAAGCACCGAATCACCGCGTAGGTGATTATTGTAACGCGGAAACCATTCGCAGCGCTACCACGAGCACCTTCCTTGCGACTCCCCTGGAGGGACTGGAGATTCCTCACGCACCCCTGCCACCCTTCCCCGCGCTTGGAGCCGCCTGAAAGGCTCGGAGTGCGCCCCTGCGAAGGAGAAACAGCAACGTCCACCCTGTCGTCCAGTACCTGTGCTTGGAGCCGCTTGAAAGGCTCGGAGAGCGACACCCTCGACTGCAGCTTGACTACCTCTGCAGTCAAAGGACTCTGGCACCATCACCCACTTCAGATAAGTACCCGCGTAGGAGGTATCATGAGTACCTGCCTTCCAGTACTAACTATTTGTGTGAGGCTGCACTATGAGAGACGGATGCTGCATTTCAGTGAGTGCTCTGAGCTTTAACCCTATGTGCCTGTCTTTGCTTCTATCTCACGTGTCTCTCTAAAGGGAACACTACAACACAGCGTGTTCTTTCTTTTCCTACAGGGACACAGGAGTAGGCTTCCTGAGTGAAGGTGCCACCCGTGGGGGGGGAGGGGGGGAGTCGTACAGTCGCCTCTTCCCGTTCCTTCTCCCTGTTTTCTTTTTCCCCTTTTTTCCCCGGTGGTGGTGTTGCTTGTGGAGTGGCACATACATACTCTTAAGTAATACCGTCGTGGGGAAGAGGGCCAGAGTCCTGCCCGTCTGCGCCCGTCAGCGTCTCGGAAGCTCCGGAGAGAGGGTGGACTCTGGTCCGGCCAGCCTCAGCCGAGGATGATTTGCTACTCCTCGGCGACGCTGCGCGCCCTACAGACATTCTCTTGCTCCTGTCGCTCTGTGTTTCCGGGCCGTGTTAAGGGCAAAAGGCGTTGCCCGGGCTGTGGCTGGTCCCCTTTGTGGACTTCGGTCACCGGTTGCCGACCAGCCGCGGCTCGTGTTAAACATCTCTGCCTGCTGCTCAACACGAGGTCAGTAGGTAGCCATGCCCTATACATTTATGATCTTCTTGTCAGGGAAAATCCATTATGTCTGCTACTGACTGAAACCTGGCTAGGCGAGGCATCTAATCCGGACATCTTCTCTGCCATCCCTTCGGCGTATAATATCTTTCGGCAGGACAGAGTGAAGGGTCGGGGTGGTGGGGTTGCTGTGGTGGTGAAGAAGAGCGTGTCTTGTTCTGTGCTCCCCCAGATTTCTATCGGGGGTTCTGAGTCCCTTGCTTTCACGCTCAGATTGTCTTCATCCCAAGCCGTGAAGGGGTTATTGGTTTATAGGCCTCCTGGTCCCATGGGCTCCTTTTTGGAGGACCTGCAGATTGCTATTTCTGATCTGGCGCTGTCCACACAGCATTGTGTGGTGGCAGGCGATTTCAATTGCCACCTCGATGTGGCGGGGGATGCGGACTCAATTAAACTGCTGGATATTACATCCTCGATGGGCCTTGTACCTTTTGTGGTTGGTCCTACACATGAGAAAGGGCATACCCTGGACCAAGTGTTTTCGTCGGTCCCGATTGCGGATATTGAGACCCTGCCTGTGCTCTGGACGGATCACAGGTTGATCAGGTTCTCCGTGGTGGAGAACGGGCGAACGTACAGTGGTGCCCCCATACTGCCCAGAACAGTTTCGAGAGCGCTGCATAGAGTAACGCCCGATATGTTGGAGCAGGCGCTTGTGAATCATCCTTGCCCCTTTTCGGGCGCTCTGGAACAGGACACTGAGGCTCTGCAGCTTTGGCTGACTGAAAGGCTAAACGATCTTGCCCCTGGAACGGCCCCCCGGTCCACGGCAATCCGGCGATCTGCGCCGTGGTTTACGGAGGGGTTGCGATTGGCGCGCAGTCAATGTAAGGTTGCCGAACGGGCCTGGCGCCGTCAGTATGACGAGAAGGCCAAATCCACCTATAGGCTGGCTATGAAGGCGTATCATCGGGATATCCTGTGTGCTAAGAAGGATTATCTCGCTAGGAGGATTGAGGAGTCGGGGAACTACTGTAAGGAGATCTTCACGGTTGTGAAGGAGTTCACGACCCCCAGTTCCAACCTACCCCTATCAGTCTCACCTGACCTGTGGGCGCGTGATCTGGCCAGTTTTTTCACTGACAAGATTAAGGCGATTCAGGCTTCTTTCTTGGACAGGCCGAAGGAGGGGTGTTGCGGCCCTAGGGCCGGGTGCGGTCCACCGCCCATATTTGCCACTGCACTATCGGTTTTTCCATCTGTTTCCAGTGATGCGTCCCTGGTGCTGCTGGCCGGCCTGAAATCAGGCTCGCCGTTAGACCCCTGCCCTGCCAAATTTTTGGCTAGGATGGCAGCGGTGGTGAATCCACTGGTTAATCCTCTTATTAATGCCTCTTTGAGGGAAGGGAGTGTCCCACGCACCTGGAAAAGGGCGATGGTGATCCCCCTCCTGAAAAAGCCCGGTTTGGATACTGAGGTCCTGGCCAATTACAGGCCTATTTCTCTTCTTCTGGCTCTGGCGAAGATCACAGAAAAACATGTGCATGGCATCTTGTCAGGTTTTCTCGAAACCAATAATCTTCTGCACCCATCCCAATCTGGGTTCCGCCCTAATTTGAGTACGGAAACGGCTCTGTTGGAGGTCTCGGAGGTCATTCGCGAGACTCTGGATATTGGAGGTAAGGCCATGCTTGTCATGCTGGACCTGTCAGCGGCCTTTGACACCGTCCCCCACGTGGCGCTCCTCGCCAGGCTCCATGCCATCGGCCTCAGGGGGACGGTGCTCAAATGGTTTACATCTTTTCTTGAGGGCCGCCGCCAGACGATTTGGGTTTCCCAGAGCGCCGCCGAGATGCCGCCATTGGGAGTCGGAGTTCCACAGGGTTCTGTGTTAAGCCCGACATTGTTTAACATCTTCAGGTCTCCCCTGGCGGCCTTGGTGGAGGCTCATGGGGCCCAGATCGTGTCCTACGCAGATGACACGCAGCTCCTCTTCACTTGCGGGAAAGATCAGGCATTTGATGGAGAGAGCATTCGGGGGTGCCTGGGGATGGTCTTCGACTGGTTCCAACAGAATAGCCTGAAGGCCAATTCCAGTAAGTCGGAGGTCCTATTCTTCGGCTGTGCCACTGACCCGGAGTGGCAGGATTGGTGGCCGCCGGATATGTGTCCTCCTGCACAGTCATCGCTGGTTGCCAAAAACTTGGGAGTTAAGCTGGACAATAAACTTTTGCTGAGAGCACATGTTCTTGGTTTGGCTGGCTCCTGTTTTGGCATTCTGAAGATGCTCCGCAAGTTTTTACCATTACTTTCTGTGGAGCACAGGCGGATTACTGTGCAAGCTTTGATTGGATCCAGGCTGGATTATGCGAATGCCCTTTTCCTTGGTCTCCCGGATTATTTGGTACAGCGCCTGCAGGTGGCCCAGAACTCTGCTGCTCGTGCCATTTTTGGCCTTCATAGGCGAGCGCGAGCATCTGGGCTGCTGCAGACGCTCCACTGGCTCCCTATCCGGAAGCGGATTATGTTTAAATCCTTGACGCTGATGCACAAAGCACTCTTTCGCACTGGTGCAAGATATTTGCAACGGAGGTTGTCTTTTTACCGTCCAGCCCGTTCACTGCGGTCAGATTCTCTCTTTCTGGCCGTGGTGCCACGGGTTAGGAAGGCGCGCACTGGGGGGCGCTCTTTTAGCTTTAAGGCGCCCCAGCTTTGGAATTCGCTTCCGCTGGCTTTACGCAGCTCTGCTAATTTGCTGCAGTTTAGAAAGAGCTTGAAGACCTGGCTTTTCAACCTTTAGGTTTCTCTCTCTCCCCTGTTGCCTTGTGCTCTGCTGTTTGTTTGTTTTGCTGTGTTACACTGAGCTGCCTGTGGAAAGCGCCGGGACACTCCTCTGGAGTAGCTGTGCGCTAAATAAACACACTATAACATAACATAACATAACGAGGGCAACTAGCTCCAAGGATCGCTCCTGCTGTATCCGGCTTCTCAGGTTAGTGAGCAACCTGTCTGCACCCTGACAGATTGACAAGCCCACGGATAATTACAGCCTGAGCGATGGATACCGATACAGTACTTGCCACGGTGTTAGAAACTTTAACTGCATTAAGAGCAGAGGTGGAGGCTTTCAGGGGGGAGAACCTGGAGCTTAGGAATGAGATGGGCACCATGAGAAGAGAGGTGGCTTGCCTGTCTCGTCAGACCCCGGCAGGGACAAAGGGGGGCTCCTATATAAAAGAATGGACCCTACCTCCTCCTTTGAAATCACAGACACCCGTAGTGGGGTGGGGAACACAGGCTTCTGGGGGGGTCCACCAAGCACCGGGATCTTCCCGCATTCGTCTTCCTCTACACCCGGCCACTCCAGCCCTACACCGATTCAGGTCATCCAGCCCATGCAGTTACCCCTTGCCCCTCCTGAACGGTTCTTCGGGGATCCAAAGAAGTATGGCATCTTTATGGGACAATGTAGACTCCATTTCCTGTGCAAACCGACTGTGTTCCCTAACGATCAAGCCAAAACGGCCTTTGTGATGTCATACTTAGGAGGTAATGCTGCTAGCTGGTCCTTCCCCCTGATCGAACGAGACGACCCCGTTCTGTATAACTTTCCGGCCTTCTGTGTTGAGATGAGCAGGCTGTTTGATCACAAGGCGCATCAGTTGTCCCTGGATAAGGAACTTCTTTCCCTTAAACAAGGATCACAGGACCTGCTTACCTACATTACCTCTTTTAACAGGCTCCTGGTGGAAACTGACTGGCCGATGGAGAAAAGAACATCATTGTTCTACCAGGGGTTGAGAAGCGAACTCAAGGACGTGCTAGCCCAGGTGGTGCAAATGCCGGCTACGTGTGATGAGTTAATCGACCTAACAGTGCAATTGGACCATCGGCTTCAAGAGCGAAAAGGGGACAAGAACCGAAGCGACATCAGGTTCCTTCCTCTGCGTTCACGACTGGCACAAGATGAGCGGCCATCCCCCAACGATGGGACCGAGCCTATGCAAATCGGCAGAATCAGAGGGCCCCTTAGTCAAGCCGAAAAGGAAAAAAGGAGAAATCTGAAACTCTGCTTGTATTGCGGGAAACCGGGCCACTTTATCAAAGACTGCAGATGCAGACCAAAGAATGCGAATCCTGGAAGCCCCGGGTTCAAGACTCTATCCGTGGTAGATCATACGACCGAGGACCAGGGAAACTGACGAGCCCAAATAAGATGGAGACCACTTGTTTGAGGCCTAGAGGTAAAGAGGTCTTCCCGGCTGCGGCCAACACAATACAACCCTCAGTAGCCCACATGAATGTGTGCGTCTTGTTGGACTTGCCTAACGATATATCTGTGGTCGTCCACGCCCTACTGGATTCCGGAGCCACAGGCAACTTTATAGATCAGCAGTATGCCAGAGAACTGGGCATCCCTTGTGACCAAAAGGAGACCCCAGAGACGGTGAAGGCAGAAGACGGCACGGCTCTGACATCGGGCCCGGCGCGTTATCAGACAAGGCCCATATTGATGCAAGTTGGGATCAACCACTTCGAATACATACGGTTTGATCTGATTGATGCCCCCCACTTCAAGCTCATACTAGGAATGGCTTGGCTAACGCTCCACGACCCTTGGGTGCGGTGGGCAGCACGCACCGTTTCCATGAACTCGTCCTTCTGCCAAGAGCACTGCACCGCTGAGAAGGTCAGACCTTCACCCCATGGGGATAGTTCGGCGGGCCTACTCGCTAGCGCCTGCAGTACGCAGTTCGTGTGTTCTGCTTCAGAGTTACCGATCGTTTATGAGCAATTCAGGGCTGTTTTCGATACACAAGAGGCGAGAAGACTACCCCCACATAGGGACTATGACTGCATAATTGACCTGAAGGCAGGAGCCAGCATACCCTGCAGCAGGATATATGCCCTCAAGGAGGCCGAAACTACCTACCTCCAGCGCTACCTTGAAGAAATGCTTTCCTCCGGGTTTATACGCCCTTCCTCTTCTCCTGCCTCCTCTCCGATCTTTTTCATACCGAAGAAAGAGGGCGGCTTAAGGGCCTGCATAGACTACAGGGCGATTAATAAAGTCACAATAAAGAACAGATATACCCTGCCTTTGATCCCTGTTCTTTTGGACCAATTGAAAACAGCTAAAGGGTTCACCAAACTGGACCTTCGGGCGCCTATCACTTGGTGCGGGTACGACGAGGAGATGAGTGGAAGACAGCCTTCAGAACCAAGTTCGGGTTGTTCGAATATAGGGTTATGCCCTTTGGACTTTGCAACGCCCCGCCGGGTTCCAATTCTTCATGGATGAAGTACTGAGGGGTCTCTTGGATGTATCATGCATCGTGTACATTGACGATATATTGGTGTACTCCACATCCATGGAAGAACATGTGAAACACGTTTCTGCGGTGCTGGAGCGCCTACAGAAGTATGCACTCTACGCCAAACTAGAGAAGTGCCTGTTCCACGTCTCGGAGGTGGAGTTTTTGGGATACGTTATAGGCCCAGACGGGTTGTGTATGGATGACAAGAAAATACGAGCTATTACCCAGTGGGAATCGCCTACCAGTGTAAAGACCCTGCAAAGCTTCCTGGGCTTCGCAGAATTCTATTGCCGCTTCATAAAGAACTTTTCTGGCATTATACAACCTTTTACGCTCCTCCTTCGGAAGGGAGCAGCTTTTCAATGGACCGCCTCAGCGGAAAAGGCCTTCCAGACCTTAAAATCCTGCTTCACAACGGCCCCCGTGCTAAGACACCCCGACGCCACCCGTCCGTTTGTGGTAGAAACAGACGCATCCCATTACGCAATAGGGGGGATCTTATCACAGTGACACCCCGAGACAGGGAAAATGCATCCCGTTGCCTTCTTTTCCAAAAAACTGTCTCCCTGTGAGGTGAACTACAGCATAATGGATAAGGAGCTTCTAGCCATAAAAAGAGGGTGTGAAGAATGGAGACATCACCTACTAGGAGCGAGACATACAGTGGAGATTTACACAGACCATCTGAACCTGTTGTTCTTGAAGACCGCCAGAGCCCTAACCCCCAGACAGCTACGTTGGTCGTTGTTCTTCTTTGATTACGACTTCGTAATCCAGTATCGCCCCGGGCCACAAAACGGAAAGGCCGATGCTCTGTCCCGGCCGCAGCTCACCCTCGATACATGCCCCGTGCCAGTTGCAGACAGCCCCCTCATTCTGGAGTCCGCTTCGTTCCCGGATGGGCAGACGGCGGCCGCAACAACGCACGACTTCTTGGAAGACGCAAGAAACCCAACCTCGGTAACAGAGGAGCTAGCCTGGGTAGCTGAAGATCCGCAACGCCGGTCATCCATGCAGCGTCTTTTGTATCAGGACAAACGGTTGTATCTGCCGACCACTTCCCTACAACAGCAAGCCTTGCGGTGGGTGCACGACTACACGTTAGGAGGTCATCTGGGAGTGCACAAAACCACCCAGGCGATGAAGCGCCACTTCTGGTGGGCCACATTACCTGCAGACACCGCGGCCTATGTAGCGGAGTGTGCCATATGCACTCAAGGAAAGGCTCAACACAAACGACCAAGCAGACTGCTCCAACCTATTCCAATCCCTCCGGCTCCGTGGCATACCCTGTCTATGGATTTTATAGTAGACATGCACCCCAGCTTGGGAATGAATACCATTTTGGTTGTCATAGACCATCTGACAAAGATGGGCCACTTCATTGCCATGGAGAAACTCTCCTCTGCTGCAGGCCTGGCCCAAACGTTCCTACAACATGTGGTGCGTAGTCATGGAATCCCAGCGGTTCTCATTACCGATAGGGGAACGCAATTTACATCACGTTTCTGGAGAGCTCTGTGTACCGTGATGAAAGTGGAAGCCCGTCTCTCCACTAGCTACCACCCACAAACGGACGGCAAGACGGAAAGGTTGAACCAGACTTTGGAGCAATACCTCAGGTGTTTCACTTTGCTCCATGAGGAGGAGTGGAGTACGCTTCTATGGATGGCAGAGTTTGCCTACAATAACGCCGAACACTCCTCGCTGGGATGTTCCCCCTTCTTTTGTTTAACGGGATACAATCCAAACATGTTACCCTTTGAGTGGCCTGTGCAAACCAAACACCCTACTATCCAAGAACACCACTCGCACTTGAGGAGGGTATTGCAGGCAGCAAGAAGACAACTGAAAATAGCACAAGAAAGAGACAAACACTACACGGACAAAAGGCGATCCCCTGAGCCTACCTACAGCGTAGGAGATAGAGTTTGGTTGGATACAAAACACCTGAGACTAAAGGGAAACACGCGCCTGAAACCAAAATGCGTGGGTCCCTATCCCATTGTGAAAGTGGTGAACCCCATAGCCATGAAACTATCACTCCCATCTTCATGGCACATACACCCTGTGTTCCACGTCTCTCTGTTACGACCATGTCTCCCTCTTACTAGATTCCCCCCGAAACCTCAGCCCGTGGTTATGGATGGCGGGGAGGAGTATGAAGTCAGAGGAGTGCTCGATTCAAAATGTATTAGGGGTGGACTACATTATCTGATCAACTGGAAAGGGTATGGTCCCGAGGAGAGGTCATGGGAGCTCGTGGCCAATCTGCATTGTCCTCGTTTGCTCCGCCGCTTCCACGCGGCTCATCCAACGAAACCCGGAGGACCGTCGAGGCGCCGGCCCATACCAGGGGGTTCTGTCAGACATCGGCGCTAACTGAAGTGCTTGCCGGGATTCCGCCGCTCCAAGCATCGCTCTGGAGGTTATGGGTATAAAAACTACAATACCCATAACCCCTAGCGAGCTCGCGGAAACACTTCCTGAGGCGGTTACAAAAGCCTCGTTCACGGAAGGCCAGGGGCTTGTCAATCAAGTCCTGCCTGGAGTTCGGCGAGGTAACGGACCTCGCGCTGACCGCATCCCGGCATTATTCAGTCCAGAGAGCAGTTTAGAGGCTCGGAGACGATCGAGCCCACGACGATGTGACCTGCGCTCAAAGGCGTGTCTTCGGAACCCTAAAGTGACTTTGCGCGCATCACCAAGACGGTGGAAAGTGCCTGGAGACTCAACCAGCGCCTCCTTCCAGCTACCAGGCTCTAAGCACCGAATCACCGCGTAGGTGATTATTGTAACGCGGAAACCATTTGCAGCGCTACCACGAGCACCTTCCTTGCGACTCCCCTGGAGGGACTGGAGGTTCCTCACGCACCCCTGCCACCGGACACCCTTCCCCGCACTTGGAGCCGCCTGAAAGGCTCGGAGAGCGCCCCTGGGAAGGAGAAACAGCAACGTCCACCCTGTCGTCCAGTACCTGCGCTTGGAGACGCTTGAAAGGCTCGGAGAGCGACACCCTCGACTGCAGCTTGACTACCTCTGCAGTCAAAGGACTCTGGCACCATCACCCACTTCAGATAAGTACCCGCGTAGGAGGTATCATGAGTACCTGCCTTCCAGTACTAACTATTTGTGTGAGGCTGCACTATGAGAGACGGATGCAGCATTTCAGTGAGTGTTCTGAGCTTTAACCCTATGTGCCTGTCTTTGCTTCTATCAAACGTGTCTCTCTAAAGGGATCACTTCAACACAGCGTGTTCTTTCTCTTCCTACAGGGACACAGGAGTATGCTTCCTGAGTGAAGGTGCCACCCGTGGGGGGAGAAGTCGTACAGTTGCCTCTTCCCGTTGCTTCTCCCTGTTTTCTTTTTCCCCTTTTTTCCCCGGTGGTGGTGTTGCTTGTGGAGTGGCACATACATACTCTTAAGTAATACCGTCGCGGGGGAGAGGGCAACTAGCTCTAAGGATCGCTCCTGCTGTATCCGGCTTCTCAGGTTAGTGAGCAACCTGTCTGCACCCTGACAATCCGTCAGTATAAACCATAAATTCGTACTGGTCAAGAGGGGGAATGTCAGTAGGCAGAGGACATTCGTGTTCATATTGCAGGAATGCTTGTATTTTTAAATATGGATCAAAAACATATTCAACATCAGTTGCAGCAAGAGAATTAACCCATTGTATCCATCTCGGATGTAAAGCTTTTGCATTTGGAGTGCTAGCCTTTGTAACTGCCTCTAGGGCTGGTACAGGAGTCACAACCATAATGCGTTTCCCCTGTGCTAGGGCTCTTTCTTTTGCAACAGCGGTTTGAACTGCTGTCAGAACTTTTTCTGTAGAAGTGAATTTCATTTCTGCTTGTGTATACAAGTGGGATTTGTATGCAATTGGTACTTTTTCACCTTAGTTAAAAGTTAGGTAGGTGAATCCGCATTGACCTGGAATTATTCGGATCACTAAGTTGCATATGTTTATGCATGTTTGCAAGTATTTCGTTGCTAACATGTCTGTTTGGAGTGAACTCAAAATTTCTGTGTGTTTTGTGTCCAATGTGTGATTTTAAAATCAGGTTTGATTAATTTGTAGAGAGGTTTAACCCTTTCTGCGTAATTTAAAATGTAAGTTCTTCCAAAATTCAGGAAACCTAGAATCAACTGTAAATTTTTCAGCGTTTTTGGTGGTTGGAACAGCGCACACTTTTCTAAAAAGTTGTCTGCCAGGCTTTTGCCTTCACTTGATAGTTCATATCCTAGGAAAAGGACGTTGAGGTGGGCAATTCTTGACTTTTTAAAGTTGAATTTGTAACCCTCTGAGGCGAAGCCCAATATTATGGTGCTCACCCTGTTCAAGTTCCTATCCAGGTCATCGTCTGTCAGATATATATCATCGACATATGACAATGCCTCGTCATCATAAGTTTGTAGTAACTCTGTTACCCTTGCTAAGAATAGCCCCGGGCTGTTTTTGAATCCCTGGGGCAGTCGACAAAATTGACGCTGCGTCCCCATTATTGAGAAAGCGGTCAAATATCTGCTTTCTGGTGCAATATTTTGACAAAAGAAACTATTTGAAATGTCTAATGTGATTTTATATTTTTTACGTACAATGTTATTCATTAATGCTGTACCATGTGCATTTTTCACTGCAAATGTTTTGCAACAAGAATTTAAATTTAGACGCAGGCTCTTTCGCATTTAGCTGCCTGGTGATCTAGCGGCTGTTGGATTTTGCTCTACAATGTTTCGCTTATTCTCTTTTACTAGGACACTATAATTTAGTGCTTTCCTCTACTGGTATCCGATGCCACTCACCACAAACCCAATGAGGGTGAGTTACTTTGTGCAGCCACTTTATATGACATTCCTCTGAAATGTGTTTATCTGTATATTGCTCACTGTTAATTGTATGTATTAGCGTGTGCTCCATAGTTACCACAAACAGTTGATGCATGTCACGGCTCACGTATATCGAGCATGCAATGGATATACTTTGACTGTTGAAGGAACCCATTGTAGTTCGCATTGTACTTGATATGTTGTTTTTAATATTTTCACACCATTATATTTTGCAGGTTGTGGTGTAAATCAACTGGTACCACACATTTTTTAGGGTGCTGTATGTGTGGTCAACTCTGATACCTCCATGAGGTCGTGACCACCACCAAAAAAAGTGTAGGTAGTATTTATCCTGGTCCTGAAGAATTGCCAATCAATAGATAAACAGGCAAGAAACATGTTGACCCTTTCAGCACATACCCTCACAAACCTTAGAGTGAGAATGTGCGTTTAACTATGGTTTTATTCAGGGTAGTGACCACAACTCATTAAAATTGTTCTGAGTGGATCACTATTTCCTGTTTTATATCTCACTAATCTCACATATCACTGTCACCTACACTAGATACTATAGGGCCCTCACACGCATTACACCCATCGGCATTGGAAAAAAGATCTCCGCGAAGAAGGCCCCTTCCGGGCGCCTGATCGGGTATTGCACCGCCGACCCGATAAGGAGCTAGACCCGATGATGAAGCGAGACACCCGCTTGTTGGGTGTGTGAGGGTCTCCATTCCATAAGGAGGAATTCTCTCTCCTGCCTTCCCCCTTACCCACACCCTGGCACCAACTGTTTACTTACCACTACCTGCCACATCGTAGGAACTGCATACCAATTCTGGTTCACCATCAAGAATTTAAGTGTCTGTAATCCAAAACTAGACGATAAGGAAACAAAGGATTGTTCATTGATGAGGTGCATGTTTCAATCACTCCCTGATATTCAAGTTGATCTTAAATCTCCCTGACCTGTTTTTTAGCTTCTTGCTTAACTGGGTACTGTCTTTGTGCAGTCGGTTGATTTTTTAACTGGATTTTATGGTGAGGTGAGTCCTCATCCCATCCTACGTGATTTTTATACAGTGGTGGGGCTTGGGCTACTGCCCATTTCCTGGCTAATGTATATTTTAAATGAACTGGAACATGGTTGGAGAAGGCAGGCATAAAGATGTCCTCGCCATGTGGGCACTCCCTGACAAACTCTGGTGGCCAGTCCTGTTCTGCTAGAAGTATATCATAACCCTTTGAAAGATGCTCCCAAAAGAGTGCTCTCACTTTTCTTGGTATGTCTCCCTCCATCCGGTGTGTTATTTCATATAACCTATGTGGAGAACTAACCCTGGTGTCTACAGTCTCAACTTGTATGTCTTCATTCAAGTCCACTGTCTTCAGAAGTCCCTTCAGGTTCTGGCGAGTTATTGTAACTTCTGCTGCACTGTCCAGCATGGTCTGGGCCCATTCTCCGTTCTTGAGTTGGGTTCTCAGTATTCTCCGCATGTCTGATCTTCAGACCTGCTACCTTTTTCTTGGAGAATTGAGGTTTTGCTTTATTTTTCTGAACGTGTTGATCGTCTTTGGACTTCATGCGTTCATCCTTGTTTTCTGACCGTCCTCTTCTTTCGGATGTCTGTGACGATATCATTATCTTGATATCTGTCAGGTTTTTTCAAATTATCCCATATTCCTGAGGTTGTACCTCCTTTCAGAGGGCTCCTTCTGTGGAGGAGACCTGCCTCGGGAATGAGAACGCTTCTCTTTGGAATTCTGTTTGCTATTTTCCCACTTCTTTTTAGAAGAGGTAGGAGTGTTTTTAGGAAAGACCTTATCAGGACTTTCAGACAGTTGTGGTTTTACTGGTTTCCCTCCCAGACTGTCTCTGCCTAATTCCTCATAGGATTTTTCAATTATTCTGGCTAGTTCTTGAGGTTGTTCTGTTACATCAAATTCCCTTAATTTCTGGTGGATCGCCACTGATGCTCCTTCTCCTTTAATATTAGATAATATTATTGCTGACACCTGGTCGAAATTTTTAAGTAACTTCATACCTAAATTCAGAGCAGGCCCTGCCCCGTATTAGGTTTGAATCTGTTTCAGGACATCAGGTATTACCGCCATTGACGGAACACCATGTGTTTTTGTGTAGATTGCAGCAAAGACTGTGCCCCAAGAGGTGCAGTCTTCCAGATGTGGTGTGATCCCCATTGGTAAACAGATTGTTAGAATTCTGTGTTTCTCATAAGGGCTAGTATTAGGAAATACTGCTTTGATTTGAGTAATTTTTTTAGCTAACCAGAATGGAATTTGTTCCTGTTTTGCGGGCAATTCACCCATGACTGAGCGTAAAGTCTGTGGAGTAATTTTTTACGTATTCACCTGATGAGGTGCTGGATTTTGAATTGTTAATGGTTGTTAGACTGTGAAAGTCCGCATGACATATTGAACCAATTGTCTATAAATCTTGATTAACTCCTTGAGTTGAGCAAGTAAATCTACGTCTGACATAGTTTCAATGTCAGGATGAGGTGTATAGCCGGCTAAAATCTGCCATGTTGCTCCTGGTCTACCTAGTGGACCGAGCCTGGTAATGTGATTGTAATGTTTTAGGGTGCCTTTAAACCACAGCTCATGATCCTGGTATGTGAGTGGAATTTCAATATCCTCGAAAGGAATATATTCCTCAGGTGGTTCATCTTCTTTGTAGAAGTGAAACACATGTGTTACTGGATTTGATTCTGGGAATACTATCCACGAATAGAATACCTGTGTCTGGTGAGATTCATGTGCCTCTATCACGAAAATTGCTCTACCACCTCTTGGTGTCAGACCATGTTTTATAAGTTTTAGAGTGATGGCTCTCCTTAAATTTGGTAGGATGTGTATAACACCCACCTCGTCTTCATTAAGACCTGTAAGGTCAGCCGCAGCTTGACCGTTGTTAACGATAGGATCGTCGTTCTCCGACATTGTTTAATGAAAGTTTGCAGAGCAAGTTTCAAGGAAACAATGATAAGGTGCACAATATTTTGGAACACTGTATCCTTCAACGTTGAACAAAACCAAGCAGCTAATACATAGGATTTTTGTCCATCTCAGCTATGGCGGATATTATCCATACCCATTCCAGATGTCTTATGGAGTTTTATGAGTAGAGGGTCTCTGAGAAAAGCACGACTGAGTTACTTCAGTATCTAGCGTTAAATTAGTGCCTTACCAAACCATTGGGCGCCATGTAGTGTAGTTCCTATATCCCAGATAGGCTCTGTGCATTGGAATAACATACACTATAGATTTGACATAGGACTTAGGTCAGTATGTCTCTATCGAGTATATTAAACTTAATTACTTGTGTGTGCCAGCTAACTCAGAGGTCACTAGAAACTTCTTGAATATACAAGAATGCATTAGTCTCTGACAACCGCATAAACATGACAACTTTGTTTCCTTTTAGAATCGGAACAGTCTCAGAATCGTGGAAACAATAGATAATAGTTTCACTCAGTCAATCGTGCATGCTTCGTTTTTACAGAGTTGCACAGAAATAGAGACGGTCGTTTCAATAAAAGGGTTTATTGAACAGTCTTATTTCTCATGCAAGAGATATGAATTACTACAATCGTAAGACAGACTGCGAAGTACAATATGAATGAGGTTAGCAGTAAGATAAAATAATACTGCAATAGCATGATTTGTAGCTATGACATATATTAATCAAAATATATACATAAATAACATAATCTAAAATGTGATACTCATCTGATGCTTCTAAATTGTTCTACCCCAGTGTACCTAACCTAAGTGCAGTACGAGGTTTGAAGTAGGTCTGGTCAAGAATACTTTATTCGACAACTTAATGCCATAAAAGTGATCATATCATACAGCAATACAATTCATTGACACCATAGTCTTTAAACACATGTTAGATCTCATAAGCGATAAAACCATACATAAAAGGATCACATAAGCAGATAAAACCACCAGATTCCTTAGAACTAATTTAGCTTAATACTTTGTTAAAAGGGGACCAGTGACTACCTTCTTCCTTGGTAGCATCCATATTTTCAATATTAAATACGCGGTTAAATAATTAAAATAACCTTAAAAGTTATTAGTCGGTGGTATCTTTGATACTCTCATTAAAGGGGATTCATTTTCCACATCCTTTCTCTTTAGCAGCAGTTGATTAAAACCGATGAGTCTATAACTGTTATTTAAGCTTTGTTGCTTATATACTTAGAATAAGGGTTTTAAGCATAAATAACATTTCTACCCTTGCTTAAGTTTATCCCATACAAAACGCTGTATACCTTTCATGTAGCTTCCTAGTGCAATAGCAATGTCAAGACTTGTCATTTCTGTCAGTAACACAATGGCTTGGGCTCGTGACCTTATTCCATATTTTAAAAATACTGGGCGTAAAAACAATTTTCTCAATTCTAAAACTGTAAGGCAATCCAGCAATATATGCTGGATTCCAGATTTGGTCCCAAGGCCGCATTTGCATGTTCCATCTGAGTGTAACATCTCTGACTTTATTCTTCCCTACATTAACCATGGGGTAATGCCAATTCGTATCCTTAGGATTTCGCGCCTAAGCCCATGGTTTGGCAGAGTTTCTAGGTATGGATACCATGCAGCATTTACCCAGGAGTTTATTATACATTGGACCGATTTTTTCTTCCTCAGGTACTCTAAGTCATTATTCCTTGACTGCTCCATGCCTTGGTACTTGAGAGACGTCTTTGTAAATTCTACGTCCAGGGAGTGCTGTATAGTGCTCACATTTAAACTCCCTATTATTACCTGAATTTTCCTTCTCGCTTCCTTTGCCCAATTTAAATTACTATGCTGGATCTCTTCGCTACACCAGTGTGAGATTTTCTGCAATCCCCCTGGTTTCTGGAGTCTCCAGAATCTTACCAAAGACATTTGGACCTGGCTGTTCCATGCTATTGTTCCTAACACCACCCTAATTGCCTGGACTATTGCAGAGCTTGGTAGGGACAATAGCATTTTTAGGGCCTTAACCTCCTCCCGATCCCACCCTCCTTTACCACTTAGAAGGAGGACTTCTGCCCCATACAGTACTTGGGGTGGGATCATAGCTTCAAAAGCTTTTAACATAGGTTTGTGCGACATATCCCCATAGTCCTTATTAAATTTTTTCAACCCGCAGATGGATGAAAAAGCTTTTATTTTTTGGGCTTCTAGGTGAGTACACCATTTTAGGGAGCTGTCGAACCAAAGGCCCACAGTATTCTTTAAAAGCATTTAATTTCTGTTGGAGCCCAAGTTCCGTTTGATCAATTATTACAAGATCATCGGCATATAAAAGACTTGCTACTTTCCTTCCGTTCATTCTGGGGCTTGCACTTCTTTCTACTTCCAGCGCTGCAGGTAGGTCGGCTAGGAATATTGCAAAAAGCAGGGGGGCCAGGACAAAACCCTGTCTTAGCCCATTTCCTATGGCTATTTTCTTTGTTAGTGACCATTGAGTGTCCTTTATTACTTGGGCCCAGTTCCCTCTATGTAATTCCTTTAAGATGATCAATAGGCTTTCCGGTATTTCATATTTTATCAGGCACTCCCATAAGCTCTTACGATCCACAAGGTCGAAGGCTGCCCGGAAATTAACAAAACAACAATACATTTTCCCCTTTTGTTCTATTGACTTCCGGGCAAGTGCCCAGAGGGCGAAACAGTGGTCTATAGTGGAATTACCTTCTTTGAATCCCCCCTGTTCAACCGGCACCACTGAGTTCTGGTCTGCCCAATCTTTTAGTTTCTCTAATACTATTTTTGCAAAGATCTTTTCCCCAATATCTATTAGATTAATTAATCTATAGTTTTTTGGGGCCGGCATATCGCCTTTCTTGTGTAAGGGCCTTATTATTGCACCCTTCCAATTGTTAGGGAACTTCCCAGTTTCTAAGATGACTTGGAACATCTTAGCAAAGAATTCTGCCCACCAGTCCACTGGGTTTTAATTATCAGGGCAGGGAGGTTGTCTGGACCTGCTGCCCTTGTTAGATTCAAATGTTTTATCGTATTTTTCACTTCAGAGGCCGAAAAGTCGGGTTTAAAGACTGCTACCAGAACCCTCAAATCTGGTTGCAAACCCTCTTCCGGTTCTCTGCCTGGGCTGTATAATTCCAGCAAATATTCCTCCCAAGCTGCTTCTTCTACCACACAGTTTATTTTCGCCACTGGACGATCTACTGATGATTGAATTAGTTTCCAGAACTGGCGTATATTCTTTGTTTCTATTGCCTCAAGCAGCTCTTTCCAGCAGTCTTATTTATACTCTCTTTTTGCCCTCCTAATTAACATATTATAATCTCTTTTTAATTTCAAGAGGATATCAGCCTTACCCTGATCATACTTTATACTTAGGCTACGTGCAGTTCTCCTCAATTCTCTCTTCTTTTTCAAACAATTCTTTGTAAACCATCTTCCTTGTCTCTCCGGCTTTCTTTGGTTCCTTTTATCATCTATTTTTTCTTTCCTCAGACCATCGCTGAGGCTTTGGACCACTTCTTCAATTTTATCCACATACCAATCCAAGCTCTGGACACTTATTGTGCCCAGATCTAAGTTCTGCTGCAGTTTTACTAGCCGAGCTACATACTCTTCTGTTAGTCTTGTGGTGATCCGCCTGGGGTATCCCATCTCTTGGTGAATAACTTTATTACAGGGGTTCAAGTATACATCTGGGAGCTCTAGTTCTAAGAGGTTATGGTCACTTCCTTCTCTATTAGTAATCCTAAAATCTTGAATTTGTTGGAAGCACCAGGGTGTCGTAAATACATAGGGGCAGATTTATGAGCCCCTTGCGCCTCATTTACGCCGCCGTTGCGTCACTTTTGTGACGCAGCGGCGGCGCAAATCCTGCGCCATGCTGCGGGGTATTTACAACGTGACGCATCTGGGAGATGCATCACGTTGTAAAGCCCTGTGCCAGCAGTAGGCATACCTATGCAGGGGGGGGGCGTTCCGTCGCAGGAACGCCTCCTAAAAGTGGCTGAGTGAAATCTACAAGATTGCCCTCAGTCACTTTTGAGCCCATGCTGCATCAAAACCCTGCGCCTGCTTGAAGCAGGCGTAAGGATTGACGCAGCATTGTAATGATAGGGCACCCCCGAGCCTTGCTGGAGCTGCGTCGCGCTAGCGACGCAACTCCAGCAATGCGCCGCCTTTCCGACAGGAGATGCGTCACGCATCTGCCCATCCGAGTGCCACGGTGCGCCGCATTGTAAATGCGGCGCATCAATGGTGGCGCACGGGTGGGTAGATGCGTCGCAACTCTTCTGGCGCATCTCTGCTGATTAGCAGAGATGCGCCAGACGTCATAAATCTGCCCCATAATCTATTAGGCAGTTTTGCAAACCTAATTTAAATGTTTTCTTTGCTGGACAGTCTAAGGTTGATCTTCAGTTTAGACAAAGGAGGCTTTTAGACCCCAAATAATTTCCCAGCTGAATATCATTAGATGTACATGCACAGTCTGGGAAAGTCGCTTGTATTATATCATAAGCCTCCAACAATTCTTGAAACCAACAATCTACTTTCTTTGGGTCCAGTTTATGATTAAAATCTCCCATTAGTATGATCAGATCCATGCCATATTTCTCACAAATTATGTCCATATCATCTTTAAAATTCCCCATTTCAACAGTATATTCCTCTCTGGAACCCCATTGCATATACACATTTAACAGCACCATTGTATTCTTTTTGTCAGAGGTAGATAAAGTTACCCTACATGTGAGTAACCATTTACATTTTACAGTTATTTCAAACACCTTTTTCACTATTTTAGTTGATAGCAATGTCATTATTCCCCCTGCCGGGCGCCCAAATCTTTGCTTCTTTGCTAAGCGATTAAACTGGTGGAAGCCAACGAATATCGGGGTCTTGCCGCATAGCCAAGTTTCCTGGATACAGATGATCTCGGTGTTTTTTCCTAATTCCCTTATATTTTCTTGTTTGGATTGATCTCCAAGACCATTTATGTGCCAGGAAGCTATTCTTATGCCATGCGGCATGCCCTTTACCTATTCGACGTCATCTAGGGATCCTTCCTCCCCACGCCCCTCAGTATACCTGTTTGAGGGGCCTTCGTGGCATGATCCCTGACTCCAGTTTCCCCACCAATTTTCCACATCTGAATTATTTACTACTATTTTTAGGTTTCCCAAGTCAACTCCTTCATCGTCTTCCATATCAATTGTCCTTACCTGTCTCTTTCTTAATCCTGCATGGTACCTTAAAAAGTTTTTACCCTGCCGCTCTTTCCCTTCTACTTCTATTTGTACTTCCTCTTCGGATAGTATCCGTATCCCTTCTTTCTGTACCTCACTCTCTGCTTTTTCAATCGTAATCTTTACCAGGTCCGAGTACATCAATACTCTGGTCACATCCTTTCCTTCTATATTTTGCCTAAATCCTACTTGTTTTAAATCATTTGACCCTATACCTTTCAAATTTGGGCACTTGGCGAACGCTTGCAGAAGTTGTGACCTGTTTAGCGGCAACCTCTTCCTTAACTTCTTACCCCCTTTACCTATTGGTATTGGTTCAAAATATAACCACTTACCATCCTTCCTTGCACCTTTTACTGCCTGCTGTTGTATCATTTGTACCTTATTTATCTGATTTGTGGGTCTATTAATTCCTACCACCGGAGTATTCCTGGTTTGAAGGCTTCTTCCGTAGCCATGACCTAGGCAACTACCGGGATTCTTAGGCTAAGAATGGGGTTTTATTCCTATCTTGTTTCTCCTGCGTACTTAAGTTACTATCTAATTGCGCCCTTTTGTTTTGTTTCATTGGGATTTTCTTCTTCATTATCCTCCTGATGGGGTTGAGTGCCTTTATTTCTTGCACCCTACCCTCACCTCTCACCTCAACCTCACCCTCCCTTGATCTTTTCACTATCTTGTTACTCCCCTTGTTACTACCCTTTTTTAATGGTTTCCTTCCTACTCGCCCTACTCTGGTTGCTGGCATAAATCTAGAGACCTCGCCTCTTTTTATTACTCTCATTGGCCATTTTGAAATATAAACCTCCGGTTTTTCTTTAGATAAGTCAGCTGGTTCGAGGTGTTCCTCTACCATGGGCTGTGGATCGATATCTGGGACAGGTCTTACCATAGAAGACATTTGGCATCTAATCCCCTGTAGCTCACCCTCTATCTTAGCTAGGTACTTTTTCTGTACTTTTAAAACGTCATTATTTGTCAGCGTGACTTCTAGAAGGCCTTGTAGAGTTCTCTGTAGTATTAACATAAGGTCCAGCATCGACGAAGTGGGTGTAGCTGTCAAGAATTCCTGTCATACGCGGGGAGGAAAACGGTAACCAGCGAAAACGGACTACATCTCCCAGGATGCTTAGCGGTTGAGAGGTTATGTAAACAGGAGAGCTGTTACATAACTCAAGGGAAACACGCCCTTATGTAAACAGGAGAGCTGTTACATAACTCAAGGGAAACACGCCCTTATGTAAACAGGAGAGCTCTTACATAACTCAAGGGAAACACGCCCTTATGTAAACAGGAGAGCTGTTACATAACTCAAGGAAAACACGCCCTATAAAAGGGAGGAACCGGGAGGTACAAGGCTGTCGGATATTGTGTTTACACCGACGTACCTGCTTCGTGAAGAGCAGTGTTCCGGAGTGGTGCTCCAGTAAGGCAAGAACGGAGGTAGGTCGAGTCGTTACTCCCTGGGCCGTGTCTTGCCCCATCGTCACCTGTGAAGGACCCGGAAGCTCTACCGGTCAACCATTGAGCTTCGCTTTTTGACTCGGCTGAGTCCAAGCGCAGTGGCGCTTTTGCTGGTTGGAGTCGTAACTCCCAGCCCGACCAGAGACACAGGGACTGCCAGCTGTAACGCACACCAGGAGGTGTTTGCCGCGTTACAGACTCGGAAGTCCACAGGATCGATCGAGCGGCTGCTCTCGGTTCAGTCTTCTTGCTTGTGATTGGGGTATCGGTGACGCATCACCAGGAGGTGACTCCGCGTCCCGGTGCAGTCTGAGGAAGAGGTTGAGCGGCTGCTCCCTTCAGGTAGAGACCCCGGCTGGGTGTTTCCCTGACTCCTCGATTCTCCCCAACACTCTTCGTGCCCCTCACAGCCTACCGATTGGCATTGTCGGCCATTTCATTTCTGCCCTCTGTTGGCATACGCCGGGATCGGCGTATATGCAGAGGACGGTTAGGACCATCCGTGCTGTGGGCCGGTAACGTACTTAGCCTGGAGGATTCCAGTGACTATAACTTTTGTTTGTTCTTTGTATTTTATTTGCCTTCATTAAAAGAACTAACCCTTCACAAGTGGTTGCGTCCTCATTGTCGTGTCTGTTAAACGATCCTGAGACGTTCAGGGCGTTACAGTAGCAGAAAGTTCCAAATTTAGTTCAGAGTTTAGATTCAATTCCACGCTTTGTTCTAGCACTGTTTTTTTCGAGTTCACAAGCGGGTTTTGCTTTTCTTTCCTTCTTTGACTTAACTCTCTACCAGATACATCCTCTTCCTCTATCCTTGAGTCCGCCTCTGAAATTAGGGTATCCCGGTGTCCTGACTCTTGTTCATAAATAAAAAGACATCGCGGTGAAGAGGACAACCGTGGTGACGACAATATAAATTGTAAAGACTCATTGGCCATAGTTACTGATTCAATTGTTTGATTCTCAGGTGGTAGGGAAATATTCCCAATCCCGTTCCCACTTTTACTCACCCTATCATTCAGCGGCGCAGCCTCTATTATTTCTATATCGGGGGCTTTTGCCGGTAAGAAATCTTTTTTGAAATGTTTCCCCACAAATTCTTTTAGCGAATTTGAGGTAGTACCACCCCGTTTTTTGCTTACGGCCACACATCTATTTGCTCTTTTCTTTGCCTTTTTTTCTGGGCTCGGCTCAGGGCTCTCTCCACTTCCCTCTGAAGGACACGGGTTAGCTAGGGTCGCTCTTGGTTTCAGTTTAAGTTCCAGGTTCTTTTTGAATTTCTTGGGGGCCATCCCTGATGCTTAGTTTAGGTTATATTAAAATTTTCACAGTCTCGGTCACACTCTCTTTGACAGGTAGACTTACTCTTTTGACGATCTCTTAGGTAGAACCGAAGTTAGAGACCAGGATTAGAATCGCAGGTGACTTTGTTAGGCTGGTCCTATGCTGTAGCGCTGTTTTTGGTGATCTTGGCTAGCTGGCTAGCAGGCTGGGTGTGGCTTTTGACTTTTGGCTGTAGCCTTGGCCCTTGACTTAACACTTTTTAACGCCCCAGGTCGAGGTCAAGCATAGAGGGCAGTAGGGCGCTGGACTATGACAACCCTGGACCCTCGGCGCAGCTTTGCACTGCTTGCAACCACCTTTGTCGGTTGTCAGTGGTTTCTTGGAAATCGTAACAAATCCACAGACTGCAAGTCTGCAGTGTCCGGCTAGATGAGGGAGATGAGGGAGCAGATAGATATACGGGCGAACAGCTCTGGGCAGCACACCTTCACCTTCAGAGCGACTCGGTAGGCTCAAGGGTCGCAGCGGTAACTCTCGGTGGCTCTTAACCGCTCCTGTTTCACGCCCCCCCTCTCCCCTCCGCTCTGTATTATACTCCGGTTCCCGCATAGAGTGCGGCTTGAAAATCCCCTGCAAAGAGCGGCCTTTTCCCGCAGCTATTGCAGAGACTGGGGCCGGAGGAGAGGACGGAGGGCTTGGAGCCTAGAGAGGGAGGCAACAGGCGGAGCTCGGAGCTCGATGATCGGCGTCCTCACGCTGCGACTCTCCCTGACTACTGTGGCTCAGACTGACGGGCAACGTGGAAAAGACGGACTGGAAGCGGCCTCATCACCCTCGTTAATGGAATCAGCTGCTCTAAAGTAGGTGCCATTTCTAAAGTATAGCTAGCTATATTTTTAGTTTAGCCAAGACTTGCCAAAAGTTTCTCTAAGATCTAGTCAGCTCCATACCTTAGAATGAGAGAGGTTGGAATCTCTTTTCTGGACTCGATAGTCTAACCCCCCGCAAGGGAAGTCAGAGAGCACTGGAGCTGGGTTCTCTGCGAGGAGGATGACAGCGTCAGGTCAGTGCATCAGGCTGGAACTCGACCTCCTTCCGAACTTGCCGTGGCGAACCGCGTAGTCTGGGTTGGATCGAATCCTCCGGGAACCGGAATTTGCCAGGGCAAGTGCTGGTATATTTATACCTTGAAGTTGTCTAGGAATGCCAGTATTGACGTAAAAGTCGGGCAGAGGAACGTCATGAATGAACCCCTAAGGAATAGATGTTCATGCATACTTAATGAGTTCTTGGAGAAATCAATATCCAAGCTGAGGGAAATTCCTAAAGGCTTAAGGGTCTGGTTTTCCAAGAATTTGTTGTGACGTGGATGGACGGATGTAGGTGGCCATGCCTGTATTTGGTTTGTACGGACAATGTCTAAATTAGGGACGGATTTCTATGTCCAAATAAGGGCAATGTGAATTGTACCTATATAAGGGCATAAATCGGGAAACCTATATACGGAATGTAAATCTGCACACAACAAGCCCAGCCCCATGTGCCCGTCTACAGCCTCAAATAGGACTTCAAGGGACCCCGACCTGAGTAGCCAAAATAGTCCCACCTGACACGTGGACCGCGGAATAACTGCAGATAACCCCCATCAAGTGCACATCACCTGGAGCATTCTTGAGCATCTACATCTCCGGTGTCCTCTGCATCAGGACCACTTCATTAATGTCTACGGTGGTCGTGGTGTAAAGTGTGCAACGGGCCTAGAAAACATTCTGGTGGCCAGGTCACTGTCCAAATCTACCTTATTGGCCCCCCAGACCTTCTCTCCGTCAGATTTGGTCCCCCAAGCCAGGTAGGAGTAGACAAACTCACTTTCATAAACTTTTAAAAAGTTTTCAAACTTTACAGTTGCCCATGTTTGTTTGCGGTTAGATAAAAAATTAAGATTTCTTTAAAAATCTGTATCTCCTGAACTCTCTATTGGGTTTTGTTCATCAAGAATATAGTCTATTTTTATGAACGGGTGCTGTGTTTCTTTCCTGTTGCTTAGCTTTCCTATTTCATTGTTTGGCACTGTTAAATGCTTTACACTAGTTCGTTTGTTCAAGCCTGTTGCTCGAAGCCATTGCTACTCAGGGTTGAGCGTAAGGTTGTGCAAACTAGCCTGGCTGGAACAATGACAGTTTTTTCTAGTGTATTCCACAGGAAGGCTGCAAAGTAATACCATATAATACACCCAAATCCTCACAGTTACTGACGTGGCTGGTGGTGCAGGCCAGTGTTGCTGTGTTTTATTAATGTCCACACCAATACTTGCCACACTTGATCATTGAAATGGCGCAGGTGGGGGCATAGACCTTAAAGGATTGACTGGGCCCTTGCCGAGATGACATGCTCTGATATAAACAACCCACTCCACAGTTTTGGAGTGGCAGTATGCTGGTAAAAGTGAAGGTGGTCAAGACAGGGTATACTCCTCTCCAATGCCACTTTTAAGCAATTCGTCACTCCCTATCAATGGAGAATTCTTGCCACAGGTAAGTGCGGCAGGCAAAACCCTGAATCAAACTGGAAAATAAATCAAGGAGTGCACTGTTCTTATGCATGACCAATTTAGGTTATACTTTGCAGCTTCTCCAGCTACATTCTTTTCTGTGGATCTATTCTTGAGCCTTTAGGTAGATACATCGACTTCTTAATTCATGGCCTTGTACATGACACCATAGCATATGTGAAAGACACCACACACTTCATCAACCTGGCTGAACGTGAAGAATTTGACCCCACACAAGAACTCTTGGTCACATTGGATATAGAATCGCTTTATACCAACATTCCGCAGGACAAGGGCACTACAGTCATTGAAACCCATCTGAATAACAGACCTAGACCACACAAGGTACTGACTGAATTTATCATCTCTCTTTTGGAGATAGCACTGACAAAGAACTAGTTTATGTTCAATGCTAAGTACTATAAACAGTTCAAAGGTACTAGTATGGGAGCTGTTTTTCCCCTAATTTCGCCATTCTCTTTGTAGACGACATAGAGAAATCATTTGTCCTGAACCAAGTCAATCCACACCATAACTGTGAGAAGTTGGCCTGATATATGATCTCACTAATTGTAGTGTACACCTTGTATCAGTCCAAACAACCCTTATGGTGATTGGTTGTAAAGTCAACCTTATAGACCAGCTATCCTAGTGGTAGCATGGACAAGAGCAGTCTTAGGCTAAACTATGAATGGCATGTGAAGCCAGCTGTTATACCATATGCAATCCCTTGAATACCAAATGAAAGGACACCACAACAGATATATATAAAAATAGAATGTATTTATTCTAGGCAACCCCTCAGCACTCTTTATGAGATTCGAGGTAAGTACAACACAGTCTTATTTAAGCATACAATAAGTCACACAAGTAAGTAATACAGTTAGGCCCTAGGGGCCACGCAAACCATATACTAAGTGAGTGGTATAAGAACCACTGTCACGAACACAGGATAGGCCTAGGCCTAGGGAATCGCTGGGGCTACACTATACTACCAACAATTAGGAAGTGGGGAGGCCCACGGGATTCAGGTGCAGAGTGGAAACACTCACGCGTAATGCGTAAAAGTCGATAGAATCACTAGCAGATAGAATAAAGCAGTTTTAGGACACTTCTGGTATGGCTAGAAAGTCGAGACTCGGAAACTAGACCCTAGGATAGTCAATGCCCTTGTGAGAACCGAAGTACCCAAGTTACCTAGCCCACGGGCTGTGGGTGCATAGGTGTGAACTTGCGTCGGGTTTCGTCGAGGACTTCTATGGATGCCTGAAGGAAAGTTGCTGACAGGCAGTCAGTGAAGAGTGTCCGGTGGATCCCAAGGTGGGGATCAAGAAGGAAGGAACCTGCAAGCAGAAGGGACAGAGTCTAGGTCACCAGCCAGGAGCCGGGAAGGAACCAGGCGATGTCGTGAAGATGCAAGTGAAGAGATGAAGCTTGTCGCAGCAGCCACGGGTACCAGGAGACGTCGAGGACGACCAGGACCAAGAGGTGAGCTGTCCCACGAAGGCTCTTGCTGTCGGCGGCGTCGAAGACGAGTCAGGACCCCACAAGCCTTGGCAAGCGGAACCCACGCAGGATGGAGGACTTGCTACTGGTGCAGACCAGGGAGGTCTGGGGTGCTTCTCTTTCACAGAGGAGCGGGTGCCAGTCTGGAGGAGCCGGACCAGCAAGTGGAAAACAAAGGCTTGTCGTCGCAGAGGCTACTAGCCAATGGGCCAGCAACCGGACAACACGTCGAGCAACACAGGTGCAGAAGGGCCCCACGCAGAACACGTGAAGTGTGGGGAGCTGGTCTTCTTTGCAGATGGTGCTCGGGAGTGGGGCTTCTGAATTCCCCAAGCACAGCCTCGAGGGAGCCTCGGAAGTCGCGCTAGTCAGGTACTAGCCACTTTTCCCAAGTCGCCGGTCCCACATCCCTCGTCGCCTCCACGGGTCTCAGCTTCGCTGGAGATGTGGATCTATTTCAGAGGTGTCTGGAAGTCTCGGCGCTGGTCAGTCTCTGCAGTCGTCCCTCGTAGGATCAGTCGCAAAGCAAGCAGCGGTCGCTGGATGGTGCCTAGTTGCCCAGGGTGGTCACTCCTTGGCCACAAGGGAGATTTCTTCAGTCTTCTTCCTGAGGTCGAATGTCGAAGGTCCAGAGTTTCTGTTCAAGTTGCAGATTCAGGTTAATCTAATTTAGCAGGGCTCAGCTAGCTACTGATATACTGGGCTAGTGGGCTGGGCTACCTGCGAGGTCCCTCCTATGGGTGGGACCAGGAAGGGGAGTGGCTACACCCCCTTTCCTTTGTCCAGTTTCACGCCAGAGCTGGGGCTGGAGTGCCCCAGCGCCGGTTTGAACTGGACTATGCATGGGACACCTTGTGTGCCCCAGGCATGTCTCATTCCTTTCAGCCCTCCCTGCCCCAATACACTAAAGTCTGTCTGGGGAGGTGCTAGCACCTCCCCAAGCAGGAAACCTATTGTCCAGGCCTCCCTGGCTGGGAGGGCTCCCAGCTGCAGGAGGTCAGACTCATGTCTGTGGCAGCAGCATCCATTTTGTGATGCTGAGGCTTTGGTGAGAGTTAAACAGCAAAGTAGGATTTTAACATGTCTCTCCCTCTAGAAGGGAGGAATAATATCCTCATCACCAGAAATGGTATGGGGGTATTATTCCAAAGTGTTAGACACCTTACACGACATGTTTTGATAAAGCCAAACCATAGTTACCATAACCGTTTAAGATTATAAGGTACTTTATATATATGGTAGGCTATATCATAGAATAGCTATAAGGACATGGTTCCGAAAGCTGCAGACAGGCTCAGCTCATGCTAGAGCACCATCTCACATGTTACCAAGCACTCTGCCTCCAGGATTGTCAAGCCCTGCCATAGGAGTGGCTCACAGGTACACATGTGTCTATTTTAAGGGTAGATATAGGTATACTATATCTAAGCAAGGGGTGATTACACGACCTTGCCCCAGCTGAGTGATCAGCCAGTTGTGTCTGATTGGAAGGCCAGACCAGGGGTGGCATATTACATGCTGCAGCCCCTGGGAGGCCTAGGGTACACCTATGCCCTGGGTACCTAGGGTACACTGTACAGGGTCCAATAAGGTGATCCTTACCAATTGGGTATGTACCTAGGGTACATGGAGTCCATTTTAAAGAGAGAGCAGACAGCCTGAGACCCTGAATGGCAGGATCTCAGGCCAACGAAGTCGAAAAACCAGCTAGACACTAGGCAAAAAGTTGGGGGTAACCATAGTCAGGTATCCACCTTCCTACAATAACCATATCAGAAGCTGGCACCGATACATCGATGATGTGTTCATGATCTGAAATGGCACCATAGATGAATTTGATTCCTTCTGCATATGGCTCAACAGATGCCAACCGGATCTCAGGTTCACTTACAATTCAAGCAATGCACAGGTAGACTACCTTGACGTCACTGTCAAACCCTATGAGGGTGGGCTGTATACGACCCTGTATAGGAAGCCCACAGAGCGCAACACTCTGCTCCACTACAGAAGTGCCCACCCTAGAGCACTCAGTGACGGCCTCCCCTATGGCCAATTCTTAAGGATACGCAGGGAATGCAAACTAAAAGAAGATTACTTCAGGGAAGCAGACATCCCGGGTGACAAACTTTTGAACAGGGGCTACCCCAGACGAATGGTGAAAAGATCCATGAAACGTGCTTGGTTTTCACACAGGGAATTCTTATTAGGAACCAGACCAAAAAAAACATATCTCGCATTGCCTGCGTAACCTCTTTTTGTCATGCTAGCAACAAAATAACCAAACTCATAAAAAAAACACTGGCCCTTACTCACCTCAATTACCATCACCAATGAAGCTCCCCTGTTCTCATTCAAACGTGGGCTTAACATTAAGGACCACTTGGTTCGGGCATACAAACCATCCAGTAATGAGACCACCTTGCAATTATGTTTAGGTCTCCATCTGTAGTAGGCCATTTTAAGTGTGGAAACTGTGCTGTATGCCCACTCACGAAAAACACTAATGTATTTGAATATGGCACTGTTACGCACAAATTGAGGTTCTTTTCGAATTGTTACTCAGCCAATGTAATTTACTGTGTACGATGTCCTTGCGACCTCATCTACGTTGGACAAACCACCTAAAAACTAAAAGCAAGGATAAGCCAACATAAAAGCCGGATATACTGCAGAATCACAACTGCACCATTGGTGGAGCACTTCATAGAAAAAGGACAGACACTCTAAACAGGACCTACGCTGGCAAGTGATCGACATCATTCACCCAAACAACAGAGGCGGGGATCCGCAAGCAATTCTCAATAGACTGGAATGCAAATGGATGTTTAACTGTCGCTCCATTGAAAATGGACTTAATATTCTTGATGAATGGAACATGATTCTGTAATAACCCTCCAGCTTTAATGTACGCTTCTTCTGGAATTTTTTCTGTACTCCCTCAGTGTGCATAATTCTCCATGCACCATGTATATATGATGTAATTTGACTTCTGACTTGCTTTTATCTCCTTATTTATGTACATACTTTATTCAATCATGATGCTACCATGCTTTTATCTTTACCTAGCACCTATCTTCTCTTGTACCTCTCGCCGATCTAAATGCCTCAGATAACACCACACAACCCGCCCAACATGACGGCACATTTTAGCCACTATTCTTACTCATGTAACTAGGCATGCAGTCTATTACATAGCAGAGCTTGCTCGCACTGCCCATGCGCAAGTCCTCAGGCGCTTACTTAACAATATCCATGGACTCGGGAAAGCACTTGGTGATTTATTCCCGAACCACGTAAACCCATCGCGCCTCTCCTGCATTAACTGACAAGTAGGTCGCGCCCAGGATGCTCGCTTCTCTACCGCCCTCGCTAGGCATTTCTCTAACTGCACCCGTAATTCTTTTCCAGAGAATTATTCAGCTGTAATTAATACCGGCGCAGTCCTTCTGCCAGCCCGTCACTCATGGGTTTTCGCAATTATCGCAGTGGCCCCAGTGGCTTCCTACGTAAGTTTGGTTTTTACACTCCGTCTGTACAATATTCCACACGGCAATTACGTTTTAGGCTCTCACTTGTCCTAGCCTTACACCTCTCTTTCTCCCGCCAGAGTGATCCGAACGCTTTCCCATATATGATGAAGATTCCACTAACGCCCGTCCATACCGGCTAATTAGCCTTCTCTGGCAAGGATCATCGCCACTGTTTTTCAAATATCCGCTTTCAGTCTTGCTCCTTCACCCGCGATAGTTGCATGACTGTCCTGATCATAGCTCGCGCGCACATCCTGAACCGTCATAGCTACGCCCCACCCCCCTGCCTCGTTCTTGCAGTCACTAATCGATTATTAATGAATGGGTATCCGAACAATTGAATTGTCACCGCATAGGCGTGGACTTTTACTTTACTAATACTTTCACTTCTAGCTTGTATACTCAACCTTGTAAATACAGTCAATCCCTTCATGCGAACTCAAGGACGTGCTAGCCCAGGTGGTGCAAATGCCGGCTACGTGTGATGAGTTAATCGACCTAACAGTGCAATTGGACCATCGGCTTCAAGAGCGAAAAGGGGACAAGAACCGAAGCGACATCAGGTTCCTTCCTCTGCGTTCACGACTGGCACAAGATGAGCGGCCATCCCCCAACGATGGGACCGAGCCTATGCAAATCGGCAGAATCAGAGGGCCCCTTAGTCAAGCCGAAAAGGAAAAAAGGAGAAATCTGAAACTCTGCTTGTATTGCAGAAAACCGGGCCACTTTTTCAAAGACTGCAGATGCAGACCAAAGAATGCGAATCCTGGAAGCCCCGGGTTCAAGACTCTGTCCGTGGTAGATCATACGACCGAGGACCAGGGAAACTGACGAGCTCAAATAAGATGGAGACCACTTGTTTGAGGCCTAGAGGTAAAGAGGTCTTCCCGGCTGCGGCCAACACAATACAACCCTCAGTAGCCAACATGAATGTGTGCGTCTTGTTGGACTTGCCTAACGATATATCTGTGGTCGTCCACGCCCTACTGGATTCCGGAGCCACAGGCAACTTTATAGATCAGCAGTATGCCAGAGAACTGGGCATCCCTTGTGACCAAAAGGAGACCCCAGAGACGGTGAAGGCAGAAGACGGCACGGCTCTGACATCGGGCCCGGCGCGTTATCAGACAAGGCCCATATTGATGCAAGTTGGGATCAACCACTTCGAATACATACGGTTTGATCTGATTGATGCCCCCCACTTCAAGCTCATACTAGGAATGCCTTGGCTAACGCTCCACGACCCTTGGGTGCGGTGGGCAGCACGCACCGTTTCCATGAACTCGTCCTTCTGCCAAGAGCACTGCACCTCTGAGAAGGTCAGACCTTCACCCCATGGGGATAGTTCGGCGGGCCTACTCGCTAGCGCCTGCAGTACGCAGTTCGTGTGTTCTGCTTCGGAGTTACCGATTGTTTATGAGCAATTCAGGGCTGTTTTCGATACACAAGAGGCGAGAAGACTACCCCCACATAGGGACTATGACTGCATAATTGACCTGAAGGCAGGAGCCAGCATACCCTGCAGCAGGATATATGCCCTCAAGGAGGCCGAAACTACCTACCTCCAGCGCTACCTTGAAGAAATGCTTTCCTCTGGGTTTATACGCCCTTCCTCTTCTCCTGCCTCCTCTCCGATCTTTTTCATACCGAAGAAAGAGGGCGGCTTAAGGGCCTGCATAGACTACAGGGCGATTAATAAAGTCACAATAAAGAACAGATATACCCTGCCTTTGATCCCTGTTCTTTTGGACCAATTGAAAACAGCTTAAGGGTTCACCAAACTGGACCTTCGGGCGCCTATCACTTGGTGCGGGTACGACGAGGAGACGAGTGGAAGACAGCCTTCAGAACCAAGTTCGGGTTGTTCGAATATAGGGTTATGCCCTTTGGACTTTGCAACGCCCCGCCGGGTTCCAATTCTTCATGGATGAAGTACTGAGGGGTCTCTTGGATGTATCATGCATCGTGTACATTGACGATATATTGGTGTACTCCACATCCATGGAAGAACATGTGAAACACGTTTCTGCGGTGCTGGAGCGCCTACAGAAGTATGCACTCTACGCCAAACTAGAGAAGTGCCTGTTCCACGTCTCGGAGGTGGAGTTTTTGGGATACGTTATAGGCCCAGACGGGTTGTGTATGGATGACAAGAAAATACGAGCTATTACCCAGTGGGAATCGCCTACCAGTGTAAAGACCCTGCAAAGCTTCCTGGGCTTCGCAGAATTCTATTGCCGCTTCATAAAGAACTTTTCTGGCATTATACAACCTTTTACGCTCCTCCTTCGGAAGGGAGCAGCTTTTCAATGGACCGCCTCAGCGGAAAAGGCCTTCCAGACCTTAAAATCCTGCTTCACAACGGCCCCCGTGCTAAGACACCCCGACGCCACCCGTCCGTTTGTGGTAGAAACAGACGCATCCCATTACGCAATAGGGGGGATCTTATCACAGTGACACCCCGAGACAGGGAAAATGCATCCCGTTGCCTTCTTTTCCAAAAAACTGTCTCCCTGTGAGGTGAACTACAGCATAATGGATAAGGAGCTTCTAGCCATAAAAAGAGGGTGTGAAGAATGGAGACATCACCTACTAGGAGCGAGACATACAGTGGAGATTTACACAGACCATCTGAACCTGTTGTTCTTGAAGACCGCCAGAGCCCTAACCCCCAGACAGCTACGTTGGTCGTTGTTCTTCTTTGATTACGACTTCGTAATCCAGTATCGCCCCGGGCCACAAAACGGAAAGGCCGATGCTCTGTCCCGGCCGCAGCTCACCCTCGATACATGCCCCGTGCCAGTTGCAGACAGCCCCCTCATTCTGGAGTCCGCTTCGTTCCCGGATGGGCAGACGGCGGCCGCAACAACGCACGACTTCTTGGAAGACGCAAGAAACCCAACCTCGGTAACAGAGGAGCTAGCCTGGGTAGCTGAAGATCCGCAACGCCGGTCATCCATGCAGCGTCTTTTGTATCAGGACAAACGGTTGTATCTGCCGACCACTTCCCTACAACAGCAAGCCTTGCGGTGGGTGCACGACTACACGTTAGGAGGTCATCTGGGAGTGCACAAAACCACCCAGGCGATGAAGCGCCACTTCTGGTGGGCCACATTACCTGCAGACACCGCGGCCTATGTAGCGGAGTGTGCCATATGCACTCAAGGAAAGGCTCAACACAAACGACCAAGCAGACTGCTCCAACCTATTCCAATCCCTCCGGCTCCGTGGCATACCCTGTCTATGGATTTTATAGTAGACATGCACCCCAGCTTGGGAATGAATACCATTTTGGTTGTCATAGACCATCTGACAAAGATGGGCCACTTCATTGCCATGGAGAAACTCTCCTCTGCTGCAGGCCTGGCCCAAACGTTCCTACAACATGTGGTGCGTAGTCATGGAATCCCAGCGGTTCTCATTACCGATAGGGGAACGCAATTTACATCACGTTTCTGGAGAGCTCTGTGTACCGTGATGAAAGTGGAAGCCCGTCTCTCCACTAGCTACCACCCACAAACGGACGGTAAGACGGAAAGGTTGAACCAGACTTTGGAGCAATACCTCAGGTGTTTCACTTTGCTCCATGAGGAGGAGTGGAGTACGCTTCTATGGATGGCAGAGTTTGCCTACAATAACGCCGAACACTCCTCGCTGGGATGTTCCCCCTTCTTTTGTTTAACGGGATACAATCCAAACATGTTACCCTTTGAGTGGCCTGTGCAAACCAAACACCCTACTATCCAAGAACACCACTCGCACTTGAGGAGGGTATTGCAGGCAGCAAGAAGACAACTGAAAATAGCACAAGAAAGAGACAAACACTACACGGACAAAAGGCGATCCCCTGAGCCTACCTACAGCGTAGGAGATAGAGTTTGGTTGGATACAAAACACCTGAGACTAAAGGGAAACACGCGCCTGAAACCAAAATGCGTGGGTCCCTATCCCATTGTGAAAGTGGTGAACCCCATAGCCATGAAACTATCACTCCCATCTTCATGGCACATACACCCTGTGTTCCACGTCTCTCTGTTACGACCATGTCTCCCTCTTACTAGATTCCCCCCGAAACCTCAGCCCGTGGTTATGGATGGCGGGGAGGAGTATGAAGTCAGAGGGGTGCTCGATTCAAAATGTATTAGGGGTGGACTACATTATCTGATCAACTGGAAAGGGTATGGTCCCGAGGAGAGGTCATGGGAGCTCGTGGCCAATCTGCATTGTCCTCGTTTGCTCCGCCGCTTCCACGCGGCTCATCCGACGAAACCCGGAGGACCGTCGAGGCGCCGGCCCATACCAGGGGGTTCTGTCAGACATCGGCGCTAACTGAAGTGCTTGCCGGGATTCCGCCGCTCCAAGCATCGCTCTGGAGGTTATGGGTATAAAAACTACAATACCCATAACCCCTAGCGAGCTCGCGGAAACACTTCCTGAGGCGGTTACAAAAGCCTTGTTCACGGAAGGCCAGGGGCTTGTCAATCAAGTCCTGCCTGGAGTTCGGCGAGGTAACGGACCTCGCGCTGACCGCATCCCGGCATTATTCAGTCCAGAGAGCAGTTTAGAGGCTCGGAGACGATCGAGCCCGCGACGATGTGACCTGCGCTCAAAGGCGTGTCTTCGGAACCCTAAAGTGACTTTGCGCGCATCACCAAGACGGTGGAAAGTGCCTGGAGACTCAACCAGCGCCTCCTTCCAGCTACCAGGCTCTAAGCACCGAATCACCGCGTAGGTGATTATTGTAACGCGGAAACCATTCGCAGCGCTACCACGAGCACCTTCCTTGCGACTCCCCTGGAGGGACTGGAGGATCCTCACGCACCCCTGCCACCGGACACCCTTCCCCACGCTTGGAGCCGCCTGAAAGGCTCGGAGAGCGCCCCTGGGAAGGAGAAACAGCAACGTCCACCCTGTCGTCCAGTACCTGCGCTTGGAGACGCTTGAAAGGCTCGGAGAGCGACACCCTCGACTGCAGCTCGACTACCTCTGCAGTCAAAGGACTCTGGCACCATCACCCACTTCAGATAAGTACCCGCGTAGGAGGTATCATGAGTACCTGCCTTCCAGCACTAACTATTTGTGTGAGGCTGCACTATGAGAGACGGATGCAGCATTTCAGTGAGTGTTCTGAGCTTTAACCCTATGTGCCTGTCTTTGCTTCTATCTAACGTGTCTCTCTAAAGGGAACACTTCAACACAGCGTGTTCTTTCTCTTCCTACAGGGACACAGGAGTATGCTTCCTGAGTGAAGGTGCCACCCGTGGGGGGAGAAGTCGTACAGTTGCCTCTTCCCGTTGCTTCTCCCTGTTTTCTTTTTCCCCTTTTTTCCCCGGTGGTGGTGTTGCTTGTGGAGTGGCACATACATACTCTTAAGTAATACCGTCGCGGGGGAGAGGGCAACTAGCTCTAAGGATCGCTCCTGCTGTATCCGGCTTCTCAGGTTAGTGAGCAACCTGTCTGCACCCTGACAAACCGTCAGTATAAACCATAAATTCGTACTGGTCAAGAGGGGGAATGTCAGTAGGCAGAGGACATTCGTGTTCATATTGCAGGAATGCTTGTATTTTTAAATATGGATCAAAAACATATTCAACATCAGTTGCAGCAAGAGAATTAACCCATTGTATCCATCTCGGATGTAAAGCTTTTGCATTTGGAGTGCTAGCCTTTGTAACTGCCTCTAGGGCTGGTACAGGAGTCACAACCATAATGCGTTTCCCTTGTGCTAGGGCTCTTTCTTTTGCAACAGTGGTTTGAACTGCTGTCAGAACTTTTTCTGTAGAAGTGAATTTCATTTCTGCTTGTGTATACAAGTGGGATTTGTATGCAATTGGTACTTTTTCACCTTAGTTAAAAGTTAGGTAGGTGAATCCGCATTGACCCGGAATTATTCGGATCACTAAGTTGCATATGTTTATGCATGTTTGCAAGTATTTCGTTGCTAACATGTCTGTTTGGAGTGAACTCAAAATTTCTGTGTGTTTTGTGTCCAATGTGTGATTTTAAAATCAGGTTTGATTAATTTGTAGAGAGGTTTAACCCTTTCTGCGTAATTTAAAATGTAAGTTCTTCCAAAATTCAGGAAACCTAGAATCAACTGTAAATTTTTCAGCGTTTTTGGTGGTTGGAACAGCGCACACTTTTCTAAAAAGTTGTCTGCCAGGCTTTTGCCTTCACTTGATAGTTCATATCCTAGGAAAAGGACGTTGAGGTGGGCAATTCTTGACTTTTTAAAGTTGAATTTGTAACCCTCTGAGGCGAAGCCCAATATTATGGTGCTCACCCTGTTCAAGTTCCTATCCAGGTCATCGTCTGTCAGATATATATCATCGACATATGACAATGCCTCGTCATCATAAGTTTGTAGTAACTCTGTTACCCTTGCTGAGAATAGCCCCGGGCTGTTTTTGAATCCCTGGGGCAGTCGACAAAATTGACGCTGCGTCCCCATTATTGAGAAAGCGGTCAAATATCTGCTTTCTGGTGCAATATTTTGACAAAAGAAACTATTTGAAATGTCTAATGTGATTTTATATTTTTTACGTACAATGTTATTCATTAATGCTGTACCATGTGCATTTTTCACTGCAAATGTTTTGCAACAAGAATTTAAATTTAGACGCAGGCTCTTTCGCATTTAGCTGCCTGGTGATCTAGCGGCTGTTGGATTTTGCTCTACAATGTTTCGCTTATTCTCTTTTACTAGGACACTATAATTTAGTGCTTTCCTCTACTGGTATCCGATGCCACTCACCACAAACCCAATGAGGGTGAGTTACTTTGTGCAGCCACTTTATATGACATTCCTCTGAAATGTGTTTATCTGTATATTGCTCACTGTTAATTGTATGTATTAGCGTGTGCTCCATAGTTACCACAAACAGTTGATGCATGTCACGGCTCACGTATATCGAGCATGCAATGGATATACTTTGACTGTTGAAGGAACCCATTGTAGTTCGCATTGTACTTGATATGTTGTTTTTAATATTTTCACACCATTATATTTTGCAGGTTGTGGTGTAAATCAACTGGTACCACACATTTTTTTAGGGTGCTGTATGTGTGGTCAACTCTGATACCTCCATGAGGTCGTGAACACCACCAAAAAAAGTGTAGGTAGTATTTATCCTGGTCCTGAAGAATTGCCAATCAATAGATAAACAGGCAAGAAACATGTTGACCCTTTCAGCACATACCCTCACAAACCTTAGAGTGAGAATGTGTGTTTAACTATGGTTTTATTCAGGGTAGTGACCACAACTCATTAAAATTGTTCTGAGTGGATCACTATTTCCTGTTTTATATCTCACTAATCTCACATATCACTGTCACCTACACTAGATACTATAGGGCCCTCACACGCATTACACCCATCGGCATTGGAAAAAAGATCTCCGCGAAGAAGGCCCCTTCCGGGCGCCTGATCGGGTATTGCACCGCCGACCCGATAAGGAGCTAGACCCGATGATGAAGCGAGACACCCGCTTGTTGGGTGTGTGAGGGTCTCCATTCCATAAGGAGGAATTCTCTCTCCTGCCTTCCCCCTTACCCACACCCTGGCACCAACTGTTTACTTACCACTACCTGCCACATCGTAGGAACTGCATACCAATTCTGGTTCTCCATCAAGAATTTAAGTGTCTGTAATCCAAAACTAGACGATAAGGAAACAAAGGATTGTTCATTGATGAGGTGCATGTTTCAATCACTCCCTGATATTCAAGTTGATCTAAAATCTCCCTGACCTGTTTTTTAGCTTCTTGCTTAACTGGGTACTGTCTTTGTGCAGTCGGTTGATTTTTTAACTGGATTTTATGGTGAGGTGAGTCCTCATCCCATCCTACGTGATTTTTATACAGTGGTGGGGCTTGGGCTACTGCCCATTTCCTGGCTAATGTATATTTTAAATGAACTGGAACATGGTTGGAGAAGGCAGGCATAAAGATGTCCTCGCCATGTGGGCACTCCCTGACAAACTCTGGTGGCCAGTCCTGTTCTGCTAGAAGTATATCATAACCCTTTGAAAGATGCTCCCAAAAGAGTGCTCTCACTTTTCTTGGTATGTCTCCCTCCATCCGGTGTGTTATTTCATATAACCTATGTGGAGAACTAACCCTGGTGTCTACAGTCTCAACTTGTATGTCTTCATTCAAGTCCACTGTCTTCAGAAGTCCCTTCAGGTTCTGGCGAGTTATTGTAACTTCTGCTGCACTGTCCAGCATGGTCTGGGCCCATTCTCCGTTCTTGAGTTGGGTTCTCAGTATTCTCTGCATGTCTGATCTTCAGACCTGCTACCTTTTTCTTGGAGAATTGAGGTTTTGCTTTATTTTTCTGAACGTGTTGATCGTCTTTGGACTTCATGCGTTCATCCTTGTTTTCTGACCGTCCTCTTCTTTCGGATGTCTGTGACGATATCATTATCTTGATATCTGTCAGGTTTTTTCAAATTATCCCATATTCCTGAGGTTGTACCTCCTTTCAGAGGGCTCCTTCTGTGGAGGAGACCTGCCTCGGGAATGAGAACGCTTCTCTTTGGAATTCTGTTTGCTATTTTCCCACTTCTTTTTAGAAGAGGTAGGAGTGTTTTTAGGAAAGACCTTATCAGGACTTTCAGACAGTTGTGGTTTTACTGGTTTCCCTCCCAGACTGTCTCTGCCTAATTCCTCATAGGATTTTTCAATTATTGTGGCTAGTTCTTGAGGTTGTTCTGTTACATCAAATTCCCTTAATTTCTGGTGGATCGCCACTGATGCTCCTTCTCCTTTAATATTAGATAATATTATTGCTGACACCTGGTCGAAATTTTTAAGTAACTTCATACCTAAATTCAGAGCAGGCCCTGCCCCGTATTAGGTTTGAATCTGTTTCAGGACATCAGGTATTACCGCCATTGACGGAACACCATGTGTTTTTGTGTAGATTGCAGCAAAGACTGTGCCCCAAGAGGTGCAGTCTTCCAGATGTGGTGTGATCCCCATTGGTAAACAGATTGTTAGAATTCTGTGTTTCTCATAAGGGCTAGTATTAGGAAATACTGCTTTGATTTGAGTAATTTTTTTAGCTAACCAGAATGGAATTTGTTCCTGTTTTGCGGGCAATTCACCCATGACTGAGCGTAAAGTCTGTGGAGTAATTTTTTACGTATTCACCTGATGAGGTGCTGGATTTTGAATTGTTAATGGTTGTTAGACTGTGAAAGTCCGCATGACATATTGAACCAATTGTCTATAAATCTTGATTAACTCCTTGAGTTGAGCAAGTAAATCTACGTCTGACATAGTTTCAATGTCAGGATGAGGTGTATAGCCGGCTAAAATCTGCCATGTTGCTCCTGGTCTACCTAGTGGACCGAGCCTGGTAATGTGATTGTAATGTTTTAGGGCGCCTTTAAACCACAGCTCATGATCCTGGTATGTGAGTGGAATTTCAATATCCTCGAAAGGAATATATTCCTCAGGTGGTTCATCTTCTTTGTAGAAGTGAAACACATGTGTTACTGGATTTGATTCTGGGAATACTATCCACGAATAGAATACCTGTGTCTGGTGAGATTCATGTGCCTCTATCACGAAAATTGCTCTACCACCTCTTGGTGTCAGACCATGTTTTATAAGTTTTAGAGTGATGGCTCTCCTTAAATTTGGTAGGATGTGTATAACACCCACCTCGTCTTCATTAAGACCTGTAAGGTCAGCCGCAGCTTGACCGTTGTTAACGATAGGATCGTCGTTCTCCGACATTGTTTAATGAAAGTTTGCAGAGCAAGTTTCAAGGAAACAAAGATAAGGTGCACAATATTTTGGAACACTGTATCCTTCAACGTTGAACAAAACCAAGCAGCTAATACATAGGATTTTTGTCCATCTCAGCTATGGCGGATATTATCCATACCCATTCCAGATGTCTTATGGAGTTTTATGAGTAGAGAGTCTATGAGAAAAGCACGACTGAGTTACTTCAGTATCTAGCGTTAAATTAGTGCCTTACCAAACCATTGGGCGCCATGTAGTGTAGTTCCTATATCCCAGATAGGCTCTGTGCATTGGAATAACATACACTATAGATTTGACATAGGACTTAGGTCAGTATGTCTCTATCGAGTATATTAAACTTAATTACTTGTGTGTGCCAGCTAACTCAGAGGTCACTAGAAACTTCTTGAATATACAAGAATGCATTAGTCTCTGACAACCGCATAAACATGACAACTTTGTTTCCTTTTAGAATCGGAACAGTCTCAGAATCGTGGAAACAATAGATAATAGTTTCACTCAGTCAATCGTGCATGCTTCGTTTTTACAGAGTTGCACAGAAATAGAGACGGTCGTTTCAATAAAAGGGTTTATTGAACAGTCTTATTTCTCATGCAAGAGATATGAATTACTAAAATCGTAAGACAGACTGCGAAGTACAATATGAATGAGGTTAGCAGTAAGATAAAATAATACTGCAATAGCATGATTTGTAGCTATGACATATATTAATCAAAATATATACATAAATAACATAATCTAAAATGTGATACTCATCTGATGCTTCTAAATTGTTCTACCCCAGTGTACCTAACCTAAGTGCAGTACGAGGTTTTAAGTAGGTCTGGTCAAGAATACTTTATTCGACAACTTAATGCCATAAAAGTGATCATATCATACAGCAATACAATTCATTGACACCATAGTCTTTAAACACATGTTAGATCTCATAAGCGATAAAACCATACATAAAAGGATCACATAAACAGATAAAACCACCTGATTCCTTAGAACTAATTTAGCTTGATACTTTGTTAAAAGGGGACCAGTGACTACCTTCTTCCTTGGTAGCATCCATATTTTCAATATTAAATACGCGGTTAAATAATTAAAATAACCTTAAAAGTTATTAGTCGGTGGTATTTTTGATACTCTCATTAAAGGGGATTCATTTTCCACATCCTTTCTTTTTAGCAGCAGTTGATTAAAACCGATGAGTCTATAACTGTTATTTAAGCTTTGTTGCTTATATACTTAGAATAAGGGTTTTAAGCATAAATAACATTTCTACCCTTGCTTAAGTTTATCCCATACAAAACGCTGTATACCTTTCATGTAGCTTCCTAGTGCAATAGCAATGTCAAGACTTGTCATTTCTGTCAGTAACACAATGGCTTGGGCTCGTGACCTTATTCCATATTTTAAAAATACTGGGCGTAAAAACAATTTTCTCAATTCTAAAACTGTAAGGCAATCCAGCAATATATGCTGGATTCCAGATTTGGTCCCAAGGCCGCATTTGCATGTTCCATCTGAGTGTAACATCTCTGACTTTATTCTTCCCTACATTAACCATGGGGTAATGCCAATTCGTATCCTTAGGATTTCGCGCCTAAGCCCATGGTTTGGCAGAGTTTCTAGGTATGGATACCATGCAGCATTTACCCAGGAGTTTATTATACATTGGACCGATTTTTTCTTCCTCAGGTACTCTAAGTCATTATTCCTTGACTGCTCCATGCCTTGGTACTTGAGAGACGTCTTTGTAAATTCTACGTCCAGGGAGTGCTGTATAGTGCTCACATTTAAACTCCCTATTATTACCTGAATTTTCCTTCTCGCTTCCTTTGCCCAATTTAAATTACTATGCTGGATCTCTTCGCTACACCAGTGTGAGATTTTCTGCACTCCCCCTGGTTTCTGGAGTCTCCAGAATCTTACCAAAGACATTTGGACCTGGCTGTTCCATGCTATTGTTCCTAACACCACCCTAATTGCCTGGACTATTGCAGAGCTTGGTAGGGACAATAGCATTTTTAGGGCCTTAACCTCCTCCCGATCCCACCCTCCTTTACCACTTAGAAGGAGGACTTCTGCCCCATACAGTACTTGGGGTGGGATCATAGCTTCAAAAGCTTTTAACATAGGTTTGTGCGACATATCCCCATAGTCCTTATTAAATTTTTTCAACCCGCAGATGGATGAAAAAGCTTTTATTTTTTGGGCTTCTAGGTGAGTACACCATTTTAGGGAGCTGTCGAACCAAAGGCCCACAGTATTCTTTAAAAGCATTTAATTTCTGTTGGAGCCCAAGTTCCGTTTGATCAATTATTACAAGATCATCGGCATATAAAAGACTTGCTACTTTCCTTCCGTTCATTCTGGGGCTTGCACTTCTTTCTACTTCCAGCGCTGCAGGTAGGTCGGCTAGGAATATTGCAAAAAGCAGGGGGGCCAAGACAAAACCCTGTCTTAGCCCATTTCCTATGGCTATTTTCTTTGTTAGTGACCCTTGAGTGTCCTTTATTACTTGGGCCCAGTTCCCTCTATGTAATTCCTTTAAGATGATCAATAGGCTTTCCGGTATTTCATATTTTATCAGGCACTCCCATAAGCTCTTACGATCCACAAGGTCGAAGGCTGCCCGGAAATTAACAAAACAACAATACATTTTCCCCTTTTGTTCTATTGACTTCCGGGCAAGTGCCCAGAGGGCGAAACAGTGGTCTATAGTGGAATTACCTTCTTTGAATCCCCCCTGTTCAACCGGCACCACTGAGTTCTGGTCTGCCCAATCTTTTAGTTTCTCTAATACTATTTTTGCGAAGATCTTTTCCCCAATATCTATTAGATTAATTAATCTATAGTTTTTGGGGCCGGCATATCGCCTTTCTTGTGTAAGGGCCTTATTATTGCACCCTTCCAATTGTTAGGGAACTTCCCAGTTTCTAAGATGACTTGGAACATCTTAGCAAAGAATTCTGCCCACCAGTCCACTGGGTTTTAATTATCAGGGCAGGGAGGTTGTCTGGACCTGCTGCCCTTGTTAGATTCAAATGTTTTATCGTATTTTTCACTTCAGAGGCCGAAAAGTCGGGTTTTAAGACTGCTACCAGAACCCTCAAATCTGGTTGCAAACCCTCTTCCGGTTCTCTGCCTGGGCTGTATAATTCCAGCAAATATTCCTCCCAAGCTGCTTCTTCTACCACACAGTTCATTTTCGCCACTGGACGATCTACTGATGATTGAATTAGTTTCCAGAACTGGCGTATATTCTTTGTTTCTATTGCCTCAAGCAGCTCTTTCCAGCAGTCTTATTTATACTCTCTTTTTGCCCTCCTAATTAACATATTATAATCTCTTTTTAATTTCAAGAGGATATCAGCCTTACCCTGATCATACTTTATACTTAGGCTACTTGCAGCTCTCCTCAATTCTCTCTTCTTTTTCAAACAATTCTTTGTAAACCATCTTCCTTGTCTCTCCGGCTTTCTTTGGTTCCTTTTATCATCTATTTTTTCTTTCCTCAGACCATCGCTGAGGCTTTGGACCACTTCTTCAATTTTATCCACATACCAATCCAAGCTCTGGACACTTATTGTGCCCAGATCTAAGTTCTGCTGCAGTTTTACTAGCCGAGCTACATACTCTTCTGTTAGTCGTGTGGTGATCCGCCTGGGGTATCCCATCTCTTGGTGAATAACTTTATTACAGGGGTTCAAGTATACATCTGGGAGCTCTAGTTCCAAGAGGTTATGGTCACTTCCTTCTCTATTAGTAATCCTAAAATCTTGAATTTCTTGGAAGCACCAGGGTGTCGTAAATACATAGGGGCAGATTTATGAGCCCCTTGCGCCTCATTTACGCCGCCGTTGCGTCACTTTTGTGACGCAGCGGCGGCGCAAATCCTGCGCCATGCTGCGGGGTATTTACAACGTGACGCATCTGGGAGATGCATCACGTTGTAAAGCCCTGTGCCAGCAGTAGGCATACCTATGCAGGGGGGGGGGCGTTCCGTCGCAGGAACGCCTCCTAAAAGTGGCTGAGTGAAATCTACAAGATTGCCCTCAGTCACTTTTGAGCCCATGCTGCATCAAAACCCTGCGCCTGCTTGAAGCAGGCGTAAGGATTGACGCAGCATTGTAATGATAGGGCACCCCCGAGCCTTGCTGGAGCTGCGTCGCGCTAGCGACGCAACTCCAGCAATGCGCCGCCTTTCCGACAGGAGATGCGTCACGCATCTGCCCATCCGAGTGCCACGGTGCGCTGCATTGTAAATGCGGCGCATCAATGGTGGCGCACGGGTGGGCAGATGCGTCGCAACTCTTCTGGCGCATCTCTGCTGATTAGCAGAGATGCGCCAGACGTCATAAATCTGCCCCATAATCTATTAGGCAGTTTTGCAAACCTAATTTAAATGTTTTCTTTGCTGGACAGTCTAAGGTTGATCTTCCGTTTAGACAAAGGAGGCTTTTAGACCCCAAATAATTTCCCAGCTGAATATCATTAGATGTACATGCACAGTCTGGGAAAGTCGCTTGTATTATATCATAAGCCTCCAACAATTCTTGAAACCAACAATCTACTTTCTTTGGGTCCAGTTTATGATTAAAATCTCCCATTAGTATGATCAGATCCATGCCATATTTCTCACAAATTATGTCCATATCATCTTTAAAATTCCCCATTTCAACAGCATATTCCTCTTTGGAACCCCATTGCATATACACATTTAACAGCACCATTGTATTCTTTTTGTCAGAGGTAGATAAAGTTACCCTACATGTGAGTAACCATTTACATTTTACAGTTATTTCAAACACCTTTTTCACTATTTTAGTTGATAGCAATGTCATTATTCCCCCTGCCGGGCGCCCAAATCTTTGCTTCTTTGCTAAGCGATTAAACTGGCGGAAGCCAACGAATATCGGGGTCTTGCCGCATAGCCAAGTTTCCTGGATACAGATGATCTCGGTGTTTTTTCCTAATTCCCTTATATTTTCTTGTTTGGATTGATCTCCAAGACCATTTATGTGCCAGGAAGCTATTCTTATGCCATGCGGCATGCCCTTTACCTATTCGACGTCATCTAGGGATCCTTCCTCCCCACGCCCCTCAGTATACCTGTTTGAGGGGCCTTCGTGGCATGATCCCTGACTCCAGTTTCCCCACCAATTTTCCACATCTGAATTATTTACTACTATTTTTAGGTTTCCCAAGTCAACTCCTTCATCGTCTTCCATATCAATTGTCCTTACCTGTCTCTTTCTTAATCCTGCATGGTACCTTAAAAAGTTTTTACCCTGCCGCTCTTTCCCTTCTACTTCTATTTGTACTTCCTCTTCGGATAGTATCCGTATCCCTTCTTTCTGTACCTCACTCTCTGCTTTTTCAATCGTAATCTTTACCAGGTCCGAGTACATCAATACTCTGGTCACATCCTTTCCTTCTATATTTTGCCTAAATCCTACTTCCTACTTATTTTAAATCATTTGACCCTATACCTTTCAAATTTGGGCACTTGGCGAACGCTTGCAGAAGTTGTGACCTGTTTAGCGGCAACCTCTTCCTTAACTTCTTACCCCCTTTACCTATTGGTATTGGTTCAAAATATAACCACTTACCCTCCTTCCTTGCACCTTTTACTGCCTGCTGTTGTATCATTTGTACCTTATTTATCTGATTTGTGGGTCTATTAATTCCTACCACCGGAGTATTCCTGGTTTGAAGGCTTCTTCCGTAGCCATGACCCAGGCAACTACCGGGATTCTTAGGCTAAGAATGGGGTTTTATTCCTATCTTGTTTCTCCTGCGTACTTAAGTTACTATCTAATTGCGCCCTTTTGTTTTGTTTCATTGGGATTTTCTTCTTCATTATACTCCTGATGGGGTTGAGTGCCTTTATTTCTTGCACCCTACCCTCACCTCTCACCTCAACCTCACCCTCCCTTGATCTTTTCACTATCTTGTTACTCCCCTTGTTACTACCCTTTTTTAATGGTTTCCTTCCTACTCGCCCTACTCTGGTTGCTCGTACAAAAGGGGGTGGTGATGGACGGAGCATCAGAACCAATCAAACACTCACACCCAGTCAACAGATCTGGGTTTGATCCATCACCGTTCTTTAGCCCACTCTGCCACCCCAGTTCAGACATGGCCATATGCAAATCAGTTTGACCCTGTGCCTCATGGGAACAGTCCAGCCCGAACTGCCAAGCCATGCCTTCCCTGGACCGGAAACAAGCTTCCTAGGACCGGTTTCTGGCATTTCAGCCGTCTTCAGCCAGGCTTGCTTGAATCCAGTGGCAAAGTGAGCAAGGGACTCACGTCTGAGCATACCCTGCCAACTTATGGCGAACAAAGCGGTACAAAAGGGGGTGGTGATGGACGGAGCATCAGAACCAATCAAACACTCACACCCAGTCAACAGATCTGGGTTTGATCCATCACCGTTCTTTAGCCCACTCTGCCACCCCAGTTCAGACATGGCCATATGCAAATCAGTTTGACCCTGTGCCTCATGGGAACAGTCCAGCCCGAACTGCCAAGCCATGCCTTCCCTGGACCGGAAACAAGCTTCCTAGGACCGGTTTCTGGCATTTCAGCCGTCTTCAGCCAGGCTTGCTTGAATCCAGTGGCAAAGTGAGCAAGGGACTCACGTCTGAGCATACCCTGCCAACTTATGGCGAACAAAGCGGTACAAAAGGGGGTGGTGATGGACGGAGCATCAGAACCAATCAAACACTCACACCCAGTCAACAGATCTGGGTTTGATCCATCACCGTTCTTTAGCCCACTCTGCCACCCCAGTTCAGACATGGCCATATGCAAATCAGTTTGACCCTGTGCCTCATGGGAACAGTCCAGCCCGAACTGCCAAGCCATGCCTTCCCTGGACCGGAAACAAGCTTCCTAGGACCGGTTTCTGGCATTTCAGCCGTCTTCAGCCAGGCTTGCTTGAATCCAGTGGCAAAGTGAGCAAGGGACTCACGTCTGAGCATACCCTGCCAACTTATGGCGAACAAAGCGGTACAAAAGGGGGTGGTGATGGACGGAGCATCAGAACCAATCAAACACTCACACCCAGTCAACAGATCTGGGTTTGATCCATCACCGTTCTTTAGCCCACTCTGCCACCCCAGTTCAGACATGGCCATATGCAAATCAGTTTGACCCTGTGCCTCATGGGAACAGTCCAGCCCGAACTGCCAAGCCATGCCTTCCCTGGACCGGAAACAAGCTTCCTAGGACCGGTTTCTGGCATTTCAGCCGTCTTCAGCCAGGCTTGCTTGAATCCAGTGGCAAAGTGAGCAAGGGACTCACGTCTGAGCATACCCTGCCAACTTATGGCGAACAAAGCGGTACAAAAGGGGGTGGTGATGGACGGAGCATCAGAACCAATCAAACACTCACACCCAGTCAACAGATCTGGGTTTGATCCATCACCGTTCTTTAGCCCACTCTGCCACCCCAGTTCAGACATGGCCATATGCAAATCAGTTTGACCCTGTGCCTCATGGGAACAGTCCAGCCCGAACTGCCAAGCCATGCCTTCCCTGGACCGGAAACAAGCTTCCTAGGACCGGTTTCTGGCATTTCAGCCGTCTTCAGCCAGGCTTGCTTGAATCCAGTGGCAAAGTGAGCAAGGGACTCACGTCTGAGCATACCCTGCCAACTTATGGCGAACAAAGCGGTACAAAAGGGGGTGGTGATGGACGGAGCATCAGAACCAATCAAACACTCACACCCAGTCAACAGATCTGGGTTTGATCCATCACCGTTCTTTAGCCCACTCTGCCACCCCAGTTCAGACATGGCCATATGCAAATCAGTTTGACCCTGTGCCTCATGGGAACAGTCCAGCCCGAACTGCCAAGCCATGCCTTCCCTGGACCGGAAACAAGCTTCCTAGGACCGGTTTCTGGCATTTCAGCCGTCTTCAGCCAGGCTTGCTTGAATCCAGTGGCAAAGTGAGCAAGGGACTCACGTCTGAGCATACCCTGCCAACTTATGGCGAACAAAGCGGTACAAAAGGGGGTGGTGATGGACGGAGCATCAGAACCAATCAAACACTCACACCCAGTCAACAGATCTGGGTTTGATCCATCACCGTTCTTTAGCCCACTCTGCCACCCCAGTTCAGACATGGCCATATGCAAATCAGTTTGACCCTGTGCCTCATGGGAACAGTCCAGCCCGAACTGCCAAGCCATGCCTTCCCTGGACCGGAAACAAGCTTCCTAGGACCGGTTTCTGGCATTTCAGCCGTCTTCAGCCAGGCTTGCTTGAATCCAGTGGCAAAGTGAGCAAGGGACTCACGTCTGAGCATACCCTGCCAACTTATGGCGAACAAAGCGGTACAAAAGGGGGTGGTGATGGACGGAGCATCAGAACCAATCAAACACTCACACCCAGTCAACAGATCTGGGTTTGATCCATCACCGTTCTTTAGCCCACTCTGCCACCCCAGTTCAGACATGGCCATATGCAAATCAGTTTGACCCTGTGCCTCATGGGAACAGTCCAGCCCGAACTGCCAAGCCATGCCTTCCCTGGACCGGAAACAAGCTTCCTAGGACCGGTTTCTGGCATTTCAGCCGTCTTCAGCCAGGCTTGCTTGAATCCAGTGGCAAAGTGAGCAAGGGACTCACGTCTGAGCATACCCTGCCAACTTATGGCGAACAAAGCGGTACAAAAGGGGGTGGTGATGGACGGAGCATCAGAACCAATCAAACACTCACACCCAGTCAACAGATCTGGGTTTGATCCATCACCGTTCTTTAGCCCACTCTGCCACCCCAGTTCAGACATGGCCATATGCAAATCAGTTTGACCCAGTGCCTCATGGGAACAGTCCAGCCCGAACTGCCAAGCCATGCCTTCCCTGGACCGGAAACAAGCTTCCTAGGACCGGTTTCTGGCATTTCAGCCGTCTTCAGCCAGGCTTGCTTGAATCCAGTGGCAAAGTGAGCAAGGGACTCACGTCTGAGCATACCCTGCCAACTTATGGCGAACAAAGCGGTACAAAAGGGGGTGGTGATGGACGGAGCATCAGAACCAATCAAACACTCACACCCAGTCAACAGATCTGGGTTTGATCCATCACCGTCCCTTGCTCACTTTGCCACTGGATTCAAGCAAGCCTGGCTGAAGACGGCTGAAATGCCAGAAACCGGTCCTAGGAAGCTTGTTTCCGGTCCAGGGAAGGCATGGCTTGGCAGTTCGGGCTGGACTGTTCCCATGAGGCACAGGGTCAGACTGATTTGCATATGGCCATGTCTGAACTGGGGTGGCAGAGTGGGCTTAAGAACGGTGATGGATCAAACCCAGATCTGTTGACTGGGTGTGAGTGTTTGATTGGTTCTGATGCTCCGTCCATCACCACCCCCTTTTGTTCCACTTTGTTCGCCATATGTTGGCAGGGTATGCTCAGACGTGAGTCCCTTGCTCACTTTGCCACTGGATTCAAGCAAGCCTGGCTGAAGACGGCTGAAATGCCAGAAACCGGTCCTAGGAAGCTTGTTTCCGGTCCAGGGAAGGCATGGCTTGGCAGTTCGGGCTGGACTGTTCCCATGAGGCACAGGGTCAGACTGATTTGCATATGGCCATGTCTGAACTGGGGTGGCAGAGTGGGCTAAAGAACGGTGATGGATCAAACCCAGATCTGTTGACTGGGTGTGAGTGTTTGATTGGTTCTGATGCTCCGTCCATCACCACCCCCTTTTGTTCCACTTTGTTCGCCATAAGTTGGCAGGGTATGCTCAGACGTGAGTCCCTTGCTCACTTTGCCACTGGATTCAAGCAAGCCTGGCTGAAGACGGCTGAAATGCCAGAAACCGGTCCTAGGAAGCTTGTTTCCGGTCCAGGGAAGGCATGGCTTGGCAGTTCGGGCTGGACTGTTCCCATGAGGCACAGGGTCAGACTGATTTGCATATGGCCATGTCTGAACTGGGGTGGCAGAGTGGGCTAAAGAACGGTGATGGATCAAACCCAGATCTGTTGACTGGGTGTGAGTGTTTGATTGGTTCTGATGCTCCGTCCATCACCACCCCCTTTTGTTCCACTTTGTTCGCCATAAGTTGGCAGGGTATGCTCAGACGTGAGTCCCTTGCTCACTTTGCCACTGGATTCAAGCAAGCCTGGCTGAAGACGGCTGAAATGCCAGAAACCGGTCCTAGGAAGCTTGTTTCCGGTCCAGGGAAGGCATGGCTTGGCAGTTCGGGCTGGACTGTTCCCATGAGGCACAGGGTCAGACTGATTTGCATATGGCCATGTCTGAACTGGGGTGGCAGAGTGGGCTAAAGAACGGTGATGGATCAAACCCAGATCTGTTGACTGGGTGTGAGTGTTTGATTGGTTCTGATGCTCCGTCCATCACCACCCCCTTTTGTTCCACTTTGTTCGCCATAAGTTGGCAGGGTATGCTCAGACGTGAGTCCCTTGCTCACTTTGCCACTGGATTCAAGCAAGCCTGGCTGAAGACGGCTGAAATGCCAGAAACCGGTCCTAGGAAGCTTGTTTCCGGTCCAGGGAAGGCATGGCTTGGCAGTTCGGGCTGGACTGTTCCCATGAGGCACAGGGTCAGACTGATTTGCATATGGCCATGTCTGAACTGGGGTGGCAGAGTGGGCTAAAGAACGGTGATGGATCAAACCCAGATCTGTTGACTGGGTGTGAGTGTTTGATTGGTTCTGATGCTCCGTCCATCACCACCCCCTTTTGTTCCACTTTGTTCGCCATAAGTTGGCAGGGTATGCTCAGACGTGAGTCCCTTGCTCACTTTGCCACTGGATTCAAGCAAGCCTGGCTGAAGACGGCTGAAATGCCAGAAACCGGTCCTAGGAAGCTTGTTTCCGGTCCAGGGAAGGCATGGCTTGGCAGTTCGGGCTGGACTGTTCCCATGAGGCACAGGGTCAGACTGATTTGCATATGGCCATGTCTGAACTGGGGTGGCAGAGTGGGCTAAAGAACGGTGATGGATCAAACCCAGATCTGTTGACTGGGTGTGAGTGTTTGATTGGTTCTGATGCTCCGTCCATCACCACCCCCTTTTGTTCCACTTTGTTCGCCATAAGTTGGCAGGGTATGCTCAGACGTGAGTCCCTTGCTCACTTTGCCACTGGATTCAAGCAAGCCTGGCTGAAGACGGCTGAAATGCCAGAAACCGGTCCTAGGAAGCTTGTTTCCGGTCCAGGGAAGGCATGGCTTGGCAGTTCGGGCTGGACTGTTCCCATGAGGCACAGGGTCAGACTGATTTGCATATGGCCATGTCTGAACTGGGGTGGCAGAGTGGGCTAAAGAACGGTGATGGATCAAACCCAGATCTGTTGACTGGGTGTGAGTGTTTGATTGGTTCTGATGCTCCGTCCATCACCACCCCCTTTTGTTCTACTCTGGTTGCTGGCATAAATCTAGAGACCTCGCCTCTTTTTATTACTCTCATTGGCCATTTTGAAATATAAACCTCCGGTTTTTCTTTAGATAAGTCAGCTGGTTCGAGGTGTTCCTCTACCATGGGCTGTGGATCGATATCTGGGACAGGTCTTACCATAGAAGGCATTTGGCATCTAATCCCCTGTAGCTCACCCTCTATCTTAGCTAGGTACTTTTTCTGTACTTTTAAAACGTCATTATTTGTCAGCGTGACTTCTAGAAGGCCTTGTAGAGTTCTCTGTAGTATTAACATAAGGTCCAGCATCGACGAAGTGGGTGTAGCAGAAAGTTCCAAATTTAGTTCAGAGTTTAGATTCAATTCCACGCTTTGTTCTAGCACTGTTTTTTTCGAGTTCACAAGCGGGTTTTGCTTTTCTTTCCTTCTTTGACTTAACTCTCTACCAGATACATCCTCTTCCTCTATCCTTGAGTCCGCCTCTGAAATTAGGGTATCCCGGTGTCCTGACTCTTGTTCATAAATAAAAAGACATCGCGGTGAAGAGGACAACCGTGGTGACGACAATATAAATTGTAAAGACTCATTGGCCATAGTTACTGATTCAATTGTTTGATTCTCAGGTGGTAGGGAAATATTCCCAATCCCGTTCCCACTTTTACTCACCCTATCATTCAGCGGCGCAGCCTCTATTATTTCTATATCGGGGGCTTTTGCCGGTAAGAAATCTTTTTTGAAATGTTTCCCCACAAATTCTTTTAGCGAATTTGAGGTAGTACCACCCCGTTTTTTGCTTACGGCCACACATCTATTTGCTCTTTTCTTTGCCTTTTTTTCTGGGCTCGGCTCAGGGCTCTCTCCACTTCCCTCTGAAGGACACGGGTTAGCTAGGGTCGCTCTTGGTTTCAGTTTAAGTTCCAGGTTCTTTTTGAATTTCTTGGGGGCCATCCCTGATGCTTAGTTTAGGTTATATTAAAATTTTCACAGTCTCGGTCACACTCTCTTTGACAGGTAGACTTACTCTTTTGACGATCTCTTAGGTAGAACCGAAGTTAGAGACCAGGATTAGTGTCGCAGGTGACTTTGTTAGGCTGGTCCTATGCTGTAGCGCTGTTTTTGGTGATCTTGGCTAGCTGGCTAGCAGGCTGGGTGTGGCTTTTGACTTTTGGCTGTAGCCTTGGCCCTTGACTTAACACTTTTTAACGCCCCAGGTCGAGGTCAAGCATAGAGGGCAGTAGGGCGCTGGACTATGACAACCCTGGACCCTCGGCGCAGCTTTGCACTGCTTGCAACCACCTTTGTCGGTTGTCAGTGGTTTCTTGGAAATCGTAACAAATCCACAGACTGCAAGTCTGCAGTGTCCGGCTAGATGAGGGAGATGAGGGAGCAGATAGATATACGGGCGAACAGCTCTGGGCAGCACACCTTCACCTTCAGAGCGACTCGGTAGGCTCAAGGGTCGCAGCGGTAACTCTCGGTGGCTCTTAACCGCTCCTGTTTCACGCCCCCCCTCTCCCCTCCGCTCTGTATTATACTCCGGTTCCCGCATAGAGTGCGGCTTGAAAATCCCCTGCAAAGAGCGGCCTTTTCCCGCAGCTATTGCAGAGACTGGGGCCGGAGGAGAGGACGGAGGGCTTGGAGCCTAGAGAGGGAGGCAACAGGCGGAGCTCGGAGCTCGATGATCGGCGTCCTCACGCTGCGACTCTCCCTGACTACTGTGGCTCAGACTGACGGGCAACGTGGAAAAGACGGACTGGAAGCGGCCTCATCACCCTCGTTAATGGAATCAGCTGCTCTAAAGTAGGTGCCATTTCTAAAGTATAGCTAGCTATATTTTTAGTTTAGCCAAGACTTGCCAAAAGTTTCTCTAAGATCTAGTCAGCTCCATACCTTAGAATGAGAGAGGTTGGAATCTCTTTTCTGGACTCGATAGTCTAACCCCCCGCAAGGGAAGTCAGAGAGCACTGGAGCTGGGTTCTCTGCGAGGAGGATGACAGCGTCAGGTCAGTGCATCAGGCTGGAACTCGACCTCCTTCCGAACTTGCCGTGGCGAACCGCGTAGTCTGGGTTGGATCGAATCCTCCGGGAACCGGAATTTGCCAGGGCAAGTGCTGGTATATTTATACCTTGAAGTTGTCTAGGAATGCCAGTATTGACGTAAAAGTCGGGCAGAGGAACGTCATGAATGAACCCCTAAGGAATAGATGTTCATGCATACTTAATGAGTTCTTGGAGAAATCAATATCCAAGCTGAGGGAAATTCCTAAAGGCTTAAGGGTCTGGTTTTCCAAGAATTTGTTGTGACGTGGATGGACGGATGTAGGTGGCCATGCCTGTATTTGGTTTGTACGGACAATGTCTAAATTAGGGACGGATTTCTATGTCCAAATAAGGGCAATGTGAATTGTACCTATATAAGGGCATAAATCGGGAAACCTATATACGGAATGTAAATCTGCACATAACAAGCCCAGCCCCATGTGCCCGTCTACAGCCTCAAATAGGACTTCAAGGGACCCCGACCTGAGTAGCCAAAATAGTCCCACCTGACACGTGGACCGCGGAATAACTGCAGATAACCCCCATCAAGTGCACATCACCTGGAGCATTCTTGAGCATCTACATCTCCGGTGTCCTCTGCATCAGGACCACTTCATTAATGTCTACGGTGGTCGTGGTGTAAAGTGTGCAACGGGCCTAGAAAACATTCTGGTGGCCAGGTCACTGTCCAAATCTACCTTATTGGCCCCCCAGACCTTCTCTCCGTCAGATTTGGTCCCCCAAGCCAGGTAGGAGTAGACAAACTCACTTTCATAAACTTTTAAAAAGTTTTCAAACTTTACAGTTGCCCATGTTTGTTTGCGGTTAGATAAAAAATTAAGATTTCTTTAAAAATCTGTATCTCCTGAACTTTCTATTGGGTTTTGTTCATCAAGAATATAGTCTATTTTTATGAACGGGTGCTGTGTTTCTTTCCTGTTGCTTAGCTTTCCTATTTCATTGTTTGGCACTGTTAAATGCTTTACACTAGTTCGTTTGTTCAAGCCTGTTGCTCGAAGCCATTGCTACTCAGGGTTGAGCGTAAGGTTGTGCAAACTAGCCTGGCTGGAACAATGACAGTTTTTTCTAGTGTATTCCACAGGAAGGCTGCAAAGTAATACCATATAATACACCCAAATCCTCACAGTTACTGACGTGGCTGGTGGTGCAGGCCAGTGTTGCTGTGTTTTATTAATGTCCACACCAATACTTGCCACACTTGATCATTGAAATGGCGCAGGTGGGGGCATAGACCTTAAAGGATTGACTGGGCCCTTGCCGAGATGACATGCTCTGATATAAACAACCCACTCCACAGTTTTGGAGTGGCAGTATGCTGGTAAAAGTGAAGGTGGTCAAGACAGGGTATACTCCTCTCCAATGCCACTTTTAAGCAATTCGTCACTCCCTATCAATGGAGAATTCTTGCCACAGGTAAGTGCGGCAGGCAAAACCCTGAATCAAACTGGAAAATAAATCAAGGAGTGCACTGTTCTTATGCATGACCAATTTAGGTTATACTTTGCAGCTTCTCCAGCTACATTCTTTTCTGTGGATCTATTCTTGAGCCTTTAGGTAGATACATCGACTTCTTAATTCATGGCCTTGTACATGACACCATAGCATATGTGAAAGACACCACACACTTCATCAACCTGGCTGAACGTGAAGAATTTGACCCCACACAAGAACTCTTGGTCACATTGGATATAGAATCGCTTTATACCAACATTCCGCAGGACAAGGGCACTACAGTCATTGAAACCCATCTGAATAACAGACCTAGACCACACAAGGTACTGACTGAATTTATCATCTCTCTTTTGGAGATAGCACTGACAAAGAACTAGTTTATGTTCAATGCTAAGTACTATAAACAGTTCAAAGGTACTAGTATGGGAGCTGTTTTTCCCCTAATTTCGCCATTCTCTTTGTAGACGACATAGAGAAATCATTTGTCCTGAACCAAGTCAATCCACACCATAACTGTGAGAAGTTGGCCTGATATATGATCTCACTAATTGTAGTGTACACCTTGTATCAGTCCAAACAACCCTTATGGTGATTGGTTGTAAAGTCAACCTTATAGACCAGCTATCCTAGTGGTAGCATGGACAAGAGCAGTCTTAGGCTAAACTATGAATGGCATGTGAAGCCAGCTGTTATACCATATGCAATCCCTTGAATACCAAATGAAAGGACACCACAACAGATATATATAAAAATAGAATGTATTTATTCTAGGCAACCCCTCAGCACTCTTTATGAGATTCGAGGTAAGTACAACACAGTCTTATTTAAGCATACATTAAGTCACACAAGTAAGTAATACAGTTAGGCCCTAGGGGCCACGCAAACCATATACTAAGTGAGTGGTATAAGAACCACTGTCACGAACACAGGATAGGCCTAGGCCTAGGGAATCGCTGGGGCTACACTATACTACCAACAATTAGGAAGTGGGGAGGCCCACGGGATTCAGGTGCTGAGTGGAAACACTCACGCGTAATGCGTAAAAGTCGATAGAATCACTAGCAGATAGAATAAAGCAGTTTTAGGACACTTCTGGTATGGCTAGAAAGTCGAGACTCGGAAACTAGACCCTAGGATAGTCAATGCCCATGTGAGAACCGAAGTACCCAAGTTACCTAGCCCACGGGCTGTGGGTGCATAGGTGTGAACTTGCGTCGGGTTTCGTCGAGGACTTCTATGGATGCCTGAAGGAAAGTTGCTGACAGGCAGTCAGTGAAGAGTGTCCGGTGGATCCCAAGGTGGGGATCAAGAAGGAAGGAACCTGCAAGCAGAAGGGACAGAGTCTAGGTCACCAGCCAGGAGCCGGGAAGGAACCAGGCGATGTCGTGAAGATGCAAGTGAAGAGGTGAAGCTTGTCGCAGCAGCCACGGGTACCAGGAGACGTCGAGGACGACCAGGACCAAGAGGTGAGCTGTCCCACGAAGGCTCTTGCTGTCGGCGGCGTCGAAGACGAGTCAGGACCCCACAAGCCTTGGCAAGCGGAACCCACGCAGGATGGAGGACTTGCTACTGGTGCAGACCAGGGAGGTCTGGGGTGCTTCTCTTTCACAGAGGAGCGGGTGCCAGTCTGGAGGAGCCGGACCAGCAAGTGGAAAACAAAGGCTTGTCGTCGCAGAGGCTACTAGCCAACGGGCCAGCAACCGGACAACACGTCGAGCAACACAGGTGCAGAAGGGCCCCACGCAGAACACGTGAAGTGTGGGGAGCTGGTCTTCTTTGCAGATGGTGCTCGGGAGTGGGGCTTCTGAATTCCCCAAGCACAGCCTCGAGGGAGCCTCGGAAGTCGCGCTAGTCAGGTACTAGCCACTTTTCCCAAGTCGCCGGTCCCACATCCCTCGTCGCCTCCACGGGTCTCAGCTTCGCTGGAGATGTGGATCTGGTTCAGAGGTGTCTGGAAGTCTCGGCGCTGGTCAGTCTCTGCAGTCGTCCCTCGTAGGATCAGTCGCAAAGCAAGCAGCGGTCGCTGGATGGTGCCTAGTTGCCCAGGGTGTTCACTCCTTGGCCACAAGGGAGATTTCTTCAGTCTTCTTCCTGAGGTCGAATGTCGAAGGTCCAGAGTTTCTGTTCAAGTTGCAGATTCAGGTTAATCTAATTTAGCAGGGCTCAGCTAGCTACTGATATACTGGGCTAGTGGGCTGGGCTACCTGCGAGGTCCCTCCTATGGGTGGGACCAGGAAGGGGAGTGGCTACACCCCCTTTCCTTTGTCCAGTTTCACGCCAGAGCTGGGGCTGGAGTGCCCCAGCGCCGGTTTGAACTGGACTATGCATGGGACACCTTGTGTGCCCCAGGCATGTCTCATTCCTTTCAGCCCTCCCTGCCCCAATACACTAAAGTCTGTCTGGGGAGGTGCTAGCACCTCCCCAAGCAGGAAACCTATTGTCCAGGCCTCCCTGGCTGGGAGGGCTCCCAGCTGCAGGAGGTCAGACTCATGTCTGTGGCAGCAGCATCCATTTTGTGATGCTGAGGCTTTGGTGAGAGTTAAACAGCAAAGTAGGATTTTAACATGTCTCTCCCTCTAGAAGGGAGGAATAATATCCTCATCACCAGAAATGGTATGGGGGTATTATTCCAAAGTGTTAGACACCTTACACGACATGTTTTGATAAAGCCAAACCATAGTTACCATAACCGTTTAAGATTATAAGGTACTTTATATATATGGTAGGCTATATCATAGAATAGCTATAAGGACATGGTTCCGAAAGCTGCAGACAGGCTCAGCTCATGCTAGAGCACCATCTCACATGTTACCAAGCACTCTGCCTCCAGGATTGTCAAGGCCTGCCATAGGAGTGGCTCACAGGTACACATGTGTCTATTTTAAGGGTAGATATAGGTATACTATATCTAAGCAAGGGGTGATTACACGACCTTGCCCCAGCTGAGTGATCAGCCAGTTGTGTCTGATTGGAAGGTTAGACCAGGGGTGGCATATTACATGCTGCAGCCCCTGGGAGGCCTAGGGTACACCTATGCCCTGGGTACCTAGGGTACACTGTACAGGGTCCAATAAGGTGATCCTTACCAATTGGGTATGTACCTAGGGTACATGGAGTCCATTTTAAAGAGAGAGCAGACAGCCTGAGACCCTGAATGGCAGGATCTCAGGCCAACGAAGTCGAAAAACCAGCTAGACACTAGGCAAAAAGTTGGGGGTAACCATAGTCAGGTATCCACCTTCCTACAATAACCATATCAGAAGCTGGCACCGATACATCGATGATGTGTTCATGATCTGAAATGGCACCATAGATGAATTCGATTCCTTCTGCATATGGCTCAACAGATGCCAACCGGATCTCAGGTTCACTTACAATTCAAGCAATGCACAGGTAGACTACCTTGACGTCACTGTCAAACCCTATGAGGGTGGGCTGTATACGACCCTGTATAGGAAGCCCACAGAGCGCAACACTCTGCTCCACTACAGAAGTGCCCACCCTAGAGCACTCAGTGACGGCCTCCCCTATGGCCAATTCTTAAGGATACGCAGGGAATGCAAACTAAAAGAAGATTACTTCAGGGAAGCAGACATCCCGGGTGACAAACTTTTGAACAGGGGCTACCCCAGACGAATGGTGAAAAGATCCATGAAACGTGCTTGGTTTTCACACAGGGAATTCTTATTAGGAACCAGACCAAAAAAAACATATCTCGCATTGCCTGCGTAACCTCTTTTTGTCATGCTAGCAACAAAATAACCAAACTCATAAAAAAAACACTGGCCCTTACTCACCTCAATTAACATCACCAATGAAGCTCCCCTGTTCTCATTCAAACGTGGGCTTAACATTAAGGACCACTTGGTTCGGGCATACAAACCATCCAGTAATGAGACCACCTTGCAATTATGTTTAGGTCTCCATCTGTAGTAGGCCATTTTAAGTGTGGAAACGGTGCTGTATGCCCACTCACGAAAAACACTAATGTATTTGAATATGGCACTGTTACGCACAAATTGAGGTTCTTTTCGAATTGTTACTCAGCCAATGTAATTTACTGTGTACGATGTCCTTGCGACCTCATCTACGTTGGACAAACCACCTAAAAACTAAAAGCAAGGATAAGCCAACATAAAAGCCGGATATACTGCAGAATCACAACTGCACCATTGGTGGAGCACTTCATAGAAAAAGGACAGACACTCTAAACAGGACCTACGCTGGCAAGTGATCGACATCATTCACCCAAACAACAGAGGCGGGGATCCGCAAGCAATTCTCAATAGACTGGAATGCAAATGGATGTTTAACTGTCGCTCCATTGAAAATGGACTTAATATTCTTGATGAATGGAACATGATTCTGTAATAACCCTCCAGCTTTAATGTACGCTTCTTCTGGAATTTTTTCTGTACTCCCTCAGTGTGCATAATTCTCCATGCACCATGTATATATGATGTAATTTGACTTCTGACTTGCTTTTATCTCCTTATTTATGTACATACTTTATTCAATCATGATGCTACCATGCTTTTATCTTTACCTAGCACCTATCTTCTCTTGTACCTCTCGCCGATCTAAATGCCTCAGATAACACCACACAACCCGCCCAACATGACGGCACATTTTAGCCACTATTCTTACTCATGTAACTAGGCATGCAGTCTATTACATAGCAGAGCTTGCTCGCACTGCCCATGCGCAAGTCCTCAGGCGCTTACTTAACAATATCCATGGACTCGGGAAAGCACTTGGTGATTTATTCCCGAACCACGTAAACCCATCGCGCCTCTCCTGCATTAACTGACAAGTAGGTCGCGCCCAGGATGCTCGCTTCTCTACCGCCCTCGCTAGGCATTTCTCTAACTGCACCCGTAATTCTTTTCCAGAGAATTATTCAGCTGTAATTAATACCGGCGCAGTCCTTCTGCCAGCCCGTCACTCATGGGTTTTCGCAATTATCGCAGTGGCCCCAGTGGCTTCCTACGTAAGTTTGGTTTTTACACTCCGTCTGTACAATATTCCACACGGCAATTACGTTTTAGGCTCTCACTTGTCCTAGCCTTACACCTCTCTTTCTCCCGCCAGAGTGATCCGAACGCTTTCCCATATATGATGAAGATTCCACTAACGCCCGTCCATACCGGCTAATTAGCCTTCTCTGGCAAGGATCATCGCCACTGTTTTTCAAATATCCGCTTTCAGTCTTGCTCCTTCACCCGCGATAGTTGCATGACTGTCCTGATCATAGCTCGCGCGCACATCCTGAACCGTCATAGCTACGCCCCACCCCCCTGCCTCGTTCTTGCAGTCACTAATCGATTATTAATGAATGGGTATCCGAACAATTGAATTGTCACCGCATAGGCGTGGACTTTTACTTTACTAATACTTTCACTTCTAGCTTGTATACTCAACCTTGTAAATACAGTCAATCCCTTCATGCGAACTCAAGGACGTGCTAGCCCAGGTGGTGCAAATGCCGGCTACGTGTGATGAGTTAATCGACCTAACAGTGCAATTGGACCATCGGCTTCAAGAGCGAAAAGGGGACAAGAACCGAAGCGACATCAGGTTCCTTCCTCTGCGTTCACGACTGGCACAAGATGAGCGGCCATCCCCCAACGATGGGACCGAGCCTATGCAAATCGGCAGAATCAGAGGGCCCCTTAGTCAAGCCGAAAAGGAAAAAAGGAGAAATCTGAAACTCGGCTTGTATTGCAGAAAACCGGGCCACTTTTTCAAAGACTGCAGATGCAGACCAAAGAATGCGAATCCTGGAAGCCCCGGGTTCAAGACTCTGTCCGTGGTAGATCATACGACCGAGGACCAGGGAAACTGACGAGCTCAAATAAGATGGAGACCACTTGTTTGAGGCCTAGAGGTAAAGAGGTCTTCCCGGCTGCGGCCAACACAATACAACCCTCAGTAGCCCACATGAATGTGTGCGTCTTGTTGGACTTGCCTAACGATATATCTGTGGTCGTCCACGCCCTACTGGATTCCGGAGCCACAGGCAACTTTATAGATCAGCAGTATGCCAGAGAACTGGGCATCCCTTGTGACCAAAAGGAGACCCCAGAGACGGTGAAGGCAGAAGACGGCACGGCTCTGACATTGGGCCCGGCGCGTTATCAGACAAGGCCCATATTGATGCAAGTTGGGATCAACCACTTCGAATACATACGGTTTGATCTGATTGATGCCCCCCACTTCAAGCTCATACTAGGAATGCCTTGGCTAACGCTCCACGACCCTTGGGTGCGGTGGGCAGCACGCACCGTTTCCATGAACTCGTCCTTCTGCCAAGAGCACTGCACCTCTGAGAAGGTCAGACCTTCACCCCATGGGGATAGTTCGGCGGGCCTACTCGCTAGCGCCTGCAGTACGCAGTTCGTGTGTTCTGCTTCGGAGTTACCGATTGTTTATGAGCAATTCAGGGCTGTTTTCGATACACAAGAGGCGAGAAGACTACCCCCACATAGGGACTATGACTGCATAATTGACCTGAAGGCAGGAGCCAGCATACCCTGCAGCAGGATATATGCCCTCAAGGAGGCCGAAACTACCTACCTCCAGCGCTACCTTGAAGAAATGCTTTCCTCTGGGTTTATACGCCCTTCCTCTTCTCCTGCCTCCTCTCCGATCTTTTTCATACCGAAGAAAGAGGGCGGCTTAAGGGCCTGCATAGACTACAGGGCGATTAATAAAGTCACAATAAAGAACAGATATACCCTGCCTTTGATCCCTGTTCTTTTGGACCAATTGAAAACAGCTAAAGGGTTCACCAAACTGGACCTTCGGGCGCCTATCACTTGGTGCGGGTACGACGAGGAGACGAGTGGAAGACAGCCTTCAGAACCAAGTTCGGGTTGTTCGAATATAGGGTTATGCCCTTTGGACTTTGCAACGCCCCGCCGGGTTCCAATTCTTCATGGATAAAGTACTGAGGGGTCTCTTGGATGTATCATGCATCGTGTACATTGACGATATATTGGTGTACTCCACATCCATGGAAGAACATGTGAAACACGTTTCTGCGGTGCTGGAGCGCCTACAGAAGTATGCACTCTACGCCAAACTAGAGAAGTGCCTGTTCCACGTCTCGGAGGTGGAGTTTTTGGGATACGTTATAGGCCCAGACGGGTTGTGTATGGATGACAAGAAAATACGAGCTATTACCCAGTGGGAATCGCCTACCAGTGTAAAGACCCTGCAAAGCTTCCTGGGCTTCGCAGAATTCTATTGCCGCTTCATAAAGAACTTTTCTGGCATTATACAACCTTTTACGCTCCTCCTTCGGAAGGGAGCAGCTTTTCAATGGACCGCCTCAGCGGAAAAGGCCTTCCAGACCTTAAAATCCTGCTTCACAACGGCCCCCGTGCTAAGACACCCCGACGCCACCCGTCCGTTTGTGGTAGAAACAGACGCATCCCATTACGCAATAGGGGGGATCTTATCACAGTGACACCCCGAGACAGGGAAAATGCATCCCGTTGCCTTCTTTTCCAAAAAACTGTCTCCCTGTGAGGTGAACTACAGCATAATGGATAAGGAGCTTCTAGCCATAAAAAGAGGGTGTGAAGAATGGAGACATCACCTACTAGGAGCGAGACATACAGTGGAGATTTACACAGACCATCTGAACCTGTTGTTCTTGAAGACCGCCAGAGCCCTAACCCCCAGACAGCTACGTTGGTCGTTGTTCTTCTTTGATTACGACTTCGTAATCCAGTATCGCCCCGGGCCACAAAACGGAAAGGCCGATGCTCTGTCCCGGCCGCAGCTCACCCTCGATACATGCCCCGTGCCAGTTGCAGACAGCCCCCTCATTCTGGAGTCCGCTTCGTTCCCGGATGGGCAGACGGCGGCCGCAACAACGCACGACTTCTTGGAAGACGCAAGAAACCCAACCTCGGTAACAGAGGAGCTAGCCTGGGTAGCTGAAGATCCGCAACGCCGGTCATCCATGCAGCGTCTTTTGTATCAGGACAAACGGTTGTATCTGCCGACCACTTCCCTACAACAGCAAGCCTTGCGGTGGGTGCACGACTACACGTTAGGAGGTCATCTGGGAGTGCACAAAACCACCCAGGCGATGAAGCGCCACTTCTGGTGGGCCACATTACCTGCAGACACCGCGGCCTATGTAGCGGAGTGTGCCATATGCACTCAAGGAAAGGCTCAACACAAACGACCAAGCAGACTGCTCCAACCTATTCCAATCCCTCCGGCTCCGTGGCATACCCTGTCTATGGATTTTATAGTAGACATGCACCCCAGCTTGGGAATGAATACCATTTTGGTTGTCATAGACCATCTGACAAAGATGGGCCACTTCATTGCCATGGAGAAACTCTCCTCTGCTGCAGGCCTGGCCCAAACGTTCCTACAACATGTGGTGCGTAGTCATGGAATCCCAGCGGTTCTCATTACCGATAGGGGAACGCAATTTACATCACGTTTCTGGAGAGCTCTGTGTACCGTGATGAAAGTGGAAGCCCGTCTCTCCACTAGCTACCACCCACAAACGGACGGCAAGACGGAAAGGTTGAACCAGACTTTGGAGCAATACCTCAGGTGTTTCACTTTGCTCCATGAGGAGGAGTGGAGTACGCTTCTATGGATGGCAGAGTTTGCCTACAATAACGCCGAACACTCCTCGCTGGGATGTTCCCCCTTCTTTTGTTTAACGGGATACAATCCAAACATGTTACCCTTTGAGTGGCCTGTGCAAACCAAACACCCTACTATCCAAGAACACCACTCGCACTTGAGGAGGGTATTGCAGGCAGCAAGAAGACAACTGAAAATAGCACAAGAAAGAGACAAACACTACACGGACAAAAGGCGATCCCCTGAGCCTACCTACAGCGTAGGAGATAGAGTTTGGTTGGATACAAAACACCTGAGACTAAAGGGAAACACGCGCCTGAAACCAAAATGCGTGGGTCCCTATCCCATTGTGAAAGTGGTGAACCCCATAGCCATGAAACTATCACTCCCATCTTCATGGCACATACACCCTGTGTTCCACGTCTCTCTGTTACGACCATGTCTCCCTCTTACTAGATTCCCCCCGAAACCTCAGCCCGTGGTTATGGATGGCGGGGAGGAGTATGAAGTCAGAGGGGTGCTCGATTCAAAATGTATTAGGGGTGGACTACATTATCTGATCAACTGGAAAGGGTATGGTCCCGAGGAGAGGTCATGGGAGCTCGTGGCCAATCTGCATTGTCCTCGTTTGCTCCGCCGCTTCCACGCGGCTCATCCGACGAAACCCGGAGGACCGTCGAGGCGCCGGCCCATACCAGGGGGTTCTGTCAGACATCGGCGCTAACTGAAGTGCTTGCCGGGATTCCGCCGCTCCAAGCATCGCTCTGGAGGTTATGGGTATAAAAACTACAATACCCATAACCCCTAGCGAGCTCGCGGAAACACTTCCTGAGGCGGTTACAAAAGCCTTGTTCACGGAAGGCCAGGGGCTTGTCAATCAAGTCCTGCCTGGAGTTCGGCGAGGTAACGGACCTCGCGCTGACCGCATCCCGGCATTATTCAGTCCAGAGAGCAGTTTAGAGGCTCGGAGACGATCGAGCCCGCGACGATGTGACCTGCGCTCAAAGGCGTGTCTTCGGAACCCTAAAGTGACTTTGCGCGCATCACCAAGACGGTGGAAAGTGCCTGGAGACTCAACCAGCGCCTCCTTCCAGCTACCAGGCTCTAAGCACCGAATCACCGCGTAGGTGATTATTGTAACGCGGAAACCATTCGCAGCGCTACCACGAGCACCTTCCTTGCGACTCCCCTGGAGGGACTGGAGGTTCCTCACGCACCCCTGCCACCGGACACCCTTCCCCACGCTTGGAGCCGCCTGAAAGGCTAGGAGAGCGCCCCTGGGAAGGAGAAACAGCAACGTCCACCCTGTCGTCCAGTACCTGCGCTTGGAGACGCTTGAAAGGCTCGGAGAGCGACACCCTCGACTGCAGCTCGACTACCTCTGCAGTCAAAGGACTCTGGCACCATCACCCACTTCAGATAAGTACCCGCGTAGGAGGTATCATGAGTACCTGCCTTCCAGCACTAACTATTTGTGTGAGGCTGCACTATGAGAGACGGATGCAGCATTTCAGTGAGTGTTCTGAGCTTTAACCCTATGTGCCTGTCTTTGCTTCTATCTAACGTGTCTCTCTAAAGGGAACACTTCAACACAGCGTGTTCTTTCTCTTCCTACAGGGACACAGGAGTATGCTTCCTGAGTGAAGGTGCCACCCGTGGGGGGAGAAGTCGTACAGTTGCCTCTTCCCGTTGCTTCTCCCTGTTTTCTTTTTCCCCTTTTTTCCCCGGTGGTGGTGTTGCTTGTGGAGTGGCACATACATACTCTTAAGTAATACCGTCGCGGGGGAGAGGGCAACTAGCTCTAAGGATCGCTCCTGCTGTATCCGGCTTCTCAGGTTAGTGAGCAACCTGTCTGCACCCTGACAAACCGTCAGTATAAACCATAAATTCGTACTGGTCAAGAGGGGGAATGTCAGTAGGCAGAGGACATTCGTGTTCATATTGCAGGAATGCTTGTATTTTTAAATATGGATCAAAAACATATTCAACATCAGTTGCAGCAAGAGAATTAACCCATTGTATCCATCTCGGATGTAAAGCTTTTGCATTTGGAGTGCTAGCCTTTGTAACTGCCTCTAGGGCTGGTACAGGAGTCACAACCATAATGCGTTTCCCTTGTGCTAGGGCTCTTTCTTTTGCAACAGTGGTTTGAACTGCTGTCAGAACTTTTTCTGTAGAAGTGAATTTCATTTCTGCTTGTGTATACAAGTGGGATTTGTATGCAATTGGTACTTTTTCACCTTAGTTAAAAGTTAGGTAGGTGAATCCGCATTGACCCGGAATTATTCGGATCACTAAGTTGCATATGTTTATGCATGTTTGCAAGTATTTCGTTGCTAACATGTCTGTTTGGAGTGAACTCAAAATTTCTGTGTGTTTTGTGTCCAATGTGTGATTTTAAAATCAGGTTTGATTAATTTGTAGAGAGGTTTAACCCTTTCTGCGTAATTTAAAATGTAAGTTCTTCCAAAATTCAGGAAACCTAGAATCAACTGTAAATTTTTCAGCGTTTTTGGTGGTTGGAACAGCGCACACTTTTCTAAAAAGTTGTCTGCCAGGCTTTTGCCTTCACTTGATAGTTCATATCCTAGGAAAAGGACGTTGAGGTGGGCAATTCTTGACTTTTTAAAGTTGAATTTGTAACCCTCTGAGGCGAAGCCCAATATTATGGTGCTCACCCTGTTCAAGTTCCTATCCAGGTCATCGTCTGTCAGATATATATCATCGACATATGACAATGCCTCGTCATCATAAGTTTGTAGTAACTCTGTTACCCTTGCTGAGAATAGCCCCGGGCTGTTTTTGAATCCCTGGGGCAGTCGACAAAATTGATGCTGCGTCCCCATTATTGAGAAAGCGGTCAAATATCTGCTTTCTGGTGCAATATTTTGACAAAAGAAACAATTTGAAATGTCTAATGTGATTTTATATTTTTTACGTACAATGTTATTCATTAATGCTGTACCATGTGCATTTTTCACTGCAAATGTTTTGCAACAAGAATTTAAATTTAGACGCAGGCTCTTTCGCATTTAGCTGCCTGGTGATCTAGCGGCTGTTGGATTTTGCTCTACAATGTTTCGCTTATTCTCTTTTACTAGGACACTATAATTTAGTGCTTTCCTCTACTGGTATCCGATGCCACTCACCACAAACCCAATGAGGGTGAGTTACTTTGTGCAGCCACTTTATATGACATTCCTCTGAAATGTGTTTATCTGTATATTGCTCACTGTTAATTGTATGTATTAGCGTGTGCTCCATAGTTACCACAAACAGTTGATGCATGTCACGGCTCACGTATATCGAGCATGCAATGGATATACTTTGACTGTTGAAGGAACCCATTGTAGTTCGCATTGTACTTGATATGTTGTTTTTAATATTTTCACACCATTATATTTTGCAGGTTGTGGTGTAAATCAACTGGTACCACACATTTTTTTAGGGTGCTGTATGTGTGGTCAACTCTGATACCTCCATGAGGTCGTGAACACCACCAAAAAAAGTGTAGGTAGTATTTATCCTGGTCCTGAAGAATTGCCAATCAATAGATAAACAGGCAAGAAACATGTTGACCCTTTCAGCACATACCCTCACAAACCTTAGAGTGAGAATGTGCGTTTAACTATGGTTTTATTCAGGGTAGTGACCACAACTCATTAAAATTGTTCTAAGTGGATCACTATTTCCTGTTTTATATCTCACTAATCTCACATATCACTGTCACCTACACTAGATACTATAGGGCCCTCACACGCATTACACCCATCGGCATTGGAAAAAAGATCTCCGCGAAGAAGGCCCCTTCCGGGCGCCTGATCGGGTATTGCACCGCCGACCCGATAAGGAGCTAGACCCGATGATGAAGCGAGACACCCGCTTGTTGGGTGTGTGAGGGTCTCCATTCCATAAGGAGGAATTCTCTCTCCTGCCTTCCCCCTTACCCACACCCTGGCACCAACTGTTTACTTACCACTACCTGCCACATCGTAGGAACTGCATACCAATTCTGGTTCTCCATCAAGAATTTAAGTGTCTGTAATCCAAAACTAGACGATAAGGAAACAAAGGATTGTTCATTGATGAGGTGCATGTTTCAATCACTCCCTGATATTCAAGTTGATCTAAAATCTCCCTGACCTGTTTTTTAGCTTCTTGCTTAACTGGGTACTGTCTTTGTGCAGTCGGTTGATTTTTTAACTGGATTTTATGGTGAGGTGAGTCCTCATCCCATCCTACGTGATTTTTATACAGTGGTGGGGCTTGGGCTACTGCCCATTTCCTGGCTAATGTATATTTTAAATGAACTGGAACATGGTTGGAGAAGGCAGGCATAAAGATGTCCTCGCCATGTGGGCACTCCCTGACAAACTCTGGTGGCCAGTCCTGTTCTGCTAGAAGTATATCATAACCCTTTGAAAGATGCTCCCAAAAGAGTGCTCTCACTTTTCTTGGTATGTCTCCCTCCATCCGGTGTGTTATTTCATATAACCTATGTGGAGAACTAACCCTGGTGTCTACAGTCTCAACTTGTATGTCTTCATTCAAGTCCACTGTCTTCAGAAGTCCCTTCAGGTTCTGGCGAGTTATTGTAACTTCTGCTGCACTGTCCAGCATGGTCTGGGCCCATTCTCCGTTCTTGAGTTGGGTTCTCAGTATTCTCTGCATGTCTGATCTTCAGACCTGCTACCTTTTTCTTGGAGAATTGAGGTTTTGCTTTATTTTTCTGAACGTGTTGATCGTCTTTGGACTTCATGCGTTCATCCTTGTTTTCTGACCGTCCTCTTCTTTCGGATGTCTGTGACGATATCATTATCTTGATATCTGTCAGGTTTTTTCAAATTATCCCATATTCCTGAGGTTGTACCTCCTTTCAGAGGGCTCCTTCTGTGGAGGAGACCTGCCTCGGGAATGAGAACGCTTCTCTTTGGAATTCTGTTTGCTATTTTCCCACTTCTTTTTAGAAGAGGTAGGAGTGTTTTTAGGAAAGACCTTATCAGGACTTTCAGACAGTTGTGGTTTTACTGGTTTCCCTCCCAGACTGTCTCTGCCTAATTCCTCATAGGATTTTTCAATTATTGTGGCTAGTTCTTGAGGTTGTTCTGTTACATCAAATTCCCTTAATTTCTGGTGGATCGCCACTGATGCTCCTTCTCCTTTAATATTAGATAATATTATTGCTGACACCTGGTCGAAATTTTTAAGTAACTTCATACCTAAATTCAGAGCAGGCCCTGCCCCGTATTAGGTTTGAATCTGTTTCAGGACATCAGGTATTACCGCCATTGACGGAACACCATGTGTTTTTGTGTAGATTGCAGCAAAGACTGTGCCCCAAGAGGTGCAGTCTTCCAGATGTGGTGTGATCCCCATTGGTAAACAGATTGTTAGAATTCTGTGTTTCTCATAAGGGCTAGTATTAGGAAATACTGCTTTGATTTGAGTAATTTTTTTAGCTAACCAGAATGGAATTTGTTCCTGTTTTGCGGGCAATTCACCCATGACTGAGCGTAAAGTCTGTGGAGTAATTTTTTACGTATTCACCTGATGAGGTGCTGGATTTTGAATTGTTAATGGTTGTTAGACTGTGAAAGTCCGCATGACATATTGAACCAATTGTCTATAAATCTTGATTAACTCCTTGAGTTGAGCAAGTAAATCTACGTCTGACATAGTTTCAATGTCAGGATGAGGTGTATAGCCGGCTAAAATCTGCCATGTTGCTCCTGGTCTACCTAGTGGACCGAGCCTGGTAATGTGATTGTAATGTTTTAGGGCGCCTTTAAACCACAGCTCATGATCCTGGTATGTGAGTGGAATTTCAATATCCTCGAAAGGAATATATTCCTCAGGTGGTTCATCTTCTTTGTAGAAGTGAAACACATGTGTTACTGGATTTGATTCTGGGAATACTATCCACGAATAGAATACCTGTGTCTGGTGAGATTCATGTGCCTCTATCACGAAAATTGCTCTACCACCTCTTGGTGTCAGACCATGTTTTATAAGTTTTAGAGTGATGGCTCTCCTTAAATTTGGTAGGATGTGTATAACACCCACCTCGTCTTCATTAAGACCTGTAAGGTCAGCCGCAGCTTGACCGTTGTTAACGATAGGATCGTCGTTCTCCGACATTGTTTAATGAAAGTTTGCAGAGCAAGTTTCAAGGAAACAAAGATAAGGTGCACAATATTTTGGAACACTGTATCCTTCAACGTTGAACAAAACCAAGCAGCTAATACATAGGATTTTTGTCCATCTCAGCTATGGCGGATATTATCCATACCCATTCCAGATGTCTTATGGAGTTTTATGAGTAGAGGGTCTCTGAGAAAAGCACGACTGAGTTACTTCAGTATCTAGCGTTAAATTAGTGCCTTACCAAACCATTGGGCGCCATGTAGTGTAGTTCCTATATCCCAGATAGGCTCTGTGCATTGGAATAACATACACTATAGATTTGACATAGGACTTAGGTCAGTATGTCTCTATCGAGTATATTAAACTTAATTACTTGTGTGTGCCAGCTAACTCAGAGGTCACTAGAAACTTCTTGAATATACAAGAATGCATTAGTCTCTGACAACCGCATAAACATGACAACTTTGTTTCCTTTTAGAATCGGAACAGTCTCAGAATCGTGGAAACAATAGATAATAGTTTCACTCAGTCAATCGTGCATGCTTCGTTTTTACAGAGTTGCACAGAAATAGAGACGGTCGTTTCAATAAAAGGGTTTATTGAACAGTCTTATTTCTCATGCAAGAGATATGAATTACTAAAATCGTAAGACAGACTGCGAAGTACAATATGAATGAGGTTAGCAGTAAGATAAAATAATACTGCAATAGCATGATTTGTAGCTATGACATATATTAATCAAAATATATACATAAATAACATAATCTAAAATGTGATACTCATCTGATGCTTCTAAATTGTTCTACCCCAGTGTACCTAACCTAAGTGCAGTACGAGGTTTTAAGTAGGTCTGGTCAAGAATACTTTATTCGACAACTTAATGCCATAAAAGTGATCATATCATACAGCAATACAATTCATTGACACCATAGTCTTTAAACACATGTTAGATCTCATAAGCGATAAAACCATACATAAAAGGATCACATAAACAGATAAAACCACCTGATTCCTTAGAACTAATTTAGCTTGATACTTTGTTAAAAGGGGACCAGTGACTACCTTCTTCCTTGGTAGCATCCATATTTTCAATATTAAATACGCGGTTAAATAATTAAAATAACCTTAAAAGTTATTAGTCGGTGGTATTTTTGATACTCTCATTAAAGGGGATTCATTTTCCACATCCTTTCTCTTTAGCAGCAGTTGATTAAAACCGATGAGTCTATAACTGTTATTTAAGCTTTGTTGCTTATATACTTAGAATAAGGGTTTTAAGCATAAATAACATTTCTACCCTTGCTTAAGTTTATCCCATACAAAACGCTGTATACCTTTCATGTAGCTTCCTAGTGCAATAGCAATGTCAAGACTTGTCATTTCTGTCAGTAACACAATGGCTTGGGCTCGTGACCTTATTCCATATTTTAAAAATACTGGGCGTAAAAACAATTTTCTCAATTCTAAAACTGTAAGGCAATCCAGCAATATATGCTGGATTCCAGATTTGGTCCCAAGGCCGCATTTGCATGTTCCATCTGAGTGTAACATCTCTGACTTTATTCTTCCCTACATTAACCATGGGGTAATGCCAATTCGTATCCTTAGGATTTCGCGCCTAAGCCCATGGTTTGGCAGAGTTTCTAGGTATGGATACCATGCAGCATTTACCCAGGAGTTTATTATACATTGGACCGATTTTTTCTTCCTCAGGTACTCTAAGTCATTATTCCTTGACTGCTCCATGCCTTGGTACTTGAGAGACGTCTTTGTAAATTCTACGTCCAGGGAGTGCTGTATAGTGCTCACATTTAAACTCCCTATTATTACCTGAATTTTCCTTCTCGCTTCCTTTGCCCAATTTAAATTACTATGCTGGATCTCTTCGCTACACCAGTGTGAGATTTTCTGCACTCCCCCTGGTTTCTGGAGTCTCCAGAATCTTACCAAAGACATTTGGACCTGGCTGTTCCATGCTATTGTTCCTAACACCACCCTAATTGCCTGGACTATTGCAGAGCTTGGTAGGGACAATAGCATTTTTAGGGCCTTAACCTCCTCCCGATCCCACCCTCCTTTACCACTTAGAAGGAGGACTTCTGCCCCATACAGTACTTGGGGTGGGATCATAGCTTCAAAAGCTTTTAACATAGGTTTGTGCGACATATCCCCATAGTCCTTATTAAATTTTTTCAACCCGCAGATGGATGAAAAAGCTTTTATTTTTTGGGCTTCTAGGTGAGTACACCATTTTAGGGAGCTGTCGAACCAAAGGCCCACAGTATTCTTTAAAAGCATTTAATTTCTGTTGGAGCCCAAGTTCCGTTTGATCAATTATTACAAGATCATCGGCATATAAAAGACTTGCTACTTTCCTTCCGTTCATTCTGGGGCTTGCACTTCTTTCTACTTCCAGCGCTGCAGGTAGGTCGGCTAGGAATATTGCAAAAAGCAGGGGGGCCAAGACAAAACCCTGTCTTAGCCCATTTCCTATGGCTATTTTCTTTGTTAGTGACCCTTGAGTGTCCTTTATTACTTGGGCCCAGTTCCCTCTATGTAATTCCTTTAAGATGATCAATAGGCTTTCCGGTATTTCATATTTTATCAGGCACTCCCATAAGCTCTTACGATCCACAAGGTCGAAGGCTGCCCGGAAATTAACAAAACAACAATACATTTTCCCCTTTTGTTCTATTGACTTCCGGGCAAGTGCCCAGAGGGCGAAACAGTGGTCTATAGTGGAATTACCTTCTTTGAATCCCCCCTGTTCAACCGGCACCACTGAGTTCTGGTCTGCCCAATCTTTTAGTTTCTCTAATACTATTTTTGCGAAGATCTTTTCCCCAATATCTATTAGATTAATTAATCTATAGTTTTTGGGGCCGGCATATCGCCTTTCTTGTGTAAGGGCCTTATTATTGCACCCTTCCAATTGTTAGGGAACTTCCCAGTTTCTAAGATGACTTGGAACATCTTAGCAAAGAATTCTTCCCACCAGTCCACTGGGTTTTAATTATCAGGGCAGGGAGGTTGTCTGGACCTGCTGCCCTTGTTAGATTCAAATGTTTTATCGTATTTTTCACTTCAGAGGCCGAAAAGTCGGGTTTTAAGACTGCTACCAGAACCCTTAAATCTGGTTGCAAACCCTCTTCCGGTTCTCTGCCTGGGCTGTATAATTCCAGCAAATATTCCTCCCAAGCTGCTTCTTCTACCACACAGTTCATTTTCGCCACTGGACGATCTACTGATGATTGAATTAGTTTCCAGAACTGGCGTATATTCTTTGTTTCTATTGCCTCAAGCAGCTCTTTCCAGCAGTCTTATTTATACTCTCTTTTTGCCCTCCTAATTAACATATTATAATCTCTTTTTAATTTCAAGAGGATATCAGCCTTACCCTGATCATACTTTATACTTAGGCTACTTGCAGTTCTCCTCAATTCTCTCTTCTTTTTCAAACAATTCTTTGTAAACCATCTTCCTTGTCTCTCCGGCTTTCTTTGGTTCCTTTTATCATCTATTTTTTCTTTCCTCAGACCATCGCTGAGGCTTTGGACCACTTCTTCAATTTTATCCACATACCAATCCAAGCTCTGGACACTTATTGTGCCCAGATCTAAGTTCTGCTGCAGTTTTACTAGCCGAGCTACATACTCTTCTGTTAGTCGTGTGGTGATCCGCCTGGGGTATCCCATCTCTTGGTGAATAACTTTATTACAGGGGTTCAAGTATACATCTGGGAGCTCTAGTTCTAAGAGGTTATGGTCACTTCCTTCTCTATTAGTAATCCTAAAATCTTGAATTTCTTGGAAGCACCAGGGTGTCGTAAATACATAGGGGCAGATTTATGAGCCCCTTGCGCCTCATTTACGCCGCCGTTGCGTCACTTTTGTGACGCAGCGGCGGCGCAAATCCTGCGCCATGCTGCGGGGTATTTACAACGTGACGCATCTGGGAGATGCATCACGTTGTAAAGCCCTGTGCCAGCAGTAGGCATACCTATGCAGGGGGGGGCGTTCCGTCGCAGGAACGCCTCCTAAAAGTGGCTGAGTGAAATCTACAAGATTGCCCTCAGTCACTTTTGAGCCCATGCTGCATCAAAACCCTGCGCCTGCTTGAAGCAGGCGTAAGGATTGACGCAGCATTGTAATGATAGGGCACCCCCGAGCCTTGCTGGAGCTGCGTCGCGCTAGCGACGCAACTCCAGCAATGCGCCGCCTTTCCGACAGGAGATGCGTCACGCATCTGCCCATCCGAGTGCCACGGTGCGCTGCATTGTAAATGCGGCGCATCAATGGTGGCGCACGGGTGGGCAGATGCGTCGCAACTCTTCTGGCGCATCTCTGCTGATTAGCAGAGATGCGCCAGACGTCATAAATCTGCCCCATAATCTATTAGGCAGTTTTGCAAACCTAATTTAAATGTTTTCTTTGCTGGACAGTCTAAGGTTGATCTTCCGTTTAGACAAAGGAGGCTTTTAGACCCCAAATAATTTCCCAGCTGAATATCATTAGATGTACATGCACAGTCTGGGAAAGTCGCTTGTATTATATCATAAGCCTCCAACAATTCTTGAAACCAACAATCTACTTTCTTTGGGTCCAGTTTATGATTAAAATCTCCCATTAGTATGATCAGATCCATGCCATATTTCTCACAAATTATGTCCATATCATCTTTAAAATTCCCCATTTCAACAGCATATTCCTCTTTGGAACCCCATTGCATATACACATTTAACAGCACCATTGTATTCTTTTTGTCAGAGGTAGATAAAGTTACCCTACATGTGAGTAACCATTTACATTTTACAGTTATTTCAAACACCTTTTTCACTATTTTAGTTGATAGCAATGTCATTATTCCCCCTGCCGGGCGCCCAAATCTTTGCTTCTTTGCTAAGCGATTAAACTGGCGGAAGCCAACGAATATCGGGGTCTTGCCGCATAGCCAAGTTTCCTGGATACAGATGATCTCGGTGTTTTTTCCTAATTCCCTTATATTTTCTTGTTTGGATTGATCTCCAAGACCATTTATGTGCCAGGAAGCTATTCTTATGCCATGCGGCATGCCCTTTACCTATTCGACGTCATCTAGGGATCCTTCCTCCCCACGCCCCTCAGTATACCTGTTTGAGGGGCCTTCGTGGCATGATCCCTGACTCCAGTTTCCCCACCAATTTTCCACATCTGAATTATTTACTACTATTTTTAGGTTTCCCAAGTCAACTCCTTCATCGTCTTCCATATCAATTGTCCTTACCTGTCTCTTTCTTAATCCTGCATGGTACCTTAAAAAGTTTTTACCCTGCCGCTCTTTCCCTTCTACTTCTATTTGTACTTCCTCTTCGGATAGTATCCGTATCCCTTCTTTCTGTACCTCACTCTCTGCTTTTTCAATCGTAATCTTTACCAGGTCCGAGTACATCAATACTCTGGTCACATCCTTTCCTTCTATATTTTGCCTAAATCCTACTTGTTTTAAATCATTTGACCCTATACCTTTCAAATTTGGGCACTTGGCGAACGCTTGCAGAAGTTGTGACCTGTTTAGCGGCAACCTCTTCCTTAACTTCTTACCCCCTTTACCTATTGGTATTGGTTCAAAATATAACCACTTACCCTCCTTCCTTGCACCTTTTACTGCCTGCTGTTGTATCATTTGTACCTTATTTATCTGATTTGTGGGTCTATTAATTCCTACCACCGGAGTATTCCTGGTTTGAAGGCTTCTTCCGTAGCCATGACCCAGGCAACTACCGGGATTCTTAGGCTAAGAATGGGGTTTTATTCCTATCTTGTTTCTCCTGCGTACTTAAGTTACTATCTAATTGCGCCCTTTTGTTTTGTTTCATTGGGATTTTCTTCTTCATTATACTCCTGATGGGGTTGAGTGCCTTTATTTCTTGCACCCTACCCTCACCTCTCACCTCAACCTCACCCTCCCTTGATCTTTTCACTATCTTGTTACTCCCCTTGTTACTACCCTTTTTTAATGGTTTCCTTCCTACTCGCCCTACTCTGGTTGCTGGCATAAATCTAGAGACCTCGCCTCTTTTTATTACTCTCATTGGCCATTTTGAAATATAAACCTCCGGTTTTTCTTTAGATAAGTCAGCTGGTTCGAGGTGTTCCTCTACCATGGGCTGTGGATCGATATCTGGGACAGGTCTTACCATAGAAGGCATTTGGCATCTAATCCCCTGTAGCTCACCCTCTATCTTAGCTAGGTACTTTTTCTGTACTTTTAAAACGTCATTATTTGTCAGCGTGACTTCTAGAAGGCCTTGTAGAGTTCTCTGTAGTATTAACATAAGGTCCAGCATCGACGAAGTGGGTGTAGCAGAAAGTTCCAAATTTAGTTCAGAGTTTAGATTCAATTCCACGCTTTGTTCTAGCACTGTTTTTTTCGAGTTCACAAGCGGGTTTTGCTTTTCTTTCCTTCTTTGACTTAACTCTCTACCAGATACATCCTCTTCCTCTATCCTTGAGTTCGCCTCTGAAATTAGGGTATCCCGGTGTCCTGACTCTTGTTCATAAATAAAAAGACATCGCGGTGAAGAGGACAACCGTGGTGACGACAATATAAATTGTAAAGACTCATTGGCCATAGTTACTGATTCAATTGTTTGATTCTCAGGTGGTAGGGAAATATTCCCAATCCCGTTCCCACTTTTACTCACCCTATCATTCAGCGGCGCAGCCTCTATTATTTCTATATCGGGGGCTTTTGCCGGTAAGAAATCTTTTTTGAAATGTTTCCCCACAAATTCTTTTAGCGAATTTGAGGTAGTACCACCCCGTTTTTTGCTTACGGCCACACATCTATTTGCTCTTTTCTTTGCCTTTTTTTCTGGGCTCGGCTCAGGGCTCTCTCCACTTCCCTCTGAAGGACACGGGTTAGCTAGGGTCGCTCTTGGTTTCAGTTTAAGTTCCAGGTTCTTTTTGAATTTCTTGGGGGCCATCCCTGATGCTTAGTTTAGGTTATATTAAAATTTTCACAGTCTCGGTCACACTCTCTTTGACAGGTAGACTTACTCTTTTGACGATCTCTTAGGTAGAACCGAAGTTAGAGACCAGGATTAGTGTCGCAGGTGACTTTGTTAGGCTGGTCCTATGCTGTAGCGCTGTTTTTGGTGATCTTGGCTAGCTGGCTAGCAGGCTGGGTGTGGCTTTTGACTTTTGGCTGTAGCCTTGGCCCTTGACTTAACACTTTTTAACGCCCCAGGTCGAGGTCAAGCATAGAGGGCAGTAGGGCGCTGGACTATGACAACCCTGGACCCTCGGCGCAGCTTTGCACTGCTTGCAACCACCTTTGTCGGTTGTCAGTGGTTTCTTGGAAATCGTAACAAATCCACAGACTGCAAGTCTGCAGTGTCCGGCTAGATGAGGGAGATGAGGGAGCAGATAGATATACGGGCGAACAGCTCTGGGCAGCACACCTTCACCTTCAGAGCGACTCGGTAGGCTCAAGGGTCGCAGCGGTAACTCTCGGTGGCTCTTAACCGCTCCTGTTTCACGCCCCCCCTCTCCCCTCCGCTCTGTATTATACTCCGGTTCCCGCATAGAGTGCGGCTTGAAAATCCCCTGCAAAGAGCGGCCTTTTCCCGCAGCTATTGCAGAGACTGGGGCCGGAGGAGAGGACGGAGGGCTTGGAGCCTAGAGAGGGAGGCAACAGGCGGAGCTCGGAGCTCGATGATCGGCGTCCTCACGCTGCGACTCTCCCTGACTACTGTGGCTCAGACTGACGGGCAACGTGGAAAAGACGGACTGGAAGCGGCCTCATCACCCTCGTTAATGGAATCAGCTGCTCTAAAGTAGGTGCCATTTCTAAAGTATATCTAGCTATATTTTTAGTTTAGCCAAGACTTGCCAAAAGTTTCTCTAAGATCTAGTCAGCTCCATACCTTAGAATGAGAGAGGTTGGAATCTCTTTTCTGGACTCGATAGTCTAACCCCCCGCAAGGGAAGTCAGAGAGCACTGGAGCTGGGTTCTCTGCGAGGAGGATGACAGCGTCAGGTCAGTGCATCAGGCTGGAACTCGACCTCCTTCCGAACTTGCCGTGGCGAACCGCGTAGTCTGGGTTGGATCGAATCCTCCGGGAACCGGAATTTGCCAGGGCAAGTGCTGGTATATTTATACCTTGAAGTTGTCTAGGAATGCCAGTATTGACGTAAAAGTCGGGCAGAGGAACGTCATGAATGAACCCCTAAGGAATAGATGTTCATGCATACTTAATGAGTTCTTGGAGAAATCAATATCCAAGCTGAGGGAAATTCCTAAAGGCTTAAGGGTCTGGTTTTCCAAGAATTTGTTGTGACGTGGATGGACGGATGTAGGTGGCCATGCCTGTATTTGGTTTGTACGGACAATGTCTAAATTAGGGACGGATTTCTATGTCCAAATAAGGGCAATGTGAATTGTACCTATATAAGGGCATAAATCGGGAAACCTATATACGGAATGTAAATCTGCACACAACAAGCCCAGCCCCATGTGCCCGTCTACAGCCTCAAATAGGACTTCAAGGGACCCCGACCTGAGTAGCCAAAATAGTCCCACCTGACACGTGGACCGCGGAATAACTGCAGATAACCCCCATCAAGTGCACATCACCTGGAGCATTCTTGAGCATCTACATCTCCGGTGTCCTCTGCATCAGGACCACTTCATTAATGTCTACGGTGGTCGTGGTGTAAAGTGTGCAACGGGCCTAGAAAACATTCTGGTGGCCAGGTCACTGTCCAAATCTACCTTATTGGCCCCCCAGACCTTCTCTCCGTCAGATTTGGTCCCCCAAGCCAGGTAGGAGTAGACAAACTCACTTTCATAAACTTTTAAAAAGTTTTCAAACTTTACAGTTGCCCATGTTTGTTTGCGGTTAGATAAAAAATTAAGATTTCTTTAAAAATCTGTATCTCCTGAACTTTCTATTGGGTTTTGTTCATCAAGAATATAGTCTATTTTTATGAACGGGTGCTGTGTTTCTTTCCTGTTGCTTAGCTTTCCTATTTCATTGTTTGGCACTGTTAAATGCTTTACACTAGTTCGTTTGTTCAAGCCTGTTGCTCGAAGCCATTGCTACTCAGGGTTGAGCGTAAGGTTGTGCAAACTAGCCTGGCTGGAACAATGACAGTTTTTTCTAGTGTATTCCACAGGAAGGCTGCAAAGTAATACCATATAATACACCCAAATCCTCACAGTTACTGACGTGGCTGGTGGTGCAGGCCAGTGTTGCTGTGTTTTATTAATGTCCACACCAATACTTGCCACACTTGATCATTGAAATGGCGCAGGTGGGGGCATAGACCTTAAAGGATTGACTGGGCCCTTGCCGAGATGACATGCTCTGATATAAACAACCCACTCCACAGTTTTGGAGTGGCAGTATGCTGGTAAAAGTGAAGGTGGTCAAGACAGGGTATACTCCTCTCCAATGCCACTTTTAAGCAATTCGTCACTCCCTATCAATGGAGAATTCTTGCCACAGGTAAGTGCGGCAGGCAAAACCCTGAATCAAACTGGAAAATAAATCAAGGAGTGCACTGTTCTTATGCATGACCAATTTAGGTTATACTTTGCAGCTTCTCCAGCTACATTCTTTTCTGTGGATCTATTCTTGAGCCTTTAGGTAGATACATCGACTTCTTAATTCATGGCCTTGTACATGACACCATAGCATATGTGAAAGACACCACACACTTCATCAACCTGGCTGAACGTGAAGAATTTGACCCCACACAAGAACTCTTGGTCACATTGGATATAGAATCGCTTTATACCAACATTCCGCAGGACAAGGGCACTACAGTCATTGAAACCCATCTGAATAACAGACCTAGACCACACAAGGTACTGACTGAATTTATCATCTCTCTTTTGGAGATAGCACTGACAAAGAACTAGTTTATGTTCAATGCTAAGTACTATAAACAGTTCAAAGGTACTAGTATGGGAGCTGTTTTTCCCCTAATTTCGCCATTCTCTTTGTAGACGACATAGAGAAATCATTTGTCCTGAACCAAGTCAATCCACACCATAACTGTGAGAAGTTGGCCTGATATATGATCTCACTAATTGTAGTGTACACCTTGTATCAGTCCAAACAACCCTTATGGTGATTGGTTGTAAAGTCAACCTTATAGACCAGCTATCCTAGTGGTAGCATGGACAAGAGCAGTCTTAGGCTAAACTATGAATGGCATGTGAAGCCAGCTGTTATACCATATGCAATCCCTTGAATACCAAATGAAAGGACACCACAACAGATATATATAAAAATAGAATGTATTTATTCTAGGCAACCCCTCAGCACTCTTTATGAGATTCGAGGTAAGTACAACACAGTCTTATTTAAGCATACATTAAGTCACACAAGTAAGTAATACAGTTAGGCCCTAGGGGCCACGCAAACCATATACTAAGTGAGTGGTATAAGAACCACTGTCACGAACACAGGATAGGCCTAGGCCTAGGGAATCGCTGGGGCTACACTATACTACCAACAATTAGGAAGTGGGGAGGCCCACGGGATTCAGGTGCTGAGTGGAAACACTCACGCGTAATGCGTAAAAGTCGATAGAATCACTAGCAGATAGAATAAAGCAGTTTTAGGACACTTCTGGTATGGCTAGAAAGTCGAGACTCGGAAACTAGACCCTAGGATAGTCAATGCCCATGTGAGAACCGAAGTACCCAAGTTACCTAGCCCACGGGCTGTGGGTGCATAGGTGTGAACTTGCGTCGGGTTTCGTCGAGGACTTCTATGGATGCCTGAAGGAAAGTTGCTGACAGGCAGTCAGTGAAGAGTGTCCGGTGGATCCCAAGGTGGGGATCAAGAAGGAAGGAACCTGCAAGCAGAAGGGACAGAGTCTAGGTCACCAGCCAGGAGCCGGGAAGGAACCAGGCGATGTCGTGAAGATGCAAGTGAAGAGGTGAAGCTTGTCGCAGCAGCCACGGGTACCAGGAGACGTCGAGGACGACCAGGACCAAGAGGTGAGCTGTCCCACGAAGGCTCTTGCTGTCGGCGGCGTCGAAGACGAGTCAGGACCCCACAAGCCTTGGCAAGCGGAACCCACGCAGGATGGAGGACTTGCTACTGGTGCAGACCAGGGAGGTCTGGGGTGCTTCTCTTTCACAGAGGAGCGGGTGCCAGTCTGGAGGAGCCGGACCAGCAAGTGGAAAACAAAGGCTTGTCGTCGCAGAGGCTACTAGCCAACGGGCCAGCAACCGGACAACACGTCGAGCAACACAGGTGCAGAAGGGCCCCACGCAGAACACGTGAAGTGTGGGGAGCTGGTCTTCTTTGCAGATGGTGCTCGGGAGTGGGGCTTCTGAATTCCCCAAGCACAGCCTCGAGGGAGCCTCGGAAGTCGCGCTAGTCAGGTACTAGCCACTTTTCCCAAGTCGCCGGTCCCACATCCCTCGTCGCCTCCACGGGTCTCAGCTTCGCTGGAGATGTGGATCTGGTTCAGAGGTGTCTGGAAGTCTCGGCGCTGGTCAGTCTCTGCAGTCGTCCCTCGTAGGATCAGTCGCAAAGCAAGCAGCGGTCGCTGGATGGTGCCTAGTTGCCCAGGGTGGTCACTCCTTGGCCACAAGGGAGATTTCTTCAGTCTTCTTCCTGAGGTCGAATGTCGAAGGTCCAGAGTTTCTGTTCAAGTTGCAGATTCAGGTTAATCTAATTTAGCAGGGCTCAGCTAGCTACTGATATACTGGGCTAGTGGGCTGGGCTACCTGCGAGGTCCCTCCTATGGGTGGGACCAGGAAGGGGAGTGGCTACACCCCCTTTCCTTTGTCCAGTTTCACGCCAGAGCTGGGGCTGGAGTGCCCCAGCGCCGGTTTGAACTGGACTATGCATGGGACACCTTGTGTGCCCCAGGCATGTCTCATTCCTTTCAGCCCTCCCTGCCCCAATACACTAAAGTCTGTCTGGGGAGGTGCTAGCACCTCCCCAAGCAGGAAACCTATTGTCCAGGCCTCCCTGGCTGGGAGGGCTCCCAGCTGCAGGAGGTCAGACTCATGTCTGTGGCAGCAGCATCCATTTTGTGATGCTGAGGCTTTGGTGAGAGTTAAACAGCAAAGTAGGATTTTAACATGTCTCTCCCTCTAGAAGGGAGGAATAATATCCTCATCACCAGAAATGGTATGGGGGTATTATTCCAAAGTGTTAGACACCTTACACGACATGTTTTGATAAAGCCAAACCATAGTTACCATAACCGTTTAAGATTATAAGGTACTTTATATATATGGTAGGCTATATCATAGAATAGCTATAAGGACATGGTTCCGAAAGCTGCAGACAGGCTCAGCTCATGCTAGAGCACCATCTCACATGTTACCAAGCACTCTGCCTCCAGGATTGTCAAGGCCTGCCATAGGAGTGGCTCACAGGTACACATGTGTCTATTTTAAGGGTAGATATAGGTATACTATATCTAAGCAAGGGGTGATTACACGACCTTGCCCCAGCTGAGTGATCAGCCAGTTGTGTCTGATTGGAAGGTTAGACCAGGGGTGGCATATTACATGCTGCAGCCCCTGGGAGGCCTAGGGTACACCTATGCCCTGGGTACCTAGGGTACACTGTACAGGGTCCAATAAGGTGATCCTTACCAATTGGGTATGTACCTAGGGTACATGGAGTCCATTTTAAAGAGAGAGCAGACAGCCTGAGACCCTGAATGGCAGGATCTCAGGCCAACAAAGTCGAAAAACCAGCTAGACACTAGGCAAAAAGTTGGGGGTAACCATAGTCAGGTATCCACCTTCCTACAATAACCATATCAGAAGCTGGCACCGATACACCGATGATGTGTTCATGATCTGAAATGGCACCATAGATGAATTCGATTCCTTCTGCATATGGCTCAACAGATGCCAACCGGATCTCAGGTTCACTTACAATTCAAGCAATGCACAGGTAGACTACCTTGACGTCACTGTCAAACCCTATGAGGGTGGGCTGTATACGACCCTGTATAGGAAGCCCACAGAGCGCAACACTCTGCTCCACTACAGAAGTGCCCACCCTAGAGCACTCAGTGACGGCCTCCCCTATGGCCAATTCTTAAGGATACGCAGGGAATGCAAACTAAAAGAAGATTACTTCAGGGAAGCAGACATCCCGGGTGACAAACTTTTGAACAGGGGCTACCCCAGACGAATGGTGAAAAGATCCATGAAACGTGCTTGGTTTTCACACAGGGAATTCTTATTAGGAACCAGACCAAAAAAAACATATCTCGCATTGCCTGCGTAACCTCTTTTTGTCATGCTAGCAACAAAATAACCAAACTCATAAAAAAAACACTGGCCCTTACTCACCTCAATTAACATCACCAATGAAGCTCCCCTGTTCTCATTCAAACGTGGGCTTAACATTAAGGACCACTTGGTTCGGGCATACAAACCATCCAGTAATGAGACCACCTTGCAATTATGTTTAGGTCTCCATCTGTAGTAGGCCATTTTAAGTGTGGAAACTGTGCTGTATGCCCACTCACGAAAAACACTAATGTATTTGAATATGGCACTGTTACGCACAAATTGAGGTTCTTTTCGAATTGTTACTCAGCCAATGTAATTTACTGTGTACGATGTCCTTGCGACCTCATCTACGTTGGACAAACCACCTAAAAACTAAAAGCAAGGATAAGCCAACATAAAAGCCGGATATACTGCAGAATCACAACTGCACCATTGGTGGAGCACTTCATAGAAAAAGGACAGACACTCTAAACAGGACCTACGCTGGCAAGTGATCGACATCATTCACCCAAACAACAGAGGCGGGGATCCGCAAGCAATTCTCAATAGACTGGAATGCAAATGGATGTTTAACTGTCGCTCCATTGAAAATGGACTTAATATTCTTGATGAATGGAACATGATTCTGTAATAACCCTCCAGCTTTAATGTACGCTTCTTCTGGAATTTTTTCTGTACTCCCTCAGTGTGCATAATTCTCCATGCACCATGTATATATGATGTAATTTGACTTCTGACTTGCTTTTATCTCCTTATTTATGTACATACTTTATTCAATCATGATGCTACCATGCTTTTATCTTTACCTAGCACCTATCTTCTCTTGTACCTCTCGCCGATCTAAATGCCTCAGATAACACCACACAACCCGCCCAACATGACGGCACATTTTAGCCACTATTCTTACTCATGTAACTAGGCATGCAGTCTATTACATAGCAGAGCTTGCTCGCACTGCCCATGCGCAAGTCCTCAGGCGCTTACTTAACAATATCCATGGACTCGGGAAAGCACTTGGTGATTTATTCCCGAACCACGTAAACCCATCGCGCCTCTCCTGCATTAACTGACAAGTAGGTCGCGCCCAGGATGCTCGCTTCTCTACCGCCCTCGCTAGGCATTTCTCTAACTGCACCCGTAATTCTTTTCCAGAGAATTATTCAGCTGTAATTAATACCGGCGCAGTCCTTCTGCCAGCCCGTCACTCATGGGTTTTCGCAATTATCGCAGTGGCCCCAGTGGCTTCCTACGTAAGTTTGGTTTTTACACTCCGTCTGTACAATATTCCACACGGCAATTACGTTTTAGGCTCTCACTTGTCCTAGCCTTACACCTCTCTTTCTCCCGCCAGAGTGATCCGAACGCTTTCCCATATATGATGAAGATTCCACTAACGCCCGTCCATACCGGCTAATTAGCCTTCTCTGGCAAGGATCATCGCCACTGTTTTTCAAATATCCGCTTTCAGTCTTGCTCCTTCACCCGCGATAGTTGCATGACTGTCCTGATCATAGCTCGCGCGCACATCCTGAACCGTCATAGCTACGCCCCACCCCCCTGCCTCGTTCTTGCAGTCACTAATCGATTATTAATGAATGGGTATCCGAACAATTGAATTGTCACCGCATAGGCGTGGACTTTTACTTTACTAATACTTTCACTTCTAGCTTGTATACTCAACCTTGTAAATACAGTCAATCCCTTCATGCGAACTCAAGGACGTGCTAGCCCAGGTGGTGCAAATGCCGGCTACGTGTGATGAGTTAATCGACCTAACAGTGCAATTGGACCATCGGCTTCAAGAGCGAAAAGGGGACAAGAACCGAAGCGACATCAGGTTCCTTCCTCTGCGTTCACGACTGGCACAAGATGAGCGGCCATCCCCCAACGATGGGACCGAGCCTATGCAAATCGGCAGAATCAGAGGGCCCCTTAGTCAAGCCGAAAAGGAAAAAAGGAGAAATCTGAAACTCTGCTTGTATTGCAGAAAACCGGGCCACTTTTTCAAAGACTGCAGATGCAGACCAAAGAATGCGAATCCTGGAAGCCCCGGGTTCAAGACTCTGTCCGTGGTAGATCATACGACCGAGGACCAGGGAAACTGACGAGCTCAAATAAGATGGAGACGACTTGTTTGAGGCCTAGAGGTAAAGAGGTCTTCCCGGCTGCGGCCAACACAATACAACCCTCAGTAGCCCACATGAATGTGTGCGTCTTGTTGGACTTGCCTAACGATATATCTGTGGTCGTCCACGCCCTACTGGATTCCGGAGCCACAGGCAACTTTATAGATCAGCAGTATGCCAGAGAACTGGGCATCCCTTGTGACCAAAAGGAGACCCCAGAGACGGTGAAGGCAGAAGACGGCACGGCTCTGACATCGGGCCCGGCGCGTTATCAGACAAGGCCCATATTGATGCAAGTTGGGATCAACCACTTCGAATACATACGGTTTGATCTGATTGATGCCCCCCACTTCAAGCTCATACTAGGAATGCCTTGGCTAACGCTCCACGACCCTTGGGTGCGGTGGGCAGCACGCACCGTTTCCATGAACTCGTCCTTCTGCCAAGAGCACTGCACCTCTGAGAAGGTCAGACCTTCACCCCATGGGGATAGTTCGGCGGGCCTACTCGCTAGCGCCTGCAGTACGCAGTTCGTGTGTTCTGCTTCGGAGTTACCGATTGTTTATGAGCAATTCAGGGCTGTTTTCGATACACAAGAGGCGAGAAGACTACCCCCACATAGGGACTATGACTGCATAATTGACCTGAAGGCAGGAGCCAGCATACCCTGCAGCAGGATATATGCCCTCAAGGAGGCCGAAACTACCTACCTCCAGCGCTACCTTGAAGAAATGCTTTCCTCTGGGTTTATACGCCCTTCCTCTTCTCCTGCCTCCTCTCCGATCTTTTTCATACCGAAGAAAGAGGGCGGCTTAAGGGCCTGCATAGACTACAGGGCGATTAATAAAGTCACAATAAAGAACAGATATACCCTGCCTTTGATCCCTGTTCTTTTGGACCAATTGAAAACAGCTAAAGGGTTCACCAAACTGGACCTTCGGGCGCCTATCACTTGGTGCGGGTACGACGAGGAGACGAGTGGAAGACAGCCTTCAGAACCAAGTTCGGGTTGTTCGAATATAGGGTTATGCCCTTTGGACTTTGCAACGCCCCGCCGGGTTCCAATTCTTCATGGATGAAGTACTGAGGGGTCTCTTGGATGTATCATGCATCGTGTACATTGACGATATATTGGTGTACTCCACATCCATGGAAGAACATGTGAAACACGTTTCTGCGGTGCTGGAGCGCCTACAGAAGTATGCACTCTACGCCAAACTAGAGAAGTGCCTGTTCCACGTCTCGGAGGTGGAGTTTTTGGGATACGTTATAGGCCCAGACGGGTTGTGTATGGATGACAAGAAAATACGAGCTATTACCCAGTGGGAATCGCCTACCAGTGTAAAGACCCTGCAAAGCTTCCTGGGCTTCGCAGAATTCTATTGCCGCTTCATAAAGAACTTTTCTGGCATTATACAACCTTTTACGCTCCTCCTTCGGAAGGGAGCAGCTTTTCAATGGACCGCCTCAGCGGAAAAGGCCTTCCAGACCTTAAAATCCTGCTTCACAACGGCCCCCGTGCTAAGACACCCCGACGCCACCCGTCCGTTTGTGGTAGAAACAGACGCATCCCATTACGCAATAGGGGGGATCTTATCACAGTGACACCCCGAGACAGGGAAAATGCATCCCGTTGCCTTCTTTTCCAAAAAACTGTCTCCCTGTGAGGTGAACTACAGCATAATGGATAAGGAGCTTCTAGCCATAAAAAGAGGGTGTGAAGAATGGAGACATCACCTACTAGGAGCGAGACATACAGTGGAGATTTACACAGACCATCTGAACCTGTTGTTCTTGAAGACCGCCAGAGCCCTAACCCCCAGACAGCTACGTTGGTCGTTGTTCTTCTTTGATTACGACTTCGTAATCCAGTATCGCCCCGGGCCACAAAACGGAAAGGCCGATGCTCTGTCCCGGCCGCAGCTCACCCTCGATACATGCCCCGTGCCAGTTGCAGACAGCCCCCTCATTCTGGAGTCCGCTTCGTTCCCGGATGGGCAGACGGCGGCCGCAACAACGCACGACTTCTTGGAAGACGCAAGAAACCCAACCTCGGTAACAGAGGAGCTAGCCTGGGTAGCTGAAGATCCGCAACGCCGGTCATCCATGCAGCGTCTTTTGTATCAGGACAAACGGTTGTATCTGCCGACCACTTCCCTACAACAGCAAGCCTTGCGGTGGGTGCACGACTACACGTTAGGAGGTCATCTGGGAGTGCACAAAACCACCCAGGCGATGAAGCGCCACTTCTGGTGGGCCACATTACCTGCAGACACCGCGGCCTATGTAGCGGAGTGTGCCATATGCACTCAAGGAAAGGCTCAACACAAACGACCAAGCAGACTGCTCCAACCTATTCCAATCCCTCCGGCTCCGTGGCATACCCTGTCTATGGATTTTATAGTAGACATGCACCCCAGCTTGGGAATGAATACCATTTTGGTTGTCATAGACCATCTGACAAAGATGGGCCACTTCATTGCCATGGAGAAACTCTCCTCTGCTGCAGGCCTGGCCCAAACGTTCCTACAACATGTGGTGCGTAGTCATGGAATCCCAGCGGTTCTCATTACCGATAGGGGAACGCAATTTACATCACGTTTCTGGAGAGCTCTGTGTACCGTGATGAAAGTGGAAGCCCGTCTCTCCACTAGCTACCACCCACAAACGGACGGCAAGACGGAAAGGTTGAACCAGACTTTGGAGCAATACCTCAGGTGTTTCACTTTGCTCCATGAGGAGGAGTGGAGTACGCTTCTATGGATGGCAGAGTTTGCCTACAATAACGCCGAACACTCCTCGCTGGGATGTTCCCCCTTCTTTTGTTTAACGGGATACAATCCAAACATGTTACCCTTTGAGTGGCCTGTGCAAACCAAACACCCTACTATCCAAGAACACCACTCGCACTTGAGGAGGGTATTGCAGGCAGCAAGAAGACAACTGAAAATAGCACAAGAAAGAGACAAACACTACACGGACAAAAGGCGATCCCCTGAGCCTACCTACAGCGTAGGAGATAGAGTTTGGTTGGATACAAAACACCTGAGACTAAAGGGAAACACGCGCCTGAAACCAAAATGCGTGGGTCCCTATCCCATTGTGAAAGTGGTGAACCCCATAGCCATGAAACTATCACTCCCATCTTCATGGCACATACACCCTGTGTTCCACGTCTCTCTGTTACGACCATGTCTCCCTCTTACTAGATTCCCCCCGAAACCTCAGCCCGTGGTTATGGATGGCGGGGAGGAGTATGAAGTCAGAGGGGTGCTCGATTCAAAATGTATTAGGGGTGGACTACATTATCTGATCAACTGGAAAGGGTATGGTCCCGAGGAGAGGTCATGGGAGCTCGTGGCCAATCTGCATTGTCCTCGTTTGCTCCGCCGCTTCCACGCGGCTCATCCGACGAAACCCGGAGGACCGTCGAGGCGCCGGCCCATACCAGGGGGTTCTGTCAGACATCGGCGCTAACTGAAGTGCTTGCCGGGATTCCGCCGCTCCAAGCATCGCTCTGGAGGTTATGGGTATAAAAACTACAATACCCATAACCCCTAGCGAGCTCGCGGAAACACTTCCTGAGGCGGTTACAAAAGCCTTGTTCACGGAAGGCCAGGGGCTTGTCAATCAAGTCCTGCCTGGAGTTCGGCGAGGTAACGGACCTCGCGCTGACCGCATCCCGGCATTATTCAGTCCAGAGAGCAGTTTAGAGGCTCGGAGACGATCGAGCCCGCGACGATGTGACCTGCGCTCAAAGGCGTGTCTTCGGAACCCTAAAGTGACTTTGCGCGCATCACCAAGACGGTGGAAAGTGCCTGGAGACTCAACCAGCGCCTCCTTCCAGCTACCAGGCTCTAAGCACCGAATCACCGCGTAGGTGATTATTGTAACGCGGAAACCATTCGCAGCGCTACCACGAGCACCTTCCTTGCGACTCCCCTGGAGGGACTGGAGGTTCCTCACGCACCCCTGCCACCGGACACCCTTCCCCACGCTTGGAGCCGCCTGAAAGGCTCGGAGAGCGCCCCTGGGAAGGAGAAACAGCAACGTCCACCCTGTCGTCCAGTACCTGCGCTTGGAGACGCTTGAAAGGCTCGGAGAGCGACGCCCTCGACTGCAGCTCGACTACCTCTGCAGTCAAAGGACTCTGGCACCATCACCCACTTCAGATAAGTACCCGCGTAGGAGGTATCATGAGTACCTGCCTTCCAGCACTAACTATTTGTGTGAGGCTGCACTATGAGAGACGGATGCAGCATTTCAGTGAGTGTTCTGAGCTTTAACCCTATGTGCCTGTCTTTGCTTCTATCTAACGTGTCTCTCTAAAGGGAACACTTCAACACAGCGTGTTCTTTCTCTTCCTACAGGGACACAGGAGTATGCTTCCTGAGTGAAGGTGCCACCCGTGGGGGGAGAAGTCGTACAGTTGCCTCTTCCCGTTGCTTCTCCCTGTTTTCTTTTTCCCCTTTTTTCCCCGGTGGTGGTGTTGCTTGTGGAGTGGCACATACATACTCTTAAGTAATACCGTCGCGGGGGAGAGGGCAACTAGCTCTAAGGATCGCTCCTGCTGTATCCGGCTTCTCAGGTTAGTGAGCAACCTGTCTGCACCCTGACAAACCGTCAGTATAAACCATAAATTCGTACTGGTCAAGGGGGGGAATGTCAGTAGGCAGAGGACATTCGTGTTCATATTGCAGGAATGCTTGTATTTTTAAATATGGATCAAAAACATATTCAACATCAGTTGCAGCAAGAGAATTAACCCATTGTATCCATCTCGGATGTAAAGCTTTTGCATTTGGAGTGCTAGCCTTTGTAACTGCCTCTAGGGCTGGTACAGGAGTCACAACCATAATGCGTTTCCCTTGTGCTAGGGCTCTTTCTTTTGCAACAGTGGTTTGAACTGCTGTCAGAACTTTTTCTGTAGAAGTGAATTTCATTTCTGCTTGTGTATACAAGTGGGATTTGTATGCAATTGGTACTTTTTCACCTTAGTTAAAAGTTAGGTAGGTGAATCCGCATTGACCCGGAATTATTCGGATCACTAAGTTGCATATGTTTATGCATGTTTGCAAGTATTTCGTTGCTAACATGTCTGTTTGGAGTGAACTCAAAATTTCTGTGTGTTTTGTGTCCAATGTGTGATTTTAAAATCAGGTTTGATTAATTTGTAGAGAGGTTTAACCCTTTCTGCGTAATTTAAAATGTAAGTTCTTCCAAAATTCAGGAAACCTAGAATCAACTGTAAATTTTTCAGCGTTTTTGGTGGTTGGAACAGCGCACACTTTTCTAAAAAGTTGTCTGCCAGGCTTTTGCCTTCACTTGATAGTTCATATCCTAGGAAAAGGACGTTGAGGTGGGCAATTCTTGACTTTTTAAAGTTGAATTTGTAACCCTCTGAGGCGAAGCCCAATATTATGGTGCTCACCCTGTTCAAGTTCCTATCCAGGTCATCGTCTGTCAGATATATATCATCGACATATGACAATGCCTCGTCATCATAAGTTTGTAGTAACTCTGTTACCCTTGCTGAGAATAGCCCCGGGCTGTTTTTGAATCCCTGGGGCAGTCGACAAAATTGACGCTGCGTCCCCATTATTGAGAAAGCGGTCAAATATCTGCTTTCTGGTGCAATATTTTGACAAAAGAAACTATTTGAAATGTCTAATGTGATTTTATATTTTTTACGTACAATGTTATTCATTAATGCTGTACCATGTGCATTTTTCACTGCAAATGTTTTGCAACAAGAATTTAAATTTAGACGCAGGCTCTTTCGCATTTAGCTGCCTGGTGATCTAGCGGCTGTTGGATTTTGCTCTACAATGTTTCGCTTATTCTCTTTTACTAGGACACTATAATTTAGTGCTTTCCTCTACTGGTATCCGATGCCACTCACCACAAACCCAATGAGGGTAAGTTACTTTGTGCAGCCACTTTATATGACATTCCTCTGAAATGTGTTTATCTGTATATTGCTCACTGTTAATTGTATGTATTAGCGTGTGCTCCATAGTTACCACAAACAGTTGATGCATGTCACGGCTCACGTATATCGAGCATGCAATGGATATACTTTGACTGTTGAAGGAACCCATTGTAGTTCGCATTGTACTTGATATGTTGTTTTTAATATTTTCACACCATTATATTTTGCAGGTTGTGGTGTAAATCAACTGGTACCACACATTTTTTTAGGGTGCTGTATGTGTGGTCAACTCTGATACCTCCATGAGGTCGTGAACACCACCAAAAAAAGTGTAGGTAGTATTTATCCTGGTCCTGAAGAATTGCCAATCAATAGATAAACAGGCAAGAAACATGTTGACCCTTTCAGCACATACCCTCACAAACCTTAGAGTGAGAATGTGCGTTTAACTATGGTTTTATTCAGGGTAGTGACCACAACTCATTAAAATTGTTCTGAGTGGATCACTATTTCCTGTTTTATATCTCACTAATCTCACATATCACTGTCACCTACACTAGATACTATAGGGCCCTCACACGCATTACACCCATCGGCATTGGAAAAAAGATCTCCGCGAAGAAGGCCCCTTCCGGGCGCCTGATCGGGTATTGCACCGCCGACCCGATAAGGAGCTAGACCCGATGATGAAGCGAGACACCCGCTTGTTGGGTGTGTGAGGGTCTCCATTCCATAAGGAGGAATTCTCTCTCCTGCCTTCCCCCTTACCCACACCCTGGCACCAACTGTTTACTTACCACTACCTGCCACATCGTAGGAACTGCATACCAATTCTGGTTCTCCATCAAGAATTTAAGTGTCTGTAATCCAAAACTAGACGATAAGGAAACAAAGGATTGTTCATTGATGAGGTGCATGTTTCAATCACTCCCTGATATTCAAGTTGATCTAAAATCTCCCTGACCTGTTTTTTAGCTTCTTGCTTAACTGGGTACTGTCTTTGTGCAGTCGGTTGATTTTTTAACTGGATTTTATGGTGAGGTGAGTCCTCATCCCATCCTACGTGATTTTTATACAGTGGTGGGGCTTGGGCTACTGCCCATTTCCTGGCTAATGTATATTTTAAATGAACTGGAACATGGTTGGAGAAGGCAGGCATAAAGATGTCCTCGCCATGTGGGCACTCCCTGACAAACTCTGGTGGCCAGTCCTGTTCTGCTAGAAGTATATCATAACCCTTTGAAAGATGCTCCCAAAAGAGTGCTCTCACTTTTCTTGGTATGTCTCCCTCCATCCGGTGTGTTATTTCATATAACCTATGTGGAGAACTAACCCTGGTGTCTACAGTCTCAACTTGTATGTCTTCATTCAAGTCCACTGTCTTCAGAAGTCCCTTCAGGTTCTGGCGAGTTATTGTAACTTCTGCTGCACTGTCCAGCATGGTCTGGGCCCATTCTCCGTTCTTGAGTTGGGTTCTCAGTATTCTCTGCATGTCTGATCTTCAGACCTGCTACCTTTTTCTTGGAGAATTGAGGTTTTGCTTTATTTTTCTGAACGTGTTGATCGTCTTTGGACTTCATGCGTTCATCCTTGTTTTCTGACCGTCCTCTTCTTTCGGATGTCTGTGACGATATCATTATCTTGATATCTGTCAGGTTTTTTCAAATTATCCCATATTCCTGAGGTTGTACCTCCTTTCAGAGGGCTCCTTCTGTGGAGGAGACCTGCCTCGGGAATGAGAACGCTTCTCTTTGGAATTCTGTTTGCTATTTTCCCACTTCTTTTTAGAAGAGGTAGGAGTGTTTTTAGGAAAGACCTTATCAGGACTTTCAGACAGTTGTGGTTTTACTGGTTTCCCTCCCAGACTGTCTCTGCCTAATTCCTCATAGGATTTTTCAATTATTCTGGCTAGTTCTTGAGGTTGTTCTGTTACATCAAATTCCCTTAATTTCTGGTGGATCGCCACTGATGCTCCTTCTCCTTTAATACTAGATAATATTATTGCTGACACCTGGTCGAAATTTTTAAGTAACTTCATACCTAAATTCAGAGCAGGCCCTGCCCCGTATTAGGTTTGAATCTGTTTCAGGACATCAGGTATTACCGCCATTGACGGAACACCATGTGTTTTTGTGTAGATTGCAGCAAAGACTGTGCCCCAAGAGGTGCAGTCTTCCAGATGTGGTGTGATCCCCATTGGTAAACAGATTGTTAGAATTCTGTGTTTCTCATAAGGGCTAGTATTAGGAAATACTGCTTTGATTTGAGTAATTTTTTTAGCTAACCAGAATGGAATTTGTTCCTGTTTTGCGGGCAATTCACCCATGACTGAGCGTAAAGTCTGTGGAGTAATTTTTTACGTATTCACCTGATGAGGTGCTGGATTTTGAATTGTTAATGGTTGTTAGACTGTGAAAGTCCGCATGACATATTGAACCAATTGTCTATAAATCTTGATTAACTCCTTGAGTTGAGCAAGTAAATCTACGTCTGACATAGTTTCAATGTCAGGATGAGGTGTATAGCCGGCTAAAATCTGCCATGTTGCTCCTGGTCTACCTAGTGGACCGAGCCTGGTAATGTGATTGTAATGTTTTAGGGCGCCTTTAAACCACAGCTCATGATCCTGGTATGTGAGTGGAATTTCAATATCCTCGAAAGGAATATATTCCTCAGGTGGTTCATCTTCTTTGTAGAAGTGAAACACATGTGTTACTGGATTTGATTCTGGGAATACTATCCACGAATAGAATACCTGTGTCTGGTGAGATTCATGTGCCTCTATCACGAAAATTGCTCTACCACCTCTTGGTGTCAGACCATGTTTTATAAGTTTTAGAGTGATGGCTCTCCTTAAATTTGGTAGGATGTGTATAACACCCACCTCGTCTTCATTAAGACCTGTAAGGTCAGCCGCAGCTTGACCGTTGTTAACGATAGGATCGTCGTTCTCCGACATTGTTTAATGAAAGTTTGCAGAGCAAGTTTCAAGGAAACAAAGATAAGGTGCACAATATTTTGGAACACTGTATCCTTCAACGTTGAACAAAACCAAGCAGCTAATACATAGGATTTTTGTCCATCTCAGCTATGGCGGATATTATCCATACCCATTCCAGATGTCTTATGGAGTTTTATGAGTAGAGGGTCTCTGAGAAAAGCACGACTGAGTTACTTCAGTATCTAGCGTTAAATTAGTGCCTTACCAAACCATTGGGCGCCATGTAGTGTAGTTCCTATATCCCAGATAGGCTCTGTGCATTGGAATAACATACACTATAGATTTGACATAGGACTTAGGTCAGTATGTCTCTATCGAGTATATTAAACTTAATTACTTGTGTGTGCCAGCTAACTCAGAGGTCACTAGAAACTTCTTGAATATACAAGAATGCATTAGTCTCTGACAACCGCATAAACATGACAACTTTGTTTCCTTTTAGAATCGGAACAGTCTCAGAATCGTGGAAACAATAGATAATAGTTTCACTCAGTCAACCGTGCATGCTTCGTTTTTACAGAGTTGCACAGAAATAGAGACGGTCGTTTCAATAAAAGGGTTTATTGAACAGTCTTATTTCTCATGCAAGAGATATGAATTACTAAAATCGTAAGACAGACTGCGAAGTACAATATGAATGAGGTTAGCAGTAAGATAAAATAATACTGCAATAGCATGATTTGTAGCTATGACATATATTAATCAAAATATATACATAAATAACATAATCTAAAATGTGATACTCATCTGATGCTTCTAAATTGTTCTACCCCAGTGTACCTAACCTAAGTGCAGTACGAGGTTTGAAGTAGGTCTGGTCAAGAATACTTTATTCGACAACTTAATGCCATAAAAGTGATCATATCATACAGCAATACAATTCATTGACACCATAGTCTTTAAACACATGTTAGATCTCATAAGCGATAAAACCATACATAAAAGGATCACATAAACAGATAAAACCACCTGATTCCTTAGAACTAATTTAGCTTGATACTTTGTTAAAAGGGGACCAGTGACTACCTTCTTCCTTGGTAGCATCCATATTTTCAATATTAAATACGCGGTTAAATAATTAAAATAACCTTAAAAGTTATTAGTCGGTGGTATTTTTGATACTCTCATTAAAGGGGATTCATTTTCCACATCCTTTCTCTTTAGCAGCAGTTGATTAAAACCGATGAGTCTATAACTGTTATTTAAGCTTTGTTGCTTATATACTTAGAATAAGGGTTTTAAGCATAAATAACATTTCTACCCTTGCTTAAGTTTATCCCATACAAAACGCTGTATACCTTTCATGTAGCTTCCTAGTGCAATAGCAATGTCAAGACTTGTCATTTCTGTCAGTAACACAATGGCTTGGGCTCGTGACCTTATTCCATATTTTAAAAATACTGGGCGTAAAAACAATTTTCTCAATTCTAAAACTGTAAGGCAATCCAGCAATATATGCTGGATTCCAGATTTGGTCCCAAGGCCGCATTTGCATGTTCCATCTGAGTGTAACATCTCTGACTTTATTCTTCCCTACATTAACCATGGGGTAATGCCAATTCGTATCCTTAGGATTTCGCGCCTAAGCCCATGGTTTGGCAGAGTTTCTAGGTATGGATACCATGCAGCATTTACCCAGGAGTTTATTATACATTGGACCGATTTTTTCTTCCTCAGGTACTCTAAGTCATTATTCCTTGACTGCTCCATGCCTTGGTACTTGAGAGACGTCTTTGTAAATTCTACGTCCAGGGAGTGCTGTATAGTGCTCACATTTAAACTCCCTATTATTACCTGAATTTTCCTTCTCGCTTCCTTTGCCCAATTTAAATTACTATGCTGGATCTCTTCGCTACACCAGTGTGAGATTTTCTGCACTCCCCCTGGTTTCTGGAGTCTCCAGAATCTTACCAAAGACATTTGGACCTGGCTGTTCCATGCTATTGTTCCTAACACCACCCTAATTGCCTGGACTATTGCAGAGCTTGGTAGGGACAATAGCATTTTTAGGGCCTTAACCTCCTCCCGATCCCACCCTCCTTTACCACTTAGAAGGAGGACTTCTGCCCCATACAGTACTTGGGGTGGGATCATAGCTTCAAAAGCTTTTAACATAGGTTTGTGCGACATATCCCCATAGTCCTTATTAAATTTTTTCAACCCGCAGATGGATGAAAAAGCTTTTATTTTTTGGGCTTCTAGGTGAGTACACCATTTTAGGGAGCTGTCGAACCAAAGGCCCACAGTATTCTTTAAAAGCATTTAATTTGTGTTGGAGCCCAAGTTCCGTTTGATCAATTATTACAAGATCATCGGCATATAAAAGACTTGCTACTTTCCTTCCGTTCATTCTGGGGCTTGCACTTCTTTCTACTTCCAGCGCTGCAGGTAGGTCGGCTAGGAATATTGCAAAAAGCAGGGGGGCCAGGACAAAACCCTGTCTTAGCCCATTTCCTATGGCTATTTTCTTTGTTAGTGACCCTTGAGTGTCCTTTATTACTTGGGCCCAGTTCCCTCTATGTAATTCCTTTAAGATGATCAATAGGCTTTCCGGTATTTCATATTTTATCAGGCACTCCCATAAGCTCTTACGATCCACAAGGTCGAAGGCTGCCCGGAAATTAACAAAACAACAATACATTTTCCCCTTTTGTTCTATTGACTTCCGGGCAAGTGCCCAGAGGGCGAAACAGTGGTCTATAGTGGAATTACCTTCTTTGAATCCCCCCTGTTCAACCGGCACCACTGAGTTCTGGTCTGCCCAATCTTTTAGTTTCTCTAATACTATTTTTGCGAAGATCTTTTCCCCAATATCTATTAGATTAATTAATCTATAGTTTTTTGGGGCCGGCATATCGCCTTTCTTGTGTAAGGGCCTTATTATTGCACCCTTCCAATTGTTAGGGAACTTCCCAGTTTCTAAGATGACTTGGAACATCTTAGCAAAGAATTCTGCCCACCAGTCCACTGGGTTTTAATTATCAGGGCAGGGAGGTTGTCTGGACCTGCTGCCCTTGTTAGATTCAAATGTTTTATCGTATTTTTCACTTCAGAGGCCGAAAAGTCGGGTTTTAAGACTGCTACCAGAACCCTCAAATCTGGTTGCAAACCCTCTTCCGGTTCTCTGCCTGGGCTGTATAATTCCAGCAAATATTCCTCCCAAGCTGCTTCTTCTACCACACAGTTCATTTTCGCCACTGGACGATCTACTGATGATTGAATTAGTTTCCAGAACTGGCGTATATTCTTTGTTTCTATTGCCTCAAGCAGCTCTTTCCAGCAGTCTTATTTATACTCTCTTTTTGCCCTCCTAATTAACATATTATAATCTCTTTTTAATTTCAAGAGGATATCAGCCTTACCCTGATCATACTTTATACTTAGGCTACTTGCAGTTCTCCTCAATTCTCTCTTCTTTTTCAAACAATTCTTTGTAAACCATCTTCCTTGTCTCTCCGGCTTTCTTTGGTTCCTTTTATCATCTATTTTTTCTTTCCTCAGACCATCGCTGAGGCTTTGGACCACTTCTTCAATTTTATCCACATACCAATCCAAGCTCTGGACACTTATTGTGCCCAGATCTAAGTTCTGCTGCAGTTTTACTAGCCGAGCTACATACTCTTCTGTTAGTCTTGTGGTGATCCGCCTGGGGTATCCCATCTCTTGGTGAATAACTTTATTACAGGGGTTCAAGTATACATCTGGGAGCTCTAGTTCTAAGAGGTTATGGTCACTTCCTTCTCTATTAGTAATCCTAAAATCTTGAATTTGTTGGAAGCACCAGGGTGTCGTAAATACATAGGGGCAGATTTATGAGCCCCTTGCGCCTCATTTACGCCGCCGTTGCGTCACTTTTGTGACGCAGCGGCGGCGCAAATCCTGCGCCATGCTGCGGGGTATTTACAACGTGACGCATCTGGGAGATGCATCACGTTGTAAAGCCCTGTGCCAGCAGTAGGCATACCTATGCAGGGGGGGGGCGTTCCGTCGCAGGAACGCCTCCTAAAAGTGGCTGAGTGAAATCTACAAGATTGCCCTCAGTCACTTTTGAGCCCATGCTGCATCAAAACCCTGCGCCTGCTTGAAGCAGGCGTAAGGATTGACGCAGCATTGTAATGATAGGGCACCCCCGAGCCTTGCTGGAGCTGCGTCGCGCTAGCGACGCAACTCCAGCAATGCGCCGCCTTTCCGACAGGAGATGCGTCACGCATCTGCCCATCCGAGTGCCACGGTGCGCCGCATTGTAAATGCGGCGCATCAATGGTGGCGCACGGGTGGGCAGATGCGTCGCAACTCTTCTGGCGCATCTCTGCTGATTAGCAGAGATGCGCCAGACGTCATAAATCTGCCCCATAATCTATTAGGCAGTTTTGCAAACCTAATTTAAATGTTTTCTTTGCTGGACAGTCTAAGGTTGATCTTCCGTTTAGACAAAGGAGGCTTTTAGACCCCAAATAATTTCCCAGCTGAATATCATTAGATGTACATGCACAGTCTGGGAAAGTCGCTTGTATTATATCATAAGCCTCCAACAATTCTTGAAACCAACAATCTACTTTCTTTGGGTCCAGTTTATGATTAAAATCTCCCATTAGTATGATCAGATCCATGCCATATTTCTCACAAATTATGTCCATATCATCTTTAAAATTCCCCATTTCAACAGCATATTCCTCTTTGGAACCCCATTGCATATACACATTTAACAGCACCATTGTATTCTTTTTGTCAGAGGTAGATAAAGTTACCCTACATGTGAGTAACCATTTACATTTTACAGTTATTTCAAACACCTTTTTCACTATTTTAGTTGATAGCAATGTCATTATTACCCCTGCCGGGCGCCCAAATCTTTGCTTCTTTGCTAAGCGATTAAACTGGCGGAAGCCAACGAATATCGGGGTCTTGCCGCATAGCCAAGTTTCCTGGATACAGATGATCTCGGTGTTTTTTCCTAATTCCCTTATATTTTCTTGTTTGGATTGATCTCCAAGACCATTTATGTGCCAGGAAGCTATTCTTATGCCATGCGGCATGCCCTTTACCTATTCGACGTCATCTAGGGATCCTTCCTCCCCACGCCCCTCAGTATACCTGTTTGAGGGGCCTTCGTGGCATGATCCCTGACTCCAGTTTCCCCACCAATTTTCCACATCTGAATTATTTACTACTATTTTTAGGTTTCCCAAGTCAACTCCTTCATCGTCTTCCATATCAATTGTCCTTACCTGTCTCTTTCTTAATCCTGCATGGTACCTTAAAAAGTTTTTACCCTGCCGCTCTTTCCCTTCTACTTCTATTTGTACTTCCTCTTCGGATAGTATCCGTATCCCTTCTTTCTGTACCTCACTCTCTGCTTTTTCAATCGTAATCTTTACCAGGTCCGAGTACATCAATACTCTGGTCACATCCTTTCCTTCTATATTTTGCCTAAATCCTACTTGTTTTAAATCATTTGACCCTATACCTTTCAAATTTGGGCACTTGGCGAACGCTTGCAGAAGTTGTGACCTGTTTAGCGGCAACCTCTTCCTTAACTTCTTACCCCCTTTACCTATTGGTATTGGTTCAAAATATAACCACTTACCCTCCTTCCTTGCACCTTTTACTGCCTGCTGTTGTATCATTTGTACCTTATTTATCTGATTTGTGGGTCTATTAATTCCTACCACCGGAGTATTCCTGGTTTGAAGGCTTCTTCCGTAGCCATGACCCAGGCAACTACCGGGATTCTTAGGCTAAGAATGGGGTTTTATTCCTATCTTGTTTCTCCTGCGTACTTAAGTTACTATCTAATTGCGCCCTTTTGTTTTGTTTCATTGGGATTTTCTTCTTCATTATACTCCTGATGGGGTTGAGTGCCTTTATTTCTTGCACCCTACCCTCACCTCTCACCTCAACCTCACCCTCCCTTGATCTTTTCACTATCTTGTTACTCCCCTTGTTACTACCCTTTTTTAATGGTTTCCTTCCTACTCGCCCTACTCTGTTTGCTGGCATAAATCTAGAGACCTCGCCTCTTTTTATTACTCTCATTGGCCATTCTGAAATATAAACCTCCGGTTTTTCTTTAGATAAGTCAGCTGGTTCGAGGTGTTCCTCTACCATGGGCTGTGGATCGATATCTGGGACAGGTCTTACCATAGAAGGCATTTGGCATCTAATCCCCTGTAGCTCACCCTCTATCTTAGCTAGGTACTTTTTCTGTACTTTTAAAACGTCATTATTTGTCAGCGTGACTTCTAGAAGGCCTTGTAGAGTTCTCTGTAGTATTAACATAAGGTCCAGCATCGACGAAGTGGGTGTAGCAGAAAGTTCCAAATTTAGTTCAGAGTTTAGATTCAATTCCACGCTTTGTTCTAGCACTGTTTTTTTCGAGTTCTCAAGCGGGTTTTGCTTTTCTTTCCTTCTTTGACTTAACTCTCTACCAGATACATCCTCTTCCTCTATCCTTGAGTCCGCCTCTGAAATTAGGGTATCCCGGTGTCCTGACTCTTGTTCATAAATAAAAAGACATCGCAGTGAAGAGGACAACCGTGGTGACGACAATATAAATTGTAAAGACTCATTGGCCATAGTTACTGATTCAATTGTTTGATTCTCAGGTGGTAGGGAAATATTCCCAATCCCGTTCCCCCTTTTACTCACCCTATCATTCAGCGGCGCAGCCTCTATTATTTCTATATCGGGGGCTTTTGCCGGTAAGAAATCTTTTTTGAAATGTTTCCCCACAAATTCTTTTAGCGAATTTGAGGTAGTACCACCCCGTTTTTTGCTTACGGCCACACATCTATTTGCTCTTTTCTTTGCCTTTTTTTCTGGGCTCGGCTCAGGGCTCTCTCCACTTCCCTCTGAAGGACACGGGTTAGCTAGGGTCGCTCTTGGTTTCAGTTTAAGTTCCAGGTTCTTTTTGAATTTCTTGGGGGCCATCCCTGATGCTTAGTTTAGGTTATATTAAAATTTTCACAGTCTCGGTCACACTCTCTTTGACAGGTAGACTTACTCTTTTGACGATCTCTTAGGTAGAACCGAAGTTAGAGACCAGGATTAGTGTCGCAGGTGACTTTGTTAGGGTGGTCCTATGCTGTAGCGCTGTTTTTGGTGATCTTGGCTAGCTGGCTAGCAGGCTGGGTGTGGCTTTTGACTTTTGGCTGTAGCCTTGGCCCTTGACTTAACACTTTTTAACGCCCCAGGTCGAGGTCAAGCATAGAGGGCAGTAGGGCGCTGGACTATGACAACCCTGGACCCTCGGCGCAGCATTGCACTGCTTGCAACCACCTTTGTCGGTTGTCAGTGGTTTCTTGGAAATCGTAACAAATCCACAGACTGCAAGTCTGCAGTGTCCGGCTAGATGAGGGAGATGAGGGAGCAGATAGATATACGGGCGAACAGCTCTGGGCAGCACACCTTCACCTTCAGAGCGACTCGGTAGGCTCAAAGGTCGCAGCGGTAACTCTCGGTGGCTCTTAACCGCTCCTGTTTCACGCCCCCCCCTCTCCCCTCCGCTCTGTATTATACTCCGGTTCCCGCATAGAGTGCGGCTTGAAAATCCCCTGCAAAGAGTGGCCTTTTCCCGCAGCTATTGCAGAGACTGGGGCCGGAGGAGAGGACGGAGGGCTTGGAGCCTAGAGAGGGAGGCAACAGGCGGAGCTCGGAGCTCGATGATCGGCTTCCTCACGCTGCGACTCTCCTTGACTACTGTGGCTACGACTGACGGGCAACGTGGAAAAGACGGACTGGAAGCGGCCTCATCACCCTCGTTAATGGAATCAGCTGCTCTAAAGTAGGTGCCATTTCTAAAGTATAGCTAGCTATATTTTTAGTTTAGCCAAGACTTGCCAAAAGTTTCTCTAAGATCTAGTCAGCTCCATACCTTAGAATGAGAGAGGTTGGAATCTCTTTTCTGGACTCGATAGTCTAACCCCCCGCAAGGGAAGTCAGAGAGCACTGGAGCTGGATTCTCTGCGAGGAGGATGACAGCGTCAGGTCAGTGCATCAGGCTGGAACTCGACCTCCTTCCGAACTTGCCGTGGCGAACCGCGTAGTCTGGGTTGGATCGAATCCTCCGGGAACCGGAATTTGCCAGGGCAAGTGCTGGTATATTTATACCTTGAAGTTGTCTAGGAATGCCAGTATTGACGTAAAAGTCGGGCAGAGGAACGTCATGAATGAACCCCTAAGGAATAGATGTTCATGCATACTTAATGAGTTCTTGGAGAAATCAATATCCAAGCTGAGGGAAATTCCTAAAGGCTTAAGGGTCTGGTTTTCCAAGAATTTGTTGTGACGTGGATGGACGGATGTAGGTGGCCATGCCTGTATTTGGTTTGTACGGACAATGTCTAAATTAGGGACGGATTTCTATGTCCAAATAAGGGCAATGTGAATTGTACCTATATAAGGGCATAAATCGGGAAACCTATATACGGAATGTAAATCTGCACACAACAAGCCCAGCCCCATGTGCCCGTCTACAGCCTCAAATAGGACTTCAAGGGACCCCGACCTGAATAACCAAAATAGTCCCACCTGACACGTGGACCGCGGAATAACTGCAGATAACCCCCATCAAGTGCACATCACCTGGAGCATTCTTGAGCATCTACATCTCCGGTGTCCTCTGCATCAGGACCACTTCATTAATGTCTACGGTGGTCGTGGTGTAGAGTGTGCAACGGGCCTAGATAACATTCTGGTGGCCAGGTCACTGTCCAAATCTACCTTATTGGCCCCCCAGACCTTCTCTCCGTCAGATTTGGTCCCCCAAGCCAGGTAGGAGTAGACAAACTCACTTTCATAAACTTTTAAAAAGTTTTCAAACTTTACAGTTGCCCATGTTTGTTTGCGGTTAGATAAAAAATTAAGATTTCTTTAAAAATCTGTATCTCCTGAACTCTCTATTGGGTTTTGTTCATCAAGAATATAGTCTATTTTTATGAACGGGTGCTGTGTTTCTTTCCTGTTGCTTAGCTTTCCTATTTCATTGTTTGGCACTGTTAAATGCTTTACACTAGTTCGTTTGTTCAAGCCTGTTGCTCGAAGCCATTGCTACTCAGGGTTGAGCGTAAGGTTGTGCAAACTAGCCTGGCTGGAACAATGACAGTTTTTTCTAGTGTATTCCACAGGAAGGCTGCAAAGTAATACCATATAATACACCCAAATCCTCACAGTTACTGACGTGGCTGGTGGTGCAGGCCAGTGTTGCTGTGTTTTATTAGTGTCGACACCAATACTTGCCACACTTGATCATTGAAATGGCGCAGGTGGGGGCGTAGACCTTAAAGGATTGACTGGGCCCTTGCCGAGATGACATGCTCTGATATAAACAACCCACTCCACAGTTTTGGAGTGGCAGTATGCTGGTAAACGTGAAGGTGGTCAAGACAGGGTATACTCCTCTCCAATGCCACTTTTAAGCAATTCGTCACTCCCTATCAATGGATAATTCTTGCCACAGGTAAGTGCGGCAGGCAAAAGCCTGAATCAAACTGGAAAATAAATCAAGGAGTGCACTTTTCTTATGCATGACCAATTTAGGTTATACTTTGCAGCTTCTCCAGCTACATTCTTTTCTGTGGATCTATTCTTGAGCCTTTAGGTAGATACATCGACTTCTTAATTCATGGCCTTGTACATGACACCATAGCATATGTGAAAGACACCACACACTTCATCAACCTGGCTGAACGTGAAGAATTTGACCCCACACAAGAACTCTTGGTCACATTGGATATAGAATCGCTTTATACCAACATTCCGCAGGACAAGGGTACTACAGTCATTGAAACCCATCTGAATAACAGACCTAGACCACACAAGGTACTGACTGAATTTATCATCTCTCTTTTGGAGATAGCACTGGCAAAGAACTAGTTTATGTTCAATGCTAAGTACTATAAACAGTTCAAAGGTACTAGTATGGGAGCTGTTTTTCCCCTAATTTCGCCATTCTCTTTGTAGACGACATAGAGAAATCATTTGTCCTGAACCAAGTCAATCCACACCATAACTGTGAGAAGTTGGCCTGATATATGATCTCACTAATTGTAGTGTACACCTTGTATCAGTCCAAACAACCCTTATGGTGATTGGTTGTAAAGTCAACCTTATAGACCAGCTATCCTAGTGGGAGCATGGACAAGAGCAGTCTTAGGCTAAACTATGAATGGCATGTGAAGCCAGCTGTTATACCATATGCAATCCCTTGAATACCAAATGAAAGGACACCACAACAGATATATATAAAAATAGAATGTATTTATTCTAGGCAACCCCTCAGCACTCTTTATGAGATTCGAGGTAAGTACAACACAGTCTTATTTAAGCATACATTAAGTCACACAGGTAAGTAATACAGTTAGGCCCTAGGGGCCACGCAAACCATATACTAAGTGAGTGGTATAAGAACCACTGTCACGAACACAGGATAGGCCTAGGCCTAGGGAATCGCTGGGGCTACACTATACTACCAACAATTAGGAAGTGGGGAGGCCCACGGGATTCAGGTGCAGAGTGGAAACACTCACGCGTAATGCGTAAAAGTCGATAGAATCACTAGCAGATAGAATAAAGCAGTTTTAGGACACTTCTGGTATGGCTAGAAAGTTGAGACTCGGAAACTAGACCCTAGGATAGTCAATGCCCTTGTGAGCACCGAAGTACCCAAGTTACCTAGCCCACGGGCTGTGGGTGCATAGGTGTGAACTTGCGTCGGGTTTCGTTGTGGACTTCTATGGATGCCTGAAGGAAAGTTGCTGACAGGCAGTCAGTGAAGAGTGTCCGGTGGATCCCAAGGTGGGGATCAAGAAGGAAGGAACCTGCAAGCAGAAGGGACAGAGTCTAGGTCACCAGCCAGGAGCCGGGAAGGAACCAGGCGATGTCGTGAAGATGCAAGTGAAGAGGTGAAGCTTGTCGCAGCAGCCACGGGTACCAGGAGACGTCGAGGACGACCAGGACCAAGAGGTGAGCTGTCCCACGAAGGCTCTTGCTGTCAGCGGCGTCGAAGACGAGTCAGGACCCCACAAGCCTTGGCAAGCGGAACCCACGCAGGATGGAGAACTTGCTACTGGTGCAGACCAGGGAGGTCTGGGGTGCTTCTCTTTCACAGAGGAGCGGGTGCCAGTCTGGAGGAGCCGGACCAGCAAGTGGAAAACAAAGGCTTGTCGTCGCAGAGGCTACTAGCCAACGGGCCAGCAACCGGACAACACGTCGAGCAACACAGGTGCAGAAGGGCCCCACGCAGAACACGTGAAGTGTGGGGAGCTGGTCTTCTTTGCAGATGGTGCTCGGGAGTGGGGCTTCTCAATTCCCCAAGCACAGCCTCGAGGGAGCCTCGGAAGTCGCGCTAGTCAGGTACTAGCCACTTTTCCCAAGTCGCCGGTCCCACATCCCTCGTCGCCTCCACGGGTCTCAGCTTCGCTGGAGATGTGGATCTGGTTCAGAGGTGTCTGGAAGTCTCGGCGCTGGTCAGTCTCTGCAGTCGTCCCTCGTAGGATTCAGTCGCAAAGCAAGCAGCGGTCGCTGGATGGTGCCTGGTTGCCCAGGGTGGTCACTCCTTGGCCACAAGGGAGATTTCTTCAGTCTTCTTCCTGAGGTCGAATGTCGAAGGTCCAGAGTTTCTGTTCAAGTTGCAGATTCAGGTTAATCTAATTTAGCAGGGCTTAGCTAGCTACTGATATACTGGGCTAGTGGGCTGGGCTACCTGCGAGGTCCCTCCTATGGGTGGGACCAGGAAGGGGAGTGGCTACACCCCCTTTCCTTTGTCCAGTTTCGCGCCAGAGCTGGGGCTGGAGTGCCCCAGCGCCGGTTTGAACTGGACTATGCATGGGACACCTTGTGTGCCCCAGGCATGTCTCATTCCTTTCAGCCCTCCCCGCCCCAATACACTAAAGTCTGTCTGGGGAGGTGCTAGCACCTCCCCAAGCAGGAAACCTATTGTCCAGGCCTCCCTGGCTGGGAGGGCTCCCAGCTGCAGGAGGTCAGACTCATGTCTGTGGCAGCAGCATCCATTTTGTGATGCTGAGGCTTTGGTGAGAGTTAAACAGCAAAGTAGGATTTTAACATGTCTCTCCCTCTAGAAGGGAGGAATAATATCCTCATCACCAGAAATGGTATGGGGGTATTATTCTAAAGTGTTAGACACCTTACACGACATGTTTTGATAAAGCCAAACCATAGTTACCATAACCGTTTAAGATTATAAGGTACTTTATATATATGGTAGGCTATATCATAGAATAGCTATAAGGACATGGTTCCGAAAGCTGCAGACAGGCTCAGCTCATGCTAGAGCACCATCTCACATGTTCCCAAGCACTCTGCCTCCAGGATTGTCAAGGCCTGCCATAGGAGTGGCTCACAGGTACACATGTGTCTATTTTAAGGGTAGATATAGGTATACTATATCTAAGCAAGGGGTGATTACACGACCTTGCCCCAGCTGAGTGATCAGCCAGTTGTGTCTGATTGGAAGGCCAGACCAGGGGTGGCATATTACATGCTGCAGCCCCTGGGAGGCCTAGGGTACACCTATGCCCTGGGTACCTAGGGTACACTGTACAGGGTCCAATAAGGTGATCCTTACCAATTGGGTATGTACCTAGGGTACATGGAGTCCATTTTAAAGAGAGAGCAGACAGCCTGAGACCCTGAATGGCAGGATCTCAGGCCAACGAAGTCGAAAAACCAGCTAGACACTAGGCAAAAAGTTGGGGGTAACCATAGTCAGGTATCCACCTTCCTACAATAACCATATCAGAAGCTGGCACCGATACATCGATGATGTGTTCATGATCTGAAATGGCACCATAGATGAATTCGATTCCTTCTGCATATTGCTCAACAGATGCCAACCGGATCTCAGGTTCACTTACAATTCAAGCAATGCACAGGTAGACTACCTTGACGTCACTGTCAAACCCTATGAGGGTGGGCTGTATACGACCCTGTATAGGAAGCCCACAGAGCGCAACACTCTGCTCCACTACAGAAGTGCCCACCCTAGAGCACTCAGTGACGGCCTCCCCTATGGCCAATTCTTAAGGATACGCAGGGATTGCAAACTAAAAGAAGATTACTTCAGGGAAGCAGACATCCCGGGTGACAAACTTTTGAACAGGGGCTACCCCAGACGAATGGTGAAAAGATCCATGAAACGTGCTTGGTTTTCACACAGGGAATTCTTATTAGGAACCAGACCACAAAAAACATATCTCGCATTGCCTGCGTAACCTCTTTTTGTCATGCTAGCAACAAAATAACCAAACTCATAAAAAAAACACTGGCCCTTACTCACCTCAATTAACATCACCAATGAAGCTCCCCTGTTCTCATTCAAACGTGGGCTTAACATTAAGGACCACTTGGTTCGGGCATACAAACCATCCAGTAATGAGACCACCTTGCAATTATGTTTAGGTCTCCATCTGTAGTAGGCCATTTTAAGTGTGGAAACTGTGCTGTATGCCCACTCACGAAAAACACTAATGTATTTGAATATGGCACTGTTACGCACAAATTGAGGTTCTTTTCGAATTGTTACTCAGCCAATGTAATTTACTGTGTACGATGTCCTTGCGACCTCATCTACGTTGGACAAACCACCTAAAAACTAAAAGCAAGGATAAGCCAACATAAAAGCCGGATATACTGCAGAATCACAACTGCACCATTGGTGGAGCACTTCATAGAAAAAGGACACTCTGAACAGGACCTACGCTGGCAAGTGATCGACATCATTCACCCAAACAACAGAGGCGGGGATCCGCAAGCAATTCTCAATAGACTGGAATGCAAATGGATGTTTAACTGTCGCTCCATTGAAAATGGACTTAATATTCTTGATGAATGGAACATGATTCTGTAATAACCCTCCAGCTTTAATGTACGCTTCTTCTGGAATTTCTTCTGTACTCCCTCAGTGTGCATAATTCTCCATGCACCATGTATATATGATGTAATTTGACTTCTGACTTGCTTTTATCTCCTTATTTATGTACATACTTTATTCAATCATGATGCTACCATGCTTTTATCTTTACCTAGCACCTATCTTCTCTTGTACCGCCGATCTAAATGCCTCAGATAACACCACACAACCCGCCCAACATGACGGCACATTTTAGCCACTATTCTTACTCATGTAACTAGGCATGCAGTCTATTACATAGCAGAGCTTGCTCGCACTGCCCATGCGCAAGTCCTCAGGCGCTTACTTAACAATATCCATGGACTCGGGAAAGCACTTGGTGATTTATTCCCGAACCACGTAAACCCATCGCGCCTCTCCTGCATTAACTGACAAGTAGGTCGCGCCCAGGATGCTCGCTTCTCTACCGCCCTCGCTAAGCATTTCTCTAACTGTACCCGTAATTCTTTTCCAGAGAATTATTCAGCTGTAATTAATACCGGCGCAGTCCTTCTGCCAGCCCGTCACTCATGGGTTTTCGCAATTATCGCAGTGGCCCCAGTGGCTTCCTACGTAAGTTTGGTTTTTACACTCCGTCTGTACAATATTCCACACGGCAATTACGTTTTAGGCTCTCACTTGTCCTAGCCTTACACCTCTCTTTCTCTCGCCAGAGTGATCCGAACGCTTTCCCATATATGATGAAGATTCCACTAACGCCCGTCCATACCGGCTAATTAGCCTTCTCTGGCAAGGATCATCGCCAGTGTTTTTCAATTATCCGCTTTCAGTCTTGCTCCTTCACCCGCGATAGTTGCATGACTGTACTGATCATAGCTCGCGCGCACATCCTGAACCGTCATAGCTACGCCCCACCCCCCTGCCTCGTTCTTGCAGTCACTAATCGATTATTAATGAATGGGTATCCGAACAATTGAATTGTCACCGCATAGGCTATTCCACTCAGGCGTGGACTTTTACTTTACTTTTACTTTACTAATACTTTCACTTCTAGCTTGTATACTCAACCTTGTAAATACAGTCAATCCCTTCATGCGCTTTTCCGTCAATGTGTAGACATGGCTTGATTCAATCCTCCTTTTTACTCTCCTTAATCTGTATCTGTCCGCTCAGTAGCAAGCAAACATACCTCTAACTAAATGGAATTTAGGCATTGATTCCTAGAATTGTTCTAACTGATTGTTGGTTTATTTGTTCTTCCTGGGACCATTGTTTGATTTCTGGTTTTCCTCCTAATAGATTCTACCTGCTCACACTTGTCTCGCCCCGATGATGATCTCACTTTCATGAGATCGAAACGCCGTCGACCTTTACAACCAAAATTCTATTACTACCACAAATTAATTTGGAGTTTGGTATTTTGTTGTTGTCAATGCGATGTAATTTTTAACGTCACAAACACCCCTCACTTCACGCACTTTTTACTGTTTTTGTGAGCACCAGAACTATTACTAGAATTATACTATGATACTCCAATTATGCGGTTAATAAATGTGAGCTCATACCAAACCTTGTGTCCCTGCATACATAGCATAACCAGCCCCGCCTGGACTACTTTACTTTGTTCTACCTGACTAACGCTGTCTGAAATTACCTAAGTGGCCTAGGCCACACGAGGACTTCAGTGGCCTCAACCTGACCTTTGTTTTTCAAAATAATATATATACATTCTTTTCTGCAGCAGCAAATTCTGTTCAACGGTCCTGCACAAAAGGGGCATCTAACCTCATGGAATTATCTTCAGCTACAGCTATTTGCCTCGTCCCACTGTAGATTTTCGTATTTCAAAAAATAAGCTAAGTGCAAAGATAGAATTATTCACTGCGGTTTTGACCCAAGGCTATCCGGCGACAACGCTCCCTCTTTGAACAACTCCTGCAGCCCCGCCCTGCTGAAATGTATCTTTTCAGAAAATGTTTCTAAAAATGTCCTTTAAGTCCAAAGGTAAATGCCGACCCGGCCCAATCCACTTCTTGCATACAAACCACACTCCATTGAGGTCAGCCATATTTTTCCACTTTGACTCACCTGACTAGATGTTCGCGGTTAGACCTTTGATCTTTTAGACACTAGTTTTTACTAAAAAAAAACTTTAATTATTCACAACTCCAGTTCTACTGATTACATGTATGTTGTTTTGTTGTCAAAAAAAATAATAAAATGTACTCTATTATTCTAAGTTGGTGTGAGATTTTTCTTGTGTATCTTGGTATCACAACAGCAAGCTCAGATCCCAACCGCTGCTCACCAATGTGAGAAGTTGGCCTGATATATGATGTATCAGTCCAAACAACCCTTATGGTGATTGGTTGTAAAGTCAACCTTATAGACCAGCTATCCTAGTGGTAGCATGGACAAGTGCAGTCTTAGGCTAAACTCTGTATGGCATGTGAAGCCAGCTGTTATACCATTTGCAATCCCTTGAATACCAAATGAAAGGACACCACAACAGATATATTATAAAAATAGAATGTATTTATTCTAGTCAAAATACCCTCAGCACTCTTTATGAGATTCGAGGTAAGTACAACACAGTCTTATTTAAGCATACATAAGTCACACAAGTAAGTAATACAGTTAGGCCCTAGGGGCCACGCAAACCATATACTAAGTAAGTGGTATAAGAACCCCTGTCACGAACACAGGTTAGGCCTAGGCCTAGGGAATCGCTGGGGCTACACTATACTACCAATTGCTAGGAAGTGGGAGGCCCACGGGATTCAGGTGCAGAGTGGAAACACTCACGCGTAATGCGTGGGGGTAGTATTCCACAGTGTTAGACACCTTACACGACATGTTTCGATAAAGCCAAACCATAGTTACCATAACCGCGAGGATTATAAGGCACTTTAAGAGTATATGGTAGGCAATATCATAGAACAGCTATAAGGACATGGTTCCGAAAGCTGCAGACAGACTCAGCTCATGCTAGAGCACCATCTCACATGTTACCAAGCACTCTGCCTTCAGGATTGTCAAGGCCTGCCATAGGAGTGACTGATAGGTTACCCATGTGTCTATATATAAGGTAGGCATAGGAATACTATGCCTAAGCAAGGGGTGATTACACAACCTTGCCCCAGCTGAGTGATCAGCCAGTTGTGTCATAATGGAAGGCCAGCCAGGGGTGGCATAATACATGCTGCAGCTCCTGGTAGGCCAAGGGTACACCTAGGCCCTGGGTACCTAAGGTACACTGTACAGGGACCTATAAGGTGATCCTTACCAATTGGGTTATGTACCTAAAGTACATAGTATGAATTTAGAGAGAGAACAGCTGGGCTGTGGGTCTGATTAGCAGGCCCACAGCCACATCTAAGTCGAAAACCAGTGAAGCAAAAGCAAAAAGTGGGGGTGAACATAGAAAGCAGACCCTACTCTCCTACAAATGGGACAATTGTGAAGAGGCTCAAAGGGAGCGCACATCAGAAAGGTCAAGACTAAATTCAAATCCCACTGAGGCATTACGAAGGGGACAGGAGGAAACATGTGAGTAATGCCCTTAAGGAAACGAGAAACAACAGGGGATTTGAAAAGAGAAGGCTGATCAGGAAGTCGTAAGAAGGCAGAGATAGCTGATAGATAACCTTTCAAGGTGCCCAGAGCAGAGCCCTGCTGGGCTAGAGAGAGAAGAAAGAGGAGAATCTCAGAAAGAGGGCGGAAAGGGGATCCACAGCCTTTGCTGTGCACCATGCCACAAATTTGTTCCACCTGCAGGCGTATACCGTTTTAGTGGAGGGATGCCTGGCTGCCAGAATAACATCACAGACTTCAGGAGGCAAGTCAAATGGAATCAACTGTCGCCGCTCAAACTCCACGCATGGAGGTGGAGGCTGGACAGGTTCGGGTTGAGTACCGTCCCCTGCTGCTGCGACAGAAGGTCCTCCTGAAGAGGCAGTCGTATCGGGGAATCGATTGACAGACTGATTAGCTCGGGATACCAGTACCTTCGTGCCCAATCCGGAGCCACCAACATGACTTGGGCCCGGTCGCGCTTGATCTTCTTCAGCACTCTGGGCAGAAGTGGTATAGGCGGAAAGGCGTACAACAGACCACAACTCCACTCGTGACGAAAGGCGTCCCCAAGCGAGTGCCGCCTTGGAAACTCCAACGCGCAGAACTGCGGACATTGCGCGTTCTTTTCGGTGGCGAATAGATCTAACCAAGGCTCTCCCCACTGCCGAAAGAGGCCTTGCGCCACGTCCGAGTTTAGACGCCATTCGTGATCCATCATGCACCGGCGGTTGAGTTTGTTTGCTCTGGCGTTCAGAGAGCCCGCCAGATGTTGAACCACCAGGGTGATGCCCTGGTGTTCCAGCCATGTCCAGAGGCACAGAGCCTCCTGACAAAGGGTCCACGACCCCATCCCGCCCTGTTTGTTGCAATACCACATGGCGGTGGAGTTGTCCGTGAACACCTGCACCGCACTTCCCCAGACAACGGAAAGGAATGCCTTCAGTGCAAGTCGGATCGCTCTCAGCTCCAAAAGGTTGATATGGAGCCGAGTCTCCGCCGGAGACCAGAGTCCTCTGATCTCTGCCTCCCCCATGTGGCCGCCCCATCCCAGGAGGGACGCATCCGTCACTACTACGTGCTCCGGTTGGGGTAGGTAGAGGGATCTGCCGCTGACCCAATCGCGGTTCGTGAGCCACCACTGCAACTGCTTCGCAGTGCCCTCCAAGATCAAGACATGGTCGGACAGATTGCCACGATGCTGGGCCCACTGAAACTTCAGGTCCCACTGCAGAGCCCGCATTCGCCACCTGGCGTAATGCACCAACAGGATGCAGGAGGCCATCAGCCCCAGAAGTCGCAGCACCAACCTGACCGGAACCCAGGCTAGAGGCCGAAAGATGGGAATCAGAGCCTGAATATCCCGGACCCCCTGTTCCGGAGGATAGGCCCGGAACTGCGCCGAATCTAGAACCGCTCCGATGAAGAGGAGCTTCTGGGAGGGTCTCAGGTGTGACTTCGGCACATTGATGGAGAACCCCAGCAAATGCAGAAGGTCGGCCGTAGTCTGGAGGAGGGAGACGACTTGCTGGGGCGAGCCCGCCTTCAACAGCCAGTCGTCGAGATAGGGGAAGACTGGAACCCCCGATCTGCGCAGATGAGCTGCGACCACCGCCATCACTTTCGTGAACACCCGAGGGGCACTTGTGAGTCCGAAGGGGAGCACGGTGAATTGAAAATGCTCCTGACCCACCGTGAACCGCAGGTAACGCCGGTGGGCCGCCAGGACGGGGATGTGAAAATAAGCGTCCTGCAAGTCCAACGCTACCATCCAGTCTCCTGGGTCTAGGGAAGCCAGAACCTGAGCTAAGGTGAGCATCCTTCTGGAGGAAGGCGTTGATGCTCCTGAGGTCCAAGATAGGGCGTAGGCCCCCTTTGCCCTTCTTGGGAACCAGAAAGTAGTGGGAATAGCAACCGCGACCTACTTCTGGACCAGGAACGCGCTCGACGGCCTCCTTGGCCAAGAGTGCCGTAACTTCCTCCCAGAGAAGATTCAAGTGATCCCCCGACATGCGGTGGTACTGTGGTGGCATGGCTGGAGGGGTCGTCTCGAAGGGGAGGGAGTAGCCCCTTTGGACGATTTGCAGCACCCACCTGTCCGACGTGATGGAACGCCAGTGGAGTAGGTGATGGCGAACTCTGCCGCCCACTGGCGTGGAATGGGCCTGAAAAATCGGACTAGGAGGGCTTTGAGGCGGATGCTGCCGGGGTGGATGTGGACTGACCGGCACGTTGTCCTCCAGTACCACCTCGGCGGAATCCACGCCCTCGACCGCGTGCAGGTTGGTTCTGCGGCCGGTGCCTTGGCCATGAAAGGGACGAAAGGTGGAAGTTTGCGGCCGAGAGACCCAAGGACTTGGCCATAGCCCGGGAGTCCTTGAAACGAGCCAGCGCACTATCCGCCTTCTCGCCAAAAAGGCGAGTGCCATCAAAGGGCATATCCATGAGGGTACTCTGGATATCCCCCGAGAAAGACGTGGACCGTAGCCAGGCGTGGCGACGAAGCACCACCGTGGTCGAAATCGCCCGCCCCAGCGAGTCTGTGGTGTCTAGTCCACACCGTATGGCATGCGGTGCTGCATCTCGCCCATCAGCAAGAGCCGGGGCGAGCCGTGACCGGGCCTCCTCCGGACACAGGGGCAGCACGTCCTCCACCGCATCCCACAGAGAGTGGGAAAAACGGTCCAAGAGGCAAGCGGTATTCAAGGACCACAGACCCAAACTCAGAGAAGAGAACAGCTTCTTTCCGAACTGTTCCAACCTCTTGGATTCCCGATCCGGAGGAGCGGACGGAAAGGAGGATTGGGAAGTCGAGGCCTGGATAACCAGGCTCTCAGGAGTGGGGTGTTGGGACAGAAAACTGGGGTCGCCCGGAGCAGGGCTGTGGCGCCGGGCCACGTTCCGATCCACAGGAGGTACTGTGGAGGGCTTGGACCAGGTGCCCTGCAGAACGTCTACGAGTGCCTCATTGAACTGCAGCAGAGGCTCTGTGGAGCTTGCTAGCGGTTGAAGCACTTCTGTGAGGACGTTAGTCCTCACGGCCAGAGCAGGCAACTCCAGCCCAAGGGCATCGGCCGCCTTGCGCAGCACCACTGAAAAAGCTGCACCTTCCTCCGAGGCCACAGTCGGAGGAGAGATGAAACCAGCGTCCGGGGAGGTGTCCAGACCACTGGCATCCCCCAGTTCGTCTGCCCAGTCCTGTGAAAGGTCGGGCTGTCTGGCCATAGGGTCCTCAGACCCCTCCCAGTCACCCCCGTCATCCGATTCCTGATAAACAGGAGGAATAACCGGAGCCGGGCGGTAGATGAAATGCTCATGCATCGGTGTCGGATGCGGCGTCAAGCAACGCCGCACCGGTGCCGGGCCCGGGGCTAAACCGGGAAACGGCGCCGTCCGGGGAAGGCGCCGGCGGAGGAGGCGTCGTGAGTTCGACCGGTGCCGGCAGAGATCCAGGCCTGGATCCCTCGGGGACCTGCGGCGCCTCATGGCCGAGAGGAAGAGGCTGATGTCCGCCGGAGTCGCGTCAGTCCCAGGGACCGGTGGGTATGGAGATGGAAGCGGCTCCGGCGGCTCTGACGGAACTGCGGGGTGGGACCACCCTGACCCTCAACCGAGTTGCGCGACCGGCGAGGGGAGTCCGAAGAGCGGTGTCGCCTCTTGGACTTCTTCGAGCGCTTCGACTTACCCAAAGACTTCGAGAAACGAGCGATGATGGTGACTGCGGCTCCGCGACCTGTCCTTGGACCTCCTCCTGGCCCGGGACCGTGAATGGCGCAGAGCCGAGTGCCGAAGCTCGAGAAGCTTAGGGGACCGCTCCCGCCAAGCCTTCGAGGTCAAGGCCTGACAGTCGAGGCACGACTCCGCATCATGGTCGGGCCCCAGGCAGTAAAGGCACCGGCGATGGTGGTCCGTCACCGACATCAGTCGATGACAGGAGTCACAGGCCTTAAAACCAGGCATCCTACCGGCACCAGAGTCGAGTCGACAGAAGACCAAAAAGAGTCAAAAAACTTTAGTCAAAAAGTGACTAAAGGGTAAGCTCTTCCCGGATCGGCGCTGTCTGGCGCGGAAAAAAGAATAACTGACGTCAGCGCTCGAGGGCGGCGTCTAAGTACTCCGACGACGTCATTCTGGCACACGACGCCGACAACAGACGCGGAGCCACAGACGACGCCTAGCGACGCGCAAGGAGTATTGCTGACGAAAAATCTTTCCGGATCCAGCCTGACGCCTGGGGATATTCTAAGTTGAGGAATCTAACTAACGTGTTTCTTTCAGATACTGATTTTCACTGATTGTTTAGGAAAACATCGTACTAATAAATATTTGAAATACAATTTACACTGTACTTGATATACACTCAATCTACACAATAAGCTAAGAATAATTAATTTTTCATCTAAGTTCAGTTATAAATGTTATATTGCAGGAAAATAAACCCACCTTTGGTTTTGGGTTCAGATCATAGTTAACCCTTGAGGAGAAGTTTTTCAAGCCGCATTTTAAGGATTCAGTATTTTCTACAGGATATATTAGATGCTTAAAGTTCAGAAAAGGCTGTACAGGTTCAATAGCATAGCTGAAATTTCTATCATGTAAAAATCCACTAAAATGAGAGAATAAATATTAAATGTACAAATTAATGTCTATGAACAGATAAAACAAAGAATTATTTGAGAAGAAAACCCATCAAATCTGTACTGAGAGTTCTGAAGCCCAATTTTAATTCCATAAAACAAAATATCCACATTCCACAGAATTAAAAAACAAAAAGAAATATTATGTGAAAAACAGGTTACTTACGTTCTGTAATGTTCTTTCTTATGGACAATCTAACTCCTGCAGACTACTCACTTGAACCATTGCCATGTGCCACTCAGCAAAACTAGATATTGCTTTGCGACATTAACAGCCAAACCGTGATTACACCTGATGTGAAATCATGCTAGGTTTATATGGAACCATAGTGCTGGTGACATCTTTTCTGTACACTGTATCAGTACCTGGCTGTATGCAAAAAGGTCTACCGCCTGACCTTATACCCGTTTGCTGATATGTACTAGTGGTTGAATGCATATCCAGCACCCAACTGCAGCAGCGATCGGCCTGAGCTGCACACAGCCTACAGTGGGTGTTAAGCTAGTAGGTCAGGCCTGTGGTCAAGCCCAGCACTCATTTACCAATGGTTCCAGTATCTAGACACAGGACCTGGCCTGCAGCATGGCCCTGCACTCAACCACCTATCTATCGGCCACGTGGAGTGGGGGTTGGAAGAAAGTTCTGGTGTGTGGCATGGTCTTGCACCCACCTACCAATGTGTCCCAGGGGTTAATTGCAGGACCTGGTCCATAGCCCACATGACTCTTGCCAAAATCAAAGTACAATATACTAAAACACCCATAACTATAGGGGAGCAAATGTTCCATTGTAACTGCTAAAATGACCTCATGGATAAACACAATAAATCTTTTCAATCTTTTTCCAATTGTTAAGATTAAGGGGCAGATTCTTACCCTTGACTTTGGCCATCCATCAGGGTGGCAAACATCATTTTTCTGCTACCCTGGCCTGACTACCACTGCCAAATTATGAGATAACCGCGGGCCCTGAAGAGATGTCTGTACCTTCAACAGAACCACCACCATTGTGACTCATCTGAAGGCACTGCAAGTTTGGTGCTTGGACACTGTCTTTTAGGCTGTCACGCACCAAAAGTTTTTGTTATTTACAACAAACTCCCAAAGATATATTTCAAAAACAAAATAGTGATCTCATACCCTGGAAATTTTCTCCCAGGTTGTAGGGTCATTTTTTTGCCTAAAAAGGCCAGGTTTTTCCTTAGTAGTGAAGGACATTAAAAAGGCATCACTGCAACAGGCCCTTCCTCTGTTGGACCATCAGTGTAAGTTTTCCGAAGACAGAGCCAGTGGGGGTATCGCCATCGGAAAACAGATGTTATGCCCAACTCAGGATACAGTGGCCAGACAGAGCGTTTAGTGGACAAGGTACTTGTTCACATTTGTGTTAGTACTTTATCTGCCAAACTCTAAAACAGGGCATTAGTGTATTCTGCATTGTCAAGGGTAATAGTTCCCCTTCAATGGGTTAGGTTAACATGTTTCTGCCTCTTAGTTCACAAAAGGATCTAGGGCTTTCGTCAGGACCATGGTACCTAATGTTACACTAAACAGTAACTACTTGAAGTGTGTGTAACTGAAAAGTACAGAAAATTATTAAGAAAAAATATTATACTGGGAAGAAAAACTTGAGCGAGTGAAAAACAAGTTTGGGACCCCCTCCCCTTTATAAATTTTGAACTATTTCACCATTTTGCACCCAAGCTGGCAAGCTCTAAAATAGTACCTATCACATTATTTTCCCAAAATTTGCTATACAAATGGAAATCAAAAATATTGGCACAGACGTATAAAAAAACGTTGTTATCCATCTTTGTGGTGGATACTCTATCTACTTTCAGATCCCTCATCTGTTGAACATCCTCCGACACTAGACTGGATCTTGATCTAGAAAAGTTTTGTAGCTCTCCTACTCCATTAGGTCTCCCTGACTCCAACTCACTGAAGGAAGCAGAACAGGAATGGCCTTCCTGGAGCCATACAGCATCATCCTGGCATGCAGTCGCCGCTTCTTGTCAATTTTGTTTTACCATAAGAGGCAGAGGCGAGGATGGAGTCAGAATAATCATGAATGTACAGTGCAATAAATGAACTTGGACCCTTATTAAAATCAAAAGCCTATGACTAGTTTTCAGGACAGGGATGTGGGTAGGAGTGTTGAGGAACCTGCAAGTAGATAAGAGTTTCCACCGAAAACATTGATATTGAAGGTAAATAACTTTTTCTTCTGATGGATTCCTCACCCTTTGAATAGATGACAAAGAAGTCCCCCTCCAAGATACGAGTTTGAAGGAACTGTCATACTCCAAAAACTTGAAGAACACAACTTGCAAAATGTCCATCTCTCCTCAATTCAGAGTCCAGGCAGTAAACATTTGCAAAAGAGAAGAGATGCCGCCACCTGCAAAAGTTTAGTCACAGAAACACATTTAGCAAGAGCAGAGGCCGAAGACTTTACTCTGGTGGTCTGAGTGTGGATTCCCCGAGGCGGCTTCGTCTTGACAAGGACATTAAATATTATGATGCAGAAAATGATACAGAAGGATACAGTCCTCTTCTGGAATGCCTGCATACCACACAAAAAGCTTGTCATCAGATCAGATCTCCCTTGTCCAGTTGACCTAGTAGTTGAGCACTCTCCGAGAGACCAGAGGATGTGATCTCTATTCCTGGGTGGGGTGACTTAAAGGAAAAAAGATTGGAATCATGATGGATTAATCCTGATGTATTGGGGTTACCACCCTGGACAAAAAAGTCACTTAAGACCAATCTGACTAGGAAGAAGCACATTAAAGGTACACAGTGGCTACAACTTACTGACATGCCTCGCTGAAGTAATGTCCACAAGAAATAGTCTTAAACATTAGCAAACATAACTGCCAACTACGAAGGGGTTCAAAAGGGACCCACATCAAAAATATCAAAACAAGGTTCAGTTATCACTGGGGAGTTACAAAGGGTGTAGGAAGAAACATATGTGCGAGTCCTTTTAGAAATGTGATCATAATCAGGAACTTGAAAAGGGAAGGCTGCTCCGGCCAACTGATAAATGATGACTGGGCAAAAATGTAGCCCTTGACAATGCCCACCACACAACCCTGTTGGTCCAGTCACACAGCAAAACATAGAACCTCCCATAGTTGAGCTTTTAGTGGATCTACATTCTGTGCCACATATCTTGTGACAATCTTATTAACTGAATAAACATATTTTGAAGAGAGCCAACAAGCTGACATTTTGACGTTGACTACCTCTGATGGCAGGTAGAAAGAGCTCAAGTATACCTTTCAATCTGCAGGCATAAAGGTGAATGCTCTGAAGTTTGGGTTGCAGAACCTGCCCCTCTACTAGGAAAGGAAGTCTGCCCTGAGAGGTTTATGGAGCGGGGGACACAGGACTGTCTCAAGAGGTCTGCACTGGGGTGATCAGAAAGAGCTGTGCCTGGCACTGGTGAATTGACCAGAGGAATCAATAGTATGGGAGGAAATGGTAATAAAGTGGAAAATGATACTTCAACTGAAATACATCCACCAAGGCCCCATGCAATGGATATTGGAGGTCACAGAACTGTGGGCAGTGTGCAGTAATGTGAGAGATGAAAGGCTCCACGTGAGGGTAGCTCCATTTGTCAAAGATGGTCTGGACCATCTCTGGGTGGAGATGCCTCTTGGGGTCGGCAAGATAACACTGATTAGGTTCTGGAGTTTAGAGAACCTACCAGGTGGTTTGTAACAAGCCAGAACCCATGTTCAAGTGACCAAGCCTAGAGTCTCAGAACTTCTCAACAAAGGAGGTTAGACCCCACTCCTCCATGCTTGTTGAACAACCACATCACAGTTTTATCATCCTTCAAGATCTGCACAGACCAGCTTCAAAAGGATAGGATTGGGGTCAAGTGAATTGCATGCAGTGTGAGCATGGTGATGTGAAGAACTTGCTCCTCTGGGGACCAAAGGACCCTGGTCTACAGTTTCTTCCGATATGCACCGCACCCGAGGGTGGATAAGTCAGTCACTACTGTAACCACTGTGGTAGGAGGGTAATAGAACATCCCTTGTAACAAGTGCTCCTCTGTTAACCACCAGCGCAAGTCAGCTGCAGTGCCCTGAGAGATCCTGGTAGTGTCCAACAGATCTCCACTATGCTGGAACCACTGTTGGCAATGGCACCCCTGGAGAATCCTCAAATGTCAGCAAGCATATGTGACCAGTAGAACTAGCAGGTAAGAACTATAAAGATTGAAACTTGAGCCCACTTCTTAAACACCAGAATCGTACCCCAGATGTCCCCGATCCTCTGAGAAGTGAAGGCTCTGAAGGATGCAGTGTCTAATACTGCAACTATAAACATGAGACTGTGATGTTTATATGTGAGGCTTCAGTGCACTTATGGAAGACACCTGTAGATGGTTCGACATCAGCTACGGAGAGCACGCATTGAGCAGCTAATCATCATGGTATGTGAGCAGTAAGATACCGGAGCTTTGTAGATGTGTGGCAACCACCGCCATCACCTTCATGAAGAGATGGAATGTCGATGTTAGTCTATAAACAGGAGAATCCAGAACTGGTAGTGTGTGGAGCCTACCATAAACCGCAAGTACCTCTTTTGCGACTGCAGGCTCAGTATGTGTAAATACCTGTTGTGTAAGTTGAGGGACACTATCCAGTCTTCTGCTTCCAGCACCAAAGGCATCTCAGCTAGGGACATAATATTGAACGTTTGTTTTCAAATGAAAAAGTTCAAGAGCCTGAGGTCTAGGATCACATGAAGAACTCCATCCTCCTTGGGAACCAGAAGTACCAAGAGTTCCTGCCCTGCTTAGGTTCCTGCTCTGGGACGTACTACACTGCTTCTTTCTGCAGCAAGACTGCCACCTCCCTACTGTAGGATTCACGGAGCACCTCCTACTGAAGAAACTGAAGTGATGATTTCTGGAGGAGCTTGGTGGAAGGTTAGGACATACCCCTTTTTATTTTCTGTGCGACACACTGACCAGAAGTATTGGCCTTCTAGGCCAGCAGAAAGGAAGATACTCACCTCAAACTCTCCACACATGCTTCTCTAAGGGAAACTAAAGCAGCTTTCCAGGCAGTGTGGGGAGGATGAGGAAGAGCAGAAAGGATGCTGGCCTTAACAACCCTTTCCTTTGCCTCTGTATTGGCGTAGCAGTTGGCTGCTGGTCTGGCAGAAGCTGTTGAAATACAGGCCCTTTATAAAAAAACACAAAGCTACAGGAATTATCTATAGCATCGGGCAAAGACTGGCGTCCAAGAGATCAGGTTGTATTTCTTCCAGTCTTCAATCATTCCAATGCTGAGCGTTCCCTTATCGAAATTTCATTCCATTCTTTGAAAAGCATCAGCCAACGCGTTTTCTCCACTTTACATTGGACTTCTTCAGGGCGATAAGATTGTAAACAGTCAGTTACAATCACCAAAGTGCACCTTAGCCAAGGGCACTTTTCAATACATGTGCCAGATATTGGCCTCTGTTTGTGCTGGAGATGTATATAGTCCAAGCGTAGAAATAACTCAAATCGACTCTTCTGAGAACACGTTATATTGAAACCAATTAGTGATGTGAGACAAGCAAATCCGAATATGACAGTCACTCCATGTTGGAAAATAACCACCAAATCATGTGCACTGTAAATATCAGTGCGTCCTGGCCGGAAACGTTCCTCTGGAGGTGCAGTATTAATAGTGGCTGGGCCCAATGTGTTTATCAACGGGTCAGCTCTTCACCATACACAAAGTAGACCTAGTGGCTTTGTCAAAGAGTCACTGGTAACTATAAACAAATGGATATTTCATAAATTCACACATAGCAATGTTTAATAATAGTGATTGCCTCAGGCTAGCTTGAATTCTGAATAAAGCATATTTTTGGGGGCAAAAAACATTAAACGTGTCTTTGAGGTTTCTTTTAACATGTTTCAGGTCACAAAGTGTGCCATATAACCAAACACAAAATGGCCCTGCAGTCAAGTTGAAGAGCATACGACTATAGCTCAGAGTGCTTTACTTGTACGCTCTCCTAGGTTCGTATATTCAATGATGCAGGAGAGTTATTGTGTTTTTTTTTTTTAATGTTGATGGGGGGCTGCTGCAACCTCCACAACAATAAAAAATGGTTGGTGGTGCCCCTGACTCTTCTAGGGGCACTACCAGGAGGAACAAATTTAATTTTAAAAAGCCCTAGGGCATTATGAGGTGCTTTTGCCAGAGCAGTGAATTATAAATGAAAGGCTCCTGCAGCTTGTTCTACTTTTTTTAGGCTTTTCCATGTTATTTTTTGGGTTCCCCGGCGCCCAATTGGGGCATCCACAATTTTCTTTCATTTTTTTAAAACTAATTTGGGGGCCGTGGGTGGAGACCTGTAACCCCTACCGGCTCCCTATCTGCACCAATACTGGGTGCCAGTGGGAGCCGTCATTTTTTTTTCTTAAGTTGGGACCCTGGTGCCCACCCGGAGCACTCACTTGTATCAAAATCAGTGGGGGCTGCAAGAGGGAGCTCCAAGGCCCACATGGCCCCTGTAGGCTCTGCACCAGAACCTGCACTGGGTGCAACGGGAGTTGGCATTTTTATTAATAGTGGGTGGCCACCCGGGGCAACCATGTCCTCAAATTGTTGGAGGCTGCAGGGGAAGAGCTCCAAAGACGCTGTTACACCTTTCGGCTTCCCAGACAGAAACCATTCTTCTCTGCCCCCCCCTGGGTAGCAGCAATGTTATTGTGTTCTCTGCCCTGGAGAGGCAGGGAACTACAGTGGCCTTGGGGGGGATGTGGTTCCAGGGGCTGATCAACAGCCAAAGAAGAGCGGGTGGCACACTCCCCTCCCCGAAAATTAAATATCACCCCTCCTGGGATGGGTTTACCGGGGCCTAATTTAGGCCCACTGTTTTATTGAAATGCGGCCATGGAGATGGGGTCCTGAGGGCCAGAAAAAGGCTTGTGGAGGGGGGTTCTTCACAGTCCTCCCCATGAATGATTGAATAGCTGACCAACCCCATGGGCCTGGGACCAACCAGGGGCTCATCTGGAGAAAGGGTGGGGTGTTAATACCTATCCTGCACCCGTATATGCTTTTTTTCTTTTTTCTTTAAAATAGGGGACTAGGTCCGAAAATGGTTGCCATCACATCTTTGTTGATGTGGTGGTAAGCAATTAAATCTTATCTAGACAACTGTTGGGTCTGTGGATCCTCCGAGGCGTGCAATATCTATACTTTTTGAACCGCTATTGCCGGGACTGTTGCTGTTTGCTGGTTGCTTGGGGAGACTACCGCTCCCATACCGTCTTGCCCCTGCAGCACCTGCCGCCACTTGAAACGCGCCCGGAGGCGCTTAAATACAAACGCGGCTCCCGCTTCGCGGGAACCGCTATTGCCGGGACTGTTGCTGTTTGCTGGTTGCTTGGGGAGACTACCGCTCCCATACCGCCTTGCCCCTGCAGCACCTGCCGCCACTTGAAACACGCCCGGAGGCGCTTAAATACATCATTGATACTGTTGATATTGCAGACTACCAGCAGGTTACTGAAGTTGATCTTAGTATCACTAACTCGGACCAAAACTTAAAGATTGCCGGGGGAAAAAGGAAGAGAGGCAATATTAAAATGCCTATTATTAAGAGGAAACAACCGCCTCGCAATAAAAAAAAACCAACCAACCCCTCAGAGCATGTGGTTACGAGGAAAAACCACAGCAAGTGGGGTGTTAGTTAGCACAAGCACACAACCAAATGGTCTAACTAATAGTACTGTTGATTTGACCACAACCGCAGCAGAATCCAACTCTATGTGTACACAAACTGAGCCAACACCTGTAATCGGCACGCAAGGAAGGCCAAATGAGAACCTAATTGACACTATAGTGGATTCCACTTTTAAGCAATTGAAAAGTCTAATGGATAAACAGTTTAATTATATTTTTAAACGCCTGGACAGATTGGTAAGCCTGGTGAAGAAAGAAGATACTAAAAGAAAAGGGACTATCATTATTGATCAAATTAGGGGTGAACGAGTATTGAAAGATATGGAGACAATTAACAAAGGCGTTACAGGGGGAAGTGGCAATTGTATTATACCTGGTGTAGATAATATATGTGAAAAGTATAATGGTAACAAGAAGAGCTTGCCTTGCAACTCCATGCTTAGCACTTCGGTTAGTACATTGCCCTTGTCAAAAGTACCTGTGGTAAATAAACCTTCTTGTCACACTTCAATGCCAATAGTAGCCCTTCCCACCCCACCTGCGGCAGCACCCACAAAATCAATGCCATGCCCAAATAATGAGCCTACTCTGGTTACTCAGGTTAAAAAACATGCAGATGCTGTACTGAATTTGCCGCCAGAAGCATGTCCTTATGTTCTAGTCTTAGCTAGAGTACCTCCCCTGTATGAAGACCAAAGTGAGTCTTGGGATCAACTCAAGAATAAGTGTACCGATTGGTTATCCAAGTTTAAGGGGATGGGTATGGAGTCTGTTAACGAAATCTTGATGGTGCGACGGGTGGGATGGGTAGGACCCTCGACTAAAAATATTATGGGCGACTGTATAGTTGTGAATTTCAGGTACCCTTCTCTGGTGAAAGGTATATTAAAATGTAACATCAACCACTTTATTTCCTCAACGGCCATAACCTCACTACCATTAGGCTTTTTTTACAGACCTCCTCAAAGAATCCACCATCCAGCCCTTTCAATATACCCCGTTCATAACCGGTTCGCTGCCCTGTCTGATCTAGAGGGACAGGACTGACTACCGAGCGAATCTTCGAATAGTGTAGTACAGTCTCGGGATACACAAATGGTTAACCAGGCTACGATTAAATCTAGCTCTATCGGGAACTTTGCTGCCCGGTAGAATTGATGCCTTTCTGCCCTGTCAACAGTGAACCCATGTCCACTGATGAACATCTAAAAATACTAAGCTGGAATATCACTGGTCTAAAATCTAAAATGAACATAGCAGAGTGGACCAACATGGTTAGCAGTTTTGATGTTTTGATGTTTCAGGAGACATGGAGCACTAGTAGTTTGTTTCTTGAGGGTTTTATCTGCTATAATAGTACTGCCCTTAGCCCTGAAGCTGGCCGACCTAGTGGGGGATTATCCACATGGATAAAGATCACTGCAGGTAGTAATACCAAACCCTTGGAAACAAATGATAGTCATTTTCAGGCCACACTCTATTCGAATGGGATCACGTTATGTTTTATAAATCTTTATAACAATGATTTTAGATCACTGCCTGATAGGAATTTTATCATCTTATTTGATTTTATTGATAACATGTTAGAAGGAAAAAGGTTTGGCAAACTGGACGGAATTTGTTTGGGGGGTGATTTTAATGCGCATTTGCACAAAAGAATGGATAATATTATAGTCACACCTGTCCCGGTAATTTCGTGTAAAAGGGGGGAAGAATTGTATAACCATCTATCGACTAGGGATTTAATCTATGTTATGGAGAAAGTTGGTTGTCTGTCTGACAAAGGCCCATTGCCTACCTTTAGAGGTTGTGGCTGTTCATCGACCATTGATTATGTTTTTATATCTTCATCCCTTGAGAACTGTTTAGTTAAGGCCGAAGTTTTATGCACTAGCTACAGTGACCACAACCCAATTTTGACTACTATCAGATTTGTTAATAAATTTATTAAACGGAAAGAAATAGGGGCAAAGTATTTGGTTGCATCCACTGACAAACTTAAAGTAACCTGCGAGGGCATAGATAACAAGGCCCTATTTGCACGAATTATAAAATCTTACCCCTTACTTGTGGAGACGTGCTTGTCCAGCGGATGCCCTGACACAGAGATCATTCAGGCCTTTACTGGGTTATGTGCTGGCATTAAACAGGAAATTTCTAGACCTGTTAGGAAACAAAGTAAGAACCCTAGATGGTTTAACGGCATCTGTTCACGGGCAAACCGTGACCTTCGCAAGGCATTAGCCGAAAAACCCAGGGATATGACTTTAGTTAAAGCCTTGAGAGGACGTTATAAGAAAGTAACTAAATTACGTACTGAGGAGATATTGAAGGAGAGGTGGGACTCCCTTGTATGCACTGCTGCACTTAAAGATGTCACCGGGTTTTGGGGTGAGGTGAAAGCCATGAGGTCCATGGGATCTAATGTAACCCCTATAAATTGTAACATACCTAGTAAGTCTTGGGAGGAGCATTTTGCAAGAATATATACAGCCCCAGTAATAACTACTGACTCTGACTGTCCAGCTAATAAGGTTGTTATATCTATAACCGAAGTTGAAGATGCCATAAATCAAAGTGCAGGGAATAAAGCCCCAGGCCCTGATGGGTTATCAATCGATCTTAGCAAATCTGAACCCGATTTCTGGTCCCCATTACTCTGCAATGTTTTCAATAATCTGTCCAACACTACTATTCCGAAAACCTGGTCAACCAGTATCATCGTGCCCATCTTTAAGAAGGACGATAGATCTAACCCTAGTTGCTACCGTCCTATATCTTTAATAGATAACACACTGAAGATTTTGGGCTGGGTGATTTTTAATAAAACTTGGAATTGGGCAGAGGATAACCAAATTTTAAATTCTTGTCAGCTGGGATTTAGAAGTAATGTGGGAACCGTAGAACAGTGTCTGAATCTAAATCTTATATTAGGCAAATACACCATCGCCAAAAAAGTCCCTTTATATTTGGGCTTTATGGACTTATCGTCAGCCTTTGATTTTGTCAATCGATCACGATTATGGGAGATTCTTTTAAATTATGGGCTGGATAAGACACTTGTTTATTTTTTTGGCACATTTGCACAGAGACCTAAAAGCTTGGGTAAGGATAAACAACAAAGGAGAGGTCTCCGGGGATATTTTAATTGGTAGGGGGGTCAGACAAGGCTGTGTCTTGGCCCCCCTACTTTTTATTCTTTACATAAATGAATTAAATAAATCCCTGTTTAAATTAACATGCGATGTTCCGAAAATTAATGGCAAACGACTCCCCGTACTCTTATATGCGGATGATGCGGTCCTGATGGGCCGCACACCTAAAGCACTCCGCACTTTAATCATGGGTTTTGTTTCTTTTATGGCAGATTTGGACTTGTGCACCAATTTTAAAAAATCATACATTATGTCCTGTGGGCCCAAAAAACATTGTATTAATCATATAGTGTCAGGAAACAACGTTCTAAAAAGTACTGGCACCTTTCCGTACTTTGGCTTAGTTTTTTCAGATTCTGGATCATGGTCAGCACATGTGGCTCATGGTAGAAACAAACTCGGTAAGGCGGTTAATTCAATCATTAGCCTACGACAGCCAAAGCGGGCTGAGGTTGTGATACCTTTATTACAGATCTATAAATCACAATGTCTACCAACTGCAACCTATGGTGCCGAGGTGTGGGGGTACACAAATTGTAGTGGTATCCAAACCGAAGAAAATAGATTCTGTAGAAAGGTACTAGGGGCCCAAATTTCAGCACCTACTTACATATGTCATAAAGAATTAAATCTGTATTATGTAGAGGATTTTATCAAATCTCGGCCAGCATTGTTCTGGTTAAAGATATGGCGAAACCCGGCAGCAATTTTAACTCAGGAAATAATCGATGACTGCCTTAAATGCGACAGGGGTAGTTTTATACCATGGCTTAGTGCTGTTAAGAAAAGTCTAGTCAGTGTGAATTTGGAACATATTTTCTCCCATCCCCTAAATATAGACGGCATGAACACAAAAACTCTGAGAGAGGCACTGTATGATTCATCCCGAAGGGAAAGAGGATACACGGAGCTCCATAAACCATCAATAATTAGATATATTTCCATTTTGATATCCCCAGGCAATAAAAATGACACGCCACAGGAATACCGTAAGAAAAATATCGGAAGATGGAATAGAAGCTTGCTTTTTCGCCTTAGGGATGGGAGTATAAAATACTCACTCTGTTTCCCACTTGGCTTCAATAAAAATCTAGAGAACCTGTTCTGCCCATGTGGAACTGGCCACAAGCAAACAATTTTACACTTCCTGTTCTTCTGTAACTTTTATATCAGACACACTAAACAGTATTTGATTTCTTATTTTAAGTCACATGCTATTATTGATTATAAACTGGCATTTGATGAAATACTGCGGCTAGGAAGTGATGATATGATTTTCAGAGTAAGTTCATTTTTGCAATCTGCGGTACGTTCGCGAAACACTATGAACACTCTATAGATTGCATCTTATCCGAGGCCCTTTTTTATTTAGTTTAATATTCACGGACCGCTAAATTGTACATCGATACAGTTAGGTTAGTCGTCTGTACAGTGTACATATCGAATCTGTTAGCACTTTATGCTATTTTGCACAACTATTCTGTGTCATTTAATGATGTTGATTTTATAAATCCTACTCATTTTCTAATTTGGTGGTGATGACCTGCATCCATAGACATTTTACATCTAATGTTTTTTGACTGCCAGTTTGCACAAATGTAATAGTTGGTTTGATGTTCACATGTTGCACACATTGAACTTATATGCACTTTATTGCCAACTTTGCACATCTGTCCACGCTATTAATAATGCTGATTTGATATCCAACCTATTTTTAACATGTGTTTTATGTTATTGTATATTTATATCCTATTGGTGGTGATGACTTGTACTTTTATGGATATTTTATATCCGAATAAAGACCATTTGACTTGACTTGACTATACTTTTTGAACCTTAATTTCTCAAAAACTAGATTTAAAACAAATTACAAAAAGCGCACTTTCCGGACCAAGATCTAGCTTTTTGCTAAGTTTGGTGTAAATACGTTCAGCTGTTTTGGCTGTACCTGTGTCTAATATTCCTATAGAAGAATGAATGGAGAAAATGCATTTTAGGATTCCCCCTTTTCTTGGCCCCACTTCATGGAGTATCCCGAATCTATCCAGAGAGAAGCTGAGGTGGAGGAGACTTTTTGTTGGAAAGTTTTGTGAAGATTCGTCAAGCGGCCCCAAAGTTAGAAGAAAACCCAAAAAAGCTTTTCCTACGGAAACGTGGTCCCATAAATTACCCAGTGGTAACTGGATATTCACTGGGAAAAAATCAAAGGTTTAAGAAACGTTATAGTTGGGTGAATATGTCCGTGACAACATTAACGTTATGAACTAAAAAAAAACAGAAATTGACCAGTTTTAGTTAGCATAGCTAACAATAACTTGCGCCCCTGCCATAAACTACTTAGGTCCTCACATATTATATCATTAATGACACGTTCTATGAATTAATTTATGACCTCACTAATGGCATCAATGATGACATCATCCAAGCTTCTTTTTCACACACTGCTCTGTAAACTAGTATGGTATTAGAAGCCTGAAAGTTAGTACACAATAGCTCAGAATAACATGAAACACCATTAATGCTATCACAGATATGACTCGATTGGGTGTAGCAAGGATAAGTTACTTACCTGTAGTCCTAGTTCTCTTCCAGGGGTATCCTCATCAAAGTCATAAGCACGGAATATTCCCGTACCTGCATGGGGACCCCGGAAATAAAAAAAACTATATATATGAAAACATATATTTATATATATATATATATATATATACACAGCTCTCTCTCTATATATATATATATATACACATATATCCTTTTTTCACACATCAATGCAACCCTTATAAAAAAAGGCTAATCAATGTAATGATAAAAGGTGAGGCCTGCAGCCGATGGAGATGGACGCGAGCTGAGGAGCTCTGATCGCCGTCTTCCCATTTTCAATCATCCTGATCCCCTGACACAGCAGGGGGAGTTGCAACCCGCACTGCAGACCTCCGGAACACGACTGCTAGACTCAGCAGAGTTCTCCGCTGAAATTACAACCGTTCCCGGGGAAGAATTGCCGCTCGCCGCCTCGGCGGACCTGGCAGCAAGATGGCGCCCGCAGTCTGACTGTTGCCGCGGTTCCTGTCCCGCGAAACGGACGGACATCTCGAGGAGGGTGGAATCGCCTTTGCTGCTTGGCGGATAGCGGAACGCTCCCATGGAGGTGAGGAGGGGGTGAAACGCGTTCATTGTGATCAGCTGGCCTGCAGCTCAGCCTCCTACTCAGCCCCAGACTGCGACACAAAATGACGGCCGGACGGTGAGCGCCCTACGATCTTGGCCGTATTGAGCAGCAGCCTGCCTGTGGTGGTCCCACTATTGTCCCCCTTATGACCAACGAGCCGAAACAGCCGTGATAAGACGCGGAGTCGTGCTGTGGCGATTAGGGATCCTAGTATTGCCCGCTGTGACGACCTTGCGGACCCGCGGACTAAATGGTGCCAAGCATCCCTTAAGCGTACCAGCTTGCCTTTCCCTGGCACGATAATTAGGGTGGAGGACATTGTGGCCCTAAGTGGCAGAAACCCTGTTCATCCCGCACACCAACAGAGCCCGGTGCCTTGCTTTGGCCAGCTTCAACTCAGTGCTGAACCCGGGGAGGGTCACTGCAGAAGGGTGTGCATACATCCTATGAAGAAGGGCCTCCCTCACTGAAGCGCACTTACTGCAGTGGGATGCTACATGAGCCATGACTGTGCTAGGGGAAACACGAGAAGAACCTGTACTTCATATATCGGACCCCCACTGGGTGCAGTGAGTGTCCAGCGATAGCGGTCCTGCGGGGGCGTACCACAGTTTAGCGCCTATGCAACTAATGTAGCACCAATCCCAGAAACAGACTTGCTGACTCCTTGTGGGGCATAACTGTGGTAGGCGGTGCACGATAACGGAGTGGGACACTTGCGCTGGATGTCAGGCCAGCGGTGGGAGATACTACCCAAGATGAGGACGGCAAGTGCTCTTCGAATTGAGGGAGTGTGACGGACTGGAGGCCGCCCAGCTAAATTGGTGTTGTTAAGAAGCTCTACTCCCAGAGGTCACTGAGCTCACTCAGATGCCAAATCAGCATGCCGTAGCTTTGAGATGGGGAGACCACAAAAGAAGCGGGGCTTCACTGTTCTGAGTGTAAATGTCCCCGGACCTCACTCCGAAGAAGAAGAGGAAAGAATCGCCCGAAACGAGTGGAGATCTGCCCTTCTGAAAACCTACATTAGCGGACATAATGCAGGCCATAACGGCCTCCAGAGAGGCGCTAGAAGGAAAGACAGATGCTATCGGCACGGACCTCAGTCTACTCAAAGATGATCATCACAAGCTTAAAGATAGAGTGTCAAGCACTGAAAAGGAAATATGCGGCCTGCCGGACGAAGTGCATGAGATGGGCCGATCTCTTACTATCCTGGAAATTAAGGTGAAAACCCTGGAACTGCGTGCTGAGGACAGTGAAGGGAGGTCGCAGCGGAACAACATCTGTGTCATCAGGATACCGGAAAAAACGGTAGGGACTGACATTGCCTGCTACTTAGAGGACTGGCTCCGTGCTGAGGTGGCTCCAACAGGCCTGTCCCCCTTAAATGCCCTAGAGCGGGCTCACAGGGTACTAGCTAGGCTGCCAAAGCCAGGAGCTCCCCCCGACCTGTGGTGGCTAGACTCTTACACTTTTGAGACAGGGACCACATCTTATATTGTGCCCGCCAAAAGCAAACTCTACGCATCGATAACAGTAATATCAAGATTTTCCCAGACTTTACGAGAGAAGTTCAACAAAGCAGGGCATCCTTTGCTGCTGTTAAGGCTAAACTACACAAACTGAACCTGTCCTATGCAATGATATTTCCAGCTTGACTTCGGGTGACAGACCCAGCGGGGGCACTTTTCTTCAACTCACTACAAGAAGTTTGGGACGGGCTGGAAGCCCACAGCTCAGCAGATCGTTCTGCTTCAGCTTTAGGGACCCCGCAGCAGAGTCCTTGTGGCCATGGGGCGGGCTCCAAGGTTCCTTCGCCCAGGGAACTTAACCTTGAACGACGTAAGGCGTTGCAGGCAGTGGTGTCACACAGCCAGGCCAGCCCTAGTTCCTCTCCGAACGGCAGCAGATGCCGTGATGGTGGATCGGAGACCTCATCGGACCGCAGCGACAATGACAGCCTGGGAGCGAACATGCCAGTGGTTATGCCCCAAACAGCCGATGATCTAATGTAAAGTACGTGGCCTGCCATTCACCATGCAGATCTTCCCAGGGCCTCTCATCCCTGCTCCGTAGGTGCAGCTTCCATGAACTTGTGCCTTCCCCACTTGAAATTATAGGTAACATCTAACTGAACTGGGGCTTATTGATTGGAACTGTTAACGGGGAGGCGACACTATGAGGTGCCTTGCGAGCCTCTTTGCGGGAGACCACCCCTGCCTTTGTCACAAGACGTTGGTTTGTACTATCATGGTTTGGATGGGGATACCTCGTTGGACACCTGTACTGGGGAGGGGGAGTTGGGGTCGTTTTTCTAGTTTGTGTTTTTTAAGGGGATCCAGGGGTGTCACGAGGGGGACATTTTTTAAGGACTATATGTGTAGGTTTCAGCAATGGGACCCCCATTAGGCTTGGCTTGTCTCTCGTGGAATGTGAGGGGTATGCACTCTATGGTCAGGCACCACAAAATACACTTCTATCTGATTTGCAGAGGCATTAAGATCGCATTTCTTCAAGAAACCCACCTCCTGGAAAAAGAGGGGAAGGCATTACAACGCCGCTGGAGGGGTCAGGTTTATTATTCTACATACTCTGCCTTTGCGAGAGGTGTATTGATATGGATACGGGTGGGTGTCCCATTCCAATGCACAACACAGGTGATTGACCCAGAGGGCAGATTTGTGGTAGTGACGGGAATACTAGACGATAGAAACCTCACCCTGGGTAGTATATATGCGCCTAACGCAGACCAGCCGGGCTTCTTCTCCTTACTATCAAGAAGATTGGCGACTACCCTTACAGGGTCACTGTTACTGGGTGGCGACTTCAATTGCTCCTCTGATGTTACCCTTGACGGCTCCCACCCCCCACTCCCTAATGCACCTGCACACAAACTGGCAGAATCACCCTGTAACTAGCAACAGAAATGGGGCTTAATAGATACCTGGCGGGCGCAGCATCCCTTCACCCAGGATTACTCCTTTTTCTCAGCCCTCCATGAATTGCATGTTCGGCTAGATGCCATTCTGTGTTCACCCGATGTCCATGAGGGAATTAGTTGCAGCAAATACCTCACAAGGACGCTCTCAGACCACAACCCTGTGCTGGCACAGTTACAATGGTCACGCGCACGCACCAAAATCCCCACCTGGCGCTTGCGGCCGGAGGCCTTAGATGACCAGGTTTTCCATACAACTACTGGGATAGCTATCACTGACTATTTCCAGGCCAACGAGGGTACAGCTACGTCCATGATTGTGGAATGGGACTTCTATAAAGCAATTCTAAGAGGGCGGCGCATATGTGAGCTGGTTGGGTTTCGGAAGGTCCTCCTTCAGGATATTCAGCGAGACGACGAGCGTCTGCGCGCCCTGGAGAAGGACAGACCTGAAAACCCGGACAAGTACCGGGAGCTACTAGATACAAGGAAGGCAGTAGCCGCCCACGTGGAGCGTCTGCGCTACTTTAACTATAAGACCTACATCACTCGGGCACACTCGGAAAGGGACAAATCGGGAGCCCTTCTGGCTTGGTTGGCGAATCCGGCTAGGCGGGGTTCAGTTATACTTGAGATTAGAGACCAGATAGGAGTAGCTAGGTATGACCAACAGGGGATCAACGATCTGTGTTTTTGAATATTACACTGAGCTGTATCGGAGCCAACTGCCCCAACGGAGGATGAACTACAGAACTTCAAACGAGAAGTTGACCTGCCTGCACTAGATGAGGATGCAGCAACTTTGTTGGGATGTGAGATCGAGGTACGAGCGGTGCGTGGAGCCATCAAAAGAATAGGTCGTAACAAAACCCCAGGCACTGACGGCCTCCCGATAGAATTTTACCTCGCCTACATTGACCTCCTAGCTCCCCAACTCGCACGATGATATAACGATGCCAAGAGGCTTAGCAAACTACCTGTCTCCACTAGAAAGGCGATCATCATTCCTCTCCTAAACACGGCCAAGCAGGCATGGTATAGAACTGCATATCGCCCTTTATCCATGCTCAATCACGATTGTAAAATACTAAGTAAGATCCTGGCCTCCCGTTTGCTCCCTCACATGACCAACCTCATACACGCTGACCAATCCGGGTTCATCCCCATCAGAAACACAGCGCTAAACATCAGAAGACTCTTGCGCATACTAGAAGCAGATTCTTACCACGCCGACACCGCTTCGATCTTAGCAGTAGATATAGAAAAAGCGTTCGAATGGGCTTTCCTGTTTCATGTGATGCGAAGAATGGGGCTCGGCCCTGACTTCGTGAGTTGGACTGCTCTCTTGTACACGGACTCCACCACCAGAGTAAAAACTGGGGGAGTAATCTCGGATGCGTGCAGAGTGGTGAGGGGTACATGGCAGGGGTGTCCCCTATCCCCTTTGCTGTTTGCTCTGGCTATGGAACCCTTAGCGGCGCATGCTAGGTCGGGGCGGGCGTATCGAGGGCTTGACATACACGGGCAGGTTCATCATATTGCACTTTATGATGACGATCTTTTACTTTTCCTTGCTGACTCGGTTGAGGCCTTATTGGGGGCAAAAAACCTGCTTCACGCTCTCAGCAGGGTGGCAGGATTAAAAGTGAACTGGTTAAAATCTGGTCTTTTTACGGCGCGTAGGGATAGAATGGGTACACAGTACACGGAGGGAGTGAACTGGGAAGACAGATGCCTACCCTACCTGGGCACACCTATTTACCACAGCCAAGAGGACATTCTTGAGGGTAACATTGGTAAGGCCGTCAGAGAAGGCAAAGCCTAACTTTGAATTCTGGAGTTCCCTGCCATTGTCAGTAGCGCGCCGCGTGGCTCTAATCAAAATGGTAACCCTCCAGTGACTCCTCTATTACTTCGGGACCTTGCCGATCTGGATCCCAGCAACCTATTCCAAGCAGCTCCGTTCAATGATCACAGCTTTCCTATGAGGCAAGGGCATGCGCAGGGTAGCACTCAGCACACTCATGCAACCAAGAGCAGAGGGTGGTCTAGCGGTCCTGGACTACGATTTAGCAGCCCAATTTCGATGGCTCACACAATGGGTGGCGAGGGCCAATAGAGGGGAGGGAGAGCCCAGGGAGGATTTGGGGCCACTGATGTTGCTGTACCGCATACTACTGCTACTCCCAATCAGCGCTGCATCCCTCACCCTAGAATTTGCCACGGCACAAAAATGCTGGAACAGGTATTTGCGGAGGGCTTCTATTAAGAGCCCCTATGCACTGGAAATACCATTGATAATGTGCAGGCCCCTGCCACATGGTGGCAACTGGCAGAGAATAGAGACTTGGGTGCAGCGGGGACTGACCACCATGGGGACCTCTATGAGGACGGTGCCATGATCCCGTTTGATGATCTGCAGGCCCACTATGACTTGTTCAGGGGTGATTTCTTGCAATACACGGCCCTTGCAGCGGCCATCAAGAAACATTGGGGTGGAGGTCTCACAGAACCACACACTTCCATGGGGTGCCAGTATGTGGTGTTGGGAGCGGGCACCTTTAAAGCAGTGACATCTCTCTAGACTCATGACTCTGGAATCCCTAGCTCCCTTGGCTGCCCTAAAGCTCAAATGGGAAACAGATATAGGGGAAGTCATCCCAGACAAGGCATGGGGTGAGCTTGTAGAGAGAGCCTGGAAGAGCACGAGGAATGCGAGGTTTCAGTTAGTACACATCCATATTCTACACAGAGCATATCTTACCCCAGCAAAACTACACACATATTTCCCGGCCCAGCTATCATCCTGCCCGAGATGTAATGCAGACAGCGCAGATTTTAAACAAATGTTATGGGACTGCTCATTCCTTGACAGTTATTGGGAGGAAATATCAACATTACTGACGGGGGGTGTGGCCAAGCAACATGGCCGACAGGACGTGAGCTCCGCCGGCTCCCGATACCTTGACCCCAAAATCCTGCTAAGGAGATCCTGTTAGGGCCCCTGAGCCGACGGTCGAGGGGCGCATCAACCCCCTAAGGCCTGGGGATAGCCCCGGAGTGCAGTGGAGCGGGAACCTAGCGGAGACGCCGAGGTGCGGCCCCTACGCTCGCGAGCCCGGATACGGGATCACGTGAGCCCGGGGTCTGGGGCCTGCTCCCGGACGCTGGAGAAGGCCGGTGCACGCAATACAGCGGAGATCCGGCGGCGGGGATAGCAGTGGATGAGTCGGAGTGTGGTGAGGCGGCTGGCGAGTCTGACCCGGCCACCCTATATCACGAGCACGATATCCTGGTGAAATGCGTTGAAGGGGGGCTCGCGAGCAGGAGCCTGTACGGACGACTAGCGGGGATGCCTGAGAACAGACCCTGAACTCCCCAGTCCGGATACGGGAAGACGTGAGGCCGGAGTCTGGGGCCTGCTCCTGGACGCCGGGGAAGGCGGGACCACGAACCACGGCGGAGAGCCCGAGGCGAAGACGCCGCCACTTTGGCCGGTAAGAAGCTCCCCTTGAGACGAAGTGTGTGGCCGGGACGGGCGCACGGGGGGCCTCCGGCAGGCCTGGGGATGTGGTGAAGTGCGACGAGGCGGCTGGAGTGTCGGACCCGGCCCATCATCATAGTGGACACGGCAGCCTGGTGCGGAGGTTGGAGGGGAGGCCCGTGGACAGGAGCCTGTGTATGCGGCAGGAGACGGCGTGACGGGGCTGACAGGCCCGGCAGGAGACGAGGTGTGGCCGGCTCCATTGCTGTGTGAGAGGACATGGCGCCTGCACTGGGCGGCGGGAGCTAGGAGTCCCGGACCTGGGACGCCGGGGGGTCCTGAGGCGCGGAGCTGCAACGGACACTGGGGATGGCCTCGCTGTGGGGAAGCTGGGGATTCCCCTGAGCCGTGCTCTCCCCGGGCCCCTCTGAATATTCCTACGTTGGTCCCAGAACGAAGAGGCCCTGTGGGGACTGGCCGCCGGCGCCCGGCCCGGCTGGGAGACCATTGACGCTTAGACGGTGAGAGACTTGGCCACTACGGGGGGAGTGGGGCCTAGCAGCGGGCGGCGGAGCCTGCAGCGTGGGGCCGTGAGAGGGCCTGCACCGGATGCTTCGCCAGCCGCCTAGTTGCCACTGCAGAGGTGACGGACGTGGGAACGGCGACTGGGCACGGGCAGTGGATCCCGGGAGTGGAGGCGGGGTGCGTCGGGGGAAAACCCCGGGGACATCGGCCATCAGACCGCGCCTGAGCACCTCACACGGTCGGTGACGGGGAGACCGTGCCGACTTCGGGCCCCTGCACGGCCTCGCAAAGGCCTTGGGCGCTACCGGAGGCATCGTGGATGACGAAAGGCAAGATGTCTCGCTCAACGCAACCAAATACGATCACGCAATATACCACACAGCGACAGCCCTCCCAGCGGCTTACACGGCAGACGGGCCTCAGTGGAGCAGAGGAAGATCCGGGGGAGCCCTCCCGTGCGGAGTTGCTGAAAGCAATACAGGGATCCCACTCAGCGCTGGAGCGACAAATAGAAACGGTCTCCATAGACGTGAAGTTGCTGAGGACAGACCTCCGGAAAGTGGCGGACAAAGTGGCCGATGCTGAAGGGAACATAGAGCAACTAAAGGGAGAGGTGACGACCCTCAAACAGACAGTCGCGCAACTCAGGGCTACGACAGGTGTCCTAGAACGGAGAGCGGAAGATGCGGAAGGGAGGGCGCGCCGCAGCAACATCAGGGTCGTTGGTGTACCGGAACGGGCTGAGGAAGGGAATGCGGAGCGGTTCCTAGAACGCTGGATTCGCACGTGTCTGTGCCCGAGGGGACTGTCAGAGGTGTTTGTGATAGAGAGGGCGCACAGGGCACTGGTGCCGCCACCGAGACCGGGGGCCCCTCCGCTGGCCATCATCGCCAAAATTCTTAATTACCGCGACAGGGACTGTATTCTAAAGGCGGCGAGAGAGGTGGCGAATCTCACGTATGAGAACAGCAGGATCTCCATATACCCGGACTATACACAGCAGGTGCAGGAGCAACGGAAGTCTTTTTTGGGGGTTAAACAGAAACTACGGGCGATGAACCTGCAATACATGCTGCTCTATCCCGCCAAACTGAAGGTACTGTGTCGGGGGAAGGCCCATTTCTTTGAGACCCCGGGAGAGGTCTGGGAATGGTTGGAGGCCCGGGGAGAAGATGTTCCATCGGGAGCGGGGAGAGGCCCTCGTGGGGCGTGGGGAACGCGGACACCGCGGAAACGTCCCAATAGGCGCAGGTATTCATCGGGGCCGGTGGCGAGCCAAAATGGTGGCAGAGATACAGTGGGAGCTGATGGGGCCCTGCAGTTGGGACAGGCGGGAGCGGAGGAGGGGCCGGAGCCTTCAACAGTGCGCCCGGCGGGCCCCGAAGACGTTTTAGTCCCAGACACGCTGCTGGCCTCGGAGGGAGAGGTCTTGGCCGCAACCCTGGCGATCCCGGAAACTGTGGGGGTCGGAACTCCTGGCCGGGGGGAGCCCTCCTGAAGCGCTATGTTGTCCAGGCTTGGAGAGTCTGGGATGGGACAGGACACTAGCCGGGGTTGAGGTGCCTGCAATGGGAGAGGGGGGGCTGAGACGTGGACCCGAGAGGGATTTGCAGTTCATGTGGAATTTGAGGAATGGGGAGGGAGGCAGTTAGGTGGGGGGACTGGGTGCATAGGGGAGATTCGGTCAGGCCGTGCCTGGTATGTTTGGTTGGCAACGGGGTCAGAACGGGGGTCGGGGCGGGGGGGGGGGAGTGGTGGTTTGAGTGAGAGGGACTAGTTTGGGTGTGTGAATGGGGTGGCTGTGCACGTCCTGGCACCAGCGGGGTAAGGGCATATGGGCAAGTTTGGTTGTTGCTGGCATAGTGCTCGTGGGTGGGGGGAGGGGGGTATTGTTGGGGAGGGTGTTGATGGGGACCGTTGATGGCATCAGTTGTATTGCAGGTCAAGTACAGGAGTGGGACTACGTTGGGACGGGTTGGCCGCGGCGGAGTGGTTCAGAGATTATGGGATATAAGTTTTTGAGCTGGAATGTGAGGGGGCTCGGCACGTGCACGAAGCGATACAGGGTCCTCTCCTTCCTTCGACGGCACAAAGTGTCGATTGCGTGCCTACAGGAGACCCATTTAGTGGAGGAAGGGGCGCAGAAGCTGGGGAAAAAGTGGCGGGGGCAGCTGTTTCACGCGTCCTTTTCTACGTATGCTAGGGGGGTCCTGATTTGGGTGGCACCGGGGGTGCCGTTCGCCATCCAATATATGGAGGCGGACATCGAGGGCCGGTACCTGCTCCTCCGGGCGCAATTGGATGGCAGGGAAATAGTCATTCTGAATTCTTATGCGCCCAATATAGATGACCCCGCATTTTATAGGGCCTTGCAGGACGTCTTGACTTATGATCTGGGAACCCCGATAATCTGGTGTGGGGATTTCAATTGTGTCCTGGATCCGGTACTGGACAGGGCGCCCCCTCGGGCGGGGACGAAACCACGTATGACCGTCCAACTCCAAAAAGTGATGGCAAACATAGGGGTGGTGGATGTTTGGTGCCAAAAGAACCCCTCACAGAAGGTGTTCACCTGCTTCTCGCCCACGCACAACACCTATAGCCGGCTGGATCGGGTCTTGGTGGCGGATGAGAGGCGGGGTATGTCAGTGGAGGTCTCGCACCTGGCTCGTTTTTTATCGGATCACTCGCCGGTGGCATGCGTGGTCCAGTGGGGGCCTCCGGTGGTCCATCTTCGGACTTGGAGGCTTCCGGCGGATCTCCTCCGGGACCAGGTGGGGAGGGCGCACGTGGCGGCAGCCATAGGGGACTATGTGGCCCTCAATTGGGGAGCGACAGACCTGGCAGTGGCCACAAAGTGGGACGCCCTGAAGGCAGTTATGAGGAGCGCATGTATGGGGCTCACCTACGGGGTCCGGAAACAGCTTCTCCGGTATCTACAAAAAGAGGAGGAGCTCCTCCAACAGCTCCAGAGGGTGGGGGACCCTGATGCGGCACAACAACAGGAGGAAGGGGAGGCTCGGGCACGGGTGCAGGACACCTTGGATAGGTTGGACAAATTCACTCTGGGCCAATATAGGCAGCGCCTCCATAGAGAGGGGGATAAATCGGGACGGCTGCTGGCGTGGATCCTGCGGAGAGAGCAGGCTCCCGAGCGTATTGTGGCTCTGCGGGATTCCGCTGGACGCGTGGTATACTCGGAGCAGGAGATACTGGGGGTACTCCAAACTCATTTGCGGCGGGTGTACGAGGCGGACCCAGATATCTCGGAGGCCCACTACGTGCCATATTTACAGGGGCTGAGTGTGCCGACTCTGGCGGACTCGGACCGGGATGGATTGGAGGAGGGCTTGTCATTGGCGGAGGTCCGCGGCGCACTGGCCAGCTTGCCGCGTGCTAAATCGCCCGGCAGTGATGGTTTTCCATCGGAGTTCTACCAAGAGTTTACAGAAGAGCTGGCCCCGCTTCTGTTGCAAGTATTCCATGCGACGTTGGAGAGGGGTGCCCTCCCACGGACCATGGCCCAAGGAGAAATCTGTATGATCCTCAAACCAGGGGGGGACAAGTATGACCCGTCCTCCTACCGCCCGATCACTATGTTGAATACGGACGTCAAAATCCTAACGAAATTGTTGGCCACCAGGCTGGCTCCCCATATGGAGCATTTGGTGCACCAGGACCAATGTGGGTTTATCCCGGGGAGGAATACGGCGATGAATCTCAGACGCCTGAACCACATTCAGCATGAAGTGAGAGGTCGGGGTGACCGGACGGTATTGGTCTCTGTTGACCTGGCTAAGGCGTTTGACAGAGTGGATTGGGCGTACTTACAGGAGGTCCTTCGAAGGGTGGGCCTAGGGCCCAACTTTCGCCGGTGGATACAGATTTTATATAGCGCTCCGAGGGCACGGGTGCGTCTGGGTGCTGCGAGATCGGAGGAGTGGCGGCTGGGACGGGGCACGAGACAGGGATGCCCCCTCTCGCCGCTACTTTTTGCGCTGGCGATAGAGCCGTTCGCTGTCACGATACGGGCAGAAATGGAGCAATGGGGAATCCAGGTGGGGGATACGCGTAATGTAATATCCCTCTATGCCGATGATGCCTTGTTTTATTTGAGGGCACCGACAGAGGCGCTCCCAGTCTTGCTGCACCACCTGGACCGTTTTGGGGAGGCGTCGGGTCTGCGAATTAACCGAAGTAAATCTCTTATATTCCCGCTTTCGGGCTTTGATGCAACGCCCTATGAGGACCTACCGGTGCTTGGGTTGCGCTGGGAACAAACAAGTTTCCGGTATTTAGGTATTCAAGTGACCACCACGGAGGGATTGGCGCTCGAGCGGAATATCGATAGGATAATTGTCTCACTTCGGCAGTCTGTGACGTTTTGGAACGCCAAGTCGCTTTCCCTGATGGGACGCTTGGCTGTAGCCAAGATGGTAATGTTGCCACGGACTTTGTACGTCCTTCAGAATACGCTGTGCCCTCTCCCTTCTAGGGTTTTCCGGACCCTCAATTCGCTGCTGACCTCCCTGCTTTGGGCGGGGGGTCGCAGTAGGGTGGCCCTCAGGACGGTAGTGCGCGCCTTTGAGGAGGGGGGATTGGAAGCCCCACGTTTCGACCTATATTATTATGCAGCGCAGCTTCTCCCGGCAGCCAGATGGTTTGCAGACACGGATGTGTGGGAGACGCGATTACTGGCAGGAAGGGCTACGGCGCAAGACCTTCAATTGGCTTTGATGTGGGGGTCGGGGGCGGACGCTGCGTTGCCCTACGTGGTGACACATACGGCACGGGTATGGCAGCGGTTCATCGAACGGGTCTTGGGTGCGGCACCCTTTCATAGGGATTGACCAATTTGGATACTGGCCCCCATGGTGGACCTAGAACGCCAGGTGTCCTACCGGGACTGGAAAGAAGTGGGATGTGAAGTGCTGGCAGACCTGTATCCCTCGGAGACCTTCCTGTCCTTCGAACAGGTGGAAGAATTTTATGGCCTTAGTGGGGGACAATACCTGCATTATCAAGGACTGCGTGCGGTGGTGCGCTCGGTCTGGCCGCAGTGCCCGGAGATACCCCCGATGACTCAGACCCTTCATGTAATATTGACGTGCGGCCGAGGCCGCACATTGATTGCATTATTATATGCGGCAATGAAACGCGACTCCACTCCCCCGGAGCCTCCGGCGTGGGCTGCCTGGGAGGCGGACTTGGGAGAGCCGTTGGATCAAGGGCAATGAAAGCGCATCGGAGCCTTGACGAGGTGAGTGTCCTGTAACGCGCGGTTCAAGCTCACCCATTTTAACTTTATGCATCGCACCTACCTTACTCCGAAGGCGCTGAGCCGCTTTGGTACGGGCAGGGGAGACGACTGCCCTCGGTGCGGCGCAACAGGGGCGGGATTTTTACACTTGGCCTGGGACTGCCCGCTGGTAGCAAGGTTCTGGGTGGGAGTGGTGGGCCGCATTGCGGCCGCCACTGGCCTCCGAATCCAACGGACACCCCTCCATTGCCTGTTAGCCCTGGTGCCCAAGCCGCGGAAACGGAAACTATCCTATAAATTGCTGCAGTTAATGCTGGTTCTGGCGCGGCGTAGGGTAGCGATTACTTGGATGGGACGGAAGGCCCCGGAGCTGGATGCGTGGCTTAGGGATGTGAGGGAATGGACGCTGGCGGAAGAAACGCATATGCAGTGTTCTAGGAGGGACGAAAAATTGCAGGAGGACCTGCTAGCGTGGCGACTTCTGTGTATGGAAGGACTGGCGGTGGAGGGGCGCTTGTCGCAGAGTGAGTCGGAGGGCACAAGTGGAGAATTGTATTCGCCCCTACTCTCTGAGGGGGAGGGGGGAGGAGATGAGGGTGAGGCTGCTCCTGTACGGCACTGAGCGTGGCTGGCCGGGTAATCACCCGCTACAGCCGGTGACCTGTCTCACTCTGAGGTATTATATAAGTATATGTGCTTGGATTGGCCCTGTCTGTACTGCTTTTCTCTGATGTCGGGGGGAGGGGGGAGTGTTCCGATTGTTTGTTTTAAAATAAAAAATAAAGTTTAAAAAAAAAAAACATTACTGACGGACCTCACTGATCGGGATCTAGACCCATCCATGGCACACTGTATCCTACATTGGTTTCCACATACCTCAAAGAACAAAATCACCAGTACATTTTTAGACTTGGGCTTGCTACTATCCAAGAGAAACATCACCACACATTGGAAAGCGAAACAGGGCCCTAGCATCACTAAGTGGAAAGCAGAATTCTTAAAGTGGGCTGAGTGTGAGGGAGTGATTAGGTTACAAATTGCAAACCAAAAGGGGACTGAAAAGGCACTGGAGAGGGCAAGAGCCTGGGAAATGATCGTCGTAGCTCTCAAGCCTCCTGAAGTTGATGCAGAGGTTGCATCTGTGGATGACCCTGTGGCAGCAATAGTTTAACGTGTAAACAGCTTTGAGCCCAGCTTGCTCTGTAACCTCGCGATTAGTAGTGGCGCTTGACATGCAAGCCTACTTTCATTCAGCTTCCCCCATTCCAATAAGTCGCCCCATTGCGATATTAGCTCTACTGACCTTTTGCAGCCAACACTTACATGACACGCCTGGGGGTGTGGTGAGGGGGGAGGGGGTTTAGTTGGGGATGGAAATTTTCAATGTTTGGACAATGTCTATTGCAAGGAACATACTCATAGCTTGTGCCCGGGCAGTAGGCATGGACATCTTAAATAGCCATTGATGTGCCTTAAATAACCTAATTTGCCTTGTGTCTTTGCTAAACATCAGGGGTATGTAACTGAACCCCTATTGTCCTTTTTCTATTCTTCGTTTTCCTTCTTGGATGTATAGAAAATCAATAAAAATTGTTTAAAAAAAAAAAATTAATATAATGATCAAAAACCTGCTTTTGCAACCATATACTATGAAATATAGACACAGGAGGGCAAGAATTACTTGAACTCTTTTTAATAAGTAGAATAAAAACCAATCTGCAAAAAAGCAAGCATTTTTAGCCTATAGGCTGGATTGAAAACCAATGGCATAGAAAATGAAAGCAATTGCAAACACAAAAACTGGCACTGTGCCTTTAAGGCAGCCATGACCCCCAGCTTCCCATCATGCCCCAGGGGTGACAGTTAGGTAAGTTGTTCTTTGCGGAGACCCGAGGGTCAGGGCAAAAAGATATGACTAAATAAACAATCCAAGCTTTTTCAGCATTTGAACAAATTTCTCAAGGAGGCTTGGCCTGCTTGAGTGCCTGCTCTGGTATCCGAGTCGAGACAATAGTGTCTCGTAAACGTATGTATCGATTTCCAAGTGGCTGCCTTGCAGATCTCAGCAATCAGTACATTGTTAAGAAAAGCCGTTGTAGCTGCCTTGCCTATAGTGGAATGAGCCTTGGTCATAGACCAAAGCGGCTTCTGTGCTAACTGATAAGCCAGTTTGATACATGACACTAGCCACCGGGAGATTGAACGTTTGGAGGCTGGAAAACCTGTTCTGATTGACCCGTAATTAATAAACAGTTGATCAGATTTCCTAATCACTTTAGACCTGTCTAAGTAGAATTTCAAAACCCTTTTCAGATCTAAAGAATGCAGGGACCTCTCGCATGGTGTAGAGGGATTAGGAAAAAAGGTAGGCAGCAAAATGGATTGATTGACATGGAAGTCCGACACCACCTTCGGAAGGAAGGAGGGGTAGGTCCTAAGAACAACCCTATTGAGATGCAAAACTGTGTATGGTTCCTTAGAACAGAGAGCTTGAATCTCGCTCACCCTGCGAGCTGAGGTGATTGCTACCAAAAAAGCTTCCTTCCACGTTAGGTGTTGGAGGGTTGCTTTGTGGATAGGTTCAAACGAAGGACCCATTAGTTTAGTCAGAACCAGATTCAGCTCCCAGAGAGGTGAAGGAAGTCGGATAAGAAGGTAAACCTTCTTTAACCCTTGTAAAAAGTCCTTCACTTCCTGTAACTCAAAAAAAAGAAGGTTGAGAAGGAGACAGCCTGTATGCCGTAATGGCAGCCAGGTGTCATTTTATGGAAGAGAATTTGAGACCTGCCTTAGCTAAGTGGAGGAGGTAAGGTAAAATCACTTCCTCTTGCCCCTTGGTAGGATGGCAACCATTTTGCACACACCACATATAGAAACGATTCCATTTACAAGCATAAGAGTGTCTTGTGGAAGGTCTTCTTGCTTCTTTCAAGATGGTCATGCAGTCCTGAGGGAGTTTTAAATGACCATATTGGAGGACCTCAGAAGCCATGCTGCCAAGTTCAGTAAGGGAAGGTTGGGGTAATGAATGCTCCCGTTCATCTTGGACAGCAGGTCCGGTCTGCACGGCAATCTCTTGTGTGGGCATTCTGATAGGTGCAGAAGGGCCGGGTACCACCACTGCTGTGGCCAGTCCGGATCGATTAGACTCATCCTCGCCTCAGAGTGGTAGAGTTTGGTTATGACCTTCGGGATGAGAGGAAGGAGAGGAAAAGTGTATACAAAGCCTCCTGACCAGTGGATCAAAAGGGCATTCCCTCTCGATCCTGGTCGGTAGGATCTTGAGGTGAAGTCGCAGCATTTTTTGTTTGTATCGTCCGCGAAAAGGTCGATGCTTGGGCGACCCCATTCCCGGAAAATTTCTTTGATGACTTTGTCGTTTAGAACCCAGCCCTGCTGGTCCTCGAAGTGATGACCGAGCGTCTGCCTGTGAATTCTGCACCCCTGGTAGGTGTATTTCTGTAATAGTCAGATTCCTTGCAAGGAGCCAATGCCAGAGAGCTTGGGCCTCCAAGGACAGAGACCTCGAACAAGTCCCTCCCTGCTTGTTCAGATAGTACATGGTGGTCGTATTGTCCGTCTGGACTAGTATGGAGCTGGTCTGAATAGATGGGAGAAAGGCTTTGAGGGCTAGATGCACAGCTTGTAGCTCCAGTGATACAATTTCTCTTTTGCCGACCATTAACCTTGAGTCTGGAGGGACCCCATATGCGCTCCCCAACCCTGGAGGGAAGCATCTGTGATTAATGATTGAAAAGGAGGGGACTGATGGAACGGAACCCCTACCAGAAGATTTTCTTGTCTCATCCACCATGAATTAGATGAGAGATAGGTATACCCTCCATTTTTTCACGAGGGAACACCTTTCTGTTCCGTCAACACAAATATATAGGAAAAATCCTTAATTAATACCAGGGAGGGTATTTTGTTTTGCCCTGAAGAAAGCCCAGGACCGAGCAGGCCGCTTACAAGGGCTGAAACATGTTGGCGTATTCTTAGGATCATAGGACCATTACCGCCAAAAAGACCCATATTTTTATATATTTTTAATATCCGCTACGTCTCTGTGAATAAAGGGATACCTGGGGAATGCAGTAGGATTTTTATCTTTAAACCCCTTGGCCTACATCGCCTTAGCGCTCACTGAAATACGGTCAAACCCACCCTGACCTTTAGGAGTCAGGGTGAACCCGATGATGAAGCATGACACCAATAGTGTGTAGAATGGTTCTTGTATAGTTAAAGCCTGGATCTCACTTACTCTTCTGAGAGAGGTGATTGCGACAAGGAAAGCTACTTTCCATGTGAGGAACTGAAGTTCACATTTATGTAGCGGTTCAAATGGGGGACCCATGAGCCTGGTAAGAACAATATTTAAATTCCACACCGGAGGGGGTGGCAATCTGGGAGGAATAATTCTTTTACGGCCCTCCATAAAGGCTTTAATTGCAGGTACTGTAAATAGTGACAAGTGTTGTGTATTTTGTTAATAAGCAGCAAGTGCTGCTAGATGTAATCGTATGGATGAATATGCCAAATTACATCTTTGCAAGTTTAGCAAATAGCAAATGATGTCCTGGATGGAAGCATCCAGCGGATCAATATGATTGCAGTAGATGACAGATCTTTTATATTTTGCAGCATTGCAAGCTCTAGTAGTAGGGCGTCTGGCTTCTTTAGTGATGTTCATACAGTCTGGCGGAAGGTTAAGATAACCGAACTCTAGGACTTCAGGAGCCAGTTTCCTAGATTCAGTTGACCTGGATCGGGGTGCCTTATCTCTCCATGGTTCTGCGTTAGCAATGTTGGGGAGAGGTGTAGTTTTTGGTGTGGAACTACTGAGAGTTCCAGCAGTGTTGTGAACCAAGGTTGGCGTGCCCATGTGGGAGCCACTAGGATCATCTTGAGAGACTGTTGCCTGAGCTTGCGTACTACTAGGGGAATCAGTGGGAGCGGCGGAAAAGCGTACGCAAATCTGCCCGACCAGTTCATTCATATCGCATTGCCTTTGGTCAATGGGTGTGGAAACCTGGTGGCGAAGGCTGGGCATTTTGCATTTGCGTGTGTGGTGAACAGATCTATGTCTGGTTGACCCCACAGTTGGAAGAATGGTTGAAGACCTTGGGGATGAAGTTCCCATTCGTGTATCTGCTGTGTCTGCCGACTTAGCAGGTCCGCAATCTGATTGTGAACTCCTGGAAGATGTTCTGCAAGCAGGTATATGTTTTGTGGAACTGCCCATCTCCAAATGTTTTCTGCGAGCTGGGACAGCTGCAAAGAATGTGTGCCTCCTTGTTTCTGTATGTAATACATGGCTGTCATGTTGTCCGTCCGGACTAGGACAGTCTTGTGCTGTAGATGTACTTTGAATGATTTTAATGCTAGAAATATTGCTAGTAATTCTAGGTGATTGATATGGAGCACTTTTTGTTGAGTTGTCCATTTTCCTTGAATTGTATGTTTTAGAAGATGGGCTCCCCAACCGGTGAGTGATGCGTCTGCTGTTAGCACTATCTGTGGAACTGGTTCAAATAAACGGCCGCCCTTTGGACAGGTTTCATGTGTTCCACCACTGCAGAAAGCAATGTGTGCGGCTGTCCACCAACACCAGATCTGTAAGTTGTCCCTGAGCCTGGTTCCACTGATGTGCTAGGCATTCCTGTAAGGGGCGCATCTGAAGTCTTGCATGAGGTACGATAAAGATGAAAGAGGTCATCATTCCTATGAGTTGCATGAATACCCTTGCTGGAAGGGAGTACTGTGGTTGAAATTTGGTGATTAGGGCTTGTATACTGGCTGGATTGGGATATGCCAGAGCTCTGGAGGTGTCTACTGTGGCCCCTAGATACTGATGTATATGAGAGGGCTGAAGATGTGACTTGGTATAGTTTACTGTGAATCCCAAGTCGTGTAGCAGCTGGATAGTTTGATGAGTGTGATGAATACACTAGTTGAACGACTTGGCTTTTATTAGCCAGTAGTCGAGATATGGAAAGACATGGATTTGTTGTCTTCTCAAGTGTGCCGCTACCACCGCAAGGCATTTTGTGAACACTCTGGGTGCGGTGGTCACCCCAAATGGAAGGACTTTGAACTGATAGTGTTGTCCGTCCAGTATGAACCTTAGATACTTCCTGTGAGCAGGATGTATGGGAATGTGGAAGTAGGCATCCTTGAGATCTAATGTGACAAGGAAGTCACCTTGTTGCAGCAGAGGGAGGACCTGTTGGAGAGTGATCATATGAAAATGATCTGACTGTATATAAAGATTGAGGGGTCTGAGGTCGAGTATTGGTCTTAGAGTCCCGTCCTTCTTGGGGATTAGGAAATATAGTGAGTAAACCCCTGTTTGTTGATGCTGTAAGGGAACTTGCTCCATTGAGTGCTTTTGAAGCAGTGAGAGAACCTCTTGTTTTAAGAGTGTAAGGTGTTCCGTGGACATTGTACTCTGTTTGGGTGGTATGGTGGGTGGGGTTGCTGTAAGTTCCAGGCAGTAACCATACTGGATAATTTGTCTTACCCACTTGTCTGTTGTGATGGAGTCCCAGACAGGTAGGAACTGTGAAAGTCTTGCCCCGACCGGAGTGGAATGGTCTGAAGGGAGTGGAGGGAAGTCACTGTTTATGAGTGGGGAAGGCACGTGTGTTGTTGTTACCTCGGCCTCTTCCTTTGTTGTTATTTCCCCTGTATCCGCCTCTAAAATGTCCTCTGTTGGGGGATGTTTGCGTGGTGTTTTTGTAGGAAGAGGAGGCAGTCTCTGTTCCAATGTTTTTGGATGCTCCTCTATGATAGGAGCGATAAAAGGAACCACGTGTGGATGGAGACTTTAATGCCCCCATGGATTTAGCAGTCTCCGTGTCCTTTCTCATCTTCTCTATAGTGGTGTCTACAGCCGGTCCAAAAAGTTGTTCCTGATTGAACGGCTGGTTGAGGATGGTTGTCTGTACCTCCTGTTTAAAGCCTGAAATACGTAGCCTGGCATGTCGTCTGAGTAGCACACTAGTGTTAATGAACCTAGAGGCTGTGTCAGCTGCATCAAGGGCACACTTGATTGAGGCGTTGGTTATTAATTTGCCCTCTTGAATTACGTAATTTGCCTGGGTTTTGTACTGATCAGGTAAGTGTTGTAATAGGGTTTCTAGTCGGTCATAGTGAGCCCTATCATATCATGCAAGTAATGCTTGGGTGTTGGCTATGCACCAGTTATTGGCTGCTTGGGCAGAAACTCTCTTGCCAGAGGCATCTAACAACTTAGATTCCTTATCCGGAGGTGGTGCGTCACTGGAGGTTTGAGAGTTGGCGCGTTTCCTAGCGTTAGTTACCACTAGTGAGTCTAAGGGTAGCTGCCCTTTGATGTAGATGGGATCATCGGGGGCAGGTTTATATTTTTTGTCAATCCAGGGATTGAGAATTCTAGCTCTCACTGGGTCTTTGAATATGTCTGGGGCATGTTTAGTGACCCCTTTTACCATTGGCAGTATTTGGACAGTCTTCTGTGACTGTTCGGAGGTGTCTAGAAGGAAATCCTCTTCTACACGGTCTGAATGCATGTGAACACCATGGTAGACAGCAGCTCTATTAACCAGCTGACCAAAACCAATATTGTCATCTGGGTAAGATGGTTTTGTTGGCTATGGCTGTGGTTCAGGGAGGTCTGGGGGATTTATTGGGTCATCATAATCGTACCAATCGTCCAGTGAAAGGGTCATTGTTGCCTCCCCCACCACCTAAATCATCATTATCATCATCCTGTGGTGGTGAATGTGGTGGAAGTTGTAGAGGAGAGACAGGTTTAGGAGGAAGAACAGTCTCAGGAGGAAGAACAGGAGAAGAGGGTCTTATAGGTGAAGTGGCACAGTCTTTTTTCTTTACAGGCACTGCAGGAGTGTCTGGTGTGTCCAGCTTCCTCTTCTTGTGTGGAACAGCAGCCACATGTCCTGGTTTGGGGTCTATATGGAGTTTTTTCTGCTTGGGATCGACAGGATCCGGTCGAAAAAGTTCTTCCTCTTCGATAACCGCTTTTGGCGATGACATTTTCGGGTCCGAGCGGGGTTTGGATCTCTACTCCGAGGCCTTAGGAGATGGTTTGGTATCCTTTGGCTTGGTTATGGAGGCAGAAATCTTTTCGGTTCCGAGGGCTTTGGCTTCGGATCCCACGGTTTGTCTTTCGGCGTCGAGGTGGTCGGTGCCGACTTCTTCTTGGGAGTAGGTTGCTCTCCCGTTTTCGGTGCCGAAGGCGCCTGCGGGACACTGATATGTGGTTTGCTCGGTCCCAAGCTACCTGAAGGCTTGTCCTTTATCTTCGGAGCAGGGCTTGGGGGTGGGGCTTCTGAAGCTTGTTTTCGGTCGCGACTGGGCCCTGCAAAGTCTTGACCAGAGCCTTCTTTTTTTCGGGTGGGGTTGGGGTAGGTGCAGTTGTACTCACTCTTTGACCAGGAGTGATGTGGTTGTCTGAGTCGTCTGCTTCGGACACAATTTCTAAATCCTCGGAATCTTCCTCGGGAAATCAGGTCCTTCGTCAAAGATGTCTACTGGCGCCGGAGCTGCTCTCTGTGCCATGATGTGTCGTCGGGCCCGGCAATCACGGATGGTTTCCTAGGATCGAAAAGAGGAGCAGGCCTGGCAATTGCTCTCATCGTGGTTGGGCGAGAGACACAGGTTACAGACCTTGGGATGGTCACTGTGTGGGAATTTCATCCCACACTGAGGGTGTTTTTTTAATGGAGTCCTTTCCGTGAGCTGTAGGCCTGGACGGCGTCGATAGGCCCAGCAGCCCGCGTCGAGGACCGGAATCGAGGAGTTGAGATGCGCATCGAAGATCACGCAATCGAAAACAATATCGTAGATAGTTTGTGCGTCGAAATGGTTTGGAAAATAAGTTGTCAAACCGGAGCGCAAAAGCTACATCCAAACCCGATGGCGGAAAATAACAATCTGAGGATGGAGTCGATGCCCATGCACACTATCGTCCAAGTGAGGAGTCACCTATCTCGTGACTACAAAAGACTTCCTCCAAGACAACAAGGTGCAAGCATCCGAGCCCAACACCAGATGGCGATCTATGCACAGTGTACGATCTGCAGCTCATATGCCTCGAACATATACATTTGTAAAATCCTTCCAGTTTTTAGTGATCTGTTGGAAGGCAATAGCCAACAAATATGTCTACAATCTTGGTGCAGGAGGTATGATTCTCCCAGATAGGGGATAAGCTACCTAAAAATAGATGTGTGATCGAGAAAGGGAAATTGGAATTGAAGATAGAGTTAATTTGACCCCAAACAGATGTCCAGAAGTTAAGTGAGTGAGGATAAGTAAAATGCATGTGTTTTAAATCAGCTAGTGGAGAGGAGCAGGACCAACAAGTGTCTGGTACTGCAACATGCCATTTATTTAATACAACCTGGTGTATCAAAAGCCTGTTATAGATAAAAAATAACGTTTGCGTAACATTTGCCGCTATAGAAGTTTTCCTAATTTTGGACCATATTTTGTTCCATAGAGAAGAAGGCCAATCAACTCCAAGATCCTCCTCCCAAGACAGTTCAACTTTGGTCTTTGCTCTAACGAGCTGTGAGGATCGTATATGAGTATAAATATTGGATGCTTTACGAAATGAAAGAAGAAAGGCCAATAAATTGTTAACCGTGGGAGTTATCGGGTGTATTTGAATTTGAGTATATGCAGTTAAAAGGGCCTGAGAGATTAAGTTATATTTGGACTGGAAGGAAGGGGGTAAATGAAAAAGATGACTAGCTTCAGAAAAAGACTAGATCCTAGTTTGAGAAAACAATTGATGTGTCCAAATTAAACCTCTATCTCTCCAGGATTTCCAATAAATAGGTTTCCCGCCAATTAAAATAGATGTGTTATGCCATAAAGAAGAGTTAAGAAAGGAATCTCGATTGGTAGGAAATGGGGATGGAGAAAAACCCAGAAGTTTGCAAGTATATTTAAGAATAGGAGTTGATAAAGATGGTGGTCTACGGGTAAAGAAGAGAAATTGCTTAAAAGAGAAAGGAGAAAGAAAGGAACGTTTGAGTGCTACCCACAAAGGACATTCCAGTGATGAGTCACAGAGCCATCTCGACGCTTGGCGAAGTAGGAAAGATCTATGATAAGAGGAAAAATCAGGGTAGTTAACTCCATCCTCTGCTTTAGTTTTTGTTAAACGCAATAGGGACATGCGAGGTGGTTTTTTGTTCCACAGAAAAGATGATAATATAGAGTTAATTTTTGTAAAGAATTTTAAAGGAATGGGGACAGAGACATTGGAAATGGTGAATAAAACTAGTGGAGCCAGCATCATCTTGATGGTAGCTAGACGACCCCACCAAGAGAGATATAGCGGGTGCCATTTAGTGCTTAGAGAGGAGATTTTGTATAAACATTTCTCGATACAAAGAGATAGCGTTGTTGAAATTAAAGGAGTAAAGTAGAGACCCAAATATTTAATGTGATGTGAGTTCCAAGCAAAGTTAGAAGAGCTAAAATCATCTTTGAATGTATATTTAGTGAGAGGCAGTATTTCACATTTATCGCGATTAGGTTTATAGCCAGAGACACAAGCAAAAAGTTCCACTTCTTATATGAAAGCAGGGACAGAAGATTTAGGATCAGAGAGAAATAATAAGATGTCATCAGCATAAGCTGATAACTTAAATTGGGTGTCTTTAGTTTCAAAACCCTTTATGTCAACATTTTGACTAACCCTGGACAAAAAAGGTTCCAAGGCTAGATTAAAAAGGTACGGAGATAATGGGCAACCCTGGCGTACCCCTCTTTTTAACTCAAAATAGGGAGACGAATTATCATTCACAAAAACGGCTGCTCTTGGATTAGAATATAGGATAGAAATCAAAGAAATAATTTTGGAGCCAAAACCGAACCATTTCAATGTGTGAAATAGGTATGACCAATTAACTCGATCCAGCACCTTCTCTGCATCCAATGCTACTGCAGCTAAAGAATGGGGTAAGTGTGGGGCTTTTGATAAAATATCAAAGCACAATTGGGTATTATCAGAGAGGAGACGGCCTTTAACAAAACCAGACTGTTCTGCGCCTAATAAATGAGGGAGGAATGAGTCAAGATGAATAGCCAGGCTTATGAAAAACATTTAGAATCAATATTGACAAGAGAAATGGGTCTATAGTTTTTGCAATATTTCAAATCGTTCCCATCTTTGGGTATTAGACATATTAGAGCTTCTAAAAAGGAACCTGACGATTCTCCGGATTGTGTAAAAAGATTTAAGAGATTGAGTAGTGTGGGAAGAAGGATAGGAGCGAAGTGAGTAAACAATTCAACTGTAAATCCATCAGGTCCCGGCGCTTTGTCCTTCTCAAGTGATTGTAAAGAAGAAAGAAGTTATTGTTGTGATAAATCAGCTTCTAAGGGGGTAAAATCTATTTGAGTGTTAAAAGATTTATGGATACCTGAGAAAAATTGTGTAATATCGAAGTCAGAGGGTGTAGTCTCAGGAGAGTATAAAGATTTATAGAAAATAAGAAATTCGTTTAATATTTCAGGATCTTTAGTTTGTAATGTATTGTGTTCATAAAAAATAGCATCAATATCAAACTTGTTATGTTTAACTTTTAAGTAATTCGCCAAGAGTTTACCAGCCTTGTTCTGACCACCATAGAACTTTGCGCTTGACTTCAACAGATATAACAAGGCATTGTCGGTTGATTCCTTATCACATTTTAATTTTGCCTTAATAAGTTGTGAGAGACAATTCTTGGATTTTGAGGAGTAATAGGAGTGTTCTAGCCTCTTTATCTCTGCCAAAAGATAACTGGTAACCTTACGGGCATTTTTATATTTCCTGGAAACAAAACCAATGATGAAGTCTCTAGCAGCTGCTTTGAGTGCATCCCAAACAACGGTAAAATGGAGATTATCTGTTTGGTTAAAAGAAAAATATTAATTAAAAAAGGAAACAAAAGAGGTGTGAAAATCTTTATCAAGAAGAAGTGAGTTATTAAATCTCCATCTTCTAGGTAAGTTAGATTACAAAAATGATATCCAATTGTATGGAAATAGGAGCATGGTCTGAAATCAGAATAGACCCAATGTCAGTGTATCTTAAAGTTTGGGATATATTGTGTGAAACAAAAAAAAAATCCAATCTGGATTGAGTTTGATGGGCTGGGGAATTTTTTTTTAATTCTCTAGGGGTGGGGTTACAAATTCTTCAGGCATCCATGAGTTTATATTGCTGAATAGTTTAAATGAATAATTTATGGACTTTATGAGGTTTAAAAGAAACCAGTGAACTTCGATCTATGAAGGGATCCATCACCTGGTTGCAATCACCAGCAAGGATAAAGTTGTGATCTATACAGGAGGAAATTTAATGAGATAAAGAAGACCAAAACAGAGGATCTCCATTAGTGGGCGCATAAACATTAAACAAAGATGTCAGAACATTTCCCACTTGTATTTTAGTGTATAACCATCTACGTTCCTCATCAGACTTTTGAGAAAGCAAATTAATATTTAACGATTTGTGACAAAGGGTAATAACTCCATTGCATTTACCGTCACCTGGAGAAAAAAAGGCATTCCCAACCCATCCCTTCAACTTTAAAGATACTGTAGCATTTAAAACAGTTTCCTGCAAGCAAACAATATCTGCTCCTAACTTGGATACATGTGTTAATACACGTTGTCGTTTGATGGGAGAGTTTAGACCTCTGACATTCCATGAAATGATTTTCAAGGACATAAAAACAAGAAATTAACAAGAAAAAGAAGGTCCACAAAGACCTTCGAAGCACAGAAGGTAAGATTTATAACATTCTAACTAAAAGAGCATGGAATATGTTGATAAAGAAAAATTGAGAACGATAGATAAAATAGTGAGCTAGAGAAAAAAACGAAGAAAAAAAGGAAGAGAAAGACGAGGACAAAATGTCATGAAAGTAGGAAAGACAATAGAGAGCGCAAGAGTAGGAAGGACAATAAAAAAGGAGAACAGAGCAAAGCAGATACGCAAGTGAGAACATATCATTGATCCAAAAGAAGGAGGAAAAAAAATATTACAGGGATAGAAAACAAGAAAAAAGAAGAAGAGAAAAAGAGAGAACGACAATGAAAAAGATACAACATACCTAATTTAAAAGACATCACAAAGGAGTGGGGGAGGTGAAGCCACGAATGGCGCATCCAGACCCAACGAAACCGGGGGACGAGAACAAACCACAGGAATTCATATAGGGTGAGGGAACAAAGCAAATGCGGACCTCAAGGAACCTGTAAAGAAGGGGGAAAGAGAAAAAAAGACAAAAATATTTATCATATCAAGGAAACAGAACAAACGAAATATGACGACAGAACGGCAACAAATAGTGTAGATTGAAGTATTAGACATTAAAACCTAGGAAAAACAAAACCAGGAAGAAAAACCACCGCATTATATGAAAGAACCAGTTTAAGCGATGCGGGAGGATGAAGCCCCACACAAGTCCATAGTCAGTTTTACTGAAATTGATGAAACTTTGCAATTTGCCAGGGTCTTCAAAGGTCGTCGGGCCGATTCACAGAACTAATCTGAGACAAAATCCTAAACTTACTACTTTTGGTATTCACAGAAGCAATTTAGTAGTAGTAAAGTTAGGATTTTGTCTTAAGTTTGACTTAAGTTTGACTTAAGTTTGACCTAAGTTTGACTTAAGACAGACTTAAGACAGACTTAAGACAGACTTAAGAAAGACTTAAGAAAGACTTAAGACAGACTTAGGACAGACTTAGGACAGACTTAGGACAGACTTAGGACAGACTTAGGACAGACTTAGGACAGACTTAGGACAGACTTAGGACAGACTTAGGACAGACTTAGGACAGACACAAGACAGACAAAAGACAGACTTAAGACAGACTTAAGACAAAATCCTAACGTTACTACTACTAAAGGTCTTCTGTGAATACCAAAAGTAGTAAGTTTAGGATTTTGTCTCAGATTACTTCTGTGAATCGGGCCCGTCATTTTGTTGTTATAAGTAACCTTGAAAAGGCAGAGGTGAAAAGGCCATATCTAGCACCCATATCGCGTAGAGCAGGTCTCATGTTCAAGAATTCCCTGTGCTTATCTGCTGTGGACTTAGCATAATCTTGAGCAAAGAATAATGTAGAACCAGACCATGAAATAAATTCGATGGATTTAGCTGCTGACAACACCTTGAGAAAATCCATGTACTCGAGGAAATACATGATGACCCCTCTTGGTCTCCGAGGAGAGGAGGTATCCGTGCGTTGATGACCAAGTCTATGTGCACGCTGGATATTGAGTGTAGTTCCTTCAGGTAGCTGCAACAACTTAGGAAGAAAAGATTTGAAGAAGGATAAGGGGTCTGACCCCTCTGAACCTTCCGGTAGATTGTAAATGCGAAGATTATTTCTTCTGTTTCTATTTTCCAAATCTTCGACCTGTCATTGCAGCGATGAAATTTGAGACTGAAGAATATTAACCTTCTCCTGTGTGTGAGTAAAGGAAGAGATACTTTGATCCATCGTAGTAAGTCGCTCATTTATCTGAGACCAATTATCTGTTAAGAATTGCAACTTGGTAGAAGTGTCTTCCATAAAGGGGCGAAGTACCCTTATCTCTTCCAATAATACTTCCAAAGATACAGGTAAGGAAGCTTTTGAAGAAGGCGGGTCTTTTTTCAGCCTTTTGGTGGTGACTTTGCCAGCTGTAGAAGTACCTGCATTGAAAGAAGAGGAAGTCTTGGAAACAGATGCCAACAAATCTTCCATCTTGGAGAATTCAGAGAAGATTCTAGAATTTTTGATAAACGTATGCGTGGTACGTGGCACAGAGGAACTCAGTTTTTTCAATATTCCCATAAGAGAGATACAGAGATGAAGTGTTGAGGCTCAGTGTTACAATAATCCAGTGAAACCAAAATCACACTTTGTGAAGAGGAATTGAGGAGTGATTAGTATCAGAAGTCAGCTCCGGGAACGTAAACAGTGGAAGAATGACAGGAAATGAGGAGGGATCTGTAGATAAATTATCACAATAGCTTTCAATACACAGAAGACTAAAGCAGGAACTCCTCTATTGATGAGCGTCAGTATTTAAAGCTTACCTGTTTGTTATAAATAACTTAATGCTGATAAGATGCCCAATACTGTTTTACGTCTGCACTGAAAACGTTACCAATTATATGTTTTATTTATCTAAGTATAGAGAGCCTGCAAGGGATCTGGAAACACAGCCGCTGCGCATACTACGCCTCAGGCTTTCACTAAAATTATTATTTCTCTCAGGCACAGCAACAAGAGTGTGACGCAAAAACCATTGTCCAGCTAAAATGTGCCGCAAGAAGTATTATCTCCAAGCCCAAAGGGTGTAGGTAATCCAGTTTCTGTTGCAGGTTACGAGCTAGAACACATTCTGACAGGAAAAGAATGGGAAATAACGATATGTGGCAATATAAACAAAGTCATAGGCAAATAGTAGTCACCTGACATTCCTATAAGTACTGAGGCCTCATTGTAAAAGGTTCTTCAGGATCCAATAAGAAGGAGATGCCATGAGCAGAAACGCACCATAAAACTGTCACCGGAGCAGCTCCTCACAAGCGAAGCGGTGGAACCAAAATGGCGGTCGCGGTCGGCTTTTCTGAAGCGCTGAGCGCGACACGCTGAATTCACCTTGAATTAATCAGCAGGGAGTCACGGAGAACAGACAACTCAGGTCAGCACATCCTCCATTAGCAAATACCGCTCACCAGCTTCAGTCCCTGAGCCGCAAATTGTGGAGGTCTCGGCCCATTCCAGGGAGCTCTACGTGGACGCCGCCATTCGTATCGGGCGTCAATCCACGCCCGTCTCATAACCCCACATGATATGGGAGGGAGGCTTCGCCTGTTCTACCTAAAACCCTTGCTGCTAGTGGCAATTCTCTTAATAGATGCGAATAGTTAGCCTCAACGTGAGGTGTCTGAATTCACCAGCTTAGAGAATAGCTCTGATGGGGTAACTCAAGGCCTCACGTTGTGACATATGTTTTCTGCAAGAGACGCACCTCCAAAGGAAACATTGGGGTTAAATCCGATCCAAATTGTTTGACCGACAGGTATGGTCTGCTGATCCAGGGAAAAAAGCAGGAGTGGCTATTCTTATTGATACACACTTTCAGGGACGTATCATCCAAACACACTCAGAGATAACAGGCCGAATGCTATCAGTACGCATCTCACTATACAGTCACACATTGACGGTAGCATGTAATTACAGCCCTAAGGACCACCAAGAGCCCTTTATTCGCCAAGCAATTAGGACCATACCTCGCGAATAATGACACCCACACACAGCAATAGCAACACTATGGGACGCTCTCAAGGCAGTAGTGCGGGGTACATACATAGCCATAGCGGCGCGGCTCAATAGGGAGCGCAAGACAAAGCGCGACGTGTTAGCGATGCAGGTGAGGTATCTGGAGGAAACGTACAGACAGACGGGCTCTCAAAAACACGGAAACAGCTGACTATCGCCCAGGAACAGCTCAAAGCCCTCGACATGGACATGGGGAGCATGCCCTCTATGAACGAGACAGAAGTACGATGCAGGGGGCAACAAGGCTGGGAAGCTACTATCACAGAGGTTGATGGCCCAAACGTACTCTAGACGCATGCACAGCTTCATAGGCCAGGATCAGGGAATCAAGACAAGAGACGAGGACATAGTGGAGGAGTTTGGTCAATTTTATGCGCCAATGTACAAGGCGGACACGTCCCTCACTGCTGATTGTTCCTCTTACATAGCGCAGTTAACATTAACATCAATAGCGGCACCACTAGATGCCAACATAATAGTCCAGGAGGTCAAGGAGGCAATAGGGAGACTTAAGCTAGAAAAAGCCCTGGGCCCAGATTGGTACATAGCTGCCTTTTATAAACAGTACGCGGAATTTGTCTCCCCTGTGCTGGCATGATTGTACAACTCCTTTAGCACTACAGGAACACTCACAGAATTCATGCGGACTTCAAAATTCAGGGCGACTTCTTTTTGAGACAAAAGAGCCCTTATTCGGCTCATCTTGTTGAACTCTGCTTTCAAGGCCGGTATGGAAGGCCAGATGGATACATCCAGTCTCCCATGCGGGGGTGGGAAAAGGAAATTCTTACAACAGACTACTCGTTGTGAGACAGTTACAATGTACGGAATCCCTACTAGCATCCCACATCACGCCTCATTATTTAAAAGTAAATAACTACAGTTAGCAAATAACGTGAAAGTCGGTGTAATCGCTGGCACAGGATTTCCCTTCAAAATGCACGCTAAATTCGGTGCTTGAACGTTGCATGCGCCATGCAATTGGATGTTCCTACAGACTACTGAGTGATCAGGTGTGGAAGTGCATTCCTCTCCTTTTAAATAAACCTCTTTACCGTCTCAGGCACCTGTATGTAAATTAGGGGTGGGCGGAATTTGCGAAATTCACTTTCGCAAATTATTGCGAAAATGTTAAAAATCTCCGCAAACACGCGGAAATATCGCGAAGATGCGGAAGTTTTTTTCCCGCCCGTTCGCGGTATTTTCTGCGTGGTCGCGGCTCGCCAACTTACCCATGCGGTTGCTCGCGGGCGCGGCCATCTTGTTTTCACTTGTCTCGCGGTGCATGATCGCGAGAAGAAAGACGTGATCGAGTGACGCATGGCGTTACTGCGGGCGCAAACTGTCGCGAGACAGCGCAAATGGCTACCAACAATCCAACATCTCGTGGAGAACGCGACCGGATCGGGAAAACTTGTCAGCGAACGCGGGGATTCAGGTAAGACGATCGCGCGCACGCGAGAATGTATTATTTTACAGCGGCGCGAACAAGAAACACATTATCGCTAAGCTGCGGAATGCGGAAATTTTGACATTTTCGCGCTTTCCGCGGAACGCGAAAATGCCAAATTATCGCAATTTCCGCGAACAGAACGGAATTTTGGCCCAGGCCTAATGTAAATGGGAGTGACCAAATTTCATGCAGGAAAGCGGTACCCAATGATTCGTACCTGCCTAAGGCATAGTGTTTCATACATGAACTGAACTTAAACAACGGAAATGGTAAAGTGATCAGTCCATGGATTAGCCACACAGCTGAGTTCGATTCGGCCACAGAGAATGGTAAAGGTTCCAACTTTTCAATATGCAATAATGAGTATGACGCATCCTTTATGGACATGAACTGTTGTTTATCAGTCATATTAAACAGCAGGAATAAAGATGATGTGTTCATGTAGTCCCAGGGAACTTGCCCAGCCTTCAATGTTTGTAAAGTCCATGCAAACTGCATTATAGAACGCAATTGATTTTGACCATGGTATAAAAAAGACATATCATCCTGTACAATATCTACAATAGATGAAACAATATTATCTAATGTGTAAATTCTGGAAGAAAGGGTGTTTATGCTATTATCAATGACAGCAAGCACTTTTTCCAAATTTGCTTGATCAATAGCTCTTAACCTAGAAGCAGCTTCAATTTGAGATAATTTCCAAACTTCGTTGTAAACAGCATACACCCATCTTTTGGATCTGCCACCCACAGGGCCCTTAACAAAATCATTTAAATCTACGTTGTCATTCAATTTGGACAAATGAAGTTTAACAGATGCCAAGGTGGAATGTTGCAGCCAGTTTTGACAGAGAACCAGAAAACGATGTTATCAGGAATCCGAACTATTCTGCCATAATAGCCATCCTTCTGGATCTAAGTTGGAAATATTGAAGGATGTATTAGTAATGAATGACTGCAATTCATCAAGGGACAGATCTGTGTGATTATCCCATTTTGGATAAGCGCCCAGATCAGGAATAGTAGGGGAATTCATCTTTTTAGAACTAGCCAGTCCAAAGAAGGTGGTCTAAAAAATGGTAGAATTCAAAAACAACATGTGATTCGGGATAAGGCATGCACGATGCAGTGCTATTGTGCCTTGTTCCTGCCAAGCTTTAGAACCCCAAACAGATTTAAGATCAATGGTATCTTTCCACAGCTCATCGCCCCCTATAGCTAAGTCATCCATAAAGGACTTTGAATACAATAATTTAGTGTGGGTCAGTCTGACTTTGGCAGCCGACTCAGCAGACATTTTAAAATAAAAGGCTTCAGGTTCAGATACACTGAAATCAGTAAAATATGTACATTTTTTCACTAGAGTTTTGGAGCTGCCTTCAATTGGTGCTGGACAATGTTCACATTGTGTATAATTGACGATATTTCTAAATGTATTTGCTTTATGCAGGAAATGATTGCCATAGCTTTTGGTAGCAAAACAACTCTCCATAATTTACTGTGTCTAAATACAAATCTTCAGCATCAAAAGCAGCATAATATTTCAAATCAGAAAAAAGAGCCTCTACGGCTTGGACATCCCAATCATCAGAGCGTATGTTTTGTTTCACAACATCCCCCATGGAAACACGAAGTACATTGGGGACATTAATCACCTCTGTGGGACAATGAATTTGATATTTCACAGCATCCCATACAATCCCATCTAACACAGGCCAGGCAGTGATATTAACAAAAGTCTGGTCTCTCTTCATGATGTGTGACGAGGAGTGGGGTGCCAAAGTTCCATCAATTAATCTAATTGGAGATCTTTCGGTGAGATAGTGTCCATTTACTAGACGAAAAAATACAATCACAAATCCAATCAACATAAACAAAAAAATAGATATGAGCACCAGCCAAATGTAAATCCAAGGGGGAATTAAAATATGTCTTTTGAACCAAACAGCAAAAATAGAAATTTTTGATGGGGCATTCGAAGTTATAGAGTTAGCTTCAAATGAAAAAGTGACTGGTCAACTGCACTTGATTGTAAACCAGGCAACGACACATGTATAGGATAAGTATACTCAGTATCTTCAACTGGACCACCAGCCGGTGGAGGCAATAAAGGATTTGTAACTGTATGCATCTCTATGGCAACGTCAGGCCTGTTGGTATTTGCCAGAGCCAAAACAGAATTTCTCAGCATTGCTGGACAAGAGACCGCTGGAGTCATACTAAGAAGAATCGGCCACTCGTTGTAGTTTGACATTGTCAATGGAGATTAACCCGTTATCCTTGCGATCAGGAAGTGGAGGTAAAATGACTGTTCTTGTACCCTGCACACCAAGCACTGGAATCGGTGCACGATAAGAGGGCCGAACTCCTTCTTGTTCTCCACCTTCCCACGGACCAGGTCACCAATTCGAGGTAGCCAGCCAACTACCAGAATCTGAAGTGCAGCATCAGTTGTGGAGGGCAAGTGTTCCTTTGAAAGACTGTCTCAGGTCTGTTGTAGATTCTGTAATACAGCAGAATGATCATCTACGTCAAAGGGTGTGGCCGACGCCGTCATGTCTACACCATCAAGGTCCGGGACAAACATCTTTATGTCAAAGAGCATTTCGAATGGGGTCCGCCCACCCAGAGACTGTCTAGGGAGATTATTAAGTGCACGTTGAACGATATACAAATGGGCCAACCAGCTCCTGCCAGTACCTAAAACCCTAGCTGTCAGGGATTGCTTTAAGTCACGGTTCATTCGTTCCACAACGCTATTGCCCTCAGGCCGGTATGGACACAAAAATTTTACTTGGACCCCCAAAGATCTCATGGCATCCTTGTACGCCTTAGAGGCGAACGCCGGACCCTGGTCTGAATGAAGGGTACCGCATGCAAAAATTCCCACAAAGACACGCAAATCCCTGATCGCAGTTTGAGCATCAGCACTCCGTTGTGGCCAGACCCATAGAAAACATGTGCACGAATCCACTGCAACTATGATGTACTTATATGCAGTATCAGAGGAGAAAGGACCGCAGTGATCTAAATAAACACACCCAAGTGGTTTATTAGATATGTACAACTGTGTTTGAGGTGGACGCGCAGCAGTCGAAGGTTTAATCTGCTGGCAAATGTCACAATTAAGGACATAAGCACGAGTCTGTTTATACAATCCGCGCCAACAGTAACGTTGTTGTAAGATAGTAACAGTCGCTGAAACGCCGGCATGGGCCGAAGCCATACCGTTGTGAGCAACTGTTATCAAGGAAAGTCTGCAGACTGCGTTGGGAATCAATCTGTCATGAACGTCGTTAATTCTCACATAGGGAACTCTATCAGGACTTACATGATAAGAGTATTTAGAAGGGAAACCCAGAGGGTAATTATCACTCTTCTCTGTCGCAGCAATTGCTGCCAGGATGTCATCATCAATCTTACTTTTGGATCTTGTAACTGCTGCTACTAGATATGTTGCCACTGCTGTTTTCGCTGCTTCGTCAGCTAAACTGTTGCCAACAGCGTGGACACCTACCCATTGGTGCCCAAGAGTATGAATTACATTCACGAGCAGCAAACATTGTTTAAGTTCTGAGACTCTAACCCAAAGCATTTTGGGCCATATGTAGGTAAATTTTATTTACCGATTCATAAATACCAAATTTTACCGAATCGGTATTTATGAATCGGTAAGTTATATGTAGGTAAACATTCGGTAATCATTACCGATTCGGTAATATTCGGTAATCATGAATCGGAATTTACCGATTCGGTAAATACCGAAGTGGTATTTACCGAATCGGAAATTCAAATCCACATGACTTGATGAATCAGCCAATCCTGTGCAAACTAAACCCCATCCAACCAGGAAGTGGCCACACCCAGGCAGATGCACACAATCAACAGACCCTGGAGAGGCTGGGAGTGCAGAGGAGAGGAACAGAGCAACTGCCTGATTCAGCACAGGAAACTGCAACAATGTCCAGCCAGGACACAGAGAGGGATGGAGGGGAGAGGAAGAGAAGGCTGAAATTCAGCGAAAAGGAACTGCAGGTACTGGTGGAGGAGGTGGTAAAGCAGCACCAGAAGCTATTTGGGAAACAGTCACTGCAAGTACCTGAATCAGAGAAACGGAAAATCTGGCTGGGGATCCAGGCGCAGGTGAATTCCATGGGAGTGACCCCCCGGGAGATTGATGTCCTCAAGAAGCGGTGGTACGACATCCGTATCATCACGAAGAGGAAGATGGCAGAATTGAAAAAAGAGGCCAGCCGGACAGGAGGTGGACGCAACAGGGCACCAGCCTTGACAGAACTGGAGGAGCTTGTGGAGACCACAATTGAGCCAGAGAGCATCGTGGGGATTGGGGATGCTGACAGCTCCGGCAGAGCCGCCACCAAACAAGGTAAGACGCTTGCACAGCAATGTGGCCCCCCTACCCCTATCCCAACTCCCCAAATGGGCAATGAGAATCCCACTCCAGTACAGGTGTTAGTGCATACTAGCAATGCATCATGGGAGATGTAGTCCCTGAAACCCCAAACATGATACGAATAGCACAGATTAACAAGGCATGTTACATACAGTAGCGAGAAGCAGGCAGAGGATAATGAGATACTGTTTCAGAAATGTATTGTGATGCCAGCAATTCTATGCTTCAGGTACACTTAGCTGATGTTGCATTTCTGTCCACAGGCACTACTGCGCACAGAACTGCACATGACAAGGGAGAGAGGGCACCCCACAAGGACAGCGCAGAGAAGGCCACCACCAGGTCAGGCCAGGGAACGGCAACACAGGGAGCCTCACCACCACAGCCAGCATCGCCACCCCAGCCAGCATCGCCACCCCAGCCAGCATCGCCACTCCTGCTGGAGTCACCACCATCATCACCACCTGCAGTGCACAGGTCGAGGAGGCGTGCTGCTGCCAGGTTGTATGTATCAGAGTCATCATCTGAAGACTCGAGGGGGGCGGAAACGACCACTGTGCCCCTGGATGTTACCCATGCCAGTGTGCCCTTCGCCTCTGAGGGAGCACACACAGGTGGCAGACGGCGCCGCAGGGCTCGGCTGCAAAGTCCACCTCCCCAAGGGGAGGGCCATGGAGTCTACTCAGGGCTTGAGACCACCATGGTGAAAATTCAACGCATACAGGCAAGGGCAATGATGTCCGTACAGCGCCAAATGCGTGGCCTCAATGACACATTTGTTAACATTGACAGGGGCATCAGCGCCATGGCAGAGGGTATGGTTGAGATGGCTGCGGGCATGCGGGACATGTCCCAGTCCGTCATGCTGCTGTGCTCGAAGTTTGATGAGGACAGGGCAGCACGGCGCCGGGTACATCAGAGGAAAGACCAGAACACAAGGGCAGTGAACCGGCTGGCAACTGCCACTTCGCTGCTCTGCAGGCGCTCGGTGGCAATGCAGGAGGGCCTTGCGCACTGCAGCACAGTCGTGTCAAGGGGGATGGTGAGGGTCACCAGTGCACTCGAAGTGCTGCTCACCAGCCAGTCTGCCACAACTGGCGCTGTGGATGCTGGGGACAGCGAGGATACGACCAGCAGGAGCAGCATAACCCCCCCTGTCCCAGACACACGGAGGAGCAGCAGGCGGCAAGGTGCTGCCACTGGTCCCACAGCCAGTGAGGACGCTCACTCAATGCCATCCCGCACTGGAGCGCGTGGGCACAAACACTAATGCGTCACGAAATACCATGACACTATTGGGTGAAGTAACCCTTGACTCACAAATGTTTATTACACAATGTTGATGGGACAGGTTTTCCTTTGTGTTGTGGCGTAGTGCCGCATGATTAAACTACGTCATGGCATCCAACTACTGGCTGTGTCCCCTTACTCACTCAGAAATAGTTGCATGTGATCTCTGCCCGTCTCACTCTCCCATCTGTTGCTGTTGCCACTCCTGCTGCGTTGGCCTCTGGCTGTGCAGAATCATCATCATTGTCCTCTAAATATGTCATTTCGACCTCTGTACCTCTCTTCGTGGCAAGGTTGTGCAGCATTGCACAAGTGGCAATGATCTTGCAGCAGATGATGGGTGTGTACTGGCGTGCACCTCCGCTTTTATGGAGGCAGCGGAACCTGCTTTTCAATAGTCCAAACGTGCGCTCCACCACATTGCGTGTAGATTTGTGTGCCACATTATATCGTCTCTCACTCAGGGTTGATGGGTGTAGGTAGGGAGTGAGGATGAATGACCGCACGGCATATGCACTGTCGCCTAGGTGAGTAAGAGGGAACCATTAGTCACATGCCTCAATACACTATAAGTTGCACTTAGTATTAAGGAACGTCACTGTTACTTACCTAGCAGGTATCCTTCTTCAAATTCTCCGGCAAGCAGTCGTGTGTAGATCCCACTGTTCTGGAAGATGAAGGAGTCGTGGGTGCTCCCAGGAAACTTCGCCACGATATCAGTGATGATGTTCCCTGCATCGCAGATTACCTGCACATTGATGGAGTGGGTGGACTTTCTGTTCCTGTAGATGTGCTCAGTGGCTGCTGGTGGGCAGATTGGAATGTGTGTGCCATCAATACAGCCTATGACATGCGGGAACTGTGCCATGTGGTAAAAGTCTGTCTGGGTTTTCTGCAGTTCAGCCTGTGTGTTTAGGAAGCTGATATAGTGGTGCATTCTCTGCATCATGGCATCTAGGAACTTCCTGAAGAAACGGGACAGGCAACTCTGGGATACACCGCCCACCGCAGCTATCACCCCCTGGTAACTGCCAGATGCAAGTAGATGTAGGCTGCAGAGCACCTGCACATGTGATGGTATGGCATGCGCCCTTCTTGTTGGCTGGTCCAGGAGTGGGTGCAGGTCCCTTATCAGGTCCATGATGGTTTGTGGGTGTAGCTTGTACCTTTCATGTATCTCAGCCTCAGTCTGTTGAAAGAGTGTGATGCGCTGTCTGTAAATGCGTTCCTCACGTCTCCAAATCCTCAGACCTGCTGCCTGTAGACGTAGGCGCCTTGCAATCACATACAGAGCGGCCATGGTGTCCACGCTGTTGCATTTTGGGATTGCTTATATGCACTGTTGATGCTTACCACTTGCTTTCAATCTGTGTTAATTACCGACTCTAAATTACCGAATTTCATGGATTTCTTAAATACCGAATTTACCTACATCTCTTTTCTCTTTTTACCACTTCATATTTACCGATTCGGAAAATATGTATTCGGTAAAAATGAATCAGTAATTTTGAATTCGGTAATTATGAATCGGTATTTACCGATTCATATTTACCGAAAACTTCTTTTTGGCCTCCTACATCTCAATTGACTAAATACCGGTCGGTAACGGGATATTTACCGAATTTCGGCCGTTACCGACCGGTATTTAGCTACCTTCATATGGCCCTTTATGCTTGATTGTGCTACCTTTGGAATCACAATACTCATTTTGAGACCAAAAGAATAAATTGTCGTTGTAAACACAGTTAAAAGAGACACTCACAATAAGAGTAGTCACTCGAGGATCAGCAAACTCCAGTGCAAGCACTAGAGCATGAAGCTCAGCCAACTGAGCGGTACAATCGCCCAATGTCTGCGTGTGCACAACATCAGACTTGAATTCTCCATTCACAAAAGTACCAACCACAATTGCGCAGGCCGCTGAATATGCATGCTTAGATCCCTTCGCCGGTTGTGCTGAACCGTCAGTGTAAATGATACAATGGTAATCCTCAAGCGGGCGCAAAGACAGAGGAGCTGGATGAACAAATTCATACTGTAAATATTCCTGAGTCTGCAATGAGGCATCAAAGATGAAAGTGACATCCGGAGACGTCAAAGAAGTTGCCCATTGTATCCAACGCGGATGCACAGCTTTTGAATAGGGTAAACTGGCTTTCGTCACTGCCTCTAGGGCAGGATACGGTGTGACAACCAACATGCGTTTCCCTTGCGACAGCGCTCTCTCTTTGAGAATCGCCATCTCCACTGCAGTCAAGTCTTTTGCGAGCGTGGAAAAGCGCATTTCAGCCGAAGTGTACAAGTGTGACTTGTAAGCAATGGGGACTGTGTCGCCCTCATTGAACACTAAGTACGTGAAACCCACCGCGCCAGGCACAATTCTTATTACCAGGTTTGTGTGGTTATCACGCGTCAGTAAGTATTTAGAAGCAAGAAGATCAGCCTGCAAAGATTGCAGGATAGCTGAATGTTTCGGCAGCCAGCTCGATTTGGAAAAAGTAGGTTGTACCAAGGCATATAGCGGCTTGATATGCTGGGCATAATCGGGAATGTAAGCACGCCCGAAATTAAAAAAAAACAGCAAAGATTGTAGTTTTTTCAGAGTTGTGAGAGCGCGCAAACATGCGCATTTCTCCAGGAAGTGAGGTGCTAAACCTCGACCTTCGTTGTTGAGTTCATAGCCCAAAAACAGCACTGTATACTCTGCAATGTGCGATTTTGCAAAGTTGAATTTATAACCGAAGTCCGCAAACATAACAATGAAATGATGCGGTCAACACGATACAGATGCGGCCATAATTCGTCGTCTGTGAGATAGATTTCATCAACATACGAGTACGCATCAGGGTCAATGCTCTCCAACAGAGAGACTACACGTGCGTCAAAGACACCTGGACTGTTTTTGTAGCCCATGGCTAATCTTTTAAACTGTTTCTGTTTGCCGCCTGAAGGAAAGGCTGTCCATTGACTACTAATAGAGGACAGGTTATGGCTATAAAAGCCATTGGAGATGTCAAGTGCGGTCTTAAGCCTTTTTCTCACGAGACTATCAACGAGGGCAGAACTGTGGGTATTCTGTACCGTGCACGTTTGACAATGAGAGTTCAAATGCCGATAATCCAAAACCAGGAGGTATGACCCATCAGGTTTAGTTACAGTGAAAAGAGGATTATTCATGGGTGACACACATGTTTCAATTACACCTTGATATTCCAATTGATCAAGGATTTCTGCGACGTGAGATCTAGCTTCGCGGCGCATGGAATTTTGGGGTTGTGGCTGGGGCATAGACCGTAATGGAATCTCATGGCTTGGTGACAATTTATCCCACCTAACCTGAGTACTGTACAATGCCGGAGCAAGCACCTGTGCCCTCTCTTCTACAAAGTTCTGGGCTTGTTCCTTTGGCACAGTGTGCGTGAAAGATGGGAGGATTACCTCCTCCCCTCTGGGAGCTGCCATATGTTGAGTTCAGATTTTCCCCAAAAATCCCTTTTATGGTATGCTGTATGCCACCTTCAATTAAAAGGACTATGCCATATAGTCTGTCAGGGGGAGCCACTCTTGTGTCAGCAGTTTCTACAGTAATAAATGTGTCAGTTGCTGTCGTCTTCAGATATGGATTCAGTGCTTGCCGCACGATTGTAACCTCCGCTGCGCTGTCTAGCAGCGTTAGTGCCCATGTCAGATTCCGAAGCTGCATTCTCACTATCTGTGGCATGCCTCGCTGTTAGTGCAGAAACCTTCTTTTTCTGAAACGGGGGTCGCTGATGTGCAAACTCTTCCTGCTTGCCTTTACCATCAGCCGGGCGGGGCTGCTCACATCCTTGTTGGGCACCCCGACCTTTGCAACGTTCTCCTCCACCCGACTGTGAGACTGATGTTTCCTGTGAAGAACAAGGAGAACATTGTTCAGGAACCTAAAATCTATCAGACCTAATTCTAGTGCGATTGCGCAATTCATTTGTGCATTCAGTAGTCACTTGTACTGGTGACGCGGGCCGAGACCCCTGTTTCTGTTGCTGCTTCCCCTGTTTCTTAGTTTTCTAATTATGTTTAGAAAAGCTGGACGGTCGTCTTTAGTAGATGTAACCGTCTGAGTCTGCGGTTGCGCTGTTGTTTTAGCAAAAGGCTTAACACCTAAACTATTGCGGCCAATGGTCTTATAAGCCTCTGCAATAATTTTCGGTAACTGCCGGGGTTTATCGACGTCAGCGACGAGGCGCAGTTCATTCGACACTTGAAAGTTAACCGCATCTCCCTTGACGTTAGCAAGGATGAGATCAGCAAGTACGTCAAACACACCGACAACCCTCATTCCTAACTCGACCACCGCCTCAGGACCGTGTTGATCCTGAACATGCTTGATCACGGAGGGCAGTACAGGAATAGACGGTGTTCCGAAGCATTTCGAGTAGACTGCTGCAAACACTTTACCCCAGTTCTGACAATTATTTACCTCTGGGACCAAGTGTTTCTGCAAACTAATGGTAAGGATCCTGTGTTTTTCCACTGGAGTAGAATTTGGAAATACAGCTTCCAGCTGGTCGAATTTCTCAGCAAGCCAATAAGGCATATCGTCCTTATTCAGGGGGCGCTTGCCCATTACCAAATTAACCATGACGGGACTAATAGTAATCCCGGCCGGGCCAGCTGGTTGCGCCGCAACTTCAGGTGCCCCCACCTGGACATTGCGAGAGACGTATTGCACTAAAACCCTATGTACCGTAATCAAGGCGGTATGGAGTTGACGTAATTCATCAAGCGGGGCATGCAAATAACGTGGCTGTGGTGTAAACCCGGCCAAGACTGGCCAAGTGGCCCCTGGAATGGACAAGGGACCCAAACGAACCGGTGTAACGGTGTGGGGGAGGGAGCCATTGAACCAAATAGGATGCTGCCAAGCAGTAATGGGAATTTCCTGGGTCCTATACGGCGTGTAATTTGCTGGGACCGCCGTAGGATTGTATGTGTGAAACGTCTTATCATCCGTATTCACCTCCGGCAAACTAACCCAAGAGTAAAACAGCTCAAAGGGAAACGATGCATCAGCACTCACTACAAAGATAACAGACATACCATCGTCAGGCACCCCGAACTGCGTCAAATGACGCCGCAGAGGTGCGCGACTATGTGCTGCAATAGCAATCTCAGCAATAAGGACGCAGAGAGGAAAAACAATCTATAGTAAACCGTAGTACAAAAAGGGCAGAAGTTATAATGAAACCTTTTTAATGGTCAAGCTTTAGAGAACCTATATATAAACTATTTAGGTTGGTTTAAACCGTCACTCCCGTCAACCGGAAACAAGAGTGAGGGTTTCGTGGACACATATAAGCACTACTAAGGCATCTCAATCATAAGACCAAAACGTTGGGTGCCATGTTGCGGGGATTCTGCTCATGCACAGAACTATGCACAGGAAACCAGGACCTCAGTGAATTGTGGTGTACCAAAAAACTCACCTCAGTACCCAGAACCCCTATCCGACTAGCATCAGTGTCTCATTCGTTCTCCGTATGATCTCGAAGCTACCAATGATTAGACAACCCAGAACAAGCGACTTAGAGTACTCTCAGGAATGGTGGAAATCAGAAACACCTTTTCGTTATTATTCTCATATCAGTCCACAACAAGAGTAATCAGAGACACAGAAAAGTTTAAAATGTTTATTTTTAACTACGTGCTCTAAGGTGCAGTACTTCGGCTAACATAAGCAGACAAATGATTAAAAATAAAACCATCAGCATTGTTACAATACCATTGAAAATGAAGGGAGAAATCATATTAAAAATGATAGTGGAAAACAAGTCCTATAATACTTTGTGAACCACCCTCCCTTGGCTAGTAAACTAGTTTAGTAAAATAAGTTTGAATGGGGAACCCCATACCTCAAAGATCAGCTTAGGTGAATCACATCACAGGATCAGCTCTGCTCTCTGTGTCTGGAAAGGTTTTCTCCAAGTGTCTGAATCATGTAAGCAAATGCAATATTAAAGGCACCCGAGTTTCAGATATTTTCAGCTGTGTGCGTGTTGTGTCTAGAGCGTGGGCCGATCAACCTGAATTCAACAGTATACATTTTTATTTGACCTTGACGGCTTCTGCATACAGTGTTCAGACTAAGGTCGCGATGCACATCTAAGGATGTGAATAACAGACCGTTCTCATGTGAGGAAAAAGCAAGCAAGCAGTTTTACTTGTAATAACAGCTACCTGTAGTGTTGTGTGCAAAAAGCAGCAAAGTGGCAAGATGGAGTGTTAACTTCTAAAGCGCTTATGCTAACATAGCAATGTGTGTACAAAAAACCCTGTCTCCACTACACAACCACCTGCCTCTATGATCAACAAGATGTAGTTGAGTATAGAATCTTTTATCTGGGGAGGTAAGCGGGCCAGAATGGCCAAGATTCGTACGTATCTTCCTGTAGCAGAGGGAGGGCTGGGTATACCACACCTACTGCGCTACTATCAGGCCGCCCAGCTACAGGTCCATGTGGAATGGCAACGTCCACTTACAGAGAAGCACTGGTGTTTTTCAGATCAAGCGGTGACCGGAATTCATAACTGGAAAATACCTTGGCTCTCACGCAGGAATCATCCGCCGGGTGTGTGCATCTCCCCAGTGGTTAAGGCCACCATGGGAGTCTGGGACAAAGTCAGTGTAATTAAATAGCTTTCCACCCTGATCTTCCCCCTCACCCCAATAGTGGGGCATGAGGATTTTCCACAGGCAGTTCACCCTTTACACTACTGATTGGACATCTTACAAAGTTAAATTAGCAGGACACCTGACCTCCCAGCCAGGGACCCGCTCTCTCCCTCAGCAGCTCCGCTGTTTGAGCCACCGCCGCTGAGCCCACGCCACCGCTGCCTGTGGGTGTTCGAGGCCTCTGCCTGCCTCACTGCATTTGCCCATTCGCCAGACTTGCTCAGTTGTGAACTTCCTGCCTCCTTTTGTGTTCTGCTAGTATTGTATTTTGTTGTATTTTACTGTATTCTGTATTGTGCCTCTCTCCCTGCTTGCTGTTTTTTTCTCTCACCCCATTGTGTCCTGCGGCCCCACCCCCTTGACGGTTTTCCCACTCCCGCCTCCCAGCTGCACTTCCCTCTCTCCCTCTCCCCTATTTAATGGCAGCCACTGTGCGACCGCACAGCTGGCGTGCCAAAGGAAAGCCCATCTGCACCCGACCGCGACCAGTGCCAGGAACCCTGAATCTCCAACCATCCACCGCTACGACCCAGCTACCCTCCCCGCACTCAACCCTGGGAGGAACAACAACTGACAGCTATCCATGCCGAGGATCACACATGGCCAGTTCTCTAGCCGCCACTGCCGCCAGACCTTCAGCACCATTAGCACCTACACACCCACCACCCCAGCATCGAACTCCAACACCTCCGAAACCCTGAGGTGCATACTCCTCAACCTGTTTCTCCCCCTTCTTTTTTTGTGTTTTTCCCCTTGTATTTCTCTCTGCCGGCCAAAGGATGTAGGCGGAAAAAGTTGTACTTTAAAAACCAATCAGAATAAGACAATCCTAAAAAGTGATCCATGGATCTCCTGTGTAAAACTGAAGAATAATATGCAATGTGGGTCTGAGACGGCTCTGCAAAGGATAAACGGTTAGAGTAAACTCACTCTCTCAGAGCATATCATTCCATTATTGATTTACTGTTTTGCACACGTTTCAAACAAATGTATATGTGGGGTTCAATCTGATTTTTGGGAAATTTCTCTTTCAAGAGTATTTGAGCGTTGTAACTACAGAGATCAAAATAATTAAATATTGTTAAAATCTTATATCAAAAAATATTTCAAGTAGACATTTTTCATTTTTGTCTTCAGCGTAGGATGGAATTACCTCAGACCAGAGCATGTACTAAGACCCACAACTGAATCTGGAAAGCCTTCCACATATCCATGATAGTAGCAATCATCCTGAAATATCCCAAAATAAGTTAAAATTACTTAACTGCATTTAAAAATAGAATAGAATTAAATCATGTCAATTTTTACACACATATGCTTTGTACACAAAGGTGCAGTTCATATTTCTATATGAAACCCCACTATGTTCATTTGTCCACCATGTCAAAATTCTTACCACCGGCTATAATTTAGACTAGGTAATACTCATTTCATTAAAGTCAAACAGAGCTAGTAGTGAATAGGTGATGGAGAGAGCTTTTTGTGATGTGGTATTGTGCATAAGAGCAGTTTTATGAGGTTAGTTTACCTGTTTTGGTTTGTAATTGTGTAGATTTGAGTTTTTGCTTTGTGTTCTGCGAATGGTGTTGTCATACTTTGTTGCTTCTATTTAGTTGTGTTATTGTGTTATTTATATAATCATCTAGCTGGAGTATTGTTGTTTTTTTAAAATAAATTTTTTATTGAAGCTACGAAGCAGCACAAAAAACAACACAAATGAGCACAGAAAAAAAAAACATAATCTCCAAGTAAATACAAAGAGAAAAAAAATGGAAAAGAAAACCCCTAAATCCTCGGTTTACAATTGGACATAAACATACACAAATTCCCTCCAATATTATACATAAACTAAATTACCCAACTATATACTCCCTCACAGCCCCCCAGATCAGTAATCCAAGCTGTCTTTTCCTATATCCCTTCAAGGCATATAGGCTATATTCCAAATTATAGACATTAAAAAACTTAGCCTGCCAAAACTCAAAAGATGGGGCCTCTTGTTGTAACCACAAAGATGCAATTGTCAACCGTGCAACTGCCATAGCCATAAATATTAAATACTGATGCCTGTGTAATGGCTGCCGCTCCCCGACAGCCTCCCCTATACCAAGCAGCATCATAGATTGAGTCATTTTAACTACAACTCCAGTGACTTCTGTTAGAAACTTCCCAATAGAATCTATCAAGGGATCCAAGACCTGACATGCAAAAAATACATGAAGAATGTCGGCACAACGAAAACATCTCCCATCATACTGCGGCCCCCACTTCATCATTTTCAAAGGAGTATGATATAAGTTGAATATTGTTTTATAATGTTGGCTGCGAAGATTAGCTGCGCCCAAGATCTTTCTGGCCAAGTCAATAGATCCTTCTAATGAGATTCCAGGGCTCCCCAGCCATATTCGCCATTTCAAATTATGCTGTTCTAAATCGTTAGCTCTAATCTACAGTAATACCTTATACAGGACCCCAATCTTGGCGTGTCGTCTAACAAATTCAACAATTTTAAACTTCTTAAAACAAATTGGATGTTTTGCCAAGAAATCCCTAATTTGCAAGTGCTTAAAAAATTGCGTAGAGGGTAGATAAAATGTATCCGACAGCTCAGCATATGAATATACTCGGCCTTCTTCATGATAAAGATCCCCAAGTCGGGTGATCCCCCTCCTTCTCCAACCCCATACAGCCTGATCCCAAAATATCGAGGGGAGTATTCCAAGAGAATTAATAGGGGTATAAATAGAAAGTGCTGAAACCTCAGCATTCTTTAGCACGATATTCCATACTTTAATCAGGGCATTCAGGACCTTAAATCGTGTTCTTTTAAAATAACTACCATCCACCCGATTAAAAAGATAATGCTTTGCCTCTGGCCCTAATATCATCTGATATATGGAAGGAGCTTCGGCTAAGTTCCTGAGATCTTCACCAGTAAGTAATAATCGAGCGTTAGCCAGCATACAAGCATAATACAAAGCAAAATCCGGTATAGACCATCCACCTTTTTCACGTGAGAGAGTCATATATCTGACTGCCCTGCGAGGTCGTCCGGGGGCCCACATATATCTCGAGCAGAGTGATTGTAGATATTGGATTTGTTTCTGAGGGACCTCCAATGGGACAGCCCTGAAAAAATACAGTACACGGGGTAACACATTCATTTTCAGCACATTCGCTCTACCTACTACGGACAAATGAATATTCTCCCATCTTTCAAATGACCTTTTAACCCCATAAATGATGTCCCCCAAGTTAACCTCGACAATCTCTTGGATCGAGGTACGGATCTTAATACCCGGATATATAGCTTCCTTAACACACCTGACATCCCCATCCATTACCTGGCTTGTACTGAGTACTTGGGTTTTTAAAAAGTTGAGTTTATACCCCAATGCTACCCCAAACACCTGTGCTAAAGATTCTATTTCAGAGATTGCAAGTCTAGGGTCAGAAGTAACAATGGCAATATCATCAGCATATGCCAGTACAGAGTAACAGTCTTGTTGTACCACGAACGGCAGAATTGTTCTACTTTGTTGTAGCATAAGAATAAAAGGATTGATGCATAACGCAAAAAGGAGTGGCGAGCAGGGGCACCCCTGCCGTGTGCCTCTAGAAATCGTAATAGTCTGGGATTTATATCCCATTGAGCAGATTCTGTCTGTCGGGCAATGATAAAGGGTCTGTAAGGCCCTTAAAAATCCTTGTCCAAAGCCCATTTGTTGCATTCCCCCCCAAAGGAAATTCCACGATACCCGGTCGAATGCCTTTTCGGCATCAAGTAATATCAGCCCTAATTCACAGGACTCAACCTGTGCGATGTCAAACAGGGTTATTACTCTACTTATATGGTCGACTGTCCCTCTCCCAGGTATAAAACCATGCTGTTTAAATGAAACTAAAGATGGTATAATTTTTGCCAGGCGCGTGGCCAATATTTTCGTATAGATTTTGCCATCAGCATTAAGGAGAGAGATTGGGCGGTATGATCCAGGTAGTTCTGATGGTTTCCCTTTTTTCCGAAACACACAGATATTAGCCTCAGACCAGGTTCGTGGAATCTCTCCTTTTTGCGCCATTTGGTATACTATCAACATATCATTTTTAATTTCCTGGAAAAAAGTTTTAAATACTTCCAATGGGAGACTGTCAGGCCCCGCGGCTTTCCCTACGGCTAGTGAGTTAATAGCCTGCTCTAATTCCCACATTGCAATTGGCTCCTCCAGTCTTTTAACATCCGCTTGATCTAACGGAGCCCATAACGCAGCAGATAATCCCATATCCGATAGAGACGGCTCCCCGACTTGAGTCTCAGTATATAATTCGGTATAAAACTCATAAAATACTTTAAGATTTTCCTGGGGATCAGATACAACTACACCCTCCTTATTCTGAATCCCCTTAATTCTTTGTTCCGACTCTTTAATGCGTAATTTCTGGGCTAAACATCGGCCCATAGATTCGCCATACTCGTAGCATTCCTTTCTATAGATTTGATATTTTATAGCGATCTCCTTACTCCACTCAAGGTTAATTTTAGCCTTGCATCTTGCTAGGTTATTCAAGCATACAGTGGTATAATCTCTAGCAGCTAAAGCGGTGAGTAGTTCCTCCTCAGCTCTCATAAGATTATCATAAAGGCCCTGCATTGCCTGTCTAGCCAGTTTAGATTTTAAAAACCCGAAGCTCTGCGTCTCCCCTCTCAATCCCGCTTTAAAGGTGTCCCATACCACACCCCAAGGCGCCGAATGTCTATTGATTTAAAAAAATTCCTTTATCCACCCCCTAATCTGCTGAACGTATTATTTGTCCAGCAAGTTCTTCCTGTCAAATGTAAACATTCTGAGGGGTGCGCTTCTGGTAATTAGCGGAATTTCTACTATTAAAGGTGCATGATCAGAAGTTACCCTTGGATATATACTGGCTTTCAATCCAGTAAACACTGCCGATGGTGCAAAAAAATAGTCCAGCCGAACGAGCTTATTATGGGGGAACGAGTAATAAGTAAAGCCAGGATTATCTCTATGTAAGCTGCTCCAAACATCCAATAGACCATGATCCTCTATTAATTGAAATAAAGCCTTATTGACACGGGGCCTCCTTCCCTTATAACTGCGTCCCCCATTTTGGAAATCTTCCCTAGTCAAGTTTAGATTGAAATCCCCGCAGAGGAGTAAAGGAGTAGGCCAGTTAGCAAGCTCTCCATTGAGATATTCCAGAACTGAAGCTTCATCAAAATTAGACCCGTAGACAGTCCACAGAGTGAATGAGACGCCCCCACTCCTACATTCCGCAATAGCCCATCGTCCCAAATTATCAGCCAAAAAGCGCCCCGTGGTCTGAACATGAGATCTTGCCAATATCGCCACCCCTCTAATCATGCTTGTCTGCCTTGAGTTTATTAATACCGTATAACCCAACTCTTGCAATACCCCACGCTTAGCCCACAGGATATGAGTCTCTTGTCAGCACACCACATCCGACTGCAGAGCCTGTAATTCTCTAGAAACCCTCTGCCTTTTATTGTAGTTATTTAAACCGCACACATTCAGTGTGCAGACTCGGAGGCCTAAGTTTGCCATAGACATCAAAAAAACAAAAAACGCCATGGCCGAACATCATTTTCATAAATAAATCTTTGCTGCTGTGTAGCTTCCTTTTTCTTGCGTTTTGACCCCTACTATAACCCTCCGACCCCCCCCCTTCCCTCACCACACTCCCACCCCCCACCACCACCCCCACCACCTCGAGGCTTTAGGGCTAGCAGCCTTCGCGATGACATGCTCCTTACACACAATGTGCCCCCCCACACTCGTAAGCCCCCTCCCAATCCCAAAGCCATGGGGATCTAAAGCTAATATATTAGCCAAAGAGAAAAAAAATAAAATAGAAAGAGACATGAATCAGATTCACTTAACCAAGCATAACAAGCTGCTAAAAAAGCATAAACAATAATCCTCAGAGCGGGGTCATTCTGTAAAATTATTTCCCCCCCCATTCAGGGTCCTTTTAGTGTGTGCAAATAATCTTTTGCCAAATTTTCTGCGGTAAAGTACTGAGTGTTCCCCTTATAAACAATTTTAAGCTTAGCTGGTTGTAGTAGAAATGCCGGAGCCCCCTTTAGCTGAAATGGTGCAATAAGTTGTCGTAATTGCCACCGCCTCTCTACAGTTTGGTGACAATAATCAGGCCTAACAAAAAATTCCACCCCCTTTCCAATACTTTTCCTATCGGGGTGGGCCAACTCAGAGATAGCTTCCCGTGCCAGGAAGTTGCTAAGTGATATAAGAATGGCCCTGGGCTTAGCTGCCTCCACCCCCTGTCCTGGCCGGGTCCGAATAGAGAAAGGGAATTGATGGGCTCTCTGTACTTCTCTCTGCCAGTCCCATTGGGTCAAATTTGGAAATGCCTCAGAGAACAGTTCAATAATAAACTTCCGAGGGTCCTGGCCTTCAATTCCCTCGGGAATTTGAAGAACTCTCAGATTGTTCCGTCGGGCCCTGTTCTCCAAGTCAGCAAGTTTCCATAATACGTCGTCTTTTCCAGCACTCAAGGCCTGATTCATTGTCTTCTGTGATACTAGTTCATCTTCCAACTGCGATATGCGCGATTCTGCCTCAGTAATTCTTGCGGTAAACTCCGAACAAGTTTTACCGATCCGGCGCACTGAATTTTGCAATTTGCGGCAGACATTCTGTGTCCTTAGGCTCTCGGTTCGTGTCTCCTCCCTGTGAGTCATAATAGTTCTGTATATGAGACTCAAAGATACATCTTCCGTTGCCCCTGATGCTCCTTGGATTCCTAGAGAATCAGTTTCATCCCCAAAGTGGGGGGTTGGCCTACATGCGGATGCCGGGGAGTAAGCATGTAGGGACCCTTCAGTCCAAACCTTTTTCTTTAGCATAGTCTGTGGGCTATCTTCCGATGATTCACCGCCCATATCCTCTGAATGTAATGAACTGTAGTCAGTCATTTCATCATCCTTTTGCTCCATACCTAAGACCTTTTGCCTGCATCCATCATTTCCAGGTAAATCTGACTGGCCCGAATGGTCTGATAGTGAAAAGAACTTTTCTACAAGATCCACTAATTCAGCCTCCTTCTCTGCTGGTTCTATAAGGACTGAGTCTATACCCGTAGGGGCCCCACTTGAATTAGTACCTTTAGCCATACTATCAGCCAAACAGTTATCCTCCATGTGAGCCTCAGAGCTTTCAATTGAGTCATAGCATCTAGGGGGTCCTGGTCTCCTTTACCTAGCCCACAAGTGTTGCCTCCGTGAACCTTGAGACCCACTGCTGCGCTGTCAATTTGTTAAATCCCGATTACCCCCCTCAGTTCTTCAAGACCCACAGGTTGCATAGCCCCCTATTCGCACGGTGCCTTTTGTCTAGTGTCTATAGATACCCCTTTCTTCACTCCCTTCCCTGTTGCAAATAGTTGTGGAACTGTACCTTTAACTCGGTTCCCCACTTCCGCAGTATTAAAAATGCCTCCACTTTCATCCTTACTGCCTTTACCGCTGCTTTTGGCCGTTTTTTTACTAATCGATAGTTCCATCACTTTCTCTAGACCGCCATTAATCCCTGTGCAAGTATCCGCAACAGTAGCAGTAACAGAGGCAGCAGAGGAGCCGGGAGCCCCAGCAACACCCAGATCGAATGGAGCCCTGGTTTTCCCTCTACCACCTTTGGGAGGCATTTTCCGGGAGCTGCCGAGGGGCATAGAGTTCCAACCAGCCAAGGCTCCGATATCCCAGCTGCCAGCAGAGGTCTCCGAGCGTATTCCTGCTTGATTCGGAGTCCAGGCGCGTCCTCTCGCGGCAACTCCTAAACCAGTAACAATGTATCTAGTACGTATCTTCCTGCAAAGATGCAAAGCCGCTGTGAGGAGATGTGACATGCCGCTTCCCGCTATCCCGCTGTCACGCCGAGTTTACGGATCAGTTTTCAGTCTCTCTTGCTCAGAGCATGAAAGTAAACATTTCTTCAGTTAGCTTTTCGCTCTAAATGCGCACAGATATATTAACATGGGCTTCGAGTGCGGGAGGTCCGGAGCAGCCGGCTCAAGCGTCTAGCTGGAGTATTGTACTGCTGATTAGATTTATTGTTTGTTACATTATGTTGAGTTGTTTGAGTTTTCTGTTATTGTGTTGTTTGAACCTTGGTGTCATGCAATGCTATTATGCAGCAGTGTGTGTTGTTTCGGTGTTGTGTTTTTTGCATTATTGTAATTTGATTCTTAGTTGTGTTGCTTTGCATGATTCTCTTGTGTGGTGTGTTGCTCTTGCAATGTGTGTTGCATTATTAAGTTTTCAAGTTGTATTGTTGTGTTATTTTGTTCTGATGTTAAATTGTCTCATTTTATGTTGTTTGGCTCTTTGTGAGTATTTGATGCCATTACACTCATATACCCAAAACCATAGAAGTCCCCAAGGAAATAGTGCAGAACTGAGTACTGATAATTAATTGGCTAATCAGTATACTACAAAGAGGCAGCCACCACTGTGCATTTATAGTTCAGATGTACTTTCCATTGGAAAGATATATTTTGATTTGCCTATAACCTTTGACACTATGGAAGGATCAGAACCATAGCAGGCACAGTTACGGTCCAGCATACCAATTTTCATGCATAGCCATGCAGGAAAACAAATGGTAAAAGTGTTTTCCCATTTTAGCTCTCATCAGAAAATTGACAGTCGAAACAAACATGTCACACGCTCAGTGTTGGTGGCCATTTTAGATGTTTGGGACGGAATTCATCCAGCAGTGATAGAACATGCCCAACTCACTGTCGAAACAAACACATTTCATGTGCAACATGGCAACCATTTTAGGAGGTCGGAAAACTTTCTATTACTCGTAAGTGGATTTGAGTCAACGGTCATCGGTTAGCCTGCATCAGCTGTCAGAGACAGGCACACATGAGCACATTTACCGTAACTTATGGAATTACCTGCACCGGCTTGTGATTACAGTCACACATATGCTTTCTAGCTTGATTTTTTCAGCAGTGTAAATAATTTAGACACTTCTGAAAATTAAGTCAATTCCATTGGGAGTGAGTTCTAGAAAAACCTGTTTGCTAAATGGTGTGGGCAGCAACTCACTCACGTATGGCACCGTATGGAGAGAATTGTGGAACCTTCAACTTTTCTTCAAGTTCCTCATACTCCTCTATTTAATTGGCAACAGTGGAAAGAAAACATTGACAAATATTTGTAGGTTAACTGATAGAGACACCTTCACTTCAAAAAAGAAAAAACACATTTGATTTATAATTTGGGTTCTGAAGGGAAAAGCATTCCAAAAACCTTGCCCTTAGAAATTTTAACCGTTCATACCGATGGACGGGAAGATGGTGGGTCCGTATCTGCAATGGATAAGTATGCATACATCATCAAAACATTGAATAAGAGATTCAACCCTTAACCCCTTCGACGCGCTTGACGGAACGGTTCCGTAATGCACGTCGGTTGGGCTGTGCTTATGACGGAACCGTTCCGTCATGGCCCCGCCCGCGCACGGAATCTTCAGCGTGGCGCGGAAATCCGCGCCGCGCTGAAGGGGTTAAAAAACATTGTGCTGGAGCAGCACAACCTTTTACAATGCGCTCAGTCCCCTGGTGAATCAATTGATTTTTTTTTTTTTTTTTAAACCGTTTTTATTGCAGAATCACAGGATCATCACTGTACATACATTACGGGTCTGCGCCTCAATCCCCTGTGCCAGATCTCCGGCAGGCTAGGATATCTTCGTACACAGCTTATTAGCCCACATCCCGGAGGCCGGGCAGCGTCAACAGAATGGACAGTGTCCCCGAACGATCTCAGCGGCTAATGACTTTGGCTTACTCCCAGGACGTCTACTTTCTGCTTTGAAATGTTTTCTCCCCCCCCCTCCTCCCCAACAAAACCCATCCCCTAATCCGAACCCCAAGTGCCCTCGCCCTCCCTCCCCACCCCAACAGTGCTCTCATCGACGCCTGGCGGAGGCTCGAATAGATGAATTTGGGTACTTTTGTGTCGTGTTTACCTATCTACTGTGTGTGTGCGACTGGAGTAGCCCGGGGGCTGCCCTCCCCGTCCGATGGGACCCCTCCGTCTTCAGTCTCACTGTTGCACAGGGCCTGCACCATCACCTCCCACGCTGTGGCCGCCTCCAATGCCTTATCATCCTCCCTACGGCTCGCTAGCTGGTACCTAAGTGTACTTTCGCTGGCCGCCCACCTCTGCAGCTCCTTAAGCCATCTCCTATGCGTGGGGCCCAACTTTGATTTCCACAGTCTCGTCACTTCCCTTTTTGCTAAGAGGAGGCCCATATCTATAAATTTACTCGTGGTTTTGTTCTTGGGAGTGTGTGGGAACCAGTGCAGAACGCAGACTGCTTTACTACAGTGCAACTCCCTGTCTGTTACCTCAGTCAGCGTCTCGCACACAGCCTTCCAATAATCACTCAGGTGGGGGCAATCCCATAGCATATGGCCGAGCTCCGCTCCAATCGTGCCGCACCTAGGGCACGCCGCCTCCTCCGCCCCGAAATATTTCCGAATTTTGCCCGGAGTAAGGTAAGCCCTGTGGAGGACATAGAAGTGGATCAGTTGGAAGCGGGCATTTCTCGTACTCTTTCTGGCCCTTCTAACCAGGCCCGCCCACGTAGCATCGGGAATCTCTGTTCGTAGATCTTCTTCCCATTTGTCTTTCAGGGCTGTCAGCGGTTGTAATGTTTCGCTCAGCATTCTGGAGTAGAGACAGGTGACAGCCTTGCGGGTGCCCGCCGACATCATAGCGTATTGGCACGCCGCAGACGTAGGAGGCTCGCGGAGCCCCTCCCCCCAGTACTCTCGCATCGCCCCAGTGACCGCCGCGTGCAGCAGGTAGTCCCCCCACGGAAGATCGAACCGCTCCCGCAGCGCTTGATAAGGGAGCAATTCTCCCTCCTCGTATAAATCGCCCAGCACTTGGAGACCCGCCTCCTCCCATACTTGTAGGCTCGACCAATCTCCCCCGTGCGGGAGCGCTGTCACCATGCCCAACGGGATCTCCGGCGCATATGGGCGCCGCCCCCCCGCCCTACGCTGCGATCGATTCGAGCATTGTCGGAATGTCTGTTCCTCCATAGTCAAGTCCCTAAGGACCAGACGCTGCTGCAGTGTAATATATGCCAGCACATGGCGGGGGGTGCCCCCCTCCCTGTCCTGCTCCGGGCCCCGGTATACTCTAGCTACCTCTTGCGTAAAGATCTGAAGCTGCGCCGCCAGGTAATAGAATTCGAAGTCCGGGACTGCCAGGCCTCCCTCGTCTTTCGGCCTGGTCAGAGTTGCCAACGCAATCCTGCGTCGACCCGAACCCCAAAGGAACGATACCAACAAGGAGCGCAGCTGCCTGAAAACCGGACTCGGTATCCACACCGGAAGCGTGCGAAAGTAATATAATAGGCACGGCAAGGCGACCATTTTCAATAACGAGACGCGTCCCGTCACCGAGAGTGGGAGAGTGGCCCAAAAGGCCATACTGCCCTTCAGCGCTCTTATACAGCGACCCACATTATCCTCCAGTATATCGGGGGCGGAGTGGTATATATGGACCCCTAAATATTTGAGGCAGTGAGGCTCCCACTTGAGCTCTGGGTGGACGTCCGGCTTTGGGCCGCCAGGGCGCAACGGGAACAAGCAGGTCTTGGACCAGTTGACCTGCAGTCCCGAGAACTTGCCGAATTTCGCTAGAAGCCCCCGCGCGCCAGTCAGTGCGTCAGCCGCGTCGTCCAAGAACATAAGCAGGTCATCAGCATAGAGGGAAATGAATTGCGGAGTCCCCCTGTAGACCAGCCCCCTGTAGCAACGGCCTGTCCTGGCCTCTATCGCGAGGGGCTCTACTGCCAACGCGAACAGCAATGGGGAAAGTGCGCACCCCTGTCTGGTGCCGCGGCCCACCCGGTACTGGTCAGAGACAAGAGCGCCGATCCGTACTCTCGCCCTCGCCGAGGCATAAAGGACCTTCGTCCATCCTATGTATCCCTCCCCGAGACCAAAGCCACGCATGACTCTGTACAGGTAGTCCCACTCCAGGCTATCAAAGGCCTTTTCTATATCGACCGACAGCACGAGCGGCGCGCGGGCTCCCTCCAGCGGATCCCCTAACAAGCGGATCAGGCGGCGGATATTGGCGGTGGTATTTCGTGCAGGGATAAACCCCGACTGGTCTCCGTGAATCAGCCGCGGCATATGCTGTAGCAACCTGTTCGCTAAGATGGTGCTTAGGATTTTATAGTCCGTTGTCAACATTGACAACGGCCTGTAGGCCGCTAGGTCCGAGCCCTCCCGGCCCGGCTTCAACAGCGGGATCATCAGCGCCTCACGCATGGAGCGCGGCAATCTCCCCCTATGCTTGGCCTCTCTATATACCTCCTGAAGCCGTGGAGCCAGCAGGTCCAGGTACCGACTATAAAATTCAATGGGCAATCCGTCCAAGCCCGGGGTCTTGTTCCGCGCCATGCGTGCCACTGCCCCTTTGATTTCCACTAGGTCTATTTCGCTGCCCAGTGCCTCCGCCTCCTCCCGCTCTATGTGAGGCAGCTGTAGCCCCTCCAGAAAGGCCTCCGCTTCTTCGCCCCGCCCTTCTAGTGCGCTCTCGTAAAGTGTCCCGTAGTAGGAGCAAAAACTGTCCAATATGTCCCCCTGAGTAGTGACCGTGCCCCCTCCCCTCCTCTTAATGGCCAGAATCGGTTGGCTACGCTTGGTGGGATTGGCCAGCCAAGCCAATAGTGTGCCTGCCTTGTCCCCCTCAGCGTGCGCCCGCACCATAAATGCTTTGTAATCAAAGCTCCGGAGCCGCTCCACTTCGACCGCTACCGCCTCTCTAGCCTCGCACACTGCTTCCTGTAGCTCAGGACGACCCGGCCGCGCTATTTCCGCTTTGCGCAATGTCCCTTCTGCCTTGTCCAGATCTCCTAGCAGCGTCTTGCGCACGCCAGCGTACTTCCCGATACAATGGCCTCTAACCACCACCTTGAATGCGTCCCACTCTAGTGCCCTGGCCGCCGTGGAGCCCTCGTTCTCAGTAAAATAGTGTACAATCCGTTCCCGCAAGGCCGCTCGGAAAGGCGGGTCCTCTAAGGTGTCCGGCCTCAGCTGCCACAGTGGGACCCGCGGGGTCTCAACCATCCACTCCAGGGTCATTAATAAAGGGTTGTGATCAGAGATCGTGCGGGTTAAATATTCCGTGTGTGCCACAGTTTGGAGCACTGTAGGAGAGCACAAAAAAGCGTCCAACCTAACATATAAGTCGTGTAGTGGGGAATAATAGGAGTAATCCCTCGTCTCTGGGTGCTGCGTTCTCCAGGCATCTGTCAGCTCCCACCTCCCCTGCCACTCGAGTCTACGCTTCGCTAACCTGTGGACTGGGGATGTCCGCAGGGGCGGGTGTGACCTGTCCAGCTCGGTGTCTGCGATTGAGTTGAAGTCCCCTCCCAGCACAATGGGGCCTGTCAAGTAGCTGGCTAGCTCCCCGGACAATTTCGTAAAGTAGGGTCCCTGGTCCAGATTGGGTGCATACAGACTACAGAGTACTATGTCCCTACCCCTGAGTTTGCCCCCAACAGCTACGTACCTGCCCTCCGGGTCTATAATGTGCCTCACCACCTGAAAGGGGGTGCCCGCTCGGATCCATATCATAGCTCCCCTCGCAAACGCGGAGTAAGCTGTGCTAAACACCTGCCCCCTCCACCTGCGCTGCAGTGCGATGCCCTCCTGCTTCGTTAAATGCGTTTCTTGCAAGAGCACGATCTGCACACCCCTGCGTACCAAGTACGCGTGAATCTTGTGTCTCCTAGCCATAGTGTGGAGTCCCCGCACATTCCAGGTCACACATTTCACCAACCCCACATTAGCCATGGTCCCATGTCAGAGGCCCCCGCTCGAAACACATCCATGTCCAGCCGCGTTTGATGGCACTGTCCCACCCCTCCCCAAAGAAAACCCTGATCCCCCCTCCCAACTCTTCGCCTCGAGCCCCCCCAACTACTCTCGGCCCCTCCCCCCCAGAATAGGACCCAACTTCGGAGAAGCAGCCCCCATCCAAACTAGAGTAGAGCAAACTCGCTCAACCAATCACCTAAACCGCAGTCTGCACTGCAGTGGCCTTATGGGCCTCTAGGAAGTAGCCTGGTACCGAAGGAGGCTACCACAGTCCCGTCCCCCCGCCCCCCACATCCCCTATAAACACTCACGAAAACCTGAGCAGCTTCTCCTGAATAAGTCCACCTCGATAGGAATTGGTTCCCCAGTTCTCAAGTGCCGGCCCCCCGGCAGAGCCGTCTCATCAGCCTTCGACAATTTCCCCCGAAGTCTGCGGGGTCACCACGGGGCCACGGCCCCCAGTCAATACGGAGCGGTCGGATTCCGAGCTCGTGCCGCGGCTGTCCGAGCCCGTCCCGCGGGATGATTGCGTCGCCACCTTTCCGGATAAGTCCACCACTGCTTGCAGTGCCGCTCTCCTCTCTTCTACTGTTTGCGAGTCCGTAGGTTTTCCAGCCCTCTGTCTCCTCTGTCGGAGCCTTCGCGACTGCCGCATCGGCTGTGACCTCCGCGCCTCCGCCGGTCGGGCTCCAGCCTCGTGCGTGTTGGACTTGTACGTGTCCCACCACGTCCAGGCCTCCGCCGCGGTTGGGAAGAAGAGCGTCTTGCCGTCCACGATGACGCGCAGCTTGGCTGGGAAAAGGAGCGAGTATTGCAAACCCTCTGTTCTCAATTCACGCTTAAGTGACAGGAAGGAGGCACGCAGCTTCTGGGTTTCATAGGTATAATCCGGGAACATCGTGACGCTGCTGTTGTCCACCTGGAATGGCCCCGCTTCTCTGGCCCGCTGCAGCAGCCAGTCTCTATCCCTGTAGTGCAGCAGTTTTATCACCACTGGGCGTGGAGGTTGGCCCGGTTTGGGGGGCCGCGCCGGCACCCGGTGCGCCCTTTCCAACGTGAAGAAGGGCGAAAGGCCCTCCGGGGCCACCTCGGAGCGCAGCCAAGCGTCCAGAAATCCCACCATATCAGCCCCTTCTCTGCGTTCCGGCAGTCCCACCAAGCGGACGTTGTTGCGACGACTGCGATTTTCAGCGTCCTCTGCGCGCCGCTCCAGGACCTGTATGCGCTCCAACGCCTCCACCAGGCGCCCCTCCTGAGATTTATGTGTCGGCAGCATGTCTTGTACTTGATCTTCCACCGTTTTGACCCGGTCCTTCAGCTTCCCATGGTCCGCCCTCAAAATCCCCAAGCCCGATGCCACTTGCGCGATATCCTGCTGCAACGCGTCCTTCGTGGCCGCTATGGCCTCTAGGATACAATCCCGGAGCTGTTGCAGGTCCGCAGGGCTCTGGGCTGTTCCGTCTTGCGGCTCCGGTCCGGGCGCTCCTTCCCCACCCTTGGCCTTAGGCTTGCCCATCACGTCGCCTCTCTTGGCTGTCGTGGCCAGTGTACCATCCAGATAGGGGCACCACCGTCTCGTCCTCCACTCGCGGGGCGCTAGGGTAGCGCCTCCTTGGGCCAGGGGGGTGCGCAGTCTGCTGGGCCCGCGGGCGAGTCCACGTCGACTCCCGCTCGCACACCCCCTAACTGCTCACTCCCACGAGCGTCTCCCAACACAGTCGACGTTAGGGGCCACCGTGCTTCGTGCGGCCCCACACAGGCGCTTTCAGCGGCGCGGTTTCTCCGGGTCGCCGGGCAGCGGGTGCTCCAAGTGTGCCCCCTCCAGGCTCTCCCCGGGCGCCAGCCCCCGTCACCTCAGCTCCCCGGGTACTCCGCGGCCCGGGCACCCTTCGCCACCAGTGTTCCTTCCGGGAGATCCCCTGCCCTCGGAAAGCGTCCGGCTCCTCCCGGTCTGGTTTCCCCCACTCAGGCTGTCCTGGGGTCACCGGCCCCTGCGTGCGCCGCTGGATCTCCGGGGGTTATAGATCGTCGCTTCGGGGGTCCCGGCCAGAGACCGCCGCGGTGTCCCAATGGGCACTCCAGATCTCGCCGCTGGTGAATCAATTGATGATGTTGCTGCTGCTTTATTAACACTCACAGCAATGTGTAACTACAGGGAATTTAGAGATTACATTTTTCACGGCCACCTCATTGACAGACTGAATAAGAAGATACAAGAAAAAATGTTATCCACTGAGGACCCGGAGTTGGTTACGGTTTCAACAGGAAGTGTTGAGCATTCACAATTGTGTATGAGAGAGATGAATGACAGTGCCAGATCTAGTGAGGTTAAGCAAATGTTGAAACAATATGCCAAGCAAATGACTACAGTTGTGAATTCTAGAATTCATCAAAATTATGACATGGTTTCTGCCAGGAGTAGTGAGTAAAAGACAGATAATCTGTGCTTCCAGTGTGGGAGTAAATCAATCCAGGAAATGCTAACGTTTGCAAGGTTGTGAGTCAAATTTGTTTCAAATGTGGAAAAAAGAGCATTTTGCATGAGTGTGTAAAGCCATTCCAGAACTTCAGCCTCGCACTTTGCAAGTGATTACGTTTATAGAATAAGTAGTATTTTCAGATGAAGATGGTAATATTGCTGATTTCATCGGCTCCTGAACAGGGATGGGATGGTGTAAAATAGATTTCTTTCTTGGTTGGTTTGCGCAAAAGGAAAGCTCTGTAGTGTGAATTAACAGTTGGTAACAAGTTGATCACATTTATGGTGGGTTCTGGTTCTCCTTTCATCTTAATCAAGGAGGAAGATTTTCAGAAACTGGAAGATATTCAGCTGCATAAATCTAGCATCAAAATCTTTGCATATGGAGGTAAACAAGTAGAGGTTGTGGGGATATGTGATGCCAATTTGGAATTTGAGGGCAAGTACACTGCAGAAACAATATATATTGTGAAATGGGGTTCCAATTTGTTGGGATGGGATGAACAAGGTGCACTCAAGATTGTCCTAGAACCTAATCATCCAGATATGGTGTTGTCAAGTCAGAATTTGAGTGGCATCAGCCATGAACCACAAGAAAAATCTTACACCAAGTGCAGTCAGATTTGTCATACGAGTGCTGAGGAATGGGTCAGTGAATTTAGCAAAGTGCTCAAGTACGGGTTAGGGAAATTGAAAGGTTTACAACACTGTATAGTCTTGAAGGACAACACACAGGCAGCAGCTTACAAGCTATGTAAAGTGTCATTGAATTTACAAAGTTAATTGAAAATGGAACTGGAAAGATTGTGTTATATGGGAGTCACTGAACTCATTGAAGGGTCGGAGTGCCTCTCTCCTGTAGTTTTGGCATGTAAGGCTGACAAAGTGTTAAGAATCTGTGTTGGTTTAAAAAAAATTATTGAATAAACTGTAAATAATAACAAAATACAGTGCAGTATCATTGATATCGATCAAGCACAGTGCATTTATACGGTAGTAATCACCTTAATTATGTGCCAATATTCTACATCATTAATTAGCGACACAATAGCGTTGTGAACTTTAATCTCCCAAGTTTTCTCTTTCCTGTGGGGTAGAAGCATTGACTGGTGTGCATATCATCCCTCTATGTTTGTTCCAGGCTCTCCAGATCTTAGACCATTTTTTCCGGCATTCACTCCCCTCATATATCACCCTTTCGGCCTGCATGCACCAATCCATCTCTGTCTCCCAATCCCTGAATTTGAGTCCAGCAACTCCTTTCCAAGTTCTCGCTATGTTACGCTTTTCTAAGATAGATCCGATGGAGACCCACATACGCTCAGCTCTCGATAAGTCTGTAGCATCCCAAATGTTAAGGCACCATCTCGGCGAGACCTCCATCGTTTTTTGACAAGTCACCAACAATGTCGTTGTTACCTGCCCCCAATATGTCTGGAGAATCGGAAACACCCACCACTGATGTATGTACATCCCTCTCCGGCCACATCCTCGAGGACACACCGAGGCACCCAGGGCGCCCATCTTAACCACTGCAGAACTTGTGTAACATGCTCTATGCAGGATTTTAAGTTGGATGAATTTGAAGCGAGATTGAATCGCCACCTTCCGGGGGGATGCCAGTGCTTACTGCCTTTCTTCATCGCTTATATCCCTTACGTCGTCTACCCATTTTGCACGTTTTCCCCCTTGGGTCAGGTGTGTTATTTAGATTTTTTTCATATTTCAAAGAAATCACCTGTTCCTGGAGGTAATCAAGGAGTCTATCCTCTAGGGGCGAGGAGGCCGGGAGATCAGTCCCTTTGGGTATCGCCCTGCGCAGTGCATTGCGGACTTGGAGGTATCCAAAGGTTTCGCCATTATTTAATTCGTAATCTCGCTGGATATCACTAAAGGGGACCACTTTTCCTCCCACCCACATATCGCCCACTCTTGAAAGACCTATCAAGTCCCATTTATCAAATCCTGATTAATTTCCTAACATCCCCAATCGGTCTGTCTCTAACAGGGCCTTGGCCTGTGTAATCTTATTTTTCCACCCCAAAGCGGTTGTTGCCGCATGCCATAAATTGACTGTAGTTGAGGTCGGTGTGTATTTTGGAGTGTTCTTCACTCCACCGAAAATTGCCCTTGGGTAATTACCAGGTGTCATATTATATCTATCCATTTTATAGGCCGGTTTCCGGCCTGTGGACCCAGTGATTTGTGACTGTTAATTGACAGGCCCAATAATAACTTTTAATTGCTGGCAGGGCTATTCCTCCATCTTACCATCCTTTCATAAGTTTCAGATTCACTTAACCAAGCATAACAAGCTGCTAAAAAAGCATAAACAATAATCCTCAGAGCGGGGTCATTCTGTAAAATTATTTCCCCCCCCATTCAGGGTCCTTTTAGTGTGTGCAAATAATCTTTTGCCAAATTTTCTGCGGTAAAGTACTGAGTGTTCCCCTTATAAACAATTTTAAGCTTAGCTGGTTGTAGTAGAAATGCCGGAGCCCCCTTTAGCTGAAATGGTGCAATAAGTTGTCGTAATTGCCACCGCCTCTCTACAGTTTGGTGACAATAATCAGGCCTAACAAAAAATTCCACCCCCTTTCCAATACTTTTCCTATCGGGGTGGGCCAACTCAGAGATAGCTTCCCGTGCCAGGAAGTTGCTAAGTGATATAAGAATGGCCCTGGGCTTAGCTGCCTCCACCCCCTGTCCTGGCCGGGTCCGAATAGAGAAAGGGAATTGATGGGCTCTCTGTACTTCTCTCTGCCAGTCCCATTGGGTCAAATTTGGAAATGCCTCAGAGAACAGTTCAATAATAAACTTCCGAGGGTCCTGGCCTTCAATTCCCTCGGGAATTTGAAGAACTCTCAGATTGTTCCGTCGGGCCCTGTTCTCCAAGTCAGCAAGTTTCCATAATACGTCGTCTTTTCCAGCACTCAAGGCCTGATTCATTGTCTTCTGTGATACTAGTTCATCTTCCAACTGCGATATGCGCGATTCTGCCTCAGTAATTCTTGCGGTAAACTCCGAACAAGTTTTACCGATCCGGCGCACTGAATTTTGCAATTTGCGGCAGACATTCTGTGTCCTTAGGCTCTCGGTTCGTGTCTCCTCCCTGTGAGTCATAATAGTTCTGTATATGAGACTCAAAGATACATCTTCCGTTGCCCCTGATGCTCCTTGGATTCCTAGAGAATCAGTTTCATCCCCAAAGTGGGGGGTTGGCCTACATGCGGATGCCGGGGAGTAAGCCGTCTAAACTGTGTGTGTGCGACTGGAGTAGCCCGGGGGCTGCCCTCCCCGTCCGATGGGACCCCTCCGTCTTCAGTCTCACTGTTGCACAGGGCCTGCACCATCACCTCCCACGCTGTGGCCGCCTCCAATGCCTTATCATCCTCCCTACGGCTCGCTAGCTGGTACCTAAGTGTACTTTCGCTGGCCGCCCACCTCTGCAGCTCCTTAAGCCATCTCCTATGCGTGGGGCCCAACTTTGATTTCCACAGTCTCGTCACTTCCCTTTTTGCTAAGAGGAGGCCCATATCTATAAATTTACTCGTGGTTTTGTTCTTGGGAGTGTGTGGGAACCAGTGCAGAACGCAGACTGCTTTACTACAGTGCAACTCCCTGTCTGTTACCTCAGTCAGCGTCTCGCACACAGCCTTCCAATAATCACTCAGGTGGGGGCAATCCCATAGCATATGGCCGAGCTCCGCTCCAATCGTGCCGCACCTAGGGCACGCCGCCTCCTCCGCCCCGAAATATTTCCGAATTTTGCCCGGAGTAAGGTAAGCCCTGTGGAGGACATAGAAGTGGATCAGTTGGAAGCGGGCATTTCTCGTACTCTTTCTGGCCCTTCTAACCAGGCCCGCCCACGTAGCATCGGGAATCTCTGTTCGTAGATCTTCTTCCCATTTGTCTTTCAGGGCTGTCAGCGGTTGTAATGTTTCGCTCAGCATTCTGGAGTAGAGACAGGTGACAGCCTTGCGGGTGCCCGCCGACATCATAGCGTATTGGCACGCCGCAGACGTAGGAGGCTCGCGGAGCCCCTCCCCCCAGTACTCTCGCATCGCCCCAGTGACCGCCGCGTGCAGCAGGTAGTCCCCCCACGGAAGATCGAACCGCTCCCGCAGCGCTTGATAAGGGAGCAATTCTCCCTCCTCGTATAAATCGCCCAGCACTTGGAGACCCGCCTCCTCCCATACTTGTAGGCTCGACCAATCTCCCCCGTGCGGGAGCGCTGGCACCATGCCCAACGGGATCTCCGGCGCATATGGGCGCCGCCCCCCCGCCCTACGCTGCGATCGATTCGAGCATTGTCGGAATGTCTGTTCCTCCATAGTCAAGTCCCTAAGGACCAGACGCTGCTGCAGTGTAATATATGCCAGCACATGGCGGGGGGTGCCCCCCTCCCTGTCCTGCTCCGGGCCCCGGTATACTCTAGCTACCTCTTGCGTAAAGATCTGAAGCTGCGCCGCCAGGTAATAGAATTCGAAGTCCGGGACTGCCAGGCCTCCCTCGTCTTTCGGCCTGGTCAGAGTTGCCAACGCAATCCTGCGTCGACCCGAACCCCAAAGGAACGATACCAACAAGGAGCGCAGCTGCCTGAAAACCGGACTCGGTATCCACACCGGAAGCGTGCGAAAGTAATATAATAGGCACGGCAAGGCGACCATTTTCAATAACGAGACGCGTCCCGTCACCGAGAGTGGGAGAGTGGCCCAAAAGGCCATACTGCCCTTCAGCGCTCTTATACAGCGACCCACATTACCCTCCAGTATATCGGGGGCGGAGTGGTATATATGGACCCCTAAATATTTGAGGCAGTGAGGCTCCCACTTGAGCTCTGGGTGGACGTCCGGCTTTGGGCCGCCAGGGCGCAACGGGAACAAGCAGGTCTTGGACCAGTTGACCTGCAGTCCCGAGAACTTGCCGAATTTCGCTAGAAGCCCCCGCGCGCCAGTCAGTGCGTCAGCCGCGTCGTCCAAGAACATAAGCAGGTCATCAGCATAGAGGGAAATGAATTGCGGAGTCCCCCTGTAGACCAGCCCCCTGTAGCAACGGCCTGTCCTGGCCTCTATCGCGAGGGGCTCTACTGCCAACGCGAACAGCAATGGGGAAAGTGCGCACCCCTGTCTGGTGCCGCGGCCCACCCGGTACTGGTCAGAGACAAGAGCGCCGATCCGTACTCTCGCCCTCGCCGAGGCATAAAGGACCTTCGTCCATCCTATGTATCCCTCCCCGAGACCAAAGCCACGCATGACTCTGTACAGGTAGTCCCACTCCAGGCTATCAAAGGCCTTTTCTATATCGACCGACAGCACGAGCGGCGCGCGGGCTCCCTCCAGCGGATCCCCTAACAAGCGGATCAGGCGGCGGATATTGGCGGTGGTATTTCGTGCAGGGATAAACCCCGACTGGTCTCCGTGAATCAGCCGCGGCATATGCTGTAGCAACCTGTTCGCTAAGATGGTGCTTAGGATTTTATAGTCCGTTGTCAACATTGACAACGGCCTGTAGGCCGCTAGGTCCGAGCCCTCCCGGCCCGGCTTCAACAGCGGGATCATCAGCGCCTCACGCATGGAGCGCGGCAATCTCCCCCTATGCTTGGCCTCTCTATATACCTCCTGAAGCCGTGGAGCCAGCAGGTCCAGGTACCGACTATAAAATTCAATGGGCAATCCGTCCAAGCCCGGGGTCTTGTTCCGCGCCATGCGTGCCACTGCCCCTTTGATTTCCACTAGGTCTATTTCGCTGCCCAGTGCCTCCGCCTCCTCCCGCTCTATGTGAGGCAGCTGTAGCCCCTCCAGAAAGGCCTCCGCTTCTTCGCCCCGCCCTTCTAGTGCGCTCTCGTAAAGTGTCCCGTAGTAGGAGCAAAAACTGTCCAATATGTCCCCCTGAGTAGTGACCGTGCCCCCTCCCCTCCTCTTAATGGCCAGAATCGGTTGGCTACGCTTGGTGGGATTGGCCAGCCAAGCCAATAGTGTGCCTGCCTTGTCCCCCTCAGCGTGCGCCCGCACCATAAATGCTTTGTAATCAAAGCTCCGGAGCCGCTCCACTTCGACCGCTACCGCCTCTCTAGCCTCGCACACTGCTTCCTGTAGCTCAGGACGACCCGGCCGCGCTATTTCCGCTTTGCGCAATGTCCCTTCTGCCTTGTCCAGATCTCCTAGCAGCGTCTTGCGCACGCCAGCGTACTTCCCGATACAATGGCCTCTAACCACCACCTTGAATGCGTCCCACTCTAGTGCCCTGGCCGCCGTGGAGCCCTCGTTCTCAGTAAAATAGTGTACAATCCGTTCCCGCAAGGCCGCTCGGAAAGGCGGGTCCTCTAAGGTGTCCGGCCTCAGCTGCCACAGTGGGACCCGCGGGGTCTCAACCATCCACTCCAGGGTCATTAATAAAGGGTTGTGATCAGAGATCGTGCGGGTTAAATATTCCGTGTGTGCCACAGTTTGGAGCACTGTAGGAGAGCACAAAAAAGCGTCCAACCTAACATATAAGTCGTGTAGTGGGGAATAATAGGAGTAATCCCTCGTCTCTGGGTGCTGCGTTCTCCAGGCATCTGTCAGCTCCCACCTCCCCTGCCACTCGAGTCTACGCTTCGCTAACCTGTGGACTGGGGATGTCCGCAGGGGCGGGTGTGACCTGTCCAGCTCGGTGTCTGCGATTGAGTTGAAGTCCCCTCCCAGCACAATGGGGCCTGTCAAGTAGCTGGCTAGCTCCCCGGACAATTTCGTAAAGTAGGGTCCCTGGTCCAGATTGGGTGCATACAGACTACAGAGTACTATGTCCCTACCCCTGAGTTTGCCCCCAACAGCTACGTACCTGCCCTCCGGGTCTATAATGTGCCTCACCACCTGAAAGGGGGTGCCCGCTCGGATCCATATCATAGCTCCCCTCGCAAACGCGGAGTAAGCTGTGCTAAACACCTGCCCCCTCCACCTGCGCTGCAGTGCGATGCCCTCCTGCTTCGTTAAATGCGTTTCTTGCAAGAGCACGATCTGCACACCCCTGCGTACCAAGTACGCGTGAATCTTGTGTCTCCTAGCCATAGTGTGGAGTCCCCGCACATTCCAGGTCACACATTTCACCAACCCCACATTAGCCATGGTCCCATGTCAGAGGCCCCCGCTCGAAACACATCCATGTCCAGCCGCGTTTGATGGCACTGTCCCACCCCTCCCCAAAGAAAACCCTGATCCCCCCTCCCAACTCTTCGCCTCGAGCCCCCCCAACTACTCTCGGCCCCTCCCCCCCAGAATAGGACCCAACTTCGGAGAAGCAGCCCCCATCCAAACTAGAGTAGAGCAAACTCGCTCAACCAATCACCTAAACCGCAGTCTGCACTGCAGTGGCCTTATGGGCCTCTAGGAAGTAGCCTGGTACCGAAGGAGGCTACCACAGTCCCGTCCCCCCGCCCCCCACATCCCCTATAAACACTCACGAAAACCTGAGCAGCTTCTCCTGAATAAGTCCACCTCGATAGGAATTGGTTCCCCAGTTCTCAAGTGCCGGCCCCCCGGCAGAGCCGTCTCATCAGCCTTCGACAATTTCCCCCGAAGTCTGCGGGGTCACCACGGGGCCACGGCCCCCAGTCAATACGGAGCGGTCGGATTCCGAGCTCGTGCCGCGGCTGTCCGAGCCCGTCCCGCGGGATGATTGCGTCGCCACCTTTCCGGATAAGTCCACCACTGCTTGCAGTGCCGCTCTCCTCTCTTCCACTGTTTGCGAGTCCGTAGGTTTTCCAGCCCTCTGTCTCCTCTGTCGGAGCCTTCGCGACTGCCGCATCGGCTGTGACCTCCGCGCCTCCGCCGGTCGGGCTCCAGCCTCGTGCGTGTTGGACTTGTACGTGTCCCACCACGTCCAGGCCTCCGCCGCGGTTGGGAAGAAGAGCGTCTTGCCGTCCACGATGACGCGCAGCTTGGCTGGGAAAAGGAGCGAGTATTGCAAACCCTCTGTTCTCAATTCACGCTTAAGTGACAGGAAGGAGGCACGCAGCTTCTGGGTTTCATAGGTATAATCCGGGAACATCGTGACGCTGCTGTTGTCCACCTGGAATGGCCCCGCTTCTCTGGCCCGCTGCAGCAGCCAGTCTCTATCCCTGTAGTGCAGCAGTTTTATCACCACTGGGCGTGGAGGTTGGCCCGGTTTGGGGGGCCGCGCCGGCACCCGGTGCGCCCTTTCCAACGTGAAGAAGGGCGAAAGGCCCTCCGGGGCCACCTCGGAGCGCAGCCAAGCGTCCAGAAATCCCACCATATCAGCCCCTTCTCTGCGTTCCGGCAGTCCCACCAAGCGGACGTTGTTGCGACGACTGCGATTTTCAGCGTCCTCTGCGCGCCGCTCCAGGACCTGTATGCGCTCCAACGCCTCCACCAGGCGCCCCTCCTGAGATTTATGTGTCGGCAGCATGTCTTGTACTTGATCTTCCACCGTTTTGACCCGGTCCTTCAGCTTCCCATGGTCCGCCCTCAAAATCCCCAAGCCCGATGCCACTTGCGCGATATCCTGCTGCAACGCGTCCTTCGTGGCCGCTATGGCCTCTAGGATACAATCCCGGAGCTGTTGCAGGTCCGCAGGGCTCTGGGCTGTTCCGTCTTGCGGCTCCGGTCCGGGCGCTCCTTCCCCACCCTTGGCCTTAGGCTTGCCCATCACGTCGCCTCTCTTGGCTGTCGTGGCCAGTGTACCATCCAGATAGGGGCACCACCGTCTCGTCCTCCACTCGCGGGGCGCTAGGGTAGCGCCTCCTTGGGCCAGGGGGGTGCGCAGTCTGCTGGGCCCGCGGGCGAGTCCACGTCGACTCCCGCTCGCACACCCCCTAACTGCTCACTCCCACGAGCGTCTCCCAACACAGTCGACGTTAGGGGCCACCGTGCTTCGTGCGGCCCCACACAGGCGCTTTCAGCGGCGCGGTTTCTCCGGGTCGCCGGGCAGCGGGTGCTCCAAGTGTGCCCCCTCCAGGCTCTCCCCGGGCGCCAGCCCCCGTCACCTCAGCTCCCCGGGTACTCCGCGGCCCGGGCACCCTTCGCCACCAGTGTTCCTTCCGGGAGATCCCCTGCCCTCGGAAAGCGTCCGGCTCCTCCCGGTCTGGTTTCCCCCACTCAGGCTGTCCTGGGGTCACCGGCCCCTGCGTGCGCCGCTGGATCTCCGGGGGTTATAGATCGTCGCTTCGGGGGTCCCGGCCAGAGACCGCCGCGGTGTCCCAATGGGCACTCCAGATCTCGCCGCTGGTGAATCAATTGATGATGTTGCTGCTGCTTTATTAACACTCACAGCAATGTGTAACTACAGGGAATTTAGAGATTACATTTTTCACGGCCACCTCATTGACAGACTGAATAAGAAGATACAAGAAAAAATGTTATCCACTGAGGACCCGGAGTTGGTTACGGTTTCAACAGGAAGTGTTGAGCATTCACAATTGTGTATGAGAGAGATGAATGACAGTGCCAGATCTAGTGAGGTTAAGCAAATGTTGAAACAATATGCCAAGCAAATGACTACAGTTGTGAATTCTAGAATTCATCAAAATTATGACATGGTTTCTGCCAGGAGTAGTGAGTAAAAGACAGATAATCTGTGCTTCCAGTGTGGGAGTAAATCAATCCAGGAAATGCTAACGTTTGCAAGGTTGTGAGTCAAATTTGTTTCAAATGTGGAAAAAAGAGCATTTTGCATGAGTGTGTAAAGCCATTCCAGAACTTCAGCCTCGCACTTTGCAAGTGATTACGTTTATAGAATAAGTAGTATTTTCAGATGAAGATGGTAATATTGCTGATTTCATCGGCTCCTGAACAGGGATGGGATGGTGTAAAATAGATTTCTTTCTTGGTTGGTTTGCGCAAAAGGAAAGCTCTGTAGTGTGAATTAACAGTTGGTAACAAGTTGATCACATTTATGGTGGGTTCTGGTTCTCCTTTCATCTTAATCAAGGAGGAAGATTTTCAGAAACTGGAAGATATTCAGCTGCATAAATCTAGCATCAAAATCTTTGCATATGGAGGTAAACAAGTAGAGGTTGTGGGGATATGTGATGCCAATTTGGAATTTGAGGGCAAGTACACTGCAGAAACAATATATATTGTGAAATGGGGTTCCAATTTGTTGGGATGGGATGAACAAGGTGCACTCAAGATTGTCCTAGAACCTAATCATCCAGATATGGTGTTGTCAAGTCAGAATTTGAGTGGCATCAGCCATGAACCACAAGAACAATCTTACACCAAGTGCAGTCAGATTTGTCATACGAGTGCTGAGGAATGGGTCAGTGAATTTAGCAAAGTGCTCAAGTACGGGTTAGGGAAATTGAAAGGTTTACAACACTGTATAGTCTTGAAGGACAACACACAGGCAGCAGCTTACAAGCTATGTAAAGTGTCATTGAATTTACAAAGTTAATTGAAAATGGAACTGGAAAGATTGTGTTATATGGGAGTCACTGAACTCATTGAAGGGTCGGAGTGCCTCTCTCCTGTAGTTTTGGCATGTAAGGCTGACAAAGTGTTAAGAATCTGTGTTGGTTTAAAAAAAATTATTGAATAAACTGTAAATAATAACAAAATACAGTGCAGTATCATTGATATCGATCAAGCACAGTGCATTTATACGGTAGTAATCACCTTAATTATGTGCCAATATTCTACATCATTAATTAGCGACACAATAGCGTTGTGAACTTTAATCTCCCAAGTTTTCTCTTTCCTGTGGGGTAGAAGCATTGACTGGTGTGCATATCATCCCTCTATGTTTGTTCCAGGCTCTCCAGATCTTAGACCATTTTTTCCGGCATTCACTCCCCTCATATATCACCCTTTCGGCCTGCATGCACCAATCCATCTCTGTCTCCCAATCCCTGAATTTGAGTCCAGCAACTCCTTTCCAAGTTCTCGCTATGTTACGCTTTTCTAAGATAGATCCGATGGAGACCCACATACGCTCAGCTCTCGATAAGTCTGTAGCATCCCAAATGTTAAGGCACCATCTCGGCGAGACCTCCATCGTTTTTTGACAAGTCACCAACAATGTCGTTGTTACCTGCCCCCAATATGTCTGGAGAATCGGAAACACCCACCACTGATGTATGTACATCCCTCTCCGGCCACATCCTCGAGGACACACCGAGGCACCCAGGGCGCCCATCTTAACCACTGCAGAACTTGTGTAACATGCTCTATGCAGGATTTTAAGTTGGATGAATTTGAAGCGAGATTGAATCGCCACCTTCCGGGGGGATGCCAGTGCTTACTGCCTTTCTTCATCGCTTATATCCCTTACGTCGTCTACCCATTTTGCACGTTTTCCCCCTTGGGTCAGGTGTGTTATTTAGATTTTTTTCATATTTCAAAGAAATCACCTGTTCCTGGAGGTAATCAAGGAGTCTATCCTCTAGGGGCGAGGAGGCCGGGAGATCAGTCCCTTTGGGTATCGCCCTGCGCAGTGCATTGCGGACTTGGAGGTATCCAAAGGTTTCGCCATTATTTAATTCGTAATCTCGCTGGATATCACTAAAGGGGACCACTTTTCCTCCCACCCACATATCGCCCACTCTTGAAAGACCTATCAAGTCCCATTTATCAAATCCTGATTAATTTCCTAACATCCCCAATCGGTCTGTCTCTAACAGGGCCTTGGCCTGTGTAATCTTATTTTTCCACCCCAAAGCGGTTGTTGCCGCATGCCATAAATTGACTGTAGTTGAGGTCGGTGTGTATTTTGGAGTGTTCTTCACTCCACCGAAAATTGCCCTTGGGTAATTACCAGGTGTCATATTATATCTATCCATTTTATAGGCCGGTTCGGTTTCCGGCCTGTGGACCCAGTGATTTGTGACTGTTAATTGACAGGCCCAATAATAACTTTTAATTGCTGGCAGGGCTATTCCTCCATCTTACCATCCTTTCATAAGTTTCGACAATGCTATGCACGGGATACCATTGATCCACAGCAGTGTGCGTACCTCTGATTCAATTGTTTGTAGATTTTTGGCCAGGACTAAATACGGTGTATTCTGCAAAGCGTAGACAAAGCAGGGAAGTGCCATCAATATCTCTTGACTGGGGGTGAATGTTTTGATTTGTTCGGCATTCCGTCCATCAATTGTGTGTCTTTTGCTTTCTCGCCCTAAGTGCGCCAGGTATGCCCAGACGTGGGTCCTGGGCTCACTGTGTCACTGGAATCAAGCTATCCTGGCTGATGAGGGGTGAAACCCCGAAACCGGTCAAAGGATGCTTGTTTCCGGTTCAGAGAGGACCTGGTTTGGCAGTTTGGGCTGGACTGTTCCCGTGAGGCAGTGTGTGTACCTCTGATTACATTTTTTGAAGATTTTTGGCCAGGACTAAATACGGTGTATTCTGCAAAGCGTAGATAAAGCAGGGAAGTGCCATCAACATCTCTTGTCTGGGGATGAATGTTTTGATTTGTTCTGAATTCGGTCCATCAATTGTGTGTCTTTTGCTTTCTCGCCCTAAGTGCGCCAGGTATGCCCAGACGTGGGTCCTGGGCTCACTGTGCCACTGGAATCAAGCTATCCTGGCTGATATGGGGTGAAACCATAAAACCGGTCATAGGATGCTTGTTTCAGGTCCAGGGAGGACCTGGTTTGGCAGTTCGGGCCTTTTTCAGTGAATTCCTTGTTATTTTTTTTACTGTAAAGTAATATTTACTTACCATGTATTAATCCAACTGCTGCTGCGCACAGCCTTTTGCGGTGCGCGGCATGGGGGTGGGGTCCTGCAATCAAACCTGCATGTATCCAGTCTCACGCTGCACAGAACTTTCGTGTATCCGTAATGGAGGGTTGCCAGCATGGAACCAGATTATGGGCGCCCTGCCTGGGCCTCTTCTGGCCCTGGGAACCCCACCCCCTGCACCGCAATTAATAGGGAAGGGGGCACACAGCCTCCATCCTAGAAATTAGCCTGGGGGACTCAAACTGAATTGGAATATTTTCTTGACAGTGCTGCGTTAGTCTCTTTTGTTGGATGATTAACTTAGGGGGAAGTCCAGCCCGACGCCTGCACAAGCTGTGCAAAGTGCACACTGTGGTTGGACTGACTTGGCGGATCATATATAATTACCCAGTGACATTTGCCATTGGGTAGTTATAGTTAGGATCATGCTTGTATAGAAAATGCCTTTATTGTGTTGCTAATAACTTTGCAGGCGTTTTACGAATCCTCACAAAAGTTTTTTTTTAAAAGTACTACTTTTTTACTAGTTTGTGCATAGAAGGTTTTAGGGTGGTCCCTCAAGCAGGCACTGAGATACAGGGGGTTTCCAAAACTAATTTTCTCTATTTATTTTACCAAAAGAACTTTTGACACAGCTACAGCCCAAACTACCGAATAGCTCTAAACCAGTTTTGGCAGAAAGCTAGATCTTGGCCCAGAAAGACCGCTGCTTGTGTTTCGGTGTGAATCCGTTCAGTCGTTGTGGAGAAATTAATGTTAAAAACATTGTATATATCACACCATGGAGAATCTACGGACCAGACAGATCTAAAGCTGAGATCTGATTGGCTGCCACTATATCAAATAGGATAGGTGGCAGTCATCTTAGGACTTGGGACTCAGTCCCGAGTGCTGGAAAAAAAGACAACATATAAAGACACGGAGGCAGTGTATGGATACCCTGACCCCATATGCCTGTTTATTTGCAAATACACAGAAGATTTGCTGCAAAATGTATTTGTTTTTAAAAAGAAAATAAGCAGGGGCTCATTTTTGATTCTTTAAAACCTCCAGAGGTGGGCCAGGGCCCGGGAGATGGGAGTGAGGGCATTTTTTTTATTGGGAGGGGGACATATGGCTCCCCTCCATGAGTGGCCCCAGGGACCCCAACTACCGGGGCTGAGGTAAAAAAACAAGGTCCTGGGTATCAAATCCTTTGGGGCGGCTCAGTGACTGTGTCCTGGGGAGTCCAACCTGGGACTCAATAATTTCCCTGCACGCACTACCGCGGGTAGGGAACCATATGTTAGCATTAATCTGCAGGGGCATTTTCAAATCCCCCGCCAAACGGGATCAATCATGGAAGTCTGCTCCCAGCCGGCGTGGGATTAAAGAATGCTCCTGATGCCTGGGAGCAGACTTGTATTCTGTTTCCCTGCCCACACTCTTGTTAAAAGGCCCCGGGGAACCAATCATCCTGGGTGGCTTAGTAGCCGATGAAGGCTAGGAGAGGGGGACCGCGTGGCTCCCCTTTTCTTTTTTGTTGAATTTTGTCCAGGGAATGGAGTGTTAGGGTCTTATTCAGGGATGGCGCCTTGTTGCCCCTTCCCCGTTTGTAAAAGAATTTGGCCCCAGGGGTTTGGGATGTCCTGGGGCCTGAGCAGGCCCTACCTCGCTGGATTCCCCCGGGTGTCTAGTTTTCAGAAATGTGTGGGTTCGGTAGTTTCCCAAGATGGCCGCCCAGCCCGGGGCAAAAAGCCGAGGTGACCCCCCTTGCAAAACCAGGTTGTTTTCTGATAGGTAATTTTGATGTCACCTCAATAAGTTTTGGACCCTTGCCTGTCACGGGTACTTGACCCACCCACCCGAGTGAGATACCATTTTTATCGGGAGACCTGGGGAAACGCTGGGTGCTAGGGAATTTGTGGATCCATGCAGATTCCAGAACTTTCCCACACAGAAATTTCAGAATAATTTGATTTTTTTCAGCTACATTTGAGGTTTGCAAACGATTCTGGGTAGGGAAACGTTGGGGGGTCCGCGCAAGCCATACCCTGCTGAACTCCCTAGGGTGTCTAGTTTTCATAAATGTGTGGGCTTGGTAGGTTTCCCATGATGGCCGCCGAGCCCGGGGCCAAAAACCCAATGTGAACCCCCTTGCAAAACCAGGTTCTTTTGATGTTGATGCAATACGTTTTGGGCCCTTGCCTGTTTTGGGTACTTGACCCACCCACGCAAGTGAGGTACCATTTTTATCAGGAGACCCCAGAACTTTCCCACACAGAAATTTGAGAGAAATTTGATTTTTTCAGCTAAATTTGAGGTTTTCATGGGATTTTGGGTAGGAAAATGTTGGGGGGTCCACGCAAGCCATACCTCGCTGGACTCCCCCGGGTGTCTAGTTTTCAGAAATGTGTGGGTTTGGTAGGTTTACCAAGATGGCTGCTGAGCCCGGGGCCAAAAACCTAGGTGACCCCCCTTGCAAAACTAGGTTGTTTTTTGATAGGTAACTTTGATGTCACCTCAATACGTTTTGGACCCTTGCCTATCGCAGGTACTTGACCCACCCACGCGAGTAAAGTACCAATTTTATTGGGAGACCTGGGGGAGCGCTGGGTGGTAGGACATTTGTGGATCCATGCAGATTCCAGAACTTTGCCACACAAAAATTTGAGAATAATTTGATTTTTGTCAGCTAAATTTGAGGTTTGCAGGGGATTCTGGGTACAGAAACGTTAGGGGGGTCCACGCAAGCCATACCTCGCTGGACTCCCCAGGGTGTCTAGTTTTCAAAAATGTGTGGTTTTGGTAGGTTTCCCATGATGGCCGCCGAGCCCTGGGACTAAAAACCCAATGTGAGCCCCCTTGCAAAACCAGGTTCTTTTCTAATGAGTAATTTTGATGTTGCCTCAATACGTTTTGGGCTCTTGCCCGTCACGGGTACTTGACTCACCCATGCGAGTGAAGTACCATTTTTATCCGGAGACCTGGGGGAACGCTGGATGGTAGGAAATTTGTGGATCCATGCAGATTCCAGAACTTTCCCACACAGACATTTTAGTAAAATTTGATTTTCTCAGCTGAATTTGAGGTTTGCAGGGGATTCTGGGTAGGAAAACTTGGGAGGTCCACGCAACCCATACCTCGCTGGACTCCCCAAGGTGTCTAGGTTTCAGAAATGTGTGGGTTTGGTAGGTTTCCCAAGATGGCCGCCGAGCCCGGGGACAAAAACCCAGGTGACACCCCTTGCAAAACCAGGTTGTTTTCGATAGGTAATTATGATGTTGCCTCAATATGTTTTGGGCCCTTGCTTGTCACAGGTACTTGAACCACCCACGCGAGTAACGTACCATTTTTATTGGGAGACCTGGGGGAACGCTGGGTGGTAGGAAATTTGTGGATCCATGCAGATTCCAAAACTTTCAAACACCGATATTTGAGAAAAATTGGATTTTTTCAGCTAAATTTGAGGTTTGCAGGGGATTCCTGGTAGGAAAACGTTGGGGGGTCCACGCAAGCCATACGTCGCTACACTCCCCTGGGTGTCTAGATTTCAGAAATATGCGGGTTTGGTAGGTTCCCCAAGATGACTGCCGAGCCTGGGGCCAAAAACCCAGGTCATCCCCTCGTGCAAACCAGGTTGTTTTCTGATTTTGATGTCGCCTCAATACGTTTTGGATCTTATCTGCCGTGGGTACTTGACCCACCCACGCGAGTTAGGTACCATTTTTAGGAGACCTGGGGAAACGCTGGGTAGTAGAAAATTTGTGGATCCGTGCAGATTCCAATACTTTCCCACACTGAAATTTGAGGAATATTTTATTTATTCAGCTAAATTTGAGGTTTGCAGGGGATACTGGGTAGGAAAACTTTGGGGGTCCACGTAAGCCATACCTCGCTGGACTCTCCCAGGTGTCTAGTTTTCAGAAATGTGTGGGTTTGGTAGGTTTCCCAAAATGGCCGCCAAGCCCGGGACCAAAAACCCTTGCAAAACCAGGTTGTGTTGTGATAGGTCATTTTGAAGTCTCCTCAATGTTTTGGGCCCTGGCCTGTCGCGGGTACTTGACCAACCCACGCGAGTGAGGAACCATTTTTATGAAAAGACCTGGGGGAACGATGGGTGGTAGGAAATTTGAGGATCCATGCAGATTCCAGGACTTTCCCACACAGAAATTTGAGGAAAAAAGTGATTTTTTCAGCTACATTTGAGGTTTGCAGGGGATTCTGGGTAGGAAAACATTGGGGGACCCACGCAAGCTATACCTCGCTCGACTCCCCCGGGTGTTTAGTTTTCAAAAATGTATAGGTTTGCTAGGTTTCCCTAGGTGCCGACACAGCTAGGGTTCAAAATCTACAGCTAGGAACTTTGCAAAAAAAGGGTCCGTTTTCACTGTGAAAATGTGGCGTGTCCACGTTGCATTTTGGGCCGTTTCCTGTCGCGGCTACTTGACCTACCCACACAACTGAGGAACCATTTTTCTCGAAAGTCTTTGGAGAATGCAGGGTGAGTGGAATTTTGTGGATCCATGCAGATTCCAGAACTTTCCACCACAGAAATGTGAGGGAAATGTGGGTTTTTTTGGACAAAGTTTAAGGTTTGCAAGGGATTCTAGGTAACAGAACCTGGTGAGAGCCAGTCAAGTCACCCCATCCTGGATTCCCCTATGTGTCTAGTTCTCAAAAATGTATAAGTTTGCTAGGTTTCCCGAGGTGCCGGCACAGCTAGGGTTCAAAATCTACAGCAAGACACTTTGCAAAAAAGGGTCAGTTTTCACTGTATAAATAAAGTATGTCCACATTGTGTTTTGGGCCGTTTCTTGTCAAAGGCACTAGGCCTACCCAAACAAGTGATCTACCATTTTTATCGGGAGACTTAGGGTAACACAGAATTGTAGAGCAACTGTTATTACCTATAAACAACCGCAATGGACCGCACTCCGCTAGCTCCTCCTCCGGGTCGCCCCAAGGGAAGCTGGTACATGAAGTTTTTGAGTGGTTCACCCCAGTGGGTGCAAGTAAGTACTTGTTGAACTGATGATCTCTGATGGAGTTCTTGAGTGCTTCACCCCAGTGGGTGCAAGTAAGTACTTGTTAAACTGATGATCTCTAGACCCGATACATGTCCCGGGTCCATTGCGGTTGTTTATACAACTGTTATTACCTATTGACCTGTGATGCATTTCTGCCTTCCAAATGAAAGACAATGTGTAAAAAATAAGTCACTTGCTATATATCCAGTACATAAAAAAAAAACATTGCAAGACGCTGCTCGGTTATTGGTACTGGGTTAGTCGGGTTCTTGGTGAACCTACAAGTCCTATATATCCCCACAACCAGAAAGGTCCAGCGGCTGTAACAGTATATTGCTTTCAAACATCTGTCATAATCAGAAGAAGTTACAGGTGAAAAGGTTGGCACAAATGGATGTTTTTTTCAACTCATTTTCAATTTTTCCTATTTTCAACTGTTAGTTACTATAAAGAAACCTCGAAGGATCTACACAAATGACCCTTTGCTGAATTCAGAATTTTCAAATGTATAGATTTCCAGGATCCATTATTGCTTTCATTCCCATTTCTATCATTAACTGGAAGAAGGTTGAAAGCACAAAAAATAGCAAAACTAGGGCATGTCCCAGTAAAGTGCCAAAACTGTGTAAAAAATGTTGGTTGTCTGACAAAAATCTGTCGGTCCCTGAAAGCTCAGAAAATGGCGATTACAGCCCCACAAACTCTTTGTTGATACCATTTGCAGGGAAAAAAACAGACCCTTTTATTTACAGTACTTTTTTCCCATTTTGCCCCAAAAAAACCAAAATGTAGCTGTATTTTCGCTAATTTCTGTGTGCCCTCCTGGGGAATCCACAAACCATGGGTATCGTCAGAATCCCCGTGATGTTGGAAGAAAAGGGCGCAAATTTGGCGTGGATATCTTATGTGGTCAAAAAGTTACAGGGGCCTAAGCACAAACTACCCCAAATAGCCCAAAAAAGGTTTAGCACAGGGAAGGTTTAGCCTAGCAGCGAAGGGGTTAAAAAAATATCATATTCATTAAAAAGCATAACAAGTATACTCTACTATTGCAAGACCACTAACTTATACATGATTGTAAGTACTGATTTCCCAGAGAACCTGTGTCAACATGTCGGTATTCATAAATACACCTCTCAGTCTTGGTCATGTCTGGTTTTCCTAAATCTCACCATTGCTCTTACAAAGTACGTAACCACGAATAAAGTGCGTTCATTCTGCAGAAGTTGGATATGCAAAAGTGAAATTCGGGCCTGTCTAAAACCCATATAGTTTAAATAGGGTTTAAGATAAAGATGCCTGGGATAGGTTAAATATTTACATAAAAAGACAAAATGTAAAATATCCTGTGGTGACCTACTGTCGCAGCCACAGGGCCCTCTATCCTCGGTTCGCGATATGAAACTGATAGGAGAGGCCACTAAATGATTAAACAAGCTAAATATAAAACAGATAATTAAAAAACGATCATAGGCGCTAGTTAAAATAGTGAGGTAGTAATCTATTGCCAGTACTGATTTTACTAGGACGTGTGCTCTAACTCACGGCTTAGTCAATTCCTTTCCTTCTCTCTCCGTGCTTACTTTGTTGGAGAATAGATAATTAATTAGTTTTTTGTCCTCTTTCTTCACTGTTCTACGGTTTGTAAAAATGTCTATTCTTCCTCGCCTACAGAGCGTTTCTTTAATGTATCTTAACCAGAGTATTTTAAGGGCATGATCCAATGAGAGGCAGTCTAAAATTACAGCTTGGTTAAAAGAGGCCTCCTCATTGGACCAAATGTTCACACAGCAAAGCAGAGGCTTGACAGCGACTAAGTCAGAGACATACCTCACCCCGAGTTCTTAGTGGACTGAGTAAGCTGGGGTGCCCTGGGGAACTTTTAACAACCGTCTCAGATATTTGTTGTGCGTCATCTGTAGTTCCACCACTGCCTTGTATCCCCAGATCACACCCCCATACACAGCCTTCGATATGCAAATTGATTGATATTATTTTAAAATCACCTCAGGCGACCATGTACCTAATCTGTGTGCAAAATTTCCAATGGCTCCCCTTGCTTTCTTCGTGTCCATCACCTTCTCTTCTTTCAGAGTGTTCTAGTTTAATTTAGCGTCTAAAAAAAACCAAGATATTTAAAAGCTGTAGCTTTTGCTAAACTAAAAGAGCCTGGCTTATAGGTTTTTGTACTATTCCCTCGACATCCCACTTCCATCACAAACGACTTGGCGTAGATGGGGGACAAGTCCAACCCCTTCATAAAGGAAAAAACCCATAAATCAAGACTTGCAATGCTCTTGGGGTGCGTGCTATAAGGAAAGCATCGTCTGCGTACAGCAGTACTAGGACTGGTCTGCTGCCTAATCTCTGGGTATCGGCCTGCAAAGATATCAAGGCAGATTCCAACCCATTAATATACAGCGTAAATTAAAAAAGGGCTAGAATACAGCCTTGGCGCACCCCTCTTGAGCATTTAAAACTATCTGTCACATCCCCATCGTGTGTAAAGCGTACAGCAACTGAAGTGTGGGCATATAAACACATCAGGGCATTTATTATTGATCTCTCTACTACTAATTTGTCTAACAGAGACCACAATTTACAGTGGATCACCCTATCAAATGCTGCAATAAGATCCATGAATCCTAAATAGATGAATCCCGCTTTGGCGATTGTGTATTTTGCTATCAGTAAATAGAGGTTCAAGCATTGGCCCACTGTGGATTTACCTGCATGAAAGCCATATTGGACAACCAAGATAATTAGCTTTTTGTCTGCCCACTCCACAAGCCTATTTAGTATAACCAGTCCCATAACCTTGACGGTCGAGTTTATCAATGATATGGGTCGGTAGCATGCAGGTTCCGGTGTAGAACTTTCTTCTGTTGCAGTGGCAGAAGATCATCCCGAAGGCGCAGCCTAATCAGAGGACCAATGTTAGGGCTCAGAAGTTCGAGATATCAATCTGGAGCCACAAGAATAACTTGAGCCTAGCCGTTCTTGATCTTGAGAACTGTGGGCAGGAGTGGGAATAAAAGACATGTGCATGGAGCCCAGAGTTCCACTGACATACGTGTTCTTGACAGTGGTGAACAGATCTAACCAAGAGTTTCCCCACTCTCTCTCTCTCTCTCTCTCTCTTAAGAGAGAGAGAGAGAGAGCGAGAGAGAGAGAGAGAGAGAGAGAGAGAGAGAGAGAGAGAGAGAGAGAGAGATCGTACACTGCCTTCAGGTGAAGAAGCCATTCATGATCCGCTAGGTATTCACAGCAAATTGCCCTATTTGTCAAATAACATTTGTCAAATGGGGCAAGTTGTCAACTCCTTGTTTAGCCCCGTGACAATTAATGTGCATCAAGTTCATAACTTATTTCATTGACGATGTTTCGACCCATATATGCTTTGAAGCTAGGTCTTCCTCAGGACAACAATGAATGGATACACCCTTGCAAGCCACTTAATGGTGAGAAGAGGTATTATTTTAGGGCCTCCGTCCTGGTAGACATGTAGAACTGGAGCCAAGCCTACGTAGCTGCCTAACTGGTGTACAGGACAGGGACGTAGTGAGCTAACGCAGTGGTTGTAGCCTTGGCTCTGGTGGAATGAGCCTGCAGGCCCTAAAGGTGTTGCTTCGTGATAGTGCATAGCAAATATTAACGCAGAGTACAATCCTTTGTGAGATGGTCCATTTCTGCATGGACTTGAAGAGTTGATCGTTCACCCGGAACTCTTTTGTACGATCACTGTAGAACGAAAATGCTCTTTTTGCGTCCAGACGGTAGAGACTCTCCTCTTCCTTAGAAGGATGAGTCAGAGCAAAGAAGGTGGGCAGTGTAATGTTCTGGCCTACATGAAAGGGTGTGATGACTTTAGGTCAAAAGGGGCATGCGTTTTCAGGACCAGCTTGTACAAAAAAAAGAGATGTGCAAGGAGGGTGTACAGATAATGCTTGCAGTTCTCTGACCCTCCTGGTCGATGTCACAACCACCAGGTAAACGTTACTGATGGTCAACAGACGAATTAGGCTTTTATGCATTGGCTCGAAAGATGAGCATACCAGGAATATTAGGATCAGATTCAGGTCCCATTAGGGCATGAAGAAGGGTTTTGGCAGAAACAGATGTTGAAGGCCTTTCAAGAACAAAGTCACAAAAGGTGACTTTAACAAAGAGGGTCGGTCTGGCAAGCACAAAAAATACCTTCAACGATGCCCAAAGCAAAGCCTTGTTGGGCTAAGGAAAGTATAATTAACAAGCTCTCTGATAAAGGTGAAGAAGGGGGATTGATCTGTTTGGAGGTGCAAATTCCAAAAATATGGACCACCTGCAGGCATATATTGTCTTAGCTGAGGGAGGCCTGGTTCACAGAATAACATCAAAGACCCCTGAGGGAAGATCAAAGACTGTCAGTTGCCGCTGCTCAATCTCCATGCATGAAGGCGGAACCTGCACAAGATTCGGATGCAGGAACCTGCCCTGTTGCTACAACAATAAATCCTCTTGAAAAGGCAAACTGATCAGAGGACCGGTGCTCGGACTCGGGAGTACAAGATACCAAACTCTCTGCACCCAATCTGGTGCACTAAGAATGACTTGGGCCCGGTCATTTATGATCTTCTTGTGAACTCTGGGCTGGTGTTTTATAGGCTGAAAGGCGTACAGAAGCGCTGAACATTGAGACGAAAAGCATCTCTGAGCGAGAGTTACCTTGGAAATTTCAGCGTGCACAAGTACTTGTACTGTGCATTCTCGGTGGAGGCGAATAGATCTGACCAAGGTTCTCCCCATTCTTGAAAGAAAACTTGCACCACCAGCAGAAGGAGATTCTATTTGTGATCCAATAGGCATGAACGGCTGAGCTTGTCTGATCTGGAGATTAGAGATCCCACCAGATGTTGAACCACCAGGGAAATGTCCTGACATTCCAATTATGTCTGGGGATGCAGGGCCTCCTGATAAAGGATGCACAACCCCATCCGCTTTGTTTGTAAAAGAAACCACTTGGCAGTGGTCTTGTACGTGAACATCTTAACAAGCCGTCCCGTGATTGAAGGAAGAAAGGCTTTCAATGTTATTCAGATTGCTCTCAGCTCCAACAAGCTGATGTAGAGCTGAGACGCCGCCGGATACCAGAGTCTCTGATCTCCACCTCTTCAAAGATGGCCACTCCAGCAGCGGAGTGACGCATCTGTCACTACAGTCAGCTCTGGTTAAGGAACGGAATGGGGTCTGCCACTGACACAATCTTGGTTTGTCAGCCACCACTGCAGGTATTTTGAAGTTACCTCCAATATTTGGACCAGGCCAGAGAAACTCCCTAGATGCTGCGCACACTGAGCTTTCAGACCCCACTGCAGAGTCTGTATACGCCAGTGGGCATATGTCACCAGCAGGATGCAGGAGGCCACGATTCTCATCAGCCTCAGAGTCAGTCAGTCTCACAGAAATCCAGGATAGAGGCTGAAACATCAGTATCCTAGCTTGAATAATCTGGACTCGCCATTCAGGAGCATAGGCCCAAAACCGCACTGTTTAAAAAGTAGCTCTGAAGAAAGGTAGCATCGGAGAGGGAGTTTGGTGTGACTTCAGCAGGTTTAAAGTGAAACCCAGCGAGTGCAAGAGGTCTGCTGTAGTCTTGAGGTGGGAGATGACTGCCTGGAGTGAGCCTGGCTCCAACAGCCAGTTGTCGAAGTAGGGGAAGACTCAAATCCCGACCTCCGCAGATTTGCTGCAAACGCCACCATCACATTGGTGAACACCTGAGGGACTCTGGTGAGGCCAAAAGGAAGTACTTCAAATTGGAAGTGCTCCAGACCCACCATGAACCATTGGTAGAGTCTGTGGGCTGGCAGGATGGGAATATGGCGATAGGTGTCCTGCAAGTCCAACGTCACTATCAAGTCTCAAGGAACCAGGGCAGACAGAACCTGACCCAACGTGAGTATTTTGGATTTCTCCTTCTTCAGGAAGGCATTGAGAAGGTGTAGGTCTTGGATAGGACAGCATCAGAAAGTAGAAGGAACAGCAACCGAAACCTACTTCTGCCGCCGGCACCCTTTTCACGTCATCTTTAGCTAAAAGAGCCGGTACTTCCTGCCAAAGCCGGGAGAGGTGATTCTCCACCTGCCAGTCAAAGGAAGGTGGCATGGGCGGCAGTGTTTCGAGGAAGGAGATGTAGTAACCCCACTGAACAATTTGGAGAACCCACTTGTCCAATGTTATGTACTACCAGTGGGGCAGGTGATGGCTTATGTTGTCAACCTCTGGGTGCCGGTGATGGTAGGAGTTTGAAGGCTGCGGTTGCAGACAGTGTGGTGGAGTGGATCGGCCTCCGGCTGTTGTTTCACAGGATTTCTGGGAGCAGTGTCCTCTGCCACAAAAGGACAGGGTACCCTGCTGGCCATGGTGGCTGGGTGGGAATGGACACGGCTGGTATCCCCTAACGTAACCACAGAAGAAGAGAAAGACAGGCTAGGGTTGGTCCATAGAGAGTCAGAGGAACGGGCGGCGGCCCTGCAGTCCTTAAAGCACTCAAGCGACAAGATCACCTTGTTGATGAAAAGGTGAGTGCCTTCAGAGGGCATGTCCATAAGGGAAGCTCAGACTTCCCCTGAAAAACCACTGGATCTCAGCCAGGTGTGTCAACTAAGTAGCACTGATAACACAATCCCGCTGCCTTGCGAGTCGGCTGTCCCCAGTCCACAGCCAATAGTGAACGTTGCTGCATCTCTGCCATCTGAAATAGCCTGTGACAGTATGGCTCTGTCCTCGCTCGAAACCACTGGCAGCACTTCGGACGAGTCCCAAACCTTGTGGGTGTCTCGGCCCAAGAGGTGTACGGTGTTCACTAACCACATTGCTAGGCTGCAGAAGAGAAAATCCCCTTGCCAAAGGTGTAAAGTCTCTTGATTTCTCTATCCAAAGGAGTGGTAGGGGTTGCACCAGGGTAGACTTTAGCGAGGAGGCCTAGACAACTAGACTCTTAGGAGTGGGGTGAGGGATGAAGAACGCTGGGTTCTCAAAAGTGAGGTGATGGCGGCGGGCAATTGTCCAGTGCATAGGAGCACCTATGCAGGGCTTTGCCCAGGCCCAGAGCAGGACATCTGTGAGAGCTTCATCGAATAGGAGTAGTTCTGAGGGTGCAACTTCCAGTTGAAGCTCCTCTTTCAGGACATTTGTCTTGGCTGCCACCGAGGGCAGCTGAAGGATCATGACCTTGGGCACCCTCGCACCATCATGGCAAAGCAGCCCCTTCCTCCACAGCCACAGAAGGAGGAAAGACCCACCAGTTCCACGTACCTGTTGTATTGGGGCTCATCAAGGGGGTAAGGGGGAACAATAAGGGTCCTGGAACCCCTCCCAATTGTCTCCCTCTCCAGGCCTGTCAAAGCAAACATGCACTGGCTCAGACTCTGAAGGTCTGGATCCAGGTGGGGCCGAAGTTGGTGTGGGGCGATCCACATCTGGTTCAGTATTGGAGTCGAGTATCACGATGGGGCTGTTGCTGGCATGAGGCATCAGCAATGCAGATTACAACTGATTGGTGTGGTCTCCAAGGAAGGTCGCAGATAGACCCGTTCTGGATCCACTACTGGATCCAAGTGTCCTTACTGGCGCTGAGGGCAGATTTGCCGGTGGGAATCCAGTGGTGGCCCCTGCCGTACCAGAGACCCAAAGGCACTACAGAGGGGTTGGGTGGCCCAAATTTAAGGTACATGGCTTCATAAAACTTTGAGTTGGGCAGAGAAACCTCCAGCTCCGAGAAATTCTATGGGGCGCGGAGTGGACACAGGTTTAGGCTCCGTAGTGGAGCTGATCAGTGACTTGTAACGTTGTTTCCCCAACCCATCCAATGACTTGAACTGATGCGGAGAAGTCAAAGAATGTTCTTAGATTTTTTTTAACCTCTTGTGGTACTTACCCAACTATGACTTACGCAGAGAGTGGCTCTGTGTATGGTCCTGGAGCCTCCCACACGACCGGGATATGGATTGTTACAGCGTCATCATGCCAACAGCAGCTTCAAAAAGCGCTCCCTCAGCAGCTTTGGGTGCATGGTGCAGCAGTCCTCACAGGGCTTAGAGTCATGGTCTGACTCCAAGCACCAAAGACAAACCGGGTGAGGATCTGTCACAGACATCTGCCTGCGACAGACACCACAGGGAGTAAAACCCATCATTTTTTGTGGGAAAATCCCCAACACTGGGAGACAAGGTTTCAGAAAAACCGTTTGTCAGCTTGCTGGCATGGCACTTATATAGTCCCACGCCGGTCACTTCCAGCGTGGACCCCGACGCGTAGCAGAAGAATGCCACCTACTACCAGAAGAGGTACTCCTTAAAAAGTTTCCAGAAACAGTCTGACTCCTGGGGAATATTTCGAGATAAGAAATCTGAGGTTAGAAATCTCTATCAGATATTTAAATATAAACCCATGCTAACAAGCATGCACCAGGCGAAATAAGCTACATAGGCCTCACAGTCAAAAGTATTACAAAAGGATTACAGTGTATTCTCTTCTGTATGGCAGATGCTCTCGCATGGGTCAATTATGTATATGAAATAACAAAATTAAAGTTGCTACTATTCTGAGTTAATTTTGATTTTAGACAGTGACATATGAACGTTTCTAAGAAAGTAAGGAATTAATGTTTGTTCTGCAGTGACAATCAAGGGTACAACTTCAAATGAACCCTATTATGCTCTAATTTTTCATTTGTAAACATTGAACATCGTTTCCATGGATTTATTGGTAATACATTTGTTCACATCACACTGTAAGCATATTTGCACTGATATCAATAAAGCAGAGAGGACCCATTTTGCTCCTAGTGTCAGAGTGGTGGTATGAGGATTAACAATCACATTGCATGCTATAGTCAGAACTGTGTACACCATCTATGCAGTGTGAAATGGATATGAATATTAAAAAAAACTATAGCTATTAAGAGTTTAAAATTGAGTCTGATTAGAAATCTCCAAAATATACCTTGAAATTAGGCACTTTATATATCAATCGTTTCCTGTCACGATATGTATAAACGGAAAAGTCTTTGGATTTGATTGTCCTGCAAAGGAAAATAGAAACTATTCAAAATGGATAAGACTTTCACATAATTCCTAACAATTCTCTTTTACAGCAAACTACAGTAACACATCAGTTCTGGAAAGTAAGAAGAGCAGTCTAATTTTTATTCCATAAACTTTCAATTATTTTTACCCCGTGAATCGTTTAATTGCACAAATTTCATATCGAACACAGTACTTGCAAAGCTATATCCCACGCTAATGGTATGCACATTTTTTATAGTGCAACGGGCAGAAGGGAGTTTTTACATCTGCTGATGGTTTTCAAAGCAAAAATCTCTCCAACCCTGCTCTATGCTATTGAATCAATTCCTGTAAAAGACTCAAGTTTTTTATATAGGATCAAAGGCCAGATTTTACATAAATTGTGCAATTTTCATACGTCAGTTCCATCAGTTGCTATTAGACTGGAATTCGGCTTGATAAGCTCCTATATTCGAGGTATTTCCACGGTTTTACGTTGGGAATACCAGTTAAAAAATAGTGACTCTTACTCTTTAAAGAGGTTTCATGTGTCAAGAAATCTTTGGCGGTATTGGAGAGAAATATTCCCTATATCGCGATTTTTATTTGGGTCTAAACCTCTTTTGTGTAAAAGAAGAATCAGTGATTTCCCTCCTGCCATTATAATTTAAATCCCCTTTAAAAACTCTAAGTAGTAAGATCAGCTTTAATAGAGATATTAAAATCTGTAATGCTAAAGAGAGATTAAAGATAATAGCTAGGACGAGCTCTCCAAAAATTTCCTAGAAATATTTATCGTGGAACCTAGAACATAGAATCCGATGATGGTTTACCTTATATCGCATGAATCTCTTACCTTTAAATGATTTAACAGCAAACTGGTCCCAGAACTTGGAAAATTGAATAATTTGTAATTTGTGCGAGCTGAGTATTCAGAACCTGGATCATGTCTTGTTTGTATGACCAGCATAGGTTTTGAGTCATCGTCGCTGGCTTAGGCCAATGTTTTTGCAAAATGGTGTTAAGAATGTAGCTTCAGCCCTTTCCTCTTTTTCCCAAAAAATTAAGTAGTCTTTGTAAAATTATTCAACTTTTTTAAGGAGCTTATGTATATATTTTAATATCTTATATATATTATTTTAATCCGCTGCTTCCCTTGTCTCTGTTGCCCTATTATGTAGTCCCAATATTCTCTCCTTTCCCAGATAGTATTTTGCACATGTTCTGGTTACTATTTAATTGCTCTTTGCACAACTGGGGTATGTTTTGCTTTTCGCAGAATTTTTTGTAGTTAATTTTAAAATGATATTCTTTATTGAAGTTGAATTTCGGACCATATTTTGCACATGAATCTGATGTAACTCAACTGCTTTTGTAGCACATGTTAGGATATGCTTTGCTATCCCTATTCTCTTGCTGCTATTTTTAAGTTAACTTTCTGCTGATGCTGGATCTTTTAATTGTATTTTGCACATGAATTGGCTGCTACTTAAATGCTATTTTGCACAATTTGGGATATGTTTTGTTACTTCAATCACTATGCTGCTATTCTAAACTCTATTTACCGAAGTTGCTATGTGTTGAAAAATCTGTATATGTGTTAATATATTTTAGGTAATAATTTGTATGTATTTTATTGTGGACCTCATTGGAGCTCCAAATCTCTAAATAAGCATTGAATTGAATTGCACAATATTTTGTGTTCAACTAACTGTGAGGTCAAAAGTACATCACGGCTGGTAAAGATACATGTACTTGAAAGGGAAACAAGCAGTGGGAAAGCCAATCTGTCTGAATGTTTTACACATTCTTCATTTACTGGCAATTTTAGATGTTATGTGGATAAGTGTATAGGTGAATGTGAGAATGCATGGATAAGTGAGTAAGGACCATGTTTCAGGTCTCCTTGCCCCCGTCCTCCATAAATTGGATCAGGTAGCCGGTAGGTTGGAGACTCTGGAAGCTAGACTTGCCGGCAACAAGCTCCAAGCTGCAGGGCCTCTTATACGATCCAATGGGGCGTCATTAGTGGGAGCGTCCAATGAGGCTGGTAGCGTTAGTTCAACTCGGCCAGTAGGAGCCTTGCCACCTTTACCATATACGGGGGAAGCGAGGGGCTATGACCAAGGCCTGGATGTGACTATTGCCAGGGGTACTACCAATAATTGTGATGAGCAAAGTTGCCTTCCCCAGAGTAATAGGGCTGGTATTGAGGGGGGGGTAGCTGGGGTTTCTACATTGCCCGTAAATCTACATCTTCCCCCCCAAGCCACCCCATATTCTGTAGTTTTGGCTAATGTTCCACCACTTTTGGAAGGAACATTCGAACATTGGTCAAACATTAACAATAAATCTTTGCACTTTCTGAGCTCTAAAATTGGGAACTGTAAGGCCCTGTTTGATGATTTTAATATGGTTAGGCGTATTAACTGGATTGGCCAGTCTAACAAGTCCCTACCTGGGGACTGTGTGGTGTTGAGCTTTAAGTCCCCAGCTTTGGTAAGTTATATATTGGAAGCCATTCATCACCTTTCCTCAGCACCTAACTCGATTAAAATGTTACCTTTGGGCTTTTTCTATAGGCCAGGCTTTTTACAGCCTATGCGGGCTAATCGTGTTTTTCCAACTTTTCCTGCAAGGCCCAATTTGCCCATAGTGACTTCCAATCGTTTTGATATCCTCTCATCATTGGAGGACAACGATTGACGTATGGCTGGTGTCTTATGTTTTCTCTCGCAAGCCCTCGGGTCCCTGGGTCCTACCTGCATTCAGTGCCTAGATACTACTATTGGGTCTCCTCCCCCTATTGGTATTCTTTCCATGCCTAATGTAGATGGTACCAACCTATCATCCCCTGTTGCAACTCACACCCCCCTGGTTGTTTTAGGACCAGTAGTGGGCTCGGGGTTGTTAATCCTTTTTTAAAGATTGGCTCATGGAACATCGCAGGATTGGGGTCTAGGCTTGATATTCCTGACTGGGCTAACTTCATTGATGAGTCTGAGATATGGGCATTTCAAGAGACCTGGGCATTGACTCCCCATTTCCGCACAGGTTTTTTGAATTTCTTTAAGCCTGCTGTCAAGGGACTTAGGGGCAGACCCATGGGTGGCCTAACCACTTGGGTCCGTCAATGCGAAGGTGTCACGGTGTCAGAGGTCCCTATTGACAGTCCGGACATTTTGATCACTAGGCTTCAATCCCGAAATGGCCTCAACCTCCTTATAATTAACATCTATGTAAGGGGCCTCCCGGGAGGCAAATGTTCCCCCACCTGTCAACTTTTGGAAAATTCTTGGGGTCTGAACTAAAATTTATCAACAAGGTTGTGGCAGGCGATTTTAATGTTTGTTTTGAGCCCTTGGGGGTTGACAGTGGGGACTATACCGAAGATGAAGATTCCTCATGGGGTGTTCCCCTGCTGGAATTGGAACCTATAAGTAAATGGTCCCAAGCTGCACTGTTTATGAAAGGCCTGTGTTTAAACCAGGGCATGAGAGCAGCTAATGGGCGAACTAAATCAGATAGGTTGGGGAGGATGACTTTTGATAATGGCAGAACAGGGAGCCGAATTGACTACATTTTAGTCAATTTGGAATTTTGGTCGCTCATTGACGACATGGTGGTAGTATGTAGAGTTGAGAGCGATCACAATCCTCTTGTGCTGAGTATTAATGATAACTGCTTTGTAATCCCTCTATCTACTCTTGAGGGCTGCATCCCTATTGATGTTATCCCCACAAATGATCTAAGAAGGGTGAGATGGCCGAAAATCGCCACCTGTGAAACGTCACGGGTCGCTATTAGGGAACTAATATCCAGCACTACGGCCACACTTAAACAGATGAAGTCTCACTGTGTGAGTATGAATAACATTCGGGATATTCACAACGCGCTCTTTGCCGAATTGAAAACATTCTTTGTTAAGTCCCACTCGTCTTCCGGTAAAGGTAATGCACCGAGACCACGTACCTGGTTTAATAAGGATTGTAGGCAGGCCCAAAGTTCCCTGTTACAGGCCATTAAAACTGGCTCTCCCCCCACCATAAGTAAGTGTAGATCTGTATATAAAACTGCCCAATTTAAGGCCAAACAAATTTGGGATGAGGACCGCTGGAGGGATTTATATCAGGCTTGTCACGACCGTAATATGGTCCAATTCTGGTATCTACTAAAATGGGGTAACAGCCCTTCGGACATTCGTCCCACTAACTAAGTGGAGCCGCAACAGTGGGTTGCGTACTTCGAGGAGCAATTTAAGGTTGGTGATAGGATGGCTAATCACTTCTCACGTCCATTTGGAGCTGAAAACCCTCTAGAATTTTCCCCTGGTGAAGTGAAGTTGGTGTTAAGATCCATCAAGAATGGTAAGGCCCCGGGTCCAGATTGCATCCCTGCTGACCTATTTATTCAGGAGCAGGATGCTTGGAGCCCGTACCTGACCTTGTTGGCTAATGCTTTGGCGGGTGGTGCTGCTGTCCCAGACTCGTGGCTTGGGGCAGAGATATTGCCGATCTATAAGAAAGGCGATCGCTCTGCCCCAGGCAATTATAGGCCCATTAGTCTTATTGACGCAGTCCAAAAAATTATAGCCCGCCTTTTACTGGGTCGTATTCAAACCTGGATGTCTGACTTTGATGTGCTGTCTCCCCTCCAGGCGGGGTTTCGCTCACATATTGGGACCCTGGACCAAGTTTTTAGGGTTGTACTCCTTTATTGGAAGGAAGTTGTTTTGGGTGGTGGCAAGCTTTACATGGCCTTCGTGGACCTTAGGTCCGCGTTTGACCTTGTGCCGAGGGACAAGTTATGGGAAGTTCTTTTGGGGATGGGCATGCCTAAAGAACTGGTATCCCTCCTGGTTACTATACATGAAAACACGTATGCCCGGGTTCGTTGGGGCAAACCAGGGGAGGTGACGGACAAATTTAAAGTGTCTAAAGGTGTCCGTCAGGGGTGCGTGCTCGCTCCAACATTGTTCTCTCTTTTTATTAATAGGGTTACAAATTATTTTGCTAACTCCCCTACTGATGCCCCCTCTTTGGCTGGTGTGAAGATTCCCCTTCTCATGTTCGCTGACGATACTCTTTTGATCTCAAAGACGAGGCAGGGCTTGCAGTTAGCCCTGTCACGCTTTGAGACCTTTTGTCGCGAACATGAGTTGGAAATCAATGTTGGGAAAACCAAGTTTATGGTTTTCCGTGGATCTCGCCGTATCAAGGCGCAGGTGCACCTGGATGGAGTTAGTCTGGATCAAACGGCTGTGTTTTCTTATTTAGGGGTTACCTTCAGCGAGACATGCAGCTGGTCTCACCAGCTGGATCTCCTCGCTCTCAAACATGCCCAATTAGGTGGAGCTTTGTTGAAAGAGCATAAACATTCTCTCACTAAACCTTTAGCTCCCCTAATGAAGATCTATGGCTTTAAGATTCTGCCAGCCATCTTATATGGCGCTGAGATCTGGGGTTTCAGTAACCTATCTAAGTTGACAACAGCCCAGAATAAATTTTTGCGGTCAGCTATTGGTCTTCCACAATCCACTCCGCGAATCCCCTTATTATATGATCTGGAAATCCAGCCTATAGAGGATTTGGCAGGTTATAGACCCCTGGCGTTTTGGCGCCGTTTGTGGACCACTCCTGAATTATCAATCTATGCTAATGCCCTCCTGGAGGTTAAAGGGTTGGTGGGTTCGCACAGGATTCCTTGGTTGTCTGGTATTAAATCCCTGTTGACAGATCTTGGGATGGGTGACTTATGGACCCACCCAGACACCGCGGCATTTCCGTCGAAAAATGCCCTCAAGGTGGCCTATTGGGGTTTTATTAAGAATAAGAGATATGCTTCCCCCGCAGGGTCTTCAATGTCTGTTTCATTTTTATCTCTTAAGGATGAGTCTGTCTATGAAAGCTACTGGGATACCATTTTGAAGCATTTCGATCGTAAATTGTACCACCAGTTTAGAGTGGGTGCCCTACCACTGCGAGGTCTCACTAAAAACTGGAGGCCTCTTGGTAGTAACAAGTGCCCCTTTTGTGTAGATATGATCGAATCCTTGGATCATTTTCTTTTTTGCTGCCCAACCTATTTACTCCCCCGTCGTGTTTGGCTTCGACCTGTTTGCAGACTAATGAGCACTCGTTCTGCACAGGTTGCTGGTAGGATCTTGAAAACTGACACAACAGAACCCATAGTAATAGGCGTTGCCAAATTTATTAGCTGGGCTTGGGTTCTTAGGGCACGGAAACTTAAATCAGGACCTGTATTATAAGACCTTACTTGTTACCAATATGCACTTTATTTGGATTATGATGTTAAACGGCGTGTCCCTTATCGAATTTTATCATGTTGTGATTTCTTTTTTAATTCATCAATTTACATTATTATGTCCTAAGATTTTAGAAGTTTTATCTTGTATTGTAATATGAACTTTTTATACTTGAATTGTCTTTTTTTTAAATCGTGTACCATGTCTTTTATGATGTGAATCGATTAAAGACTTGTTGACTGACTGACTGAGTAAATCGGTGTATTAAAAGGATGGGACAGCATGAATGGATGAGCAGGCATATTATTAGGTGCACGATTAGTGAATTGTAGTATTACCGCAGGAAGACATGCAGGGATCAATAGGTGAGTAATTGCACAGGCAATAGAAAAAATAATGAATGAGTCAAGATATAGATAAAATAATGCATATTGGTGTATGGATGGCCAAGGAAACTATTACGCGTAAGATCAGGCCCATGCTACATAAATACTACAATAAAATAAGAACTGTTTTGACAAAATAAAGGGTATGGTGGTTTACCTACCGCTTGGATGCCTATGCAATTTAGCTGAATGTCAGATTCCATTTAGTCACTAAAGGCAAACCACTTATGTGATTAAACTCATTTGATATTCAAGTGATCCTAAAGAAATGAAGTGAGGATATTTTTGGGAAGGGTAAATCAAACTTGTTTAGAAGAACACGTTACACCCTTTGGTGAAGCTCATTCTAGAGAATACTCTATCTAACCGCAGATTTTTGACCTTTAGAATATCCACCAGGTGCCAGACTGGATTTGGAAAGCTTTCACAGAAGTGATCCCACACTCCAGTATGTGGCTCAGCAGTGACTCTGTTCTGCCCCAGGAGTAACAAAAAAAAGCCACATATAAACACCACCCCTGCACCATGAGGTCACTGTCTTTCTTGACTCCATCAGCACCCTCGGACGCAGAGCACAAAACCAATCAGAAGCACCACTAATCAGAACTCTAAGTTGTAACTTTTATAGATGGAAATAGAGTTCATTTCACAGAACTGGGAGGACAGTGAGGAATGGACCGTTAAACAGAAAATCCACCCAAAAGAGTGTTACCGAGGGCAAGCAACCTGTTCTGCTGGTAAAATAATTCTAACTGCAGATTTCTCACCTTTCGAACAGATACCAAAGCAGTGTCTTCCCAAGGTGGAGGGTCAGTGGAATGGGCTTAGATCAAAAAGTCCTGCAGAACAGCAAGTGTGAAATGCCCTTCATATCAACCTGGCTGTCAAGGCGATAGTGTTCTGTCAAAGGGGCCCATCAATGCCCACATTTCTGCCTGAAAAATATCAAGAACAAGCACTCTATGTGCCAAAGCAGTGGTTGCAGATTTTGCCCTGTTGTAATAAGCCTGCACTCCTGGAGGCTACTGACAAAGTCCATTATTGCACCACTATTCTTTTTGCTCCGGAGAACGCCACAAGAAACTGATTGCCCACCCGATGGTCTTTGGTGCATTCGATGTAAAGGCTCTCTTGAGATCCAGCCAATATAGTCTCCCCTTCTCTTTTGAGAGGTGAGGCAAATTTAAGAATTTTGGGAGAGGGATGTGAAAGGAAGTCACAGATTTTTGCAAAAGGGCAGCCCGGTTCCTCAAAATCAGTTTGTCCGGGAAAATGTGGAGTAAAGCAGCTGCACTCACAAAGCTTGGAGCTCACTCAAGCGATAAAATATGTTGCAGGCTCCAGGTAACAAATATTTCCCAGCCCTCGACGTAAACGTACTTTGTGGAAGAATGCGATGCTTCAAAGATAACATCCACAATCTCATAAGGTAGGTCAAATGAAGTTAGTTGCTGCCACTCATTATACATAAATCAAGGTGTAAATTGCCCAGGCTAGGATGCAGAACCCTGCCTGGCTGCTGTGACAGAAAATCCTCAGGAAGCAGAAGCCTGATTAGAGGACTGGTGTTCATGCCCAGAGCTTCCAGGTACCACCCTCTGCTGGCCTTATCCAAAGCCACTAGGATGATTTGCGACCCGTTTATTTCTAATCTTCTTCAGAACTTGATGCAGAAAAGGCAGAGGCAAAAAGACACACAGGAGTCCTGAGCTCCACTCTAGCTGGAAAGCATCTCCCAGAGAAAGCCTTCTCAAAAACTCAAGCACACAGAGGTGGCAAAAAGATCTAGCTAGAGCTCTCTTCAATGTTGCAAGATGCACTTTGCCATATTGAGGTATAATAAGCATTTGTGAGCCGTCAAGCACTGCAATATGCGCTCGTCCGCCCTGGCATTTAAAGATTCCTCCAAGTGGTTCACGATCAGGGAGATGGCATAATGCTCCAGCCAAATACAGAGGCACAGAATCCCCCACTCAGCCCTGCTTGTTGCAGTACCACATGGCAGTAGTGTTGTGCGTGAGAACCTCTACCAGCCTCCCCTTAATGGACGGCACAAAGGCCCTGAACAGAAGCTGACTGGACGCTATTCCAACAGACTGGCCTCCGTTGGAAACCAGACTCCAAATCAGAGTCCTTCGAGCTTCACCTCTTCCAGATGATTTCCACAAGCCAGCAATGGTGCATCCATCGCTACCGTCAGCTCTGAGTGGGGCAGGGAGAGAGGTTTTCCGCTGGTCTCATTGTGGTTGAGCAGTCAACACTGCAGATCCGTTGCAGTCTCCTCTGAAACCTGGATGAAAACCTACAGGTTTCCTTTGTATTGGACCCACTGAGGATTCAGATTCCACTGCAGAGCCCCCATATGCCACCTGGCATAGTCGAAGAGCAGGATGCCGAAATGCCAAGAAGTCTCTGAACCACTCTTACTAGGGCCCAGGAAAGATGCTGAAACATCAGGATCATAGAACCAGTATAAAGGAAGAAAACAAGTTACTTACCTGTAACTTCAGTTATCCAGTATTGCTATCTTACATAGATTCACATGCTTGTATCAACCCTGCCGTTGAGGTGGGAGTCTCACTGTAAATTTTAAAATAGTAGTAATAAATCTTGCCATAGGCAACAATGCATTGCACCATCACTGCATTAGCCCATCCATGTCCTTTTGTAAAAAGAACCAAAGTCAAAAAACAGCCAATCAGACATCAGCACCCTCAAGAACACTCCACAGAGAGGCAAGACCCTCAGATTTTATAGCACAAGTGGCAAGAGTATTTATAATAATAAGGGAAGCCTTTAAGGGAGGAGGGTGGGTCGCATGTGAATCTATGTGAGATACTAATACTGGATAACTGCAGTTACAAGTAAGTAACTCGTTTTCTAATCCAGTATTGGATCTTTCATAGATTCACGTGCTTGAATCAGAATAGCAAGCAGAAGTAAAGAATATTTATTCAAATGTAACTTTGAGGATGGTGGGTATCATATAAATAACAATTTTATATATATATATCATGCACTGCAAGAAACTTGGGACACGTCGGATTCATTTGTGATGGATGGCTTCACCTCCTTTTTTAAGGCTGCATCTCCCTCTCTCCCTCCGCCACAGGACGAGCTAAGGGAGGTTTGCTTATTTTAATATCACTTGAGTTATCATGCTCTATTAAGGCCCTGCCCAGTTTATCCCCTAACCTGTTAGCAGTCGAATTAACTTTCCACAGGAGACCCACCATGGTGATTATAAATGTTTATGATTCCTTTTGTAGAGTAAGCGATAATGAGCATATAGTCGCCCTTGAGAGGTTTTGAGAGGATATTGTGGAGGCCAGACACACCCCCTAGGTAATATTTATAATGGGCGATTTTAATGTACATCGTTGTCCTTTAAACTGCTTACTGGACAGGGGGACACTGGATGACCTGGCCACCGTAGTTCATTTTGAACATTCACCCCAAGGTAACCTGCTAGAAAGCATTTTTGCTAGTAATAATCTACACTGGGATGATGTGGAGACTGTACCCTCCTTTTTTGGGAGAGGATGTTGGACAACCATTGATTATATTGTGGTGTCTGCCCCATTACTTTATAACACAAAGGAAGTTAGATCTTCATGGGCCAGCTACAGCAACTACAACCCAATCATTGCAGATTTCAAAGGTTTGATGGTCACCCGGGTTGCCGAATTAAAGACCGTAGCAAATGGGGAAATTCAGCTTAATGATCAGACCTGTAAAATTAGGTGGGGGTCGATCATTCCGGAGCACTTCGTAGCCCAGTTATATGCAGAGGGTAATGAAGCAATGTCTCGACACTCATACTGAGCCTGAGTAGGTCCTAGAAGCATTTGACAAACTGGCAAAACAGATTGCAAATAAATTAACTGGTAAAGGAGGCCCAGTAGGTACCAAGGGGGGCAAAATGGTTTAATGCAGAGGGTTCTAAAGCCCACAAAGCCCTTATGGTAGGACTAAAAAATAAGCCTAGGGATTCCGTACTGATTAAAACATGTAGGAAAGAATATACCAAGGCTCTTAAGCTAAGGAAAGAGGAAATAACGGAACAGGCATGAGAGGATTTAAACCAGGTAAGTTCCCTTGCCAATAGTTCTAAATTTTGGAAGGTTGTAAATAGCCCCTTTTTTAAGAACGACCACACGACAAGAAGGATAAGTTACTTACTTGTAATCCTAGTTCTCTTCCAGGGGTATCCTCATCAAAGTCATAAGCACTGAATATTCCCGCCCATGCGCGGGGAACACGGAAATAATAAAAATTATATATGAAATATATATATATATATATATATATATGAAAAATTATATATATATCGTATGGAATATATCGGCTTTGACGCAGTCAAGTCAGGCCCCGACTCGAAAGGATGGGCACCTCCAGCGTCAGCTTGTCGTATGGATGTTGATTTAAGAGGCGCCCGCAGGCAGACAATCACAACGGCAAACGGAGCACGGATGGCAGGGCCGTATTGAAGAGGCCCGCCTCGAACTTTGGGAACTGTCCTGACCTGCCAGGGTTTGTAGGGGTATGTGACCCTTACACGGCGTGCTGACTCATCGGCAAGAGAAGGCGAGTACAAACACAGTGGATTGGTGTTTGTAGACAGGCAGTACCTTTGGGACAAAATAATTTGTGAACTAATGGAAAGGCCAGTTAATACCAGTTATCACAGTAACAAAGGATTATGGACCTTGTGGTCCTAATGAAGATTGAAAAAGAATTTACATACTAATGACAGTGGTGGAAAACGAGTACTATACATTGAAAGAATTAAGTTATGTTCAAGTAAATCCACCACTGGTCTGAATGTTTGATTTAGTAAAGACGCTTTTGATATTTTGCGACTGTGACTTTAAAAACTTTGCATTGAGCAAGAGAACTGGTCCTTCTACTCTTTTTATATTTTATTCAAAAGGTTGAACGAACTGCCAGCGAGCTGCATTTGACAAAGGTTGTTGTACCGAAACGCGTAATGCTGTCTATATTTAACTTACCTGAATAAAGCAACTTTGAGGAAGCACGCTTGGTGGGCCTGATTACATACACCGAAGGAGTGTGTGTTTTTCGTATGGTATATATATATATATATATATATATATATATTCCCAAAAAATTGCTTCAGCAATTAAGGGCGCACTCCGTTGAAGGTAAGATAACATCTTTCTTTATTCATAACAGACAACTTCCCCTCCCGTATCTGTGTCCTGCTGGCCTTACGAGTTTAAATGAATTCCTTTCATCTTCTTCAGAGGCCACCGTGAGCACTTGCCAGATATCGTGCGTAACCACCAGCCCCTCCATGCTCATTTATTCTGTTCAATTGGCCTCCGGTGTGCCCATAATTCAATTTAACATTTCCATTGCATGCTGGGCTACGTAGTTTGTTGTGCACCAATTTAACCCTCCAGTGGGTTCAAATGTTCACGTTACATCAAGGACAAATTATTCAGCCCCCATTGAGCCCCCGGAGGAGATTTTGTCTGTTAAAATCACGGCACCTCCAATTAATGAGCATGCAGGGGCTGCTGGTTACGCACTATATCTGGAAAGTGCTCACGGTGGCCACTGAAGAAGATGAAAGGAATTCATTGAAACGCGTAAGGCCAGCAGGACTCAGATACGGGAGGGGAAGCTGTCTGTTATGAATAAAGAAAGATGTTATCATACCTTCAACGGAGTGCGGCCTTAATTGCTGAAGCAATTTGATGGGAACATGTTGCACGGCGCGCTTCAGGCCGCGGAGGCGACGCACCGCCCAAGTTAATGATGGAGGGTCCGTTCGGAGGAAAATTCTTCTTGAATAGGCGTTGGAGGTGCCGTGATTTTAACAGACAGAATCTCCTCCGGGGGCTCAATGGGGGCTGAATAATTTGTCCTTGATGTAACGTGAACATTTGAACCCACTGGAGGGTTAAATTGGTGCACAACAAACTACGTAGCCCAGCATGCAATGGAAATGTTAAATTGAATTATGGGCACACCGGAGGCCAATTGAACAGAATTAATGAGCATGCTGGGGCTGCTGGTTACGCACTATGGGGCCTATGCATCAACAATGCCATTTGCGATTCCTTATTAGCGAAAAATAAGGAATCGCTAATAAGGAATAGCAAAAGGCTATGCATGTAGGAATCGCTATTCAAATAGCGATTCCTTAATATTCCTTATTACCGAATCGGTAATACCGAATCGGTAATAAGGAATACCTACCCATTCATTCCTATGGGCTTGGAGGCCCATAGGAATGAATGTAAAGCCAGTCTGTATTAGCGATTCGGTATTACCGAATCGCTAATAGCGGGAGCACTTTCAAGGGTGCCAGGGTGTCAAAAGGACACCCTGTTGCACCCCTGAAAATGATATGTGCACATATGTTGCACACACACATGCTCTAAGGGCATGTGTGTGCGCAACATGAAACTTTGAAAAATGCACAAAAGTGCATTTTTCAAAGTTTTTGCAAATTACCATGCAGTTCATCTTCATGGTAATTTGCTCCCCCTATTAGCGAAATCACAAATTTTTTAACTTTGATGCATTGCATTTAAGGAATCTCACTTTGGGATTCCTTAAATGCAATCGCTATTTAAGGAATCGGTATTTAAGGAATCCCTATTTAAAGAATCGCTATTTAAGGATTCCTTAAATAGCGATTTCTGCTTTTGGGTTGATGCATTGGGATTGGGTATTTTTTACTTAATACCGGGAGCTATTACCGAATCGGTATTTTACCGACTGGATTTTGGGTTGATGCATGAGGCTGTATATCTGGCAAGAGCTCACGGTGGCCTCTGAAGAAGATGAAAGGAATTCATTGAAACGTGTAAGGCCAGCAGGACACAGATTCAGGAGGGGAAGCTATCTGTTATGAATAAAGAAAGATGTGATCTTACCTTCAACGGAGTGCAGCCTTAATTGCTGAAGCAATTTTTGGGGAACATATATATAACTCTCTCTCTCTCTCTCTCTCTCTCTCTCTATATATATATATATATATATATATATATATATTCATTTGCACAAATTGCCTATTTTGCACAGCTTATTTCATTGTTGCACATGCAGGTGTCTGTTTTTTAAACATATACGTTTTTTAAACTGTTACTGCCCATTGGTTTTACCTTAAATTTAGATTGCACTTAATACCTCTGCTTTCTCTGTTTTTAAGGCGTGTTTTTTTACCAACTGTTTACTAATGTTTGTTGATCTGTGGTTGATAAACCCTTTTCTTTTTTACATTCATGTATTTTACTATTAGTGAACTACAAATGTATTTTGGCATATATCCCTTCCATGTCTATTACGCTATTCATGCGTTAGCCAATCAATGCACGTTACTCATTTGCACTTGCACTTTAAATGGATCCTGCTCAGCCTCGGCGTCATGTGATCAAGGCCTTTCGTAGGCTGAAACGCGTCATGCAGGCATTGCTGTAAAACAAGAATAAAGAAATTTTCTCACTTGCATCCTGGGTCAGCTTTCGTCTGTTCCTGTTTTCCTCGAGACTGTTGGTGTACAGGAGCACTCTTGGCGAAATTCTTCGTTAGCTACCTTACCGGCTTTGCTTCTCCGGTATTCAAGCTGACCCCTCCTTCGCAACGGGCTAAGCGGCAGGAAGCAGTTCTTTCGGTGCTCCGGAAGGTCCTCTTTGTTCCTGTCAGGATCAGCTGCTACAGCCCCCGCACCCCCTGCACTACTCCCGAAATCGGCAATGGACCTGAGTTGCTGAGTGTCGGACGATATCGTAGGCGCAAAGGGATTCACACCGGTAGGGAGCCTGGTCATATTATGCGGTGAAGGAGTGCAGAGGATTTGGGCAGTTTCCGATTTTCTCCAATTGCCCGTTGATCCCGTGAGTACACATTTGTGTTTCATTGTATACAGCGCCATGTCTGCAGACGCCTTGAGAAGCAGGGAGGAGGCAGCCATCGGTGTGTTTGATGACTCACCGGCTGGTGGGTCAAACACCATAAACCAAACAGTTGAGCACATCAGTGGAACTCCCAATCCACGTGATATCTTTAGACGTCTGGAAAAATTGATGAAGGCTGAACAAGCCAAATGGTGGGAGCACCGCTCCTTGAATCGTTATTTAGAGGTGGGGCGCACCCTCGTGGGCTTCGAATAATGCTGGCACCAAGCTATGAGCAACCTGACCCCAATATGCTCAACGAATGGGCGGAGTGTAACCTGGAGTCATCACGTAAGCTGGTGATTATTTTGGTTAAGTATGCGGAGAGTGATCGCGCAGCATTGCAGACTCAGATTGATATTGTCGAGAATGAAATCCGGGCTTTGGATTCCTCCATTGACTGTGTCAAACTTAGGGAGGAGATGGTCTTTCGACTTTGCAAAGAGGAGGAAATAATCAAAAAACGCAAGGCGTTTAAATTCCAACGCGATAAAATCGACTATCAAGAAGGTCGGATTTTTACCTTCGCTAGGAAGTTCGATGCCATTAAAACTTCTAAACTGCCTCCAATACAATTGCCATCTGAGCCAGGTTCAAGTGCCAATCAAGTACATCAAGGGGCATCTTCAATCTCTGACCTGAGCTCAGTACCCGATAGTGAGTCTGATAATGAACGCCACAGCAACTTAATGCGATTGGGGTTTACCAAACATTCCCTAGCGCAAGAGGTGGACTGCTTGCGACAAGATCGGCGCGAAACCTTGAGACTGAGACGCCAAAATCCCAACAATGCAAAAGAATCAATCAAAAGCGCAGAGCGCGCCGACAAGCAGTCTCCAAGCGCCAAGCCAAAAAGAAAGTACAACAGAAAATGGAAGAAACAGTAGTTGGGCAACATTTGGAAGGAGTAGTAAGCGGCTCCATATCTGTTCTCAATCTCTCAGATATTCAATTGAGCCAAGCTGACATCAAAATTCTCCATTTGAGCCTCTCCTACAGTCCAGTCAGCAATTTCAGCTACTCCAAAACACGAATCGATCTCTATAAATTTATTCGCAAGCTGAAATTGCAAAAGTACTTCCGGCTTAATCCTCCAGCTCCAGCTCCACGACCCCAACCTCCACCTATGGCTACACAATTTCATGGACTGAGTGTTAGTGATTTTCAATTGCTGCAAGATCTACAACAACTGCATAATGAGGATTCCAGCTCCAGCCGTATAAATGATGAACTGATTCCAAACGTGTCTGGTCTTACTAAATTCAAGTCCAAATCAACGTTTTCTCCCTTGATGCTGCATGATAATCTAGACATTTTTCACGAATTGTCCATAGCTGGCATGAAAAAATTGTATGCATCTACGCTACGTGAAAAAACGCATCACACCGCACAGAATAGCTGTTACATTCAGTTGGTTAAAAAACTGCAGGCGAATAACAACATCATTATCCGCCAATCAGATAAAGGCGGTAATGTGGTGCTTTGGCCCCGTGAACTCTATCTAGAGGAAGCCCACATTCAGCTTAATGATCCTCTGTGTTATAAACGGTGTGAGGCAGCTGTAATGAGAAAAGCACAAAACGATTTTCATGCTCGTTTGGTCGCCTGGAGAAGTACCGGACTTTTGAGTCAGGATGAACTCAAGTTCCTCAAGAATGAGCATCCAATCACCCCGGTGATTTATTTCATCCCAAAAGTACACAAGGACCCCGTTAAGCCTCCTGGCAGGCCTATCATCTCAGCCTGTGGGGGGTTATTGGAGAATACATCTGTGTACATTGACAATTTCTTGCAGGAACATGTACGAGCCCTTCCGTCATTTGTGCAGGACACAGGTGATTTTCTAAGAAAAATTGCAGACACAACTTGGGACAATACGTATTTGCTGATCACACTTGATGTAACAGCTTTATACACAAGTATTCATCATTCTGATGGCTTGAAAGCAATTGTACATTATTTAGGGAACAGACCCATTATGCTAGCCAATCATAACAAGATGTTATTAGATATGATTTCATTTTGTTTGTATAACAACTTTTTTATGTTTGGTAACCAACATTTCCAACAGGTCAGAGGTGTAGCCATGGGGGCCTGCTTTTCTCCCAGCTATGCCTGTTTGCATATGTGCTGCTGGGAGGAACAGGTCCTCTTTGGCCAACACCATGACATTTTTTCCAAACATGTGATTGTATGGCTCTGCTATATCGATGACATTTTTCTGATATGGCAAGGTACCAAACAGGCAGCCCTTGATTTCATTAGTGCACTCAACATCAACACTCTTAACCTCCGCTTTACGTCCAACATAAGCCAGGAGTCGGTGTGCTTCTTAGATGTAGAGATTATTGCCAGCAATGACCAGTTAACAACGCGACTCTTTAGGAAGCCCACTGCGGGCAATACAGTGTTGCATGCCTTAAGTCACCACCCGGCACATCTCATACGCAGCATACCCTACGGGGAGATGTTGCGTATCAGGCGCATTTGCAGAACTGATTCAGAATGTGCTAAAGCTCAACAAGCTAGCAAAGCACGGTTTATTCTAAGGGGTTATACTATTGCTATGGTTGATAGTGCAATTCTTAAAGCTAATCGTATCCCTAGGAGTGAGGTCTTGAAGAAGTCTGTGCCTATCGAAACGGCCATACCAACCAATCAACCGATTAGATTGATTGTGACCTACAATCGTCAGCATCAGGCTCTACGCAAAATACTCAAGAAAAATTGGAGCCTTGTTTGCAATGACCCTGTCATTGGGGATCTGATGTCAGCTAGTCCGGTCATTACATTCAGAAAAGCTCGTTCGATGAAGGATGCGTTAGTTAAATCCAGTCCTGAAATTGTTGCCACTAAAACATGGCTACAGATGAGCAAGGGTTTTAAGCGCTGTTCTAGCTGCAAAGCTTGTAGGCATGGGGCTAGCAAAATGGAATTCCGTATTCCATTTTGTGACATTCCTCGCCCCATCAATAAATTTCTTACCTGCAAGACTGAATTTGCGGTGTATGTGCTGGAGTGTCCGAGTGGCCTGCAATATGTTGGCAGTACCAAGTTGCAGGTCCACAAGCGGATACTCCAGCACATACGGGCTATCAATGGCAATGATTCCACATACCCTGTTGCACGCCATTTCAAGGAGTGTCATGACAACAAAAGCGAACTCCTTAGGTTTTTTGTTATTGACTCTGTGCCCCCGTTGAGACGGGGAGGGAATCGCGAGGCCCTTCTTCGTGCGCTAGAAACCCGCTATATCCTAGAACTGGATTCTAAGACCCCTGTGGGCCTTAATGCCAGTGAAGATTTCTTCACTTGTCTGTAAATCATATCTTTTCCATTAGTCTTAAATAGGTTCTCAATTGCTGTTTCTTTGATGTTTAGCCTCCACATCTTTTTTAGTACTCAGAACAAATATATTTTTGTAACATTACTTCATATTATATAAAGATTTTTTTAATGTAGCACTATTCTTGCACTTTGTACACTACGTATTATCTTGATTGGCACATTGATACAGACATGGTAGTGTTCATGTATGATGGTTACTTGTATTTTATATGCTCATCGACTACAAACATTATGAGGATTTTACCCACTTGGGTTTCATTTGCACAAATTGCCTATTTTGCACAGCTTATTTCATTGTTGCACATGCAGGTGTCTGTTTTTTAAACATATAAGTTTTTTAAACTGTTACTGCCCATTGGTTTTACCTTAAATTTAGATTGAACTTAATACCTGTGCTTTCTCTGTTTTTAAGGAGTGTTTTTACCAACTGTTTACTAATGTTTGTTGATCTGTGGTTGATAAACCCTTTTCTTTTTTACATTCATGTATTTTACTATTAGTGAACTACAAATGTATTTTGGCATATATCCCTTCCATGTCTATTACGCTATTCATGCGTTAGCCAATCAATGCACGTTACTCATTTGCACTTGCACTTTAAATGGATCCTGCTCAGCCTCGGCGTCATGTGATCAAGGCCTTTCGTAGGCTGAAACGCGTCATGCAGGCATTGCTGTAAAACAAGAATAAAGAAATTTTCTCACTTGCATCCTGGGTCAGCTTTCGTCTGTTCCTGTTTTCCTCGAGACTGTTGGTGTACAGGAGCACTCTTGGCGAAATTCTTCGATATATATATATATATATATATATATATATATATACATACATATATATATATATATATATATACATATATCATTTTTTCTCATACCAATGCATCCCCCATATATGAGGCTAAACAATGCAATAATATAGTAAATACTTGTGCAAACACATAATGAATATATGAACCACAGAAGGGCAAGTATTACTTGAACTCCTTTTAATGAGTACAACTCATGAAAACCGCAAAAAAAACAGGCATTGTAAGCCTACAGGCTGCATTGTAAGTCAATAACATAGAAAATGAAAGCAATTGTACAAAAACTGGCACCGTGCCTTTAAGGCAGGCATGACCCCTATCTTCCCATCATGCCTCAGGGGTGACACTTAGGTTAGTTGTTCTTTGCGGAGCCTAATGATTAGGACACAAAGATAAAGCTTAACCAAACGAGGAAAATCAGTCTCATTTGCCTGGGGAGGGCGGTGGGTTGCTTATAACTTTGATGTGGATACCCCTGGAAGAAAACTAGGATTACAGGTAAGTAACCTATCCTTCTCTTCCAGGGGATACTCATCAATAGTCATAAGCACTGAAAAGAATAGCAAGCCCAACTTCCACCTGCGGGCAAATGAGATGGAATGACCCAACAGACAACCATAATTATTAGTGTTTGAACAGATTCCTCAAGGAGGCTTGGCCTACTTGGGTGTCTGTTCTGGTATCTGAATCAAGACACTAGTGTCTTGTAAATGTATGTACAGCTCTCCAGATAGCTGCTTTACAGATTTCAGAAATCGGTACATTATTGAGGAAAGCAGTTGTAGCCGCTTTTCCTCTAGTGGAATGAGCCTTGGGGGCAGCCCCAAAAGGCTTCTGTGCTAACTGGTAAGCTAATTTGATACATGAAACTATCCATCTGGAGATGGAACGCTTGGAGGCTGGAAAACCTGTTCTTATCGAACCATAATTAAAGAATAGTTGATCAGATTTTCTTATTGTTTTGGGCCTGTCCAAAAACAGTTTTAAAACCGTCTACGGGTCTAACAAGTGGAGAAACCTTTCAGCTGGAGTAGAGGGATTAGGAAAAAAGGTTGGTAGGGAAATGGTTTGGTTGACATGGAAATCTGACACCACCTTCGGAAGGAAGGAGGGGTGTGTTCTTAAAACAACTATATTTAAATGGAACATCGTGTAAGGCTCTTTTGAGCAGAGAGCTTGAATCTTGCTCACCCTGCGATCTGAGGTAATCACCACTAGGAAAGCTACCTTCCACGTAGGGTGTTTAAGGGTTGCTTTGTGGATAGTCTCAAATAGGGGACCCATCAATTTAGATAGAACCAAGTTCAATTCCCAGGGGGGAGAAGGAGGCCGAACAGGAGCATAGACCTTCACAACCTGTAGCTGAAAGAAGGATTGTTGAGAAGGAGAACGCCTGTATGCCGTAATGGCAGCCAAGTGCACCTTAATGGAAACAAATTTGAGGCCTGCCTTGGCTAATGAAGCAGATATGGTAAAATCACTTCCTACTGCCCTTTGGTAGGATTACAATTATTTTGTACACACCATAAGAAAAAACATTTCCATTTACAAGTATAGGAGTGCCTTGTGGAGGGACTTCTAGCTTCTTTCAAGATGGCCATGCAGTCTTGAGGAAGTCCTAAATGACCATTCTGGAGGACCTCAGAAGCCATGCTGCCAAGTTCAGTGAGGGAATGTTGGGGTGATAAATCCTCCTGTTCATCTTGGACAGCAAGTCCGGTCTGCACGGCAGTCTCCTGTGTGGGTATTCTGACAGGTGCAGAATGGTACCACCATTGTCTGAGCGATCAGAATCATCCTTGTGTCTTAGTGTGAGATTCTAGTCACCACCTTCGGGATGAGTGGAAGAGGTGGAAAGGCGTACACAAATGCCCCTGACCAGCTGATCAAAAGGGCATTCCCCTTCGACCCTGGCCTGTAGTACCTTGAAGCGAAGTCTCTGCATTTTTTTTTGTGTCGTCCGCGAACAGGTCAATGCTTGGACGACCCCATTCTTGGAAAATGTCCTCGACAACTTCGTTATTAAGAACCCAGTCCTGCTGGTCTTCGAAGTGCCGACTGAGAGCGTCTGCCTGTGAATTCTGCTCTCCCGGTAAGTGTACTGCTGTAATCGATAGATTTCTTGCTAAAAGCCAATGCCAGAGGGCCTGAGCTTCCAGCGAAAGAGTCCTCGATCGAGCCCCTCCCTGTTTGTTCAGGTAGTACATGGTGGTTGTATTGTCCGTCTGTACTAGAATGGAATTGGTCTGAATCAAAGGGAGGAAAGCCTTGAGAGCCAGATGCACCGCCCTCAACTCCAGCATGTTGATGTAGTACAACTGTTCTTTTGTTGACCAGTGACCTTGCATCTGGAGAGACCCCATGTGAGCTCCCCAACCCTGGAGGGAGGCATCCGTGATCAAAGATTGGGAGGGAGGAGCCTGATGGAATGGGACTCCTACCAGAAGATTTTCTTTTCTCATCCACCATGGTATTGATGCTCTGGCTGCTTGTGACAGTTGTATCCTGTCTTCCCACCAAGCCGTTCTTTGATCCCACTTGTCCTCCAGATCCTGTTGTAAGGGACGCATTCTCAACCTGCCTTGGGTACCTGAAAGATGCAGGATGCCATAGAAGAGATGCACCCTGACGGACCGAAGGTAGGTTGTTGCGTAGGATCTACTTGCCCTTCAGTGTGATCGAAAAACGTCTCTTCTCCAAAGGAAACACTTTTCCTATTGCGGAGTCTATTGTTGCCCCCAGATAATGAATTTTTTGCGTGGGTTGCTGAGTCGATTTTTCGAAGTTTACGTGGAGACCCAGCTGCTGGCAAAGGTCTAGACATTGTTGAAAATTGTTCCTCATGCTCTGGGGGGAGGGACCTTTCAGAAGCCAATCGTCGAGATAGGGGTACACAAAGATGCCCTTGCGTCGTAGAGCAGCTGCTACTACTGCCATGCACTTCGTGAACACTCAGAGAGCTGATTTCAATCCGAAGGGCAGCACCATGAACTGATAATGGGAGGACCCCAGCAGAAAACGCAGGAACGTCCTGTGATGAGGATTGATTAGGACATAAAAGAATGCATCTTGCAGATCCAGAGAACACATCCAATCTCCCTGTTGTAGATGTGGACATATTTGATGAAGAGCCAACATGCGAAACCTTTCTTTTTTGATGGACTTGTTGAGTGTTTGAAGGTGTAGAATAGGTCTGAAATCTAACTTTTGACCCTTTTTCTTTACTAGGTAGTATCTTGAGTATACTCCTTGACCTCGTTGTGATGCAGGGACCTTCTCGATGGCTGACTTTCTTAGAAGGATAGATAACTCCCACTGCAGTAGTTTTATCTGGTGGCATGTTGTTTTCGCTGGTGGGATCGAGGGAGGCCGATGTCAAAAACGTAGAATACCCATTTTGCAGCGTAGTCAACACCCATTGGTCTCTTGTAATACTCTGCCAATCCTCCAGATGATTGGCAATACTTTCCCCTACTGGAGTGGAAAACAGTGATGGAGGAAGCGGACACTCATTGTTTAGTTGGTGTTTTTGCTGAGGTTGTCGACTGACAAGGGGTTCCTCTTCCTCTGGGGGTACGACGACCCTGGTACTGGGACTTCGATTGACCCTGCTGCTTCTGTTGCCTCTGCCAATGAGGGGTTTGAACCCTCTGACAGAAGGGTCGCCGATCGTGGGGCCTGTAACGGCGCCGGATCTCTTTCCTCTTCTCAAGTCCAACCGCATTCAGGGTACTGAGTTCTGACTTCATCACCGACAGTTCCTCATCAGTGTGAGTGCCAAACAAGGATGAGCCTGTGAAAGGAAGATTGAGAATCCAGGACTGCGCTTCCGGTTAAAGTGCAGTAAGACGGAGCCAGGATCATCTTCTGGAGCTGATTCCATGTGCATAGGAATGTGCCGACGGCGTCGCTCCATCAGCTGCGGCGCTGATCACTTGGTTTGCCACCAAGCTGCCTTCTTGCACAATTTCCTGAAAATCTCTGCGGTCTTCCTTTGGCAGCTTCTCTGAGAACCTCTGCAGGGAGTCCCACAAAGATCTGTTATAACGCCCCAACAGGGCCGAAGCTCTGGAAACTTTCATCATGGAGGCTGACGTGTAACAGAACTTTCTCCCCCTGCATCCTGTGCTCTGCTCTCTTTATCCGGTGAAACTGTAGATGAGGAGGCTACTGCGTGCATTTTCTTGGCCGCAGCTATTATAAAAGAATCTGGTGGCGGATCAGATCTGAAGAATAAAGGGTCTTCTTCAGGCGGCCTGTATTTCTTCACGATTCTCGCTGGCACAGACTTGAGATTCGCTGGTGTTAGAAAAATGTCCATTACAGGCTGGAGCAGACCCGGGACCAGAGGTAGCAATGGCTTAGCTGCTGATCTCTGATGCAAAGTCTCGAATAGGACTGAGGACAAGCTTTGCTAAGGAGGCATAGAGATGTTTAATTTGTTTGCCCCTCTGGATAGAAAATCATGAAAAGTAATGACGTCGTCCACCGGAAAGATTCTCGGCGGTGGGCTGTCTGTTAGAGTCGGGGAGTAGTCCCTCTTCGAGGAATGGGTGGAAGAGGGTGAACTTGTTGGAGACCTGTGTCTTCTCCTTTGCTCTCGAGACCTGGATATTTTTCTTGAGGAGTGAGCAGGAGTATGTGTGCGATCTCTACCCCTCGATGGAGTAGTAGGAGAGAGATCCACTGCTTGCACGAGACGGGTTAGAGGAGACCTGTGTAAAGAGCTGGAATAGTCCTGAGCACCTCCCGTTTGTGGAGCTTCAGCTTCACGCCAGTTATGCAGAGGTAACAACCATCTGGGAGAAAGGTGTATTGATCGAGATTTCCGTCTCTTTCCGCACAGGAGCCTCCTGTGAACATGAGCGATGTGCAGGTGGAGATTTCTGCTTCTCCGTTCTTGCAGGATCCTCAGCTGGATGGGTTCGTACAGCTGAAGAAGCCTGGCTATGTGAGGTTGAAATGACCACCGGTGATGTTGAGGAAGAGAAAGAAGACCGGCTTGATAACGCGCGTTGAGATTCTGCTCTCAACATCGGTGATGGAGACGGAGAAAAACTCACTCAGCGTAACAGATTTGTGCTTCGACGTCGAACGTCCGAGTCTGGACGCCGATGGAGTCCTTTGTCTTGACGGAGAACGCCGCTCCTTTGACGTCGACCGCTGTCTCAACGCCGAACGCCTTTGTGGTATTGTCGCCGGAGTCCTCTGCCTCGACGTCGACCGTCTTGGTGATGCTGTCGACGGAGACCTCTGCCTCGATGTCGATCGTCTTGCCGTCGGAGTCTTCTGCCTTGACAACGAGTGTCTCTATGCTGACGGAGACCTCTGCCTCGACGTTGAATGCCAGCGAGCCGAAGACTGGTGTCTCAATGTCGATCTTCTCTGGGATGAAGCTGACGGAGTCCACTGATTAGACACCGGGGACGGCGTTTTATGCCTGGACATCGATGATCTATGTACAGATCTTGACAGAGACTTGTGCCTCGACGTCAACTGCTCAAGGATGTGTGGAGACGGAGTGTCCTGTCTCGACATCGAACGTTTGGCCAACGCCGACGGAGACCTGTTCTTCAACGTTGACCGTCGCCTGGTTGATGCCAACGGAGGGTCTTTTACCTGACTCGAAGTTGTAGCCGCCGACTTTGGTCTTGGAGTTGAACGATGCAAGTGAACCGCTGAAGACTTAGATGACGACATCTGCTTCTTCGCCTGCGGTAGGTTCGATGCTGATCCCGATGCTAAAGGTGAATAGATCAGTATCTTGCTCCTCGACGTCGATCGTGGTCTCTTTTTCTTCTGCCTCACAGGAGACCTACCTCTTTCAGAAAGTCCATATAACCGAATTCTCTCTCTATCCTTGAGAGTTCTTCTGGACAATTTTTTACAATGTGGACAGTTCTCTGGAGAGTGAGAGTCAGGGAGGCAGAGAATACACACAGAATGTGTGACAGTCTTGGCCTTCTATTGCCACAGGAGTGGCAAGGGTCAAAAAGTTAAGGCATTCTGACAGAAATAAAAACCCTTTCTGCCAAAAAACTGGTTACACTTCACTCCAAAAACAAAAAGATGTCAAGTGAAAAGTGGGAAACCTTAAAAGGTTTAGGTAATTTTGACAAAAAAAGTAAAAAAGAACAGAGCTGTGGAATCCAGGGTCTTGACTTAAGGATCCGGAAAGAACAACTGATCTAACTGTCACACCTGAGGCATGATGGGAAGCTAGGGGTCATGGCTGCCTTAAAGGCACGGTGCCAGTTTTTGTACAATTGCTTTCATTTTCTATGTTATTGGCTTACAATGCAGCCTGTTGGCTAACAATGTCTGCTCTTTTTGCAGTTTTCATGAGTTGTACTCATTAAAAGGAGTTCGAGTAATACTTGCCCTACTGTGGTTCATATATTCATTATGTGTTTGCACAAGTATTTACTATACTATTGCATTGTTTAGCTTCCTATATGGGGGTTGCATGGGTATGAGAAAAAATGATATATGTATATATACATATATATATGTAAAGCTGTATATATATATATATATATTTTTTCATATATAATTTTTATTATTTCCGGGGTCCCCGTGCATGGGCGGGAATATTCAGTGCTTATGGCTTTGATGAGGATCCCCTGGAAGAGAACAGAATGTGTTATCCCCGCAGATAGATGGGTCAGCCACTTCGAGCAGATCTATGCGGAGGTGGCTGTAGATTAAACGGACTCATCCTGGGTACCCTCTACCGTACCGCTTTCATTAGGTTTTAGAGTGAAAGAAGTTCAGAAAGCAATTGATGATGCATCCGCATGAAAAGCCCCAGGTCCTGACGGGATACCGGTGGACTTTTATAAAACAAACTCAGGTTTTGGTAGGTTTTCCTCATTCCTGGTCTACGGCAGTGATTTTGTTAGTTTTTAAAAAGGGTGCTAGGGATGACCCAGCATGTTACCGCCCAATTTCATTATTGGATTCTGCAGCAAACATATTGGGCAAAGTAATTTTCGATTGTCTAAGTAATTGGCTGGAAGAAAGAAATGTTATCAGACTTGCAATTTGGCTTTAGAAAAGGTATGGGAACGGTGGACCAGTGTATGAACTTATATATGATGATCAGTAAATACACCTTAGCCAAAAAAGGTCATATGTTTATGGCATTTATGGATTTGACGTCCGCCTTTGACAAAGTAAATAGATCTAAATTATGGCTTTTATTGTTAAAAATAGGTATGGACGCAAATTTGGTATCTTTCTTACACTGGTGTAATTTTAATTTAACTGCCTTTGAAAGATACAACTATAATGGCTCCTTAACAAATTCATGGCAGGTAAATAGAGGAGTAAAGCAGGGATGTATTCTTGCACCGGTCCTATTTACTCTCTACATAAATAATTTAGGGGCTGTGTTATGAGATGCAAGTATGGACACACCAAGAGTAGGTCTTAAGCCCATCCCTGCCCTTTTATATGCAGATGATGCAGTTTTACTTGCCAGGACACCAATAGCACTGAAATGTCTTGTTAACTCGTTTATTGATTCTATGGTCACTTTAGACCTTTCTGTTAATTTTGCTAAATCACACATAATGTCGTCCGGTAATTCAAAGTGTGAGAAGAACTCACTCATATATAAAGGTGGGGTGTTGTCCAATGTAGCAACCTACCTATACCTGGGCATGCTATTTGACGAAACTGGTACTTGGGTGACACTTAAGAAAAATACGCTAGCAAGGAAAGCAGGGCAACATTGGACTTTGCTAGAAGATTAGGGAGCAAACCCTTAGTGCCGATCTTGAAGGTTTACAATGAAAAATGTGTCCCCCGACAACATATAGCAGTGTGGTTTGGGGTTACGAGGAGGTCAACGTCCTACAAGGGGCCGAAAATAAATATCTAGGGAAACTTTTAGCTGCCCCCCCCACTCCCCCCAAGTACCCCTGCCTTTATGGTGCATAAAGAACTAAGACAGGACCACGTTTCAGATTGTATTGCAGTGGACCCCCGACATGGTGTTTAAAAACATGGTCCAGACCAAAGCCCACCTTAAACCAAAATATTTTAGAGGACTGTATGAAGCTAGATAGAGCCTTAGATATCCCCTGGTTAGATTACATTTCTCAACAGCTCTCTGCTCTAGAACGTCCCGAGCTTGTTAAGCAACCCAAACAGCTGCATCTCGAGGAAGTGAAAGACATAAAAAATCAATTCCTGACCAAGAGAAGGATGGAAAGGGAAACAAATGAACTTAGCAAACCCACGTGTAGACACTATGTGATATTAAGCACCGGGATTTTAGATCAACCATTTTGGTCTTTTATCAATAATCTGCAGCATCGTTTCCTTTTATCTAGAGTTAGATTTAATGGCGTTCATTGGCTTTTTACAGTACCCAAGGATTTCTTAAAGGCAGGGACCCTAAAGCCTTGTTTATGTGATCATTTTTCAGAACAAGATTTGGTGCATTTTATATTTTTCTGTGGTAGTTGTAATGAATTACGATCTAAACATATTTTAGCTCTTTTAAAAAATTGGCAATTTGCACAAGTAAGACCAGCCTTGATCTGTTTTGCAAATGTTCTCGTCCCCATTGATGTGTTATGTGGTTGGTAGCTTTTTATCAGGAGCAGTACGTAGAAGGAAAAATATGGATTGCCCACAGTAATGACCGAAGTTTTATCTGGCTGAACAAGAAATGCTTTACATTTTCATGATGAATTTTCTAATTATGCATTGATATTTGCACATGTACAGTACTTTTTAAATCTACTTCTATGGCTTTCTTCCTTTGTAATTGTACTTTTATGGCCAGACTTGGCCGAATAAAGTGTTATTGACTGAAAAAAAATATATATATATATATTTTTTTTTATTTTTTTACTTCTTTTCCAATTCGGTGTATTAAGTTCGCCAAACAAAGTAGGACACAGACCCAGAGTAAGTGCTCAAATATCGTTTACTCCTTTCTTCACCATGACGCGTTTCAGCTCGTCAAAAGCCTTGTTCACATGACATATATATATATATATATATATATATATATAGATATTATCTACTGGCGGTCGCCAGTAGATAGTTATAGTTAGGACCTATTTTCCATAAGAAATCCGCAACATTCTATTCCCAATAAGTCTGGCGCCGGTTGACGAATCCTCGCGAAATTTTACAAACTTTTGGCCAGCTCCGCTCCGCTCCTACCCTGAAAGTTTTACGGTGATCCGTCAAGCGGGGGCCGAGAAAAAAGGGGGGTCCCAAAACGCATTTCCCCCATGCAATTTCCCATAGGATCTGTTGTCGCAGCTACAGCCCGAACCGCTGAACGGAATGACACCAAATTTGGCAAAGAGGTAGTCCTCAGTTCGGACTCGTGCCTTTTGCATATATGGTGTGAATCTGTTCAGTAGTTCCTGAGAAAATTAGGGTAAAAAAGTTAGTGATATCTATGGACGCGGAGGATCCGCAGACCGTACCCGCACCGTAAGCGCATCCTCCCCGAACTGAGCGCGCACCCTCCCGATCGCGCACTGAATGCTAATTGGCTGTTGAGTGTCTCTCTACATTCGAAACCAGGAACTGTTGGCGGCCATTTTCTGCCTCGGTAGAAGCGATGCTGAAGAAGCAAGGGGAAAAAGTGTGTAAAACATATAGAGGGGGCAGAGTGGAAATACTCTGACCCTCTAGAGGTGCTTAGGGGGTCCCATAAGAACCCTTTGGGACCCCTTTTTTTAAAAACAAAAAAAAATGGCGAAATGCGCGCACAGTGCGCGCATCCTATCGCGTTGGATGCACGGATCCTCTCGCGGTGGGTTCGCGGATCCAAGGGAAAAAACCAAAATGAAATTGTTGGGAGATAAAGATTAACCTTAAGTGTTTTGTTCTTGAGTGGCTCTAAAAAGAGCTGTTGTGTTCATTGAGAGTTTTTGGTACTTATAAGTAAGTACCTATACAGAGTCTAAAGTTGTTGAGGAAGACTCTGTTTCCTTCATCAGTAAAGTGTACTCCATCTCTCCTATACATCTCTTGCATATGAAAGCGCAGATTGTTATTGTAAATGGACCCCATTCTATAGTCTCGGAGAAAAGCAGAAACAGGTTTATTCACATGTTTCCTAGCTTTCTCAATCTGTGGACAAAAATGATCGGACCAGTACATATTTCAAGACTGCACTTTTGTGTCAAAGCCTGACTCATTTAATCAAAGCATAAGCCATAACTGTCTTCTAATGCTACTTCACAACATGACAGGTTTTAAAAGTTATCTGTCAGCAAATACACAATGTTACCAAACGCTTCTCTCACAGTGGTTCCCAAATGCACACAGACTCACAGTGTGATTCTAGACAAGCACCACTATCCCTAGGAGTTTACCAAAAACTCTCAATGAACACAACGGCTCTTTTTAGAGCCACTCAAGAACAAAACACTTAAGCCTAATATTTATCCCTCAACAATTTCATTTTTTTTCCCTTGGATCCACGAACCCACCGCGAGAGGATCCGTGCATCCAACGCGATAGGATCGAGAACGGTGTGCATAGGGTGCGCGGATCCAAAAACATTGAAAAATATATATAAAATACAGTTTTGCACATATAGTTAAAAAAATATTTTGAAAAATATAAAAAAATATGTTTGAAAAACCCATTAAGTTTGAAAAATATTTTTTCATTTTTAAAAGAATTAATTGAAAAAATAAGTTTAAAAAATGGTGATAAAAAAGTATTTTAAAAAAAAGATAATTAATGAAATTGACACGCTGAATTTGAAAAATATAGAAATCCAATCAAAATCATTAAACATGATATTTTCAGAGATAAGTTATAGATAGGAATTAGCATTTAAAAAACCTTTGAAATTCACAGAAAAAACCATAGGTTTCATGCACGTTAAAGTTAGGAATTGGCATTTAAAAAACCTTTGAAATTCACTGAAAAAACCATAGGTTTCAGGGGTGTTATAGTTAGCTGGACATTTCCCTCGTACAAAACCCTAGAAATTCCCCTGTTATAGTTAGTTCAGCTAACTATAACTCGCGCCCCTGCAATGCACTGCTGATGACGTCACATATTACATCACTCATGACATGGTCAGTGACATCACTGATGACATCACTGATGACGTCATCCATGTGATAAATTAGTGCATCTTCTCACACCCTAATATAACCTTTGATACACCGACTCAAAATTTCAAACGCCCATTTTGACAACCATAGATACTCCAATACCAATAACTACACACCCACTCATTGACTTTTAGGTCTACATACATGTCCACTCACTCACCTGTACAGTCACTCATACTTACAGTCACTCTGTGCATTTATACACCTATATAGACACTCACACACCGCCAATCATCCATTGAGGTACTGACACATCTAGTCAGTCATGCAAATAATTAATCACAGTCCAATTTACTCACCTATACAGTTAAACACACTCAAGTTCACTTACTAACAAATTCTGTGTCTTCCTGCAGAAAAACAAACAGCACATGACACAGATATCCTTGCACTATGGCGCATACAGCCACTCCCAAAATCACACTCTCTCACATATAGATAGTTATATACTCTTACACACATATACACTGCGTTTCACATATGTAGTTACTGACACATGTACAACTGAGATATACATTCAATCACTAACACACCCATACATACACTCACCCAACCATACAGTCCATCACAGATGCACTCTTAAAACCATGCACCCACTGAATCACCCACTCACACATCTAGTCACAGAGTCACACACACCCTACCCACACAAACACTCAGGCACCCATACAGATACTCAGACAACCAATCAATAACCCATATAGACACTCATATAGCTATTCACAAAACCATGCAGCCACTTATACACCAACACACAGGCACATACAGACACTCACAGTTTAGTCACTAGTCTGCAATAAGATACATTTAATGACTCACTTATAGACTCAGTTACGCACCTAGAAAATCATCCATTCACACACTTGTACACCCACTTATTTTTCAACAGGCCTTTCCCTATATATATTAAACATATTAAAACTGTTCAGAAACACATACTCAATGGATGATGTCATCAGTGATGTCATTTGAGATGTCATCAGTGATGTCACTGACCATGTCATGAGTGATGTAATATGTGACGTCATCAGCAGTGCATTGTGGGGGCGCGAGTTATAGTTAGCTGAACTAACTATAACAGGGGAATTTCTAGGGTTATATACGAAGGAAATGTCCAGCTAACTATAACACCCCTGAAACCTGTGGTTTTTTCAGTGAATTTCTAAGGTTTTTTAAATGCCAATTCCTAACTATAACGCCCCTGAAACCTTTGGTTTTTTCAGTGAATATATATATATATATTCACTGAAAAAACCATAGGTTTCAGGGGCGCTATAGTTAGCTGGACTTTTCACTCGTACAAAACCATTGAAATTCCCCCGTTATAGTTAGTTCAGCTAACTAGAACTCGCGCGCCCGCAATGCACTGCTGATGACGTTACATATTACATCACTCATGACATGGTCAGTGACATCACTCATGACATCACTGATGACATCTCAAATGACATCACTGATGACATTATCCAGTGAATGTGTGTTTTTCTGAAAATTACATATGTTTTATATATGTATATCTCAAGGTCGATGGAAGAATAAATGGGTATATAAGTGTCTAAATGGATGATTTGTTTTTGAAAAACTGATTGTATAACTGACTGATTAAGTGTATCTTAGTGAATACATGGCTTAGTGAGTAATTTTTAAATATGTATATATCTGTATCAGTCTCTCACTTTGTGTATAAGTGGCTGCATGGGTTGGTGAGTAGCTACATAAGTGTCTATATAGATTATTAGTTGGTTTTTTGAGTATCAGTTTGAGTGTCTGAGTGTCTGTATGGTTCGGTGGGGGGTATTACGTAGTGCATAGGTGCATGAATGAGTGACTCACTGTTTGTATGTGTTGAAGACAGCATGTGTGCAGGGCTGTATGGGTGGATGAGTGTGTGCATGGGTGTGGTAGTGAGTGAATGACTGTCTCAATAGTGTCTTTATGAGTAACTACATATGTTTTAAACTAGTATATGTGACTATTGGTGTATATAAGTGAGCATATGTGAGAGTGAGGGATTGGAAGAGTTCCTGTATGAATAAGTATGTGTTTCTATAAGTGATTGTTTAAAAGACTAAGTATGTGTAAGTTTCTGTAGAAGTAAGTGTGGTGGTGTGTGTATAACTGTATATGCAAGTAAATGGATGTTTGATTCTTTATTAGCATGAGTGACTATGTGTGTGAGTAACTCTATGGATGAGTGGCGTTGTGTAACAGGATGTATAGGTGTATGAGTACATATGATGAGTGAGTACATGTATGAGTGACTGTATAGGACTGTTGATGTGTATGTGGATCTTAGAATTACTGAATAGGTTGTTGTAACTGGTATTGGTATGTCCATTGTTTTGAAAAATGTTGCTTCTATTTTTGAATGTGTGTATCAAAGGTTATATTAGGGGGAGAGGAGGTCTGCCACTCTAGCACAAGGATGATGTCATCAGTGATGTCATATGAGATGTCATCAGTGATGTCATCAGTGATGTCACCGACCATGTCATGAGTGATGTAATATGTGACGTCATCAGCAGTGCATTGCGGGCGCGCGAGTTATAGTTAGCTGAACTAACTATAACGGGGGAATTTCAATGGTTTTGTACGAGTGAAAACTCCAGCTAACCATAACGCCCCTGAAACCTATGGTTTTTTCAGTGAATTTCTAAGGTTTTTTAAATGCTAATTCCGAACTATAACGTGCCTGAAACCTATGTTTTTTTCAGTGAATTTCAAAGGTTTTTTAAATGCTAATTTCTAACTATGCCTACAGAGATAGGACATGTGAAGAAAGAAGAAAAAACGCACAGAAAGAAAAACACCAGAAATGCAGAAAGAAGCAACAGAAGTCCTCAAAGACGAAGAAAAGTGCAGGAAGAAGGATAACGTGCAGAAAGAACAAACAGAAGAGCAGAAAGAAGCCTTGTTGCAAAATCATCCTGTACCCTCAACTTTTTCAGATGGATACTGGTGGTAACTGAGTCTGACTAACCAGTCCTAGAGCCAGTGCTATGTTAAAAGACACTCAGAATACAGTGAAAACACCTACATACACTAGGGAACACTATGCGTAGGGGTCCCCCTGTGATTAGCATGACCTCCTCTGTAAGCCCCTAGTATATAATAGGGCAGGGGATTAAAACTACCTCTTAAAACGCGCCACAGGTCATGTTTGCACACGTCACCTCAGGCCCCGTCCCCTCCCTTCCCCACTGTGTAAACACGCCCTGTGGCCGTTTTAAGTTGGGAGATTAAGTCCCCTTGAATCCTGAGGGTCCCTAGGCTCCAACTAGACCACTAGTTACCTCCAGTAAGCACCACAGAGCTGCGTTGCAGAGAGATGTAAAAAGGGGCACGGCCTAGACCACCTCTCTGCAACGCAGCGCAGTGGTGCTTACTGGAAGCACCTGGTGGGCTAGTTTTATAGAGGTGTGAAAAGGGGCGTGGCGTCAGAACACCTGTCTGCAACGCAGCTCTCTGGCGCATACTGGAGATACCTCTTGGGCTAGTTGGCCCTCAGGGACCCTCAGTATTGAAGGGGAATTAATTCCCCAACTTACAACTGTCCAGGGGGCGCGTTTGCAGAGTGCTGCAAGGAGGGGGCGTGGCCTCCGGCGCGATTTATTTATTTTATTTTTTAAGAAGGAGAGCTGTGTGGCCCCCTTCTTTTTCTAATTTGTTGGCCCTGGGGACCCCATCCCCCAGGGCCTGCACCCTAATTTTTTTTATTGAAAAAAAATAAAAATTGGAAGCGGGCCGCGTGGCCCCCCTCCCAAGGCCTTAATCGGCCACGGGGACCCCAACCCCGGGTCATGGACTTTTAAAAAAAAAATTCTTTAGGAGGGGGGCTGCGTTGCCCCCCTCCTCAGGCCGCTTATGGCCCCGGGGACCCCTTCCCCCGGGGCCGCCCTTTGTTTTTTATTATTTAAAAAAAATATATATTTATAGAAACACCTAGGACATGCTGGACAAACCGCATGTACCTATCACCATGACGATTTGCGTAATATTCATTAAAATGCGACTATGCATACAATGAATCCACGTGGAATGTATTTACACATGCTAATGAAGCTCTGACGTGTCTGACGCTCTACCATGCCTAATCCCGGCGCCCCCACCGGTGGGTACTCTCCAAGTAGACACCCTTGTCGTTTATTTATACAAACATGGGTAGCTATTGACGGGCACATTTAATACACACACACACCAAGCCATTCAAAGGGGATTCGACAAAAATTCGACCAAACTATGCAAGAACCCCCCCTCACGGTTAATAAAACACACATCCTCCGCCGGATGTGTAATACTTTTTATTTTACTCTCTGGAAAGGAGACGAAACTCACTTGAGAGTCACAGCGTGCTCCTGGCTGAGCCCAATGCTGTGTTACACCCACCAGTGCCCGCCGAGTGCCACACACCTCTGTGTTGTATTCCACAAGCTAGTGCGTATGCTATGACAATTTCTAGCCCATGTGCACTGTAACACCACCCCGTGAATATGTCATGCCACACTTGCCTTCGCACGGGTTATATTGCCCCATCTAATGTGCATTCCTCGATGCCTATGTTATAACGCACAGGGCTATGCCATACATATTACAATCTGGGATCCATATCTTTGTCACAGTGCATATGCAATGTTACACTCCCCAGCACATATTTTAAATTACAACTTTAGAGACTAGTTAGGTTACACAACACTGCCCAGTGCATATTACACTCCAAGGCGCATATCGCATAGCACGCGCTAGTGCCTGTGCTATCTCGCGCTCTCCAATGAATCTGTCATTGCGCACAATGTATTGCATATTATATTTCACGCCCCGGTTCATCTTATATCACACTTTTTGGTTCATAGTTTATACCATATACTATATCTAGTTTTCATTTTCAATCGTGCTCTCGCGACAATGTTCTATATAACACTGCGTCCACCTACCCTTTTCACGGGCATTACATTTTGCGATGGGGGGTGGAGGGTCAGGGGTTGTTTTTGCCAAGTGAGCCCGGAGTCACAGTCACAAACGTCCTCTTCTTCCTGAATAAAAGTGAGATTATGCTGCATACTTGTTCATATTTTAAGTAGTTCGCACAGACACAATTTTAAAAACAATAAAGTTCCTAATACCCTCCTTCTCTGAACAGTTAGCTTGCTGCCCCATCCACCTCCTCCCTATCCTGTTGTCTGAATCCATGGACTAGCCTCCTCCCTCCTGCCATGCATGGTCTGATGTGCTGCCACTGCCCTCCATTTAGCATGATGTACCAGTCCACTCCTCCTGCCCTCCATTGCCCAATTCTATGGCCCATCATTGACCTCCTGCTTAGCCTCTGTGCTTAGCTTGCTGCCCCTATTCTCCTTCCCCCTGCCCTCCGATGTCTTTGTGCATGCCCCTGCTCCATTCTTTTTGCCCACCATGTTCCATGGACCTGTCACTCTTATCCACTCTGAGTGTTCTGTTGAGCTGCCACTACCCTCCCACCTGCCTAGCATTGTCAGATGACTGTAACCTGTCCCTGCCACCTCCACCCTGCCTGTCCGCATGCCATGCCCCTATCCCCTTCCTCCTGTCCTCTATTGTGCATTTTACTGCCACACCCTTCTGCCCTTCCTGGTCTGTTGTGCTGCAACTGCTCTTCCTGCCTGCCCCAAGCGGTCTGTTGTGAGGCCACTTCCCCTGAACTCTCTTGTCTGTGCCCAGGTCCTGACCCTCCCTTCTATCCTCCATGGTCCTTTGTGCATGCCCCTGAACCCTCCTTCTTGCCCATCATAGCCATTGTGCTGCCACTAACCCTCCTGCTTGCCATGCATGGTCTTCTGTGCTGCTATGGCCCCTCCTACCTTCCCTGTGTGGTCAGCTAGCTGCCCCTGACCCCCTCCCACCTTCCCTCCTTGGCCTGTGTGTATGCGATCATAATCTCACTGTTGCTCTCCATGGTGTGTCTTGTTTCTAGTGCCCATCCTGCCTGACCTCCATGGTCATCTTGATGCTCCTGCCCCCTTGCCCCCAGCCCTCTATTTCCATGTGCAGACCCCTATTCCCTCCCTCCTGGCTTGTCTGTTCCATTGTAATGCCCCTGATCCGTCCCTCCTGCCATTTATGGTCTGTTATGCTGCAGTTTTCTCTCCTGTCTGTCCATTATGGCCAGCTAGCTACCATTGCCTCTTTCCCCTCTGTTCTCTGTTGTCCATGTGCATGGTCCTGTCCCCTCCCTATTGCTTTCTATGGATTGTTGTGCTGCACTCCCGTCCCGCATGCCCTGTGTGGTGTATTGTGCTGCTGTAAACCCCGATGCCTGCCCTGTAGGGTCAGTTTGGTGCACCTCTCCATGTCTCTCCTGTCCTCTGTTATCAGAGTCCATGTCCCTACCCCAATTCCTCCTGCCTACCATGATCCAATGTACCATACTTGCGAACATTTTGAACTTGGTAAGAGGGAGATTTTGAAAAAAAACTGGGGTATTGATTTTCCCCTTTGAGTTACATTGAAAAAGAGGAGATTGTAGACAGGAGACAGATCAAATAAAGCCCATTTGAGCTTAAAAATATTGGACGTTTCCTGGCTGAAACGGGTCTGTTGGCATGTATGGTTGTACTACCACTGCCTCTTCCTTCTGCCCACAATGGTCTATTATATTGCCACAGCCTCTCTTGCCAGTCCTGTATTGTTGGTGTGTTGCCCCTGCCCCCCTTTCCACTGCCCTCCATAGTCTGCTGTGCTGCCACTGCCCTTCCTGCCTGCCCAGTGTGGTCAAATTGTTGCCTCTGCACTCTCCTACCTGCCTTCAATTTTCAGAGTCCGCGCCCCTGGCCTCTGCCTCTCAACAGTATCCCAATGAACAACTAGATTGCTAACATTCTATATTTATTACAAAAGTGTGGCACGCCTGACGTCATCTTGATGTGATCAAAACTGTAATACCTAGAGCATTTCCTTTAGAAATTACATATATGAGAGGGTCTTATTTGCATCAAAATTATGGTTAGTGCTCTAAAAAACTAAAATGAGGACATATTTTCTGAGTTTTCAAATGGCGACAAAGAACTTTTAAATTATTTGTAATCTTTATGTTTTTTTATCCAGTTGACCACTTGATTAAATGTTGCACTTAGGGGAGAGGATGTGGTGTTACTTCCAGAGCTGCAGACTTTGCAACTGCGGAACCAGGTTGGAGTTTCTGCTTCAGCTCAACATTCTGTCATTCTGGTCAAATCACTTAATCTCCCCATGTCTACAACCAAAATGAATTTGATCTTGTGTGATGTAACCAATGCTCATGTAAAGCATTCCAATACCTGACAAGTCTGCACTATATAAAACTGCAAATACACAAAAAATAAGTGTTTTGCACACTTCTGTCATTGGGCTACATGTGGGCTACATCTGGGTGATATTTGTGCTGCATTTGGGATCTTTTGTCTCTGGTGGCCATCTTGGGAGATTTATTTGTTATGAAGTTTCCTAATTTCCTCATTTACTGCAGTCTCCTCACTAGGAAATGCTTTCAGTTTTTTACTTTGATTCCATCAAGAAGGTATTCAGATATGTCACACATTTACCATAAATCCTGAATGTTAGCACTCTAGTTGCTCATTAGATCACTGTAGTAAAGCTACTGCTCACCAGGGAAGTCTGCTGCTGGTATTCAAAGTGCATGTTTCAGTCTGCATGTCAGAATATTTTTATGAAATAGAAGAGGATTTGAGATGTCAAAATGTGCCCTAATTTTTCTTTCTGCAGCACTAATCATAATTTCGACGGCAAAATGAACCCCCTAATTTTGTTCCTTTGTAAATTAAATGTTTTAAGTGTTACCACTTTATTCCAATCAAGATGGCTTCAGGTGTGCCATACTTTTGTCATAAGTAAGACTGTTAGCGCTCTAGTTGTTCTTTAGAACACCATGGGACATTCTATCATTGGGCTATACTTGGGCTACATCTGGGTGATATTTGGGCTATATTTGGGCTCTTTTGTCTCTGGTGGCCATCTTAGGAGATTTATTTGTTATGAAGTTTCCTAATTTCCTCATTTACTGCAGTCTCCTCAGTAGGAAATACTTTCAGTTTTTTACTTTGGTTCCATCAAGAAGGCATTCATATGTGTCACACATTTGCCATAAATTCTGAATGTTAGCACTCTAGTTGCCATTAGATCACTGTAGTAAAGCTACTGCTCACCAGGGAAGCCTGCTGCTGATATTCAAAGTGCATGTTTCAGTCTGCATGTCAGAATTGTTTTATGAAATAGAAGAGGATTTAAGAAGTCAAAATGTGCCCTAATTTTTCTTTCTGCAGCACTAATCATAATTTCTATGGGAAAACTAACCTCCTCATTTTGTTCCTTTTTAAATTAAATGTTTTAAGAGTTACCACTTTATTCCAATCAAGATGGCTTCAGGTGTGCAATAGATTTGTCATAAGTAGGACTGTTAGCGCTCTAGTTGTTCTTTAGAACACTCTGGGAAGCTGCAGTAGAACACAAAAGGTATAAACTGACAGTCTCTGCCCTTGTTGGATGTACATGTTTTACTGAGAATGTCAGACTTCATTCTCACATGACTGAGAAAGATAATGTGAATTTACAGAAAATATGCTCTCAGTTTAGCTTATAGATCACCTTCCAAACCTCTGTGGGAAAAGCATAAGAAAATAGTTTTCTCTCAAACGTGATTCATGATATCACAGCAGAAGGTTTTTTCACATGGTAAAATCACCTTAGAACACACCACAATTCCTAAAATGAGTATGGTACCATCAACAAATGATTTATAATGTAACTAAAGTCTTAAAACCTTCTATTAACTGCAATGCTTTTTAATGAGGTGCTATCATGTATATTGGTCCCAAGATGGCTGCCAACACTTCTTGGATGAAGCACTGACAGCCAATCAGATCTCACGATGAGATGTGTGGTTAGGCTCCGCCCAGATATATCTATCTTTTTAACTCTAATTATCTCAGGAACTACTGAACGGATTTACACAATTTAAGCAAAAGGCACGAGTCTGAACCGAGGACTACCTCTTTGCCAAATTTGGTGTAATTCCGTTCAGCAGTTCGGGCTGTAGCTGCGCCAACAGGTCCTATGGGAAAATGCATGGGGGAAACACGTTTTGGGACCCCCTTTTTTCTCGGCCCCCGCTGGCCAAAAGTTTGGAAAATTTTGCGAAGATTCGTCAATCGGCGCCAACGTTATTCCAAATAGAATGTTGCGGATTTCCTATGGAAAATAGGTCCTAACTATAACTACCTACTGGCGACTGCCAGTAGGTTATATATATATATATATATATATATGAAGTCCAAATCCCCACTCCAAGCAGAAAGAAGAAGGGTCTGACACAGCCAGGACGCAAAAAGAGGATTTATTCCAAAGTAGGTTACAACGCTGAATGTAACATTTGGCAGACGCGTTTCAGCGGTTCAGCTTTCATCAGTGCCTGTTACGATGTTTGGAGCCTCGCACCTGGTGGCCATTTAGATGTTCTCGTGGCCACTCCTACCATTTTGCTTGGGGCTCCTCCTTAGTTCTTAAAGGAATACTGCAAATCGCGTTGTAGATTCAGACAGGTGCATGCTGGTACTTGCAGTCCTTCTGTGGATCTTCCTTAAGTAAGTAGAGGATCCGCTCGCCCAGTGGCGTCCCAACGATGTGGCCTCCGGACTGCACCCAACCACAGCTGTCTGCGAAGTTGACAAACCTCACTGAAACCCCTTAACGCTCCCTGCAGTCAATGCTGCTCCTCTCTCCCCACGCAGTGTTGCTTTCACCCTGTGGTGCTTCAGCCTGCGCGAGGGGGCGCCGCGTTTTGCATACACAAAGTCCATTCAAATTGCTGGCTAACGCGGTGCAGCCTGATCGAGAGGGCGTGTCAGAAGGCCGGTGCCTGCAATACCGGCCAAACATGAAGTCCAAATCCCCACTCCAAGCAGAAAGAAGAAGGGTCTGACACAGCCAGGACGCAAAAAGAGGATTTATTCCAAAGTAGGTTACAACGCTGAATGTAACATTTGGCAGACGCGTTTCAGCGGTTCAGCTTTCATCAGGGCCTGTTAAGATGTTTGGAGCCTCGCACCTGGTGGCCATTTAGATGTTCTCGTGGCCACTCCTACCATTTTGCTTGGGGCTCCTCCTTAGTTCTTAAAGGAATACTGCAAATCGCGTTGTAGATTCAGACAGGTGCATGCTGGTACTTGCAGTCCTTCTGTGGATCTTCCTTAAGTAAGTAGAGGATCCGCTCGCCCAGTGGCGTCCCAACGATGTGGCCTCCGGACTGCACCCAACCACAGCTGTCTGCGAAGTTGACAAACCTCCTTTAAGAACTAAGGAGGAGCCCCAAGCAAAATGGTAGGAGTGGCCACGAGAACATCTAAATGGCCACCAGGTGCGAGGCTCCAAACATCGTAACAGGCACTGATGAAAGCTGAACCGCTGAAACGCGTCTGCCAAATGTTACATTCAGCGTTGTAACCTACTTTGGAATAAATCCTCTTTTTGCGTCCTGGCTGTGTCAGACCCTTCTTCTTTCTGCTTGGAGTGGGGATTTGGACTTCATGTTTGGCCGGTATTGCAGGCACCGGCCTTCTGACACGCCCTCTCGATCTGGCTGCACCGCGTTAGCCAGCAATTTGAATGGACTTTGTGTATGCAAAACGCGGCGCCCCCTCGCGCAGGCTGAAGCACCACAGGGTGAAAGCAACACTGCGTGGGGAGAGAGGAGCAGCATTGACTGCAGGGAGCGTTAAGGGGTTTCAGTGAGGTTTGTCAACTTCGCAGACAGCTGTGGTTGGGTGCAGTCCGGAGGCCACATCGTTGGGACGCCACTGGGCGAGCGGATCCTCTACTTACTTAAGGAAGATCCACAGAAGGACTGCAAGTACCAGCATGCACCTGTCTGAATCTACAACGCGATTTGCAGTATTCCTTTAAGAACTAAGGAGGAGCCCCAAGCAAAATGGTAGGAGTGGCCACGAGAACATCTAAATGGCCACCAGGTGCGAGGCTCCAAACATCGTAACAGGCACTGATGAAAGCTGAACCGCTGAAACGCGTCTGCCAAATGTTACATTCAGCGTTGTAACCTACTTTGGAATAAATCCTCTTTTTGCGTCCTGGCTGTGTCAGACCCTTCTTCTTTCTGCTTGGAGTGGGGATTTGGACTTCATGATTGGCCGGTATTGCAGGCACCGGCCTTCTGACACGCCCTCTCGATCTGGCTGCACCGCGTTAGCCAGCAATTTGAATGGACTTATATATATATATATATATCAGTTATCCGTTTATTTCTCCTCCAAAATAATCAAGCAGCACCCCAAAGGATTCTTTACAAACGGGTCTCCTTTATTCCAACGAGACACTTGTCAACGCGTTTCGATAGCTTCACGCTACCTTGCTCACGACATTGCTCTTTCGTTTACAATTGGTTTAAAAACATTTAAACAGCAAAAAGGGACTAATCCAATTGGCATATACTTTCACCTTTGTTTCATTTACCTTCAAAGGCGGCGCCATTTTGGAGTGGCTTTGTTATCGTGTTTTGTTTCGTGCTAGTGCTAGAAAACAATCATTTACTACACAATTAAAACCTTTGCTCTTCTATTTTCTCAAACTTTCCCTTGAGAGTAATTAAAACTTGATTACTCATATTATAAAGTGCAAGTGCATTATTTACAATAATCAAGGGCTAGTTGAAAATAAAACTTTTTGATAGTCGAGATTCATGTTTCATTTCTGTAACAGTCTACGTTCTATTCACGTAACCGTTTCTTTTATGTTTCGTTTGGTTACAAAGTGCAAGTGCTTATGTAAACCAACATTCATTAATCATTACAAAGTGCAAGTGCTTTTGTAAACAATCTCTGAATTCATAAAGTACTCTAACAGTCTACGTTTTAGTCACGTAACTGTTTCTTTTATGTTTCTTTTGGTTACAAAGTGCAAGTGCTTATGTAAACCAACATCCATTAATCATTTCAAAGTGCAAGTGCTTATGTAAACAATCTCTGAATTCATAAAATGTTAAATGCTTCAAATAAACCTATACAATACAGGAAGTTATTTTTCAGTACTACAAAACCAAATTCTTATTTCTAAGTACTTATAATGTACATGAACGCCTTACTTCTCTAGAAAAAGTTTGAAAATGATATATCTATATACTTATTTTACTCCTTTACTTAAATCCCTCAGTTAGCTTACTTTAAAAATGTTTTTAAGAAAAAGGCGGATAAAATCTTTTCTTTGTTTTATCTTTCCTTTTCTTATTACTCTCAAAAATTAAAAACGAAACTTATGTTGACGGCACTTTCTTCATTAGGCAATGACTGACCTCTATCTACAGTAAATATCAATTCATTATTCATTTATCATTTTTCTTCTTTCAGAGACAGGTGAACAGATCCTCATCCACATTAAGTCCATAGGGCTCTTTACAATCAAATTCCAGTATATAGTAGGTCTCTAATTTTTTAAGTTCCTTCTCCCTATCTCCTCCTCTTTTCATCTTAGGGATTTCTGCTATACAACTGTACTTCAGTCCTTCAGGATTACTTTGATGATATCTCTCGAAGTGTCTAGCAATAGAATATGTTCTATCTTTGTTCACTATAGCTCTTCTATGCTGGAGGACACGTTTAAAAACCGGTAAAGTGGTGCTCCCTATATAAATCTTCTTGCAGGGACATTGTAGTTGATACACTACAAAACTAGATCTACATGTTAAATGCCCTTTGATTTTGATGATTTTATCAAAACTAGTTTTAAATTGCGTGCAATTCACTCCGTGTTGACACGCCTTACATTTAAAGCATTTAAAAAATCCCATATTGCTTAACCAGCTTATTTGTCCCTGTTTCTTTTGTTCTGTGAATTCACTGCTAACTATTCTGTCCTTTAGTGACTTAGATTTACGAAATGTAATATCTGGATGTTTTTTCGTCATTGGGCCTAGTACGGAGTCACATTTAATCAAATGCCAATGTTTTCTCAGGATTTTCCGAACCTCTACATGGCTTGTATTAAAAGTGGTTATAAACCTACAATTATTCATGCCATCTTTAGTGTTCATTCGCCTGCTTGTTTTCGAGGCTTCAAATAATGCGTTCCTCCTATTTATTTTTCTAGCTTTTAAAGCGGCCTTCTTAATTACACTCGATGAGTACCCTCTTTGTATAAATCTTTCAGTCATCTCCCCCTCAATGATCAGATATTCTTCATCATTACTGCATGCACGGCGGGCTCTATAGAACTCCCCAATAGGAATACTCCTAATCAGTGGGGCTGGGTGGGCACTATCTGCATGTAGGATGGTATTTCCTGCAGTTGTTTTACGGAAAATTGTTGTCTCTAATTTCCCTTTATTCACCTTCACCCTAACATCTAAAAAGTCTATACATGTTTTGCTGTAATTTCCGGTAAATGCTAGATTCAGCATGTTATCATTTATATCTTTCATGAATTGCTTGACTTCAGTCTCCGTGCCCTGCCACAGCACGAAGACGTCGTCTATGAATCGTACCCATAGCAAAACATGTTCCAGCCAATGTTCCAATTTTGGTCCTTTGAGTACCTGCTCCTCCCACCAGCCTAGATGTAAATTGGCATAACTGGGGGCGAAGCAGGTACCCATTGCTGTCCCTCTCTCCTGTTGGAACAACTCTTCACCAAATAAGAACATATTCTTGGTAAGACACCATTGCATCATTTCCAAAAGCATGCAGTTATGCCTCGCAAACCTCAAGGGTCTCTGATTTAAATAAAATTCCGTAGCTCTAAGACCATCCTCATGTCGTATGCTGGTATAAAGGGTTGTTATATCTAGTGTCAGTAATAACATATTATTCTCCTCCCATTCCACATCATATATATATTTCAAAAAATCTGTTGAGTCCTTAATATATGAGGCTAGGGTCTTGACAATAGGGTTTAAAAAGTAATCTACATATTTGGATGTATTTTCGAATAGACTCCCACACGAGGAAATAATAGGTCTCCCCGGTGGTGTGGTGGCATTCTTGTGGACTTTGGGAAGCATATAAAATTCAGGTAAAACAGGGTTGTGTTGTTTTAAAAATTTAAATTCATCCCAATTAATTAATTCTTCCTGTTTCCACTCATCTAACCTTTCATGATATTGTTCTTTTACCAAATTAAAATCTTTCATATCCATTCTCTTATAGCATTCTATATTGTTTAATTGATTAAGGGCTTCTTTTTTGTACAAATCTCGTCCCCACAAAACAACATTTCCGTCTTTATCAGACGGTTTGACTATAACACCCCCATCCTTTTGTATTCTCTCCACTGTTCTTTGTATCTCCCCTTTGCGGGAAGTTCTTCCTTTCCTTTTCTTATTCCTAGTTTCCGCCAATTTACTATACAGATTTTTAAGGTCTCTAGTAACATTGTCTGAGAATATGTCCACATTATCACGCGGTGTCTGCGGTATATACTTAGACTTCAGTCTATATATATATATATTGCCTACTGGCGGTCGCCAGTAGGTAGTTATACTTAGGACCTATTATCCATAGGAAATCCGCAACATTCTATTTGGAATAACTTTGGTGCCGGTTGCCGAATCTTCGCGAAATTTTCAAAACTGGTGGGGCGCTCCGGTCCACTCCTATCCTGAAAGTCTCGGGGTGATTCGTCAAGCGGGGGCCGAGAAAAAAGGGGGGTCTCAAAACGTGTTTTCCCCATGCAATTTTCCATAGGAACCTTTAATCGCAGCTACAGCCCGAACTGCTGAACAGAATTACACCAAATTTGGCAAAGAGGTAGCCCTTGGTTCACACTCCTGCCTTTTGGTTAAATGATGTAAATCCGTTCAGTAGTTGCTGAAAAAAACTAAAGTAAAATCACATGTATAGCTATGGCCTCGGAGGATCCGTACACCCTATGCGCACCGAGCGTGCACCCTCCCGATCACGAGCTGCATGCTAATTGGCTGTCAACACTCCAAACCAGGAAGTGTTAGCAGCCATTTTGTGCCTCAGTAGAAGGCAAACGCTGGATGCGCGACTCCTAACAGGTCGAACCCATATATGACGACACACGCAAGCGCGAGAGCGTTGCGTAAAGTAATACATATGTGTCGCGTACCGGTCGCATAGCGATCGTGCACGAAAATACGCACCCATTGCACATCCTACGCGGTTCCTACACAACAAACCTAAAATGGCGGCTAGGTTCCGTGCAACGATCAAGATAGGTACGCTTTGGGTGCGCGACTCCCCAAAAAATTTGGAAAAAAACAAAACAATAAAGAAAATAATATAAATATATTAAAAAAAATATAAAACAAAAAAAAAAACTAGTTTCAATTATGTAAAAAAATATGTTTTCCATTTATATTAAAAATATATAATGTAATTTAAAAAATAAAATATGTAGAAATAAATAGCTAACAAAATGTAGAAAATCAGTATAATAAAATAAATATAACTACTATTCAATTTTAAAATTGCCATTTAAGAAATCTTTGAAATTCACTGAAAAAAACCATAGGTTTCAGACATGTTATAGTTAGCAATTAGCATTTAAAAAACCTTTGAAATTCACTGAAAAAACCATAGGTTTCAGACATGTTATAGTTAGGAATTAGCATTTAAAAAACCTTTGAAATAGAAGAGGATTTGAGACACTTGGGATCACTGGCAAAGTGACCCAGCTCACCACATTTATAACACTGTGGGGGCCCCTTGGGAACAGGTTTAACTGTCGGGCCCCTGTCTGCTTCGGGGGTGGGGGAGGCTGAGAACCTTTCTGCTGGCTCCCTTGGGTATTACTTTGGGGGCCTTTTGGAAACCCTTTCTGTTTTCCCCTGCCCCCCCCCCCCACTCTTCTGCTGGGGACCCTGCCCACCCTTGGCGGTGTCTCCCACTTGACCCTTGTGGACCCTGGTGCTGACCCAGCGATCCGCCTCTTCAGAAAGCTTCCTAGGGTTAGTCAGCTTGCTATCGATCAGGTGTTGGCGTAGCTACAGGAAAACAATTAAGGGACAAGTGCTCCCATGCAATTAAATCAAAGAGACCTTGGTAATCATTCACTTTGCTACCCTTCACCCAGCCATCCAGTGCTCTGCAGAAAAAGGTTACATACTCCACATACGTACTTCCAGCAATCTTGGTACACCCCCTGAAACTCTGTCTATATAATTCAGGAGTTAGCCCATACCTGGTCATTAAAGATTCCTTCATATGGGGGTAAGAATTATACATGTCAGAGGGCAAATCTAAGAGTGTGTCCCGCCCCTCACTGAGGAACCGCCCCCACAACTCCGCTCCCCAGTCTCTCTCAGGGACCCGGTGGGAAGACATGGCTACCTCATAGGCCTTGAACCATTGCCCTATGTCATCATTCTTAAAGTACTCTTTAACTACATCTTTTGGCATGTACACCCTTGACTCTACCTGCACCGGCGTTGCGCTGCCACCAGAGGGAGGGTTTTCCAGACTTTTGGCTTTTATCTCCATCTCCCTCATTTTCATGTCGTGCTCCATCTGAATTTTTCTTTCTTCCAGAGCCATCTTCTTGCTCTCTAGCTCCAATTGGCCATTCAATTTCAGCTTTGCCAATGTTATCTCATGATCCCTGGTGGCCTGTCTGTCTGCCAGCTCCTCTGGCGACAGGCCTCTGCCAAAACTATGGACGCTCTCCGCTGGTTCCACTAGTACAATCTCCTCAGTTGCATTCCTTGATTCAATCCAGGCTTTCAGCGCCTTGTAGAGATCTGTTTTTTTGTTCCTGCATCCTGCATGTGGAATCTTGAACTTCTTGCAGAAGTGCTTGAGTTCAACTTTTGTGTAGCTGTCCAGTTTTGACTTATCCCATTCAATCTCTCCAGCCTCTGAGGCTTCAGATGCTGTTTTCTCTATGCTGTTTGGGCCAGGCATGACTCCAAACACAAGGGATCTTCCTTCTTGGCAAGCAAAATTAAAATTTAAAAGTTCTGTGGCTTAAGCTACTGGACTGTCCTCACTGTGCAATGGCTAGTAATCACTGCGCAGACACCAAAAATGCAAATCCGTAGATCCTCACCGCTGCCACCAATGTTGGAATCCGGGGTCTCTGGTTGGCGCAGGTATGCACTTGCGACAAGCAGGGACCCTTTCCTCTAAGTCAGGGCAAAGGATTACTCTGGAAAAATAACCCCTGCTCACCCTCTAGGTAACGTGGCGCGAGCAGTCAGACTAGATTCCAGAGGGCATGAGGTTAAGCATTTAGGGTGTCCCACAATAACCACCAACCCACCACACAGAGACACCAGACTGTATTTTGTAAGAAAATAAAGCTCTTTATAAAAGACTCTTTAGGCAGGCTTCAAATACAGTCTTTCACTTTAACAGAGGATTCCAGTTACTTGTTATCAATGTTCAGGAGGCCACAGTTCCTAAAATGGTCAATTTGGATGCAATCTGCACCTTTTGGGGGTCTGTGCGCTTCGAAGGGCCTTTTGTACGCGACGTACCGGCGTTGGTACGCCTCGTGCTAATCCTCACGCTTCCCGCGTGAGCAAGCGTACTGGGGCTGAAGCCGTACGGGCCGTACCGTCGTAGGTACGCTTCGTACGAGGCTGGTACGTCTCTTGCTACTCCTCACGCTTCCTGCGTGAGCAGCGTATGGGGATTTCAAGCCGTTAGGGCCGTACGGGCCGTACCGTCGTAGGTACGCCTCGTACGGTGCCGGACGTTCCTTTCAATAGCTCACGCTTCCGGCGTGAGCAAGCTTACGGGGGGACGCTCCGTACAGAGCCGTACGGGCCGTACAGTTGACAGGACGGGGCACACAGTACCTCAGATCTTGGTGGGGAGCTCGGGGCGGCTTCAGCAGTCACCGGAGGGGCGTCCCACGTCGCGGATGCAATCTTCTTTCACAGAGGACCACGGTGCTTGGGGAGGGCGCCTCGGGACTTCCACAGCTCGCCTCGAGGGGGGAAGCAGGAGGGGCGGCTCGGGGGTGATTTTCAGCGCGCAGCGCTGTCAGCATTGGCCAGGAGGGATGAACTTGCGTGTCCTTGCTCCTCACGGGGGTTTCCGCGGCTCGGGGCCACATAGGCTCGGGGTTTGGACGCAGGCAGTCTCTCCTTACGTTGCGAGCTCCGGCTCGAGGGGGCAGCTGTTCACTTTGATCAGGCCAGGCAGGGCAGGCCGTCACGGTGCTCACAGCAGCACAGGCGGGCAGAGGTCACGGTGCTCAGCGAGATGAGGCCACACACGTTCTCTGGGGTCAGCGCTAGCAAATCACCAGTCGCAGCTTCCTTTCTTCCAGGGAGGGGTAGCGCCCACTGTTCCTGGGGCGCAGTTCAGGGGGCAAGTTCACAAGCAAGCCCTTGGAGATTGTTCACACAGCACAAGTTGATTCAAAAGTCTTTCTCAGTCTTTTCCTCTCCTTCTTGCAGCAAGGCACCCACCACAGGCCAGTCTCTCAGGCTTAGAGACAGTACTCCTCCATGCAGCTTTCCCAGGTCCTTCTCTTCAGGCAGAGTTTCTTCTTGGCGTTATCAAGATTTGATTTCTTAGGAGCAGGGCTCCTTCTTTTATACACAGTTTCTTTTGTTCTTTGTCGCCAGGGGGCCTGTGCCTGGCTCAGTCCGGTTTTGGAGCACTTTGTTGTGGTGACTCTTTCCTTTCAGTGCACAGGGCAGAGACATCAGCCGCTCCACGGGGGGCGGAGCCAGCATTGTGGTGGCAGAGCACAGGTCTATTCAGAGTCAAGGTGTACTCCTCCCACCCATCCTGGTGTAATCTCTCTACCCACCACCTGGCAGCCAGCCTGTCTCCTGGAATTCCCCATCCCTGCCCCTCACTGAAACTAGGCAGCACACATACACAAAGCAGAGGCGGACTGAAATGGCTAAGCAAGTAAATACTAACTTTCTAAAAGTAGTATTTACAAACACAGGATATTAAAATAAACTTTACTAAAAGAAGTATTTTATTATTCTGAGTTTAGGCAAACTAAACTTGACTTTCTACCGTGCTCTCTGAGTCCGCTGGGATTTTAGCGTGTAATAATTCCAGCAGCCCATTCTGGCCTATGGAGAGCAGGTAGCCTTCAATAGTGAAAAACGAAAATGGCTGGTATTCACTATTAGGACATGCCACACACTTCAGGGCATGTCCTACCTTATGCCTACAATGCACCCTGCCCTTGGGCCTACCATAGGGGTGACTAATATGTAGTTAAGGGAAGGTTTTGGGACTGGCAAGTAGGTGCACTTGCGCAGTCAGCATGACAGTACCAGACTGCACGCAGGTTCTGCAATGGCAGACCTTAGACACATTTTACTAGGCGGCTTCTGTGGGTGGCACAACCAGTGCTGCAAGCCCACCAGCAGAATTTGCATTTACAAGCCCTGGCACTCCTGGTGCACTTTACTAGGGGCTGATAGTAAACCAAATAGGCCAAACATGGACACCAATCAATGTATACACTTTTTCAAAAGGGAGCACTTGCACTGTGGCACTGATTAGCAGTGGCACAGTGCCCTGAGCAGCTAACACCAACAAAACACATGAGGCACATCAGCAAAAAGTGGAAGGGAAACTCACGCCAAGGTGCTAGTAGGTCTAACAACCACAATTTGCAATTGTAGCATTGTGATACTGAAAAATGCCGGACCACATAGTCAAGAGGTTGATAACTAATGAGACTGCCGTGAGATTTCTTCCGCCCTTAAGCGCTTTTTCTGATTGCTGTGTGTTAGGACTGATGTATTCAAACTCAAGCTATGCACTGGACTGATGAATTCACAGACTGCCGATGCAAGGTCTTCCACACTTTGTAACTGTAGTAATGTTGTACTGAAAAATGCCAGGCCACATGGTCAAGAGGTTGATAATTAATGAGACTCTTGTGATACTGCATCCGCCACTAATGCTTATGCTGGTTCCTGTGTCGGGACTGGTGTATTCAAACTCAAGCTATGCACTGAACTGCTGCATTTATGGACTGCCAATGTAATGTCTACCACACTCTGTACTTGTAAAAATGTTATGCTGGAAAATGCCAATAAACAAAGCCACAAAAAAAAACTAAAAAAAATCTCAGACTACTCTTTTTCTCAACAACAGTTGTATGATTTGAACCAAAGATCATCTTTTTTTTTATTTTTTACATACAGATACAGCATACGGAAACAGACATTGCATTATTCAAATTAATATGCAATCTACGTTTGAAATCTTCTTACCCACAATACAGAATGTATTGACCATTGTTGAACCATCTGGATATGTAGAATTCAAACCAAAAAACACCTCCATACCTCCTATTTCCCACTAATTCTTTGGATTCTTTTGAAACTTTAGTAAATAATGATCTAAAGAAGTTAAAATATTCCAAAAAAAGAAGGGGCAACATGACTAAGGAAGATTGGGGATTGATCAAATCTATGGCTTATAAACAGGAAATCACATTTCAGATGGCTGACATAGGTGATGGCCTGGTGGTGATAAATACAGATTACCATGTGGAAAAGGTCCGAGATCAAGCGTTGGATGAAAAAGTGTACTTGGCTTTGAATAGTGATAACACTAAAGCTTTTCAAGACACACTAGCTCAGATTTTTAAAAAAACTTAAAAAATAAAAAAGGATTACTGATAAAAACAAAAAGACGTTTAAAGACCCCATTCCCACAAATGTCTCGATCACCTGGGTCAAAAATATTGGTAAAGTGATCCACCCAGGCTTGAACTGGTAAACGGGAATCCATCAGGGGCTTTCCGTAACCAGGATGCTTGTTTGCAGTCCAGGGAAGACATGGCTTGGCAGTTCGAGCTGGACTGTTCCCATGAGGCACAGGGTCAGACTGATTTGCATATGGCCATGTCTGAACTGGGGTGGTGGAGTGAGCTAAAGAATGATGATGGATTAAACCCAGATCAGTTGACTGGGGGTGAGTGTTTGATTTGCTCAACGCTCCGTCCATCATCCCTTTTGGTATCGCTTTGTTCGCCCTAAGTTGGCAGGGTATGCCCAGACGTGGGTCCCTTGCTCACTTTGCCACTGGATTCAAGATAGCCTGGCTGATGAGGGTTATGAACCCGAAACCGGTCCCAGGATGGTTGTTTCCGGTCCAAGGAAGACATGGCTTGGCAGTTCGAGCTGGACTGTTCCCATGAGACACAGGGTCAGACTGATTTGCATATGGCCATGTCTGAACTGGGGTGGTGGAGTGAGCTAAAGAATGATGATGGATTAAATCCAGATCAGTTGACTGGGGGTGAGTGTTTGATTTGCTCAAACGCTCCATCCATCATCCCCTTTGTTATCGCTTTGTTCACCCTAAGTTGGCAGGGTATGCCCAGACGTGGGTTCCTTGATCACTTTGCCACTGGATTCAAGATAGCTTGTCTGATGAGGGTTATGAACCCGAAACCGGTCTTCCGGTCCAGGGAAGACATGGCTTGGCAGTTCGGGCTGGACTGTCCCCATGAGGCACAGGGTCAGACTGATTTGCATATGGCCATGTCTGAACTGGGGTGGTGGAGTGAGCTAAAGAATGATGATGGATTAAACCCAGATCAGTTGACTGGGGGTGAGTGTTTGATTTGCTCAAACGCTCCGTCCATCATCCCCTTTGGTATCGCTTTTCGTAACCAGGCAGGAAAGGTTGGTTTTACACCTTCCAAAAGGCAACGCTATCCCCCAAAATAGCTCCCTTTCTTTTCTATCTCCTCCTAAGTTTCCTGTCTAAGCTCGGGCTTCCTTGCCTCAATAATTATGCAAGCTCTGGCACACATTATATCCTGCTTGGAGAGTAAACTTTTGGTTAAAGCAAATTTCGGATTTTATGGGCTGCTGTACATGCATTGCCAACGTTTTGGTGGGTACTCTCTAGGGGGTTTACTTGGATTAAGCCATGTAGCCGTAGATGTGCATAAAGTAGTTTTATCAGGGGTTTCATCACGAAAGGTCAATACTAAAATTGCTTATGTATTACCTTTAATGAGCCTGAGTAAAAATATCTATTCTGTCCCATTTTATTCTGGTACCTTTATTACATAAATATCAGAGGCAGATTCTCCTTATACCCATTATCTTCACAGAGATATAAATCAAGAGCCATGACGAGCGAATTATGCTACTTACACAGGAGATTTCCTTCAGTAAAACAGTTTAATTCGAGGACAGCATAATAAAGTCTATCTCACTGCCAATATCCGCTCCTTTACAATTAAGGGGGAGGGGGTGCCTCTTTAGTGCTAAATTATTAGGCAAGTATCAGATTTTTAGACACTAGGGGGGCCTATTAGCATGGTGGGCGGATCGCCACCGCCCAACCGGCGGTGGTGATCCGCCTGCCAAAACACCCCGCTGGACGGCCTTTTACCCCCCGCCACATTTGCATGGTGGGGGGTACCGCGGCGGACGACTGTTCGCCGCTTTTCCACCGGTAGGCAATCGTCACGATTGCCTACCAGGCGGAAAAGGCCCATAATATGGTGGCGGTGCCTTGCAGGCACCGCCATTCCTATTATGATGTGTGCGATAAAATGCCTTTCCATGGTGGAAAGTCCGACATGGAAAGGCATGCGGTTTTTACTTTGGGGGCCCGTTGTGGGCCCCGGCGGCTGTGGGGGGGGCTGCACTTGGGGTGTACCCATGGTACCCCCAGACATTGGCAAGCAAAAAGTGGCAAGCACCGCGCGGTGTTTGTCACGTTGTGCATGCCAATGCACAACATGCATATTCAACATTGTGGCGGGTGCTGCTTACAGCATCGCCCGCCACAATGTTGAATATTCGGGATGCGAGCGCCACGGTGGCGGTCGCATCCTAATTGGCGGTGTGGGACCGCCGCACCACTGGGGGCCGGTCCCAGCACCGCTAGGGTCTTACATTGGCATGCAAAAAGTGGCAAGAACCGCGCAGTGCTTGTCACGTGCATGCCAATGCACAACATGCATATTCAACATTGTGGCGGGTGCTGCTTACAGCCCTGCCCGCCCCAATGTTGAATATGCGGGACGCGACCGCCACGGTGGCGGTCGCATCCTAATTGGCGGTGTGGGACCGCCGCACCACTGGCGGCCGGTCCCAGCACCGCTAGGGTGGCGGGCGGACTGAAGTTCGCCTGCCATCCTAATGGACCCCCATGATTTTATTCAGGGCATCCCAATAAGGGACATGCTGAAAGTGTAAAACCGTTCATACCCTCCATCACTTTGGTACCATAAATTGATAATTTACTATTTTCACAAAGTCTTATATTGAAATCTCCCAAATTAATAAAACCTCTTTTGTATGACCAATATGAACGCTCGTTAAATTGTCCTTCAGATCGTCTATTAAAGTAGTAGTATGTATATAAAAGGTATTTCTATAAACATTAACTAACAGAATATCACATTTTGGATCTGCAATAATACCAACTGGTAAAAATGCGTACAATTTTTTTTTTTAGCAATGAGTCTAGTAAATTTCACAGAGCTCAGAACCGCCAAGCCTTTCTGCTTGTGATGGTACAGCTGGGTTACACAGGGAGTGAAAACCATTTACCTAAAAAGCCTTGGTGCTCCAAGTTTCTTGCAGACAGATAATATCTGCACTATTAATAACAGAGAGCAAATCAAGATTTGACAGCTTTGTGTGACTGGCAGAAATGTTCCACAAAAGAAGCACCAGACCACGTTGTGGAGCCGTAGGCCCCTTCGGTAAAACCTTGGTATGCACTACTCTCTGCACAGAGTTACCCTTGAAGACCGTCTCGTCGTTTGTGCCTATTACTTCTCCATTAGGGCTTCATCAATATTCTTACACGCCTGAGCCACTGAACGCATTCTGGGGCAGAATCAGTCCAAATCTTCAACGAAGGTCAGAGCATCGAAGGAGTTGTGTACTTCCACATCAAAATGTATCCTATCTTTTACAGGGCAGGAGGCACTTATGGTTACATTGCTAGGTGGAAGAACCAAAGGCCAGTAAAAATATGCCAAGGGTACAGCCTGACTTGGGGCTCATTTCTGGTGATACAGGAAGCTAAGAAGTGATTTAACGATATTGGGAGATTTCAAATTTATCATCACGCAATCTCCTGATACTTCCTTTTTGCCTAAACCAACCCTGGGATTTCTTCTTACTGTGAGAACCTCGGCTGAGAAATCATGGAGCCATTCAGAATTTTTATTTAACCAATGGATTGTTTTATTTTTAAGGGCTGAAAGATCTTTCTTCACCATTGATGATAGTATTGGTACATCTTTTAAAACTATTATATACAGAGTATAGTCTGTGGGTAGCTGTGGAAAGTTGTTTTTATTCTGGAGACCTCCCAGGCCTCCATCTATCCCTGATACATTATTCATGTTATTACCAGTAAGACTACCCGCCCAACACCTTGCTACAGGGTGGTTATTTTCCACATCATGCACAGGAGCAATGCAGGAGGCTTGCCTGCAAATTGAACAGAATGATTTTTCTGGCTTCCATGGGTTTTGCAGGACTGTTGGATAGGGGCCTTGAGTTCATCTAGTTTGCAATTTAATTCTTCAGGGTTGTAAATATTTCAACACAGAAATAATTTATAATAGCCTCCAATTTATCCAGCTGGAAAATAAGACAAGCAGGTTTCCAAATCATATAAATAGGAGTAGTCACGATGCCCCCAATAGGAGTGCTATCCACATAACTACTTTTCCTCTACAAAGGGGGGGGGGAGGGGCATACGAGGAGTTGATAAGTAAGTTAAATTACCTATCTCCAGTCATGTATGACCCTTTATTATATTTGCCCACCAAACGTTCAGAGTAAGCCAGTGACACATCTGTAGTTTCACCTCCCTCTTTGTCCACCAAATTGTTGGTGTGGGTCTTGTACTCGGCACCCTTACTGATTGTGGGATTTAGATGAGCCTTGTATGCTCCGAATTAGGCTTTTTTGGCAGTACTAATCCTTCCCTCAACAGAGTTATTCTCTGAATTTATAGCCGTTGTCAAATAGTTAGGAATGGACTTAATCGCAGAGCTTACTTGAGAACAGTTTGCTTTCCTCTTGCCCATAATGCGGAAAGGCCAAAATATATAGACCAACTACAACAGAAAAGTGAAGGTAACATTACCTTGCTATGACTTGCACGATCACCTGAAGTCTACCAAACAAGAGAGTTGGCCCAGCCCAGCCTCACCTAGACGTGGACGGGCTCCGACAAGCGCGCTATTGGCCCTGTCTTTGCCTATGCCACGGGGAAACAGTGGCTGCTTCAGCAAAGCACCCGCTCAGCACTAATCACAGTCTCCACCTTCCCTTTGCAGGGATTCTGGGCCTCATGGTCCTTGGCCCCTTTGACTTTCTCTGGTGTGTCCTGCGCTGCACGGAAACCGTGGCGGCTTCAGCAGAGCTCCTGCCTGGTGCTAATCACAGTCTTTGCCTCCCCTTTGAAGGGAATCGGAGTCTTGTGGTCCTTGGCCCCTCTAACCTCCTCTGGTGTGTCCTGCGCTGCGGGGAAACAGTGGCCGCTTTAGCAGAGCGCATGCTCGGCGCTAATTAAAGTCTCCTCTTCCCCTTTGCAGAGATTCTGGGACTCATGGTCCTTGGCCCCTCTGACTTTCTCTGGTGTGTCATATTTTATCTGCGCTACATTGATGACACCTTTTTGTTATGGAACGGATCACTGTAATTCTATAATTCTGAAGGCAAAAATTCTTGATCTTAAGTCAAAAAAAGTTGACCTCTTTCTACATGCTATCGAGACGAATCAAATACATTTTATAGAGGTCATGATGAGTACCAAAGGATTAGAAATCCACACGAAAAGCCTACAAATAGAAACAATGGTTTACACTAAACAGGTGTGGTGCTCATATGCAGCTTCGCACTCCTTAAGCTCTAGGGCAGAAGAGAATCACTGTGGCACGTGGAAGCACTACTATGAAAGTTTTACAGATCCAGTGATTGCAGTAAAAAGTTTCCATCAGGGCGTGGCCTGACAAGCCAAGATGGCGGTCGCACTCTAAGAGTGCTCCGGACCCTTCTAAGATCCTACATCATCCTTATACTCCTCCAGTGCTACCCTTTCAGCGGGGGTATCGCTGATCCTAAGGCGTCCTCCCCCGCAGAAACCTGGAGATGAACGACCGCCCAAGGGAACCGGTTAAGCAGGCGGTGAACTAAGAGGCAGCCCAACTCAAGCCAAGATGGCAGCAGCCCGGCCTATCCCCCGGAGGACGTCTCAGTGTAATCTGTGGACAGCCGTCGCTCCTGTGCTGATGGCACTACACACCCTGCTGACCAGCCAGACGACGTGCGAGACTTCCCCCGCCACCACCCACAGCAACCTCAAGAGCATGACGGAGCCTGAGATGGTCCATCCCGGATAAGGACTGCTGGAATCCATGTGGGTATGCAAAGTGAGGAGGGGACCCTAGGATAAGCGGCAGGACTCCTGCGCTGAATCCAGCATTGCCCCCGGGGGCATCCCGAGCCCCCAGCAATCTGGGAGGGCCAGTCACGTGAGAAACCTGGCCCACACCCATCGCGGTGCCCAGACGAACCCATGGTAAACAAGAGATCTGGGCCCTGTAGTGGTGAAGCACCTTGGGAGCAGTGAACTGGTGGTGGCCCCCCGGAGCCGAATCCTGCCTTTTCTGGGCCTGCTGTTGGTGGTGCAGATGCAGCCTGCCCCGCGACTGAATGGGAGTGTCACTATCCCGCGCCTGGCACTGGTAGCCAGTGGTTTCTTGGCGTCCAAAACTGGGGCCTGCGGCAGAGGCATCCTGGTGAGGCCCACAGAGCCAGGCACAGCAAGGAGACGACAAAAACGAAAGAGAAACATCCAGGCTGATGCAGGTGGACTAATCGGCAGTAACCAACCTGCGAGCGGCAGGGCCTCCCCAGGGAAAGGGCATAGAGGGCATGCTAAAAGAACCAACCCAGCGACAGCTGCAGGTGAGCCCTGAGGCCCTATGGTGGGCACGCCCCCCCCGGTTCCAGCCCTGCCTCCCCCGGCCCGTCGGTGGAGAGCTGGTGAACATCGAGTGGGGCATCTCTGCGAACCCGGGTCGGGGCCCTGCCCCCCCTGGTTTGCAGAGCTTGCTCGCTGCTCCCGATCTGTGATCGGCAGGATAGTTGCGGGTCGCCACGCACTGCCTGACTGAGCCTCGAGTGGGGAGACACGTGAGGCAGTCGGAGGCCAGCGCTGGACCCTCCGTCAGCGGGAGCTGACTCCACCGACATCAGGGCGGTGATAAATCGACCTGTGGCCGGCAGGAGCTACGGTATGCCCGTGGGGGGTCCCTCCCCCCTTCTCCCTGCGCCCTCAGCATACAGAGCCTTGCTCCAAGGGAGAGGTTGGGGTTGTAATCGCACCAGGCCCACCAATATCTACATTGAGGGGGGACAGCATCAAAAGACACTGGAACCAAATAAGGGCCTCCCCCGAGAGTGAGACAGCGCAAAGAAGAGGGAGGTGGCAAAACAGGGTGACGCCTGGCACTCCCCAACCCGCACACGAACACCCAGAACTGAAGGCCCAGCACAGACAAGGTCAGTAGTATTAAGCCACAGGTGGGCACCGACATCTGTGACAGTATCCGGGAAGACTGCGGCCCTAAATAGAGCTGTGAACCCGTCCTGAACCCCTAGCGTTCACTTCTCCATTCTTTACACCTCTTGCGTGGTAGAAGACCCAAGTGGGCAGATGCAATGACCCAGATGCCCTGGCCTCAATAGCCCGCCGAGACCCCACTGAACCTACGAAATCCCATTGCATAGCGACTCAGACCAACGCCTCTGAATCCTAAAAGCCTGGGGAGAGAGGAGTATGGGCCGCCCTCTGGATGAGGCCTACCAGCCATGGGAAAGGACAGGGGATCTAAACCCTCATCAACTCAGACCAGAATGGAGCAGTATGTAGTCAATGGACCCAGACATGTAGAGCCGCCACCCCCTACGAAGAACCACCTGGATGGAGGCTTGGCCACTATCCTGCAGAAGACCTGTCAAGAGTCGATGGAGACGAAGATTGGGGAAGTGGGAGTAGATATGGCCCTCATTCAGCAAGATCTCCGCAACGCAACTGCTCGCATTACCGAAACTGAATCCCGCATCTCTGAGGTTGAAAATGATGTCTCCGCCTGAAGACGCAAGTAAAGCCACTCCTATCCCACACGGCTGACCTTCACAAGGGAGCCAAAGATGCTGAAAACAGATTGCGGCGAAATAATCTGCGCCTGGTGGGCCTTCCTGAGGGGACAGAACCCCCGCAAATAAACACCTTAATCGAAAACTGGATTAAATCCTGGATGCACCAGAATGCCCTATCCACATGGTTCGTGGTGGATAGGGCCCACCGGGAGCTCGCGCCTTAACCGCAAACGGGAGCCCCGCACTGGCCAATAATAACAAGGATCCAATCAGCTATTTCACAACGATGCCAATATCACGATCTTCCCCGATTACAAGAAGGAAGTGCAAGCCCAGAGAAAATCATACACCAAGGTGAAATAGAAATTGCGGGCCCTCAACCTGCAATACAGACTCCTTTTTCCTGCTCTTCACAAGGTAATATTCCAGAACAAGACACACTTCTTCGACCGGGTGACTGAGGAATGTTGCCGTTCAGCAACTCACCTTCTGGGCCCCGTAGGGTAGCATGAGCGGGGGCAATGGCGAGCACCTGTGCGAGACGCACTAGATCCGTAGACGGCGCAATACCCGTGGCACGAATTCTGTCTCACAGGAGAGATCCCCTCAAGGACGGAACAGATTATCAAGATCACAGGAGCCGACAAGAACCCGGAGAGGCACTGAGGGACCCAATTCGACTCCTGAGCTGCGCTCCGTGGACAGCTCATGGGCAAGCTCTGAGGACACTATCCTATCACGCAGCCCCCATATCTGATCATAAGGAATAATCGCATTATTGACTCAAACTGGAGGAATGTGAATCCTTAACTGTAGAGGGGTCCAACGCATTGACCCGCAGCACGCTACCGTAGTTAATTATCTTACACTCTTAGTCTCTCTTCACTGGGCGACAGATGCTTCAATTGGGGAAGTATAGGGAGGGAGAGGGATGGTTATTGGGGTAGAGACTGTTCTCCCTGCTGTTGCTTTGGTTTATTTTTATCGGTTTCTCTGCGACACTGTCTACAATATCTATTATGTTTCCCTGTGCAGTCTGAATAGTACAGCAGAGCGCTCTCAGCCGCCCGTTAGGCCTACCCCTTGGGAACAGCTAAACATCCCAGACATCTGGCCGCACATATCACAGCTCTACCATTATGTCACAGCCCAATAGCAGAGGAGAACCCCTTCAAGTCCTCTCATGGAAGGTTAACGGACTCTTAGATAAGATTAAAGGTACTGCGATCTTAAAATCCGCATATAGGGGGTAACCCAGATGTCATTTTATTGCAGGACACACACCTGATGGGAAATCGGTTCCCCGTTTTGGCGCGTCAGGGATTCGACAGGGTGTGGCACTCAGGGTTCACCAGAGGGGCTTGCGGTACTGCAATCCTATTAACGTGTTCCCTCCCCTTCACACCAGCCCGCAAAGTGAGCTACCCTCAGGGCCATTTTGTCACCATCACAGGTATCCTTGGGGATGCAGCTATCAAGTTAATGGCAATATAAGCTCCACTTGCAAACCTAGACTCCACCCTTCACACTGTGATGGGGACGCTATCCTCCGTCTCCCAAGGTTTGACAGTGATTGGGGGAGACTTTAATGCGAACCAGCCAAAGACACCACGGCCCCACCATCCTACCATAGGAACACAGGGGCTAGACGTCTCGGAGACTGGTCCTCTAAGCTGGGCCTCTGTGACGTCTGGCGAACCTGGCACCCCAGAACACTACACTCATACTTCGGACGCCCACCACACCCACTCTCACATCAACCTCATCTTCATGCCTGCCCCAGATTGTAGGTCAGGGACAGCGGTCCAGATCCTGGCACGAGGCTTGTCGGACCACTCCCCACTCCTTCTGCAGATAGGGGGCCCCACGGGCACTCTACGTCCAATATGGAGGTTGAATGCATGGTTTCTCCAAAACCAAGAGTATAAACAAGCGACTAAAACACTGCTTCCACACTAACGAGGGCACAGTCTAACTTCCAGGGTACACTCTGGGAGGTGGTAAGGGCCACAATCCACGGATACACCAAAGGGTTTTTCAAACACAGACGGCAGGTCCAGGACCGTTATCTCTCCCAATCTTTGGCCAGGGCCCTGCGTCTGGAAAGGATGGCTGCCTTGATGAACTAAGAGGCAGATCGTCGACAACTTCACTTAGTGCAAGAAGGGATTAGGACTATCTCTCTTGAATCTCCCAAAATGATCTGGCGTTCGTCGGCGACTCAGGTCTATGGTTGGGGTGACAAAAAAGGCAAATTACTCCACTGGCTTGCCACTCATCCCCTTGCCAACCTGATAGTCCCCGAGATTCGGAGCCCTCAAAGACAGGTCTTCTGCGCCCCGCTGACATTGTGCAGACATTCGCAAACTATTATGCAGGGCTTTACACAGCAGATCGACCGCGTATGTCAACCGCTGGCTCCCTCTTCATGTCCCGCAGGTCCCAGAGGGAGTTGCAATGGCCCTTGAGGAGCTCATTAAACCCGAGGAGATTGGAGAAGCGGTCTCGGCACTGGCTACCAGCAAGACCCCTAGCCCAGACGGCCTCCCGGTGGAATATCACACTGCGTTCAGAGAAACTCTGATCCCACGGCTCCACGCCCTGTTCATTGAGGTGCTGGAGATTGGCGCCTTACCCGCTAACACAAACACAGCCACCAACGTGGTTATACCCAAAATAGACCCCGCTCCAGACTCATGCTCTAACTACTGCCCAATCTCACTGATCAGCATTGAGATTAAAATCTACGCTACAATCCTGGCCAACTGGCTGAAGTGGGTGATACACGCTCTCGTTGTTATGTGCAGGGTTCCGACCGCTGTACACTCCCTTGGCCGGAAAGCAAGGAGAGACATTTGGGAGAGGACCGTCATCCTTCTCCGAGAAATGCAGGCAATCTGGAGGACGGCCACCGGAGGTGCAAAACTACAGCTCCCAGTGGCCTGTGCGGTGGGAGACGCGCGTGCGCCGGAAGTGATGCAGCATTGAGTTCCGGACGACTACGTTAGCCGGAGTGAAGAACCCCCGCAAATTATCCTGAGTACGCCTCAGGACACGACCGAAGGATTCAAACTGCCATATATCCCGGTTGGGGTAAGGGTGTCGGTGACACCGCCAAGAGTCTTTCCTTCCTCGTAACAGTATCATTGTAGCGGCCGCTGAAGTCGCGCAAGGATTTTGATACTTTGCAAATATTTGGCAAGGAGTTGTCGGATTTCGTAAACATCCCCGCGTTGGCTCACAGTCTCAGTGAAGCTCATGCGCCTTGGCTGGTATCTATTACCAGGTGGTATATTGTTTACCCTGTGTACTTAAATTCCACCAGGAATGGTTGCTTTATTTACAGTACTATGAAAACGCAATACTAGCTGCTACGATATTTTCCTGTGATAATTGAAAGTTATAAAGTGTGTGTTTGTTTCGTCTTATAGCACGGGAAATGTGAGAGGTAGCTGAAGTAAAGCATACACCTTCCTCCCTTGTGAGGCCCGCGCAAACACCTTTTCTGGTGGGTAATATACACCTCCAACTGCAGTGTCTCTGGTATAGAAAGGTTTTGAAACATCAATTATATACATGTTTGTTTGTCCACAGTTCTTACGTCTGAGTATTGAATATATTCCTTCTAAGCCCTAGAAGATAAGGTAGCCAAGAGAAGGTCTTGATGAATGTCTAATCGTACTTCTACTGGCAGCTGCCAGAACTGGTTATTTTACTTTACAGATAGACCTGGTTAAAACATTGTTGAACAAAGCACGGAATGAAGGTTAACGTTGTTTCAGCGAGGTGTGTCTTAATAAGCCTTTTCTTTTCACAGGTCCCTCCCCGCTGTTCCATTGCTTTCCTTCCCCCGATTGACCCCCTTAATCTTCCGTGCCTTCACGGCAATTCGGAATTGAGGTTGTCAATAAGTGGACCCCATTGAGCAACTAACCAATCCTGAGAGGCCAGCGAGGGACCGTGACAGACGTACACCCTGATCAGTGTGGCTTCATGCCATGTCGTAGCACACAGCACTGTCTGAGACGCCTTCATGTGGCCCTCACTTATCGCCATCTCCTCACTCCATACTTAGCCTTAATGCTACTTTACTTTAAAAAGGCCTTTGACACGGTCGACTGGAGTTACTTGGGGAGTGTGCTGGAGAGAACGGGCTTTCGTCCTCACTATCGTAACGCAGCAGCCAGGGTCCTTGTAAATGGAGCATTATCAAGCGCTTTTCCCTACTCAAATTACCAGTAATGGCTAGGGTAGCACTATCCAAGATAGTCGTATTACCCCATCTTCTCTATTATTTTGTCAACTTACCATTGATAATACCTAAGAGCTGGTTTACGACGTTGGGCACGATATTGAGGGACTTGGTGTAGGATGGTGGCCAAAACAGAGTGGGCCCGATTCACAGAACTAACTTAAGACAAAATCCTAAACTTACTACCATTTTCGTATTCACAGGAGGCACTTACTCACTTCGGTATTCACAGAAGTTAGGAGTCCTAACTTTAGGACTCCTAAATGCCTTCTGTGAATACCGAAAGTCTTCGAATCAGGATTTTTCTCAGTTTAGGAGTCCTAAAGTTAGGACTCCTAACTTTACTGCTACTAAACTGAGAAAAATCCTAATTGTAAGGCTTTCGGTATTCACAGAAGGCATTTAGGAGTCCTAAAGTTAGGAGTCCTAACTTTACTACTACTAAATTGAGAAAAATCCTTATTTTAAGACTTTCGGTATTCACAGAAGGCATTTAGGAGTCCTAAAGTTAGGAGTCCTAACTATACTACTACTAAACTGAGAAAAATCCTAATTTTAAGGCTTTCGGTATTCACAGAAGGCATTTAGGAGTCCTAAAGTTAGGACTCCTAACTTCTGTGAATACCGAAATGAGTAAGTGCCTTCTGTGAATACCAAAATGAGTAAGTCCCTTCTGTGAATACCAAAATGGTAGTAAGTTTAGGATTTTGTCTTAAGTTAGTTCTGTGAATCGGGCCCAGTGTCTTTACAGGCTTCCGTTGGCGAGTGGTGGATTAGGGGCCCCAGACTTTGAGGCTTATTATTTGGCAGCCCAACTGCAATGGCTCGCTCGGTGGCTAGACAGGAGGGGACTGGATACCTTATCTTTACCTTCTGGTTCATCGCCAGCGGTATTGCTTCCTAGGATGCTTGATCGCCGCCAGAAGATCAAACAGATGGGGGTGTTACTTTCCGTAGCAGTGACATGTTGGAACAGATGTGCGGCACGCTCCAAAGAGGCGTCGCTCTACTCGCCTAGAATTCCCCTGGTAGGACTCCCACAGGCAGGAAGGCCCTCCCTCTCATGTGGCGACAACTAACAGGCTGGGAAGACGCAGGAGTGCAGACGGTTGGAGACTGTTATCGAGATGGGGAACTGCAGCCACTCGATGAGTTCCTGGATTATCACGAGCGGCCACCAGGACAATGTTTGAATTACCATAAGATACGCGGGGCTCTCATGGACACTAGGGGGACAGGGGTGGTAGAACTGGATACTCATGCACCCCTACAGGCAATGGTGACACTGGGCTCGGCCGGACACTTAGCAAAGTGGCTCTACCAGGCGATAATGGAGATGACATCCCATCAATTGCCTCGCCTACGAGAGAGATAGGATGGCGCCCTGAATAGGCAATTGACGGAGAAGGAAGGTTCATTGACTAAATATCGAGGGACATAATATAGAATGCCCAAAATATCGACGCCAAAATATAGAAGGACAGAATATCGACTCCCTATCTACAAATAGGTAAGTACTAAAATATCGATTCCAAGATATAGAATGTTAAAATATAGTTAGCTAAAATATCGAATTTTTTAAATGTATTAAAAATAATATAAAAGTAATTAAATATTAAAAACAATTAAATAAAACATACATAATATAATATAAAAAAGCTTAAAATTTAAACATAATAAAAGTACTGTAAAAGAAGTAGAGCATTTGTTGGATAGTGAGAGCGTAAAAATTACTATTCCCACTCCAGTGAGTGCAACAGTAGGGAAAGCGTTGGATAGCGTAGGGGTACACATTACTATTCCCACTCCAGTGAGTGCAACAGTAGGGAAAACGTTGGATAGCGTAGGTGTAAAAATTGCTATTCCCACTCCAAAGAGTGCAACAGTAGGGAAAGCATTGGATAGCGGGAGAGTTAAAATTACTATTCCCACTCCAGAGAGTGCAACAGTAGGGAAATCGTTGGATAGCGGGAATGGAAAAATTACTATTCCCACTCCAGAAACTACAACAGTAGGGAAAGCATTGGATAGCGTAGGGTAAAAATTACTATTCCCACTCCAGAGAGTGCAACAGTACAGAAAGCATTGGATAGCAGGAAGAGAAAAATTACTATTCCCACTCCAGTGAGTGCAACAGTAGGGAAAACGTTGGATAGCGTAGGGGTAAAAATTACTATTCCCACTCCAGTGAGTGCAACAGTAGGGAAAACGTTGGATAGCGTAGGGGAAAAAATTACTATTCCCACTCCAAAGAGTGCAACAGTAGGGAAAGCGTTGGATAGCGGGAGGATAAAATTTACTATTCCCACTCCAGAGAGTGCAACAGTAGGAAAAGCGTTGGATAGCGGGAAGGGAAAAATTACTATTCCCACTCCAGTGAGTGCAACAGTAGGGAAAGCGCTGGATAGCGTAGGGGTACAAATTACTATTCCCACTCCAGTGAATGCAACAGTAGGGAAAATGCTGGATAGTGTAGGGGTAAAAATTACTATTCCCACTCCAAAGAGTGTAACAGTAGGGAAAGCGTTGGATAGCAGGAGGGTAAAAATTACTATTCCCACTCCAGTGAGTGCAACAGTAGGGAAAACATTGGATAGCGTAGGGGTAAAAATTACTATTCCCACTCCAGTGAGTGCAACAGTAGGGAAAACGTTGGATAGCGTAGGGGTAAAAATTACTATTCCCACTCCAAAGAGTGCAACAGTAGGGAAAGCGTTGGATAGCGGGAGGATAAAATTTACTATTCCCACTCCAGAGAGTGCAACAGTAGGGAAAGCGTTGGATAGCGGGAAGGGAAAAATTACTATTCCCACTCCAGTGACTACAACAGTAGGGAAAGCATTGGATAGCGTAGGGGTAAAAATTACTATTCCCATTCCAGAGAGTGCAACAGTACAGAAAGCATTGGATAGCAGGAAGAGAAAAATTACTATTCCCACTCCAGTGAGTGCAATAGTAGGGAAAAGGATGGATGGCGTAGGGGTAAAAATTACTATTCCCACTCCAGTGAGTGCAACAGTAGGGAAAACGTTGGATAGCGTAGGGGTAAAAATTACTATTCCCACTCCAAAGAGTGCAACAGTAGGGAAAGCGTTGGATAGCGGGAGGATAAAATTTACTATTCCCACTCCAGAGAGTGCAACAGTAGGGAAAGCGTTGGATAGCAGGAAGGGAAAAATTACTATTCCCACTCCAGTGAGTGCAACAGTAGGGAAAGCGTTGGATAGCGTAGGGGTACAAATTACTATTCCCACTCCAGTGAATGCAACAGTAGGGAAAATGCTGGATAGTTTAGGGGTAAAAATTACTATTCCCACTCCAAAGAGTGTAACAGTAGGGAAAGCGTTGGATAGCAGGAGGGTAAACATTACTATTCCCACTCCAGTGAGTGCAACAGTAGGGAAAGAGTTGGCTAGCGGGAGGGTAAAAAATAAAATACTATTCCCACTCCTGAGAGTGCAAAAGTAGGGAAAGTAATGATTTAATTTTATAATAAGATTACATTAATTATCAATACCAATAAAAGTTAAATAAAAATAATTACCAATTAATAACAATGAATTACCATTGAAAAATATTAATTAGCAATTAATAAAAATTAATTACCAATTAATACAAATTAATTACCAATTAATAATTAATTATCAATTCTCAATACACATAAAAAAAATATATATATTTACTTTATTACAATTAATTTACTTCCCACCCAATTCCCCTATAGACCCACAACCCATTCCCAATAATAAAAAATACAATTAACATTATCATCAATTAATCAATTAATAAAAATTATTTTGCAATTATTAAAAATTATTTAGCAATTCATACAAATTATTTACCCATTAATACAAATTAATGACCAATTAATAATTAATTAGCAATTAATTATCAATACACATAAATAGAAAAATAAATATTTACTTTATTACAATTAGATTACTTCCCACCCAATTCCCCTACAAACACACAACCAGCTCCTAATAATAAAAAATACAATTAACATAATTATCAATTAATCAATTAATATAAATTAATTACCAATTAATACATATTAATTACCAATTAATAATTAATTATCAATTAATTAATTATCAAAACATATGAATATAATTAATATTTAATTAGCCATAATTAAATTACTTCCCACCCTATTCCCCTATAAACCCACAACCCGCTACGGAATTAAATTACGCAAAAATTAAATAACATAACATTCATTTGTTTAAATAAATTAAACATACATTACAAAAATAATACATCATTTTAACACATATACTACCATACATAACACTAAAAAAAAATCGATATTATAGATATCTATATTTTTAAATTCGATATTATGGTAATCTATATTTTAAAATTCGATATTATGGAATTCTAGATTTTTAAATTTTATATTATGGAAATCGATATTTTGTACCCCAATTTCGATATTCTGACCTATCTATATTTTGATAATTCGATATTCTGTCCACTCCATATTTTAACTTCGATATTCTGGGCAGTCGATATTTCGGAATCGATATTTAGGGTGTTCACCAGAAGGAATGGGAGAAGGTTCTGAGGGGTCCAGAAAAGGTGTCTAGAAATGCAGCTTTTAAGTTCCTGCAGTTTAATATACTCCACAGACCACATCTCACCCCACATCGGTTGAACGTGATATATGGAGGGGTTGAACTGGCCTGTGCCAGATGTTCACGGAGGGATGCGGACTTTGACCATATGGTCTGGTCCTGCCCAGGACTTACAGATTATTGGACCAAGGTTGTAGGCATGATCAATGGGGTAATATCCCAGAACCTGGCATGCATCCCGGAGACTTGTCTCCTAAGTTTATTCCCGAGACTCAAATCCAAACAGCTGGGGCTCCGATTTGTAGATTTGGCATTGCTCCTGGCTAGGAGAAGAATAGCTCTTAAGTGGAAGGCAAAGCAGGCTCCCTTAGTGATCAAATGGGAAGACGATGTAGCTTGTTGGGCGCGAGGGGTGGAGAGGGCTTTGATTAAAGAAGATAGAATCACGAAACGCCGTAGGCCATTAGCGGAGTCCTGGGCTGATATCGTGAAGGCATGGGAAACACAACACTTGCCTGCACGGTCCTCGGATACACAGTCGATGGACTCTGACGAATTGGAGAGACTGCACACACCTGCACATTTTCAACTGAGTGATGGGTAAAGATGGACCACGTAGATTGAGACAGAGGAGGTGTGGATTGAAGCCTGGGTGGAACATTGCACTGGGTTTGAATATTGGCTCCCCTCCCCCACCTCCCTCATGCGAGAACCCCCCCCCCACCGATCCCACAGGCAGCTTTGGCCCATAAAATATAAACAGTTGCTTGGACTAAAGACCACTGGTAGATTGCTACAAGTTGTAGTTTGCTGTGTATTTTATGGTGACGCGGAGTGAATGCTTTTTTTGTTCTTGTGTTGCCACTTTTTCTTCTGTTTTTTGGTATTATACGGCTGTTAATTACTTCCACAACATGACTGTGCTTATTCATAAGTGGCAAAATTGGGTTCTTCATAAATATGTACAACTGGGGTGGGTATTGTAGATGACCAACCGGACTACTCCCCATTGTCAGGTATACCATGGAGAGGGAACTTCCATCTTTTCTGCTTCCTATTTTGGGGCCGATTCCGATCCGTTGAAAATTTCCCCCGTACGAATCGTATCCGTTTTTTTTACCGTACGAATCGTACAAGTCCCGTACAAACTGGCAAGTACGATTCGTATGTTAAAAAATCCATACGAATCGCATTGGGAAAATACCCCAACACGTCCTCGGGTCGGAAAAAGTGTCCAACACGTCCCCGGACATTTTTACCTACAAATCGGGAAACTGAAGTCCGAGCGCGCAAGTATGATCCGTCCCGTCCGTCCGAATACACAACCGTATGGAAAAAACACCGTACGGTGCGAACTCCCATAGCAACTATGGAGACATCCAAATAGTTTCCCGCATACGCGCCGAACACCCCCCCAGCACACTCCCCCACGTACGCGCCGTATCCCAGCACCTCCCCATGTCTGTGCCGTACCCCCACCCCACCCCGTAGGTACGGAGCGTACACCCCCCCCATGTATGGTGCGTAGCGCTGGGGGTCCACAGCGTACCTACGGGGTGGTGGTACCTACGGGGGGGGTGGGGTTCGCTTCGTACCTACGGGGTGGGGTGGGGGTATGCACCGTCCATAGGGGGGGCTGGGGGTATGGCGCGTACATACGAGGGGGGGGCGGGTGTACGGCGCGTACATACGGAGGCTGGGGGTACTGCGCGTACATACGGGGGGCTGGGGGTATGTGGTGGGGGACGGTGCTTACATATGGGGGCTGGGGGTACGCACCGTCCATATGGAGGTGGGGGTACGCACCGTTCATACGGGGGTGGGGGCACACACCATACCCCCAGCACCCCGTATGTACGCGCCGTACCCCCAGCCCCCCCCATGTACGCGTCATACCCTGGGTTCACGTTTGTTACGGCATGTACCCCAGGCTCCCACACCCTGCCCGTGCCTGTACGCACCCTACCCAAGGCCCCTACACCAGCACCCTCACCCAGCCGTGCGCATGTACGAGTCGTACCAAGCCATAGCAAATGTGAGCACTGTACAACAACATGGCCGATGTACGCACCGCACAGACGCGAAAAGCACACGTACTGAACCAGGACACTGCAAAACACCACAAGGAGAGTCAATTCGAATCGCACAACACCACAAAACACGTCCAACAAGCCCAAAGACACCCAATACACTGACCTGCAACAGCCAAACAGGTAAACAGAGGCCCAAAACACAACCACCCCTTATAACACACCCACCCAAAGTTCAAACACAGCCACACCCACAAATGGACCAATAAAAAGGGCCCACACACACAAACCATGAGCCTTTGCAACAGACCCACTGCTGCCAGACCCCACAGACAACCCAGAGCACCAGACTTGAACCATTACTACACCTTACACTTGCACACCTTCACACAACCACCTTCACAAACACCCCCTCATCACATTCACACACACCTTCACAACCACACACACACACCCACAACCATCCACACCCACACCCCACACCATGCCCACAGACAGGAATCCAAAGTTCACAACAGCGGAGCTGGAGATCCTTGTCAACGAAATCATCAGAGTCGAGCCCCAGCTCTTTGGAACATTGGTCAGACAGACCAGCGTATCAGAAAAATCAGCCATGTGGCAGAGGATCATCGAGAGGGTAAATGCTGTTGCGCCCATCCGAAGTACCAGGCATGAATGCCAAGCCAGGTGGTACGATCTGCGGAGGACGGTCTGCCGCAAAATGACCGACGAACACAACCAGGGCAACATCACTGGAGGTGGGCCGGCCCGCAGACCGGTACACTACCATCCCTGGGAGGAGAAGGTGATGCGCACGCTGCCGCCGGTGGGAGTACACGGACTAGAAGGACTCGCCGAGCCTGGTGAGTACACAAACAAATCACCCCACATGGGGGGAACCGCATCCACAACCCAACTCCCAATAATGCACGCAACTACCCCAAAGCCATCACCGGACGCAACCACATTCCAACAACACGCACATGCCACTATCAGCTCCATGCACCAAGCAAGGCCATGCCAAGTCACAGGCCACACAAAACACCAACACAAGACAGGATGTCCGTGATGCCGGGCGGGGGGGCCTCCAAAATCACATTGTGCAACTCAGAAGCAGACACCAATGCCCTCAGCCCATATGGCCTAGGGCAGAGCTATACAAACAGTGTGTCCCGACACTGTACTGTGTCGCCTGCAAATGGCGGCCGCGTCGCTGGATGACATGGGTATGAAGGCCCAATTCGCACATAACAGCAGCTAATGAAGAGGCAACACTGTGAAAGAGTGTCAGCACACACCACCGCTGCAGCGCAGACTCTGAGACACTCTGCCCAACGGGGTCCGGGAGATTCTATACAAAGCCACATCAACAAGCCAATGGCCTTTGAAAGACCTGCTAAGTGTGTGTGCCCAGGAAGCTGGGCTGAGGTGACAGAGGGTGACAGACAGAGGGGGGGAGAGGGAGAGGGAGGGAGGGCGACAGAGGGCGACAGAGGGAGACAGACAGACGGAGGGAGAGGGAGAGGGAGGGAGGGAGACAGAGGGCGACAGACAGAGGGAGGGAGAGGGAGAGAGAGGGAGGGCGACAGACAGACAGAGGGAGAGAGAGGGAGGGAGACAGAGGGCGACAGAGGGAGACAGACAGAGGGAGGGCGAGGGAGAGAGAGGGAGGGAGACAGAGGGCGACAGAGGGAGACAGACAGAGGGAGGGCGAGGGAGAGAGAGGGAGGGAGACAGAGGGCGACAGAGGGAGACAGACAGACGGAGGGAGAGGGAGGGAGGGAGACAGAGGGCGACAGAGAGAGGGAGGGAGAGGGAGAGAGAGGGAGGGCGACATACAGACGGACGGAGAGGGAGAGAGAGGGAGGGAGACAGAGGGCGACAGAGGGAGACAGACAGAGGGAGGGAGAGAGAGAGGGAGGGCGACAGAGGGTGACAGACAGACGGAGGGAGAGGGAGAGAGAGGGAGGGAGACAGAGGGTGACAGAGGGAGACAGACAGATAGAGAGAGGGAGAGGGAGGGAGGGAGGGAGACAGAGGGCGACAGACAGAGGGAGGGAGAGGGAGAGAGAGGGAGGGCGACAGACAGACGGACGGAGAGGGAGGGAGGGCGACAGAGGGAGACAGAGGGCAACAGAGGGAGACAGACAGAGGGAGGGAGAGGGAGAGAGAGGGAGGGCGACAGAGGGTGACAGACAGACGGAGGGAGAGAGAGGGAGACAGACAGAGGGAGGGAGACAGACGGAGGGAGAGGGAGAGGGAGGGAGGGAGACAGAGGGCGACAGAGGGCGACAGACAGAAGGAGGGAGAGGGAGAGAGAAGGAGGGCGACAGAGTGCGACAGACAGACAGACGGAGAGGGAGAGGGAGGGAGGGAGACAGAGGGCGACAGAGGGAGACAGACAGAGGGAGGGAGAGGGAGAGAGAGGGAGGGAGACAGAGGGCGACAGAGAGAGACAGACAGAGGGAGGGAGAGAGAGGGAGGGCGACAGAGGGCGACAGACAGACGGAGGGAGAGAGAGGGAGGGAGACGGAGGGAGAGAGAGGGAGGGAGACAGAGGGCGACAGAAAGACGGACGGAGAGGGAGAGGGACGACAGAGGGAGACAGAGGGCGACAGACAGAGGGAGGGAGAGGGAGAGCGACAGAGGGTGACAGACAGACGGAGGGAGAGGGAGAGAGAGGGAGGGAGACAGAGGGAGACAGACAGAGGGAGGGAGGAGGGTGACAGAGGGAGGGAGAGAGACACAGGGAGACAAAATCACCCTTGAGTGGTGTGGGCATGTCCGCTCATCAGCAGGTGGACTGTGTGCATGTTGACAAGGTCTGGCAGTGCGTGAAACACCCCTCATTAGTTTGGAAAGCACTGGCCCATGTGTCAAACTGTGCACGAGTCGATCCTCGCTGCAGGCACAAACCTAACCTCACACCCAGTATACCCACTCACTGTGTTTGTTAGAACCCAGTCACAAATGCATAAGTTTCCTACCTGCATTCTCCAATAGACATGACAAAGCAACATTTGGCCGCGTACAGTGCAACAGGTAAGTCGGTTCTGCAGCGCTCGCTACGCACGCTTGCTACACTGCTCACTGCGTTCAAAACTGATGCAACAACAAAGAGTGTGTCACACATAGGAAAAGTGTTGACAGCCGTGGCCAAGGGACATACCCATGCACCATGCACAATGCACAGGGACTTGCCAAGTACAGACAAGGTAGATGACACTTGGCCCTGCTGTAGACAGCACAAGGCAAACCTGTGACCACTGTACACTCAAACACCAACTCCACATGCCACCTACCTACCACAGGAACTCACATTCACTGTCATGCCAGCAGGCACCATGAGGGGATAGACACATCACCTGGTAGACCCAATGACAAATCACACCACACCCAACAGCATGCCCGGTCACACCCCCCCCCCCCCACTTACACAAGCACACACCCCCGGGGCAGCCAACGCAAATTGGCACTCCCACAATGGATATGTGACACAACAAGACCAATCCATAGCCAAATAAGCATCCCAACACTCATTAGACAGGCCAAATAACCAGGAGTACATATCAATCTAACCCCCGCAACATACCCATCCACAAGTGCACTGTGAGAGGAATGCTAGACATATCCAACTACCCAGAGCAACTGTGCCAACTTGAATATGTATGAAACATGGATGACGCATGTAACACCATTAACATTGTCTCTCTCTCACACACAGGGCAACGTCGTCGATCTTCCCCCAACACTGAGGGGGAAGACACACAGGACCAGGCTCCGCGTGGCGATGATCCCACCGGCAGCGACGACTCTCACCACACCGTGGATGACCCCGACCAACCTGGCCCCTCTGGTGCCCAAGCACCTGCAGCACCTGCGTCAGGTACAACTGTGCCAACCACCACCCCCATTCCTGCCACATCCCAGGATATACACAGGAGCCCTGCTCGCACACAATGCAGCCAGTCTGACCAGGAGGGACGACGGACCCCGGGCACCCAGGAGGAGGCAGGCGACCCCGCAAATGCCATCCCTCAGGGGTCCCGGAGACCCGACGTGCCCACAAGGGCAGGCCAGGCTCAAGTGGGCAGGGGTGGTGGGAGTGGAGGACGGCGGAGGGACAGAGGGCGACAGACAGACGGAGGGAGAGGGAGAGAGAGGGAGGGAGACAGAGGGCGACAGACAGACGGACGGAGAGGGAGAGGGAGGGAGGGCGACAGAGGGAGACAGAGGGCGACAGAGGGAGACAGACAGAGGGAGGGAGAGGGCGAGCGACAGAGGGCGACAGACAGACGGAGGGAGAGAGAGGGAGGGAGACAGACAGAGGGAGGGAGGAGGGTGACAGAGGGAGGGAGAGAGAGAGACAGAGGGAGACAAAATCACCCTTGAGTGGTGTGGGCATGTCCGCTCATCAGCAGGTGGACTGTGTGCATGTTGACAAGGTCTGGCAGTGCGTGAAACACCCCTCATTAGTTTGGAAAGCACTGGCCCATGTGTCAAACTGTGCACGAGTCGATCCTCGCTGCAGGCACAAACCTAACCTCACACCCAGTATACCCACTCACTGTGTTTGTTAGAACCCAGTCACAAATGCATAAGTTTCCTACCTGCATTCTCCAATAGACATGACAAAGCAACATTTGGCCGCGTACAGTGCAACAGGTAAGTCGGTTCTGCAGCGCTCGCTACGCACGCTTGCTACACTGCTCACTGCGTTCAAAACTGATGCAACAACAAAGAGTGTGTCACACATAGGAAAAGTGTTGACAGCCGTGGCCAAGGGACATACCCATGCATCATGCACAATGCACAGGGACTTGCCAAGTACAGACAAGGTAGATGACACTTGGCCCTGCTGTAGACAGCACAAGGCAAAACTGTGACCACTGTACACTCAAACACCAACTCCACATGCCACCTACCTACCACAGGAACTCACATTCACTGTCATGCCAGCAGGCACCATGAGGGGATAGACACATCACCTGGTAGACCCAATGACAAATCACACCACACCCAACAGCATGCCCGGTCACACACCCCCCCGCCCCTTACACAAGCACACACCCCCGGGGCAGCCAACGCAAATTGGCACTCCCACAATGGATATGTGACACAACAAGACCAATCCATAGCCAAATAAGCATCCCAACACTCATTAGACAGGCCAAATAACCAGGAGTACATATCAATCTGACCCCCGCAACATACCCATCCACAAGTGCACTGTGAGAGGAATGCTAGACATATCCAACTACCCAGAGCAACTGTGCCAACTTGAATATGTATGAAACATGGATGACGCATGTAACACCATTAACATTGTCTCTCTCTCACACACAGGGCAACGTCGTCGATCTCCCCCCAACACTGGGGGGGAAGACACACAGGACCAGGCTCCGCGTGGCGATGATCCCACCGGCAGCGACGACTCTCACCACACCGTGGATGACCCCGACCAACCTGGCCCCTCTGGTGCCCAAGCACCTGCGTCAGGTACAACTGTGCCAACCACCACCCCCATTCCTGCCACATCCCAGGATACACACAGGAGCCCTGCTCACACACAACGCAGCCAGTCTGACCAGCAGGGACGACAGACCCTGGGCACCCAGGAGGAGGCAGGCGACCCCGCAAATGCCATCCCTCAGGGGTCCCGGAGACCCGACGTGCCCACAAGGGCAGGCCAGGCTCAAGTGGGCTGGGGTGGTGGGAGTGGAGGACGGCGGAGGCGCCAGCCTGACCAGGCAGCTGAGGAACCGGTTATGTCACACGTCCGCAACATCCTGGACTCATACCGGCGTGACACCAGAGGCATGGACCAGGTCGTGGCCAGACTTTCCGGGATGCAGGGGACCCTCGATGAGATCAAGAACCTGCAGGTCGAGCATCATGCCAGTCATCAACAACACCAAGGACGGATGGAGGCAAGACTGGCTGAGCTCCTGGCGGTGCACAGGGACGTGAGCCAATCACTCCGTCAGATCGCCCAAAGCCTGGCAAACCCCCCCTGTGCCACCAGGCGTAGACCAGTATAAATGCAACAATATCTCAGCAGGGATTATTGAGACTACTTATAATTGTATGTACAGGATATTACAATCAACGAACAAAAGACAAGAGGCTTCAAATAATTCAATTAATGCGCCCATAGGCGTCATGTATTTTGAGAAGATCAGAAAATATACAAAATAGTTGTTAAAGCACTGTTAGGTCTAAATACCAAGGCAACCCAAAAGGAAAGTGTACAAAGTGCTTGTGACAGTGAAGTGACGGCGCAAGTGACAACGTGAAAAACCACAGCAAGAGGCGCAAGAAAAATTTACAATATATATACAAGATAAAAGGTTCAAACATCAGGTTATTCAATTATTCAATTGATAGTTTTCATTATGTTAAAGAACCAAGAGGTCAAGGGGCACCAAGGGAGTTTGAGCTGGTGGGCAGAGGTCGACGGTGTTTCGATCCTATTTAATTAGGATCATCTTCAGGACCAGGGTCGCCTATTCAAGGAGTGCTGAGGCGCGTGAAAAGAAGCGCTGGCGTGGAAGAGGAATCAATGAAGACTTGAAGGCTGGCCACGAAGTGGTCGCAATTCAAGTTGAACTGTACGTACAGGCATTGATCGTGGACCGCACACGACTGTGGCGGCCCGGCGCTCCTCATACCTTGGATTTATTCCGGCGTCCGATTCCTTGACCCGCTAAATAGGCATTGTCCTGAAGCGCATCCTTGCGCCAACCATTCTGCTCCCCCGCCTCGCTACTCCAAGCGAGACCCTTTGGCTTATTTACCTCTGACGTACAGTTCAACTTGAATTGCGACCACTTCGTGGCCAGCCTTCACGTCTTCATTGATTCCTCTTCCACGCCAGCGCTTCTTTTCACGCCCCTCAGCACTCCTTGAATAGGCGACCCTGGTCCTGAAGATGATCCTAATTAAATAGGATCGAAACGCCGTCGACCTCTGCCCACCAGCTCAAACTCCCTTGGCGCCCCTTGACCTCTTGGTTCTTTAACATAATGAAAACTATCAATTGAATAATTGAATAACCTGATGTTTGAACCTTTTATCTTGTATATATATTGTACATTTTTCTTGCGCCTCTTGCTGTGGTTTTTCACGTTGTCACTTGCGCCGTCACTTCACTGTCACGAGCACTTTGTACACTTTCCTTTAGGGTTGCCTTGGTATTTAGACCTAACAGTGCTTTAACAACTATTTTGTATATTTTCTGATCTTCTCAAAATACATGACGCCTATGGGCGCATTAATTGAATTATTTGAAGCCTCTTGTCTTTTGTTCGTTGATTGTAATGTCCTGTACATACAATTATAAGTAGTCTCAATAATCCCTGCTGAGATATTGTTGCATTTATACTGTACTTACCCAGATCTCAGTTTGGTTTATGGGTTACACTCCTGTGTTTTTTTCTCTACCAGGCGTAGACCAGCACCAGACACAGGGAGGGAGGAGGAGGAGGATTCATCTGACGGAGCGTCCCCAGCATCGTCAAGGCCTGCATCTGAGGGTCCCCGGAGGAAGGTGGGTCGTCCACGCAAAAGACCGTGAGAGTCAGCAGACCATCACCATCTCCCAGGTCACCTGGCCTGGTGTTAGAAGGGCGCCCTCCGGGAGCCAGATGGTGTCGGACTGACCACCCCGAGGTCCACCGTTCCGTAGGCGAGTAGCCGAGCGCCGCTGAGAAGCCTCCTGGGCGAGGTCCTTCTCCTATGATCGTATCAGCCAAGCAACCCCACCACCACAAAGGGACACAACCCGGGTATCGATTCTCATAAGTCTTTATCGGTAATCAAGGCAGATTTCTGTGGTAATATTTACAGGTGGATCGAGGGATCCAAAAGAGTCTCAAAGTCTTGTAGGGATGGGGTAGCGGGACAGTCTCAGTATTAGCCTGGTACTGGAACACCCTGCGCCTAGCTCTCAATCCTCGAGCCGGGGGGTTCCGGGAGCCGGGACGTCGTCCGCAGGGCTCGGGGGATTGCTGCGGTGAGGTCGAGCCGCGACGGGGTCAGCAGGGCTCCGATGGTTTACTTCTGCGAGGTCGAGCCGCGACGAGGTCAGCAGGGCTCTGATGGTTTACTTCTGCGAGGTCGAGCCGCGACGAGGTCCGCAGGGCTCCGATGTTCCATGAGGGTCTTCTCCTCAGCAAGGGGGGGAGCCGCGACGCAGTCAGCAGGGCTCAGAGTTCCAAGTTCCAAGTAATGAGTCTTTCTCCGTAGGGTCAGCCGCGATGCGATCAGCAGGGCTCTCCACTCCAGGATACAACTCCCGTCCTGGTTTGAGGCTGCCCCAGATATAGGTCTGGAGCCCTTTGATGTTCGGACCCTTGCGCCTGGGGGGCGGAGGGGCCGGAATGGGAGAGGCCAGACACCCAGCGGGAGAGGCGCCAGCGCCCAGGAAGGCCGGAGGGCGATCGAAACCAGGCGTTGGGGGACGGTTGGGGGTCCCATCGAAACTCCCCCCCTCCGGGATCGGTGGAGTGGCCACTTGGCGCCCCCTGGCCGGATCTTGGTGCCTCGATGTCGGGGCTTCGCTGGGGCCGAGGCCGGGGCGGGCCGTGTCGCGTAGGCTGGTGCGGGGAGCAAAGTACAATCTGGAGGGACCCCGAAGGGTGGGGGCTGCCCCCGTCGGGTCAGGTAGGAGGGTTCGGGACCACGCCACGAGGCCGGGTCCAACACCTGGCACCTGGCCCCCTGGCGCAACAGCAGCACCTCATCCAATGACATTCTCTGCCACATGGACTTGCTGGTCACTGTCTGACCAATGTTGACAAAGACTGTGGCATGGACACTGATGACTTTCAATGGCAAGGATACCATCTCCCCTGTGAACTTTGGATTCTATACCCCCGGTACAGCACCTAATTGCATCCCCCCAAACACGTATCCCACCACCAATAAAAATATTAGAAATCACGAGATGATGCCGTCATTTAGCATTATTCCATTACATGTGTGTGTTGGCAAGTCAAACCATGCCTGAGTTTTGAAGTAACTCCAACCATGCATACCCTGGGGTCTGAGTCTGGCACAGGACACACATGGGTCACAATGTATCATCCAATACAGACATGGAGCCCCATACTCACCCGTGATGGGCCCAACCAGCTGAGGGGGTGCCTGCACAACTGTGCGGACAGACCTATTTCGAAGAGCAACAGTCATGTGCAGAGGTCAGGGATCATGTGGAGTGTCCTGGGGTGGGAGTCCCAGGTATGTGTAGCCAGGTGGGAGAACTATGTCCTGCAAGCAGGAGTCAGGTGGATGTGGAGAATGGTTGCCAGGCCAAGGTTGGATGCATGGAGATTGCACAATGGGGTCTTGGATGACAGTGCCACATGGTTGTGTTGGGGGCGTGGTCGTGGGCTGCATCCTGAGTGTGGACGTGGATTGTGAAGGTCATACTGCAGATGACAGTGATCCATTGCCGCTATCCCTGTTGGACGGTGATGTGGCTGGGTTGCCGGATGTTGAAGCAGAGCTGTGCAGATGCACCCTGGATGTGGACAAGTGTCATGGGAGTTGTAAGGTACTTCTCCCTAGAGTGCAGGGTAGGATGGTACATGGATGTCGAAGTTGACCTGGGGGATGGTCTGTCTTGCCTTGAGGTGGATCGAACAGTGGACCTTGTGCATAATGCAGTGTTCTGAGGCCTGAGGTACAGATGCTGGTGATCAGCATAGCACATGTGAGCAAGCATTCCATGATGCACACCAGCTCGTGTGCGTGGACACTGTGTGCCTGTGCAGGGCCCTTGCGGGTGGGACACTGTTGGAAAAACACACTCCCACTCTGGAAGGGTGGTGGTGTTCTTCCAGGACATACAGTGGTAGCTTGGCTCGAGTGGTCAGGAATCAGGCTCCGTGCTAAGCATACGACATACCCAAACAATAACCATGCGTGCATCCGTTCCAAAAACGACTCTACACCGTAAAAATTATGAAAATATCTTTCTTTATCTTCTTTTTCTCTTGGTTGCTGATTGGAGAAATAAATAACAATCACAATATACAAACTTTTTAGATAGTGCAGGACAAATAAATACTGGCTGAATGATTCAATAAATAGGGGTGATCATAAATAAAGAAGGCATAAATATAAGTGCAATACATACAGGCAATTAAATATTCTGAGGCAATAAATACTGTAAACCAATAAATATTGTGCATCAATAAATACTGTGGACCAATAAATACAGTGAAGCAATAAATAGGTTAAATACAATAAATACAGTGCCCCTAATAAATACTTAAAAGCTGACAGTGACACTCATAGAATCAGATCACATTTGAATTCCTAAGGGCTGATTTGGCCCAGGCACAGCTTGTGGGGATGTGGAAGGCTTGAGGGTGTCTACTCCCTGGCTTGGACAAGGCTGAGGCCTAAACTGAGGTAGATCAAGGGGGGTATACCAGAGACCTGGCTCTCTCCCTCCACACAACCTCTCTAGATTAGTCCCAGTTCACCCCTGGCACAGTCAGGTTGGTTCTAGCACCTCCCTAGCCCCTTAGAGCAGTCTCTCAGGTCTCCACAGGGCCTTAGGCGCCCTCTACTCCACTTACTGCCCTTTTTCTGATGCTCCGACGCCGCTGGAGTCGTGTCGATGCCGTGAGGCGGTTCCGGTTCGATGTCGGCGGCCTTGGCACAATGTCAGTTCTTGACGACGCCGGTAGGCGGCTCCGGTTCGGTGTCGGCGGCCTCGGCTCGATCTCGACCTCCGATTCGATGGCGTCGGGCAGTCTTTACTCGATGTCGACTTCGGGCGGCTCCGGTCCGATGGCGACCTCAGATTCGATGACGTCGGCCGGCCTTGCCTCGATGTCGACTTCCGGCGGCTCCGGAGTGCGATCCTCACTCCCGACCTCCGGTGCTCCTCTCCTTAGGTTTCCGGCGACTCCGGAGTGCGACCTCCACTCCCGACCTCCGGCACGATTCTCACAGGTTCCGGCGACTCCGGAGTGCGATCCTCACTCCCGACCTCCGGTACCCCTCACCTCGGTCTCCGACGACTCCGGAGGGCGGACTTCACTCCTCCGATGACGCCGCTCACTCGACCTCGGGTGACTTCCTCCTCAACCTCTGGTATTCCTCACGACCTCTGACGGCGCCCTCTCTCGACCTCTGGCGGATCCGGGTACGACGTCTGCTTTTCCAGTCAGCGCCGCTTCTCCACCTCGGGCTCCAGGTCTTAGGCTACTCGACGTCGGACTTCAGGGAAACCAGTTTCCAGGTCAGGATCTTGCTGTTCTCTGTTTCTAAGGCCTGTTCCTGCTGTCCAGGTCCTTAGGATGGTTTTTCTGACTTCTTCCCACACAGGGCTCCAGGCTGGGCTCAGTCAGTAGGGACTAGTATCAAGGGTGGGTTTATGGACCCCACTCCAGGCACAAGTTTCCACCCCTGCTGCTTCACTCCTTCCTCCTTCAAGTTTTTGCTGCTCACTCTTCACCAGTCAGGTGCCAACTGCCAGCTCCAACTGCCAACTCTCTGTCTTAGCTTCCCAACATTCTAAACCGCCTCCAACTGTCACAGGGTTCTGGAATGTTCTGGAAGGTGCTGGTAGGTTCCAGTGGGTTCTGATGATGTCACAGGTGGCCACCATTTTGTGCTCCAGGCCCTCAGACAGAAGTTCCAGGGGTAGATAAAATGGCTCCCTGAATCTGCAGCAACACGAAAAACGAAAACAAATGAGGGAAAAAGGGCCAAGTCCTACAGACACAAGCAGTTGACCCAGCTGTAAGGGGACAATCCGCAGATGAACACCTCAGTCGTGTACAAGTCCAGCATCAGGTGGCCAACGTGCAGCCATCTGCCAATGGATACCATGCATTATTCAATATGGGAACTGGCAAGCACTGCGTCTTTGGGGAGGGTGAGGAGCACCTGCCTGTGAATGGGACACAAGATGATGATGTGATGCAGTGCGCATGTCATGGTGTAGAGGGGTATCCTGGACACATTGTAGACTGACACGCTGAGACATGATACCTGTGCCATGTGTCCCACAACGACACCATACTACATGCAGAGACCTGGAGTACCACTCACATGGCCATGTTGGGGTACAGAGCCGGTGGGGAGTAGGAGGGGCATGACCTGGTTGGTGTGACAGGACCTGGAAGGCGTGCCAGCGCTGTGTAGGCAGTTGGAGTTGCACACTCATTATGCAAAGGTGTTGTGTGGGCGATGAGTGCATGCCTGAGTGCATGCAACAGATGTATTGGATGGACATTGCTTGGTGGGTGGCCTCAACTCCATGGTGTAGCGTGATGTGGCACATGCAAGGACATGAGGCACGTGCAATGTGCACGTAGCATGTGCAGACGGTCCAGCCTTTGCCACCGCAACTGTGTCACACACAAGCAGATTACACCAAAATGAATGGGTGGAGGGAGGAAGGGGGGTGCGTCTTAGAGGCGTGTGTGTGAGGGCAAATCTAGAAACTCTGTGTGCCCTTGCTGCAGGGCCTGCAGCAGCAGGCGCCATGTCCTGGAAACCATGCCACAAGTTGCACACTAACACAAGCATGTCAGAAAGGACTACTGCAAAAGGTGTATGAGAAGGGAGGAGTGTCTGGTTCAACATGGCACACACACAGACAATGGATGCACATGCAGCAAAGTGGCCGTTGTGGGGACTGAGATGGCAAAATACCTACACAGCCATGTACATCGTGCACAATACATATCATAATCCCTGACAAACAGCTTGCATCTTGCTACTCTACACATAGACTCATATGCACAATCTGTGACAACTATGCCAGACATGCCGCATGCACAGTGGCAAGAGACCTGCATTGACAGAGATGAGGCACCTTGGAGGCTGAGGGACACCTTTATTAGTCATGTTCGCCGGAAGGCAAATGCATCTATATTAACAGATGCACAGGTCATGTGGATGAACATGTCGAACCTACACTGGCACCCCCCTTGCACCACAGATGCAGGAAACCCATAGAACTGGAACACAAGTGACAGGTTTGAGGCAAACACCCCGTGCTGCTCACGGAGAGGCTGCAATTCACCATTGAACCACTAATGGGGATGTCCCACACTATGTCAACCCAGTGCATCCCGTATGTTTCCGAGGGCAGTGTTACACACATTGATGCCTTCATCACAATCCACAATCACATTACAGATGACTGTCACCGAGTGTGACTATCAATTCAGGTGAATCCAGCTCCATGTCATGTGACCCATGGTGATTCTACATGTATGCTAAGTAACCAAACATGAACAGGAGCAGTGCACACACATTCCAAACACATAGCACACCCAAAAAGCCGTGGTGCATCCCTTACCCTAAGTTGATTTTTTGACATGTCCGTGCATGTTACGCTGATTCAGCACACGTTGCTGTATTCATGAGGAATAGCAGGAGCACAACAATGCCACCAGCAGACAGCATGCGCAAATACCTGGGGATGAGAGACACACAAGAAGTGAGCCAAAAGAAGCACATCCGCATGCATGGGCATGTACTCGACACGTATAAGGTTGTCAACATGCTAGGTGAAAATAGTGTCTCAGGTAAGACATACTGTTATTACACCATCACTCGAGTGACACATCCAAACACACCTCTGACTCACTTGCCAGACATGCAGATGGACCCACACATTGCAACACATGCCACACAAGGCTCAATGCGTGCACACTCAGACACTGCAACTCACCACTAAGCAAAGAAGTTGCGTATGAGCCGACTCCGGATGTCCTCTTCCTCTTCAACATCACTTGCCTCGTCACCAAGCCCCTCGTCCTCCACGGGTGGATGTTCCTGCTCATTCAGATCCAGGATGAGTGGCACAGCTTTCTTCACTGCCATGTTGTGCAGCATGCAGCACACGAGGAAGATTTTGCAGACCTTCACCGGTGCATATGGGAGTGCGCCGCCGGTCTTGTCGAGGCACCGGAATCGGCTCTTCAGGAGGCCAAAGGTCCTCTCTATCACTCGCCTGGTCTGCCCATGGGCGTTGTTGTACCGGTGATCGGCAGCCGTTCTGGGGTTGCGGAGAGGTGTGATCAGCCATGGCATGTTGGGATAGCCAGAGTCTCCTACATGGAAACATCATGGACAGAAGTGGGTCAGGAGAAACAGTAAGACAGAAAGATGACGCTAAATACAGGAGTAACAGAGTATACCCACCAACAAGACATGCTCGTTCGTTGCGCAGCTGCAGCATCATTTCAGGCACCCTGCTACGCCTCATGATGTAGGCATCGTGTGCTGATCCTGGAAAACGAGCACAGACATGGGAAATCACCATGTTAGCAAGACACACCACAAGGGCATTAATGGAGTGGTAATGTTTCCTGTTCCTATAGGCTACCTCCTGTGCCTGTGGTGGTACCAAAGCCACATGTCTCCCATCAATAGACCCAATGACATGGGGCATCCCTCCCAGGGCATAGAAGTCACCCTTGACACCTGTCAACTGCTCAGGAGTTGGGAAATGTATAAACTCATCCAGGTGAAGCAACATGGCCTCTAAAAAATCATGCAGGACACGGCTGAACATGGTCTGGGACATGCCACCCACATGAGCAATGGTATGTTGGAACGTACCCGTGGCAAAGAAATGTAGGGCTGCCATCACCTTCATCTTGGGTGTCAGTGCAGTAGGATACCTGTGTAGCGGTTGGAGGTGTGGTGCCAGCCTTGCTGTCAAGTTCAGAATCAACCGTTGGGTGAAGCGGTAGCGGCGTATGCAGTCACGTTCCCTCAGGGCAGCCAAGTCTGGGATTGGTCGGGGGAGAGGCAGAGCCCTGCAGTAATTTGGAAGGGACAACGAAGAGTGAGTACAGTACAACAACACTGTCAATGTACTGAGCACATGTTGAACAGCCAATACACATATGCTACATGCAGAGTCAGGTCTGTGCAATATATCCTGGACACGTATGCCAGGCAGGTGACACTCCTACCAAGAGCCATCTACAAACGTGGATTCACAAGCTCAACATGACATGGCATGAGACTATATGTGGGCCAGTGTAAGTGAACAGGCCTCACAAGTCCATGTTCGATGCATACATACACACATTACGTCTGATTCCACATGTGTCCTGGTGTGCCATGCCCATCCAAAAACATGCACATGTTGGATGCAGCAACTGCTGATGCATTAGACGGTACACCAACAGTAAGCTTATGGGAACACATGACACACACATGACATACTCACATTGTGCAAAGCCGGTAGTCACATGTCATGTGTCATTATCCGTGTACCTGGCATCAGGGGACAGTTGCGGGTGTTGGCGACTGTGCCATGCCAGTGACGCAGTGCTCCACAAGTCTGTATTACATGCACACATGTCAAAGGTGTGAAGGGGATGGGTGGCACATAGTGCAGCTTGACACATGACATGTGTACACAGCTCATCACACATCTACTGGGTTCAAACATGAGGAGATTTGTGTCACATCACAGCCTGACACACCTAGGCCCGAGACATGTAGGACTGCACTGACAATGACTTGATGTCCAGCCTCGGCCAAGTATGACAGCTCAATTCCTTTCTGTGTGCCGCCTGTCACCAGTGTAAGGTGTAAAACGCACCGTACACACGCTCTGAGGGCGTGTGTAGGGTCCTTATCACCATGGTTGTGTCGCTGTAGGCGTACGCCATGCTGATACGGTCCGTACACGCGTGTGTAGGGTCCGTACCACTATGGTTGTGTCGCCGTAGGCGTACGCCATGCTGATATGGTCCGTACACGCGTGTGTAGGGTCCGTACCACTATGGTTGGGTCGCCGTAGGCGTACGCCATGGTGATACGGTCCGTACACGCGTGTGTAGGGTCCGTACCACTATGGTTGTGTCGCCGTAGGCGTACGCCATGGTGATACGGTCCGTACACGCGTGTGTAGGGTCCGTACCACTATGGTTGTGTCGCCGTAGGCGTACGCCATGGTGATACGGTCAGTACACGCGTGTGTAGGGTCCGTACCACTATGGTTGTGTCGCCGTAGGCGTACGCCATGGTGATACGGTCCGTACACGCGTGTGTAAGGTCCGTATCACCATGGCGTACGCGTACGGCAACACTACCATAGTGATACGGACCCTACACACGCGTGTACGGACCGTATCCCGATGGCGTACGCCTACGGCGACACAACCATAGTGGTACGGACCCTACACACGTGTGTACGGACCGTATCCCGATGGCGTACGCCTACGGCGACACAACCATAGCGGTACGGACCCTACACACGCGTGTACGGACCGTATCACTGGAGTAGTTGTGCCCTAGGGGCGTGGAACGCTCCGTACCTGTGTGTGTATAGTGAAATTACATAGGGGACACATGAGGGACAATTATAAGGGCCAAATGCATGCTGGTTGTCATGGAGACCCAGTTTCAAGTTCAAATTGTTTCTTCAGGTGGCCAGCAGAAGTCGGTTGGAGACAATATACAAAGTTGCAAAGTGGTTGTTGACTTGACATCATGCTCATTTTTTATAACATGCAAAGGCACACACTGGGGTAGGTTTAAAGCGATTGGAGGAAACGTAGGATGCAAATGAGATTGACCAATCACTCTGTACTCCTGTAAATGAAACAGGCCAGCAAGGCAAATATAAGGCAGCCAGGCCCCATGAGAGAGCACTTGCCTGCACAACCGTTCATTCCACACCACTGCTGCTGCTCGTGATTCCTCTGGCACCATGTCCAGGTCTGTGGAGAGGGCCCAGCCATTCACACACGAGGAGAACCAGGCCCTGCTGGATGTGATCCTCCCACAGTACCCTTGCCTGTATGGGAGACCAGGGGAGCAGGTGAGTGCTGACTCCATTAGCTTAGACTGTGCCCCTTTTTTATGGCTGTCACTTCTGGCATTGTGTCCAGGTGTGACAGACATGCAATGTTCTTTAGAGTGGGTCCCAGGGGGGGGGAATGCCTCATGTCTCCCATGCAGAGCATGCTGTAGTGCATGTCTGCACTCCTCACTTGCATAGTGCTCACTGTGACAATCACTGCATGGTGCATGCCACATTCAGCCTGGCTAATCCTCTTGGGAATGTTGTTTCTACAGTCCTGATGTGATTCTGTGTTCTCCCCAGGGAGACAGGTGACTGTACCCACAGATGTGTGTGAGTTGAGTGTACCTGTGGTGAGAGTGTCCAAATGATGTGTTCGTCCCCTGGACATTGGTGTGTGTAAGTCCCCTGTCATGTGGGTGAGTGTCTATGTGGAGTGTTGCACCCCAGCTGCATGAGGGATGCATATGCACTACCCATCTGATGTGAGCAGGGAGCAGTGCTGTGTGTCTGACGTGCTGAGCCTGCCCCACACCTGTGACACCCCCCGGTCTAGTGCCACATGTGCAGAGTGATGTTTGTACCCGCATTTGCCAATGGCAGGTGATTGTCCTGTGCCTGTGTGTGTCTGTGTACCCTGCTGAGGTTGCGCCAGTGGCCTGGGGCATGTGACTGCTTTGAGGTGCTGTACATAATCGTGGTGTAGCTTGTGATGCAGTGTGAGCCGGGATCAGTGATTGTGTTGCACCCCTCATTCCACCTGTGTACTTTCAATGCCACGTCGTGCATTTGGCCTTCCCCAGAGGATAATGTCCCTATGATGAAGGTGCAATTATTTTGCTGCATACTATGCCCTGTTCAAACCAGCCGAATTGTTCACATGTGTGTCTCTGTGACATGTAGCAGGTGTATTGATGTTGTCTCACTTTATCATCCTCACAGGTAGGCGTCGATGCCAAGGGGGAGATCTGGAGGAGAGCCGTCAGTGCCGTGAGGTCGGTGGAGGGTCGGAGGCGGCGCCTGCCCCAGGTGAGGAAACGCTGGCAGGATATCCGGTGCTGGACCAGGAGGATCGCCCGGGTCCTGCTGGGGGACTCACCTGAGAGCCACAAGAACCGTGGGCGCCGGCGCCTGACCCACCAGATGAAGCGTGTGCTGGCGGTGGTCTTCCCTGACTTGGATAGGCGCCTAGCGGAGAAGCAGGAAGGGGGTAGGTACATGTGTGTTTGTTGTGTACCCATCCACAAGTGCACTGTGAGAGGAATGCTAGACATATCTAACTACCCAGAGCAACTGTGCCAACTTGAATATGTATGAAACATGGATGACGCATGTAACACCATTAACAATTTCTCTCTCTCACACACAGGGCAACGTCGTCGATCTCCCCCCAACACTGGGGGGAAGACACACAGGACCAGGCTCCGCGTGGCGATGATCCCACCGGCAGCGACGACTCTCACCACACCGTGGATGACCCCGACCAACCTGGCCCCTCTGGTGCCCAAGCACCTGCAGCACCTGCGTCAGGTACAACTGTGCCAACCACCACCCCCATTCCTGCCACATCCCAGGATACACACAGGAGCCCTGCTCACACACAACGCAGCCAGTCTGACCAGCAGGGACGACAGACCCTGGGCACCCAGGAGGAGGCAGGCGACCCCGCAAATGCCATCCCTCAGGGGTCCCGGAGACCCGACGTGCCCACAAGGGCAGGCCAGGCTCAAGTGGGCTGGGGTGGTGGGAGTGGAGGACGGCGGAGGCGCCAGCCTGACCAGGCAGCTGAGGAACCGGTTATGTCACACGTCCGCAACATCCTGGACTCATACCGGCGTGACACCAGAGGCATGGACCAGGTCGTGGCCAGACTTTCCGGGATGCAGGGGACCCTCGATGAGATCAAGAACCTGCAGGTCGAGCATCATGCCAGTCATCAACAACACCAAGGACGGATGGAGGCAAGACTGGCTGAGCTCCTGGCGGTGCACAGGGACGTGAGCCAATCACTCCGTCAGATCGCCCAAAGCCTGGCAAACCCCCCCTGTGCCACCAGGCGTAGACCAGTATAAATGCAACAATATCTCAGCAGGGATTATTGAGACTACTTATAATTGTATGTACAGGACATTACAATCAACGAACAAAAGACAAGAGGCTTCAAATAATTCAATTAATGCGCCCATAGGCGTCATGTATTTTGAGAAGATCAGAAAATATACAAAATAGTTGTTAAAGCACTGTTAGGTCTAAATACCAAGGCAACCCTAAAGGAAAGTGTACAAAGTGCTTGTGACAGTGAAGTGACGGCGCAAGTGACAACGTGAAAAACCTGACGCAGGTGCTGCAGGTGCTTGGGCACCAGAGGGGCCAGGTTGGTCGGGGTCATCCACGGTGTGGTGAGAGTCGTCGCTGCCGGTGGGATCATCGCCACGCGGAGCCTGGTCCTGTGTGTCTTCCCCCCCAGTGTTGGGGGGAGATCGACGACGTTGCCCTGTGTGTGAGAGATAGAAATTGTTAATGGTGTTACATGCGTCATCCATGTTTCATACATATTCAAGTTGGCACAGTTGCTCTGGGTAGTTGGATATGTCTAGCATTCCTCTCACAGTGCACTTGTGGATGGGTACACAACAAACACACATGTACCTACCCCCTTCCTGCTTCTCTGCTAGGCGCCTATCCAAGTCAGGGAAGACCACCGCCAGCACACGCTTCATCTGGTGGGTCAGGCGCCGGCGCCCACGGTTCTTGTGGCTCTCAGGTGAGTCCCCCAGCAGGACCCGGGCGATCCTCCTGGTCCAGCACCGGATATCCTGCCAGCGTTTCCTCACCTGGGGCAGGCGCCGCCTCCGACCCTCCACCGACCTCACGGCACTGACGGCTCTCCTCCAGATCTCCCCCTTGGCATCGACGCCTACCTGTGAGGATGACAAAGTGAGACAACATCAATACACCTGCTACATGTCACAGAGATACACATGTGAACAATTCGGCTGGTTTGAACAGGGCATAGTATGCAGCAAAATAATTGCACCTTCATCATAGGGACATTATCCTCTGGGGAAGGCCAAATGCACGACGTGGCATTGAAAGTACACAGGTGGAATGAGGGGTGCAACACAATCACTGATCCCGGCTCACACTGTGCATCACAAGCTACACCACGATTATGTACAGCACCTCAAAGCAGTCACATGCCCCAGGCCACTGGCGCAACCTCAGCAGGGTACACAGACACACACAGGCACAGGACAATCACCTAGCCATTGGCAAATGCGGGTACAAACATCACAGCAAGAGGCGCAAGAAAAATTTACAATATATATACAAGATAAAAGGTTCAAACATCAGGTTATTCAATTATTCAATTGATAGTTTTCATTATGTTAAAGAACCAAGAGGTCAAGGGGCACCAAGGGAGTTTGAGCTGGTGGGCAGAGGTCGACGGTGTTTCGATCCTATTTAATTAGGATCATCTTCAGGACCAGGGTCGCCTATTCAAGGAGTGCTGAGGCGCGTGAAAAGAAGCGCTGGCGTGGAAGAGGAATCAATGAAGACTTGAAGGCTGGCCACGAAGTGGTCGCAATTCAAGTTGAACTGTACGTACAGGCATTGATCGTGGACCGCACACGACTGTGGCGGCCCGGCGCTCCTCATACCTTGGATTTATTCCGGCGTCCGATTCCTTGACCCGCTAAATAGGCATTGTCCTGAAGCGCATCCTTGCGCCAACCATTCTGCTCCCCCGCCTTGCTACTCCAAGCGAGACCCTTTGGCTTATTTACCTCTGACGTACAGTTCAACTTGAATTGCGACCACTTCGTGGCCAGCCTTCACGTCTTCATTGATTCCTCTTCCACGCCAGCGCTTCTTTTCACGCGCCTCAGCACTCCTTGAATAGGCGACCCTGGTCCTGAAGATGATCCTAATTAAATAGGATCGAAACGCCGTCGACCTCTGCCCACCAGCTCAAACTCCCTTGGCGCCCCTTGACCTCTTGGTTCTTTAACATAATGAAAACTATCAATTGAATAATTGAATAACCTGATGTTTGAACCTTTTATCTTGTATATATATTGTACATTTTTCTTGCGCCTCTTGCTGTGGTTTTTCACGTTGTCACTTGCGCCGTCACTTCACTGTCACGAGCACTTTGTACACTTTCCTTTAGGGTTGCCTTGGTATTTAGACCTAACAGTGCTTTAACAACTATTTTGTATATTTTCTGATCTTCTCAAAATACATGACGCCTATGGGCGCATTAATTGAATTATTTGAAGCCTCTTGTCTTTTGTTCGTTGATTGTAATGTCCTGTACATACAATTATGTGAGACCGGCCTCGCGGCGTTGCCCTCTCCATCATCCCGCCAACCTGCAACCACCCTCAAGACACGACATCTCCGACTCCGGCCGCCCCAGCCACCCCGATCCGCGGGCCGGCCAGAGGCCTGACAAGACTCAACACCTACCACGCATGTCCAACCGAGGGAGCGGGAACCCTCGAGCCAGACCCAGAGGCGCCAGCCCAGTCACACCTCGGGACGCCTTCCCCGGGAGGACTCAATCGGCCACCAGGCCCCTGGGGAGCAGGCGCCTCCCCTGCCGAGCGTCTGGGGTCCCTCCCAGACCCACCTGAAAAGACCAAAGAAGTGAGCGGCAGGAAATCCCGCCGAACCCCCTCCGTCACCCCAGGCCCCTCTCTGCGAGCACTCCGGACTTCAAAGAGCCAGCGGAGTATAACAAGGGGTGCCAGAGAGATGAGGGCAGAGAAGACCTGGAACCATCCGAGCCTGCAGACGCTGTCGCGGCTCCTGAATGCTGAAGTCACCTGGGCCTGCTGAGTGACTCGCGGCCTCTTGCTATTGAACCATCTGAGCCCTGCGGACGAGGTCGCGGCTCCCGAACACTGAACCACCTAGGCCTGCTGAGTGACTCGCGGCCCCCAGCTATTGAACCAACTGAGCCCTGCTGACGGAATCGCGGCTCCCGAACTTCGACCACTCGTGCCTGCTGAGAGACTCGCGGCGCTCCCCTTGAGGACGACTCGGTAAGAGATCGCCCAGAGACACGACACCCTCCAGCTCGAGGATTGTGAGCTTTCCGCAGGGTATTTCGCAGAGACACTATCTTGAAAGACTGTCCCGCTACCCCCATTCCCCACGACCGATTTGTGGTACGTTGTGCTACTGCTGTACTGCTTGCATCTTGGATCATAAAGATCCCTTGAAATCATCGATAAAAGAACCTGTCGTCCTACAAAGAATACGTGTGGTGTCACTCTGTTCGTAGTGTATCTCAGGGTGTGCGCGCCTGGCTCGGCCTACTTGGGAGAGGTGGGTCGCAGGGGTGGGCAAGACGTGTATCGAACCCCCCTCCGGCGAACGCCTTTCCAACATTTGGTGGCAGACGACGGGATCCGAGCCGACACCGAAAGAGAGCGTGCAGTGAACGACTGACGCACTACCAAACAGAGATGGAAGGAGAAACCTCCCTGGGTGCCGCAGGTACCGAAATAAGCTCACCGTTCCGAGAGGATCAATTGGACTATTACACGCATAGAGAATTAAAACAGTTTTGCAAAGACCTTGGCATCGCTACCACCGGACTAAGCACAAAAGAAGACTTCCAGAAAGTACTGAAAACCTGGGTCGAGACGGGGGCGCCCCCTACCCAAACGGAAGAAAACTCTACCCATGAACCACCAAGCATCCCGGCGAGAAACAACGGGCCAGAGGGGAACCTGTCCCCCAAGGAACTAGCGGACCGAGAGAGAAGCCGCAACCACGAACTTGAACTGGCAAAACTAAAAATCGAGGGAGAAATAAAACTGGCCGAGAAGAAGTTGGCCGTCGAGCAGTTACGGCTACAAGGGGAACTCGAAGAGAAGAGACTCCAAAGGGAGCACGACGAAAAGAAACTCCAGCTAGAACATGAGCGCGGCCTGAAGGAGATTGAGTGGCGGGCTAGAAACGAAAAGTCACAGCCGCCCGGGAATCCACCGTCCGCTCCCACCGGGGAAACCAAAGTTCACATCCCCAAGGATGTGGTAAAAGAGTATTACAAGAACGACGATATCCAGCAGTGGTTTAAGGCCTACGAAGTCGCCATGACCTCTCACCGAGTCCCGCAGAAGGATTGGGGGGCTGGCCTATGGGGCCGGTTCTTAAGCGAAGGAAGAGACACTCTGCTAGATCTGCCCTCCGCGGTCATGAACTCCTACAGCCACATGAAGGAAGCCCTCGTGGGCCGGTACGGACTCACCCCCGAAATGTACCGACAACGATTCCGAGATTGCAAGAAAATACCGGGCACCACGTGGGTAGAATACGTGAACTTTTACAGCCGAGCCTTGGACGGGTGGATCAAGGGCAGCAAGGTCTCCACCTTCGAAGAACTGTTCGATCTGATTGCCTGGGAACATTTAGCGGCCAATTGCTTTATAGAACTGCGCCAGCATCTCCTGGACAGTAAACTCACCGACCCTCGGAAGCTGGCCGCTGAGGCTGATCGTTGGGTGAACACCCGGGCCACCCGGGGCCCCGTGGGGGACTACGGCCGCCACAATCAAGGCCCCCCCCGCCAGAGGGGCGGAGGGAACCACGGCCGACCAAGAGACTTCCCCGGGGGGTCCTTCACCAGCCCCCCCAGCAGCCCACCAGCGGCGGGTTCGGCATCGTCCCCAGCAAGCACCGGAGCCCCAGGATGACCAGGTCCACGAGCTAGGATCACCTGCTTCCGCTGCCAACAGCCCGGGCACTACGCCAATGACCCACAGTGTCCCCAGTATCAGCGAACCACAACGACCAACCCCACGGCCCGGCAGATGGCCTCCGTGGCTCTGGGGGAAGAGATGGAAGACTCAGAGGAATGGGAACCGGCGGCCATGGCCCTGGTCTCCCTTGGTGATCGAGAAATGGTCCCCGGGACACCCTTGCCCGCCAACACAGAAAAGTACCGACAGCAGGTGACCATCAACGGCCACCGAGTCGAGGGACTCCGCGACACCGGGGCGAGTGTCACCGCGGTCCACCGCAGCCTAATTTCAGAAGACCAAATCCTAACCGGGGCCTTCTGTCCGGTCGTATCCTCCGACAATTCTGAGAGCCTCTGCCAGATGGCGCTGGTGCCCTTCGAGTGGGGAGGGGTCTCCGGAGAACTGAAGGTAGCGGTCCGGACCTCGCAGCCCGTAGACTGCCTCCTGGGCAACGACCTGGAGAGTTCCCCGTGGGGGCAAGTAGAACGAAGAGCCCACCTAGAGATGATGGGCCTACCAGAATGGGTCTGCGCCACCACGCGCTCCATGACCGCACGATTGCCTCTCCCCAAGGGCGGTGAAGCCCTCTTACCGAACACTATCCCCGAGAGCCGAGACCCCCTACCAGAAGCGGACAACCCTCCTTCCGAGGGAGAAGGAGACACTAACCCAGGGGAAGGACTGGAACCTTCCGCCCCAGAGTCCCTGACGGAGCTCGAAGAAATGCCCGAGATGGCCCAGTGGCGCTGTGAAGGGGGGCCCTCCCGCGAAGAGTTCTGCCAGGAACAGGCCTCCTGCCCCTCCCTCGAGGGACTTAGACAACAAGCCAAAGCCCAGGCCGCCGGTTACCGAACCGGAACCCATTGGATCTATTGGGACAATGGCCTCCTATACAGCGAGCAAAAGACCGCCGAGCTAGGCGCAGCACGGGTACTGGTAGTACCCCTGCGGTTCCGGAGCCTCCTCCTGGGCCTGGCCCACGATGTACCCTTGGCAGGACACTTAGGCCAAGACAAGACATATCAGCGATTGGTTACCCACTTCTATTGGCCCCAGATGCGAGCGAATGTAGAAGTACACTGCAAATCCTGCCTCACGTGCCAGGGCAGTGGGAAGAGTGGCGGAAAACGCAAAGCTCCCTTACAACCGTTCCCCGTTGTGAGTACCCCGTTCGAGCGGGTCGGCATCGACATCGTGGGACCCCTGGAGCCGAAGACCGCCCAGGGCCACAGATTCATCCTTGTCCTGGTGGACCATGCCACCCGCTACCCCGAGGCCATCCCCCTCCGCACCGTGACGGCCCCCGTGGTGGGCCGGGCTCTCATGGGGATCTTCTCCCGTGTCGGATTTCCCCGCGAGGTTGTGAGTGATCGCGGCACTAACTTTATATCCCGCTATATGAAGTCCCTGTGGCAGCAGTGCGGAGTCACGTATAAGTTCACGACCCCCTACCACCCCCAGGGCAACGGCCTAGTGGAACGCTTCAACCGAACCCTGAAGGGAATGATCCTGGGCCTCGAAGAGCCCCTGCGCCGGAAATGGGACGTCCTCCTCCCTTGCCTCCTGTTCGCATACCGAGAAGTCCCCCAAAAGTCTCTGGGGTTCAGCCCCTTCGAACTGCTGTACGGACATCCCGTCCGAGGGCCCCTGAGCCTGGTTAAAGAGGGCTGGGAGACAAGCCCCCGGGGGACACCCCCTGATGTGTTCCGCTACATCCTGGCGCTCCGCAACCAGACGAGGAAGTTCAGAGAACTCGCAGAGTCTAACCTCGAGGCCAGCCAAGCAGAAATGAAGCGCTGGTATGACCAGAACGCAACCCTGGTCGAGTTCCAGCCGGGCCAGCAGGTTTGGGTCATGGCTCCGGTGAAACCCTGCGCCCTACAAGACAAATGGACTGGTCCCTTCAAGGTGGTCGAGCGGAAGAGCCAGGTCACGTATCTGGTCGACGTACAGTCCCCACGGAACCCCCTCCGGGTCCTCCACGTGAACCGTCTCAAGCCCCACTTTGTAAGGACGGAATTAAGTTTGCTACTGGCCACCGATGATGGGGCGGAAGAAGACACCGAACCCCTGCCCGACCTCCTGTGCGCTAAAGAACTGGATGGTTCCGTGGAGGGAGTGAAACTGTCAACCACCCTCACTCCCCAGCAGTCCGACGACTGCCGCCAGCTGCTCAGACAATTCGCAGACCTCTTCTCCCTCATTCCCAGGGTTACCGACTGGTGTGTCCACGACGTGGACACCGGCAACAGCCCGCCTGTGAGACACCGAGCCTACCGGGTGCCTGACCGGGTCCGCACCTGCATCAAGACCGAGGTACAAAAGATGATCACCCTGGGAGTGATCGAACCCTCCGACAGCCCCTGGGCCAGCCCGGTGGTTCTGGTCCCGAAGGCGGCTTCCCCAGGGGTCGCCCCCGATCTAAGATTCTGTGTGGACTATCGGGGGCTCAATGCGGTCACCCGCGCAGACGCTCACCCTATTCCCCGAGCCGACGAGCTCATCGACCGCCTGGGGGCCGCCCGGTTCCTCAGCACTTTCGACCTGACCTGCGGATACTGGCAGATTGCTCTCACGGAGGGAGCGAAAGAGCGCTCTGCCTTCTCCACGCCAGATGGCCACTACCGCTTCAGGGTCATGCCGTTCGGGATGAAAAATGCCCCAGCCACGTTCCAGCGGTTGGTGAACAAGGTCCTGACCGGACTCGAGGAGTTCAGCGCAGCGTACCTTGACGACATCGCCGTATTCAGCTCTCAATGGCACGAGCATCTCCAGCACCTCCGACAAGTACTAATGGCCCTGCGCCAAGCTGGCCTAACAGTGAAAGCCAGCAAATGCCAGCTCAGGCAAGGCTCCGTGGTCTACCTGGGCCATCAGGTGGGCAGCGGCCAGGTCGCCCCTCTCCAGCCGAAGATCGACGCCATCAAGTCCTGGGAGCCCCCCACCACGCAGACAGAGGTTCGGGCCTTCCTGGGCCTTACGGGGTACTACCGGAGGTTCATTAAAAATTATGGTAGTATCGCGGGGCCCCTCACAGAGTTGACCTCCAAAAAGCTCCCGAAGAAGGTGCAGTGGACCCCCCCCGTGCCAGCAGGCGTTCGACGCCTTGAAAACCGCCATGTGCACCGCCCCTGTACTCAAGGCCCCCGACTACTCCCAAGAGTTTGTGGTCCAGACCGACGCATCCGAACACGGCATCGGGGCCGTGCTCTCGCAGTTCGACGACAAGGGCATTGATCAGCCCATAGCCTTCATCAGCCGAAGGCTGCTGCCGCGAGAGCAGCGTTGGAGTACTATAGAACGAGAGACCTTTGCCGTAGTCTGGGCCCTCAAGAAACTACGGCCCTACTTGTTCGGGACCCATTTTCGGGTACAGACGGACCACCGGCCCTTGCGGTGGCTAATGCAGATGAGGGGGGAGAACCCCAAGCTACTACGATGGTCCATCTCTCTCCAAGGGATGGATTTCACTGTCGAACATCGCCCCGGGACGGATCATGCCAACGCCGACGGCCTGTCCCGGTTCTTCCGCTTCGGCGAGGAGAACCCCCCAGTGGATGGGTAGTTCTCCACGCCTTTCAGCTGGGGGGGACGCGTGTGGGACCGGCCTCGCGGCGTTGCCCTCTCCATCATCCCGCCAACCTGCAACCACCCTCAAGACACGACATCTCCGACTCCGGCCGCCCCAGCCACCCCGATCCGCGGGCCGGCCAGAGGCCTGACAAGACTCAACACCTACCACGCATGTCCAACCGAGGGAGCGGGAACCCTCGAGCCAGACCCAGAGGCGCCAGCCCAGTCACACCTCGGGACGCCTTCCCCGGGAGGACTCAATCGGCCACCAGGCCCCTGGGGAGCAGGCGCCTCCCCTGCCGAGCGTCTGGGGTCCCTCCCAGACCCACCTGAAAAGACCAAAGAAGTGAGCGGCAGGAAATCCCGCCGAACCCCCTCCGTCACCCCAGGCCCCTCTCTGCGAGCACTCCGGACTTCAAAGAGCCAGCGGAGTATAACAAGGGGAGCCAGAGAGATGAGGGCAGAGAAGACCTGGAACCATCCGAGCCTGCAGACGCTGTCGCGGCTCCTGAATGCTGAAGTCACCTGGGCCTGCTGAGTGACTCGCGGCCTCTTGCTATTGAACCATCTGAGCCCTGCGGACGAGGTCGCGGCTCCCGAACACTGAACCACCTAGGCCTGCTGAGTGACTCGCGGCCCCCAGCTATTGAACCAACTGAGCCCTGCTGACGGAATCGCGGCTTCCGAACTTCGACCACTCGTGCCTGCTGAGAGACTCGCGGCGCTCCCCTTGAGGACGACTCGGTAAGAGATCGCCCAGAGACACGACACCCTCCAGCTCGAGGATTGTGAGCTTTCCGCAGGGTATTTCGCAGAGACACTATCTTGAAAGACTGTCCCGCTACCCCCATTCCCCACGACCGATTTGTGGTACGTTGTGCCACTGCTGTACTGCTTGCATCTTGGATCATAAAGATCCCTTGAAATCATCGATAAAAGAACCTGTCGTCCTACAAAGAATACGTGTGGTGTCACTCTGTTCGTAGTGTATCTCAGGGTGTGCGCGCCTGGCTCGGCCTACTTGGGAGAGGTGGGTCGCAGGGGTGGGCAAGACGTGTATCGAACCCCCCTCCGGCGAACGCCTTTCCAACAAATTATAAGTAGTCTCAATAATCCCTGCTGAGATATTGTTGCATTTATACTGTACTTACCCAGATCTCAGTTTGGTTTATGGGTTACACTCCTGTGTTTTTTTCTCTACCAGGCGTAGACCAGCACCAGACACAGGGAGGGAGGAGGAGGAGGATTCATCTGACGGAGCGTCCCCAGCATCGTCAAGGCCTGCATCTGAGGGTCCCCGGAGGAAGGTGGGTCGTCCACGCAAAAGACCGTGAGAGTCAGCAGACCATCACCATCTCCCAGGTCACCTGGCCTGGTGTTAGAAGGGCGCCCTCCGGGAGCCAGATGGTGTCGGACTGACCACCCCGAGGTCCACCGTTCCGTAGGCGAGTAGCCGAGCGCCGCTGAGAAGCCTCCTGGGCGAGGTCCTTCTCCTATGATCGTATCAGCCAAGCAACCCCACCACCACAAAGGGACACAACCCGGGTATCGATTCTCATAAGTCTTTATCGGTAATCAAGGCAGATTTCTGTGGTAATATTTACAGGTGGATCGAGGGATCCAAAAGAGTCTCAAAGTCTTGTAGGGATGGGGTAGCGGGACAGTCTCAGTATTAGCCTGGTACTGGAACACCCTGCGCCTAGCTCTCAATCCTCGAGCCGGGGGGTTCCGGGAGCCGGGACGTCGTCCGCAGGGCTCGGGGGATTGCTGCGGTGAGGTCGAGCCGCGACGGGGTCAGCAGGGCTCCGATGGTTTACTTCTGCGAGGTCGAGCCGCGACGAGGTCAGCAGGGCTCTGATGGTTTACTTCTGCGAGGTCGAGCCGCGACGAGGTCCGCAGGGCTCCGATGTTCCATGAGGGTCTTCTCCTCAGCAAGGGGGGGAGCCGCGACGCAGTCAGCAGGGCTCAGAGTTCCAAGTTCCAAGTAATGAGTCTTTCTCCGTAGGGTCAGCCGCGATGCGATCAGCAGGGCTCTCCACTCCAGGATACAACTCCCGTCCTGGTTTGAGGCTGCCCCAGATATAGGTCTGGAGCCCTTTGATGTTCGGACCCTTGCGCCTGGGGGGCGGAGGGGCCGGAATGGGAGAGGCCAGACACCCAGCGGGAGAGGCGCCAGCGCCCAGGAAGGCCGGAGGGCGATCGAAACCAGGCGTTGGGGGACGGTTGGGGGTCCCATCGAAACTCCCCCCCTCCGGGATCGGTGGAGTGGCCACTTGGCGCCCCCTGGCCGGATCTTGGTGCCTCGATGTCGGGGCTTCGCTGGGGCCGAGGCCGGGGCGGGCCGTGTCGCGTAGGCTGGTGCGGGGAGCAAAGTACAATCTGGAGGGACCCCGAAGAGTGGGGGCTGCCCCCGTCGGGTCAGGTAGGAGGGTTCGGGACCACGCCACGAGGCCGGGTCCAACACCTGGCACCTGGCCCCCTGGCGCAACAGCAGCACCTCATCCAATGACATTCTCTGCCACATGGACTTGCTGGTCACTGTCTGACCAATGTTGACAAAGACTGTGGCATGGACACTGATGACTTTCAATGGCAAGGATACCATCTCCCCTGTGAACTTTGGATTCTATACCCCCGGTACAGCACCTAATTGCATCCCCCCAAACACGTATCCCACCACCAATAAATATATTAGAAATCACGAGATGATGCCGTCATTTAGCATTATTCCATTACATGTGTGTGTTGGCAAGTCAAACCATGCCTGAGTTTTGAAGTAACTCCAACCATGCATACCCTGGGGTCTGAGTCTGGCACAGGACACACATGGGTCACAATGTATCATCCAATACAGACATGGAGCCCCATACTCACCCGTGATGGGCCCAACCAGCTGAGGGGGTGCCTGCACAACTGTGCGGACAGACCTATTTCGAAGAGCAACAGTCATGTGCAGAGGTCAGGGATCATGTGGAGTGTCCTGGGGTGGGAGTCCCAGGTATGTGTAGCCAGGTGGGAGAACTATGTCCTGCAAGCAGGAGTCAGGTGGATGTGGAGAATGGTTGCCAGGCCAAGGTTGGATGCATGGAGATTGCACAATGGGGTCTTGGATGACAGTGCCACATGGTTGTGTTGGGGGCGTGGTCGTGGGCTGCATCCTGAGTGTGGACGTGGATTGTGAAGGTCATACTGCAGATGACAGTGATCCATTGCCGCTATCCCTGTTGGACGGTGATGTGGCTGGGTTGCCGGATGTTGAAGCAGAGCTGTGCAGATGCACCCTGGATGTGGACAAGTGTCATGGGAGTTGTAAGGTACTTCTCCCTAGAGTGCAGGGTAGGATGGTACATGGATGTCGAAGTTGACCTGGGGGATGGTCTGTCTTGCCTTGAGGTGGATCGAACAGTGGACCTTGTGCATAATGCAGAGTGTTCTGAGGCCTGAGGTACAGATGCTGGTGATCAGCATAGCACATGTGAGCAAGCATTCCATGATGCACACCAGCTCGTGTGCGTGGACACTGTGTGCCTGTGCAGGGCCCTTGCGGGTGGGACACTGTTGGAAAAACACACTCCCACTCTGGAAGGGTGGTGGTGTTCTTCCAGGACATACAGTGGTAGCTTGGCTCGAGTGGTCAGGAATCAGGCTCCGTGCTAAGCATACGACATACCCAAACAATAACCATGCGTGCATCCGTTCCAAAAACGACTCTACACCGTAAAAATTATGAAAATATTTTTCTTTATCTTCTTTTTCTCTTGGTTGCTGATTGGAGAAATAAATAACAATCACAATATACAAACTTTTTAGATAGTGCAGGACAAATAAATACTGGCTGAATGATTCAATAAATAGGGGTGATCATAAATAAAGAAGGCATAAATATAAGTGCAATACATACAGGCAATTAAATATTCTGAGGCAATAAATACTGTAAACCAATAAATATTGTGCATCAATAAATACTGTGGACCAATAAATACAGTGAAGCAATAAATAGGTTAAATACAATAAATACAGTGCCCCTAATAAATACTTAAAAGCTGACAGTGACACTCATAGAATCAGATCACATTTGAATTCCTAAGGGCTGATTTGGCCCAGGCACAGCTTGTGGGGATGTGGAAGGCTTGAGGGTGTCTACTCCCTGGCTTGGACAAGGCTGAGGCCTAAACTGAGGTAGATCAAGGGGGGTATACCAGAGACCTGGCTCTCTCCCTCCACACAACCTCTCTAGATTAGTCCCAGTTCACCCCTGGCACAGTCAGGTTGGTTCTAGCACCTCCCTAGCCCCTTAGAGCAGTCTCTCAGGTCTCCACAGGGCCTTAGGCGCCCTCTACTCCACTTACTGCCCTTTTTCTGATGCTCCGACGCCGCTGGAGTCGTGTCGATGCCGTGAGGCGGTTCCGGTTCGATGTCGGCGGCCTTGGCACAATGTCAGTTCTTGACGACGCCGGTAGGCGGCTCCGGTTCGGTGTCGGCGGCCTCGGCTCGATCTCGACCTCCGATTCGATGGCGTCGGGCAGTCTTTACTCGATGTCGACTTCGGGCGGCTCCGGTCCGATGGCGACCTCGGATTCGATGACGTCGGCCGGCCTTGCCTCGATGTCGACTTCCGGCGGCTCCGGAGTGCGATCCTCACTCCCGACCTCCGGTGCTCCTCTCCTTAGGTTTCCGGCGACTCCGGAGTGCGACCTCCACTCCCGACCTCCGGCACGATTCTCACAGGTTCCGGCGACTCCGGAGTGCGATCCTCACTCCCGACCTCCGGTACCCCTCACCTCGGTCTCCGACGACTCCGGAGGGCGGACTTCACTCCTCCGATGACGCCGCTCACTCGACCTCGGGTGACTTCCTCCTCGACCTCTGGTATTCCTCACGACCTCTGACGGCGCCCTCTCTCGACCTCTGGCGGATCCGGGTACGACGTCTGCTTTTCCAGTCAGCGCCGCTTCTCCACCTCGGGCTCCAGGTCTTAGGCTACTCGACGTCGGACTTCAGGGAAACCAGTTTCCAGGTCAGGATCTTGCTGTTCTCTGTTTCTAAGGCCTGTTCCTGCTGTCCAGGTCCTTAGGATGGTTTTTCTGACTTCTTCCCACACAGGGCTCCAGGCTGGGCTCAGTCAGTAGGGACTAGTATCAAGGGTGGGTTTATGGACCCCACTCCAGGCACAAGTTTCCACCCCTGCTGCTTCACTCCTTCCTCCTTCAAGTTTTTGCTGCTCACTCTTCACCAGTCAGGTGCCAACTGCCAGCTCCAACTGCCAACTCTCTGTCTTAGCTTCCCAACATTCTAAACCGCCTTCAACTGTCACAGGGTTCTGGAATGTTCTGGAAGGTGCTGGTAGGTTCCAGTGGGTTCTGATGATGTCACAGGTGGCCACCATTTTGTGCTCCAGGCCCTCAGACAGAAGTTCCAGGGGTAGATAAAATGGCTCCCTGAATCTGCAGCAACACGAAAAACGAAAACAAATGAGGGAAAAAGGGCCAAGTCCTACATAACCCCCTTCCAGCCAAAAGCCAGGGTAGACCGATCAATGCCTTGATGGTCTTCCCTGCTTGGGGCGAGAAAAGGTGGACGCAGGCCCGCAACGGCAGGAGCACCCGCAAGTTCTCCTCCGCTCTGGAACCCAATGGTTCCCTAACAAGCCTCCCTGGACCAACAAAACCACCCCACTGGGGCTCCCTAGCTAGTTGTGGCCAGGACCGGCCCCTGGGCCGTCCAGATGTCTCTGGCCCGGGTGATCTCGCGGAGTGGGGGGCAGTAGCCCCAGGCCTGTAGTGCCCGTTGACCACTCCGGTCCTCCTCCTTGCAGTCCTAAACTGCCTCTGGTCCTTCCTCCTGGGGTTCACACCCTTAGGCTGACCAGCCTTCAGGGGCGAGGCTCTCCTCCCCCTAACTCTCCTTCTGGGGTTCCTCACCCTACCCTGCGAGGCACCCTCAGACCAACACTTCCTCCTCAGTCTAGGGCCTTGACCCCTCAACTGATCCTTCAACCTAGGGTCTAAACCCTTAGGCTGAGTCGGTGCCCGAGGCGAGACCTTCCTCCCTCTGCACCCCCTTCCAGATTTCAGCACCCTCCTAACGGGAAAAGTACCCCTGGAAGTCAATTTCGGGGGGACCCGGTTAACAGAGGCCCCACCCGCCAGGTCAGGCAACCCCTGAGCCTGGCATCCCAGCCCAGGACCTAAACCCTGAAACTGGGCTAACCCCAGAACCTCAGGCGCGCTGGTTACAGTTGCCCTGGGTCCTCCTGACACTAGGGGCTCCCCTGCACTGGAGGGCACATCGGGACAGCCTAGGCTCCCAACCTGGGGCTCCCTTGCGGAACTCTCCAGGCCCTGAGACTTCGGTTGGGGCACCTCGGGACACCTCCCCGTCTCACGCCTTCCTACAGATAGGTCGTGAGGCCCTACAACCCTCTCTCCCTGGGACCTAGCTGGGCTATCTGCCACTTCTCTCACCTCGCTGGGTTGAGAGATCCCTGCACTACCCCCTTCAGGTTCCCACCCCAATGCCTCCTCAGACACCCTGGTGATGTCATCCTGGGGTAAATAAACTTCTAGCTCCTGTGGAGCTTCCGGTATGCTGCCACCAGTGTCCTCGCTGGACACACTCATCTGGAGGGCACGCAGCTCCAACTCCCTCATCTGAAGCTCGTGCGCCATCCTTCTCTCCTCCATCTCTTTCTCCAGCCTTGCTAAGTCCCATGTGAGCTGCCTTTTCTCCCTCCGGTCTGTTAACTCCACTTCAGACAAGCCACCGCTAGAGGCACTGCTGCCCTTCCTGGAAATGGTTCTGGGCCCCGCTGACAGGTTCCCCACCTCAGGTTGGTACATTTCAGCCCCCTCGGTGTCAGGCTCTCCATCCCTGTCTTCCTCCTCAGCCTTGCTTTCCCGTCGTGCCTCCCCCCAAGCCCTTAAGCTGGTTTGGAGTGCACCCTTCTTTGCTCCTGGGGGACAGGACACCCCCTCCCGCTGGCAAAACTCCCTGAGTTGGGCCACAGTGTACGTTTCTAGATTTTCTAGTACAAACTCCATCTTGCCCACTCAGGTTAGAGGACAGGTTTTGTGCAGTAACTATGCAGGGGGGTACCTTTAATAATACCTCCTCCCACCACCAGAGTAAATTTGGAAAAAAACAAAAACCCACAATTAGGAAGGCCGCTTTGAGAAAACTCCCGGTGTAGGCCTATGGACTACCCACAGTTATTGTTGAGTATACGTAGGCACAGCTCTATCCCACCACTGAACACCAATTTATGTTGGAAAAACACACTCCCACTCTGGAAGGGTGGTGGTGTTCTTCCAGGACATACAGTGGTAGCTTGGCTCGAGTGGTCAGGAATCAGGCTCCGTGCTAAGCATACGACATACCCAAACAATAACCATGCGTGCATCCGTTCCAAAAACGACTCTACACCGTAAAAATTATGAAAATATCTTTCTTTATCTTCTTTTTCTCTTGGTTGCTGATTGGAGAAATAAATAACAATCACAATATACAAACTTTTTAGATAGTGCAGGACAAATAAATACTGGCTGAATGATTCAATAAATAGGGGTGATCATAAATAAAGAAGGCATAAATATAAGTGCAATACATACAGGCAATTAAATATTCTGAGGCAATAAATACTGTAAACCAATAAATATTGTGCATCAATAAATACTGTGGACCAATAAATACAGTGAAGCAATAAATAGGTTAAATACAATAAATACAGTGCCCCTAATAAATACTTAAAAGCTGACAGTGACACTCATAGAATCAGATCACATTTGAATTCCTAAGGGCTGATTTGGCCCAGGCACAGCTTGTGGGGATGTGGAAGGCTTGAGGGTGTCTACTCCCTGGCTTGGACAAGGCTGAGGCCTAAACTGAGGTAGATCAAGGGGGGTATACCAGAGACCTGGCTCTCTCCCTCCACACAACCTCTCTAGATTAGTCCCAGTTCACCCCTGGCACAGTCAGGTTGGTTCTAGCACCTCCCTAGCCCCTTAGAGCAGTCTCTCAGGTCTCCACAGGGCCTTAGGCGCCCTCTACTCCACTTACTGCCCTTTTTCTGATGCTCCGACGCCGCTGGAGTCGTGTCGATGCCGTGAGGCGGTTCCGGTTCGATGTCGGCGGCCTCGGCACAATGTCAGTTCTTGACGACGCCGGTAGGCGGCTCCGGTTCGGTGTCGGCGGCCTCGGCTCGATCTCGACCTCCGATTCGATGGCGTCGGGCAGTCTTTACTCGATGTCGACTTCGGGCGGCTCCGGTCCGATGGCGACCTCGGATTCGATGACGTCGGCCGGCCTTGCCTCGATGTCGACTTCCGGCGGCTCCGGAGTGCGATCCTCACTCCCGACCTCCGGTGCTCCTCTCCTTAGGTTTCCGGCGACTCCGGAGTGCGACCTCCACTCCCGACCTCCGGCACGATTCTCACAGGTTCCGGCGACTCCGGAGTGCGATCCTCACTCCTGACCTCCGGTACCCCTCACCTCGGTCTCCGACGACTCCGGAGGGCGGACTTCACTCCTCCGATGACGCCGCTCACTCGACCTCGGGTGACTTCCTCCTCGACCTCTGGTATTCCTCACGACCTCTGACGGCGCCCTCTCTCGACCTCTGGCGGATCCGGGTACGACGTCTGCTTTTCCAGTCAGCGCCGCTTCTCCACCTCGGGCTCCAGGTCTTAGGCTACTCGACGTCGGACTTCAGGGAAACCAGTTTCCAGGTCAGGATCTTGCTGTTCTCTGTTTCTAAGGCCTGTTCCTGCTGTCCAGGTCCTTAGGATGGTTTTTCTGACTTCTTCCCACACAGGGCTCCAGGCTGGGCTCAGTCAGTAGGGACTAGTATCAAGGGTGGGTTTATGGACCCCACTCCAGGCACAAGTTTCCACCCCTGCTGCTTCACTCCTTCCTCCTTCAAGTTTTTGCTGCTCACTCTTCACCAGTCAGGTGCCAACTGCCAGCTCCAACTGCCAACTCTCTGTCTTAGCTTCCCAACATTCTAAACCGCCTCCAACTGTCACAGGGTTCTGGAATGTTCTGGAAGGTGCTGGTAGGTTCCAGTGGGTTCTGATGATGTCACAGGTGGCCACCATTTTGTGCTCCAGGCCCTCAGACAGAAGTTCCAGGGGTAGATAAAATGGCTCCCTGAATCTGCAGCAACACGAAAAACGAAAACAAATGAGGGAAAAAGGGCCAAGTCCTACAGACACAAGCAGTTGACCCAGCTGTAAGGGGACAATCCGCAGATGAACACCTCAGTCGTGTACAAGTCCAGCATCAGGTGGCCAACGTGCAGCCATCTGCCAATGGATACCATGCATTATTCAATATGGGAACTGGCAAGCACTGCGTCTTTGGGGAGGGTGAGGAGCACCTGCCTGTGAATGGGACACAAGATGATGATGTGATGCAGTGCGCATGTCATGGTGTAGAGGGGTATCCTGGACACATTGTAGACTGACACGCTGAGACATGATACCTGTGCCATGTGTCCCACAACGACACCATACTACATGCAGAGACCTGGAGTACCACTCACATGGCCATGTTGGGGTACAGAGCCGGTGGGGAGTAGGAGGGGCATGACCTGGTTGGTGTGACAGGACCTGGAAGGCGTGCCAGCGCTGTGTAGGCAGTTGGAGTTGCACACTCATTATGCAAAGGTGTTGTGTGGGCGATGAGTGCATGCCTGAGTGCATGCAACAGATGTATTGGATGGACATTGCTTGGTGGGTGGCCTCAACTCCATGGTGTAGCGTGATGTGGCACATGCAAGGACATGAGGCACGTGCAATGTGCACGTAGCATGTGCAGACGGTCCAGCCTTTGCCACCGCAACTGTGTCACACACAAGCAGATTACACCAAAATGAATGGGTGGAGGGAGGAAGGGGGGTGCGTCTTAGAGGCGTGTGTGTGAGGGCAAATCTAGAAACTCTGTGTGCCCTTGCTGCAGGGCCTGCAGCAGCAGGCGCCATGTCCTGGAAACCATGCCACAAGTTGCACACTAACACAAGCATGTCAGAAAGGACTACTGCAAAAGGTGTATGAGAAGGGAGGAGTGTCTGGTTCAACATGGCACACACACAGACAATGGATGCACATGCAGCAAAGTGGCCGTTGTGGGGACTGAGATGGCAAAATACCTACACAGCCATGTACATCGTGCACAATACATATCATAATCCCTGACAAACAGCTTGCATCTTGCTACTCTACACATAGACTCATATGCACAATCTGTGACAACTATGCCAGACATGCCGCATGCACAGTGGCAAGAGACCTGCATTGACAGAGATGAGGCACCTTGGAGGCTGAGGGACACCTTTATTAGTCATGTTCGCCGGAAGGCAAATGCATCTATATTAACAGATGCACAGGTCATGTGGATGAACATGTCGAACCTACACTGGCACCCCCCTTGCACCACAGATGCAGGAAACCCATAGAACTGGAACACAAGTGACAGGTTTGAGGCAAACACCCCGTGCTGCTCACGGAGAGGCTGCAATTCACCATTGAACCACTAATGGGGATGTCCCACACTATGTCAACCCAGTGCATCCCGTATGTTTCCGAGGGCAGTGTTACACACATTGATGCCTTCATCACAATCCACAATCACATTACAGATGACTGTCACCGAGTGTGACTATCAATTCAGGTGAATCCAGCTCCATGTCATGTGACCCATGGTGATTCTACATGTATGCTAAGTAACCAAACATGAACAGGAGCAGTGCACACACATTCCAAACACATAGCACACCCAAAAAGCCGTGGTGCATCCCTTACCCTAAGTTGATTTTTTGACATGTCCGTGCATGTTACGCTGATTCAGCACACGTTGCTGTATTCATGAGGAATAGCAGGAGCACAACAATGCCACCAGCAGACAGCATGCGCAAATACCTGGGGATGAGAGACACACAAGAAGTGAGCCAAAAGAAGCACATCCGCATGCATGGGCATGTACTCGACACGTATAAGGTTGTCAACATGCTAGGTGAAAATAGTGTCTCAGGTAAGACATACTGTTATTACACCATCACTCGAGTGACACATCCAAACACACCTCTGACTCACTTGCCAGACATGCAGATGGACCCACACATTGCAACACATGCCACACAAGGCTCAATGCGTGCACACTCAGACACTGCAACTCACCACTAAGCAAAGAAGTTGCGTATGAGCCGACTCCGGATGTCCTCTTCCTCTTCAACATCACTTGCCTCGTCACCAAGCCCCTCGTCCTCCACGGGTGGATGTTCCTGCTCATTCAGATCCAGGATGAGTGGCACAGCTTTCTTCACTGCCATGTTGTGCAGCATGCAGCACACGAGGAAGATTTTGCAGACCTTCACCGGTGCATATGGGAGTGCGCCGCCGGTCTTGTCGAGGCACCGGAATCGGCTCTTCAGGAGGCCAAAGGTCCTCTCTATCACTCGCCTGGTCTGCCCATGGGCGTTGTTGTACCGGTGATCGGCAGCCGTTCTGGGGTTGCGGAGAGGTGTGATCAGCCATGGCATGTTGGGATAGCCAGAGTCTCCTACATGGAAACATCATGGACAGAAGTGGGTCAGGAGAAACAGTAAGACAGAAAGATGACGCTAAATACAGGAGTAACAGAGTATACCCACCAACAAGACATGCTCGTTCGTTGCGCAGCTGCAGTATCATTTCAGGCACCCTGCTACGCCTCATGATGTAGGCATCGTGTGCTGATCCTGGAAAACGAGCACAGACATGGGAAATCACCATGTTAGCAAGACACACCACAAGGGCATTAATGGAGTGGTAATGTTTCCTGTTCCTATAGGCTACCTCCTGTGCCTGTGGTGGTACCAAAGCCACATGTCTCCCATCAATAGACCCAATGACATGGGGCATCCCTCCCAGGGCATAGAAGTCACCCTTGACACCTGTCAACTGCTCAGGAGTTGGGAAATGTATAAACTCATCCAGGTGAAGCAACATGGCCTCTAAAAAATCATGCAGGACACGGCTGAACATGGTCTGGGACATGCCACCCACATGAGCAATGGTATGTTGGAACGTACCCGTGGCAAAGAAATGTAGGGCTGCCATCACCTTCATCTTGGGTGTCAGTGCAGTAGGATACCTGTGTAGCGGTTGGAGGTGTGGTGCCAGCCTTGCTGTCAAGTTCAGAATCAACCGTTGGGTGAAGCGGTAGCGGCGTATGCAGTCACGTTCCCTCAGGGCAGCCAAGTCTGGGATTGGTCGAGGCAGAGCCCTGCAGTAATTTGGAAGGGACAACGAAGAGTGAGTACAGTACAACAACACTGTCAATGTACTGAGCACATGTTGAACAGCCAATACACATATGCTACATGCAGAGTCAGGTCTGTGCAATATATCCTGGACACGTATGCCAGGCAGGTGACACTCCTACCAAGAGCCATCTACAAACGTGGATTCACAAGCTCAACATGACATGGCATGAGACTATATGTGGGCCAGTGTAAGTGAACAGGCCTCACAAGTCCATGTTCGATGCATACATACACACATTACGTCTGATTCCACATGTGTCCTGGTGTGCCATGCCCATCCAAAAACATGCACATGTTGGATGCAGCAACTGCTGATGCATTAGACGGTACACCAACAGCAAGCTTATGGGAACACATGACACACACATGACATACTCACATTGTGCAAAGCCGGTAGTCACATGTCACGTGTCATTATCCGTGTACCTGGCATCAGGGGACAGTTGCGGGTGTTGGCGACTGTGCCATGCCAGTGACGCAGTGCTCCACAAGTCTGTATTACATGCACACATGTCAAAGGTGTGAAGGGGATGGGTGGCACATAGTGCAGCTTGACACATGACATGTGTACACAGCTCATCACACATCTACTGGGTTCAAACATGAGGAGATTTGTGCCACATCACAGCCTGACACACCTAGGCCCGAGACATGTAGGACTGCACTGACAATGACTTGATGTCCAGCCTCGGCCAAGTATGACAGCTCAATTCCTTTCTGTGTGCCGCCTGTCACCAGTGTAAGGTGTGAAACGCACCGTACACACGCTCTGAGGGCGTGTGTAGGGTCCTTATCACCATGGTTGTGTCGCTGTAGGCGTACGCCATGCTGATACGGTCCGTACACGCGTGTGTAGGGTCCGTACCACTATGGTTGTGTCGCCGTAGGCGTACGCCATGCTGATATGGTCCGTACACGCGTGTGTAGGGTCCGTACCACTATGGTTGGGTCGCCGTAGGCGTACGCCATGGTGATACGGTCCGTACACGCGTGTGTAGGGTCCGTACCACTATGGTTGTGTCGCCGTAGGCGTACGCCATGGTGATACGGTCCGTACACGCGTGTGTAGGGTCCGTACCACTATGGTAGTGTCGCCGTAGGCGTACGCCATGGTGATACGGTCAGTACACGCGTGTGTAGGGTCCGTACCACTATGGTTGTGTCGCCGTAGGCGTACGCCATGGTGATACGGTCCGTACACGCGTGTGTAAGGTCCGTATCACCATGGCGTACGCGTACGGCAACACTACCATAGTGATACGGACCCTACACACGCGTGTACGGACCGTATCCCGATGGCGTACGCCTACGGCGACACAACCATAGTGGTACGGACCCTACACACGTGTGTACGGACCGTATCCCGATGGCGTACGCCTACGGCGACACAACCATAGCGGTACGGACCCTACACACGCGTGTACGGACCGTATCACTGGAGTAGTAGTGCCCTAGGGGCGTGGAACGCTCCGTACCTGTGTGTGTATAGTGAAATTACATAGGGGACACATGAGGGACAATTATAAGGGCCAAATGCATGCTGGTTGTCATGGAGACCCAGTTTCAAGTTCAAATTGTTTCTTCAGGTGGCCAGCAGAAGTCGGTTGGAGACAATATACAAAGTTGCAAAGTGGTTGTTGACTTGACATCATGCTCATTTTTTATAACATGCAAAGGCACACACTGGGGTAGGTTTAAAGCGATTGGAGGAAACGTAGGATGCAAATGAGATTGACCAATCACTCTGTACTCCTGTAAATGAAACAGGCCAGCAAGGCAAATATAAGGCAGCCAGGCCCCATGAGAGAGCACTTGCCTGCACAACCGTTCATTCCACACCACTGCTGCTGCTCGTGATTCCTCTGGCACCATGTCCAGGTCTGTGGAGAGGGCCCAGCCATTCACACACAAGGAGAACCAGGCCCTGCTGGATGTGATCCTCCCACAGTACCCTTGCCTGTATGGGAGACCAGGGGAGCAGGTGAGTGCTGACTCCATTAGCTTAGACTGTGCCCCTTTTTTGTGGCTGTCACTTCTGGCATTGTGTCCAGGTGTGACAGACATGCAATGTTCTTTAGAGTGGGTCCCAGGGGGGGGAATGTCTCATGTCTCCCATGCAGAGCATGCTGTAGTGCATGTCTGCACTCCTCACTTGCATAGTGCTCACTGTGACAATCACTGCATGGTGCATGCCACATTCAGCCTGGCTAATCCTCTTGGGAATGTTGTTTCTACAGTCCTGATGTGATTCTGTGTTCTCCCCAGGGAGACAGGTGACTGTACCCACAGATGTGTGTGAGTTGAGTGTACCTGTGGTGAGAGTGTCCAAATGATGTGTTCGTCCCCTGGACATTGGTGTGTGTGTAAGTCCCCTGTCATGTGGGTGAGTGTCTATGTGGAGTGTTGCACCCCAGCTGCATGAGGGATGCATATACACTACCCATCTGATGTGAGCAGGGAGCAGTGCTGTGTGTCTGACGTGCTGAGCCTGCCCCACACCTGTGACACCCCCGGTCTAGTGCCACATGTGCAGAGTGATGTTTGTACCCGCATTTGCCAATGGCAGGTGATTGTCCTGTGCCTGTGTGTGTCTGTGTACCCTGCTGAGGTTGCGCCAGTGGCCTGGGCATGTGACTGCTTTGAGGTGCTGTACATAATCGTGGTGTAGCTTGTGATGCAGTGTGAGCCGGGATCAGTGATTGTGTTGCACCCCTCATTCCACCTGTGTACTTTCAATGCCACGTCGTGCATTTGGCCTTCCCCAGAGGATAATGTCCCTATGATGAAGGTGCAATTATTTTGCTGCATACTATGCCCTGTTCAAACCAGCCGAATTGTTCACATGTGTGTCTCTGTGACATGTAGCAGGTGTATTGATGTTGTCTCACTTTGTCATCCTCACAGGTAGGCGTCGATGCCAAGGGGGAGATCTGGAGGAGAGCCGTCAGTGCCGTGAGGTCGGTGGAGGGTCGGAGGCGGCGCCTGCCCCAGGTGAGGAAACGCTGGCAGGATATCCGGTGCTGGACCAGGAGGATCGCCCGGGTCCTGCTGGGGGACTCACCTGAGAGCCACAAGAACCGTGGGCGCCGGCGCCTGACCCACCAGATGAAGCGTGTGCTGGCGGTGGTCTTCCCTGACTTGGATAGGCGCCTAGCGGAGAAGCAGGAAGGGGGTAGGTACATGTGTGTTTGTTGTGTGTCACCAGGTTTTGGAAGTGCGCAGTTGCATGGATACACTGCCAGGGTTCATATGTGCAGTACACATCCTGTTCTCCAAAGTAAACCGGTGCTGTTCTTCCTCCCTTCCCCTCCTTGACACGTGTTCCCTGGTCTGTGTGTAGTCACTCTTGCACAAAGTCATCTAGGCTGCCAGTTAATCCAAGTGCCCAATGCTTGCAGCATCATGTGTGGGGGTGGTGTGTAACATGTGTTGGGACCTTGCCTGTGCCCTGGCCAGTTCAGTCAATGTGGGGTCCATGTTAGTTGGCACTGATGAGTCCCGACATAGGAGTGTGTCTGAAAAGTGTACTGCCTTACAGCATGCATGACCAATGTTGTGGCCTCAGACATGATGTGCATGAGTGGGAGATATGCATAGTGCAGGGACGTTTGCTTCTGTTGCAGTCATATCCATCCCGGACCATGGAGGAGTGTGGCCACTATAGTCCCCTGGGGCACCTTTTCCTAGGTATCATGTGTGTCATCCAACAATGTGGACATTCACTGTGTCTTCAGCATAGGTTGGGCTCTGTGGCATTGTACCCTGGCCTAATGTGTATATACGTAAAGTTTGCTACATGTGTCCACTGTACAGGGTGACCCAATTTGGCTTGTGCATACTCACAGTGGCCGGTGCCAGTGTGTTTTGGTACAACTATCTGATGATGGTTGTTTGTCAATTTTATTAGTGAACAGGTGCACAAGGATTAGTTTGTGTACATTCAAGATATATTGAAGGGCATTTTAGTAATCCCTGAGTAAGAGGTGTAAGTACTTCCTCTGTGTCACTCACATTGTCTCAGGTAGGGGGGGGTTTGTGCGGGAAAGGCCTACATGTCCAAACCGTATGTGTCCTTGCCAGGTCTGGCCTGTGTGTGATGATTGTCTGGACATACACTCAACATGCAGTGACCCAGTCATGTTGGGCAGGGTTTAATGTATTTGCTAAGCAGCATGTGCCAAAAGTTACAAGACATGGTTCCTGCTCATCCCTTTTTTGGCTACGGTGTGTGGTCCAGATGCTGTACTCGACTGTCCCCAGAGACTTGCTCCTCTGTCTAATTTGATGTCAAGTTCTTTGCTGTTGTGTCATGCTCTCCATTGTTTCTCAGTGGCATGGTGGGTCAACCAACTGTGTGGTGCGGGGCCTACATATGTGCGTAGTATTGTAGATGTTACTCATGTTGCTTTTCATGCTATGCACTGTGACCTATGTAGTTTTGAATAATGTGTCATATGTATACAGGTGTCTGATTATTTCCTGTCTCTTCACCTTGCCCACAGCATCGTCGGGGTAAACCGAGGGAGACACTGGCACGGAAATTTAGGAGGGATCCAGCAGCGGTGCCACCAGTGCTGGCGAGTCTGTCTCAGCGAGTGGCACGGAGGCGGAGGGGAGTGCGGCGGAGGACCTGTCCAGTCCCACCACCGACTATGACGCTGACGGGTCCGAGGCTGAGCTCCCTGAGAGGGCGGGCGCTGCTCCCAGAGCTGAGAGCAGCACTCCATCTGTCGCCGCCCCCTCCATTCCTATCACCCGCCTCCCACCTGCTCGGGTCCCTTCCGTTCGTGCTAGGCGCCAACAGGTCTCCTTCGTGCCAGGCACCGCACCCCCTGCCCCTGTCTCCCCTGCTGCCGTCAATGCCGAGTCTGTGGACATTCAGCGGCAGTTGCAGGTTGGTCAGGCATCGATGTTTACTGTCCTCCATGAGCACACCAGACTGCTGACACAGATGTTGTCGTACATGGAGGGCATGTCCGCAGCGATGTCTGATCAACGGATGTTGCTGAAGTCCATAGACTCCTCACTGACTGCAGCAGTGGATCTCCAGCAGCGCTCCGTCCCCCCCCTACCCCTGCACCATGCACACTTCCTACTCCCATGCCTGTCCCACGCACACCCAGACGTCCCCATGCACGCACCCCACCAGACACAGGCAGCACACCACCAGGGAAGGCAAAGCGCACTCCTCCAGTCATGCACACACAAGGGGAAGTAGGCACACCCACCGGGTTCTGGGGGCAAACGGCAGCCACGCAGCCAGAGTGGGAGTCCACATTCCTCAAGACCCACTTCCTCCAAAACCACTCCCCTTAGCTCCCCTGCCCAACAGTCGGACAAGGAGTCCTTCCTGGCCAGTCTGTCCCTCAGCCCCAGTGTGACACCACCCGCAAGCGGTCGAGAGTGTCCCCGGGCAGGGGAGTTGAGTCCCCCCCCTGTCCACACCCTCCCCCAGTATCACTGCAACCCATCCCTCTGACCCCCCCCCCCCCCCCCCCCTTGGTGCCTGTGATTCATTCGGGTGCAGGGGAGACGCTGGGCGACCTGGCAGTAGTGTGTAGCGCCTTGCTGGAATCCACCTTTGGCGCTGCCCCACCCCCTGTGGTGGAGTCGTCCGTCCCTGCACCCACAACACCTACCCTTGCCCCTCCTGTCCCTGCGGTGCCTGGTCCTTCCTCCCCACATGATGCCCCCTCTTCTGTGGATGAAATGGACATGTGAACTGTGCAGGCAAGCTAGGGGACACACGTCCCAATGTGTACCCCCCCAGGACTTTGCTGATGGCCTGGCCCATGGGCCTTGTAAATAGTGGACATTTAAAACAATTTATTTTGAATGCTGAATAAAGCATTTTGGTTTTCTTTTGCACACTTATGCTTTCCTGGACTTGCTGTTGGTGGTGCAGCTCCATGATTTGGGGTGGTGATAATGTGTTAGGTGTCTGGGAATTGTTGTAGTGTGCTGCTCATGGGGTGGACCCTGGTATCTGTGTGCCATCACAAAGGCTCTGCAAATAATCTTTGATCACGTGTGCTCTTACTGTATGGTGATATTGTCCCAAGGTGTGTTCCTTCCTCTGTGGACCCTGACATCTTCCCTGCAGGCTGTTTCCCAAATGTTGTGCTGAGCTGTGTCTACATATCCTGGATGTGTGACGGATCCCTTCAACTTTGGCCATGCCTGCTCAGAAATGTCTCCACCTGCATCATTTGTGGCATCCTTGGTGGTCACTGTACTAGTGTATGGAGTATATTGACATGACTTCATGTGGACATGTTCCCTTTTACGCCCTATGCATGTGTGTACTCCCAGCCTCGTACACATGTGTTACGTGTTCTGCAGGGTCTTTGGTCACCTGACTGACAATTGTGGGCATTGTATCTGTGGGTACTCCACCCTTTTCCTTCCATGGGAGGCAACAACTTGTTGGCTGCCCCAGCACCTGTTCCCTTTGGGTCTCTTAGTTTAGTAGGGTGGCACATGAGTATACAGTCTTGTTGCTTGCTCTCATTGTGTGTATTGTGCTGCCAGCACCAGGGGTGGGTATGCATGTGTCATATGTCTGGGCACTGCTGGGGGGACTCTGCACCCACCCCTCATGTCTGGACACTGCTGGGAGGACTCTGCACCCACCCCTCCTATGTCTGGGCACTGCTGGGAGGACTCTGCACCCACCCCTCCTATGTATGGGCACTGCTGGGAGGACTCTGCACCCACCCCTCCTATGTCTGGGCACTGCTGGGAGTGTTAGGCACCCACCCCTCATATGTCTGGGCACTGCTGGGGGGACTCTGCACCCACCCCCCATATGTCTGGGCACTGCTGGGAGGACTCTGCACCCACCCCTCATGTCTGGGCACTGTTGGGAGTGTTAGGCACCCACCTCTCCTATGTCTGGGCACTGCTGGGAGGACTCTGCACCCGCCCCTCCTATGTCTGGGCACTGCTGGGAGGACTCTGCACCCGCCCCTCCTATGTCTGGGCACTGCTGGGAGTGATAGGCACACACCCCTCCTATGTCTGGGCACTGCTGGGAGGACTCTGCACCCACCCCTCCTATGTATGGGCACTGCTGGGGGGACTCTGCACCCACCCCTCCTATGTCTGGGCACTGCTGGGAGGACTCTGCACCTACCCCTCATATGGCTGGGCACTGCTGGGAGGACTCTGCACCCACCCCTCATGTCTGGGCACTGCTGGGAGTGATAGGCACCCACCCCTCATGTCTGGGCACTGCTGGGAGTGATAGGCACCCACCCCTCATATGTCTGGGCACTGCTGGGGGGACTCTGCACCCACCCCTCCTATGTCTGGGCACTGCTGGGGGGACTCTGCACCCACCCCTCCTATGTCTGGGCACTGCTGGGAGTGATAGGCACCCACCCCTCATGTCTGGGCACTGCTGGGAGTGATAGGCACCCACCCCTCATATGTCTGGGCACTGCTGGGGGGACTCTGCACCCACCCCTCCTATGTCTGGGCACTGCTGGGGGGACTCTGCACCCACCCCTCCTATGTCTGGGCACTGCTGGGAGGACTCTGCAACCACCCCTCCTATGTCTGGGCACTGCTGGGAGGACTCTGCGCCCACCCCTCATATGTCTGGGCACTGCTGGGAGTGATAGGCACCCACCCCTCATGTCTGGGCACTGCTGGGAGGACTCTGCACCCACCCCTCCTATGTCTGGGCACTGCTGGGAGGACTCTGCACCCGCCCCTCCTATGTCTGGGCACTGCTGGGAGGACTCTGCACCCGCCCCTCCTATGTCTGGGTACTGCTGGGAGGACTCTGCACCCACCCCTCATATGTCTGGACACTGCTGGGAGGACTCTGCACCCACCCCTCATGTCTGGGCACTGCTGGGAGTAATAGGCACCCACCCCTCATGTCTGGGCACTGCTGGGAGTGATAGGCACCCACCCCTCCTATGTCTGGGCACTGCTGGGGGGACTCTGCACCCACCCCTCCTATGTCTGGGCACTGCTGGGGGGGACTCTGCACCCATCCCTCCTATGTCTGGGCACTGCCGGCGGGACTCTGCACCCATCCCTCATATGTCTGGGCACTGCTGGGAGGACTCTGCACCCACCCCTCATGTCTGGGCACTGCTGGGAGTGATAGGCACCCACCCCTCATGTCTGGGCACTGCTGGGAGTGATAGGCACCCACCCCTCATATGTCTGGGCACTGCTGGGGGGACTCTGCACCCACCCCTCCTATGTCTGGGCACTGCTGGGGGGACTCTGCACCCACCCCTCCTATGTCTGGGCACTGCTGGGAGGACTCTGCACCCACCCCTCCTATGTCTGGGCACTGCCGGGAGGACTCTGCACCCACCCCTCATATGTCTGGGCACTGCTGGGAGTGATGGGCAACCACCCCTCATGTCTGGGCACTGCTGGGAGTGATAGGCACCCACCCCTCATGTCTGGGCACTGCTGGGAGGACTCTGCACCCACCCCTCCTATGTCTGGGCACTGCTGGGAGGACTCTGCACCCACCCCTCCTATGTCTGGGCACTGCTGGGAGGACTCTGCACCCACCCCTCATATGTCTGGGCACTGCTGGGAGGACTCTGCACCCACCCCTCATGTCTGGGCACTGCTGGGAATGTTAGGCACCCACCCCTCCTATGTCTGGGCACTGCTGGGAGGACGCTGCACCCGCCCCTCCTATGTCTGGGCACCGCTGAGAGGACTCTGCACCCACCCCTCATGTCTGGGCCCTGCTGGGAGTGTTAGGCACCCACCCCTCCTATGTCTGGGCACTGCTGGGAGGACTCTGCACCCACCCCTCCTATGTCTGGGCACTGCTGGGAGGACTCTGCACCCACCCCTCCTATGTATGGGCACTGCTGGGAGTGATAGGCACACACCCCTATGTGTCTGTCCACTGGCGTGGTACGACCCGTACCCACGTCCTACGGCCTGGGTACGGCCCATACCACCATTGCAGTGGCGATGTAGGGGTACGCTTGGTACGGCCCGTACCCACAGGCATGGGTACGGCCCGTACCACCATTGCAGTGGCGATGTAGGGGTACGCTTGGTACGGGCTGTACCCACGTCCTTGAGGCATGGGTACGGGTCGTACCCCCATTGTTGGGGTGCCGTAGGGGTACGTACCGTACCCATGCCTTTAGGACGTGGGTACGGCCTGTACCAAGCGTACCCCTACATCGCCACTGCAATGGTGGTACGGGCCGTACCCATGCCTGTGGGACGTGGGTACGGGCCGTACCACCATTGTGGCGGTGACGTAGGGGTACGCGTGGTACGGGCCGTACCCACGCTCTGGGGGCGTGGGTACGGGCCGTACCACCATTGTTGGGGTGCCGTAGGGGTACGCACCGTACCCATGCCTTTAGGACGTGGGTACGGCTTGTACCAAGCGTACCCCTACATCACCACTGCAATGGTGGTACGGGCCGTACCCATGCCTGTGGGACGTGGGTACGAGCCGTGCCACCATTGTGGCGGTGACGTTGGGGTACGCGTGGTACGGGCCGTACCCAAGCTCTGGGGGCGTGGGTACGGGCCGCACCACCATTGTTGGGGTGCCGTAGGGGTACACACCGTACCCACGCCTTAATAGCGTGGGTACGGGTCGTACCACGCCCACCCCTACGTCACCCCAAGAATGGCGGTACAGCTCGTACCCATGCCTTTGGGACGTGGGTAGGGGCCGTACCGCCATTGTTGGGGTGACGTAGGGGTGGGCGTGGTACGACCGTACCCACGCTCTTACGACGTGGGTACGGTGCGTACTACAATTGTTGTGTTGCCGGTTCGCGTCCATGTTGACTTCCGTTGTGGCGGACGCAGGCCTTGGTGGAGACGCCCCCCCCCGAAGTGACCAGGCCCTGGGGGTCAGGTATGTACAGGGCATGTTTGATTTAGGACTTGGGTGGGGGTTATGTTTCCTGCCCCTGCCCCCCACCCCCTTTGCCCCTGGGTGTTGTTCTGACCTTCTGCGGCGTCTGCGTCGGTTCCTGTACACCAGGTGGACTGCAATGAGGGCCGGGATGACACGTAGGTTTGGGTCCATGGCTGTCCGTCGCGTACAAGTGCTCCTTGTGCGCGTCGTCCTGATTTCCTGACAGTTTTTGGCTCCCGTAAAATATTGTCCGTGCGGAGTGACGTCGGTACGAATCGTTCTTGCTGGTTCGTGAAACGCTGCCTGACTCAGTCCGGACGTCACGTCCGCGGTGTCCCGGATCGGAATTGTGGGTATTTTTTGTTCGGTCGGTGTTTTTTACGAATCGTACGCAAATGGTGTCTGCGTACGAATCGTACTTGCATGTTTGTAAGGTATTTCGACCGGGTACGAGTCGGACGGAGAAAACGCTCCGTCCGACGGTTCGTACCCGGTTTATCCAGGATCGGAATCGACCCCTTTGTCTGTTTCTATTATTGAGGCCCGGAACCTGGAAGAAGATATTATTTTATAGAAACTGGCTAAGACCGGGAGTTGGAAAGGGAAAGAAGTAATCATGCTTCCACAGTCATAAATGTTGTAACAACGTGCTTCTCATGTGCAATTACTGTGCCCTATGTTCCCCATCTCATGGATGTGTAAATGAGTTGAAGGTAGTATTGAAATATATATAAATGCCAATAAAAAATATATTTAAAAGAAATTAAAAATCAAGCGCGTTTCCCAACAGAAGGGGTACCCGCCAGGGGTGCCCCCTCTCCCCTCTCTCATTTGTTCTAGCGATAGCGCCTTTTGCCTGTATCATACGTGCCAATAATATACAGGGGTGGCTCTGGCACGCTTCCCACGAGTCCCGAATTGCTCTGTGTGCGGACGATGTCCCTCTCTTTCTGGCCAATCTGGACCGAGGTGCCCCAGATTCTTCAGTCCTTCGGGGGAGCATCTGGCCTGCGACTTACCCGATCCAAATCCAATCTGGTGCCCTTGCATGTCTCAAGTTAGTGTGTTGACAGGCAAACAAACATTCCCTTGTGGAAGCTTTCCTTTAAATACCTCGGCATATGGGTGGCCCTTCTCCCACAGCTGACCGGGACCCTCAATGTTGACCCGCTGCTCAAGCATACAAAAGATGACCTCAGGCGTTGGCAATCCCTCCCGCTCAACACCCTTGGTAGGATCGCCCTCTTCAAAATTATGGTCCTTCCTCACCTCCTACATGTACTTCAGTATTTCCCGTTACACTTCTAACGTAGCTGGTTCCGTAGACTTGATGGAATTATCACATCTTTTCTCTGGGGTGGCGCAAGATCACGCTTGGCCCTCACACATTGTCAAAGGCCCCCATATGATGGGGGAATGGGAATGGCAAACCTCTTTTTATACTACTTGACAACCCGCCTCCTGGTGATCCATGACTAGTTCAACGATGGATGGTCGGATCCAGCCGATCGGTTGGAGTTACAAAGCCTCGGATTCTCAAGGGTTCAAGCCATGCTATATGCGCTGCCAATCCCGCAAAGCTATCAGCAGTCACCCGGACTGTCCTCCTGGCATCGCGGATCGCAGTGCGACACACTCAATGGGACAACAAAATCACGCTACAGACACCCCTTTGGCATGGCAACTGGCTGCGGGAGGTCAGCACGCTAGTAGGATTTCATAAGTGGGTTCTAATAGTGTGATGCCATGCCAGGGAAACCACATGGAAGAGCTGAGTGAGTCACTCAAACTATTTACCACTCCTGGGGCATGAGCACCACCACATAAAGTCTTACAAGGGCCTGATTTGCATTTGTTTTGGTTTCTGTGGTCTCCCCGAAATGGACAGGGGCACCACCAATGTTATGTCAATGTGTTGTGGAAGGCTGCAGGAGGTACAGCAGCCACCCCACAAATGTTTTATTAACTTGCCCTACGTTTCCGACCCCCATGAGAAGTTTTCATTAAATTCACAGTACTCCGAGCTGGAACTTTTGATTTCTGTCTCTGGAGTGCAAGGACCCTCTGTGTTTGGATCTATGGTTGCTTTATGTGGAGGAGATGTGTTAATGAAAAACTCTGATACACATTTATGGTTAATTTTGAATGGCTTATTTAAAATACTTTCTTGACAATCATCGTTGATATACACTGCTAAGGAACAGACATATATATATAGTGATGGGTTGCATTGGTGTTAATGTTGAGGTCTCTAAAGTGTTTAGTCTTTTATTAATGTGACTCCCTGACAAAGCTAATAGGCCCGCATTGTATATATTGATGTGGTAGTCCCATGACAAACCCAGTAGGCCTGCCTTATTTAAAATTACACCACTTCATGTCATGATGTTGTATCTGATACAGGTGTAGGGAATTGTGGTTATGGGCTATCGGAACCTCTAGGGGTGAATTCTGATATGAGGTTGTCACAAAAGATACTTCCATCTACCTGATGTATACGTTTGTAATATATTGCATAGTATTTTGCAGCATGCGTAATACATGTAATTTTCCTTTTTCAAAGGACTGATGGGACAATAACTTATAGGTATTGCTGTTGCATGGCAACGCATGCAGATTACTAGCCTACACCACCTTCCGTGAGAAGGCTTTGAACAGCTTTGCCTCAAAACCCTCAGAGTTACAGTGCTACAATGAGGTACCTGGTTCCTAGTAAGGAAACAATTAAAAATCTATTGAATAGTAAGTCACTGAAAAAACACAATCGCGAAACGGATGATATGGGTAAGTACAGGGAAAAAAGACTTTAAATTACATTAAAAAATAGAAATTCACTAATAAAAACAAAGGCTAAAGGGATGTTATAGTTAATTGACAATGTCAGTCATAGTTTAAACACAAAAAACAACATAAAATCGGCAGTTCTAGATTGATGTGCCAACTATTACTTGCACATCGGCCATGCACTGCTTATGACCTTGCATATTACATCACTCACAACACGTTCAATGACATCACGAATGACGTCATCCAAACTATTACTCCTCAATTATAAACAAGTAAAGCATTTCACATATGTAAATAAATACTAAATTGGGCAGAATCATGTAAAGCACAAAATACATGCACATATGTGCATATATAAAATGATTATAGTGAAGTTTACTTCTTCAAGACACCAAAAACATCTTATTGCTACAAGTCACTACTAAACAAAGCTTTTGCCTTGATAACTGTTCAGACACCATACTTCCTCGAGACACCCAAGCCTAATTAGGTAGCCAGGCCGCTAGTATGCACAGCCTTTGCCCAGTGCATACCACTTTACATAGAACACACTCCCCCTCCAGATAACCAGGCACCCTTATGTGTCCAGGCTCCTATTCCACACAGCCTACACCATGTGTATAGCTCTTCACAGAGAGCTCACTCCTTCTAGACAAACAAGCCCCCTTAGGTGGTCGAGACCCCAATTCCACACAGCTATCGCCAAGCACCAGGCACTCTTAGGTGGCCAAGCTTCTACTACACACAGCCTTCGCTCTGTGTACAGGTTCAGAGAGGACCTGCTTAAAGCAATTTGGGCTGGACATTTCCTATTGGAAAAAGGCCAGAAATAATTTGCATCGGGCTGCGTCTGTTCTGAAGTGGCATGTCCAATGGCCTGGGATATAGCCCCCAAGTAAAAACCAATGGTTGAGATTAATTTAAACATTCCGTCCATTATTTTTCTGTATTCTTCACCACTAAAACATGACAATCACTTGCAGATGAAGGAAAGTTTGAAAGCTACTTACGTTTTAGGCTTTAAATGAAGAACATATTGTTTTCCTTCAGCCATAATCACAAAGGACGCATCCTAAACACAGCAAAACCGCACCATTGATGTTAAAAATTATTATAGCTATACAAATACAAAATAATCAGAAACATTTGAGTTTTCTAAATGATGGAAAGAACATGAAAATAAATATTATTTTCTCATATCCCATAAATCATTAACAAATAAAGGCAATGCCACCAAATCTAAACCCCTACTTGTAATTTCTCTCTTAAAAACTGTGAATTTAGGTATTTATGTAATACTTCCTCAGAGAATTGATGCACCTCAAGGTACTTCCTGATTGTGTGAGTGCTTTGAAGATTCAGATAACACAAGAGTGAGAAATTGGGCAGTGAGTTGAGGGGGTGAAACCCTACTCAAGCAACAACCACAACCCTTGTCCTGGTGAACCACAAAATGTTACTAAAGGAACCTGTGCTTAACCCTGTGGTAGTTGGCACAAGAGCAGTTAGGCTTAAGTTAGAGGCAATGTGTGGAGGCCTGGCTTCGCCTGGCCGCAAGATGGCCGCAACTTGAGTGGGTTCTGCTGGCCAAGCGACCAAATCAATCAAAATACGACACTCGGATGATGCATAAACCCTTCCAATGGATAATCTACACTACTGTCTGACCATTAGACTAGATCTGCCGAATTGCAGCCGGTGACCCCTGGCTGGCATGAGAGTCGGCCTATAGCTAGGCCTGCGTGAAGAACAAGCGGCTGGGGACGACCGATGAAACTGCAGGAGCCCTGCCGTCGCTGGACCCCGAGGCTGGCGCCCCCCCCCCCCCCAACAACAGAGCTGCCCACTGACGACTGGTGTTCTCTGGGCCTCGCTGTGGGGTGGCTGTGGGAGACTGCTGCCATAACCGGCCGGGCCTGGCGTGCCCGCAGCGGGGCCTGGACAGTGGACAGACGTGAGCCGGAGTAAAATGGAAAAGAGCGAAGGCCGCGGGCTCTACGGAGACCCTGCTTACCAGTGGAGTGGCGGCTGGCCTTTCCACGCAGAAAAAGGTACCGCTGCGGCATACCAGCTGGCGAGAAATACACCACCCACAGACCAGTCGGGGCAACAACTGTGGGAACACAAGGGCTGGCAGGCTGAGCTAGGGCAGAGAAAATCCAGAGAGGCTGCCGCACACTCCCTGCTGCCCCCCTTGCCCTTATCCCCCAGCACAGAGCCCCTAGCCAACAACGCCGGCACAACCACAGAGTGGAGAAAAGAACCTGGCCTACTGCAATTCCCCTGGTGCCTGAAAACACCTGAGCACACCCGCCGGACCCGGCTGTCGGACCCCAGAATTTGCTATCCTCGGGCACAGGCCAGCGGGTGCATAGCTGCCGCTGAGCACGCTTCGCTGTTTTGCACTACGGAAGCCTACCGCTGCGGTTGGGCCTGTTGAGTTTGAGCCCTGCCCGTGATGCGACCCTGCGGACAGGTGAACAGAGACCTGCGGGAAAGTGAGCTGCGTGTCCAACAGAGAGCCCAGAGACAACGATGGAACAGCTGCCCCACAGCTGCCAACACAGAGGATCAAATGCAGGGAAATAATGAGTGGCCGCTGTGGAGCAAGGTAGGCGAGACAACTGTGTGGAGCACAGAGTCCAGTGTGGAGAACTGCAATAAAGCAGGGGACTCTGCGGGGTTGTCATGCGATCCCTGTTGGGCCCCCAGTGCCCCACCTCCATGGAGCACCGGGTCCTGGAGGATTCATAGTCGTAGTGGCATTCACCCCATTGCCGCAAGAGGACAAAGAATCTAGACATTTGAGACCACCATAGCCTGTAAACGCTTGCGATGGCCTGAGAGGTCCGGCCGCTAGGCCTCAGCCCTGTGACTGACTTAGCCGGGGAGTGAAAAGATTAATAGACTGCAAATCAAAAGATGCATTATTATACTACTAGGGCGCGGGCTATTCAACCTGTTGGGGACTGCTACGCGCCGGGCCAGCGTGCTAGCTTAGTACTGACACCTGTAAATTTGCAGACGTAGAACACAGGAGAACGTTAGGGCACGACACATGTGATTAGCCTAAACCTGACACCAAATAACCTATTCTCACATTTGTGGGGCACGGGCACACTAGACCAGTTAACCCGGCTCAAGACGCAGGGGGCAGACCTCATGAACCAAAGATACCGACACCCAAGATGAAGATATACGCTTGCTCCTGTTGGATGTCAAGACCAGTCTATAAACTATTGATTCAAAACTGGACCTACACACGGCCCGGTTGGACCAGGTCAAGCAGCGGGTTGACATGCACCAAGAATGCATAAACCACATGGAAACACAAATATCAGACACAGAAAACCAGCTTGACAGCCAACAAAAACCGTTAAAAATGGATAAAGTGCTCAAGGTCATAAAAGCCAAAAATGAGGACCTAGAATCACGCTCTTGCATCATGTTGGAGGCCTTCAAAGCCCTAGATATTGATCCCTTACCCCCCCCTAAAAAATAAAAAAATTGTGCTCATGCAGAAACAATCTCTGCGTAACATGAATCCCAAAGTCCACAGCAATTCCCAAGATGGAGAGTTATGTTGAAGACCTGCTGCGAGAACTATTTGGCACTGAGCTATCTGCTGTTTTTATTGAGGAGGGAGCACACAGGTCATTCGGATCAAGACCCCCGTCTGGCGCCCCGGCCCAGCCCATAATAGCTCGAATTTAAAATTACTGTGATCGGGATGCGATCCTCTGTTTGTGCAAGTGAATGTGGGGAGGTACGTCACCAGGGCAACATCCTATTCTTCTACCCGAATTTCACGCTCACAGAACAAGCTGCGAGACAGAAATGCCTGCCGGTCTAGAGAGCCCTTTAACAACCTAGGGTGACGTATGCCCTGCTATTTCCAGCTAAGCTGCGGGTATCACATAACGGCAAAAGGCACTTCTTCTCTGACTCCACAGCTAAGCCCGCACCTTCTAAATCTCCACGTCATTCTGAAGACGCCCGCACCAGCGACAATGATTAAGTGCACCACAGACTGATATACAAAGCTCACTCCACTCAAATAGACTTTAAATGGGGGAGACTACAATGCTTCACTTATACCAATACCAGGAACTGGAAAAACTCTATATTGTCTGATGGCTGGCATGGACATACCTGACATCTCTTCAACAACAGGGAACATAAAGAAACTCTCGCTTGGCCACTCTGGTCCCTTCGACAGGGTTGACCGTCGGAGAAGCCATGGCCCCATGGGATGATTCCCACAGGCTAAGTTGTTTTGGTTATTTGGGATGAGTGAAGCGTCAGGGCACGTTGTCTCAACCTGTTGAGGGGTTGGAGTGGGTGCTGGGGGAAAAGTCCACACTGTTATTTTGGCAGAGGGGAAATGTTCAAGTAGATGGAGAGGAGGGGGTCATCCACGAACAGTCATCCTAGGAGACACACTGACTTGGTTTCCAGGACATTTACTACCATTCTACCCTTGCATGTCCCGGACATGTTACTGCTGCAGGGGCCCCCTTGGCTCCAGATCGAGCTGATGCCATTAAGCATACCCATTTCCTGCTGCAATGATGAGCATTAATTGTCTAACTTGGAATGTGCAGGATCTTAACCACTCCAAATCCTGATTGACACACGCATATCTTGCACGACACAAGGTAGATATATGTTTCTTACGCACCTGAACACCAGCACCATTACTAGAATGCAGGCTAGAAGATGAGGTGAGATACACTCGTCAGCATAATTGTGCTATATCCGTGGAGTAGCAATACTGATCAGCAAAGACCTACCGTTGGGCACCACACATACACATATCGATCAGGAAGGCAGATATGTAATAGTGGCAGGCACACTGTATAAACAACCAATGACGGTAATGGTAATATACGGTCCTAACACAGATGACCCTCAATCAGTTCTAAAACCCTGGAGGAAGGCGGCAAACCATGGTTCAGGAACGGTCCTGTGGGGAGAGGACATTAATGTTGCACTACAGGACACAAGGATCGCTCTGGGGTATGACGACAACACACGCGCTCTGCCGGCACTTTCAACACCTTGGTATCTGAAAATCTGCTCACAGACACGTGTCGACACACGCACCCGTGCACACGGGAAGGCACATGCTTTTCCTCTTACTACAATACATGGTCCGGTCTAGAATATTGGCTCATATCAAGTTATGCGCTTGCCGGGACCACGCAGGTCACACACCTCCCACACACCTTATCTGATCACGCACCAGTGCTGCTGCTGATCCACATCACGCAAACGCTTCTGCGTGCCTTTTCATGGCGACTCACTCCGAATGCGCTACGCTGTATTCAGGGAGGAGCTCCACAGTGCAATTAAAGACTATTTTGCGCAAAAACACTGGGTTGGTTGAATCAGCCTCCACGCTGTGGGAGGTGTTTAAGGTGGTAATATGTGGCTGCTGTATTGCAATGCAATCTGGCATGCTGTGAGTGATTTAAGGCACATTAAACAGACTAGAGTCTGAAATAAAAACTCTAGAAAGGGACTTCTTTGGGAACCCTGATCGTTCTTTACTAGCTGACATAAGGAAGGTTACTGCTTATCGGGAGGGGGATTTTAGAGAGACACATTACCTTGATAGAGAAGGCCAGGTGTGTAGATATGGTGAGGGTGACCGACCGGGGAACACATTAGCAGGACTACTATGCAAACCTCACACCTCTTCTTGTGTTACTGACCTTAGGGGAGCTGACTCCCAACTAGTCTCTAATCCGTCGAAAGTAACGGAGATCATGTTCACCTATCACACCCAACTTTACACCACTGCAGTTGACAATAACCCACTGGCACTACAGGAAATTTTTGATTCCATCCAGCTCTTGTGGCCAGATTAGGGTCATAGAGATTATCTGGATGCTCCGATCACTCCATAAGAAATCACCCAAATTATCGCCGGCTTACCGGCAGACTAGACCCCCAGGCTAGTTGGGCTGACACCGGCCATTTATTACAGAATATGCACCCATACTCATTCTGCATCTCATAGAAATGTACCATGAGTCGCTGACAGTGGAACGACTCCCGTCATCACTGAGAGAGGCGGCAATAGTGAATATCCTTAAAACAAACCCACAGACCTATGTGATTCATATTGCCCCTACCCTTGATAAACAAAGATAATCAGATCTACGGCAAACCGTCTGTTACCCTTAATACCGCTGATAGTTTGCCCAAACCAGTCGGGCTTCATCTCTAGAAAAGGCCACGTCGCACAATCTCCGCACTATATTCGCGATTATGCGCCACTTCTGCCCGGATATACCAGCGATGGCTGCCTTATTAGACGCCACCAAAGCATCCGACACATTGGAATGGTCCTTTTTATTCCACTGTTCCGACGTTTGGGACGGAGCCACAATTTTGTCTCTAAGATTCAACTTTTACACACTCTCCCCACGCATGAGTCAGACTCAACCGCCACGTCTCGGAACCAATACGAATCACGCGCTGCAGTAGGCAGGGATGCCCCCTGTCCCCACTACTCTTTGTCATAGCCATGGAACCGTTAGCGGCCAGACTGAGACAACATCATGCAGAACGGGGCATCGACTTTACCACTCGCTGACTTGTAGTCTCCAACTATGCTGACGATGTGGCACTATATATACGTGATGCGAAAACAAACTTTGAGCCCATGATATGCAAAGTGATTCACTGTGGTGGCTACTCGGGGATCCAGGTAAATTGGTCCAAATCAATTATTTTGCCGCTAACGGAAGCCACTGTTCCTTACGAAACGGAGTACCCCCTGAAATGAGCAGCAGAGCCTGTAAAACACCTGGGCATGTGGCTTAGCAGAGACCCAGAAGAACTGTGGAAAGCAAACTATGGCAGAGCTATGGACTGGCTGGAAACACGAATCGAGGTGTGGAACAAGTTACCACCATACCTCACTGGCCGCATAGCCATGGCCAAGATGGTTATTCTTCCGAAATTGCCATACCTTTTCATAAATATCCCACACACATCCCCAACCAATTCCTCAAACGGCTACCATCCAATATGAAAACGGCGTGGGCAGGCCGACTGCCGAGGGTATCCTCTGAAAGACGAACGATGCCACCTGCGCGCTGCGGGCCGGGGTCACCGGATACGACACTATATGCATTATGCGCTCAGGCACAATTTTTGCTAAATTGTCTACATCTGACCCTGTTCCAGCCATATTAAGCGATAGAGCATGATCAAGTACTGCCATCGCCACTCAAAACTGCCCTGTTCCAACGAGTTCCAAAGAGCTCCCAGAGGCAAAATAAGCACAGTGGAATGTGTGCACTGGGCGTGAGACGGACTCCGCTGGCGGCCAGTTTGCCGGTATTATACACGCCTTCCATTTCTGTCAGATAATCCCATTCTCCCCGTTACAAGATAAGGGTACAACCAGCCGCCCAGTGGCGTGAAGTGTTAAAAAATATGCTGATCTGTACCCTAACAGAGTTTCTCCCTTGCTTTGCTGCCACAGAAACAGCACCACTGACACTATTGGACCAAATCAAAGCCACCTGCCGTGCAATAGACTTCACATTCCCCGTCCCCCCATGCCTTTGCAGTATTGGAATATGTGCATTCACCTGCATCACCAATACACTTATAACTCGACCCTATGCACTAACACAGGCAACGTCACGAATAGATACTGCAAAGGCCCGCATGGCTAGGGAGGGAGACCTATACTCTGATATCCCCAATGCACAATGACAATACTGGTGCAGACAAACTAAAAAGCTGTCTCCCAACACCAGACTATGATGTATACATTTCAATTACTTGCGCAGAACATACCGTACACCAGCACAACTCTACAGAATCGGACTAGAAACGTACTCGCACTGCTTAAGATGCCACAGCTAAGGAGCCACCTTTCTACACTTAGCATGGCTTCTGGGCGAGATATAAGACACAGTGAGTGCCATCTTTGGAACCTCACATCAACCACATCCCGTTGTGTGCCTGTTGAACAAGTTACTTACCTTCGGTAATGATATATCTGTAAGAAACATTGGTTAGGTATAGATTCCTTACCTTAGAATTACTCCCAGGTGTCAGACTGGATCCGGAAAGTTTTTCGGCAGCAGTACCCTTGTGCGTCGGAAGCAGGAGTCGGTCGACACTGCGTTCGTCGTCGGCACCGTAGTCGCCGGGATGATGTCACGGTAGCTACATAGACACCGCCCTTGCGTGCCGACGTCAGTTCTGTACACGACTTTCCACGCCAGAAGCGCAGAGCCATGCAAGACACTGACCACTGGTGCACAAAACTAAGGCCCTGGAAGGAAGTCCTTAACCCTAGAAGTCAGCTCGCAGAACGGGGAGGATGGGTGGGGCGGTAAGGAGTCAATAACTAACCTATGTTTCTTACAGATATATCGTTACCGAAGGTAAGTAACTTGTTCATCAGAAAGAAACAGTTCATTATAGATTCCTTACCTTAGAATGAATACCCCAGCAATACTAACGCCAGAGGTGGGTCTGCGAACTAAGTTCATACCAGAAAGTCCTGGAGAACAGAACGGCCAAAGAGGGTGTCTCTCCGGACTTGACTGTCCAGGCAGTAGTGTTTGGTGAACGTATGCAGCAATGTCCCCATAGCTGCCTGACAGATGTCACTAAGGGGGACTCTCCGTCCCAAAGCAGTGGTCGCTCCCGACGCCCTGGTGGAATGGGCGTGCAGTCTCACTGGAGGCTCCTTCCTTGCCAAAGAATAACAAGCTTTGATGCACAGAACGACCCACCTGGAGATGGTCCATTTGTGCACGGCCCGACCTTTCTTAGCGCCTACATAACCAATAAAGAGACGGTCGTCCACCGGGAATTGTTTGGTGCCATCCAAGTAGAAGGAAAGTGCACGTTTTGGATCCAGGCGGTGGAGCCTCTCTTGCTCTTTTGAAGGATGCGGAGGCGGAAGGAAGGTGGGCAAAGTGATGGTTTGACCAATGTGGAAAGAAGTAACCACCTTGGGAAAAAAGGAAGTTCTAGTTCTAAAGACGAACTTGTCCAGATGGACAGCCAGAAAGGGAGGCTTGGAAGAAAGAGCTTGTCGCTCACTCACCCTGCGTGCAGAGGTGAAAGTCACCAGAAAGGCACTTTTCAAAGTGAGAATTCTGAGAGGACAGTTATGTAGAGGCTCAAAGGGAGCGCACATGAGGTAGGTAAGAACCAAGTTCAAGTCTCACTGAGGCATTACGAAGGGAACAGGAGGAAAAAGATGAGTAATGCCCTTAAGGAATCTATTTACAAGCCTAAGGAAGGCTGAAATGGTCGCGAGGTAACCCTTTAGAGTGCCCAGAGCAGAGCCCTGCTGGGCCAAAGAAAGGAGGAACAAGAGAACCTCAGAAAGAGAGGCAGAAAAGGGGATCCACAGCCTTTGCTGTGCACCATGCCACAAATGTGTTCCATCTGCAGGCGTATAATCGTCTTAGTGGAGGGATACCAGGCTGCCAAGGTAACATGACAGATTTCGGGAGGCAGGTCAAATGACGTTAACTGTCGTCGCTCAATCTCCACGGTCCTGAGATCCAAGATAGGACGCAGGCCTTTGCCCTTCTTGGTCACCAGAAAGTAGTGGGAATAGCAACCACGACTTAGTTCTGGGGCAGGAACGTGCTTGATGGCTCCCTTGGCCAAGAGTGCTGAAACTTTCTGTTGTAGAAGGGCCACATGATCCTCCGACATGCAATGGTACTGAGGTGGCATGGATGGAGGGGTAGTCTCGAAGGGGAGCGAGTAGCCCCTTTGGACTATTTACAAAACCCACCTGTCCGATGTGATGGTTCGCTAGTGGGGGAGGTGATGGCGAATCCTGCCGCCCACTGAGGTGTGGTGGCCCTGAAAGGTCAGACTAGGAGGGTTTGGAGGCTGCTGCAGAGGGGGCTGTGGTGGACTGGCCCACTCGCTGGCTTCCAGAACCACAGCGCTGGTTCCCATGCTCCCGGCTGCGCTGAGGCTGAACAGCTTGCGCCAGCCTGTGGCTCTGGGCGTGACGTGGTGGGGGACCCCTTCCATAGCCACGAAAGGCAGACTGCGCAGGGCGGGTGGTGGAGAGGACCAAGGACCTGGCCGCAGCCCGAGAGTCCTTAAAGCACTCCCGTGCGTTGTCTGCCTTGTCGCCGAAAAGGCAACAGCCATCAAAGGGTATGTCCATAAGAGTGGATTGGACATCCTCTGAAAAACCAGTCGACCGCAACCAGGCGTAGTGTCAAAGGGTTACTGATGTGGAAATCGTACTGCCTAGTGTGTCAGCGGTATCCAGCCCACAGTGGATGGTAAACTTTGCTGCATCTCTCCCCTCGGCTACTGCACGGGAGAGCACGGCCTGAGCTTCTTTCGGGCACTGGGGCAGCACCTGCGCTACCGTATCCCACACAGAGTGGGTGTAACGGCCCAACAGACATGCAGTGTTTATCGACCACAGTGCTAAGCTAGAGGAAGAAAACATTTTCTTTCCAAGGTGGTCTAGCTTTGTGGATTCCCTATCGGGTGGTGCATTAGGGAATGCGCCTTTGGAGGTGGAGGCTTGGACTACCAAGCTCTCAGGTGTGGGGTGTTGGGAGAGGAGAGTGGGGTCGCCCGAGGCCAGGCGGTGGCGTCGGGCAATCATCCTGTCCACAGGAGGCCCTGTGTTGGGCCTGGACCAGGTGCCCAAAAAGATGTCCGTGACGGCTTCATTAAACAGCAGCAGGGGCTCCAAAGAGCTTGCTGACGGTTACAGGACCTCTGTCAGGAGGTTAGTCCTGACTGTCACCGTAGGTAGCTCGAGGTGGAGAGCCTCGGCCGCCCTACGCAACACCACTGTGGATGACGATGTGTATGACGATCCGTAGCCACGGTAGGAGGAGACAACATGCTAAGATCTGGTTAGGTATCCAGACCACTGGCTTCCCTCAGTTCCTCTCTCCAGTCCTGTTCATAAACCGACTGGTCCGTTAAAGGGTCCCCAGCCTCCTCCCAGTCCTCCTCGCCCTCCTCTGGCTGCCAATCTGGTCTCAAAGAGCCAGGGTAGAACAGGGGCACAAAAGTATGCGTCAGCGCCAGATTCGCAGTCAGTCAACACCGGTCTGACTCCATGTCTACCTTGCGGTGGAGGCCGGGGTCGACGTCGGCTGGGGACTCAGCCGACGCTGGTTGCGGACGTGGTGCCGGTGGAATATGCGCCGGGGAGGCGTAACAAGGTTGACCGGCGCCAATCCGGATCCAGGCCTGGATCCAAGGCGACCCTACGGCGTCGGGGCCGAAGCCCCCTGCGCCGAAGGCCCAGGACCCCCAGCCAAGTCCACAGGGCCCGAAGGCGAGAGGCGGAGTCAGGCTGCCCAAAGATGGTGTGCATCGCTTCGTAAAACTGACGAAGCTGGGCAGGGGTCGCTACCGGTCCCGGCAAGGAGGGGAAACCCGGAGTCGACCCTACGGGCTGTGCATGCGGAGCCACCGGAAGGGCATCACCCGCATCCCTCGTCGCGTCGGCCAACAAACGGTGAGAAGTCAAAGAGCGATGATGCTTCATCAACTTCTTCTTGTGCTTCGGCTTACCTGACCCCGAGTGCAAAGACTTGGATGAAGAATAGTGTTTGCTCCACAACCGTTCCCTCGACCTCCTACGCGAACGGGACCTAGAGCGATGCGGAGCCGACTGCCGAGCCTCAAGTAACTTTCGGGACCGCTCCCTCAAAAACTTTGGGGCCATGGTCCGGCAGTCGGCGCACGACTTGGGGTCGTGGTCGTGCTCAAGGCAGTAGAGGCACACGCGGTGCCGATCCGTCACTGACATCAGTCCGCTAGAGGTACCGCAGGCCTTGAAGCCGGGCATCCCTTGTGCACCAGGAGTCGATGGACTAAAAAAATGAAGTCGACAAAAGTCGAGAAAAAGTCAGTCAAAAAGTGACTGGATGTACCGCTCTCTCCGGATCTGCGCTTGCTGGCACAAAAAAAGAAAGAACTGACGTCAGCGCACGAGGGCAGCGTCTATGTAGCTACCGCAATATCATCCCGGTGACCACGCCGCCGCCGACGAACGAGGAATCGACCTCCGTGACCTACTGACGCGCAGGGGTACTGCTGACGAAAAACTTTCCGGATCCAGTCTGACACCTGGGGGTAATTCTAAGGTAAGGAATCTATAATTAACTGTTTCTTTCAGATGGGATTTGTTAAAGATGTCCCAGACGAAAACCGTCATCTCACTGCAAAGCTGCTATTGATGGCTAACGCAGAGTGGCAATACATTGCGATAGAGGACCGCCCCGACTAAACGGGCCTGGACTGCAGATATCTCATAGTCAGGAGCAGATGACAACATATTGGGAACAGACGCCCCACAGATATTTGTAACTGTGGTGTCTTATTTAAGATCCAATGACGCAGACAGCACCAGCACATCAAACTACGACACGCTACCCACATAGTGACAGGCCGTGGCAAATTGTAGCTGGTGCAGCTGTGGCCGGTGTTGACCAATAGACTGTGTAGCCATGGATGAAGCAGGACATGGGCAGAAAAGATGAGCATTTGTTAACAAGGGATGCGCCCCTGGGAATACAGGCACAATGAATGGTATATTCCATGGAAGGAAGTCTGCAAAATGTGCACATTCGGCATGGATGACAGTCATGGGGTGGGGGGTGTTAATGCTATTGTTAGGCAACTGCATTTGACGTCATAAAAACTAAGAAAAATCATTAATTAAAAAAACTGAGAGGCAATCTGTAAAGTATTTAGGCAGCACTTAAAGAGTAATAAAATGAAAACACAGAAGAAAAATCCAACACCACTTTAGGAAGAGAGTACATTTGAATAAATGATTTGACACCACAACGTCAAAAATCCAATCCGTAGAACTGGAGTTATGAATTGTAATTTTAAAGTGAAAAATTAGCACCTGAAAGGTCAGAGAAACCAATAGTGGACATCTAGTCGTGGGAGACCGGGGCAAGTCCGAAGTTATAGCTGACCACAATGGAGCGTTGGTCATATACAAGAACTGGGTTGGGCCTAGTCTGGCCTAACCTTCAGACTTAGAAGATTTTTTTTTTAAAATGCCTTAGCAGGGAAGCGCGGCAAGGCAGTCAGCTGTGTCTGAGCAGATGTTGTCGTCAGGAAACCGCTGGGCGAAGTCACACTGAAGATTTCCAAGTTTGGACTTAGTCCCTTTTGAAGAAGCTAAAAATCTCCAGCGGGACATAACTGTAAGGCAGTACAACAAGGGCTCCACAAGACCGGATACTCCTTTTGCAAGACGCCGTTCAACAGGATTTGCTGCTGTGGAGAACAACTTAGTGGGAGTTGCTGTGAAGTCAGACCGACCATCGATGCACCTTGAGCAGAGCTGTGAGCAGGTAGGTTGCAGTCTCGTCACAGTTCTCAGAGCACTTTTCAGCAGAATTGTTATTATTACTTTTAAGTTCCATGTTTTGGATGTGGGCTACCTGAGCACCTTTAGTATCACTACCGAGGGTCCAGGACTGCGGCACACCACTTGGAGGGTCAGGACTCAGTCAGGCTAGATCCAGGTGTGTGTTGAAGAAGCCTTTTCTGTCCATGAGGCTCTGATCAGGTGGCCAGCCAACTAGCCCTTTGAGTTACGGGTTCAAGTGGACAAAAACAGGGCTCAAGAAGCAGAGCAGTCTTTTGACGGTACAAAGCAGGCTTCAAGCGGCAGGGTTGTCCTTCTTGGTGCAGCATGTCAGTCCTCTTAAGTATACAGCCGGCCACAGGCAGCAGACACTCCTATGAGAGTCCTTCTGAAGGTTCAGGAGTCAACTGAAGAGTGGGTCCAAGGGTTCTTTTTTTATACGCGCCAGGATACCCTGCAGAGTGATTGTGAACTCTACAAATCTACATAACATTACATTCCTGGTGCCCTCTTTGAAGTGTAAGAAACTACTGTACGCTTCCCATCACAGAAGTGTTTGGAATTTCCTGCCTCCCCTGCACTGGTCCACGTCTGTCTGCAGGCCCAATAGACTAGTGTGAAGTTATTTGTGTGAGAACTGAGGCACAGTGTTTTGAAGTGCAAGTTGGGCTGCGCACAGCTTCGCCTCTGGTATCCTTTCTGAGATGGCCCATTCGGGCAACCCCTAGTCTCTCTATTGTGTGGCTGTCTGAGAGGAATAGGCAAAGGCCAACTACATCTAGTCATATGACACAGGAACAGGCTGCAGCCATCAAATGGTTAGGACAAGAAAATGACAACTTTTAAAAATGGCAATTTCAGAACTGTGACTTTAAGTCTGAATTTATTATTGAAGAGGATTTTAAATAAACCATTCCACAGAACACCAGACATAACTTTTCTACCTTCTGCCAATCAAAAGGTAGCACTTATTAAATGTACTAAGTAACCCAAAGTTATCCTATGGGAGAGGTAGACCTCATAGTAGTGAAAAACAGATTTAAGTTTTTCACTACCTGAACAAGTAAAATTTGGTGAAGAGGTTTCTTTTTATTTATTACAGGGTTGTAATACATCCAAGGATAAACAGAATGTTTGCCTTACAAGACAACTCTCTACATGATTAACTTTTCATATAATGCACAAAGCACTTTAATTATTTATGAGAATGATATTATCTGTAGTTCACTGAAATCATTTTCAGGAGGTTTTATATTTATGCTCCATTTTATTTGGAATTTGTGAGTATTTTTTAATACTTGATTGTTATTTATCGTTTATGTATACTTTGATGTTTGGGGAAATACAAAAGTTAAGGAATCTGCAGCTAGATGTCTCTATCAGATAAGTGAGTTCTAGGCTTGGCAAAGGGATTACTTTGCCAAGTCGAATTGGCAGTTTAGCACTGACAACAGGCTGCAATGGCTTTCCTCAGACATTTTTTAAGGGGCTACTTAAGTGGGTGGCACAATAAGGGCTGCAAGCCAACTAAAAGCATTTAATGTACCTATCCTGGGTATGCGGTAACGACGGGCCCTCGCACATTTGCCTAAAAAAATTATCTTGCAGTCGGCCAATTTGCAGAACTTCTCCATGGCCACAGCACAGAGGCAGAGTTGGTCGTCTCCAAGACCCCCAGAAGCAGCCGCGTCTATGCGCTGAAGAGTGGCCTCCACCTGCTCCAGGGAGCAGCGGAAGTCACGTAGTATACCACTTTGCTTGGCTATAACCGCTGGGCTGATGTAGGCTTTGAAGGCCTCCCAGAGGATAGCCTGTGTGTCCACGGAGCCTTCTTTCAGTTCAAAATAATCAATGACAGGGGCCCGAGAAAATAGAATGGAGTAGAGCATGAATAGGAAAACTCCATGTTTTGACCGTGTTGCCCAGAAGTGGAGTGTTTAAAACCATGTACAATGGGGGATGATCTGACAGCGTGCGGGGTGGGGGGGGGGGGAGACACACCCCACCCCTCCAAGCTAGGTGAGGAGGGAAAGAGAAAGTAACCAATAGTCTAATCTCGTGGCCTGGGAGTTGTGCATGCTGTTGGTGCCTTGCATCTTTAAGAAGAATTTAATCGTAAATGTTGCACAGTATGTGTGTTGCACAGGGTTTTTTGCTTGGGCCCAACGCCGTTGAGTCCACTGCAGGGTCGAAGCCTAAACTGAAGTACCCCACAACTATGATGTGGTCAGTGTTTGCTTTCTCCAGAAGATTCAACAGGCCATGAAAGAGATTGGGGAGTCAATATTGTGAGCATACACATTTAAAAGCAGAACAGTGTGTCACGTCAGCTGGCCGGTGACTACCACATACCTCCCCTCCGCATCTACTGTGCTGTCTATAAAGGAGAAGGGGACAGAGCGATTGATCAGGATACATATCCCACGGGAATACAAACTGTAGATAGAGAAATATCCCTGGGGACCCCAAGTTGAGGCGTTGGTCGTGTTGGCCCCAGGGGACAGGTGTGTCTCCTGCAAGAATGCTAATTTTATTCTATGCATAACTAGGTACTGCAGCACGCGCTTTCTCTTACAGGGATTCCCAATGCCTCAGATGTTCCAAGTCATAAATGGGATCTCTAATCGACCTGTCACAGGACTACAGGTCTGGGGAATGGTTCACTATTGTCTTTTCGGATCCGCTAAGTGTATCAGCACAGTCATCCTCATAACACGGTGTGTTAACATAAGCACAAAAAACAACCTCAACTCAACCACCTCCCCCCACCCTGCCCGGGCAAAACCACACCCGGCAGCAACTCGCAAGTGAGTTAAAACAAAACAATACCCACTACAAACAATTTAACATGGTGGTGTACGCCAGAGAGGGTAAGCAACGCCTCGTCAGTAAGCCCCCATTGGAGACTCATTTTAAAAACGAATAATCGGAAAATAAATGTGATTAATAGATAGTAGGAGAAAGAGCACATGTGTAATGTCCTTTAGGCTAGTCCTATCATGTATACCCCTATTACATAAATTTTTCCCATCAACACAACAATAACAATTCTAAACAGGTAACCTTTTACCTAGTAGCTTGCTCCTGTCTCTTCGACACCAGGCTCTGCTAGACCAATAAATACTTACTGAAACGTTCTAATCGCCATCCTGAGTATTTTCTGAGAGAAAGCAAGCAACAGTGTCTAAGCAAAATGTACTGTACTGTTTTCCACGATCCCTGAGGAATCAGGTTTGTCATGTTCAGTGGTTACCAGAAACTACCTGCGCCACTGTAGAATACAGGGGGGTGGTAGTGGCACTGTTGTGGTAGCTGGTCTAACAGCTGACATATCCCATGGGGGTGTCCGGAAGCGGTTGGGAAACCAAGCCTTCAGTTCATCCACAACATGCAGGTCCTGGGGATTCCTAGGAACTACACAACATGTTGGTTTGGTTCTTATATCAACAGGTAAAATCTGAGTAGTTCAGTCGTGCTTTCCTCAGAAAACCCTACTCACACCTTTTCAGAGACGTCTGAAGTGGGAAGGGAAACCCGCCTCAGCTTACCTGATATACTCGGTGTGAGAAGGTGGGTTGGTATATGCTGTCCACTACTTAAAGTGGGAACCTTGTACCAGGCCACACAACCCTTAATATGTATGAGGTCAAAGATAACCTTATTGAAAACTATCCTAGTGGTAGCTATGGAGAGCAACCTTCAGGCTTAATCTTGAAGGAATGTAAAGCAGCTTGTTTTACCAGAATATCACCTCCTAAATGATTAAATGAAAGGAGAACCGCAAAGTGTTTATATAAAAATAAGCATTTATTAATATAACACTCTCTACTAGTCTCTATACGAGCTTAGGGCACACAGCACATAATACTGTAGCAATAGAACATTCGTAAATAGCAAAATACACAGCGGGCTCCAGGAGGAGACCGAGCCATATACTAAAAAAATGGTATAACAACAACGACTTAACTAGTAGCAGGGCCTAGAGCACGTAGAATCGCTGGGACCCCAAGGAACCACCCAGAGGAGAGACACAGGGAGCACATGGAGGACAGGTGCAGTGAGGAAACACAGACGCATGCTCCGTACAACTCTATGGGAAAGTCGCGGTTGGAAAATTACAAATTAAGGACACTTCTAAGAGGACTTCGAGCAAACCCTTTGTAATTTAGGAGGTTCTAAGGCAACCCACCAGTGAGTACCGAAGTACCCGCGTGACCTATCCCAGAGGAGCCGGGTGCATAGGGGTCAAGTGGTGTCGGAAACCTTCGTTGTTTTCAATGGAGAGCTGCACAGAAGTCCTAGTGTCAGGAGCGCGAAGAATGTCTGGTGGAATCCAAGCCTGGATTTGGGATGAGAAGAACCTGAAAGCAGAGGGGACACAGTCTGGGTCACTTCAGGTGACCAGGGGCTCGGTAGTCGAATGCCCACCGATGTCGAGTGATTCAGGAGTGAGGAAGGGTTGCTTGAGTCAGCAGCCACGGGCACCAGGAGACGTCAAGGACAACCAGAGTCTGGAGGTGAACTGTCCCACTAAGGATGTCGAGAGCTGAGGGGTCGATATCCGGCTGGAGCACCAACAAGCCTTGGCAAATGCAACCCACACGGTCAGAGGAAACAGTTTATGGTGAGGATCAGCAAGGTCCAAGCAATGGAGAGTCAGGGCACGTCTGGAGCAACCAGGTAAGCCCAAGAATTAACAAGGTGTCCCTATCCAGGACCCACAGGCCAACGGACCAGGGATCGCGAGGAGACCTCAAGCAAGTTTGCAAAGTACCAGCCCACAGGACACTCGTGGAGTGGAGTTCGGAAATCTTTGGTGCAAATACTGCCCGGGGTCAGGACTACACGGAGTCCAATGCACAAGCTCGGGAATTGTCAACAAGCATATGCAATTGCAAAACTATGCGGTGCACAGGGATTCGGGTTGCACGGTCCCCACGAGGGATACTGGTCTCAGAATCGCTGAGAGGGCAGATTGACCTCAGGGACCTTTGGGAACCCACCTCCTGTGTTGCTGAAATCTTCGGAGTCCTCAGGAGCTCAGGAGAAGCAAACCAGTCAGATGCGTTTCGGTGCCTGCTTTTGCAGGGGAGTAACTCCTTTACTCCAAGGGAGATTCTTCAGTCGTCCAGCGTCATGCAGGCAGTTAAAGTACTTGGTTTCTTCTTAGCAGAATCTTGTCCAGGTAAAATCTAAAGTCCTATATTCAGGTAACCCACTTTATACCCATGGGAAGGGGTTGGAAAGATTCTGTGGACCCTCCTAGGGGAGGGGCCGGACAGAGGGGTGGCTACACAGCCACATCATTGGGGTTCCGGAAACTATTGAGGGCACGGTCCCCCAGCAAATGGCTGATTTCATTGGATTAAGTCCTGGGTGCCAGAATCACGTCTGTCTCCATGGTTCTCTGTGGAGAGAGCACACCAGGCTTTGACTCACAGACGTCCTTCGGGAGCCTTCCCCCAACCCATCATTGTCCGGATTTTGAAGTACCAGATAGGGACTCGATCCTGAGAGCAGCCCGCTCTCACTCCGAGCTGCGGTGCGGTGACACAAACGTCCTCATATCCTCAGACTATACCAGGAAGGTGCAACAGCGGAGGAGGTCCTATTTTGAGCCATCTATCTTAATAAGTCTCACTTCTTTGATACCCCGAAGCGGCTTTGCAGTGTCTCACTGAGGAGAAGCACCTCAGCTGGCGCCCCTCACCAAGTGCTCGATGGATTCCTCCTGCCCGACCTCTCAATCGCTGCCCAGGTCTCAAAGGCACTGCACTCGCTCCCGGAGGGGTCATGGGGCAGGCAGCTCGGATTCACCATCTACTTTTTCATAGGAGCAACCGTAGCGGTCAGGGAGTCTGCCTACGGCCAGGCTGCGGAGACTGACACAAACTGTCGCAACTATCGTGACTGCAGCCCAGGGGCACTGTGCGCCGATACTGCAGAGCTGACACCTGATCCAATTAGGTTACTAGCCCCACGAGGCGTTGCCTGGGTGCGAGGGGAGTGGTTATCCTCCTGCACCGCTGATTCCGTCTGGTAGTTTCACAGGTGTCACGCGACCCACAGCGGTGTTTAATTTCCTTGGAAGGTTGATCAGTTGTGTTAGTATGTGTGTACGTCCCACCAGCCTCCCCGAAACACTGCCTTAGGGGTCTGTCAAAGCTTCTTGCATGCCTCCCACCGTGACTTACTTTAATTGGGGGCGACTTCAATGCGGTTCCAAATCCTGACCTGGATAGTTCCGGTCCACCCACCACTTCTAGAAACACTTAGGCATGCAATCTCACTGAATGCACCGCTGCCTGGGGTCTATGTGATGCCTGGAGGTCCTGGCACCCTCGCCTCTACCAATTTACCCACACCTCGACTGCTCGATGACTCACAGTGCGGGGTATTTCTGATCACTACCTGCTCCATTTTGGGCACTCTTCTCTGTGGATACACCATATGTAGCTCATTAATGCATGGTACTTCCAAGACAAAAATGTTGTTCAAGCGCCGAGAACCAAGCTGGCTGCATACTTCAGAGATAACGAAGGATCAGTTCCCCGCACGGGCACCCTCTGTGTTGCCAGTAAGGCAACCCTTCGTGGGGTTGCTAAGCACCTGAACAGGACACGGGAGCGAGAGTGCTCTCCTATCCTGGCCTGCGCCTGGAACACACTCTGTGGGGCCCCACAGTGAGGAGGTCTCCCGCCAATTGCTGCACCTCTTCTGGGGGGCTATTCGTTTACACTCCCTGGATGCAACTAAACTCCTTTGGTGAGCCATCACAACTACAATATATGGCTGGGGCGATAAGAACAGGAAGCTGGTTTATTGGCTAGCTTCTCACCATCAGGAGAACCAGAATTTTCCTGAGGAGGTGAACGACTCAGGCTGCTCGCAGCAATCTCTTTCGGATATTGCACAGACTTTTACTCAGTACTATGAAAGACTGTACTCAGCGCCATCAGACAGGGGCCCAGAACGGCTTAACTTTTTTCTGGACTCAGTCCCTCTGCCCAATCTTTCTCCGATGGACTCTTGTGCACTGGATGATCCCCTAAGCGTAGAGGAAATTGGGGATGCTATCTCTGACCTGGCCTCTGGGAAGGCCCCAAGCCCGGATGGATTCCCATGGAATACTACAAGGCGCTCTGGGATCTTCTCCTCCCTCGGCTGCTGGAGTTGTACGAGGAAGTGAACCAGACTAGCTCATTTCCCGATGATCTAGACACTGCCACGATAATACCTAAAACCCAACAGCCCTTCACGTCCTGTACCAACTACCGCCCTATATCGTTGCTTAGCTGAGAACCAAAGATCTTTGCCACGGTATTAGCAAACAGATTAAAACGGGCATTGCCAACGTTGGTGCACCTGGATTAATGCAGATTTATGCCCTCCCAGAGCTTCAGACACTGCATCCATAGACTTCATGCTGCCCTAGCACACCCTCACCCTAGCCTTACTAATCTATTTTAACAAGTGTTCCATACAGTGGACTGGGCCTACCTACAGGAGGTGCTGATCCAGACGGGCTTCGGCCAGCGCTTCCTCAGCATGGTCCGTGTTCTCTACTTGCAACCCCATGGCCCGTGCTTGCATCAATGGTGTTTTTTGGGATCCCTTTCCTATAAAGCGGGGCACTAGACAGGGGTGCCCCCATCCCCCCCTTCTTTTTGTCCTGGCTATGGAGCCCTTGGTCCAACTTATCGGAAGGACTCACGATACCAGGGCTGGGCTTGGGGTGGGGGGACACGAGGACCTCATTGCGCAATATGCCGATGACATTCTCCTTTACATTGCAAATTCAATGGAGAGCAGTCCTCGATGCTTTCAACTGCTAGATGCCTTTGATAAGGCCTCCGGCTTGAAGATAAGCCTTCCAAATTCATACAGGTTCCGTTAGCCGCTCCTATGGATTTCTTTGACTGGCAGCCCTCGATTTCCGTCCGCAGGCTCAGCTTTAAATACTTGGGCATCTGGGTCGAGCTCCATCCCGAACTTATTTAGGCCCTCAACCTGCAACCCCTACTTAAGAAGACGAAGGAAGATCGGACAAAATGGTACATCCTCCCCCTTATTGTCCTAGGCCGCCTAGCACTCTATAAAATGCCAGGACTGCCATGTTTTTTGTACATCTTTCAAAATCTTCCACTGCTGCTGGAGCTGGACAGAGTGGCGCGGTTCTTCTTGTAGCAGGGCACACAGCCCCGCCTAGCCTTTTCCCAATGTCAACAGCACCCGTTTGACGGCGTTTTGGGTATGTCCCACATGTATCTGTATTACTTGTTATCAGTGGCGGCTCGCATAGGGCGTGCTGCAGGGGCGGTGAGGCAGGGTGGGGGGGTAGTAAACTTGGACATACGACAGAACGGAGGAAAGTAATAATTACTTTCCTCCGTTCTTTCGTATGTCCGAGTTTACTACCCTCCCTCCCACCCTGCCCCTCCCCGCCTTTCCTCCGTTCCATCGTATGTCCAAGTTTGCTACCCCCCCACCCTGCCCCTCCCCCGCCCCGCCCTACCACCCCGCAGCACGCCCTATGCGAGCCGGCACTGCTTGTCATGTAACCTCCTAGTTATTCATGACTGGTGCAACAGGGCTGGTTGGATCCATCCTACCACTTAGAGCTCTCTTCTGTCGGCTTCCGTCACCTGCAGGTTATGCTTTACAACTCTCCAATTCCCACCTCCATGCCTCTGGTGACTTGGGTGGTGTTGCTGGCGTGGAGAGAGGCACTTATGTGAAATGGGAGGGCAGACTTACCCAACATACCCCTCTGTGGCATGGCTCGTAGTTGGGGGAGGTGGCCAAGCTGGGTAGCTTTAGGACCTGGGAACTCATCTGAATTTCACAATTAGGAGATGTCTAGTTGGGACACACATACAGTCTTTCTCAGACCTCCAACAATAATATGCACTGGTGCATACTTAATTCTACAGTTACCTTCAGATACGGCATGATCTTCGCGCCCCATACCAACCTCTCCCTGAATTCAGCCCACTGGAGGCCAAGCTCCTTATGGGTGACATTGGCCGTGGAGGCATTTTTCAAATTTACTGTACCCTCGTTGTCAACTAGCCAGGCTCCCTTGATCATCTCAAACCTCGATGGGAAGGTTGGGCGGGGTCTTTCGATGAGGAGGACTGGCGAGACGCCCTCATGGCCCCCGTGTACTTCCAAGCTCCTCCAGGCTATGTCTAGTACAGATATATTATCTCTATTCTGAGTACCTCTCCCCATCAGTTTACAACGAGCAGGCCTCCGTACTCTGGCAGCTTGCCAGCGCTGTGAGGTTGTCCCAGTGAACTTCTATCATATGGTATGGACTTGCCCGAAGATGCATCACTATTGGTCTGTAGAGACTAGAGACCTCTCAGAGGTTTTGGGGTGGAAGGTCCCTCTTTCACCCCTCCTGATTCCTCTGGGGGTAATGCAGGGTGTCAATGGTACACATGCTGCAAAGGCATTCCTGGGCACAGCCCTACTCTTTGCAAAGCGTGACACAGCCGCAAAGTGGTTAAGTCCTATCCTTTCAACCCTTACTCAAGGGAGGAGGGGCGCTGACTGGTGCGCTCAGCAGGAGCGTGTGGTATTCGAATCATGGGGTTGCCCCCAAAAACAAGGGCGGTGTGGGGAAAGGGGTAGGTCATTTATTGTAATCCGACTGCTGCCTGCTGCTATGGATGAAAGTGTGCAGTGTCTGCTTTGACATATAATTGTACTGTCATTCCTTGTGATCATGGTGTGTTATTCTACAATGTATTATTCAAGTGCCATACTAGCTTAAAATTCAATAAACTTTGTTTATATAAAAAAGAAAAACTCCTTTCATCAAGAGATTTAACATTGAGGACTCACTGACCTCATAGGAAATCAGAAGATGTTTTAAACTCTTTGGTCTCTACACCTGTGCTTTTATTTCACACCGTCAAGGACAGTATCAGCTGGGTTTCAACTGAGACTCAAAGCATTGCCCATGCAAGACTTTGACAAAGTTCCCATTCCTGAGTCATCAAAAGAGCTCTTCTTGGAAATTTGGAATTCTTAGGAATCAACCCATGCATTATATAAACCACAGTACCAGACAGCAATCCAGATAAAGCACGTGCTCAATAAGGTGACCAGGAACAGACTGAAAGAGTCTCTCAAAATATTGGCATAAACTTCAAGGGAGTAATAAAGAAAGCAGCAATCAAACTCAACATTGTCATTACAGCTGCTTCAACAGAGACATCCTTATTGTTGACAGCCTGCAATTCTAGGTCCTCGGTTCGAAACTTGAACAATCCATCCCTGCAACATGACGAAACTGATCATCATAACATGTTTCATTTTATTCATTCTTCCGGTTAAAAAAATAATACAGCAAAAAATACAGTACCATTCCATTTACATCACCCTTTGGCTTCAGTTCCTTGGGAGTTATAACTTCGTAAGGCGAAAATGAAGTTTGATTCAAATCTAAAAAAAATGAGAAAAGTAAATAAGAGTGTTGTGTATTGAAAGTTAAAAAAAATATCACTAAACATGTTGGTACGGTTATTAATGCAGCGGACAGGTTTCAAATCACAAATGATTTCAAGAGATTCAACCGGACTAAAAAATGTTGTGGACTTGCCCCAATCACAACTGTTGGTAGGTTATTATTAGTGTCCACCACACAACAGAAGTACAGTTAAAACGTTGTATGATTAAAAACACATATTGCACCAAATAAGCATGGACAAAGACTTTAGCCCAGGAGAACTTTATTCCATTTAGGGTCAGTAATAACTGTCTGAAAATCAACACAGTTCACAATAAGCATGTGCAACAGAATCAAACCAAATTTCATGGATTGTTATACAGCGGGAGGCCAACACAAGTCCAGATTCATTCAGTCTTGAAGACATGACCCATGCATAAATGCATGAATTGAATGGGCTGAAAAAGAAAAAGCTTATCAGTGTGTTCAATATCTTAAGTAAAGAGCATTAAATCCCATGTATCCTTCCACTTAACAAAAAAGCAACGTTATGAAAAATTCTGCATATGTTCCATCTGTCGAACTACACAAAAAGTCAGAATTCTGCCCTTCAAAGAAGCCAGGTTGTCAGCTTGTGTAGCACCGCTTCTGGAGGTGCTGGAGACTGCAAAATTGAGTGGTACATACTAACAAGAGGTCTGATGCCATTATGGGCAGCCTTTTCAAAAGAATAACAGTCAAACTCTACCATCTGAAATGGTTGATCGCGATCAACAAAAAAAAAATAGAGTTCAAAATGCACCTTTAAATACTCGAAAATATATACACATGTACAGAAATGCTTACAGAGTGAGTGATAGTAATGGTGTCATATTGGGAGAAAAAGTGGCTGGACCTTCCAGTAAAACACGGAGAGAAAGTGAAGTCAAATATGATATATCCCTCAATTGAAGAATCCACTCACCCAAACAAATTGCATACAAACTTTCAGGACTAAACCACACATATTGAATAGAGTTCAAATGTTACACAACATGATTAAAATTATATCTGTCTGGTTAGAAATGGTAAGGTAAGTGTCCTTCTAAACATAACAATGACCATCACAGGCATTATACAGTAACAGCTGATGATAAAGGTATGAAGCAAATTGTTAGCCGTAATAAATACGCTAAGGTGAAACTTCATGCAGAAGCACTGGGTGAAGCTTATTCTATGCAAAGGAAACAACCCTTTTCTTTCGGTGTCAATGTCTCACAACATTCCAGTCACAATTTTCACTGAATCCCACCAAATCAGCATGCTGAGAAAGTAGCCATCATTGCTCTTTGTATAACAGTACTCCTTCCATTTCGTATTCAAGCGCAAATACATGTCATAATATTGTCAACAAAAAAAGTAGCTAGGTGAATGGTTAGCTTCCATAAAATAGCTAACAAGCTTAGTGTCAATTGTCACAGTTGCCCAAAGGTACAACTCAAAGCCTCATAGCATAAGAAATGACCCAGGGGCAGTCCACAGCTATCCACCAATTCTTCAAAGGGGATTAGGGTTTTCTCCAAATAGGAGTCTCCCACATTTTCCAACCCCACGTCCGTCCAGGGGGCCAATTGATCAGCTGTGAAAAGCGACATAGGTGCTCCGAGAGGCACGCCCACCAGGGGTAGCGACAGTGAATATTTTGGGCACTTTTTACATTGGTCAAGGAGCTTTTCCAGGCCTGTAGGGTTGGTAACCTGTGCACCGAGTCATACGGTTTGGGGGTGGTCGGGAGTATGAGTTTAGCCACCAACAGGCCAGTACGACCACTAGGTTTCGAGAGGCAAGTACCTTCTTCATTCACTCCTTCCAACCATTGTACCAACCATTGTAATTGGGCAGCCAACATGTAGAAATAAAAATTCGGCACCCAAGTCCTCCCTCAGCCATGGGTTGCTATAGCGTCTTCAACAAGACTCTCAGGTGCCCATCACCCCACACCAGATCCCGCAGTGAGGAATTCAGCGAGTGAAACTAGCCCGAGGTCATTAGAACTGTCAAGCTAGACGAAATAATACAAGAGACGAGGCAACATAACCATATTGGACAAAGATTTCCGGGCCATAATGGGGAGCTGCAAGGTACGCCAAAATAGAACACATGCCCGAAGGGATCATAATGCTTTGCCCAGGTTTCCCTCTCTTAGATCTTCTAGGGAGCCAGGTTTCCCTCTCTTAGATCTTCTAGGGAGAGGTAGATATGGATACCCAGATATTTAAAAGTGTGGGGTGTCCAATGGAGATCAATAAGCAAGTCTGCAGGCCGAGGCAATGGACCCACCACAGGGAACAGGTAAGACTTTGTTTTGTTGATCCGAAGGCCTGATATTGTTCAAAGCTCACCATAATCCGCATAGCAGGGGTAGTGCCTGCGACCACCTGCCCCAAGTATAACAGCAGGTTGACCGCATAGAGTGAAATAATATGCACTTGCATACCTACTTTAATACCCAATCCATCACCTCCTAATCGAAATCTCTTGGCAAGTGGCTCCATTGCGAGGGCAAACAAAAGGGGAGAGAGTGGGCACCATTGCCGTGTGCCCCAGTAGATCTTATTGTGGCTTGAAATTGCTTCGCCCGTTTTGACCCTTGCAGTTGGGGCAGTATAGAGAAGCTATACCCACTTCTCTCAGTTAACTCCCATACGCCGCATAAAATCAAATAAGTACTCCCAACTGACCAAATCGAAAGCCTTTTCCAGATCGATCGATAAGACTACCACGTGTCGGTGACGTATAGCTTCCATTTGGAAGAGAATAGAATAAAGTCTGCGAAGATTATAGGAGGTGTTGCAGGTGGGAATAAACCCATTTTGATCTGGGTGTATAAGTGATTTCATGTGGGAAATCAGTCTACTCGCCAATACCTTGCTAAGGATTTTAAAATCTAAGTTGAGCATAGAGAGGGGCCTAAAGTCCGCTACTCCATCACCTATCTGTTTTTTTTTAGGGAGGGGAACGATGAGCGCGTCTCGGGTAGTGCCGGGAAGTTCCCCCTTCTCAAATAATGTAGCATATAAGGTTTCCAGCGGCGGTGCCAAGGCAGTTACAAAATTCTTGTAAAATTCTGCTGGGAGGCCATCGGGCCCGGCGTTTTACCTGGCACCAAGTCTGCAATTGCAGCACGGATTTCTTGCCTAGTCACTGGGCCCCCCAAATTGTCCTGTGTCTGTCAGTCAGCCAATTGACGCAGCTTCCCCTCTAAGTCCAGTATTTCTTGCCGCATTTCTCTCTGTGCCCCAATCGACTGCCCCATGCAGTAACCCCGCACCACTACCTTAAAATCCTCCCATTCTACTAGTGTCGAGGACGTCGTGTGGGTATTTGTGCTAAAATAGGTCTCTATGTGTGTGGCCAGAGATGTCCGAAATGGGGCATCCTCCAGAGCCAAAGGGCTGAGTCTCCAAGAGGGAATCGGTGACTGGCTCCTTCAAGGTAAGTAGGTTAGCATCAAGGAGCTGTGGTCGGACAATGTGCGTCCCAAATATTCAGTGTGCCTAATAGAACCGCTAATGGCTGGGGAGCAAGCCACAGCGATATATCCAATCCCGGAACTCAGCTGCAGTGCGATGAGAGTGCGCCCCCAGGAGAGGAGGGTGTGAACGGTCAGCCACAAAATCTGCAACACAGTTAAAATCTCCACCCAGCAATACCTGCCCATTCATAAATGTGGCTAACTCAGCTGAGAGGGAGGACAAGAAAGTAATCTGATATTGGTTGGGTGCATTAATATTCCTGAATGTTATCTCTTGGCCTGCCCGGCTACCTGTCAGGATTACATACCTACCCTTGGTATCTACCAAGGTGTGGGTAAGCTCAAAGGGGACTCCGGGCCTTACCCATATTAATACGCTTCTTGAAAAGGCCTAAAATGTTGTGGCATAAACCTGGCCTCTCCAACTTTTGCAGAGTTTCTCACATTCAGCTTTGTTTAAGTGAGTATCCTGTAGGAGGGCGATATGTACGTTTCCAAGTTTCAAATAGGAATATATATTGTGGCGCTTAGCCGTGGATCCCATTCCACAAATTTTCCAGGTTAATAACCTTATTGTGTTGTGTGGGTGTGTCATAGTGGTGCAGTATTTCTAGAAGGCCACCCCACCGACCCTCCTTTACACCCAGTTCCCCCTTCATACCTGACCTCTCCAGTCTGCAAATGTTATATTTAAAACTAACAAAACAATCCCCATTCTGAACAACTCCTTGACCCCAGGGCAGTTCAACAAAGGCCGGCCGCCCAAACTGCATACAGGTAATTCGAAACACTAAGTGAGGCCCAACCCCAGTCGGGCAAGGATCTCAGGGGGGGATGGCCAAAGCTGCAAGTGTAATCGGGTACTTATAGTCCATCCATATTGCACCGGCCCAAACCAGTGTTAACCCATTTTAGGGCCCTGTAAAGCTCTAGGGGCCTACTCTTTCCACCGTAGGACCACTTCGTTCTTTGATCACCCTCCAGAGTCAAATAATCTCATCTGCCGTGCCAGGGGTCACTTCCGGTAGTGCTACGCTGCCGCTGCAGGAAGAGTCTGATTCTACCCCCTCAGTTTCCCTCGAGGAACGGGACCCCGCTTCCAAGGGGGACCTCCCGCCCTGCATGATTGCTGGCACTGCTTGCAGCGCTTCCGCCCTTTCCTCTTCAGTTTGGGAAGATGTTGGTCTTTTAGCGGCACCCTGTCCGGTGCGTCTCCTAGATCTCTTTCTGGGTTCTCTGTTCTTAAGTGACAACTCCGCTGAAGGGCCATGCGAGGAGGTCCATCTTTCTACGTTTCTATCCACTCCCATGCGGCCTTTGGATCTTCGCAGAAGTGTGTCTTGCCATCCAGGATTATGCGCAAGCAGGCAGGGATAATAAACGAGTATTGGAGGCCAGCTTCCCTCAACACTTTCTTGATCTCCAAGAACAAGGCCCGACGTCTTTGAACCTCTAGCGTATAGTTAGGGGAAATTGAGACTCTACTATTGTTTAGTGTGTAAGGTCCCTCTGTTCTGGTTTTATGCAGGAGAGTGTCCCTATCTTGAAAGTGAAGTAGCCTAGCCACCACTGGGCGCGGGGGTCGACCAGGGGCCGGCTGTCTGGCCAGCACACAATGCACTCTCTCAAGCGTATAGAAGGTTGAGAGGCCCTCAGGGGACACCACAGTCCAGAGCCATTGTTTTAAGATGGACACCATGTCTTTGCCCTCCACTACTCCTGGGAAGCCGAGCACCCTGATATTATTTCTCCTATTGCGCCCTTTGGTGTCCCCGCTCTCCGTTCTAAGTTGCAGACTCTGTTCGTGAGGTCCCCCGCCTGGGCTGCCAAGGACCGCTGCGCCGGAGCAAGGTCCGCTATGTTAGCCTCTGTAATTTTAACCCTCTCAGCCAGTTTCTTGTGTTCTTACCTAAGTAGGCCTAATCCCACAGACACAGTACTGATATTCTTGTCAGCTGTTGTTGGACAGGGTCACATGGTTCATTCTGCAGATTGTCCTGTAAGGTTTCTTCTGCTTCCTGGGCAGCCCCTGTCTGTCTCGCTCTTGGTTTGCCCAATACAATGGTAGTTATGTGTGTGCTACTCAGATAAGCACGGCTATGGAATACTATTGTCCTGATTGACACACATATGTAATGTTATATCCAATCACGCCCTCCACTGCGCAGATATGGGGTCCAGCCAGCGCCCTCCCACACCCTCATAGGCGGAGTAGCCCCCACTGTGTCTTCATGCCTTCATCGGTACTCCATTGGCCCCAGTCGGGACACCCTGAGATGTGCCACCCCGCTAGAGACCACTCCACCGTCTGGGACACAGTTATTGCAGAAGAGGCCGCCTGCGTAGACCTGCATCATTCGAGCAATTAACGCCTTTGTGTTGATTCTCTACTCAGCCCTGCATTGAGTTTTTTTGTTGTCACTGTGCCGATCTGCTTATTAATCCCCAACTGTGTCGTCAGAGTCCCACTACCTGTCAGGCTTCGTCGGTACCAAACAACACTATTCGGGTCTAGCCGTCTATGACGCAGTTGGCTTTCAGAGGGGACCACCTCCATACTCCGATCCCCTGAGTGCGGTTATCTCCCCGAATTTAACTACGCAGCATCAGGCCTGAGTCCAGCCACCGGGCGCGGTATTATTTTGGCTCCTGACCTCAGCCTCAGTCCTGAACTCCGGGCTTCACCCCTCATCCAGCCCGGCGCTCTCGGGTAAGTCCTCTCTCCCGCTGGGGCACCACAGCAATCTGCAGGGCCTGCAGAGCGCCGGCCGGTTTCCTCTGCAACCGAGCTTCTCATGTGCCCGCTCAGCACTGTGCCAGCACTTTCGCCCTCAGTCCGAACAGGACGTGTCATTGACTTGGGGGCACCGTTTTACAAAGCACACCCGGTGAACTCCCCCAGTCAGCAGGAGGCCCGACAAACCTCTCCTGGGCCGCTTCTCACTCCCAGGACCGCCCACCAGTCACAAGCGCCCAGCTCTGGTCCCTCACCTCCGTCAGCCGTGGGGGGGTCCGAATTACCCCACCGACATCGCTCTCAGTGTTACTCCCCAGCCTTCTCATGACCGTCAGGGCAGCGTTCCCTTTGGCTGGAAGCACAGTTTTGCCCCCACACCACAGGCGGGCAGTCACCCCGGGGAATCACTCCCCATGCACCGAGTTAGCTCCCTCGCTCAGCCGGGGGTTAGACGATCTAAGCCGGAGTCACTCTTGGCCTCTGTGACTGCTCACCAGCTGCCTGTGCACCGCTACGGTCTCCTACCTCTGTCAGATGCGGGGTCCCGTCTCGCTCCGCAGATGCTCTCCATTGTACCTCTTTGCGGCTGTCGAGGCATCGGGCTTTGCAATAGAAGGTACATCTCCGCCTCCACGCCACAGGTGCACAGTCCTCCGGGGGCTCTCCCCCAATAAAGTGCCTCAATAAGAGATGTAGCCCTCAGGAGGCCCACTGTCGCACCAACAGTGCAGCAGAGTTATGTCGCCATCTTGAATCTGCCCGGCGTCTTCCCTCGGCACCCTGACTTTGCTGTGCCAGCCCTCCCCGTGCAGCAAAAGATCTGGCATTCAACATCCGGGCACTTCTGACCTCTCCGGCATCCTTTATGCATAATCTTTAGGTACCCTCCGCCACCAGGGCCTCCGGATAATTACGGGCCGGTGGGAAGCTACACACTCATGCGACCGCTATCTTCAGCACTCAAGCCAAGCCCCGGACGCAAGTAATACAGATAGTGTCCGATATGGTGGGAGAACGCATGGGCTGCACCCCACAGCTCTGCCTGTTAGGACTGGTCGACACTACGCAGTCAGGAAATCGGAAATTAGTCCGTATTATAACACTGTTAGCCAGAAGGCGGTGGCTATTCACTATGGGAGGGGGCCAGCTCCAAAGGTGAAACAATGGAAGAAAGACATTGTGCACTGTAGAGATCAATTAAATATATATGCGGAAGAACTGCCAACAGCATCTAGACCCAAAGACGTGTGGGGCCCTGTCACAGTCTTTTTATTAAAATCGCAAGATAAGAAACCACAAAAGTCAGGAATAATTTAACTCTGGATTAGAGGGGAAAGGAATTGATGAATGCAAATGAGGGAGGGGATGGGAGGGAAGGGATCAGGAGATAATCACTACACTTAAATCCTACACAATCCTCTATAACCAAGAGCACAACATGACTAAAAAGGATAGGAGATTGGCGGTGACAGAGGCGCGGATCGTCTGCCACGTCGAGTGAAGCTAACAACTGGTGAAACTAGCTGTGGCCCGGCTGAGAGCCTGTGCGGAGGTCAGGGGCCTAGCGGCAAGGTTGTATGTTGTGTGCTTACTGGAAGATCAACCCGGCGAGACATGGCTCCAAGGTGTTTGCGTGCCCTGCCGCTTTTAATAAAAAGAACATCAGCGGTAATGCAGAGTGAAGCAGTGCGAGGTTACTTACCGTGAGGCGGTGGGCGGTTGAGCGGCGGCCCCGAGGAGCGGCAGCTTGGACTCCATCCCATGGCTGCCGCTGCTGAGGGCGAGGGCATTAAGGACTGCGGCAGTGGCGTTGTGCAGGCGGAGTGCTAGGCTTGACATGTACCCAAACAACAAGCCGCCGGTGGTCCGTGGCACTGTGGCTGACGGGCCTGCGGAGAACACACAGCTGCCATCTTGGATCAGGCGCATCGATGAAGAAGGTGAGGCCTGCGCTAGGCATCGGACGCAGCCAAGACGCATAGGGTGCATGTGGAGCAGACCTGCCTAACATGGGAGGGCTATTGGGTGGTGTTGCCGAATCCCAAGACTGGGGCTGCTCCTCCTGCCCGCCTGCCGTGCAACTCTTCTAGCCGCCCGACTGCCACTGGAGGTTGCTGCGACAGTCGAGTCCAGTTGTGAAACTGGGCCCGGGGGTGCGGTGCGGCCCGCCGATTATAGTGCAGTGGCGAAGAGTCAGCCGCTGTGAATCTAGCTTTGAGCCCGGGCTAATGCAACTGCAAGTGTGGAGCAACTGGACCTGTCAAGATGTAGTTCGATTTGAGGTGAATCGCTCCCCCTGCACCTCTGGTGAATCAAACTAATGGCTGCTCAGTGGACCCAGTCGGGTCGGCCCGGAAAAAACTCATGATCACCATTTCAGGTACCTCGAACTGTTGCCGCAGTGGGCTCTGCAGGCGGGTGCGACAGTGCAGAGGATTGGCAACCGCAAGAAGTGGTCTGACGTCTGCTGACTAGCTGTGGCTCTAAGCTGGGAGTGTAGTTAGCAGCTGACTGCGGCAGGGTGCAGTGGTGAAACAAGAACCTCCAGGCATACTGTGCATTGTGGTGAACACCCCTCAATGGCTCCGGGGCTGTACCATGTAAATAGGGCCCTGCTTGCACCGCAGTGTCTGAGAGAGCCAATTGCCAGCACGCTGAAAAACAGTGTATGTGCTCTGAAAGCCCAGAGTGTACCTGGAGCCTGGTGAAGTGGAGGGGCTACCTGTTTTGAGGATAAAAGGAGCATAGGAACTCACAGATTACGTGTTGCATACCTGTGTGATATCAGTCTGCTTCCTTGTGCCAGAGCCTGCCCTGGGGCAGGCGACTCGCCCCTGGTGCGGTCCAGGTGGTGAGCTGCAGGGTCGTTGTAAAACACTAATGCAGGACTAGAGTGGGTATCTGCTCGTGAAATATATCAGGTGACCACTGGTGCCCAGCAGAGTCTTTCAAGCTCTACAGGGTCGAGGTGGGCAAACACGACACTAAGCAATCGAAACTACATTTTGAAAGCAAGCGGCAAACCAGACACACCGAAAATGAGGCAGACCCGGATTCGGAATCTGGTGCACGAGATGGAGTGGTGGGAGGTGGTGATGACCTCCGTGCATTGCTCCTAGACATGAATAGCCTAAAAACTATAGACACTAGACTAGACATTTAACCTCCCAACTTGATCAAGTGAAAAAGCAAGTGGATATGCAGGAGTCCCGGCTAGACCGACTTGACAACCGTTCCACTGAAATGCATGAATTCCAAGTAGAGACTAAAGAGCAGTTACTCCAAATGGATACGGTGCTGAACATTATAAGGGCCAAGAATGACAATCTAGAAACCCGGTCGCGAAGGAATAACCTCGGAATCACAGGTATTCCCGAAACAACTGCCATTGACAAAATGAAAACTTTTGTTGAGGAGCTGCTGCGGGAGCTATTTGGTTCCGACCTGTCAGCAATGTTTATTGCTGAAAGAGCGCATTGCACACTGGGCCCATGAGAGCTATGGCGACACAGAGAAATTGGCTGTGGAAACAGTGTGATGAAAAGAGGAAAACTCTTTAGAGCAATACCAGAGAAGACCCTTGAGGAAAAGGTAAAAAAGTCAATGAAGGACAAATCATGGAGGACAGTGCGCCGAGGCACATGACACAGTAGACAAGCAAAACACCTCCTACTCCCTTAACCCTATACCAGGAGGAAAGGGTGGAACTCCTTTGACCATATACCAAGACGAAAGGGTGGAACAGAATTCCATATAAGGTCAAAGAGACCAGATCAGCGGATCTAGAGAACCCTGCCTCAACAGAAGCAGAACAAGGAAAAAGGGGGAGACCACCCCCATGCCAAATGTCATAGAATCATGAAGAAAGTGAACTAAAAACACCAAGAGCAGACCTAAAGGTCATTCGCAGAGCAGGGAGGATGGGAGGGGCGTTATAGAATAAGTGGCTAGACTATATCTCTACCAGATACATCGTTACCTAAGGTAAGTAACTTGTTTATCTGATAGAGACATCTAGCCACAGATTCCTTAACTTGTGAATTAGATACTATAGCCATAATCTCCAGGAGGAGGGTCTGCGAACCAATGCCACAATAGGTCCAGGAGGACCAGCTGACCAAGATTAAGATTGGCCACACCTCACTGGGAAAGAATAAGGTATAGAGAGAGAGAGAAGGCTTTCTTCTAAAGGTTGTAAAGACCACAATATAAACGCAAGCAAGAAATATGCAACAAGAGTTAGGAGCATGTTTCCTCAGGCATGGTGGTACCAAAGTACAGACGCCCGTTGTAACCCAACTCCAAGGAAGATAGGCATGGATCCAATTAAACGAAAGGCTAATTGGCTCCACTGGAACATGGGTACATAACCATTAGAAGGGGCAGAGAAGTCTACAATATGTATAGAGGATTGAGCCACCAGAGGATGGCATCTATCTAGGTGAAAGAGCGTGTCCACTAGAGGAGCCAAGCAAACCGCTAAGTGGAAAGAAGAAACTATGATATGAAGAAAAAGTGTGAATGGAATCCGTCCAAGCACAACAAAATTAATTAAGCCTCCACCGCAGGTGGGAAAGAGATACATCAATAGCACAGGACACTGCCTTTGAGCTACAGCGCCTGACCCAAAGAAGAGGATCAGACAATCCCAGCAAGGAATAAACAGAGTCTGGGAAAAAAAGAGGGGAAGCCAAATCCTACACAAATTCAGCTAACAACAGTAAGGATGCCGTATGTGAACCCCATGTACACTAACAATGGTACAAAAGAACACATAAGTCTCCGTCCCTGATAAAAGCAATAGAAGGGCCACCAGACACATACCCACTTAACTCAAGCAGGGTAAGGCACAAGAAAAAAACGAGGCACACATCAAACAAGGAAGGACTTCTAACATGGAGAACGCGCCATTCTGTGTCTTTCTCTCCCTTTTCCCCTTACTGTTTCTTTTTTTTTGTTTTTTGTTCAAAAGGCCCGCTTTACAAAACATATCTGTACACGGTTAGCCCCCACTTTGTGCCTGACATCTGATGCAACCTGACTTGATGTGCCCTTTGGCCCTGCTAATCATGTTCCCAGGTACTGTGTTCTTTCCTAAAACAGTACCTTTGCATTCACAAGTGGCACATCCCTGGCCACAGGTAAGCAGCTTGTAAAAGGTACTATGGGTCCCAAAGTCACTGCGACCAGAGAAGGTCTCTAAAGGCTGCAGCACCTTCTCTAACGGCCTGGCAGGCCGATGTGGTACTATGGGGGGAGGCAGAGAGTGCTGCGTTGAGGCGGGAAGAGGAGAAAGGAATGCGGAAGCACCCCATAGCGATGGCTTGGGACGTAATGCTCTTAGGCCTAAAAAATGTGGATTTACACCCCCCGGGAACAGTGCACACACAGTAAGTGGCACGGCTCCTGACCCCAGCAAGTACTAGACGGGTAACCCTAGCAGTGTTTGCCCTACGGCGATCGAGAGGGCCACAACGATCCACCACACGACACTAGACACATGATAGTATGTATGACCGGGGACCTTGTCCACTGTTACTATAGGGAGATTTAGAGACCGAGGAGCGGGGTGGGGGGAGGGGGGGGGGGGGTTTATTATGTTACATGTTAAGAGTATCTTCTACTCCTGGAGGTTATCCGAATGGGTTAGGTATGTAGGTACCCTATGTATGGCACTATATATTTCTAAATGGAAAGTGAGACGAGACTAGGTTTTACTTGCATATGTACGATCTGAAGACCGTGCTTGTACATAATGGGTACAATGTATTTTCTCTTTCTTTTGTCTTTTTCCTCTGTTTTATTGGTTCATTTTTTTATTTTTATATTTGTGTTTTATTTTAACGATCATTAGCGAATGCATACCTGTAATGCTGATGTGGTTGATACCCTGCCGACAGAAAAAAATAAAAAAATAAAAATAAAGTGTGTTAAAAAAAAAAAAGGGCTGCAGCACCTATTGTGCCACCCTTAGAGGCCCTGCACCTTAACCCCCCCCCCCCACACACACACACACACATACATACACACTGCCACTGCAGGCTGCGTGTTTTGGTGCAGAGAACAGTGAAGAGTCAACATGGCACACATCCCTGTGTGCCATGCCTGCAGTCCACTGCCTGAGGCCTAGGTAAGTCACCCCTCTAGCAGGGTGCAAAAGCCCTAAAGTGAGGGTACAAAGGCATAAGCCCTGTACCCCTATAGTGTCTTAGCCCATTCTTAGACATTGTATGTGGTGTAAAGCCATAAAGAGTATATGGTCTGGGAGTTGGTCACTGCAAACTCCACAGCTCCATAATGGCTTTACTAAACACTGGGAACTTTGGTAGCAAACATCTCAGCACATTAAACTCAAACTGATGCTAGTGAGGGACTTAATGTAAAATGCACTAACAGGGCATCTTAGAGATGCCCCCTGAAAACTGACCAGCCCTGGTGTGGTTCCTCAATGGCTGCCTGCCATTTGCCACCACCAGAGAGGTTTTTGGACCGGTGGATAGAGAGCCTCCACTCTCTGGGTCCAGAGACAAAGCCCATACTGGGCAGAGGTGTCACACCTCCTCCCTCAGGATGGGTTGGGTCCACGAAAGACGAAGTGTCAAAGGCCTGCCGCCTTTAGAAGCCATCCCTGACTTTTGTTGTCCACAGCAACTGGCTTCCACCGGTTCTTGCTCACACTTTGGGCTTGGGCGGGAGAATCTGTGTTAAATCCAAGCTAGGAAGAGAGGTGTGCCCACCTTTGCCAAACCAACCCCATAGGTGGGGGAGGTGAGGTGAAACACACATCTCAGATCCCTCCATCTTGAAGATGAGGGGACTCAGCCAATTAGGAAGAGGCTCATGCCCTATCTCACTGGAGGGTGGCATAAATACGGGTGTACCCACCCCAAGGAAGGGAATCATTGGTCCCAACCTACACAACCCTTTAACACCCCTAAATTTAGTATTTAGAGGCAGCCCTAAACCTTGCCTCCTCAGATTCGAGGAAGAAAGAAGAAGGACCAAAGAGCTGTGCTGACCCAGGAAGGAGAAGAGGACATCAACTGCCTAGGGCCCCAGCCCTACCGGCATGTCCTGTCTACGGCCTGCCTACAGCAAGTACCCCGGCGAATCCAGCAGCCAGCAACCCCCAGAGCCAGAAGGACCTGCCCTGTGACCTTCCTACAGACTCCGTCTCCCGACAGCAACGGATTTGCTCAAAGATTCACCTCCAGAATCCGGATTCCGTTGACTCTGCGATTTCGTACCACTCTGCAAGCAACGCCCACAGCCCGAGTTCGAGTGGCCCAATAACCCAAGGGGGTCTATCCAGCAATACTGACCTGGGATCTGGTGATCCACGACCTCCCTCAAGAATCCCTAAGATGCCTGCATCCTCAACCTGAAGGGTTCCCGGGACCAGAGCTGGTAAGAAATCCCGATGCCAATGCACCTGATACCCCACAGCCTTGGGTGGCCAAACCGACTGTGTCCAGGAATACCCCCAGATCCCAACTTACCTCTCCAGCTGGTACTCACCTTCAGGAAGTCATCCTACCCAAACCTGCAGCATCTTTCCAAAACCAAAGGTCTCCATTGGAAAGCACAGGGTCCCCGACGTCAGTTTTGCACCCTGCACTCTGTTGTCCAAGTTCCACTGGTGGTGCAGCTCCTGTGCTGGTCGCTGGCCCCTGGAGTGCGGACCTTAACCCCCAGAGTTTGACTCCCATAACCGAGTGGCCTGCTTCTCAGCAGTCTCTAACCAAAGGCCCCCTTAGCCTCATTTGCTAACATTGGGACACCGCACTTTGCACCCGGCCGCCCCAGTGCCACTGGTGTTGCAACTTGAGTGCCCTATCTAGAGTTTGGGGAACCTTGGTCCTAACCTCCAAAACTCACCCTTGTAAGTCGTGTATTTACCTTCAAAAAAGCTAACACTTTTCCCCATAGGAACCCATGTAAAGAGATTTTAGGCCTAGAAAATGTCTCTGTTGAACTATGTTGTACGAAGAAAAGGAATTCATATTACAAAGTATAAAAAGTCGTACTTGCCTTGTATTTAGAGATCCTAAGGTGTGGTATCAAGGCATACCACCTAAAGTACTCAAAGTAATCCTAAAGTAACTAAGAAGTAATCTGAAAGTACTTTACTGTATGATACAAACTGCATTTAAAAGTGATACAAACCTGTGTCAACTTCAAATTCTAGTTCAACTGCATTTCCTTGAACAGTTTTGCATTTGAAAGTATATTTTTCTCACCTGTGCCAAGTCCTGCGTGGTTCTACAATAAAACATACGTATATCTTTTTTTTATACTTACCGAATTGGTCTGGCTTCTGTCTCTAAGTGTGTGTATCAGTCCTTGATTGAGTGAATACAATAAATGCTTAACACACCCTCTGGATAAGCCTAACTGCTCGCCCGCACTATCACAATAGAGAGCTGCTAGTACTTACCTAATTTGGCCTCTGCTATACCCCTAGGGACTACCTGTGCACACTATACCTTACTTTGGTATAGTATATACAGAGCCAGCATCTTACAATATTCAAAGGCATAAATGGACATATGAAAAATGGACATTGTTTTAGCAATACACCTATGCAGGTAATGGATGCCGTAGTGAGAAAATATACAGCATTGCTCAAGACACACCGACAACGCCCCAAGTACCAACAACAGAAGTTGAAAGGGGTTGGGGCAAAAAAAAGCCTCCAAGAACAGAGTGGGGCCAGAGCACAAGACAACATTGCCTGCTAGAAGAATCTCAACAGGCATGTACTTCCAAAGTTGAAAAACATGAAAGAGTGCGCTAGTCTAAAAGCGTGTACCAATAATTAGACCCAGACAACAAGAAGGTATGAATGAGTATTCCAGAAGCACCCAATGGAATAACCTCCCCCAAAAAAACTCACAAGGCAGATGAGGGAGCAGTCCCCATCAGACTGACAAACATGGAATATAACATACAGGTGGAACATAGGTTCATACAAGGACCGCTCAACAGCCATGAGGAAAGGAGACCACATCACACAATGGCCGGGAGGCAAGGACAACAGGTAATGCAATGACAGTAAGGGAGGTATAGTAGGTCACGCAATGGCCGTGGGGTGGGGCAGTAAGAAAATAGAAATAAATATGTTGTTCTACAAATAAATGACAACCAGACTGACCCTGGTAAGCGTCAACAGCAGTGAAGACGGTCAATGCCTGGGGTGTGCTTTAAATTCCCAAACATCAGAGGAATTTAAGCCCTTGGCTTGAGAAGGCCTGTACCACCAGAGGCACAAGGCGGCACTCTCGAATCCCAAGCTAAGGGACACAAGTCTCCATGAAACTCGCCAATCCTACCTCTAGCCAGGAGAGGTGGCATAGCACAACACTGGTGGGAGCGACCAAGTCCACAAGGTGGACACCATAAAATGATCTACTGGAGGTAATACATAAAAAACTCAGCAAGAAAACAGGTCGCAATCGAAAGGAAGAAAGAGACATGTCCAATAGAGTGTAGAGCAAAAACTGCCTACCAATGATCCGTGACAGAACCCCCAGGAGGGGATGCGATGCTGCCAAAACAACTGAACCAGGAAACAAGGTTTCCAATGTAATAACAAGACAGGACTACAAGACCTGAGCCACAGCCCAGGAACAGAAGAAAGGGCAATAAGCCTGAGTGCCAATATCACACATCTCATAATATGCTAAAGGCAGGTGTACGATTAGGAATTAGCATTCAAAGAACCCCACTGGCCAGTAGAGCAAGACCCTCTACAGGGTCTCAAGAGAGGAGACTAGCCAGCAGCACCAGAGACCAGGGTAAAGGCATTGATCTGGGGATCAACGCCACAAAATGCACATACTGTGTTGTAATAACAAGGAGAAAAAAATAGGAGGGAGAGCAAGCTACGGATCTGGCCCTCCCCCAACTAGCTCGAAACCTACATGAGGTTGCATCTGCTTGGGGTCCAAAAAGATGAACCCCATCAAATGGCATGTCAAGCAAGGCTGTCTGGACAGCTTCTGAAAATACAGATGCCTGAAGCCAGGCGTGCTGGCGCAATGCCTGAGACGATGCCATGGTTCGACTAATGGAATCAGTGGAGTCCATTCCACACCTGATGAGCAGCTTAGCCGCCTAGCGACCATCGAAAATCAACTGGGTCAACTCGTCCTTGTTAGCCTCTGGGAACAAAGGTAAAAGCTCTACCAAGGAGTCCCACAAGGCATAGGGACAATGTCCTAGGACACAAATCGTGTTGGTGGAGCGTAATGCTGAAGAAAAAACATGTTTCTCGCAAGAATCCTGCTTCTGGACTCTTTGTCAAGGGGGCAACGGGGAAGGTTCTTTATCTCAGGGGACGCCGCAATGGCCTTTACCACGGAGCTGCGGTGGGTCGGCTGTGGCATAAGGCAAGCAGGTTCCCCTGGGGAAGGGGGACATTTGGGGGCCATTGCGCGGTCCCCTGATACTCCTGACTCAGGTTTTGCCCATGCACCCAATAAAATATCAGACAGTGCCTCATAAATGGAGAGTACTGGTTCCACCCGCGCTGGCCGGGATGAAGGGCCTCAACAAGAGGTGTGTAGTCTCTCCACTGTAGTTACATTGAGATGTAAGACTTCAGCAACTCTTTTCAAAACATCTGCCAAAGACGAACGAGCTTCTGAGGTGAGGCTAGGAGGCGATAAAAGAGAGGAAGCAGGGAAAGACTCTAGCCCACTGGCTTCACCCAGCTCAGCAATCCAGCTCTCCAACATTGTAGGAGCCACAAGCATTGGCTGCTCCAAGGGGGCTATCCCCACACATCCTTCCCCCAACTGGTCCTGTGGAACCCCCTCAGAAACCACTGGTGCCAAAAACGGCTCAAAACCGTTGGCGAATGGCACCGACCCAGCCCCGTACCGTCATCTGTCTGGGAAGGGGGAAAAACGTTGGTTGACGTTGGCGCAGATGCAAAGAGCAGAGGCGAAGCCGACCCAACAAAGCGCACAGATGTGTCAAGCACTGACTTCCGCTCGGAGTCTTCCGCGCCGTGGAAATAGGCACTGGCGCAGCAACCAACGTCGTGTTGGAGTCGACCGACATCACTTGTGGTGATCCCGAAAAATCATGCACCGACGCCTCTGTGTCCAAGAATGGAACTGCCACCGAGGGTGATCCCGTTGGCAATGACAGTTAATGCACCTACAACCTCCTTGGGGCCCACAGGTGCTCCATAGAGAGAAGAGGGCACAAAGACAAGCTTGAGAGCCTTGAAGTACTCCCGCCTCTGGTTCCAGGTCACCCTGGCTCCAGGAAAAGTTGGGAGGTGCAATAGCGACGCCGGAGCGGAAGGGAGAGAGTCACCACGACCCACCCCGCGAGTCAAAGGAGCCACAGAGGCCCGGGACTACGATCTCCTACGACGCCACTTACCACGAGAGGTAGCCGGAGACTGGGATCCCTGCCATTGACCAAGGGCAGAAGAGCGATACTCACAGAAATGACCCCGGGATCAGGAGGATGACTGACGCCGCAAGGCGCTAGAGGTATGCGACAACCGCGCCGTAAGTAGTTTCATGTACTGCTCCCGCAGAGCCTTCTGCTTCAACCGCTGGCAGACATCTCACTCGTTGGCATCATTGTTCTCGGCCAATCACCACATACAGACAGAATGTGGGTCCGTACCCAACATTTGGCGAGCACAAGACCTACAGTGCTTAACCCAGAGGGCACAATAATTCAGCACACTGTTTCAGATGAGAAAGCTCATCACAGCAGGCCAAAATACCACTAAAGAAACTCTACTTCGGATTCGCGTGCAGAGCAGAAAAAGAGGAAACTGACATCAAAGAGAGGGGACTTATATAGCTCCACTGACGTCTTATCCGGAGTAGGCGCCGTACGGAGCCATGCAGCACTGCCTCCCGGCTCACGGAGATACTGTTGAGAGATAATTTTCCGGATCCAGTCTGACGCTTGTGGAGAATTCACAAGTTAAGGAATCTGCAGCTAGATGTCTCTATCAGATAGATTTTTTACTCAAATTAACTCAGTTATATCCTCTGATCTCATTAGACGACATTCCTGTTGTAATCTGGTTACTATAGCTACGAATTTAAACAAAGTAATTTCAGATTCCACTGCTAGGTTGGGAATCTTAACGTGGAGTAGGCAATCTGCCACATATACACTAATTTGGCAACCCAGACCCAACAGGCGCAATGGTTATCTTTTCTTTTCCCCAAACCCACTGACAATCATACAAAAGATACTATGCTGGTCAGCAGGTAACACAGGGAATAGGCCTTACTACAGAAAGGATGACAAGCATCTAGCCCTCTTTAAGCAACAAGTAGAAAAGTCTGAAAGCCTATGAAGTAACTATTTGACTCGTCTAAGAAGAAAATATCAATAATCTGTCTCTTTCCCAAAAGGCATGTCTTTTAGATTGTTCTGCACAAAGTAAACACACAATTTCAGAATATGATTTTAAGTAGAGGCAACATTAAAAATGTTAATTGCGGACGTGGCTTGGAGCGTCAAGATGGCGGTTGCACTCTGAGAGTGCTCCAGACCTGTCCATCATCCGTTCTAAATCCACATGCCCATCTGCACTTAATCCTGCATTACTCACCTCTGGTGCCAATCTGACGCCCATAGCGAGGGACCAAAAGCTGATTAGATCCAACAGAGCAGCACCTCAGCAGCGGAGCAGCCCGGCGGCGGCAGGCCAAACAAAACGGTAGTGCCGGGACACCGGTATGCATAGAAATGAGTCGACGGTTGTGACAAAGTCTGCCCAGTGACTCCGAGAGACTGCGGCGAGGTGCCCGACACCCCTCCGCCTCAGAGGGTGACTAATGTTGGTAGCAAGCATCAAGATGGCAGCGGAGCCCTGAGATCCATCCCGACATAGCAGAAGCTGAGAGTGAGTATACACCCTGGGGCTGACTGAAGGGGACGGGCGCAGCAGGCGCTGAGACCAAGTAAAGGCCCGTCAGATCCCACACCACGGCAGGAAGATTGCCGGTCTTTATGCAAGCCTCACCACAGCGAAAGACGTCAGGGTCTGCCTCAGAGCAGGGCCGAGCAGAACAGAGTAGGCCCTTTCCCCAACTGCAGCTGAATACGCCCGAGGTGAAAGAGGACCTAGAGAAAGACTTCTGAGAGGGGTGGAGGTCAAAGAATGTGAGGACAGAGGCTGGCGGGCACAACGATGTGACAAAGCCTGCCCTGAAACCCCGAGTGTTTGCACCAAAGCGTAGACACCCCACCTGGGGGACCAAGGGACTCGGAAAGGATGGGGGTGCTGGACCAAGGAGGCAGCAGGGCCCTGGGAACCACCCCTGGCCCGCCAGCGATAAGCTGTAAGTGCGCTCCCTAGGGCTGTCCGTAAACACTGGGCGCAGCGGTACGTTAGACCCGTATGTGAGCCAGCGGACGATCCCTATTGAGGGCAGAAGGGCCAAAACAACTAATCGCATCAGCGATCTTCAGCAGGGCGAACCCTGATGTTAAAAGAACAACCCTGAAAGAAAGAGGGTGCGTGCGCCAGGTGGCGAGGCCTGTAATCAACTAGGAGGGAAGAGAGCACATCAGGCACGGACCTCCCTCCTCTTAGAATGCACTCGTCCACTGGGAGCCTCAAACCCTTTGGGCCTGGGAGAAACGTCCCGAGGGTGGGACCGAGGGGGCGAGTGTCCACCTGAAGGCCCTGTGGACCGCACACGGCTGTGTGGGCCCCCCTCCGAAAACAACAGTATCTTCCGATGATCCTCACAGTTCAGTCAACTGTCCTCAGTTGTCGGAGGACCCGAGGTCCCAAGTAACCCACCACCAGAGTGAGGCTTGGCTGGCGGGGACCGGGGAAGCGGGGTGCCTGAGAGAGCGATAAAATCTCATGGATGTACTGCGCCTCCGGGATCCTGTAGAAGAGACAGTCACCTGCGAAACAGCAGTATTGTCTCATACACAGGAAATCCAGGAGCACAACAAGCTCCTACCAGTGAGGACCATGAGGGGCCCGGACTCGGGCTCAAGAAACTTCCGGGCACCCAATCGGAAAGAAACACGGAGCTCCCTGGAGTCCCCGTCACAAGCTAAAGAGGGACCGAAGGGGTCCCCTCTGAAGTAGCGCCTCAACAAAGCACACACCCGAGCAGGGACGACCTAGGGCAACCGGGTAGACAACGCAAGTTCGCCAGCGGCTGGTGACGGATACATCCGGCCCCAAAGCTTCTCGGAAGAGATACAGAGCCTACCTCTCACTCACCAAGGGGAAAGACAGAAGGGGGAAGCCACCCGCGACACAAACTCGAATAGACCAGTACACTACAAATGGACCTGGGCCCCCTGAAGCAGCCAATGAGAAGGCACCCCTCCTGGAGGGAGACCGTAATGCAATTCTTCAGGCCATACGCTCCTCGCAGACTTCTGTGGAGAATAAAATAGGCGAGGTACGAGTAGACATGGCCCTCATACGGCAAGACCTCTGCAATGCCAAGGCCCGTATATCCGAGGTGGGGTCCCGCCTCTCCACAGTGGAAGACGACGTGCACCAGCTGAAAGAACAAGTCACACAACTGCGATCCCACACAAAGGAACAGCCTGCATAAGAGAGCCGAGGATGCAGAAAATCGATCGAGGCGTAATAACCTCCGCCTGGTGGGCTTTCTTGAAGGGGCACAGCAGGGAAAAACAGAAACCTTTACCGAGAACTGGACTAAGTCCTGGATCCCAGAGGGAGAATTATCGGCGTGGTTCGTTGTGGGGCGGGCCCACAGGTCGCTGGCACCTAAAACGCCACCAGGTACCCCTCACCAGCCGATCATTGCTAGGAACCTTAACTTTAAAGACAGAGACGCAATCCTGCAACGGCCCGAGCCCGGGCATCCTTGACCTACCAAGGACAAAACATCATGATCTTCCAAGACTACACCAGGGAAGTGCAGACCCAACGGCGGTCCTACACAGAGGTGAAACAGAAACTGCATGTGCTCAATCTCCAATACAGACCGCATCTTCTGGCGCGCCTCCGAGTCATTTTCCAGACCAAAACCTACTTTTTGAATCTCCTGAGGTAGCCTAGACCAGGCTGACTGAAGAGCGCCCCCTGGATCCCAGAGCAGTTGTCCCACCTCCGGACCCCCGGGCCATTGACATGCCTCTGGGGGCTCCGGATCCCAGAGGCGGTGCACCCGTTCCTGCAGAGGTCAAGGTACTCAAGGAGGACTATCTACTTCACCCACTGCTGTCAGCCATAACTCCGAAACGTCGCATGGGTCGGCTGCCGCTGCGACTCCACAACAAGGCCGAACCACCGAGAGAACAGCTGTCGAGGGAAGTACTCACACCTCCTGCTGAAGGGTCCATAGACACAGATCTCTCTTTCTGCCCGCAAATCTAAAAGTCAAACGGACTAGGCAGCGAATCTAATCATGCTGCGAAGAACCTACCGAAAGGTCAGACAGGACGGTCCAGTAGAGCAGATGAGGTTAGCAAGAGACAAACACATCTTGTCACATGAAGGGGTCCATCAAGCAGCTTCCTCACTAAGCTCTACAGTTTAGTTCTGTCATAACCACTGTTACTAGGGCGGCAGATGCTTCCCTTTCGGAAGTATAGGGTGGGGTGGGGGGGGGGGGGGTGATGGGACCGTTGTCCCAAGTTCTGTTTTACCCTTATTAGATAGCCACAGCACCCAATCTCTCACTATGAACCTACGCACACACGGCGTTTGTGACAAAAGACCAAGCTTCTGCCTATACCGAGCCATTGCCCAACCTGCCCCACCAAGTCAGACACATCACGGATCCCTCACAGCATTGACGGAGGTAGGGGGGAGCCCCTTCAAATCCTCTCCTGGAAGGTCAATGGCCTCCTCGATAAGGTGAAGCGCATGGCGGTCCTGAAATACTCCCGTAGAAATGTCCCTGATGTCCTTCTGCTTCAGGAGACACACCTTAAGGGTAACCACTGCCCCTTTCTTGCGAGACATGAGTTTGGCACTCAGGTTTCGAACAAGGCTCACGAGAAGTGGCGATTATTCTTAGGCGCACCCTTCCCTTCACACCCACTAATGTTACTGGACACCCTTATGGCCTCTTCGTGGCCCTGACCAAGACCCTTGGGGGAAGAATAGTCAACCTGGTGTCACTTTACATGCCCCCGGCGATGCTGACCACCACTTTGAAAGCAGCGAGCAACAATATATCCTCACTGCCTCCGGGCTTGATGATGATTCGGGGCGACATCAATGCGGTCATGCAACGGACTGGGACACCACAGGCTCGCCTTCCCCAAGCAGGATCCTACAAGCTAGGAGACTGACAGAGTGGGCGGCAAAACAGGGCATATGTGACGTCTAGAGGACATGGCATCCCAGAAGACTTCAATATACTCACACCTCTGTGATGCACACACACACGCACGGATGGATGGATCTGGTCTTCATGCCTGCCTCTTAATGCCGAGGAGTCGCTGACATTAGCACTCTTCCACCGCCCTCTTCTCCTCAGACTAGGCGACCCCTTGGGTGCACTACGCCCCATCTGGAGGATGAACGACTGTTTCCTTCAAGATGGCAAATTTCGGAAGGTCATCGGGGAGGAGCTAAAACAATATTTCCCTACTTATCAAAACACACTCCCCTCCCCGGGCACACACTGGGAAGCCGGCAAAGTCACAATCCGGGGCTTTGCTAAGGGCAACTTAGAGCCAAACGACAGGCGCAGGATAGCCGACTCGCTTGGAGCAGGCCTCACCCGAGTCAGCGAGCGGAAAAAAGGAGAGGGGACTCGCGCTAGTGAGAGACAAGATAAAACAACTAACGCTCGACTCAGCAAAATTGCTATGTAGGTCCCCAGTAGCCCGCGTATATGGGCAGGGGACAAAAATGGGAAGAAACTCCACAGGCTGGCATCGTACCCCCTGGCGAATTGCATAGTTCCCGAGATCCAAGACCTACTAGGTGTCACCCACCGTACGCCTACCTCCATTGGCAAAACCTTTGCCAACTATTATACTCAGCTCTATTCAGTGGCCCGACTTGAGACCTCAGCCCCGGTACTACCTAGTTTAGGGACAGTCCAACTCCTGTGACTGCTAGAATTAGAGGCAGCCCACCTAGATCACCCCATCATGCAGGAGGTAATAGGAGAGGCCATCTCTCTGGTTGCATTTGGGAAGACACCCGGCCCAGACTGATTCCCACAAGAATACTACAGCTTGTATCGAGATATACTAATACTCCACCTCCATGATCTTTATTCAGAGGTAGCAAAGGGAGCATTTCCCTCTGAGTCAGATGTAGCAACCGTGGTTGTCATTCCTAAATCACAACCCCCTTCCTCCTCCTGTTCGGACTACCGTCCGATTTCATTAATAAATACAGAAGTCAAAATTTACACAACGATCCTGGCACAGCAGCTAAGACCGAGTACTCGGCAAGCTTGTTCACTCAGACCAGTGCAGCTACTTGCCTTTGCGCAGTACGAGGCACTGCCTACGGCGCCTCCACTAAGCCCTGGCAAACCACCATCTACTCTCCCCTTATCTAGCACTCCTACTGATCGACTTCGAAAAAGCCTTCAATACCGGTGATTGGCGATATCCGGAGGAAGTGCTAGGTGCGTCAGGTCTGGGTCAACATTTCTGTCGCCAGGTACGGGTCCTTTACTCCAGGCCTACGGCGCTGGTGCTTGTCAACAGAGCCCTCTCGAAGGTCTTCCCGATCCGGAGAGGGATGAGGCAGGGAGGCCCCTTATCGCTCCTCCTCTTTGCTCTGGCGATAGAGCCATTGGCGTGCCTCATTGGGGCAGATGAACAGATCCAGGAGTGGAGATGGAGGGGTGCGCATTAGGACAAACTCGCTCTTTATGCAGATGATGTCCTGCTCTTGCTAGCCGACCCAGCACAGTCAGGGTGCTTGAACCCTGCCAAATCAACTTTGGTGCCCCTCCACGCGTCGAGGGAGTTCAGAGACTGGCAGTCAACCATCCCCATAAGACGCCTGTCATTCAAGTACCTTGGAATTTGGATTGCGACGCTCCCGGACCTAGCATGGTCGCTTAACATTACCCCGCCATTTAAGAAAACCAAAGAGGACCTCCGTGGCTGGCAAACCCTCCCTATCAACCCCATGGGTAGAATCGCTCTGTTCAAAATGATGATCCTCTCCCGTTTCTTGTACATCATCCAGAACACCCCATTCCATCTCCCGCGCCGATCGTTCAGGGAGCTAGACAGCCTGGCCACGACGTTCCAATGGGGCAACTCGAGGCCACGTATGGCCCTCGCCCACTGTCAAATACCACCCTTTGACGGGGGCATTGGAATGACCAACCTTTACCTATACAACCTGGCCACCCGTTTACTTGTCCTGCATGACTGGTTCAATGGCCGCTGGTCTGACCCAACCAACAGAGTCGAACTGGAGGAATTGGGGCTTTCACAGATTCAGGCGATGCTAAATGGAGACCCAATACCTAGTGCACTGCCCACAGTGACCCGGGCGGTCTTACTGGCTTGGAAATACGCGTTGCATCACACACAATGGGAAACTAAACTCACACAGCAGACCCCCCTATGGCATGGCACCTGGCTAAGGGATGTGTGGACGTTAGGTTTCAGGAAGTGGGACCTAATCGGTATATCACAGATGGGACATGTATATGGAAGGGAGATCTCCTAAGTTCCTTTCAAGAGTTACAGACCATTAAATCCCTGCATCAGAGGCAATTTTACACATACCTACAACTTCCTCATGCTCCCCCCCTAAAAGCAAAAATCAGGATGGGGAATCTGGGGAGGGGCGAGATATCGAGGATTTAACGGACACTGACCAACAACGGCCGAGTCAGACTCAACCCTCTTAGACACGGATGGGAAGCATGGTTGGGCCCCCTGGAGAACAGGACTGAAGAGATGCCCTGATGGCTCCCAAAACCATTACCGTTTCAGCCAGACTCAGTATTGTTCAGCTCTACTATCTCCACTGTGCATAGCTCACCCTCGAGTCGCCTTCGTCGAGCGGGGCTGCTGGACACCCCGGCCAGTACATGCTGTGGGCTGGAACCGGCAGATTTCTACCATATGGTATGGGGGTGTGCTCATCTCACTCCGGACTGGAAGACACTGGTGTCCGAGCTGACTGACACCCTGGGCTGGGAGGTACCATGCAGTCCCCTGACTCTGCTTCTGGGAGTCATGGACGGCCTAGACGGGTCCCGGGTGGAGAAGCTCTTCTTGGGGACAGCCATTATGGTGGTCAAACGAGATATCGCGGCCACATGGAAAGACCCCTTCCCACCAAGTGGCGCAAAGACATAGATTGGTGTACCACACAAGGAAAGCCACTGTATGAGGCCCGGGTGTGCCCTGCTAAACATGGTCGGGTGTGGGGCAAATCGTTGGGTCTGGTAAGGTGGAGCGAACGAGCTGTGGTGCGAGATGGTCAGGATCGCGTAGGTTACATTGTGTATTGCAGCATGCTAATAAATGTGACAGTAATGTTAATGCATTAGGTTCCATAAGGAATTGAACAGTGCTCTATTTTTCTTTCACCAAAATTTCAATAAAATTGGTTATCAACATTTTTCTTTTAATTGCACGGTATTATTACATTATTAATTTAAAAGAAAAACATGCGCTTAGATAATATTTTCATTGGCTGTTAAAAGGATAATTTGTTGCGTAGAAAAAATGGTGTGATTTATTAATCCAAAACATGAGAAAACAAAGAACTGCTCCTGCACCTTCAATGGATGAAGGTTGAGCTCATAGCCTTGCAATGTCACAATACAAGTACATTCTTTCCAGAGGAAGCTAGAGATAAGTTTGCACACAAGGGCAGAGACCATGGTTTGCAACTGTATTTCAAATTATTTCATAAAAACAAATAAAAATCACAAACGTTTGCAACTTGTGCACAACATAAAAAAGTGCACTTTCTGCAATGTGACCAGCACTGTTCTTAATGTGGCCTAGTTAGGCTAACAACTTACATAGGCACTATTTTCTGATAAATATTTTACTTCTACAGTACTAATACACACTGATGTGTATAGCTGCTTATGGTGTTCACTATTCTGACTGGTTCACATGATTTTTACTCCAGTACAAATGGTTTACTGCAGTCAGATTAGTAGGGTTTCTTTTCATTGCAAGCAAAGGCGCATAATATGCATGCTTCAGTGATGTTGTAGATAGACAGACAGATAGTCCTGGAAGAAGAAACAAAACAGCTCATCTGGCTCGTGGAAGCACACAAACTTCATGACAAGACAAACCACATTAGCAGAAATTGTAGAGGCCTCTATCTGCACTGGAAGACAGCCATTCTGAAATACTAATCTTATTAGACTTATTGGCAGTATACAACACCATTGAGCACAACATATTTATCCAAAGACTGAAACCGGCCGTGTTAATCTCTAGATCTAATCCATCCTAAAAGACTGCAGCAAGCATGGAAGAATTGACAATGCCAATTTAACTATCAAGCCTGTTGCAGGTATTGTTCTCAAGGAAACTGCCCTCTTGCTACTTCTCATCAAAATCTACAAGCGACCTGTAGCTATTTTCCTATAGCCAACTATAATTTTGAACGGACGCAGAGTACACAAAAGTTTGCATTGGACTTTGAACTATAAGGGATTCTCCTCAATACTCACGAGTAGCTACAGACATGCATCATTTTGCATGAAAGAGAATTTCCTATGCCTCAGAACTGCAACCCTGATCATAGGAAACCATATCAATATCACTCAACTGGCCCCAGCCAGAGCTTACCAGTAAAGAACATAAAAACCTATTTTGAGCATGAACTATCCTTCAAGGACAAAACTAACTCTAAAATTAAGAACCTAACCTCCAGTAGATTAGATTTAGAAGTGTCCTTGTCTTACATGAAATGAACCGTAAGATTGAGATTGCAAGAGCCCAAATACTATCGCGGCTAGACTTCTGCATTATAGTGTAAATTAGGCCTCCAAAGAACTAAATTAGGAACTTTAGAGGATGAAGTCTTTAGCTGTTTTTGCACTTAAAGAGACACAATCATATCAACCCTACCCAGTTGCAATGGATAGCTGTCAAACAAATAATTACTTTTGAAGTTCTTTGTGTGGATCTGTAAGGGCAATAAGCAAGCACTGCTTCTTATATGACAAACTGCAGTGACTAATGGGGCGCCATGACTTACTTGTATATTACAGACTATGTACAGGCTACTATTGAGTTGTACAACAAGAGGTTACACTCTTTCTTAACTAGACATATGACGGCTAGGGGAGAGCAAAGTTCTGAATTTCAATAGGACAAAAAAAGTGTCTTTATCCAGCACATGGAATTTCCTGCTGCTGCTTATCATTTGCCCGCATTTAGCATTGTATACAATTCCATTGGCTACTACCAGAAGTCCCACGCGAGACTTCCAGTCAAGGGGAATACAAGATATGAATCTTCCAGGTGAGTTTTCCTTGTGTCACCAGGACTAGGGCAGCACTGAGTGACAATGGGGAAACATTTATTTCAACCTTAAATCCTGTCAAGTTTGGGTGGGACAACTGGTATAAGAAATGTGTTAGGTAATTAAATCTGGCAAAGTGCATAAACTTCACCCTATTTTGCAACGGATGACGTTTTGCAACCACAAAGGTATGAAGACATACTTTATCCACCCCTAGTGAGCACTCTGCAGCTTGAGATGTAGGGTCAGTCGCTGGCTGAATATAAAATCCAGAGCTTCAACTGAAGGGCCAGGGAATCAAACATTAAAAGGGAGTAATTTATAGGCTTTCAATTTATTTCAACATCATTAATATTCTTAAATAAGCAATATATGTAGCAAAGCCTACACAAAATTCAGTTTGTCACTTAAAATGCCAAAATATATTTTTTAGCCATACAGCAGTTAAATAGATTACTGCAATTAAACAGCATTAATTCCACACAACATATGTACCGGAATAAACATTTTAAAGAGATGGGGCCCGATTCACAGAACTAACTTAAGACAAAATCTTAAACTTACTACCATTTTGGTATTCACAGAAGGCACTTACTCATTTTGGTATTCACAGAAGACACTTACTCACTTCGGTATTCACAGAAGTTAGGACTCCTAACTTTAGGACTCCTAAATGCCTTCTGTGAATACTGAAAGCCTTAAAATTAGGATTTTTCTCAGTTTAGTAGTAGTATAGTTAGGATTCCTAACTTTAGGACTCCTAAATGCCTTCTGTGAATACCGAAAGCCTTAAAATTAGGATTTTTCTCAATTTAGTAGTAGTAAAGTTAGGACTCCTAACTTTAGGACTCCTAAATGTCTTCTGTGAATACCGAAAGCCTTAAAATTAGGATTTTTCTCAGTTTAGTAGTAGTAAAGTTAGGAGTCCTAACTTTAGGACTCCTGAACTGAGAAAAATCCTAATTTTAAGACTTTTGGTATTCACAGAAGGCATTTAGGAGTCCTAAAGTTAGGAGTCCTAACTTCTGTGAATACCGAAGTGAGTAAGTGTCTTCTGTGAATACCAAAATGAGTAAGTGCCTTCTGTGAATACCAAAATGGTAGTAAGTTTAAGATTTTGTCTTAAGTTAGTTCTGTGAATCGGGCCCTCGTAATGTATTTAACTGGAAGTGCTTTTAATGGGTTTGTTACTAAGGTATGTTAGAGAAGAAATGTGTGAAATGAACGAAAAGCAATATGCCACATTTGTACTTTTCATGATGGAAATATATATTGCAATATGAAAACACCTTAGAAAAGAAGAAATAATTGTTATTATAACAGTGTGAATTAGGTAACCTTTTACACATATACTGTCCCCTGACCGCAGCAGCAAGCTGACAGTTTATGTTACATGATGCAATGAAAAATTACATATTGTAACGAAACAAGCATTGGTAAAGGTAATATGTCTGGAGGCGGCTGCCAGCCTTTTGACTTTAGCAATTTTTGCTTTGTTCTGTTATGGTTTTTGAAAAACTTTAGTGTTGATTAAACTGCCGGCCCGCATCAATCTGAAGTATGTGTGAAAATCTTTGTTCGGCATATAAAAATACCATAAAAGATACAATTCATATAAAATAAAAACATATCATTAAGAGTATAGAGCTTTTGGGAAAATCCTTACAGAGCACAATTTCATCATAAACATCCTATCTTGTTCCTCAGAAAATTACGGAAAACAGGAGCCCTGACTAAGTTTTAAACCCAATAAACATTTATCACACAATAAATTCAGATACTATAAAATATTAATTCAACACGGTGAGATATAAAGGCAAGGCAATAATTCATGTGTCACACAATAAGTTTAAAATCCTGTAAAATACTTATTTCAAAATGGCGAGGTGTAAAAGGCAAGACAGTAATACATTGCGCTCAACCGTTCCTCGATACCCTTAGTCTGAGAGCAGATCTTAAAAAATTTGTAATACTAAAAAGAGTAAAAGGAGCTGGTGCCAATTTTAAAAATGCCACAGCGACGCGTGCCTGCCTAAATCTAGCTTTCTTTAAAAGACCCTTCAGAATTTTTTTTCTAGGGAATGCATAATACGAGCAAAGCAGAACAAAATGTAGGGTATCCTGCGGAGACCTACTGTCACAGCCACAGGTCCTTTCTGTTCTGTGGTCGCTGTAAAGCCTGCCGGTACCGCCAATAGGTGATGAAAAAGATTTAGCCTGAAACGTGTTATTAAAAATCTATCATGAGCCCTGCATATAAGAGACAAATAAGGTTCAATACCCTTGGTAGACCTAACTACCAAATATTCTCTCACCGAAGGCTCGATGAACTCTCTCTGTCCTCCTTCGCCCTCGTAGAGTACTTAACAAACCGTTCCTTGACAAGTACTTTTTCCTGAGAACTCATATAAGCTGGATTAGTGAATAGGCCCATTTAATCAAAATACTTCTTCACGTACCCTAGCGAAGGAATTTTGAGCCCGTGTTCGAGAGAGAGACAATCTTGAATCACCAGCCTACTAAAGGCCGCCTCCTCATTTGCCCAGATCTTTACCCAAAATAATAACAGTCTAACAGCCATCAAATCAGTTATATAGCTGGTTCCCAACTCTTAATGAATAATATACGCAGGGGTGCTCTGGGGGACTTTTAATAGTGGCCTAAAATACTTTTCTTCAATTTGCAGTTTGTTGGCCTCAACAAATTCCCAGACCTCACTTCCGTATAACACTTTGGAATAACACATTTAGCTATATAATTTTAAAACCACTTCTGGGGCTCATCGTCCTAGCCTATGTGTAAAATTCGAAATTGACCCTGTCGACCTTAACAAAGCTAGACACTTCTCCTCTAGCAAGTGTTTAAAATTTAGGTGTTCGTCAAATAAAATGCCCCAGTAATAGAAACCCTGTACTTTGCCTAAGCTATAGGAACCTATTGTATAATTATAAGATTTGCGTGACTTCTTTCCAATTTCCATAATGTATGATTTTGTGAGATTTGGGGCCATATCCAATTTATCCATAAAAGTCACAAAACCATCTATTAGAAGCTGCAAACCTTGAGGAGTGCGAACAAGCAGTACCGCATCATCTGTGTACAGCAGAACCGGAACCACACTGTTACCTATACTCGGGCTATCTGCCTGTATCAAACTCAGTGCAGAGTCAAGAGAATTAATATATAGAGTAAAAAGGAAGGGTGCTAGTATACAGCCCTGTCTCACCCCGCTAGAGCACTTAAAAGGTTCCGTTACCTGCCCCTCCTGGGTGTACCTAACCACCGCCGAAGTGTTAAAATGTAAGGCCTTCAAAATATTGATTAATCCCGGGTCCACCCAAGCTCACTCAAGGTCATCCATAATTTCCCACGGTTCACTCAGTCAAAGGCCGCAGTGAAGTCCATAAACGCTAAGTATATCGTCCCTGATTTTGCTACAGAATATTTGGCAGTAATGAGATAAAGGTTGAGGCATTGGACTGTAGTAGATTTTCCAGGTTGGAATCCATATTGCACATCCATTGATAACTTGGTGTGCCTCCGCCCTTTCCATCAACCGATTTACAACCACCCGCCCCAAAATCTTAGCCGACACATTGATCAAAGATATGGGGCGGTAGCATTGTGGGCTATCCCTATTACCTTTCTTAAAAATGGGGACAATGATAGCGGTGGACCATGATGCGGCATTATTGGGTCCACTGCTGCGTTTAAAACCCTTGTTAAAAGCGGCGCCCAGATCTCTACATTACTACGGAAGAGATTTGGGGGATCCCGTCTGGGCCCGGCGCTTTGTTCCTAGTGAGACCCTCGATTCCCACTCAGATCTCATCCAAGGAGAAAGGAATCAGGGACAAAGACTGCTGCAGATATAACTCCTGTAAGTGATCTGAGCTACAATGATGATTGTACAGCCTCGCAAAGTGCTGCTGCCATTGCGCCGGGAGAATATTATTGATTAGCCCGGGTCTGTTCGAGTCTTTAAAGCAGGGGTTATTACTAACTCTCCAGAAGCAAGTAGAATCCTTCATCCCCACTGCCTCTGTGAGTTCTTCCCAGGCTTCCTGCTGCAATTTTCCCTTGAGCCCCGTGACAGCTAGCTGATATTTTTTTCAGCAAGCCGACACCCATTCTCTATCCCTCGAGGATTGCTTGAGGGCTGCTTTCAGCTCTCTCAGGGCTCATGAAGAATGTTCATTCAACCATCTTGGGGTGTCCATTCTGACTGTAAAAGCAGGAGCTTTCAACAAGCTATCGACTAGCTGCGCAACATTTCCAAATACCTCCACTAGTTCAACCCCTTGCACTTCCAGGTCTAGGCAATTCATAATGTCCGGCTTGCCTTTGCTAAAAAGAGAACCATTAAAAATCTTGCTATTAGCCTGTGTCCAGCGCAACCTCCTGCCTTGATCTCTTGCCACAATTACTCCCCCCACCAGGCTAAAACATGCTGGGGGGTGACACGCATCAGCAAGGGATAAGACCACAGGATTATGATCGCTAAACACACTATACTGGATATTAAAATAGGATACACAACATTTTAATGTGGAATATACAAAGATTAAATCAATAACCGAAGAACATCCCCTCCCCTTTAAAGTTGGATGAACAATTGAGCCTGACTTAATAGCAATTAAATCCAACGTACTAGTGGCTAACAGAGATTTCTCCTTTATTTGCTGCTGCCCAATGTTCTCCCTTAAAACCCTTTCCTGACCTCTCTGCTGCGACATGCGGTTACCCTCGGTCACTATTTCAGACTCCCTTAGCCCTGGGTTCTTATTGCACCCCACAGATTGAAATGTCTCACGATATAGTGGGGGTTCATGAGCTGTGCTAGTGCCCTAATTCCCAACTTGTGTGTTGTGCAGCCCTCCCACGGATTCCCCCTCCACCAAGCCACTCAGCACAAGTAGTTCAGGGGCCAGAGGAGCCCCAGCTGGGTCTTGAGTTACACAATTACAGGAACATACCCCCTGAGTAGTTGGTACTGTACTTGACTTCTCAAGTTCCAACAGTTTACCCTCAATTGACATCAACTTGTTTAGAAGAGGGTTTAGGAGAGCAGTCACCAGGGTCTCCAATCTTTTCCACTGGTCTGGGTTATCTTCCGCGTCCGCTGCAGGATAATTTCAGCTTTCAGTCATAAAACTCAGGGCCGGTCCTTTATCGGGCTCCGCGACCATTTTATCCACATTGCGGATTTTAGTCATTGGGTGCTTCATTTTGGGTTTTTGCTTCTGCCTTTGCAAAGCACTTCCCCTTGTACGTTTGGCAGGCGGCTCACAACTGCCTGCTACCAATGATCTTGCCGGGCTTTCCACCCTGCCCCTCACTGCGCCTTTAGATCTGGTCACCACCTCACTGGTAGCCATGCCCAACACGGTAGCAGTGGAGGTGGGGCTGGAGATTGCTGGAGACACCCCAGGCACCGTTAAAGGAGCAGAGAAATCCGGATCTGCCTCTATATTCTGGGCAGGATTAATGCTATTAGACTCATCTACATTGATCGCCCCCGCTGTGATTGTTGTTGGAGAAACAACAGGCGCCCCAACTATATTTAGGCCTGCAGGCTCAGTGCATACATAGTCAACATTTTGATTTAACCCCAATGGTGATTTTGCCATGTTCATACTCCCTATCGAGGACCTTTTTTGGGCTGCAAGAGAATCCAAGGAGAGTCTTTTCTCTGTTAGCTGGTGGGTCAGAAGCGACTCAGCCCTGGTCAGGAACGCGTCCAAAGTCCGCACAACTCCCCCTCCAGATAATGTACCTACAGCTTTGCGTTTGCTCATTTTAGGTGATATTTGAAGACACTCAATAAACTTAGTGTACTTCCTCCGAGTATAACTATGTATAGCTGTGCCTCTGTGGTGAGAGTGTGTACTCACTGCCAATTATCAAATGAAGGAATCCTGGCCCAGCCCGGCCTCTTCCGGTCACTGACGGGCAAGGACGGGCCCGCCCTTGGCCCGGCCGCGTCCTGCGCTGAGGGAGGCCGGCAGGGCTCTTTTTCGCGCCTCCTGGCACGAAAGATGGCATCACGGCAGGCACCACAACGGAGATGCTGGGAGATGTAGTCTCTCCGATGGCCGTTCCCCTCACGGCAGGGAGATGCTGTGGTTTGTGACCGTTCCCCTCACGGCACGGCACAGCAGGCAGGCAGGCAAGAAGCAGAGCTGATGGCCGTTTCCCTCACGGCAGAAACAAAGAACTGCTGGTAAACCTTCCCCTCACGGTAGCGAACTGAGCGAAATGAGGTGCTAACAGGCGTCAATCTGAAGTAAAAAATTAATTGGCTAAAGATAAAAATATTTTTGGGGTCTCAATAAAAGCACACATTACTATATTAGTCCCTGGGACTAAAGGGGATTACTTCGTGTGTGAATGTGCCCCTAATGAAAGAGCAGCATGGGGTAACTTACAGTGAAGTCAGCCAGTGGCTGAAGTGGGCTGATCTGTTGCTCCATGATGCATGCTAGAATGGCTGGAAGAAAAATGTGAATGACCCAAAAGGCTAATGGATGAAGCCTCGCTGAACACCTGTAACTAACTATGTCATACACATCAGTAAAATAAAAAGGTCTTGACTAACGCCAGTCCTAAAAAAACTTTAGTTGCCTTTTGATTTCCAATTTTACAATTGACATTCCTCTGTGAATGCCGCAGCAGCCTCTCCAGCACCCCAAGTTCCACGGCCATTGTGTACTGGTGAATTGTCAGAATAAGTTAAAGCTGTTATATAACACTATGTTATGCTGTCCACAACTAACTTTAATACTATATTTCAGTGGTTTTCAGTTCTTAATTGATGTAGTCTTCTACCATTGTACCCATTCCCCACCAAATTATTTACATTTAGTGAATGATAAGTAAGCACTATGTCTGCTCACAGTATACAGCTGTTCAGTCTCAGTATGTATCCTTTCCATATTTGTTTAGTGCAGTGCTTACATACGCAGCATTAAATTTTTCCTCAATAAATATGCCTTCTTTAACCCCTTCGCTGCTAGGCCTTTTCCCCCATGTGCTAAGCCTTTTTTTGGCTATTTGGTGTAGTAAGCGCTTAGGGCCCTGTAACTTTTTGACACCCAGGCAAACAGGGGAATCCAGAATGGGGTGATTTGACTGGCTCTCACCAATATTTTTTGAAAAAAAACACAATTGCCTCACATTTCTGTGGTGGAAAGTTCTGGAATCTGAGTGGATCCACAAAATTACCCCCACTCCGCGTTCCCCAAAGTCTTCCAAGAAAAATGGTACCTCACTTGTGTGGGTAGGCTTAGTGCCTGCGACAGGAAACGGCCAAAAACGCAACGTGGACACACCACATTTTCACAGTGAAAACTGACCCTTTTTTATGCAAAGTGCCTAGCTGTAGATTTCAAACCCAAGCTCATCCAGCACCTTGGGAAACCTAGCAAACCTATACATTTTTGAAAACCAGACACCCAGGGGAATCCAGGATCGGGTGACTTGACTGGCTCTCACCAGGTTCTATTACCCAGAATCTCTTGCAAACCTAAAAATGTGTTTAAAAAACACACATTTCCCTCACATTTCTGTGGTGGAAAGTTTTGGAATCTGCGTGGATCCACAAAATTCCCCACACCCCGCGTTCCCCAAAGTCTTCCGAGAAAAATGGTACCTCACTTGTGTGGGTAGGCCCAGGGCCCGCAACAGGAAACGGCCCAAAACGCTAAGCGTACACACCACATTTTCACTGTAACAATGGACCCTTTGTTTGCAAAGTGCCTAACTCTAAATTTTGAACCCTAACTCTGACAGCACCCAGGGAAACCTATCAAACCTATATATTTTTGAAAACTAGAGACGCAGGGCAATCCAGGATGGGGTGGCTTGGCTGGCTCTCACCAGGTTCTGTTACCCAGAATCCCTTGCAAACCTAACATTTTGTCAAAAGAAACATTTTCCTGACATTTCTGTGGTGGAAAGTTCTGGAATCTGTGTGGATCCACAAAATTCCAACCACCCCGCGCTCCACAAAGTCTTCTGAGAAAAATGGTACTTCACTTGAGTGGGTCGGCCTAGTGCCCGCTACAGGAAATGGCTCAAAACACAACATGGACACACCACATATTCACAGTGAAAACGGACCCTTTTTTTTCAAAGTGCCTAGCTCTAGACTTTGAACCCTACCTCAGCCTGCATCTAGGGCAAGCTAGCAAACCTATACATTTTTGAAAACTAGACACCCAGGGGAATCCAAGACGGGGTGACTTGACTGGCTCTCACCAGGTTCTGTTACCCAGAATCCCTTGCAAACCTAAAATTTTGTCAAAAGAAACACATTTTCCTGACATTTCTGTGGTGGAAAGATTTGGAATCTGTGTGGATCCACAAAATTCCACCCACCCCGCGTTCCCCAAAATCTTCCGAGAAAAATGGTACCTCACTTGTGTGGGTAGGCCTAGTGCCCGCGACAGGAAACGGCCCAAAACACAACATGGACACACCACATATTCACAGTGAAAACTGACCCTTTTTTTGCAAAGTGCCTAGCTGTAGACTTTGAACCCTAACTCAGCCTGCACCTAGGGCAACCTAGCAAACCTATACATTTTTGAAAACTAGAAACCCAGGGGAATCCAAGACGGGGTGACTTGACTGGCTCTCACCAGGTTCTGTTACCCAGAATTCCTTGCAAACCTAAATATTTGTCAAAAGAAACACATTTTCCTGACATTTCTGTGGTGGAAAATTCTGGAATCTGCATGGATCCACAAAATTCTACCCACCCCGCGTTCCCCAGAATCTTCCGAGAAAAATGGTACCTCACTTGTGTGGGTAGGCCTAGTGCACGCGACAGGAAACGGCCCAAAACGCAATGTGGGCACACCACATTTTCACAGTGAAAACTGACCCTTTTTTTGCAAAGTGCCTAGCTGTAGATTTTAAACCCTAGCTCTACCGGCACCTAGGGAAACCTAGCAAACCTATACATTTTTTAAACCTAGACACCCAGGGATATCCAGGATGGGGTGACTTGACTGGCTCTCACCAGGTTCTGTTACCCAGAATCCCTTGCAAACCTAACAATTAGTAAAAAGAAAAACACATTGTCCTCACATTTCTGTGGTAGAAAGTTCTGGAACCTGCTTGGATCCACAAAATTCCACCCACCCCATGTTCCCCAAAGTCTTCCAAGAAAAATGGTACCTCACTTGTGTGTGTGTAGGCCTAGTGCACGTGACAGGAAACGGCCCAAAACGCAACGTGGACACACCACATTTTCACAGTGAAAACTAACCCTGTTTTTGCAAAGTGCCTAGCTGTAGATTTTGAACCCTAGCTCAGCCGGCACTTTGGGGCACCTAGCAAACCTATACATTTTTGAAAACCAGACACCCAGGGGAATCCAGGAACGGGTGACTTGACTGGCTCTCACCAGGTTCTATTACCCAGAATCTCTTGCAAACCTAAAAATGTGTTTAAAAAAACACATTTCTGTGGTGGAAAGTTCTGGAATCTCCGTGGATCCACAAAATTCCACCCACCCCGCGTTTCTCAAAGTCTTCCGAGAAAAAAGGTACCTCACTTGTGTGGGTAGGCCTAGTGCCCGCAACAGGAAACAGCATAAAACGCTAAGTGGAAACACCACATTTTCACTGTGAAAACGGACCCTTTTTTTGCAAAGTGCCTAGCTCAAGACTTTGAACCCTAACTCTGACAGCACCTAGGGAAACCTATCAAACCTATATATTTTTGAAAACTAGAGACGCAGGGCAATCCAGGATGGGGTGGCTTGACTGGCTCTCACCAGGTTCTGTTACCCAGAATCCCTTGCAAACCTAAAAATGTGTCAAAAGAAACACATTTTCCTGACATTACTTTGGTGGAAAGTTCTGGAATCTGTGTGGATCCACAAAATTCCACCCACCCCGCAGTCCCCAAAGTCTTCTGAGAAAAATGGTACCTCACTTGGGTGGGTAGGCCTAGTGTCCGTGACAGGAAACGGCCCAAAATGCAACGTGGACACACCACATTTTAAGTGAAAACTGACCCTTTTTTTGCAAAGTGCCTAGCTCTAGATTTTGAACCCTAACTCTGACAGCAGCTAGGGAAACCTAGCAAACCTATACATTTTTTTAAAACTAGACACGCAGGGGAATCCAGGATAGGGTGGCTTGACTGGCTCTCACCAGGTTCTGTTACCCAGAATCCCTTGCAAACCTAAATATGTGTCAAGAGAAACACATTGTCCTCACAGTTCTGTGGTAGAAAGTTCTGGAACCTGCTTGGATCCACAAAATTTCACCCACCCTGCGTTCCGCAAAGTCTTCCAAGAAACATGGTACCTTACTTGTGTGTGTGTAGGCCTAGTGCACGTGACAGGAAATGGCCCAAAACGTAACGTGGACACACCACATTTTCACAGTGAAAACTGACCCTTTTTTTGCAAAGTGCCTAGCTGTAGATTTTGAACCCTAGCCCTGCCGGTACCTAGGGAAACCTAGCAAACCTATACATTTTTTAAACCTAGACACCCAAGGATATCCAGGATGGGGTGACTTGACTGGCTCTCACTGGGTTCTGTTACCCAGAATCCCGTGCAAACCTCAAAATTTGTCCCAAAAAACTAATTTTCCTCATATTTATGTGGTGAAAATTTCTGGAATCTGCATGGATCCACAAAATTCCAACCACCCCCCCATTCCCCAAAGTCTTCCATGAAAAATGGTACCTCACTTGTGTGGGTAGGCATAGTGCCCGCGAAAAGAAACGGCCCAAAACGCAACGTGGACACACCACATTTTACAGTGAAACCTGAAACTATTTTGCAAAGTGCCTAGCTATAGATTTTGAACCCTATCTCTGCTGGCACCCAGGGAAACCTAGCAAACCTATACATTTTTAAAACTAGACACCCAGGGGAATCCAGGATGGGGTGACTTGTCTGGCTCCCACTAGGTTCTGTTACTCAGAATCCCTTGCAAACCTCAAGATGTGTTAATAAAAACACTTTTTCCTCACATTTCTGTGGTGGAAGGTTCTGGAATCTGCGTGGATCCACAAAATTCCACCCACCCTGCATTCCCCAAAGTCTTCCGAGAAAAAATGGTACCTCACTTATGTGGGTAGGCCTACTGCCCCCCACAGGTTAACGGCCCAAAATTCAACGTGGACACAACACATTTTCACAGTGAAAATGGACCCTTTAATTTGTGGGTAACAGAACCTGGTGAGAACCAGACAAGTCACCCCATCCTGGATTCCCCTGGGTGTCTAGTTTTATAAAATGTATATGATTGCTAGGTTTCCCTAGGTGCAAGCAGAGCTAGGGTTCAAAATCTACAGCTAGGCACTTTGCAAAATAGTGTCAGTTTTCACTGTAAAATGTGGTGTGTCCACGTTGCGTTTTGGGCCGTTAACCTGTGGCAGGCATAAAGCCTATGCACACAAGTGAGGTACCATTTTTCGTGGAAGACTTTGGGGAATGCAGGGTGGGTGGAATTTTGTGAATCCACGCAGATTCAAGAACTTTCCACCACAGAAATGAGAGGAAAATGTGATTTTTTGACACATTTTGAGGTTTGCAAGGGACTCTGGGTAACTGAACCTGGTGAGATCCAGTCAAGTCACCCCATCCTGGATTTCCCTGGCGGTCTAGTTTTCAAAAATGTATAGGTTTGCTAGGTTTCCCTAGGTGCCGGCAGAGCTAGGGTTCAAAATCTACAGCTAGGCACTTTGCAAAAAAAGGGTCAGTTTTCACTGTGAAAATGTGGTGTGTCCACGTTGAGTTTTGTCCCGTTTCCTGCCGGGGGCACTATGCCTACTCACACAAGTGAGGTATCATTTTTCTCGGAAGACTTTGGGGAATGGGGGGTGGGTGGAATTTTAGGGATCCATGCAGATCCCAGTACTTTCCATCACAGAAATGTGAGGAAAATGTTTGCAAGGGATTCTGGGTACCAGCTCCGGGTGAAAGGCACATAGGTTTGCTAGGTTTCCCTATGTGCCGGCTGTGCTAGGGCCCATAATCCACAGGTATGCACATTGCTAAAAACGAGTCTGTGCCTAATGAGCTTTCTGCCGCCCTGGGGGGGGGGGAATCGGGGGGGAGGGGGTGCGCCGATATGCCCAGATAGGCCCCCAGGGGGGCAGAAAGACTGTGGCTATGTTTTTAGGGGGTGGGGGCATTGGTATGCCCATTCTGGGCAGCCCCCACGCATAAAAAAGCCAGCATAATCGCTGGCGCCTAGTTGGCTCTCTGCCCCCTTGGGGGCAGATCAGGGGCCACTGCCCCCATCCGCCACTTGGGGGGGGGGCAGAAAGACTGTGGCATTTTTGGGGGCAGGTGTGGGCATTGGCATGCCCAATCTGGGCTGACATCGACCCTGAATAAACAAATAAAAAAATACTGAGGCCTAGTGGGGGGCAGATAAAGGGCTATTGCCCCAATATGCCTCCGGGGAGGGGCAGAAAGACTGTGTTAATTATTTTTGGGGTGGGGGCATTATCATGCCCATTCTGAGCAGCCCACACCCCTACATTATAAAAAAAAAATCCCTGGTGCCTAGTGTGCTTTCTGCCGCCCCCCGGGGGCAGATCAGGGGCTATTCCCCATCTGCCCCTGGGAGGAGCAGAAAGAATTGCATTTTTTTGGGGGGGGTGGGGGCATTTGCCTGTCCATCTTGGCCAGCCCCCACCCCTACATCAATAAAACAAATCCCTGATTGCTAATGGGTTTTCTGACGGGCAGAAAGGCTGGAATTTCACTGGGGGTGGGGGCACTGAATGCCCTTTTTGGGCAGCCCCCACCCCAACAGCAATAAAAAATAAATCCATGGTTTCTAACGGGCGTTCTGCCCCTCCGGGGGGGGGGGGGTGATTGGAGGCTACTGTCCTGCCTGCCCCCTGGAGGGGGCAGAAAGGCTGACCTTTCTGTGGGGGGGGGGGGGGGGGCATTGCCATGCCCTTTTTGTGCAGCCCCCAACCCAACATAAATAAAATTTAAAAAAATCCCTGGTTTCTAGTTGGTTTTCTGCCCCCCTGGGGGGCAGATTGGGAGCTACTGTCCCCATCTGCCCCCCAGGGGGGGCAGAAAGACTGAAATCTCTCAGGGGTGGGGGATTGCCATGCCATTTTTGGGCAGCACCCACCCGAACGTCAATAAAAAAAATAAGCCCTGGTTTCTAGTGAGCTTTCCGTCCCCCTGGCGGGGCAGATTGGGGGCTACGGCCCCCATCTACCCCCCAGGGTGGCAGAAAGCCTGTTGTGCCCAAACAATTATAGGGGGAGCAAAGGCCCTTGCCCAAGAGGCTGCTCCCCCCTCCCTGGTGCTCGTGGGTGGATCCCTGCTTGGGGATCGCCCTCCTGGGGTGATCCCCAAGCACGGATCCACTAGGGAAGGGTACCATTGGAAAGGGGAGACTCTCCCCTTTGCAACGATACCTCTCCCATCTTTTTCAGTGCTCGGGGGGCTGAGATACCCCCACAAGCACGAAACTGAGAAACAAACTAAGTTTCAGTTTTGTTTTCGTTGACTTGACGATGGCACGCCATGCGTGCGATCGTCATTACAACAAAATTCAAAAATAGGCCTGGGGAGGTTGGGGAAGCTCTTCTCCACCTCCCCTGGCAAAAAAAAAAAACTATGGGAAATCCCTCTGCTGTCTGCAGCAGAGGGATTTTCCGAGCATGTGCTCATGACGGAACCATTCCATCATGAGCATGGAAGGGGTTAATGTCTGTTTATTTCGTACATGTGTAGTTGCCTCCTGTGAACGTTATATTGTTTATATACTTTACAAATGCACATTCATTATACAAATGCATTTACGCTGGCATAATTGTCCATTCTTTGAAGATCTTTTACATATGTGTGTTTTTAATGCACTCTGTTGGGAGTAAATGTACATTGGTTAGAGTTAATCTACATTTATGATTATGAATGTATATTCAATTGAGTGAATGTACTTTCATTAAAGCCAGTTTCATGTGTTCCAGATAGTGTCTAGAGTTACACAGCACAGGCTGACCAAATAAAAGTGAAAAATTAAAGACTACTACTGAGAAGCAGAGACGTGAGAAGAATTTGGGCAAAATTATCAGCACTCCCAAAACAACTTTTTATGTTTTTTTTTGTTGTTTTCAACAAACCTTATTGGGAATTTCTGGTGTACAGTGCATATTTATGCAATTTTCCATACATGTTAAATTCGTACAGGAATGAAGTACATATTATAAATGTCTCATGGTACGTCTACATATCACGGTCTGTAGATTTGCTCCTGTGCGCAATCGCTGTATTCAAACCAAGTGAAAATTCACATATATCCACAATATAATATTACAGCATTAGCTGTGCATCCGAGGTAAAGCACTCCCAAAACGACTTGTTGCTCTGTACTGATAAAGGAACAAATCCAGAAACATGTGCCTAAAGTCACAATGCAAGGGCTGCACCAACAAGGGTGAAATATTAAAGACCACTACTGAAGTGTTTTCATGCACTGCTTTTACCATGATGCATCTGGGGCAAACTGGGTGCTGGGATGTAAGGCAGGGTGCTCCCACCCTCCTTATGTTCTGAAAAGATTATTTTGAGCTACTGAGCTGATGAGCTAGTGTTGATGCACTTGCGCCTAGTGAATGGCACAGAGACCTGAGAAGACATTGGGCAGCATTTCCAGCACCCACAAAACGACTTGCTGCTCTCTACTGATGAAGTAATGAATCCAGAAACACGTGTGTAGAGTTACACAGCACAGGCATCACCAACAAGAGGGAAAGATTAAAGACTAGTACTGAAGTAAGTGTTATGCACTGCATTTATCGTAATGCATGGGGGAAACTGATTGATGGGATGTGAAACAGTGTGCTCCCTCTCCACACCTTCTGCTTATAGTAGATTACCTGTACATGTCAAGTGTAATGAAATTTGATACAATTTTGAGGAATGACTGCTTAAAGGAGAAGCTAAAGGTAAGGTAGCAATCAAAAACTGACTTAAAAATCATGCTTGAAAGTATTAAATTCCACATTAGTGCTACACTAGTGTCAGCTCATGGCATTCCAGCAGGCTGCTGAAAATGTGGTGGGTGGGGCTTTAGTCAAAGATTTCAGCAATTATATTCTTCAAAAAATATATTTGGGGAGGAGGAGCCTAGCGCGCATCCAAGATGGTCGCGTGAGCACAGGGCTCCCCGGACCCTCGCTGCTCCTCGGAATTTATCCTGACAATATCCTGATTTGGTTTATGGAATCTGGGAGATGACGACCGGCTGAGCACGTATCTCTTTTCAGAAATTTAATCGGACCCGGGAATCCCGAGTTATCGTTGTTTGAACTTTTGGGACCCACCCGACGGAGGTGCCCGGGGCGAAGGTGAGCCGTGGGGCCGTGTCGCAGTTGAACAACAACGGCTGCGGCGCGGTGCCAGGGGCCGCTCGGCCACTTTCGGTTTCACTTTCAGACCTCAGGGGGCTGGCCGGTGGAGCGATTGAGGTGGCGGGGTGTTTCCCTGACCTCTGCACAAAGCTTTGTCTCCACCTGCCACTAGAGTGCCTATCGCCTTGGGTCCCCCCGCACCGCCATATTGTGGCCTCGGGTGAGGCGCTGGTTTCCAGGGCCGGTATCCCAACTACTTTTGATCGGCGGTCCTCCTCGGAGTCCGTGGCCGCATGGGGGGCAAGGGGGGCCCCGAGGGGCGTAAGACTAAATCCTCCCTCCGTGGAGGATCGGTCCAGACCAACAACATGGACCGCTACACTCAGGGCAGAGGCTCTCCTGGAACGGCCGGTCCCCCCTCAGACGTCGCCGGTGGTGGCACATCCGTCTCTTCGGAACTTTCCCTACAGGACATCATGGGCGCCATTGAAGGCATCAGGGAGACCATCGCCACGCAATACGAGGCCCTGGCCCGTAAGATCGATACGGTGGCGATTGATGTCACCTTAATACGGGCGGACCTCTCCAAAACAAACGAGAGGGTTCAAACTCTCGATGCGCGGACCTCCACCCTGGGAGCGGATGTGTCGGACCTGCAGGCCGCGCTTGGCGACATCAAGGTGGTCAATGAGCAGATGGCCCGGCGACTGGAGGACTTCGAGGGACGGGCCCGACGCAACAACATCCGTGTCATCGGCGTACCGGAGTCCTCCGACGACCGCCCGGTTGACCTCCTGGTCGAGGAACTCATCCTCCAACAGCTGACCCCTGCGGGCTTGAGTAAATTTTTTGCCGTTGAACGGGCTCATCGAGTTCCGGGCGGGCGGCCACGGCCGGGGGCCCCCCCGAGGCCTATCGTGGCCAAACTGTTTTACTACAGAGACCGGGATGCGATTCTGCAGGCCTCGCGGGTCCATGGCCCGGTTCGACATGAGAACTCATCCATTAACTTTTATCCGGACTTTACTCAACTTGTCCAGAAACAGCGGATGGGATTCCAGGGGGTGAAACGTCGTCTTCGTGAGCTGGGCCTAAAGTACTCTATGCTCTACCCTGCCAAACTCCGAGTGGAACATGAGGATCGGACTGCCTTCTTTGACTCTCCTGTGGCCGTGAGTGACTGGTTGGACTCGCTGCCGGACAGAGGTGGCCGTCCCGGGCCCTCTGCGGGTGCCAACGGTGACGGGTCCCCTTTGGAGTGACTCTTGGTCCTTGATTTTGCCAATTTGCACTGCTCGGCTGGGTTGTATTTCTTTGGTTCAGTTTGTTTTGCTAGTACCTGTATGGGGTGCGGGCGGGGACGGGTCCCTTTCCTCCTCCGGGGTCTTTTTGTAGACTGGGGTTAGTTGGGCGACAGGCACACTGCAATTTGGGGGGGTTTTTTGGCCCGCAGGGGTGCAGGGTGGGGGGAGTTGGGTGTTGGGGGGGGTGGGGGGGAAGGAGGGGTTGTTTTGTAGTGTGGTTTTTGTTTGCAGGGCGAGGTATTGATTTTCTGCCACCTTTGGGACTTGTGCTACTTGCGGGGGGACCTCTGATCTATTGGAGGGGATGGGGGGGGACGGGTTGAAGCTGATGTCGTGGAACGTCAATGGGTTGGGGGACCGTATCAAACGGGGTGTAGTTCTGCAGTATTTGCGTCGTCTGACTCCTGATGTGGTGTTTATCCAGGAGACGCATTTGGTTGGTAATGTCTGCCATGCAATGAACAGGGGGGGATACCGCCTCGTGGCTCACTCTGGTTTCACAACTGGCTCCAGGGGGGTGGGCATTCTCCTGCGATCCTCACTTCCGTTGGAGATCACGAGGGTGGTCTCAGATGACAGAGGGCGTTATGTTTGTCTGACTGGGAGGTGGGAGGGGCATCCCCTTGCCCTGGTCTCAATTTACGTCCCACCGGGCCTCCAGAACTCCACCTTCGCGGACTTGGGTCGAATGCTGCTTGAACTTCCGGATGGCCTTTTGCTTATGGGCGGGGATTTTAATTCGGTGGTTTCGGGTGACCTGGATCGTCACCCACCCAGGGCCCTCCCCGCTGCCCAGGCTTGGCTAGGTGGTCTGTTGGAGACCTTCGGTCTGGTGGATAGTTGGCGATTAATGCATCCGACCCAATGTCAATACACCTTTCACTCTGGGGCACATGGGAGTCTTTCTAGGTTAGACTATTTCCTTATGCCCGCGGCGCAGACGGGTCGAATTCGAGAGGTCAGGCACCTGGCGAGGGGTATCTCCGATCATTCCCCGCTGTGGCTTCTCTTTGACACCGGGTCGCGGTCTGCAGGGCGGATCGCTCCCATTAACCCGTGGTACCTGCGAGACCCTACGACCCGCGAGAGTCTGGTTAAGGCTATGGACCATTACTTTCTTGAAAACGAGGGGTCTGTGTTGTCTGCAATGTCCCTGTGGGAAGCCTTTAAAACCGTAATCCGCGGACACGCCCTCTCCCAGATAGTGGTGGCTAAGAAGCTCAGGAGTGAGTCGGTGGTGAAGCTGGAGACTGACATCTCGGGGCTGGAGTCGGCCTTGGAGGCGGGTGTCGCTCCGGACGGGCTCCATGCCCTCAGCCTGAAACAGTTTGAATACAGATCTCTTGTCACCGACGCTGCCAAAACTATGTATAGGGAGCAGCAGGGTCGGTTGTATGATGCCGGGGACAAGGCGGGAAAGCTGATTGCGTGGCTGGACAAGAAGGAGAGAGTGAATCGTGTGGTCCCGGAGTTGTGTGTCTCGGATGGAGTGTGTGTGACTGAGCCTGGTGAGATTGTGGAATGTTTTGACGACCACCTCCGGACGGTGTACTCCCCGGTGACTGATAGGGATGAGGAAGATTCTCGCCTTCTCCTGAGGGACATTGCTTTGCCTGGCCTTTCTGCCGAGGACCGTGAGCAGCTGGACGCTCCCTTGTCGGTAGATGAAATCGCGACTGCGATTCGGTCCCTTCGCTCGGGCAAGGCCATGGGGCCCAACGGTCTACCTATCGAATTATATAAGTTGCGCCCGGATAAACTAGCGCCCTTCCTCCGTCGTATGTTTCAGGAGTCCCTTGAGGTCGGTTCCCTTCCGGTCGACCAGCGACTGGCCACGATAGTCGTGATCCCTAAGGAAGGTAAGCCACGGGACCGCTGTGCCTCTTACAGGCCTATCTCACTGCTAAATGCAGAGCCTAAAATCCTGGCTAAAGTCCTTGCCAATCGTTTGTTGAGCGTCATCTGCGATCTGATTCATCCTGATCAATGCGGCTTCATCCCACATCGCAACACCGCCCTCAACTTGCGGCGTCTCCATGGCGCCCTCGCCAGGGCAGAGTACCTCTCCGAACCGGCCGTGCTGGTTTCTTTAGATGCCACGATGGCCTTTGACACCATCGAGTGGCCATTCCTCTGGGCTGTCTTGACCAAATTCGGCTTTGGGGAGGGATTTCTTGGCTGGGTGAAGCTTCTCTACACGGGACCCATGGCTCAGGTGGTGGTTAATGGGCGGGTCTCTCGGCCCTTCGCTCTCGGTAGGGGTACGAGGCAGGGGTGCCCGTTGTCCCCTCTGCTCTTTGCTCTCGCCCTGGAGCCACTCGCCGCTTGGCTCCGCTGGGAGCCCTCGATCAAGGGGATCCGGTGGGCCCCGGGCTTTGAGGATCGGGTCTCGTTATATGCTGACGATATCCTCCTGTATCTTACCTCGCCGCGGCAGTCGCTTAACGTTCTCTTCGATGTTCTAACTTCCTATGGGAGAAATTCGGGTCTCACGATTAACTGGTCTAAATCCTGTGTCTATCCTATCTCCGGTGGCCCCCCCCTCCTGCCGCATCGGCTTCCGATCCAAATATCTCTGTCCGGCTTTAAATACCTGGGGATACACATCTCGTTGGACCCGGTAGCTCGCTATGAGCACAATCTCCTGCTTCCACTCCGGCGTTTGAGGGAGGACACGGCTCGGTGGTGTAGGTTGCCCCTGTCCCCACTGGGTCGGGCCGCGTTGTTTAAAATGATGTCCCTTCCCCGGTTCCTCTATGCACTTCAGAACTCCTTCGACATCATTCCAGTGGCCTACTTTCGGGAAGTAGAGAGCCTGCAGAGGAGACTGGTGTGGGACGGACGGGCGCGTATCGCCCTGGCCAAACTCACTCTCCCCTGGTACGACGGGGGCATCGCGCTTCCCGACATTCGCAGGTATTATTGGGCCTCACAGCTATCAGCCATTAACCATGCCACGTATGCGCCTGGCTCGAACCCGGCGTATGAGATGGATAAATTCCTGCTTCCCGGCGGTAACTATAACAGGGCGCTTTACTCCCGCTCGGCTGGACGGACCCTGACGGGCCCCACTAAGATCGCGGTACGGATTTGGAAGGCGGCCAATGTAGCCATGGGCTGGAGTGAGCGACTCACATGCGCTACTCCTTTATTTGCCTCCGACCGACTGGGAAGCCTCTGGACAACGAAGGGGTTTGACCGTTGGGACACGATTGGCATCAGTAGAGTGGGAGACTTATGGATAAAGGGCGCGGTTAAGACCTTTGCGGCACTCCAGAGCGAATACGAACTCACGGACAAGGAGTTCTTCCAATACGCCCAGGTTCGGCATGCCCTGCTCTCTGTCTTTGGGGAGGGGACCAAGATCCCGGCCTCTTCGCCCCTCGAGGACCGCATACTTGATGGTCATGTTCCCGACAGTACTATCTCCTTAATCTATAAAAAAACTTATTAATAATCGGGCTGACCTACTGGTGCGCCTTCGGGAGACGTGGACGGGGGACGGGGTGGAATTAGACGACGAGGACTGGCAGTCCGCACTATCGTCCCCCAAGGAAGTTGCCATTCCAGCCCGTCTCCGCCTGGTCCAGTTAAAGATTCTCCACCGGGTGTATGTGACGGGCCCCCGTCTGGTCTCGATGGGATTCTCGGAAGATGGGCTTTGCAAGCGGGGGTGTGGGCTCAGTGCCACCTTTCTCCATATCCTCTGGGAGTGCCGGGAGGTGGCGGAATACTGGCGTCGGGTTCATGGGGTCATGGGACAAGTCACCGGGGTGGCGCTGCTGCCGGAGGCGCGTCGCTGTGTCTTGAATGTGTGGGAGCCCAATGATTATAACGCGGCGCAGACTCGGTGGGCGGCCCTGGGCTACATGATTGCTAAGAGGGATATAGCGCAGCTTTGGGGCTCCCAGCGGCCACCCACCGTGTCAGTATGGAAGGAAAACATGGACTGGTGTATGTTCAGGGAGAAGACTGTATATGTGGCCCGCGGTAAACCCGGGGCATGGGGTAGAATTTGGGGGCAATGGAACGTGTATCGTGGGGGTATCTGTACGCCCCCCCTAGTGGACACCGATATTGCCTTGTCCCCCTGACCCTTGATGGTTCCTTGCAACTGATTGTAATAATCGAATATAGATGTTCCTTTCCCGTTACCCCCCCCCGATCTTTCAGCACTCCCTCCTGTTGATAGCTAATTGAAGGTTTGGAGTAAAAGTCCCCCGGATGTAGCCTGACCCACGCTTTTTGCCCGTATGCCTCGCCTTTTGTTTTTTGTTGTTATTTATGTTAAATGTATGTCTCCTGCTTCTCTTGAGCTATCCTGAGCCATTTACGGGGCTGGGCCCCAGGTGTCGCCTATTGCTTTAACTAAGGTACTATCCTTTCTGAATCTAGCGGCCGGCCCTGGTGGTTGTAGGCCCATGCTTGTAACGGATTTATTGTTTCAATAAAAACTTTTGAAAAAAAAAAAATATATATATTTGGGAATTACTCTGTAAACAGTAAAATACCCTCACCTACAATGTTGCTATTGTGTCACTAAAATGTTTATGGGAGGAGAGAAATGATGTTAAATGTATACCCACAAGTACTAGAATACCCAGTTTTTCCTTAGAAACAAAGTGGTACAGGTTTCTGGTTATGGTTATATATCCAATCTAGATAAAAAAAAACTTTAGCCAAATTTAGTACAATATTCAATAATAAAAAGGGATGCACATACCAAAATTATTAAATGACAAAAAAAATCAAATTATATATGTCAATTTTGATGCATGCTGAAATGGTAATACAGAGGAATATGTGTGATTCAAGTTTGATTTTATATAAGTTGTAAAATAATACATTGACAGCAATAATCATTCATCTTCTGTTCACAAATTGTTATTGTGCAGCCTGCACATGTTTCGCCCTATGAAGGCAAACAGGCATAGAGCTTTTCAAAGGCTGCAAATCAAGACTAAGAAGGGAGAGCAAACAAAACAGAGAAAAAAGAGAGCACAAAAGGTGACAAATGAAAATAATAAATAACACAACACTAATGCATATAATGTAGTGTGGTCACACACTGTGGTTCACTGCACTCACATATACCCCTTTCCACTAGCTCTTGCATGTGTGCAACACATATTGCTATAAGATATGCTTCCACAAGGACAAAGAACCAAAGTGTGCATGTACACTACATTATATGCATTCATTTTGTGTTATTTAATTTTTCTTGGTCTCTTTTCTTGTACTCTTAGTTTCCGGGTTTTTACCCGCTGGCTCATTTTAATCTTGCCGCAGCACACTCACAAAGAATTTCCCAACAGTCTTTTGTCACCCTAGGCCTACTGGAGCCTGGGCAGGGAAGAAGGATATTCCAGACCCATAAGTGAGAAGGAAATTCTAGAAGCTTCTTCCACAGCTCACAACAGAATTGTCTCGTTTTTAGGAGATCGAACTCAGGCAGTCCGCCTAACTCCGTTCATGTCTTCTATGGTTCATCTACACTGCGGAGTACCTCAGGGATCTTCATTATCACCTCACCTTTTTAATATCTACATTTGTCCCTTCATCTATGCACTCACTAAACTTAACTGTAAAATGTATAACTACACAGATGATACACAATTGCTTTTTAAACTAGATAATTTCCCTGACAGGGGTGTGGAATTTATTAAAATATCTACTTGTCCATGGGGCAGGTTGCTTCATAAATCTACTTGTCCTGTGACAAAATCCACTTGTCACTTTGGTGTCATGTAGTGCGGCGATAAATTATATCAGCAATCTCATTATCTAAGAGTTCTGATATAGCTTCTCTGATTATGCCAGAGCTCATACCATAGTAGTGTTTGAATACTTGCAATGCCCTTCTGCTGCCACGTTTCCACAAATCTACATACTGGGGCTGAAGGTAGTGGTAAGCAATAGTTCCAAGGTTAGAATGCCCTTTTGAGTCTGTGCAAACCTACTAACTTGCATGTTTTAAGGGTTTTCAACAACTCTTCTCTAATCTTTTCCCATACTGAGAAATGTTGGAAATTTACTCCTGGCAATGGTAAGCCTTCTTCCAGAGTTGGGAAAAAATTGGTTGGATGTAAAGTGAATTAGCAAACACTCAAGATTTTCACATGAGCAAATCTACACATGCACATTTGCTCATGCTAAAATGCAGTTCACAAATATTTTCTAGGAGTACTATTTCTTGGCCTACTTTTGTAAATTCTTGGGAATTCACAAAAGCTGTATAGCTGCACATAATGCAAGGACATATACCATGGGTGCCCTTTTGAGACTTTCTTTAATTGGGCCCCTAATTTAGTTTGGCCATGACCTTTTGCGCTTATTAAAATTCTGACTCTCTCTCTGTATCAGCTGGCTCAAAGTCTCTCTGTATCAGCTGGCTTCAACGTGAGTGACAGCATTCTGCTCTTTCACAAGGAGCATATCTGCACACAAAGTAGTTTTGTTCAGTGCCAGTAACTACTGTGGCAGTGCGTGCTTTTTGAGACCAAAAACAATTTTTGCTTTTGCCAATGTTTGTTATAATCATGAAAACCTGGCAGCTCCCACACCAATAGGGTTTTACAAAAACTATGCCAAAACAAGTCACACATTGACAAAACTAAAAAGCTAAACACCAATTTCAGACCTACTGGCTTAGCCAATGCTTGTTTATTTTTGTTTCCCATGATCTTATTGAAACTGATTTTCCATTATGATTTTTTTGGGAAATGTTAGCATGCACCAACACATATTACTAAATGATGCTGCAAAGAAAAGGTACCTGAAAGATTACAGTAGTTTAGTTAAATGTTTTTTTTTCTTGCTTTCATTTTTTAATCAACATTTTATTTTGAAAGCAAAGAATCATCAATCTTGCTTTCAAGCTTCTGCAAATATTTGCATCAAATCAGAGAGCATTCTGGGAGCATTAGATATAGCCTCATTTTGCTAAACTTTGAAAATGTGCGTACATATTTTTATACTGGAACCAGTCAGTATTGCAGTCAAGCTTACAACATTTTCATAGGGCACCCACCCTATAATAAAGGCTTTCAATTACTGAACCATATATACAAGTTTGAACAGCATGCACATATGGACAAATATATTACCTTAACTGCCGACAGGGCCCTTCCCTGATGCATGATGTGGTATTTCACACTGGCATCCAAAGGGTTTGTGCTGCAGGGGGATGGGCCTACTTGTCCCAAGGACAAAATGCACATAGAAACTAGTTGCCCTTGACCCCAAACAATATGTCCTGGGTGTTGGGCTATAGGAATTCCACATCCCTGCATGAGTCGAAGGAGCATTTTCACACTACCATGATGTTCATTCAGGAGTGGATGAATGGCAATCAGCTGAAATTAAGTACGGACAAAACGGAGGTTATTATAACCAAAAATGGTCTTGAATACTGGACTGAGCCATTTCCGTCTGCCTAGTTAGGACCCCCCCAAAGAAAATGGTAAAAAGCCTTGGAATCGCTATTGATTCGGAACAGTCCGTGAAACCTCAAATTAGATCAATTATAACATCTTTTCTAATGCTTCGGAGAATAAAGAAAATTGGCAATTTCCTTACCTCTGAGGCTCTTGTTCAGGCTGTTACTGCCCTAGTGCTGTCAAGATTAGATTATGTTGGCCTCCCAAAAAGCCGCATTAGAAGACTGCAAATAGTTCAGAATCAGGCTGCTCATCTGATTCATAAACAACCTAATGATTGTCCAATTAGCCCTCTGATGAATAATCTTCATTAGCTACCTATTGAACAAAGAATAACCTTCAAGACTGATTGCATTATTTTTAAATCTTTGCATAGTAATTGCCCTTCCTTTATTCGTTCTCGGATTCAGAAGTATACCCCCTTTCGGTCCCTACACTCTGGCCAACTGAGCTGGTCCCAAATTCCAACGTAAATGCTCGGGTGGGGTCAGACTCTCGGTTCCTGACCCAAAACGATATAATGCCTTTCCTTACAAGATAAGATCTGTCAACAGATACCAATCTTTCAGGAAAGCACTGAAAACCTGGTTTTTCAGGCAAAATTATAGTATTTTGCTTCTGTTTAACTGACATTGCCTTGGGTTTCTCCAAGCACCACGAAACTGTTCGGTGTACGTGCACTATGCGAAAGCACAGTAACATAACATAACACTTCAATGCTGGCACCAGGTATAAAAATAGGACCCACTGTGCAGTTCACTCCTGGACCTGGAGAAGACCCCCAGAAGGACCGCCTTGTACTTCAGAAGACTGTCCTGCTGCTTTAGGCCTTCTTTGTACTTCAGAGTACTGCCATCTGGTACCAGAGGACTGCCCTGCCGCTTCAAGTCTACCTTGTACCCTCAGAGGTCTGCCCTTCTACTGGAGGCCTTCCTTGTTGCTTGATTCTAGAACTACAAGAGTGACTCAAAGAGCTAGTTGGCTGGCCTAATGTTCTGAGTTACAGGCACATAGAATGTTCCAACAACCTTGAACCCGCACTTGGACCCTGTCTGAAGTGAGTCCTAACAACCAATTGGTGCCCACTCAGTCCTCGACTCTTGGAAGTGAGTAGTGCAAAAGGTGCCCAACTACCCAAAATAAAATTGGGACTTAGAGAATTACCATCAAAAAGTGCTCTGAGAACAGATTGAAGACCAGGACCTTGCTGATCCGCAACCAGGTACATCACCGTTTAGCCTGAATTAGTGGTAGGTCCCACCATGTTGTTCTCCACAGCAGCAATTCCTGTTTAGTGGCTGCTCTTGAGAAATGTATCCGGCCTCCTGGAGCCCTCATCAGCTACAGCCTACAGCTTCATCCCACTGAAGATTTTTAACTTACTAAGAAAGAGACTAAGTCCGAACATAGGAATCTTCACAGTGGCTTTGACAAGTGGCTTCCCAACAACGACACCTCCTCCTTGGACAACACCGGCTGCCTTGTCCCACAAAATGTTACCTTCTCAGACATTTTTCCTCCAAACTTCTATTAAGTCCAAAGGTAAGAGGAGTCCAGGCCCAATCCACCTTGTGTACCCGAACCACACTACATTGCGGTTGGCCATAACTTTCGACTTTGTCCCGATCCGGCATGACAAATTAATATCTCAGGGTCTACTGATTGGATTTTTGTTGTTCTGGTGTCAAATTATTTATTAAAATGTTCTCTATTTTTCTAAATTGGTGTGAGGTTTTTCTTGTGATCTGTGTTCACTTCATTATTGTATGATTGCTGCATAAATACTTAACAGATTGTCTCTAAATTAAGCCTGACTGTTTTTGTGCCAAGCTACTAGATGGTTAAGCACAAGATAATTTAGTGACTTTCTGGTTCACCCTGACAGGAATTGCGGTTTCTGCTTGAGAAGGGTTCACACTCCACTGAACCAAAAACCCAATGTCCTACAGTATGCTATTGCAAGATTTGAATTGATCTTGGGCACGTTAGTGAACTTAGTAACTGGTTGCATAAGCCAAATATGGAACTCACACCTGTGTCAGATCTGTAGCAACTGTACTAGAATACCATAGTGGTGTGGGAACTTTAGCAACCACTTAAGAACGCTGTACCTATGCAAGAACTGCAGAAATTGTCTAGAGTCCCATGGCTGTGTTATGTAGAATCATGCAACTGAAACCTCACCACGGTGTGTAGTATTTCCTTTTGCTGTGATAATAAAGGTCTTCTACTTTACTAAGGCAAACACTGTGCTGGCAGTATGTTAATATGTTTATTGTTTTGGAATTGTACATATACAGCACTTACTACACCATATGAGGCATCAAAGCGCTTTTCGGCGAGTAGCACGCCACTCCGGAACCCAAAAGCATTAGTGGTGAATTAGTATAGGAAAATACAAATTTGTTAGAGCAGTGGACATCTGGGTCTGTTATTTTGATTCAAAATGATAATGGAGGGATAGAAGAGAGCAGAGTCTAGAAAGTGCTAATTGGGAGATCATAATAGAAGTAGGAGGTTTGGGATGAGTAAAAGAGAGATGTAGTTCTGAGTCTCTGCTCCCTCTAAGAGGGCTTTGACTGTTCATCCTCGCTAACCTGAAAGTCCAATGCAGTACTTGGCCTAGTTTGCAGAGCTGTGGCAGGATGGACACCAGAGGCAAACAATCTGACCACCATATAGCCAAGTAGCCTCTGCCTTCTTTGTATCTCCTACCAAACAGGGTCTGATAGCATAGATATAGCAGCTTCAAGTGAAAGGCAGACCTGTTTTCATAGTGGTAAAGATCAGAAGCAAAGAAAAACCATGGTTTATCAGGGGAGGAGAAATTAAGAAATTTAAGAGATTACATGGAATGTTACCCCATGATCTTCAAGAGTGGTTAGGTAAAGGAGAGAAAGAAGATGAAGCAAAAGGATTCTGTTGTAACTAGCAGTCCTGAATGTATTTTTTGATTTTGGGGTAGTTTTATTTAGTGCGTACTCAACCTGAAGGTATTGGAGCAATTAACCTTTACACGAGCACCAGTTAGATTACACAAGGGCACATTAATTTTTAGGTTTCGTCTGCACAGCGCTTGCGCTGTGTTTGTGAAATCTATTGTTTTTAATATATCTAAAAAGGGACTTACATCCCGCCTTCAGTTTTTATTTGTCTATATGTTTGCCGGCTTACTTTGCTCCGTTTCTATTGGCTATAGCCTGTTCTCCCTTCTGTGTCTTTTTTATCAGTTTCCCCATGGCCTAACTACTCATTCCCTTCTGCATTTGTGGTTCGAACTTTTTTCTTTTGGTTAACGCTGCATACCGTTTACATTTTTTTATCTTTCCCTCTCAACACCTAATATTGCTATATTCTACTACTAAACAGGCAGTCGCAATTGCAGTTACCTTGTAGTTAAAATGGGCTCGATGTAAATGGTGCAGTAGGTGTAATGACACCAGGGCCTAAATCTCTAGGGACCCCACTAAATACAGATTATTGCTAAATTTTACTACTAAACAAACAGTCATAAGTGCAGTTATCTAGCAGGCACGAGGGTCATGATTACAATGGTGCAGCAACGCCAGGACCAAAAGCTCTAGGCACACCACTAAACAACTAATAGTGCTATATTTTACTACTAAACAGGAAGTCACAAGTGCAGTTACCTTGCAGGCAACAGGGTCATGATTTAATGGTGCAGCGCCACAGCAGCCAAAAGTTGTCATAACTCCTCAAAAACATCAAATATTGCTATATTTTAGTACTACGTGAATCAAAAAAGGAGATAAAGGCCAGGATACAGAGAGCTCAGCCTCCCGTGCTTAATAAACAACCAAGAATAGTCCCTTTATGCTAAATGGACTTTCTTTCCACTGTTCTTTATAGGTTGGAAACATAAAGTTTTCTTAAAACAACCCTCACCAAACAAGATATTCCATGGTGGCATGCTTCATCATAGGGTTCTTCCCATCCCTCTGCAGGACGGGGCGTCTTGCGAACGACAGAGACGTGGGTGCAAGGTCAACATGTTTCAAGCCATTACCCCAGGGCTTTTCATCAGGACTATAACAATTTGTCAGAGCCGTGGACTGGCAATTAGGAATCGGCAAAAGAGTAGCTTTGACAATGTTTGACTACAAGCGTCCCTTCCCCCGTTGAGCTCATTGGGCCATGGTAAACAGTCAAAATATCAAAAAAAAAATATCGACTGGACAGAATATCGAGTTTTTAATATAGAATGGACAGAATATCGAATTACCAAAATATAGTGGTGAAGAATATCGAAAATCAGGTAAGAAATATCGATTTTCATAATATCGAAGTAAGTAATATCGACAGTCATAATATAGTTGTTAAAAATATCGAATTTTTTTATAGTGTTTTAAGTGTTAGTGTATGTGTTAAAAGTATTTATTAATTTTGGAATGTATGTTTGAATATTTTTAAAGTAATGAATTTTATGTTATTTAATTTTTTTGTAATTTAATTCCGTAGCGGGTTGTGGGTTTATAGGGGATTAGGGTGGGAAGTAATTTAATTATAGTACAATAAATAATAATTTTTAGGAATTATTAATTATTTGTAATTTAAGTTTGCGTTTTACTTCTGTAGCGGGTTGTGGGTTTATAGGGGAATAGGGTGGGAAGTAATTTAATTGTTATTAAGTAATTATTAATTGGTAATAACTAATTTATTGTAATTAATTATTCATTGGTAATATTAATTGGTTAATTGATAATGATGTTAATTGTACTAATTTATTATTCGGAGCGGGTTGTGGGCTTATAGGGTAATAGGGTGGGAAGTAATTTAATTTATAATTAAGTCATTATTGAAAATATTGTTGTGTATTAATAATTAATTTACTGTTAATTATTAATTGGTATTTTTTATTATTTATCAATTTTTGGTATTGAAAATTAATTGGTTGTTGATTAATTATCAATTGGTAATTAATGTGTATTAATTGGTAATTAATTTCTATTAATTGTTTAATTGATAATTATGTTAATTGTATTAATTTATTATTTGTAGTGGGTTGTGGGTTTATAGGGGAATATGGTGGGAAGTAATTTAATTGTAAATAATTGTTGAAATTATTTTTGTATATTGATAATTAATTTATTATGAATTAATTATTCATTTGTATTTGTATTTATTAATATTTTTTATTGAAAATTAATGGGTTGTTAAATACTTATTAATAGGTAATTAATAAAAAAAAATATTTATTGCTATTTATCAATAATTAATTATTAAAGGGTGTGTGATTGGTAAATAATTTTAATACATTTTTTATTACTATTATGAATTAATTTATTTTTAATAAAGTATTAAATTATTATTTTTCCTACTATTGCACTCACTGGAGTGGGAATAGTAATTGTTACCCCTACGCTATCCAACGCTCTCCCTACTATTGCACTCACTGGAGTGGGAATAGTAATTTTTACCCCTACGCTATCCAACGCTTTCCCTACTGTTGCACTCTTTGGAGTGGGAATAGTAATTTGTACCGCTATGCTATCCAATGCTTTCCCTAATGTTGCACTCACTGGAGTGGGAATAGTAAATTTTACACAATACAAAAAGTAATGGAGGGTCAAAGGTATGAAATTCACAAGATACGACTATGTAATGGAGCTAGTGATATTGGTTCGCTAGACAGGGTACATCATTCATAGTTTTTGAAAAATACCCATCAGTAGCTCTTCCTGGGCGCCCTTTTCATCATGTGGGTTCCTTCTAACCATGAAGGATAGGAAAAGAGTTTAGTCATGAATGACAGCATAGGAACCAGTGATGGTATAACTGGGTCGCAGGGGGCTACTGAAAAGCAGTGCGAGAAAAAGTGAAATAGTGCAAAAGTGCAAAGTAGTGATATTAAAATTAGATGGCTCTGAGGAAAGTACTTATTTATTTGAGACCTCAAAGTCTCTAAAGCTTAAAAAGAGCGAAATTGGTAGTTTTAACTAATAGCTACCAACAGGTTGGTCGACATGTTTCAGCAGGAATTACGGATCACACTGGTATCCACTGCATTCTTCAGGACCTGTGTTGCTACTGCTAGTGTTGTGTAAAGAAAATATGAAAGAGGAAAAGGTATCACCTGGGTATTAGTGAAGGATCATTCTCCCAGCTGTGAAGTCCGAAGGAGAACAAACATAGTCGAAAACAAGGGAAAAACATATAATTAGTATATCTACGGTATCCAAAACATTTACATGGTATACCATATCTATAAAGAGAATTTATGAAGCAATCCTCTTGGTAGTGCTTTAATTACTACATGGAACTACAATACCTACATATGATATGTAGTAGGGCTCCCACTTACCATATTGTGCAGGGGAGTACTGCCTCACCTCACCTGGCAAACAGCTCAGGTAATTGAAGCACCGCTCTAGTGGAAAGAGAGAGACACATACAGAGACACGTCAGCGAGCAGCTGACTTCACACATAATCACAAATTGTACTGGTGTTAATAGTAGGTCAAAAAAGCCAAAAAACCTTGGCTAAGGCAATGGCCGCAGTTGAACAAATGGCAAAGATCAGACCCTCGATGGCCTGAAAATGTGTTTAATGACAATTAAGCCAGTGCAAAGAACAAGCATATCTGTTCCTAAACATTGAGGTATGGGGTCCGCCTGCACCTCATTTTATAATTACTTATGCATGTATCACTTAGTCATTAGAGAACTGCCACTAGTACACATCGTGACAGAATCCCTGCTTGTGAGGTTATATTTTAGCAGGTTATATTTTAGCATCAACACTCCAGCTATTATATTAGAGCGCATTTCGTTAGTAATACCATCATCTGGGCGGTATCTGGTTAAACTGTAAACACATAGGCAGAGCGCCAGTACACAACACCCGCAATGACGCTTTTTGAACATTTTCTGAAAACTGCTCGCGTGTGGGTTATAACCAGCAGCCCAACGCGAGAGAACAAACAGAGCTCTAGTGCTCCGTGAGTTAAATGTCAATTACCGCGCTGAGGGTTTAAACTCCACAAAGGCAGCAGAGCTCGATAGTTAATGCAGAGCTCTGGTCCTCCGTAAAACAATTAGCTCTTACCGCGCTATGGGATTGAACTCTACACTGGCAGCAGCGCTCAACGGACTCTGGATAAACAGTGTGCACACTGGTGGCGAGCGCGCACAATGGCATCCTGCTACTAGGATTGCTGACAGACAGGCAAGAAGAGGGTGTCTCTCACCTGTCCGTCGGTACTTCCAGCGTCCCTCTGGCTGTAAGGGGAGGAAATGCGCGGAGTCAAACACTACAGTTTTACTTCCTCAACTGGGCGTGTCAATTGTCATCACATGACCACTAAGGATTCTGGGATATGTAGTCCTATTGAGAGAAAGGACGCTCACAGGTAGATTAGAGCTTATGAAAGCTCACAAATTTATTAATTTATTTATTAATACTCAGTCTCCAGAAACATTGATATTTGCATGTATGTTTAAAGCAAGGGCATCCAAAAGAAATGGTTTTTTGTGGAGGTACTGTTGTTTGTAAAAGCTCCGGTACAGCGCACTAGCAGCTCTACATGTTACTATGGCTACCAAAGTTGTAAGGCTCTATTTTAAGCCAAGCAATACCGCACTGACAAGTGGAACGTTAAAAAATAAACAACAAATAAAGATCCACTGAAATTTTCTTTATTATTTATTTTTATTTTAGACAAGTGAGCACTTGTTGATCAGGCAGAGGGGCTCCAATATGTGTTAGATATAAGTTGACGAAGGCAACGGGGTGTTTATGCCCGACAATGGCATAGAAAACACGTGTGAGGCTACACCATCACAAGGAATGGAAGATTATGGTGAATCCTACATTGAACCTCACAAGAAATGGCGAAGTATGGAGAAAAGCAACCGTAGCCTGTAAACTGGTCAGAATCAGTGCCAGACCCCATATAAATGTTGAGATGACTAATACGCTAGAGGAGTGCATCTCACAGAGACATCCACGGGATGTCATCATTCAACCCGTCCTTGTCTGAGTTCAGAGTGTACACCCATTTTTGTTCTTTCCTGAACAGAAACTTGCTAATGTCTGTCACATGGTTGGGTATCAGGGGCTGTTCTAGAATGGTCCATCGAAATTCATCAGGGCCATGTCCCACCTCCAAAAAGTGATTGATCATTTTGGTGGACTGTTTACGACAGCGGATGGTGCTCCTGTGCTCGGAAATGCGCGTCTTGACCTTCCTGGTCGTCATACCCACGTATTTGTATTCACAGGGGCAGACTATCAAATAGATGACATTGAGGCTGTTACAATTTGTGAAGCGCCTTTGTTCCCATAGACGCCCGCCTCCAATGTCAATAGTGGTAGATTTGACGGTCTGGGGGCAGGCGGCGCAATTCCCACAGGGATGGTGACCTGTCACAGCTGTCATACCCCAAAGTGTTCCTACTGCTCTCGGAGTCGCTACTCTGGGTCTTGTGTGGACAAGTTGGTCTTTGAGGTTCCTACCCTGAATTCTTAAATAATTGGTACCTAATCGCGTGGAAATGCACCCGCGACTGGTTGGTGCTCATAATAAAAACAGCTAAAAAGGCGGCTGATAAGATCTTGATCGAAATCCAGCTACTTGAGGGCCAGATCAGAACCACACTCTCGAGCAAAATTTTCACGAAAAATCTAGATGAAAATAATAAAGCCAATAAAGAATTCAGAGATTCGATCCTGTTCAAGAAATTAGAGAAATGCAAAAAAGATATTGAAAAATTTGCAACTGAAAAGATTTACCCATACACAAGTGACACTTTTGTCCCTCCAACCTATAATAACAAGGGTCATAAAGGTGGGTCGACGTACGGTACTTCAAGCTCTGGCGAAGGGTCTAGCGACTCAGACTCATCTAGCCTAGGTAGCAATACCAATAACAAAGGCAGAGTTAGAGGCAACCGTAGAAACTGGAGAGGTCCTGGTCAGAATTATGTCCAACCTCAGTTCCCACCATGGTGGCAACCTAACCTATGGTCCCAGGGGGCCCCTTTTCCTCAACAGATGATGCCCTTCGGTCCTCATCAATTCTACCCTGACTTTAACTCCCCGGCTTTTTTAGGACAGGGCAGGGGGAGACAGAGGGGGCGGAGGAGAGGCCAACAGCAGAACCAAGTACAGTGGAACTTGGCGCCGCAGTCGATGGGCCTACGGAGTGGCAAACAGACACCTCAGGACCAAACAACAGCGTCAACACCAGGGACGACCTCGTGATTAACCTGAGTTCTAGAACACTCTCAGAGATAGAACTGAAAATGCTCAACAGAGGCTTGGGTTTTGTGGCTACTAACATGGGTGATCCGTTCCAGACTAACATTGAGATGGGGAAATTTTTCAGGAAAATCCGCTTGCACTTCCTTTTTGCAAAAGAGAATGAAGGTGGAAGTGATCTGACTCTGAGTGACCAGAATACAGGTCTGAAACGACCTTCTTCCTTCAATCCACCTACCTCCGGATTGCCAGCGAAGGTTTTGGCCTTTGAGGAGGCGGTGGACTGCGATATCACGAATCTTTTACAACAAACCAGCAAGCCATTCATCAATTTCCCTAAGAGAGAACGGCTAGCTTTGAAAAAACTAGCAGAGGACCCTTCGGTAGTGATCAAACCTGCCGACAAAGGCGGTGCTATAGTGGTCCTAGATACAACTACATACCGCGAGGAATGCATTCGACAACTCAGTGATGTAAAGTCATATTGTAAACTCACTGAGGACCCTACAGAGAGATTATTATTGGCCATCAAACAACACGTTGAAGAGGCTTTATCTGAGGGATGGATAACATCAAAGGAGGCATTGTATTTACAACTGGCACACCCCATTGTCCCTTACTTTTACGTGCTTCCTAAAGTGCACAAACCACAGCGGCCACCCCCTGGACGCCCAATAATATCAGGCATTGGGTCTCTTCTTGAACCCCTCTCAACTTTTGTAGACCACTTTTTGAGACCGATGGTGCACAAGATGCCCACATATTTACAAGATACTAAGGATGTCCTGAAGATTCTACCTGACGTCGAGTTTGATGCCAACATAGATCTACTAGTATCCTTCGACGTAGAATCTCTCTATACGTCAATTCCACAAAGAGAGACTCTTGATGTGATCGAGACCCTACTAAGAGCACATGATTTAGATTCCATCACCCCGGTCTCTTTCATTATGACTTTGGCGAATTTGGCTATGACGGAGAATTATTTCCAATTCGAGGAGTCCATGTACCTACAGGTCTCTGGGACCAGCATGGGCAGTGTTTTTGCCCCTAGCCTGGCGAACCTTTACGTCCATCGGTTCGAAGAAGAAACCATCCTCACCGATACCAACCCCTTTCTCGCCTCGCTCCGCCTCTGGAAACGTTACATCGATGACGTCCTTGTGGTGTGGCGAGGGACTGTGGATGAGCTTCATACTTTCCACAATTGGCTGAATAGCAGGAATGCATTCCTCCGTTTCACTGTCGAGTACAGTAATACACATCTGGCCTTCTTAGACCTCAAAATTAATGTAACTCCAACTGGTCTTCAATCTGAGCTCTTTCGGAAACCCATGGCAAGGAACTCCCTGTTGAGCTACGAGAGTTGCCATCCGAAAGCTCTAAGGGACAACTTGCCCTATGGGCAATTCCTGAGAATTCAGAGGAACTGCTCCACCAGGGAGGGCTTCTTTCATCATGCCAAATTGCTAGAGAACAACTTGCTTGAAAAAAAGTACCCGAAGCAATTAATACGCCGGTCAAAAAAGAGGGCGTTCAATAATAACTGTGAAAGCCTTCTGGAGCCTACATTCCCAAAAGCCAAAGAATCTCGGATCACCTGTGTCAACACGTTTGGCACTCGTTCCAATCAGATCCAGAAGATCATCAAGAAACATTGGGGTATCTTGAACACGGGGAATGATAATCTGCCCCCGCCTCTATTTGCCTTCAAAAGGGGTAGGAACCTCAAAGACCAACTTGTCCACACAAGACCCAGAGTAGCGACTCCGAGAGCAGTAGGAACACTTTGGGGTATGACAGCTGTGACAGGTCACCATCCCTGTGGGAATTGCGCCGCCTGCCCCCAGACCGTCAAATCTACCACTATTGACATTGGAGGCGGGCGTCTATGGGAACAAAGGCGCTTCACAAATTGTAACAGCCTCAATGTCATCTATTTGATAGTCTGCCCCTGTGAATACAAATACGTGGGTATGACGACCAGGAAGGTCAAGACGCGCATTTCCGAGCACAGGAGCACCATCCGCTGTCGTAAACAGTCCACCAAAATGATCAATCACTTTTTGGAGGTGGGACATGGCCCTGATGAATTTCGATGGACCATTCTAGAACAGCCCCTGATACCCAACCATGTGACAGACATTAGCAAGTTTCTGTTCAGGAAAGAACAAAAATGGGTGTACACTCTGAACTCAGACAAGGACGGGTTGAATGATGACATCCCGTGGATGTCTCTGTGAGATGCACTCCTCTAGCGTATTAGTCATCTCAACATTTATATGGGGTCTGGCACTGATTCTGACCAGTTTACAGGCTACGGTTGCTTTTCTCCATACTTCGCCATTTCTTGTGAGGTTCAATGTAGGATTCACCATAATCTTCCATTCCTTGTGATGGTGTAGCCTCACACGTGTTTTCTATGCCATTGTCGGGCATAAACACCCCGTTGCCTTCGTCAACTTATATCTAACACATATTGGAGCCCCTCTGCCTGATCAACAAGTGCTCACTTGTCTAAAATAAAAATAAATAATAAAGAAAATTTCAGTGGATCTTTATTTGTTGTTTATTTTTTAACGTTCCACTTGTCAGTGCGGTATTGCTTGGCTTAAAATAGAGCCTTACAACTTTGGTAGCCATAGTAACATGTAGAGCTGCTAGTGCGCTGTACCGGAGCTTTTACAAACAACAGTACCTCCACAAAAAACCATTTCTTTTGGATGCCCTTGCTTTAAACATACATGCAAATATCAATGTTTCTGGAGACTGAGTATTAATAAATAAATTAATTAATTTGTGAGCTTTCATAAGCTCTAATCTACCTGTGAGCGTCCTTTCTCTCAATAGGACTACATATCCCAGAATCCTTAGTGGTCATGTGATGACAATTGACACGCCCAGTTGAGGAAGTAAAACTGTAGTGTTTGACTCCGCGCATTTCCTCCCCTTACAGCCAGAGGGACGCTGGAAGTACCGACGGACAGGTGAGAGACACCCTCTTCTTGCCTGTCTGTCAGCAATCCTAGTAGCAGGATGCCATTGTGCGCGCTCGCCACCAGTGTGCACACTGTTTATCCAGAGTCCGTTGAGCGCTGCTGCCAGTGTAGAGTTCAATCCCATAGCGCGGTAAGAGCTAATTGTTTTACGGAGGACCAGAGCTCTGCATTAACTATCGAGCTCTGCTGCCTTTGTGGAGTTTAAACCCTCAGCGCGGTAATTGACATTTAACTCACGGAGCACTAGAGCTCTGTTTGTTCTCTCGCGTTGGGCTGCTGGTTATAACCCACACGCGAGCAGTTTTCAGAAAATGTTCAAAAAGCGTCATTGCGGGTGTTGTGTACTGGCGCTCTGCCTATGTGTTTACAGTTTAACCAGATACCGCCCAGATGATGGTATTACTAACGAAATGCGCTCTAATATAATAGCTGGAGTGTTGATGCTAAAATATAACCTGCTAAAATATAACCTCACAAGCAGGGATTCTGTCACGATGTGTACTAGTGGCAGTTCTCTAATGACTAAGTGATACATGCATAAGTAATTATAAAATGAGGTGCAGGCGGACCCCATACCTCAATGTTTAGGAACAGATATGCTTGTTCTTTGCACTGGCTTAATTGTCATTAAACACATTTTCAGGCCATCAAGGGTCTGATCTTTGCCATTTGTTCAACTGCGGCCATTGCCTTAGCCAAGGTTTTTTGGCTTTTTTGACCTACTATTAACACCAGTACAATTTGTGATTATGTGTGAAGTCAGCTGCTCGCTGACGTGTCTCTGTATGTGTCTCTCTCTTTCCACTAGAGCGGTGCTTCAATTACCTGAGCTGTTTGCCAGGTGAGGTGAGGCAGTACTCCCCTGCACAATATGGTAAGTGGGAGCCCTACTACATATCATATGTAGGTATTGTAGTTCCATGTAGTAATTAAAGCACTACCAAGAGGATTGCTTCATAAATTCTCTTTATAGATATGGTATACCATGTAAATGTTTTGGATACCGTAGATATACTAATTATATGTTTTTCCCTTGTTTTCGACTATGTTTGTTCTCCTTCGGACTTCACAGCTGGGAGAATGATCCTTCACTAATACCCAGGTGATACCTTTTCCTCTTTCATATTTTCTTTACACAACACTAGCAGTAGCGACACAGGTCCTGAAGAATGCAGTGGATACCAGTGTGATCCGTAATTCCTGCTGAAACATGTCGACCAACCTGTTGGTAGCTATTAGTTAAAACTACCAATTTCGCTCTTTTTAAGCTTTAGAGACTTTGAGGTCTCAAATAAATAAGTACTTTCCTCAGAGCCATCTAATTTTAATATCACTACTTTGCACTTTTGCACTATTTCACTTTTTCTCGCACTGCTTTTCAGTAGCCCCCTGCGACCCAGTTATACCATCACTGGTTCCTATGCTGTCATTCATGACTAAACTCTTTTCCTATCCTTCATGGTTAGAAGGAACCCACATGATGAAAAGGGCGCCCAGGAAGAGCTACTGATGGGTATTTTTCAAAAACTATGAATGATGTACCCTGTCTAGCGAACCAATATCACTAGCTCCATTACATAGTCGTATCTTGTGAATTTCATACCTTTGACCCTCCATTACTTTTTGTATTGTGTTTAGTTACTTTCGGGGAGTGTAGTGCTGAGTGGTCATTAAAATTAATCCCTGAGACCCAAACCCATTTTGACTTGTTTGATGAATAGTAAATTTTACCCTCCTGCTATCCAATGCTTTCCCTACTGTTGCACTCTCTGGAGTGGGAATAGTAATTTTTACCCCTACGATATCCAACGCTTTCCCTACTGTGGCACTCTTTGGGGTGGGAATAGTAATTTTTACCCCTACGCCATCTGATGTATTCCCTACTGTTGCACTCACTGGAGTGGGAATAGTAAATTTTGCCCTCCCGCTATCCAACGCTTTCCCTACTGTTGCACTCTCTGGAGTGGGAATAGTAATTTTTACCCCTACGCTATCCAACGCTTTCCCTACTGTTGCACTCTTTGTAGTGGGAATAGTAATTTTTACCCCTTCGCTATCCAACGCTTTCTCTACTGTTGCACTCTCTGTAGTGGGAATAGTAGTTTTTACCCCTACTCTATCCAATGCTTTCCCTACTGTTGGACTTACTGGAGTGGTAATAGTAAATTTGACCCACCCGCTATCCAACCCTTTCCCTACTGTTGCACTCTCTGGAGTGGGAATAGTAATTTTTACCCATACGCTATCCAACGCTTTCCCTACTGTTGCACTCTGTGGAGTGGGAATAGTAATTTTTACCCCTACGCTATCCAATGTTTTCCCTACTGTTGCACTCTCTGTAGTGGGAATAGTAATTTTTACCCTCCCGCTATCCAGCGCTTTCCCTGCTGTTGCACTCACTGGAGTGGGAATAGTAATTTGTACCCCTACGCTATCCAACGCTTTCCCTATTGTTGCACTCTTTGGAGTGGGAATAGTAATTGTTACCCCTACGCTATCCAATGTTTTCCCTACTGTTGCACTCTCTGAAGTGGGAATAGTAATTTTTACACTCTCGCTATCCAGCGCTTTCCCTACTGTTGCACTCTCTGGAGTGGGAATAGTAATTTTTACCATCCCGCTATCCAATGCTTTCCCTACTGTTGGACTTACTGGAGTGGTAATAGTAAATTTGACCCGCCCGCTATCCTACGCTAAAAATATAGAATATGTTTTATTAATATTACGTTAATATCAAGTCAAGTCAAGTCAAACTTTATTGCGGTTAAATTTACCATAAAAGCACATAAAAATACACAACAGTGCAACAAATCAAGCAATCCATTTCATGCATATAATCTCAGGTTTTTAGTTGATTGTTAGACATTGTTTTTTAAAAATTTAAATAATTTCCAAAATTCTAAAATTAATAAAACAATGATCATTCTAAAAATGATAAAATATTATCGATTCTCTTGATAATCATTAACTTGGTACTAATGTACAGCAGCATTATTTATCAGGTTCCTTCGAGTTATCCACATAGAATGCAGATATTTAGCTACTGCAGAAACAATCACTGCGTCTGTATCTGTTTTTAATATCCTAAAAAAAGCCAAATATTGCTTTATACCCAAGTTTTTACACAGCTGAATTATCCATTTCTTCCTAATATAAGCATAGGCTGGACAAAAAAGGGTAACGTGTACAGGAGTTTCTTCCTCTAAGCGGCAGCCTGGGCAGGGGCGTACCGGACCCCCTTTCCACCTATCAATTTTATGGAAGAGAGGCAAAGTGCCATTTCTAAATTGTAAGTACAGCTTCTTTGCTAAGGTAGGTTGTATTATGTCGATCTCGGGCTCGGAGCTATAAAAGGACTTAACGTCCAAGAAAGTATCGGTTAAGCTTGAAGTTTTTACAGAGCTAAAGAGGTTCCTTAGGTTAATTTCTTTGACAGCACTTGTCATAGTTTTCTTGGAAATGGCTGGGCAGGAAACCTCAGGATTAAGCCAGAGTTCCTCAAACCCAGTCGATATAAGTGACTGTTTTACGAATGCTAACCAAGGAATCCTACCAGAGCCTAATGAAGCTGTAACAACTTTGAGCTCCTCCTTATAGTACACCAGCTCAGGAGTGCTCCACAGGCGCTTCCAATAAAGTAAGGGCCGGACAGCAATGGCTTCTGCAATTGGGCAGATATTTAAGTCTAGTCTTAGCGGGACCAAAGGAGTGCTTTTTGGCAAGTCCAATAATTGTCTTATAAAATTATTTTCGGTTATTGATAGGTTGCTTGCTGATATGTGTCCCCAAAGTTCCGCCCCATACAGGGATGATGCCCTAGCTTGAACTTTAAAAATTTCAAGGGGGGCACTTATTATTTTGTGAGTGCAATTCTTCTGTACTTTTAAAATTCCCCCAGCTGCTTGGGTTAATCTTAAGTTGGCCTTGGCCACTTGTGGACCCCATCCCATTTTATCGTTCAAAGTCAAACCCAAATATTCAAAGGTTGGGACCCTTTCGAGGGCTCTGCCTTCCATTATTGGATGAGGGCAATTAACAGTGTTAGCATTAAAAACCATGTACTTAGTCTTATTTATGTTAACCACCAGATTCCTTTTAATCCAGAATTTGGAAAATTGATTTAACACGCGCTGCATCCCCATCGGGGATTTTGAAAGCGGAAGCGTGTCGTCCGCAAACATTAAGGCGGGGAATCTTCGGGCACCCAATTTGGGGGAGTCAATGTCGATTTTGGCTAAGAGATCTTCGATAAGCCCGTTGAGAAAGAGAGAAAATAGGGTCGGGGCAAGGACACAGCCCTGCCTAACACCTTTCTCAATCGGGAAGGGTCCGGTTAACTGGCCTTGTTTACCAAAGCGTACTCTCGCAAAAGTACCTTCATGTAGGATCTTAAAGTGATGGCATAGGTATGGTGGAACCCCCATTGTTAGTAAAATGGTCCATAGCTGATTCCGATCCACCATATCAAATGCGGACTTTAGGTCGACAAATGTAAGATAAAGGCTACCCCCTTCCAAGGTCACATGCTTCCAGTAGAGCACTTGCAACCGGAATAGTTGGTCAATTGTTGATGTTTTGGCCCTGAACCCCGCCTGAAGCGGCGTCAGAATGTTATTGTCACTGATCCAAATCTGTAGACGTTGTAGCAGTAACCTGGCGTAAATTTTTTGTGTAACATCAATAAGGCTAATCGGCCTATAGTTAGAAGGTTGGAGCGGAGAGCCCTTCTTGTGTATTGGAATTATCTCCGCCCCTAGCCACGTACTTGGCAGTGGAAGTCCCTGCAATATCGCGTTGAATAATACCAAAAGGTATGGGCCCCAAACTACTGGTTCTTCTCTGAATAGATCACCAGGGATCTTATCGAGTCCCGGCGCTTTATTAGGCTGAATACTTAAAATGGCCAACTTTACCTCCTCTAATGAAAATGGTTGCGCTGGCCACATGGGGTTCGGAGTCAAAAGGCTCAAAGGAACTTCGCTTGTACATGATGAAGAAAGAGAATAGAGATCTTTAAAATAAGTAGACCAAGCTTCTTCAGGTATATTTGGAGCAATCGTAGTCCTACCTTCTTGTTTCCCAGTATGGACAAGGTTCCAAAAGGTCCTTGGATCCTTTGCCGCAAGTGCAGATGTGATGGCAAACCAACGGTCTGCCTCCCATTCTAATTTTGCATTTTTTAGCAATTTTTTATATTCTTTTCTGGCTTCAATGACATAAGGCCTATTTCCTTGCCTTAAGGCCAGCAGTAGCGCTTTTTTCGCGTCCCTACAACATCTGTTAAACCATGAGTTGTTGTCATGGCGTAGTTTAGGTTTAACAGTACGTTAATATATATAGGTATTACATTTTTCTTTTTTTAAAACTTACATTAATTATTTATTAATTGTAAAGTTATTTAAGTATTTGTAAGTATGTTTTAGTTAATTATATTTATTATTTCATTAATTTTACATTACTTTTAATACATTTTAAAATTTCGATATTTTGACTAACTATATTTTTTACAACGATATTTTGGAATCGATATTTTAGTACTTACCTGTTTGTAGATAGGGATTCGATATTTTGGCATTCTATATTTTTTCCTCCATATTTTTGTAGGTCGATATTCTTCTCCTCAATATTCTGTCAGTGATCCTTGGGCCATATCATGGCATAACAAATATCTAAAGAACAACTACCGGTTGGGTACTGTACTGTATGTATATTTTACCTTAACATTTATTAAGGAGACCTATTTGGTGTCACTACCAGGAGTACTACTTAGGATCATTATCATATGGTCCTGACAAAAGGCCTTGGGGTAACGGCTTGAAACATGTTGACCTTGAGATATACACACACATAAACGTGTGCCTCTCAGTGCCCCATTTTTAACGATACCAGCAAGAGGATTGAATAAAATATTTGTTCCTACTTGGCCAGGTATTTTTTAACCCTAGATTAGACACTCCCACTCTTATACCACCCATGTATTTATAGTATTTAACTAAAAGTACTCCCACGTCTCTGTCAGTCGCAGAACGCCCTGTCCTGCAGCGGGATGGGAAGAACCCTATGATGAAGCATGCTACCATGGGATATCTTGGTGGGTGAGGGTGATTTAAAGAAAAATTTCTGTTTTCAAACAAGAAAGAACAGTAGAAAGATAGTCCATTTAGCGTAGAGGGACTCTCCTTGGTTTTGTTATATTTTACTACTAAACAGGCAGTCATAAGTGCAGTTATCTAGCAGGCATTAGGGCCATGATTTCAATAGAACAGCAAAGTGCAGTGGCACCAGGACCAAAAGAAAAAGCTCTAGGCACCCCACTAAACACCGATTATTGCTATATTTTATAACTAAACAGGCAGTCACAAGTGCAGTTATCGTGCAGGCACTAGGGTCATGATTTGAATGGTGAAGCAGGGGCAGCGTGCTCAAACATTGTGGAACTTTTTTCCTTACGTTAAGGCTGCACAACTTTTACTGTTTACAAATACTTATCTTCCCCTGGCTGCATGCATTTAAAACATGTTTGTTTAACTCTGATTAAGTGGGTGGAACTTTTAATTAATTTTCACATTCTTTATGATATTGTTCCGCTAATAAAAGAGCATTTTTTTTCTATCGAGTGTTTGTTGCTAATAAAATAGGTTTCTTTTCTGTCATGAGTTTGTTGTTGGCGCATAATGTAACGTAAACCAACCCAAACAAAGTAATGACAATGCTTTACATGAGCACACTCTGTGGTGCTCTTAAGAGATGTTTTAACCCGCTTTTTCCGTACGGTTTCTGTATAACATTGCAGCGCCAGACAACTGACGCAGAGTCTTGGATCATAAAACTGTCATGTGACTGCTCTAAAAATATTTCTTGAATTTTGTGGTTACAGCCTGTTCCTTCTATTGGCCGGGAAGGGAGGCTGATAGTTTCAAGATCAGTGAATTGGAAAATTCCAACTGCTGGGCATTGTTGTTGCATTGCGTCAAAGCTTGTTTTTGTGAGCAAGTGTGTTTGGTGACTGTATGGGAATTGTGCTACAATTTTTATTCAAGAAGGTATCTATTATTTTGGAATACCTTTAAATTAAAAAAACAAGTTTTTCTTCTTTGGTGTGAGGTCTCCACTTTTTGTTTTTAGCACCAAGCGTTTAGCTTAGTAACCAGGTAGGGGGTAAGACTGGCTTTTATCCCCAATACTGGTCTTTAGTGTGCAGATTGTATTGTTCTAGCAGCAAAAACATGTTCTATCGTAATCTGTATTTTCTGTTGGCCATATGAATAAGCAACATGGTAATTGAGCGAAACTCTGTAAACTGAAGAAGGGGTTATTGCTCAATAGTGAGAATGTTGCCCTTCATCTTTCTGTAGATATATGGATTTTGGCAGAAGAAAGATGGCCGCCATGCTGGAGCTCGCCAAAGAAGTTCCGGGGCTTGGGATCACTCTTTTGTGAAAATCCCAGCTTACGCCACCACATCCACCCTTCTACTCGATATCCCCGCATTAAGTAACTCGTCTGAAACGCTACGATCCGTTTTAAACCCCTGCAAAGAACAGAATTTGGCACCAAACCTACCTGAAGACCTCTGCGGTGACGATGCTCCCTGGGGACTACTTCTAACTTGAGAGCGGAGCAGAGCCTTCCGGGTCTAGGCTGAAGCTGATGCCGAGTCCCGCAGCAGCAACTGCTGGGTGAGTCGCTTTCTTGCCGTGCTCCGCACTGAGCTCCCATTGTTGCAGCAGTGATCTCCGGCCTCCGGGCAAAGTAATGAGAACACCCACCTTCATGCCCATCCACCCCCCCGCAGCCAACATCCCTATGGTGCTGCTGGCTCAAGGATCCGATCTCCCCTGTGGCAGTGCTTCTTGCCTCCGCACTTTTGGTGCCAAGTGCCCGGACCCCTGTGGAGTTGCTTATGAGCCCTGTTGCCGACAGAGATCCGGTGGGTTGCTCAGGCCAGTGGGGCTGTTTAGAGGAGGTCGAATCGCCTTGGCGGCATGAATGCTGGCCACGGCACTGGGGAGCTAATGCCCGTGCCTCCTGAGGTAAGGCAGTAGAGCCCACTGCTGGGATTCCCAAGCGCTGCGCTGGTCTTGGAGCGGGCGTGCTGATCTTGGTGCTCGAGGGTCCGATCCGCCCTGCGACGTGGTGTCCTGCCACCCCATCCTGGGAGCTAAGTGCCAGGGCTCCTGACAGGCTGCTTGGTGAGCCCTGCTGCCGCAGGAGATTCCGGGCATAGCTCGTTCCGGAGTGGCTGGCTAGAGGGGACTGGATCACGGAGTTGAAGAGAACGGCTATTGCACTGCCAGCTGAGTCGGATTGAGCACGTCTGCTGCTCCTTGAGCCCATAGTGAAGGCTCCTTCGTCCTGGCAGCCCGTCCTCCTACCGCAGTTGCTGGAACCACACAGCCTTGCATGAAGGCTCTTTGCTTTGCCTGCTGCACCTCCACCCCCCTCCCTCCCTCAGTTTAGGTGTGTCGGAGCTTTCACGCCTGTCATCAGGAAAAGGAGATCCATGTGGCCATTTTCCTACAGGCCATTCATCATCCAACTTTCCAGCACTCAAAATGGCTGAATCTATAAATATAAAAATAAAAAATAAAGTAAAAGAGGCCTACCAAGAAAATGGAAAGACTAGTGAAGACACCTACAAAGTGGCAGCCATCTTGTAACGGCTCCCAACCTACTGTGAAACTGTTGTTCCCCTCCTAGAACAAGGAATTTCACATAATGCCTGGACCACATTTTAAACCGGCAGGAAACAATACATATTCTATTCAATACCCCCCCCCAATCTATCTAAAATTGCCGCTAACACCTTCAAACACAACCTTCTCAGAAAAAACCCCAAACTCTATTCCTTGACCCCTCCTTCAACGCTAAGAAAGGTGTTTGAATCAATGACCTCATATTTTTCACAAGAAAAATGGCCAAATGGCAAACTACCTTTTTCAAGCTACTAAACATCCATGGCAAGAAAAATATTCCCTACCGAACCAGGATCACAACAACACCCACACAAAACCTTAGAGCCACCCTGAATATAACTTCCTACAAAAACGGCACTGTTCGTATTCAAGCGACCAATAAGGACCTAGAACTATTCGACAAATACTTTCCCACACTAAAAACCAACACTCCACCCAGTGTCCTCCAGGACCTAACTATCACCTCTATCCCTCTCTCTCCTGAATCTCAACGACCCACTCCCTTACCTGAAATCCTCGAAAGTCCTCATTTCCACATTCCGCCACCACCCCATCCCCATAACCCTCTTCCCCTCCACAACTCTTTCCCAACCCCCAGAGAAAGTCACCACGACAAGGCAACACTAGTGAATCATAAAAAAGCCCCAAACCCGCGCATACACTACTAATTTTTGACTACCTCTCTACCAGCCACTCAAACCTACCACACTGCCATCACCGTCACCGGACCCCCCAGCAGTGCTATCCCCAGCCCTGTCTACACGCCCATCCTACCTCCCCCCTCTTACCAATCTGAACTAGACTCTCTCAAAACCCGTACTAACCTCACTTCCCGGAACCTACGAAACGTAATCCTAGAAATCAGAAACATCTTACAACTTGCAGAAAACTAACTAAACTCAATCATCTTCAAAGCTCTCTAGCTGCAGCCAACAATGTGATTAACACTATCCCACTGCCTCTGACTAATCGACTTTTACGTAAACGCAAACACCCCAACTACTTAACGGACTTGGAAATCCAAACTTTACTACTTCTCTGCAAAACTCTTACTTGCTCCATCACTAATAAGGAATAACTCTGTATTCTTACAGTCTCCATCAACACAAACAGAACATCCCAACCGAATCACAGAACAATAAACCAGAATAACCTTCAAACAATAACCTCTACCTCCGAAAATCACGCGCCTTCCTCAGGGAATGCCTCAAACCAGATCTCCTGCCTCCTACTAAACTACCGCTCAGCCCTAAAACACGCCTCTGACTTAGCAACCTCATTCTAAACCTGAAAATGGACATAACCATCCTCATGGAAACTTGGCTCACCGAATCATCCTTGCTATGCCTAGACCTTCTAGTCCCCCAAACTACAAAATCATAAGACTAGACAGACCTAACAAAAAGGGCGCAGGCATCGCCTGCATACATCGATCCGACATCACTATCTCCAAGTTTGACTCCGAACCCCTGATTCTTGTGAATACCTAGGAATTTCCCTAAAATCCTCAAACAACCACTCCCACAAACTACATATACTCTACCATCCCCAGGTAATAACGCGGTTTTCACAGACCAACTTATGGAAATCATAACAACTAACTCGCCCCTCGTTCCAATGACATATTTAATTGGTGACTTCAACCTCCATTGGGAAGACCTCCTAGACAAGCAGGTCAACGCTATCAAAATCTTCCTAGCTGACCATTCCCTGACCCAAGCCATCTCAAAGCCCACTCACTCCAAAGGTGCTACACTTGACTGGATCATCTCTAAAGAAAATATGATTGAATCAGTCTCAATCACCCCTTGTGATTGGTCAGACCATCACATTATTACCTTCCAAATTCCCTCCACTAGAAAGAAAACTTACTCACAGCAAGTCAAGCCTAAACACTGGATAAGAGACACGGAAAACTTCAACTGGAACAACCTAGCCTCCCATTGCGAGAAATTTCTCACTCCTCCCAATAACACGTCAGACGTCAATGACCTCACTGCTCACTACAACTCCACGAGGACCAAAGTCTTTGACCAAGCAGCCCCACCAAAACTCAAAAGGATACAGGAGATAGACAAAAACCCATGGTTCAATGGAGCCCTGAATGAAGAGACGTAAACTAAGATTAACTGAACGGAAATGGAGACAACATCCCTCCCCCCTCCAACTCAAACTACTTAGGAAATCTAGAAGCTCCTTTAACAAAAGTATTCTACAATCAAAAAAAGACTTCTCCAGATCAGAACTAGATAATGCCAAAAATAGACCGAAGAAACTCTTTGAAATGCTAAAAAAACTATCTAACAAATTGGCCAAAACCGGTCGCTTGACATCGAAATCACAGCTTAGTAGTGAATAATTTTCTTCATTTTTCACAGAAACAACCAATTCCCTCCAACTCGAGCTAAGGACTGAAGCAACTAACTCAGCTACACTAACGAACTCACAAGCTGAAAATCTTAAACATCTTGATCTACCTTTGCCCAAAAATAAGTCTCATTGATCTACCTTCAAACTTTACAGTGACATCACCAAAACCTTAGCAACTATCAAACCCAATAAGCACTGCAATGACCCTGTCCCATCAAACTGCCTACCCCATATCTACCATATCATCTCCCCTCTCTGGACCAAAATCATCAATGCCTCATTAGCGCAAGGTCACATCCCGGACTGCCTAAAAATTGGTCAAGTCACCCCTATCCTAAAAAAAAACAACAGCAAACACCTCTGACTCCAATGACTTCCGGCCTATAACCAACATTCCCATGCTAGCCAAGGTCCTGCTAAAATGTGTTCAACAACAACTGAACCAACACATAACAACTTTCAAACTACTGAATGACTGCCAATCGGGTTTCAGACCCGGGCATTGCACAGAAACAGCGAATCTGCATATAGTAGACGATGTCCTCCTCGCTCTCGACCGTAATGAAACCCGCCTACTAGTCCTGTTCAACCTCTCTTCAGCCTTCGACACGGTCAATAACGACAAAATTCAAAGAAGACTGTAAAACAGGATGGGTTTATACGGCACAGTCCTTCAGTGGTTCAAATCATTTCTGGAAAACAAAACGCAATCGTTCATGGTGAATAAAATCTTTCTCCCTCCTCATCCAACCTACTAGGAGTACCACAAGGCTCAACTCTATCCCCTGCGCTATTCAACCTTTATGTCAAACCACTAACCGAACTACTACAACAGACGAATATCTCCTACCACATGTACGCGGACGACACTCAACTTTACATCAAGATCACTTTCATTGAAGAGATAAAGATAATGAATCAAGCTCTTGAAAAGACCTTCCACTGGCTAACGACCAACTTCCTCAAGCTAAACCCAGAAAAAACTGAATTTCTCTTAATCTCCCCCCCCCCCCTAAAAACTCTCTGGAGATAAAGGAATGGACCAAGATGATCACTGCTCTAAATTACACGCCGATTCTGGTGGGCTCCACCAAATCGTTTGGAGTTACACTGGATAAGAACATTAACATGCAAACATACATCAAACTTTTGGCTAAAAATGCCCGCTTCCACCTCAGCTATCTCAGAAAAATGAAACCATTAATTGAGAACCATGACCTCAAAACTGCAGTTCAGGCTTTAGTCATCTCGAGGTAGGCGTACGGGTGTACTACCCTCTCGGGGCTTTCTAAAATCTCAACAGCCCCTTTAAAAGCCTGTCTCGGGGGCGTGGCCAAGATGGCGGTGAGATAGGACGTGAGTCTCTATCCCTTCTGCGCTGCCGTTTCTTAGCTTTGCGGTATCTCCCCTTCTGGATCCCATCCATGCTTACCGGAGGGTGTCTTGGTCGACTGTAGCTGTTTTGGAGCTGGTGGCGACTCCCGTTCCGGTCTTCAGTGCCTGTGACTGCTCCCGTGGGGTGCATCCCTCCCGGCCCCGGCATTGTTGCGGCCCGGTGGGAGGTGAGCGGTGTGCCCGACGTCAGAGGTTCTTGGCGGCGAAGCAACCATACCACTGTTTGGAGCCTTCCTTGTGTGGTGGCGGACCCTGAGTGAGCCTGGTGCGGCTGCGCCCGAGGGTGATCTGTAGCTGGCGCCATTTTTAGTGCGGCGGTGGCGGCCTGGTCAGGGCCTGCAGAAGATGGCTGCCGAGGCTCCGGACCTATGACGGAGCTTGGATATCGATGAGGCTGCGCTCCCTGCTTGGACCCCTGAAGCTGGTGTGGGGTCCGCGAGTGGTGGCGGCGCGGCTGTGTTTCGGTGGTGCCTGCGGCAACGGCGTTTACCCCAGAGGATCTGTAGGTGAGGAGGATCGGCCGGGGTGTGGGGAGCGCTGCCGGCATTAGAGGGATACGGTCCATGGATCAGCGGACGGAGCTGCGCCCCGCGGGGAAGACCGCGGGTGTGTGGGGCGGACCTGTGTGAGAAGGCGCGCTGCCCAGCTGCGGGTGCTGGTGGGGCAAGACTGGCGAGTGGAAGCAGTGGAGTGGCCGACCTCAGCCATGGGTCCAGTGAGGAGGAGAAACAACGTGGAGACCCGCGCTGTGACCTGGAGGAAGGGCCTACCTGGCAGTGGCTGCAAGACCTTGCTTGCTGAGGCCTGTCTGCTGAGCCCATTAAGCAGGGACTGGTGTGTCTGGGGCTGCACGAGTGACTGGAGCTGACCTGCATGATCAAGTGCTGACGGCTGATGGGGTCTGCAGGCAGAGTCTCTTCCCCGAACAAGCGGGTGTGAGGCAGGCCACGGAGGAGTGATATTGAGTCTGCGGTGCCCTGGTGTCCTGCCGGTGCTGGTCTCGTCTGTGAGCTAGAGGGGGGTGGCCACGCCTGTTGCCCTGGCTCTCCCTGGGCCTATTAGTCTTCGTGTATCCTGAAATCGTCTGCCCTGCTGGTTCCGGATGGGGCCAAAGGTGAGCCTCAGTTGATTCGTAGGCGGATATACGGCTGCAGGGACGCGACGGTGGGAACGGCTGGTGCGGTTCTCCCTTTGTCCCGGCGGAGTGTTGGCTTGCTAGATCGGTCCTGGCTGTCCGGTCCAGGTGTTGTTGGGATGTCAGGCGCTCTGCGAAGGTTTGGTGAGCAGCTGCGGGAGTTGAGGGGCTCGCCGGAGCTAAGATGTCGACATCCAGAGGGCGGAGAGAGAAATCTCTGAAGGACCTTATGCAGAAGACGGCGGGTCCCTCTGCCTTGCAGCCTGCAGTCGGGGCTCCGTCGGTGGATGAAGAGGACATGCCACTGACTAAAGCCTTTATGCTCAAACTCTTCTCTGCTATCAAGAAGGACATCCAGGACCTACGGTCGCAACTTTCTGCAGACTTGCATGAGGTGCGGCGTGATGTGGATGACATTGGGGAGTGGGTAGCGACGCAGGAGGAACACGATCTCAGCAGGGAGGACGATCTCCATCAGCTTCAGCAGGAGATGCTACGTCTGCGAGACCAGAACGTAGATCTTCTGGAGCACGTGGAGGATTTGGAGAACCGCTCCAGACGTAATAACATTCGGATTCGTGCGGTTCCTTGGAAAGGTGAGGGCGACGACTTTCGGGCCCAAGTCTGTGCTTTGTTCCTGCAGATTCTCGGGGATAAGGTGTTAATGGAGATTCAGATGGACCGTGGTCATCGGGTGGACCTGCCGCGTGTTGCCAAAGCTCCCCCCCTGATATCCTTGTTTGCGTCCATGACTTTCAATTGAAGGAGCGCATCCTGCGTAGGGCGCGGGATATGAACCCGGTGCAGTTCCGTGGTCACTAACCCATGCTTTTCCAGGATTTGGCAGCCTCCACTCTGAGCAAGCGCAGAGACTTTAAGCCCATTACTAACCACCTCCACGATCAAAAAAATTCCTTACTCCTGGGCCTACCCGTCTCATCTTCAAATACAAGGTCACGTTGCACCAGCTCCGGTCTTTGGAGGAAGCGTATGACTTATTGCACATTGAGAAGCCTTCCGATGGGGCGGGAGCTAGTGGGTCGCCCCCTCGTAGGCGCCGTCGCTCCTCAGGATGGCGGCGAGTGGGGAAATCGCTAGTGAGCCCCGCTCCTTACATGGCTTCTAGCAGGCTGGAGCGGGAGGCGGCACTCTCCTCAGTATCGCAAGCGACGGACAACCCGGTGACACCTTGAGGCATTCACCATGGCGGCCACTTGGGTGCTTTATCTGGCGCCGGAGGGAGGAGATGTTTTGACTGTGGGCTGTTTCTCGCGACTTGTTCATTGAGTTGGCAAATGCGGACGGCCTGTTACCGTCTGGGCCTGTGCCACGTTTCCCCGGACACTGACCACTGAGACGAACTTTTGTCATATTTTTTTTTTGCATGCTCACTGTTTTGTATTTTTCAGGGGTTTTATCTGGGTTTCGTACAGGGTATTCTTGGGTATTATTTTGGGACTCCGCATCAGTTCACGGGCTAGAATGGCAAGTCACTGGTTTGAGTCAGTTGGTCCTCACTACCTCTGGGGTGGGCGGTCTAGAGCGGATAACTAGCCCTGTGCTTCCCCGTTGCTGCAATGGGTAAGGACCTGAAAATTGTTCGTTTAAATGTACGGGGGCTGAATAATCCTGTAAAGCGAGCCGCAATCCTCTCCCTCTTAGAGAATGCTGGGGGCAATGTTTACTCCAAGAAACCCACCTGCTAGCTACGGATACTAAATGCATGAGGGATAGACGATTCCCGCAGCAGTTCTGGTCCTCAGGACGTCTAAGAAAAGCGGGGTGGCGATTCTCTTTAGTGCGAAGTCACAATGTAAAGTTGTTTCCACGGTGGCAGACATAAGGGGTCGGCTGTTGGCTGTCAGGATACAATGGGGGGATGCTTGTTTGACAGTGGGGTCCTTATATGCCCCGAATGAGCGCCAGGAGCCTTTTTTGCACCTGGCCTTGTCCGAGGTGCTTGCCTCCCCCGATACGGCACTCTTGATCGGAGGGGACCTCAATGTGGTAATGGACCCAATATTAGATAGGTTAGAACAGAGGTCTAATCAGGCTGGGGCACTGTCGCAGGCTGGGAAGCGGTGGTTGTCCGACTGTGGCCTGTGTGATGTGTGGCGAGTTCAGCACCCTAATGTGCGTGATTACACTTACTTCTTCTCGGCGGCACACAAAACATATGCGCGTCTTGACCACTTTTTAGCCTCCTCGTCTCTACTCCCTCCTTTGCACGTGGCGGATATTACCCCCCGCTCCCTTTCGGATCATGCTCTTATTTCGGTCCTCCTCCCTGCTCAATACGTGCGGTCAACACCTCCAGGCTGGCGTCTTCGCGATTCCCTTCTTCACTCTGATGATGTCACTAAGCACGTCCGGGATACTATTGTGCATTACCTCTCTGAGAATGACCAGGAGGGTACACCCTTAGCATCGGTGTGGGAAGCTTTGAAATTAGTAGTGCGGTGTGAATTCATTGCGATTGCTGCGTCTTATGCGAAGCTGCGCAAAGAGAAGCGCGCAGAGCTAGAGGGGACGTGGGAGAATTGGAGGCAGTCCATAAGCGGTCCGGAGCGCCGAGGGTGTGGAGGGAGTTGGAGACGCGGCGGCGCATGCTAAAACATTTGGACCTGGATAGGGCTGAGCATGCTCTCCTGCGTCTACGTCACAAATTCTACCTCAGTGGGGATAGATGTGGGAGGATGCTTGCTCATAGGCTGCGGGCGCAAGCGCAGATATCTGCAATCCACTCCATCTGCGACCAGAATAAGGTTGAGCATACCACAGATGCCCTTATTTTCGAGACCTTTCGATGGATTAATCAGCACCTTTATGCGAAAGATGATACTCCCATGCAAGACCCAAAGGACTACTTGCGGGCTTGCAATATCACTCCTTTAATCGAATCGTTGGCAGCCAAGCTGGACTCCACCATTCGAGTCGAAGAGGTCGTCTCGGCGATTTCGCACTTAAAAACTGCTAAATCTCCGGGCCCAGATGGCTTCACGGCTTTGTTTTATAAAACGTTTAGCGTGGAGCTGGCTCCCCTTTTAACGAGGCTTTTTAACTCCTTCCTAAATTCCGGGGCAGTGACGCCCTCCATGTCTGAGGCGGCGGTCTCTGTAATTGTCAAACCTGGAAAGGACCCTGAGGAGTGTGGGTCATACAGACCAATTTCGCTCCTTAATATTGATGCGAAGCTCTTCGCAGGAGTTTTCGCCGCTCGACTTAGCCCCCTTATGGATGATATTGAAGATCCGGATCAGTCCGGTTTTATTCTGACGCGGCAAGGAGGGGTTAATACGAAGCGCATTCGGCACCTCATTGATCTTGTCCACCGATCGCGCACGCAGGCCTTCCTGCTCTCAATTGACGCGGAGAAGGCATTTGAGCGTGTTGATTTACTTATTTGCGGTATTGCGCATCTTCGGGTTTGGGGATAACTTTATTCGGTGGGTTCGTTGCGTATATGCCTCCCCCACAGCGGCGGCGAGGGTGAATGGCTGTAAGTCAGCGCTTTTCCCCATTGCCCGGGGCACGAGGCAAGGCTGTCCCCTATCCCCACTCTTATTTGCGCTCTATATGGAGCCTTTCGCCCAGCATATTCGGTCAAACCCGGACATTGTGGGCCTTAAATTCGGAGCTGACACGCACAAAATCACCATGTGTGCCGATGATGTCATTCTCTCTCTTACACAGCCTCGGTCAACTCTCAGGTATCTGACCAAGGAGTTAACTGCCTTTGGGAAGGTGGCGGGGTTTAAAGTCAACTTTACAAAATCACAAATCCTGAATATTTCCGTGCCGGCAGCTGAGGTGTCGGATCTACAGCAAGACTTTGCTTTCCAATGGATGCACTCGGACATCATGTACCTGGGCATTCGTCTGACGGCGTCCATAGCTAAAACAGCCGCTCTCAATTATGCCTCGTTAATGGAGCAGACGGCCAAGGCGCTGGCGGCCTGGTCTCGGCTCAAGCTGTCGTGGTACGGATGGATGGCGGCGGTAAAGATGACGGTGCTTCCACGCATCTTGTACATCTTCCAAATGCTCTCCTTGAGCCCTCCGCCAGGGGTGCTTCTAAAACTACATGGACTTCTGAATAGGTTTTTGTGGGATAATAAGAAGCTATGTCGCGCATTGGCGCTTGCATCCTCCCCGAAGGTGCAGGGAGGGTTTGGCTTCCCATTGGTGGACGCTTACTACCAAGCGGCGTGCCTCCGCTACATCATAGAATGGAACCGGCCTCTATCCAGCAAACACTGGAATTTTATGGATCAAACAGAGGCCGGTCGAAATATATGGCGGGAACTGTGGCTGCCGCGCAGACCTAGAGCGTGGGGGCTATACTCCTCGCCGATCATCTCCCCGACCCTCAGTGTGTGGGATCGACTGGCGGGTTCGAGAGGTTGGACAATATTTCCTTCCCTATGTCCCCCATCGTGGATAATCCTGATTTCCAGCCAGGCTGTACGTCCCCGATTTTTCAGCGTTGGAGGGTTGTAAATTAGTAGGTTCTCTTTTTGATCTTGAGGGTGTGATCGCCTTTTCCCAGCTGCGCGAATAATTTGACCTACCAGCTTCGGATGCCTTTCACTACTCGCAGGTTGAACATTGGGTTACGCGTGCGGAGAATTTTGCTCTCATGTCTCGCCCCCTCACGACCTTTGAGAAGTGGCTGGTGTGTAAAAAGGGGGACCGTAAGCTCATATCTGAACTTTATTCCATGATTACCTTGCTGGGGAGGCCCTTAACGCACAAAGAGTGGGACCATATTTTTTATCGGGCGCATCACACTGCTTCCAACACGGCAGGGGCAGAATCTGCATATAAAGTGGTTACTTATTGGTAGCATACCCCAGTGCGCATTAAGAGTTGGGATAGACCAAGGTCAGACCTCTGCTGGCGGGGTTGTGGTCTGCCTGGTACCCTGGTCCATTTGCTATGGCACTGCCCGAAGCTGGTGCGCTATTGGACAGCAATCCTTGATGATGTGGATGCGGCCTTTCAGATTACATAACCACGCCCTCCTAAATACACAGACACGCCCTCCTGAATACACGCTACTGGGTCTTCCCCATTCTAAGTATTTCCTACTGAAATCATTGCGGGGTAAACAGATAGCCATGGCATTGTTGGCAGCAAGACAGGTGCTCTTAGCGCACTGAAGGTCCCTGGTATCTCCGGATCCACAAGATTGGATCCTTAGACTTTGGCAGCTGTTAGCAATTGAACGTCTATCGCTTAGGGCAGATGGGAAAGGCAAGGAATTTGCTAAACTGTGGGCTCCATTCTTGCAGATTCTCACCAGAGACATGAGGGAAGTAACATGCCCGAAATATTTGCAAATCTTGCAATTCATACCCTTAGAGCCACCTGGAGTATCCAGTGCTGGAGTGGCTAGATGATGGTCCATTGCTTGGAGGCTGTGGTGTGTGGTAGGTGGTCATGCTCGAACTGATGCGGAGGGAGGGTGGGTGGTTTCGTTGTTTTCGTGTTTCTAAAAGTGGTTTCTTCGCTAGATGCCTTCACACTTTACACTTGCTTGAACTGAACGTGGGGTCGTCCTCCGGGATGTAGACCAAAAACGCTGTGTCATTTTCATTGCTTTTCACTCTGCCGGCAACCTGATGTAGGCAGCTAATCTGTGTACAATTGATCTCGCAACCACGCAATAAAAAATATTGATTCTAAAAGCCTGTCTCAACGCACCAGCAAAACTCCTAAATGGATCTAGGAAATTTTACCACATATCGCCACACCTGAAGGCGCTCAACTTGCTACCCTACAAAGCTAGAATCCATCTAAAGATGCCCTGCATCACTAATAAAGCTCTACACCACAATACCCCAGAACCTTTCCCAGAAACTTACTTTATCTAGAGGAAACAGACACTCTAGGAGCTCCGACAATCTACTACTGAAACCTTCTCGCTTCAGCAAGAAAAAAGCTTCTGACAGAGCATTCTCCGGAGCGGCACCAAGAATATGGAACGCGCTACCTCCTTGCATCAGAAAAATCTCTTCTACACCACTATTCAAAAGGGAAGCAAAATCATTCCTGATGAGCAAATTGCTCCCTTAATCCGCACATACCTCACTGTACGGGGCCCTACTATCACGCCAGCTATCTCACTGACTTGCAAGGCACTGTTCCAGTCTACTACTCTCTACACTCCCCTTAGTGACACCCTTGCCTCTATGACTTACTCATACCCGAACATGTTCCTACTGTTCCGAACAAATCTTCTCTATTATTGCTTCACCCACCTGCCGAACCTAGTGAGAAAAAAAATATGATTCTTGCTCTGATCTGTTTTTGCAAAATGTTTTATACTTACTCTGCTTTGTTTTGTAAAGTGCTCCGATACCCTACTCTGGGTCTTGTTTGCGCTATAGAATTTTTTTTTTTTTTAAAAAGCATTTATATTTATTTGCATACTTTTAAAGTGTGGTGTTTTAGCTTAATAATTGCTTTAAAAAAAAGGGTTTGAGTTCTCCAAAGTAATTTGAACAGCCACCTATATTTTCGTTGTTACGTAATATAAAAAACATCAGGCCCGATTCACAGAACTAACTTAAGACAAAATCCTAAACTTACTACCATTTTGGTATTCACAGAAGTTAGGAGTCCTAACTTTAGGACTCCTAAATCCCTTCTGTGAATATCGAAAGTCTTAAAGTTAGGATTTTTCTCAGTTTAGGAGTGGTAAAGTTAGGACTCCTGACTTTAGGACTCCTAAATGCCTTCTATGAATACTGAAAGTCTTAAAGTTAGGATTTTTCTCAGTTTAGGTACTACTCCTAAACTGAGAAAAATCCTAACTTTAAGACTTTCAGTATTCATAGAAGGCATTTAGGAGTCCTAAAGTCAGGAGTCCTAACTTTACCACTCCTAAACTGAGAAATATCCTAACTTTAAGACATTCGGTATTCACAGAAGGCATTTAGGAGTCCTAAAGTTAGGAGTCCTAACTTTACTACTCCTAAACTGAGAAAAATCCTAACTTTAAGACTTTCGGTATTCACAGAAGGCATTTAGCAGTCCTAAAGTTAGGACTCCTAACTTCTGTGAATACCAAAATGGTGGTAAGTTTAGGATCTTGTCTTAAGTTAGTTCTGTGAATCGGGCCCATCAACTACACATTTCTAAAGAAAAAGGCAAAGGTTTTGTCTAATTTAGCTTGCTTTACACCTGTTTTTTTAGCTTAATAATTGCTAAAAAGGATGCGAGGTATCCAAAGTAATTTGAAGTCTACTGTATTTTCGTTGTTATATAATATAAAGAATACCAACAGCACATTCTTCAAACAGGCAAAGTGCAGTATCTAGCAGGCACAATGGTCATGACTTCAATGGTGCAGCAGGTGCAATGGCACTGCAACTTATAACAAATGCCTTGAAATAAAATACATACTTCAAAGTATATAGCACAATAATTGAAAATGCAAAGCATAAGTAACACAATGCGAATGCAAGTGCAAATATTTACTATATTCTCACTATTCTTTCAGAGTTTATGTTCATGGTTAAGTTTTACGCAATAATAAAAAAAATGTGCAGTGCAAAATTGAAAAATAACTTTGTAAGAGAAATCTGTAACAAAAACTTGCCCATCTCAATAATACAATAATCTCACTTTCAGTGTGTTTCTTTCACTTATATCACACAAATGCTTATTTGAAAAAAGTAAAGTTAATTTTCATATGTTTATCTTAACAATGGACAATAACCAAACAAGACCTTTACACCTAGTTTTTGAAATCTTGGTTTTTGGCAATTTGCAAAAAACAGCGCTTAAACTGTACTTGTATGGTTTTCCATCCACCCTTTATCTATTCTTCCCATGGCTGCACCACTTTCAAGCATAATAAGGTAAAAACAAATCCATATTTGTCCTCCACCATTTACCTAATCTCCCCACTTTATAATACCACTAGTATCAGCACAATATATTGCCTTTTTGTACATGAGCAAGTCACAACACTTTAATAGAGTTTCCGTGATTTTATATTTAAGGCTCCCTGTTTTCTGTTTTTACGGATTTTTACAGATAAATACAAAAAGAAAACAACATGTTTTCTGTCTGCATTTATTTTTAAAAGTGGATAAATAATAAAAATGGTGCTTCTTCTAAGTGACTCTCCATGCAGTCTTTCATGAACGCTCAACAGCTGAGCGCATGGACAGCATAGGAAATTAAAAAACAGGATAAAACAGGATAAAGTTTCTATAAATAATGGGATATGTCAACATACATTTGTGGTATAATGCTAATATTTAGTGAATGTATTGTTGCGTAATATTTGGCAGCTTAAATAGCTAAATCACGCCAGACATCAAAGTATGAGTGCATGCCTATCAATTCAATAAATATGGAAATGTACATTTTACAACTTAATTTATACACAAAAAACACAATAGGGATAAATACAGATAAAATGGCCCAAAAATAAATATGGATAAATACAGACGAAAATGTTAAAAAAATAAACACCATAAAACCGGGAGACCTACTTATATTGTACCACTACTCAGGAAGCTACAACCCACAACAACAACAAAAAGCTTACTATTAATCACACATACGAACCCTAATGCATTTACTTAATGCGTGTTGGTTTTTTTTAGCATGAGGAGATACCGTGATTTGCTAGGTACACAGGATGACGAGCCGACGCCGTGGTTCCCAGTTCCAAAGTAGGCAGCTCTGGTCGTGCACCGCATCCTCCCCATGAACCTATCTATAGCAGAAATTATGTATTTCTCTGCGATTAATAAGGATCCAGCTTCCCTGCGCCACGTCCCTCAAATTGTACGGTGGCTTGTAAGTCGTTTCATAGGATACTTCTGGGTCAAAACTTGTATATTTTTATTGGGGGGTGGGGGAAGGGTCGAAATGGAATCGATAAAAATGACCTGATCTCTTTAGTAAACTATGGGGCATATTATCAAGCCAGGCGATACCGCGATACAATTATCGCCGCTTTAACGGCAGAAAACTGCCGCTAACACGGAGATAATGGGCTTGATAATATGCTCCATGGAATTCCAATTGAAGCCCATGTTAAATGTGAAGGACGTCTAACATGGGCTTCAATTGGAATTCCATAGAGCATATTATCAAGCCGATTATCGCCGCTCTAGCGGCAGAAAACTGCCGCTAAAGCGGCGATAATTTTATCGCCTGTCTTGATAATATGCCCCAATGTCTGCATCCGTATCAACCTTACTCAAAACAACCAACAAAACCTAAACACATATTGAAAGGGCGCGGTAACATTTCAACACCACAAGCTTGCCGAATAAAGTAAAGGCTTATCTTTGCCGGAACTTTTTCAGAAACAAGTGAAAACACGCACCAACCTTGGTCAGAAAACGGTACTATTAGTGCTAGTGTGAGAGCGACACACACACGCAGTTCCTCCAGCAGAAAACGCATCATATCAAACGAGTAGCCAAGTAAGAAAAGACGAGAACTCGAGGCCCTGCTGTGAGAATGCAGGGGATCGGGGTACAGGACGAGCCGAGCGTAGGAAGCAGCTCGCCGTCACGCACGCACGCACAGCCAGACGCGTCAGAGTGTATATAATGTTGTCTTGGAAGTTTCCTCTACAGATCACACAGAGAGAAACCGTTCAGTTTCATACTAATCCCAAACTCACCTCCACGAGTGAAGATTCCAGAGTGCGAGTTTACGTCCATACGTGCCAATTGTGACCCGATTCAAGCGGGAGATTCCCAATTTGTCTCCCGCCTGAAACTTCCTCTACTCCAATAGAGGTCAATGGGAGAAATACATTCTTCCTGTTATTTTTTTAACCTCCCACTTGCTTCTTCTAAAATGTTGAAATGTTTGAACATGCATACATATTCTTGTACTATGTCACCTTTGCAAACCCCTTTTTTGTCTTCAGAATCTGTAATTTTTATTAACACATATGAATAGTCACCCTAATTGACTGCTCTTATTTTGAGGGACTATTATTGCTTGAGATATCAACTAGAGTGTTTTGGTGTCCTGCATAAAGCCCAGATATGTGCTTCGGACTTGGTGCAGCCTTAGGCATGGAGCAGGACTGAGTATTTTGGGAGTGTATTCCAGGGCGTTCTTGGGTGGACTGTGGAGGACATTCCGCCACTGTAGATTCTGGCGGGCATACGGCCAGCAACCATGGAGGCAGTTAGGCTACCAGTAGGTATTGTATGGAGTTCACTCAGGGCCCCTGGAGCAGGGGGACCAGATATTGAGAGGCAAAAACAGGGACGGATAGAGTGCTGTGCAATATGTGTATACTGTGTATATGCACTGTGTGTCTCTGCCTGCGAATGGTACAATGCATAAAGGACCCTGAGTTCCATTTTGGCAGATCCAGGCCTGCATTGTGAAACATGAGGAGAGAAGGTAGAGGAATCCCCCCTAGACAGATTTGGGTATTGCTGCATTCCTGTAAGCTGGGTGGGACACATACTAGAGAGGGGGAGACCCAGGCTTCCCAGGTAGCCTTGAAAGGGAGCTATTTGATTCAGTGAGAAGTCACAAGAAAGAGGCCTGGGCACATCCTAGGAATGAGATGGGGCTAATAAGAGAATCATCAAAGAGTAGAGGTGGGGCACTGGGCTAACCTTTTCAGGCATATATCACTGTGGCTGACATCCAGGTTTGAGCTCTAGTCACTTTCATAGCCTGTGTTATGGGGCTATAAGCTTTTGAGTTGCGCCTGCTGTGACAGACTGCTTTCAAGAGGAAGAGAGGGCAGTGGAGTGGGCCCTTCAAAAGAAGCAGACTGTCAAGTTACCAAACACTCTTACCTGCAAGATGTCTCGTCTTACCTGTAAGGTGCCTGGCGCGGTTTCCCAGAGACGCTATAAGCCAAACTCCCAAGGACCCTAGTCTATAACCAAAGATTTTGTACTACTATGGCTACAAAATAGAAACTAGGGAGGATTTGGACGCTATTGAATTCCTGTTGTCGACCTGCGAGGCAACAAGAAATTCCGTAAGGGATTTTGTCCTGCTAGTTATATTTTCCCTAACATTACATTCAGGTGTGGTTTCTTTTTAAAAGAAGATAACTGCCCTACCTGCGATACTTCAGGGATGTTCCTAGCGTCCTGGATGATGTAGATCGATGAAGTCGTCACTACGTTGTCTCTTCAGTGAAGTCTTGTGGGTAGTGTCCGTCGCATGTAGTTGTTTTAGTCTTCTGAATGAGAAAAAAGATTTGTATATATTACTCTTTCAGTTCTTATATTCATAAGACACTCAGTACTTAACCTATGATTATCATGAACATTTTAACTTACACACCTTTATCCCACTTCGCTGTTCTTCTACTCCATCTCTCTAATAACCTATAAGTTACATACAAGATAAATATACACACAAAAACCTTCTTGGATTTAACAATGCCTTGTTTTCTTTTCCGAGTTCTCAACTGTGCTTTAAAATGTCTTTTCGTATCACAAAAAGAATGTCCAAAAATTAGTCTTTCTTGCGCGCGCTTTCTACTGTTGCTATCTTGCGATGGGCGCCTTATAGAAGAATTTAAAAGGTCACTTAGCTTTCTCTTTCTTTTTCAGGTACCGGCGAAGATGCATGAAGAAGATTGCTGAAGCGAAGAACAGGAATCTGGAACTCAGGTAAGTGGACTTGCTGTTAGCGCGACTGCAGACGGAAGGCCAAGCGCCTTCTGGAAGCTCGGGTGTGGCTTTTATAGGCAGCCACACCCATACCGCACCCCAATGACTGCCACGTTGTACGCGTATAGCGCGAAGCAACGTGCAGTCAAATTGATGCATTTCTTGAAGCGCTTGGTGGCGCGCGAGTCTTTTCCTAATGTGTGTAAGCTTGATGCGCTTGACAGTGTACGAGTCTATTCTAATGTGTGCAATCCTGCAATACAAATACAGAACATAATATTCCTGAAAGAACATATATCTAAAACAATATATAAATACCTTATTCTGAACATTACACCAGACAGTGTTGGACAAGATACATATCTTAACACATCATACTAATATCGTAGCTTCAATACATTATTCTGCACATTACTCTAGGCAGTGCTGGAAGCACGGGACAGGGGAGGGTTTTTTACGTGGGTAAAAGGTAATTAGTACCTGCGCAGACATATGTCTGCGCAAGGACAAAGTGCATCTAAGGTCTTCTTAATAAATCAGACCGAGAAGCATGACACAGACCTCCAACATAAACTTCAAAAGACTGAGACCCTAAATCACATTTGTTGTCTGAAAATAGAGTAGAAGAGGAGATTGAGACCCTCAAAATTATCTCCTGCCAACCAGCCATACGGGCCGTGTAAGGTGGGGAAGTTCGGCAAGACTTCTGCCGGTGACCAGGACTGGCAGCCAAGGACGGCTAGCCTACTAGCCTCCCTGTTGGGTGACGGGACATCCCCTATGGAATCCAAGACCACTCGCCTGGAGCAACATTGCCTGCCTGCTTGCCAAGACCAGTGTGTCCTGTGAGGAAGAAGAGAGCGCGGTAGGGAGCAAGGTCCAGTGGGGAATCCTGCTGAGGGCATTCCCGTTATGAGGTATAGGGAAATGTCTGCTGCACCATTTGGGTCATGGTCCTTGTGCAGGACAAAATCAGCAACCCCCATATGCCAGCAGAGTGCTGCCTTGAAATAACCCATAGTAAATACTGTACGCATTGTGCCGCAGCCCTGTTCATCTAAGGATCGGCAACCCTGTATGCCAGGAGGGGCTGCTGCTCAATAACCTTAGTGAAAGCTGTGCCTATCAGGCCAATTTACAGCTCAGGTTTGGCAACCCTGTATGCCAGAAGAGACTGCTGTGCCAGGCGGGGCAGTGCCTATACATCACTTTGACTATGGTATACCAGGCCACCATAACATCAGCCAGCTGTTTTGGTCAGTTGCGGATGCTGAGCAAGATCCTGTTGCTGCTCCGGTGAGGCAAGTGGTAGTCCATGCTTTTACTCTCTCTTGCATGGACTACAGTAACTCTCCATACCTGGGCTCCCCCAAAACTGCCATTCAGAAACTACAAGTGGTAAAAAATGCACCTGCTCATCTGCTACTGGGTATTCCCAGGTATCAAGCAGCCCAGCAGGGGTTGAGGGCACTGCATTGGCTCCCCATTGCTCAAAGAATGGAATTCAAGTCCCTGTGCATTGCCCATCACATTCTCCATGGGAAAGGCTTGCCCATCTTTCAACAGCTTCCCAATCACTATGCCCTCAATAGGGCCTTTCGATCATCAAACCTGCATCTGGTCCCCGTTCATGGAGTTGAAAGAGCCAGAAAAGGAGGGTGACTCTTTCGGTTCAATGTTGCTAAGCTCTGGAATTCTCTCCCCTTGGCCATTAGGTGTCTGGAAAATGAGCTGCACTTCCGCAAAGCCATTGAAAACTGGCTCTTTCACCGGTGACCTCTTAGATGATTGATCCCGCCCGATCGCAGTCTTGCTGGGCTCCTTCTCTCTCTTACCGTGGGGATGCCTCCGGGTCGCCATGTGCTCTATAAATCTTATACTATGTACAGTAGGGGCACAGTGACCCTGTATGCCAGAAGCAGTCACCAGAACTAACCAAAAGTGAGTACTGACCCAGAGCGTTGGAGGAGTGAGGCTGGAATTGGAACACCCTACTCATCTGCCCCCAGACACAGGATCAGCTGCTGCCACTCCAAGACCCGCAGAGAGGGCGCTCTCAGGAACTCTGGACCCTCTGACCCTGCAGGTGCGGGTAGGACTAAATTCAGGCCAGTCAGCCTCGGATGAACTTGCTAGGTAGACAGTGGGTCTGCACTGGAACAGTCAGAGTGGACTCTTGAGACTTGTACTACTAGTGGTGCGCACTCTGTCGGCATACACTGGATGTTGCCAATAGTGAATGGGGAATGGGGAATGACCACTATCGCTAGAGCAAGGAAAAAATGGGACAGGAAGCTGTCAAGGAAATCTTAGAGCCCTGACCTCAGGAGGGTTGTGTAGTTGTTTGCGAGTGTTTATATTTTTCCTTTGTGCTGGTAAGCAGTATAAATAAAATGGTTCTCTTTTTTCATAAAAGTTTCCGCTTGACAGTGATTTATTGCTGCTTCTGCTCGTATTTGTTTTTTTAAAACAGATTTTATTAGGTTATTCCAGTGAAGTCTGGGCAAGAGCCCTACATGTACCCGTAAAAGAGCATGAACGAGCAGGAATACCATAATTTCAAAAGTTTTCTCTTTTGCAATCCTGCCAACATGCAGGAAACTCAATAAAACAATATGCAGACAGTTCAAGATTCCAGTCAACAGTCCCAGGATACAATCGTTTAAATACAGACTAGCCCAATGCGGAAAATAAATAAATCTAGGAGAAATACCTATGCATCGACCACAGTTAGGGGTCCATTGATGGTAAAGGGGGTAGCTCAATCCCACGGTACGCTGCCCAGCGGGCCCATATCTTGCGTTGTAATTGGGGACAGCCACGTGCCATAAATACTGTCATTTCCACACCCATACACCTATTTAGCTCCAACTTCCATTTGTCCAGGGTCGGGGGGGGGTGAGGGGAGTGTCTCTCTATAGCTGTGCAATGTCACGTTTAGCAGTAGTGAGGGCTAAAAAGAGTAAATGCTGTTTGTACCTATTGCCCCCATCTCGTCAGTGCTGTGTAAGAGGAAGAGTCATGGATCATATGGGAGTTCCCATGATAGTATATTGCTAAGGCATGAGGAGACTCCCCGCCAGAAGGGCTGCAATGCGGAACACCCCCAAACCGTATGGAAAATGTTTCCCTCCTCCCTTTTGCATCTCAAGCATGTAGGGGATTGGATGGCACCCATCGCCCAGAGTCTGGTTCAGGTATAATATGCGCAATGTGCTTCTGCTCGTATTTTGAGTTGTGAGCCTGTGTTCGCTACCCTATATCCACCCCCACCCCCCAGGGGGCCTTGGATTACTTGACTACGTTACTATTGAGAGTCAAGTACAGAAGGGGTTCTTGGCCCAGTTGATCAGGATATATAGTATGTAGGACCCCAGCACATCAGGAATAAAAGGCCTCAACTCCCACAGTTGGGCCCAGTAGCCCCTGCATATCCTATGGCCCTCTGAAAGGAGTTCTGACAGCCTGTGTATGACATCAGGCATGGTAGGCAAACAGGATACAGAAAGCTAGCAGGTCTAGGCTGGTACTATCTCTATGGCACCTTTGATCAAAAGACCCTCCACCTTCTGAAGCAAAGTCAACAGAAGGTGCTGGTGCAGGTGTTAAGGGTCAAAACGTAATGACGGCATCCCAACTAGACTTCTTATGCTTCTTTTTGGACTTATCCAAATAATTTGACCATGACAAAGATATGTCAGTTGACAACTTTGGGAATGGGAGCATGTCCTCACTCTTAACTTCAACCTGGTGCAGGACTTGTTGAACTTACCTTCGGTTATGATATATCTATAAGAGACATATATTAGTTATGTATTCCTTCCCTTAGAATTACGCCCAGGCGTCAGACTGGATCCGGGGAATTTTTTCTCAGCAGTACCCCTGCGCGTCGGTAGGTGGCGTCGGTCGACTCCGCGTTCATCGATGGCGTTGTGGTCGCCGTTGTGACGTTGAGGTATCTACGCCCATACAGAGCAGTGCCATCCAACGCTACAGGGGGCCGCAGCAACAGCAAGGGACATACTGGCTTGGAACAAATTCCCGATGTAACGGCACTGTGCGTTTGATGGAAAGGGACTTCTAAGGCGGTGACTCCTCACTATCGAAGAGGCCCAATTTGAGAAAGACTGAAACAGACCCGCGGCCATTCTTGGATGCGTGTGGTGTCGTTGTGAAGGTATTAGTGACAGAGGTGCCCCCTCAGACGTTATACCACCGGGGCACCCCCACGATGAGCTTGCAGAATCCACAGCTATACATCCACTTTTTCAAGAATGCGCTGACAGGCTTCAGCTGGGCACGATGGGCAAAACCGACTCAAAACGGTTGAATCTGCTGTTCGAGGCCCGCAGGATGCCTAGACAGCAATGTGACTCCGAGCGATTACCCACAGGTCAGCACGTTGATGACACACAACTCGAAGACGACGATCTTAAAACTAAGGGTGGGCGACAAATTCCGTTCCGCTGGCGGAACTTGCGAAATTTCGGCATTTTCGCGTGGAACGTGAAAATGTCGAAACATCCGCGGCGGAACAGAAATATGCAGGGCAGGATTCATTCTGGCACGATGCTCCTGTCACTAAACCTCGACAGGAAGCACTCACAGATATAAATAAAGCAGGTGCCCGAGCCAAAGCTCAAATTCAGTAACTCATTAATCAGCACAAAGCACGGTCGAGGCTAGGCAGGTGTGCTTTCTCCCCATATCTACCGTCAACAATTTGCTGTAATCCTTGATGGAGCTCTGTGCACCCATGAGTTTCTTGAGCGCAATCCCCGTGTAGTTCCTGACACCAGGAGGTTCTGTCTCCTCATCTGCTGCTCTGATCAGTCTCTGGCCCTTTATAAACAAGAGGCATGTGACCTGCATGGAAGCCCCGCACGTTCGGCCCCAGCCCACACACCAACTGTGTGCAACGTCTTCCCGCCCTTTCCCCCACTATGATGGACAGCTCACTCGAGGGACCACGGCACCCGTCGTCGCGGTGGCAACGTTACAGGCATGGTTGCTGTAGACGACTCTTCTGGCCCTTTACGCAGCTGTAGTGTAGGAAAAGCACTATACATTTACCCAACGAGGTAGCACTTACTGATTAGCCAGTAGAAAGTACTCCAGTTGAGTAGAGGTATTGCACAAAATGGTGGCATCTTCTTGGGTAAATATGCAGGTCAGGATTCATTCTGGCACGATGCTCCTGTCACTAAACCTCAACAGGAAGCACTTACAGATATAAATAAAGCAGGTGCCCGAGTTGAAGGAAGTTCAAATTTAGTAACGCATTAATCAGCACAAAACATTCGTGAGCACGGTCGAGGCTAGGCAGGTGTGCTGTTCCCCCCCCATATCTACCGTCAACAATTTGCTGTAATCCTTGAAGGAGCTCTGTGCATCCATGAGTTTCTCGAGCGCAATCCCCGTGTAGTTCCTGACACCAGGAGGTTCTGTCTCCTCATCTGCTGCTCTGATCGGTCTCTGGCCCTTTATAAACAAGCGGCATGTGAACTGCATGGAAGTCCCGCCCGTTTGGCCCTGGCCCACACACCAGCGGTGTGCAACGTCTTCCCGCCCTTTCCCCCACTATGATGGACAGCTCGCCCGTCGGCGCGGTGGGAACGTTACAGACACACATGGTCGCTAGACAATTATTCTGGCCCTTCACGCAGCTGTAGTGTAGGAAAAGCACTATACATTTACCCAACGAGGTAGCACTTACTGATTATCCAGTAGAAAGTACTCCAGTTGAGTAGAGGTATTGCACAAAACGGTGGCATCTTCTTGGGTAAATAAATATGCAGGGCAGTATTCATTCTGGCACGATGCTCCTGTCACAAAAATTAAACCTCAACAGGAAGCACTTACAGATATAAATAAAGCAGGTGCCCGAGTTGAAGCTCAAATTCAGTTACGCATTAATCAGCCCAAAATCTCCACGAGCACGTGAAATTTCGCCTGTTCGCAGAGATTTTTTGTCGTTTCGCGAAATTTTGTGAAAGGCAATTTCACAAATTCCGCCCACCCCTACTTAAAACACTGCTCGTCACCATGAAACATAGCTTAACCTCCATTGAATCTAAAATGGTCACTATGTGCAACCGCCTTGACTTTATGGCTCAAAAATTAGAAAAACATGATGCATGCATAGGCGAGTCGGAGCATAGAATCTCAGATCTGGAGGATGCAGCGTCTTCCAAGGAAAAGAAATTAGCACAAATGGACAGCTACTACAGGTCATAGGAGGCAACAATGAAGACCTCGAGGTGCGCTCCCGACGCAACAACATCTGCGCTTTGGGAATACCGGAGAGCGCCAACACGGTCAAAATGGAGGAATATATTGAGAATATGCTGCACGGCCTCTTTGGTCCAGAGGCTTTTTCGGCACAGCTGGTGGTGGAGAGAGCACACCATTCCTTCGGCCCCAGACCACCCCCAGGGGCACCAGCCAGACCCATCATTGCAAGGCTTCTCAATTACAGAGACTGGGATATGGCATTGAGATCGGCGAGAGCGAAATCTCCTTTAACATACGACAGTCATACTGTTTGTCTATACCCAGACTTTACCATGGCCGTTCAAGAGGCCAGAAAGAAATTTGCGTTGGTGAAGCGGGAGCCTATGCAAGCATACATAGATTATGTGATGCTGTACCCTGCGTGCCTGCGAGTCATGCATCAGTGGAAAAAGTACTTCCACACAACGCCGCGGCAGGAAAAGGACTACCTACACAAATTAAAGAAGCAGAAACCGAACCAAGAAACTGACGACTCAGAGACTCGACCATCTTCACAGCTCTCTGATAATGATTGACTGTCTCTCGGAGGGAGGTGCCGTGGTTGATGAGTTTTTTATATGTGAGGGAGATAGCTTTTTCGGGCAAATGACCGTCAAGCAGCCTGTCTTCAAGGGGAGAGGAGTCCGGGAGCGTTGTGCCGGGTGGGATGTTGGACTGGAGTGAGTGCCTGATCTGCACATATCTATAGTACTCAGTTTGCGCTAAGTCGTAGGTGTGCTGTAGCGAGGCAAAAGTCACCATCCCCGTGGGCCCCCACAGATCCTTTATGCGGGAGATCCCTATCAGATCCCACTGACGGAACCCTTTTGTATGCTCCAGCGCCCCCAGTTTTTCGGAGACCCAAAGTGGAGTGGCCAAAGTAAGTTTATTAGCCCATCCCAGGTTGCGGTTCACACTATGCCAGAGCTGGACTGAGTGTTTGGTAGGGCCCGTGAGGGGGGGTGTTTATTAGGTTTAGAATAGAGTGCAGCCTCAAAATTTCCCCCCGGGAGGAGCCATCTGTCCATACTATAGCCGGGGTCATTTCCGCCACTATGTTCCCTGGTTTATGGCTGAGAGATGTGCCGCCCAATAGTATTTCTGAATATCTGGAAGTGCTATACCCCCATCGTACCACCCCAGTGTGAGTTTTTTAAGCTACATGCGCGGTGTTCCAGCCCATAGTAGTTCTCTCTGAGCGGCCTCGTTGTCCGCAAAGTACTTTTGTGGAACCAGGTCTGGGTAATTTTGCAAAGCATAAGGGAAGCGCGGCAGGGACATCATTTTGAACATGGCTGCCCGACCCAACAGGGACAGTGGGAGTCCCTTCCAAATAGCAGCATCCCTCTTGAACCTCTCCAACGGTGGCCGGAGGTTCTTCTCGTAGCGAGTCTGCACGCTCGAGGAGATAAAGATTCCAAGGTACCTGAACCCCTCCGTGGCCCTCTTAATCGGACAGTCACGCGGTATTGAGGGGGGCCCCATGCAAGACATAGAAAAGTGATTTACCCCAGTTAATACTGTAGCCCGAATACCTCCCGAAGCTGGCGAATATATCTAATGCGACTCGTAGGGATTTTGTGGGGGAGGCGAGATATAGAAGAATGTCGTCCGCATAAAGCGAGATCCGGTCCTCCCACCCATCTGTCCATCTGAGCCCCCGGAGTGAAAGGTCTTGTCGTACCCAGGCCGCAAGAGGCTCCAGGGAAAGGGCAAAGAGCAAGGGTGAGAGGGGACACCCCTGGCGCGGCCCCCTCTCCAGAGTAAAGACTTCTGAGATCCTGTTATTTACTACCACCTGGGCTAGCGGCTCAGTGTAGAGGAGGCACACCCATCCGATGAAGTTAGGGCCGAAGCCCATCCTTTTGAGGACTGCCAATTAGGTACATTTCTAATTGGATTCTGGAGTGCCTTATAAGCCCCTAGTATATGGTATACTATGTACCTAGGGCATAGGTACCTCATAGGCCTACCAGGGACTGAAGCATGTATTATGCCATCCCTGGGAAGCACTCCAAAATGACACCACAGGTCTGCTACTGCAGCCTGGGTAAGGTGGTTCTTGCACCCCTTACTGTGGTATAGGCTACCTATATCACTACCATTGCAAACACATATAAAACCTATAAGTCACTCCTATGGCAGGCCTTAACAATCCTGAAGGCAGAGGGCTTGGTTTTTATGTGAGAGGGTGCCCCTGCATGAGCAGAGCCCCTCTGCAGCGTTCGGAGTACCTCCTCTGATGCTGTTTGTGGTGCAGCCTGACCATATACTCTTAAGTGCATTAACCTCGCGGTAAATGCTAACTTTGGGATGGCTGCACAGAAACATGTCGTGTTTGGTGTCAAACGCTTTGTAATACTATCCCCGTGCCAGTTCTGGCGGTGGGGGTAGCATTCCACCCTTCTAGAGGGAGAGACATGTTCACACTGGTCTAACCCAGTAGGACTTTCTACAGCCCTGGCATCACAAAATGGATGCCTCTGCCACAGACACAGGTGTGGCCTCCTGCTGCTGACCGAAATTCCGGCAGGGGAGGCCTGGACAATAGGTTTCCTGTCCCAGGGAGGTGTAACCATCTCCCCAGACAGGCAGATATGTATTGGGGCTGGGCGGGAGCACTCTGTGGTGCTTTGAAGTCCTGCACTGGGGGCACACTTGGTGTCCCTGTGCATAGTCCAGTTCAAACCGGTTGCAGGGGCTACCTGCCCCTGCTCTGGCGCGAAACTGGACAAAGGAAATGGGTGTAACCAACCCTCTTTCCAAACCCTCCCATTGGTGGGTCCCTAGAGTATGCCCAACCCCCAAACTTTGTACAAGTATGGCAACCCAGTCCTTGCAACTTTAGATTACCCTGGACGAAACTCTGCAATATATATCCTGGACCTTCGACGTTCTACTTTGCTTAGAAGACTGAAGAAATCTCCCTTGGGGTCAAGGAGTGACTCTCCTGCTTGGCAGGCACCAAAGAAGCAACTGACCGGTCTGCATCGCTGAAGCTCCCGCCGGATGCCAAAGTCTTTGCATCACCAGAGGTGGATTTCCAGACTTCCCCGAGGCTACCCTGAGTCCACAGCAAAGCTGAGACCCGTGGCTATCGTGGGTGACGTGGAACCGTGACCCCTGGACACTGTGATCTTTTGTTGATCCATCATCTTCCTGATCTTCCTCGAAGTTGTGCTTTGGGCTCCGAGTAGCCCCAGCCTTGAGCACCTCCTGCACCGAAGATTGCTGGCCTCCACTCCACGAGTGACCCGTGGGCCAGTTTCAAGTGCGACCGCTCGAGGCTCCTTCGCGATCGCTAGCCCGTTGGCTAGTGGGTCCCCACGAAGGCAACTCCTCATTTCTGATTTGGCTTTCCTGGTTGCTCCAGACGTGCCCCGACTTACCCCCGCTGGGTGAGTCCCCTGACCTTGCTGGTCTGAACCGACGTTCTTTCTCTGATTCCAAGTGACTTGCCGTTGCCAAAGCTTGTTGGGTCACGCAGCACTCGACAGACTTCGTGGGACAGCTCGAATCCAGCTCCTTGTCGTAAGCGGCGCCTCCTGGACCTCGTGGCTGAAGAGTCAAGACACCCGTCAACTCACCTGAAGTACCCGACATCTGTGGGCATTGGTCTATTGTGCCCTTGGTCAATGGTAAGTGACCCAGACTCTGTCCCCTCTGCTTTCAGGTTCCTTCCATCCTAGATCCAGGCTTGGATCTCTTCGGACACTTCTCTTCACGGCAGCAGCACTTCCTGAGCAGCTTCCATTGAAAACAGCGACGCGACCCAACACCATTTGACACCTATACACCCGGCTTCCCTGGGTGAGGTAACTCGAGTACTCCGGTGCTCCCGTGGGCGTTGGCCCTAGACACCTCTAAGTCCAAAAGGGTTCGCTCGTAGATATCTTCTAAGTGTCCTTAAACTCTAAATTTCCAACCGCGACATTCCCCATAGAAGTAAGCGGCGATTCGCGGCTATGATCACACACTGCACGCGTCCCCCGTGGGTCACCTGTGTCACTACCTTGGGTGGTTCCTTGTGGTCCAAGCACTTCTACAGGCTCTAGACCTTGTGCCTAGCTCAGTCGTGGTTCTTATACCACTTTATTGGTATATGGTTTGGTACGCCCCTACGGCTCAAACGTGTATTTGGGCTATTACTGTTGATTGCTAACTTGTAACTTAAGTGCTTCAAACTCCAGTCTCATAAAGAGACTAGAGGGGTGTGTTTTATCTTAAATACATATATTTTAAATATATACCTGGTGTGGTTGTCCTTTCATTTGGTCATTCAAAAGATTATAGACTGGTAAAACAAGCTGCTTTACATTCCTTCAAGACTTAGCCTGAAGGCTGCTCTCCATAGCTACTACTAGGATAGCTTTCAATAAAGGTTGTCTTTAACCTATCACCATAAGGGGTTGTTTGGACTGATACAAGGTGCCCACTATAATCAGTGGACAGCAAATATCAGGCTAACTTCTCACACAAGATATCCGAATATCAGGAAAAGGCAGATAGAGAGTGCCGATTCCGAGGGAAATACTTTAAAGCCTGGTGATATGGAGAAGGCGACAGGCCAGGGAGGGAGCTAGCCGAGCAAATACCAAAGCCCAGATTCTCGAACTACGTACTGGAGATACAAACTCCAGAAGGTAAGAGCGTTAAGGATACCTCAGATATCCTACGGACATTCCAAACCTTTTGCACCACACTATATATTTCGACACGACAACAACATATATCCCTACAACAGTACTTAGAGCCAGTCACCCTGGGATGGCACGGAGACTTGCAGAGAGAATTCCTATCTGCTGAGTTAGAACTGGATGAAATTCGGGCCGCTATAATGCAACTTGGCTCTGGCAGGGCCCCGGGACCTGACGGCCTATCAGCCGATTGTTATAAAACATATATAGAGCACTTAGCCCCAATACTCAAACAAATATACGACGAGGCCTTCGAACTAGGGGAGCTGCCACCCCCCCATGAGAGAGGCCACCATTATCTCACTACGCCGGAAGGGGGTGGAATCACGGGCAGGAAACCGCCATTTGGGCGGTAAGCGTTCTAGTCTTTCGCAGCCTCACAGCATAAATTTTCGCGCTGTCGCGACCGCGCAGCGCTACCACCTGAAACGAAGCTGTGTTGAATGCTCGTCAGATTGGTGCTGAAAATTGCTGGCACTTTCTTTTAACCAATTTTATCTTTAGTAACTTTGTTTTATTGTTATTTGCACCCGTTTGACACTGCTGCTATTCCTCATTATTGTTCACAACGCTGCTTACTTATTCTGCACGTTGCACTTTCACGGTGCCGGAAGGTGTGGAATCACGGGCAGGACACCGCCATTTGGGCGGTTAGCGTTCCAGTCTTTCGCAGCCTCACAGCATAAATTCTCACAATGCCGCGACCGCCCAGCAGACGCGTGCAGCGGGCGCGTCGTTGGCGCGCCAAAGGCAAGCCCGTCTGCGCCCGTCCGTGCTAGGTCCGGGCTCAGGGCCTGTCCCCCTGGCCCTTCCATACCAGTCCAGTGAGGAGCTAATGGGTTGGGATTCGGAAGGAGGCAAGGCCGGTTGTCCTAGGGTAAACCCTGAATCTATCGGGGAAGAGCAGGTTGAGCGCTGCTACATATGTCATTATGTTCTGCCTTGTTTAGCGGATAACTCTATTAATATAGGGTGCAATACTTCCGGGGGCAGGACAAGTCTAACTGCTTAGGAGCCTTTGAAATGTCTCCTCCTTAATGCTAGGTCCTTAATTTAACATAGTGTAGAATGTGCCTTGCTCATAGAAGATTATAATATCAAATTAGCCTTCATAACGGAATCTTGGACCAATGAAGCATCTGGACCCAATCTTGTTAAAGCCACTCCTCCGGCTTTTTATGTTTTACACTTGACAGACCCATCAAGAGAGGTGGTGGGCTAGCAGTTATATATCATGAATCTTTGAAGCCTTCTTTCGTCAAGGCTTTTAATCTGGCATGTGAGGCAGTATCCATTAACATTCAAACATCAGACCATGATACATATAACACCATTCTCCTCTATCGACCCCCGGGCTCCAGGGGTGTGTTTCTAGACTCCACTGGAACCCTTTTAGAGGAAGGGCTGTGCAATAAGTTTTTTACGGTGATGGGAGATTTTAACTTTCACCTTGAAGATTTCACTGACATGGATAACATCAAATTGCAGCAAATTTTCAGTGGAGGTGACATTAAGCAATTAGTGATAGATCCCACTCACTCTGCAGGACACATATTGGATGGGATTTTCTCAAACAATCCTAACCTTGTTTATACTAAAACAGTACCACTCACATGGACTGATCACGCAGCGATTCTTTTTGAATTTAAGCAAGTTAATCGTCATCTATACAAATCCTTTACTAAGACCGTCACAACCATAAGGGCCTGGAAAAATATTGACAGCTCTGAATTGGTAAATCTTTTGAAAGCCTCACTACCCGTCCCATCCTCTAATGTTGAGGAAGCCACAAACTCTTATATGGAATGGGTAGACTCTGTTTGCTGGAAATTAGCGCCGGGCAAACAACGCATTCGTAAGCGGGCATCGCTTTCTGCCCCGTGGTATACAGAAAATCTAAAAAAACATAAACTTGAATGTAAAAAGTTAGAGCGCGAGTGGAGGAGAGGGTACAAAATCTCCGACAAAGAGATTTATAAAGCATGTCTTTCCAAATATAAAAAACTGCTTTCTGAAACCAAAAAGATATATTTCGGCGGACAAAGTAGGAAGGCTGGACCTTCATCTAAGGTCCTGTTTAATACAATCTCCATGCTTACTACCCCTGCAAGCCTTAAAATTGAAAGCAGCCCAGAACTATGCGAGTCCCTGGCGACTTTATTTTTACAAAAGGTTGAAAACATTTTTTCCTCCATCTTCACGCCCACAGATGCCACTGAGGCCGTTATAACAGGGCCTCTTGATAACAACAGGCATACTCCTATGCTAGATCATTTCACACCGCTGGATCTATCAGGAGTTAATAAACTTTTACTTGATATTCGGGCAGGCTTCCCTTTAGATCCCTGTCCAGTCGTCATACTGAAACTGGTCCCTGAAATTATTGGGGGAAGTCCTCACTCCATTGTTTGCATCTATCTTTAATACCGGTCATTTTCCGAGTCCTTGGAAAATAGCATCCATTCTTCCCCTCCAAAAGAAACCCAACCTGGATCCATTGGATCCTAGCAATTATAGGCCCATATCACGTCTCCCCTTTCCAGGAAAGATGATTGAGAGGGCTATGAATGGTCAACTCAGCTCATTCCTCCAGACCAACTCTTTGCTAGACATCACACAGTTCGGCTTTCGTGCTGAACACTGCACTGAGCTGGCACTGATCAAATCCACTGAGGAGATCAGAGAGGCCCTGGACCAAGGTGGTGCTGCTATACTTATTATGCTGGATCTCTCAGTCGCATTTGACATGGTCCATCATGCAGTCTTGATGGACCGTTTATCGGCGATCGGGGTTGAAGGCAAGGCCTGGGAGCCTCGTAGCCCCTTCCCTGCTCATGACGGAACCGTTCCGTCATGAGCCACGGTTGCCGTGTGCTCATGACGGAACGGTTCCGTCATGACAATCCTGTCGGCGGCCGCTCCGCCTGCGCGGCGCTGTTTCCCCGCCTGTGCGGGGCGACAACGCAAATGGGCGGAGTCATGACGGAACCGTTCCGTCATGAGCACAGCTCAACTGTGGCTCATGACGGAGCGGCTCCGTCATGAGCACAGGCCCGCCGCGCTGCCCCCCTGCCCCCCCCAGCGCTGCAGCGGAATGTCCGCAGCAGCGAAGGGGTTAAGTCTTTTCTGACCAACAGAACTCAGACGGTAGATCTTGGTAGAGATAGATCTAGGCCATTCTCTCTTCCCTGTGGTGTTCCGCAGGGGTCCTCGCTCAGCCCTACATTGTTTAATGTGTATGTGGCACCACTGGCAGTCTTGATTAGATCATTCGGATTCCGGTTAACTTCATACGCGGATGACACGCAAATTGTGTTGTCTATCCAGAAGGGGTCCGAGGCTGAGACCGGATCTAGATGCCATAATTGCATGCAGGCGATTGCAGCCTGGATGGCATCTAATTGTCTTAAGCTGAACGCAGGCAAAACAGACTGGACTCTGAACACCGGATTGGTGGCCAACTGCAATGGGTCTACCCTCAGTCCCTGTGGCACAGGCTAAGAACTTGGGAGTGATTCTTGACTTGAAGCTTTCTTTCAGCGACCAAATTAGCAGGGTTGTCTCTTCTTGCTTTTTTATTCTCAGAACCCTCAGGAAAATCAAATTCTTCCTCCCGGAAGAGAGCCTGAAGACAGTAGTCATTGCGCTCATTCTGTCTCTACTGGACTACTGTAATAGCCTCTATATTAACATCCAAAAGAGACACCTGGCCAGACTCCAGGTCGTGCAGAATGCGGCAGCTAGGTTGATCACAGGAACACATAGGTTTGTCTCGGTAAGGATGGGTCTTAGGACACTCCATTGGCTACCTGTTAAACAACTAATACAGTTTAAGGCCTTGTGCATAGTTTTTAAGGCACTCAGCGGAGTTGGTCCTGATTTTCTGACACATGCCTTACAGTGGTATGTTCCTGGAAGAATCTTACACTCGGCGCAAGCCAAACAAGTGACCCTTCCCCGCTATAACGAAGCCAGTTGGGGTGGCAGGAGCTTTTGCCATTGTGCTGCTAAGGCATGGAACAGCTTACCTTTTCATCTTAGAAACATAACTGAGCTTCTCCCCTTTAGGAAATAATTAAAAACTTGGCTATTCACATAATTACTTATCCCAGCAAATAACCACAGGTTCATTTTAGGAGGGTAGTGCACAGGGCCAGGACGCCTCAGGGTAACAGGGCGCTATAGAAGTCGTATTAACATAACATAACATAACTACTCAAATCTGGCAAGCCAGCAGATAGGTGCGACTCATATAGGCCTCTCTCTATAATTAACAGCAACGCGAAAATATTGGCTAAGATAATAGGCAACCGGTTGAGTCTGCTCATGACGGCGCTGGTATTGCCCGATCAAGCGGGATTTGTACCTGGCCACGCTACTTCTCACAACTTACAAACCCTGTTTGCAGCAATGTCAGATATGGACCCAGACCTTGAGGCGGTAGCACTGTTCTTGGATGCAACCAAGTCGTTTGACTCGGTGGAGTGGGATTACCTATTCGGCATATTGCGGCAGATGGGAATTCCGGATAGCTTTTTAGCATGGATAAGGCTGCTCTACACGCGTCCATGTGCGAAGGTGATAGCGAATGGAGCCAGCTCGCCTTGGTTTGACACTTTACAAGGGGCACTCGTCAGGGGTGTCCGCTGTCGACACTGTTGTTTGCCTTGGCAGTCGAGCCATTGGCAGCCAGTCTTAGGCAGCTGCATAGAAAATGGGTTCTAGAATACTCCACATGGCACATGCTGATTTCGTTATACGCGGATGATATTACGCTATACGTGCGGGAGCCCCGAACCAGCATCAACCCTATCTTGAGAGAGTTTATCGCATTTTTGGAACTATCAGGAATTAAAAGAAACTGGGGGAAATCTCAACTGCTTCCGCTCATGGATGCAGTGCACCCTTATCCCCTGGACTACCCCATAGAATGGTGCCCTAGCAAAGTTAGGTATTTGGGAATGACAATTACCAGAGATGGTCCAAAGCTCATGTGTGCTAACTGCAGGAGAGTGATGGAACACATCACAGAATCAGTGGGGAGATGGATAGCACTGCCTCTGTCGATGACAAGAAGAATCTCTTTAATGAAGATGGTAATCTTACCCAAGCTACTATATTTATTTATTGATATCCCCCATGCACCTGGATTGGCCTTTTTTAAAATCCTTAAAACTCAGATGATACGTCTTGCCTGGGGCGGGAAGCAACCCAGACTGAAATGGGAGACACTGACGTTGCCATATGCGCAGGGAGGTTTCGATGCCCCCGACTTGAACTATATTATCTTAGCACACAAGCACACTATACGACATATTGGTTCAATCCGCCACCCTTTATGCAGCACTTGGCGGTAGAACAAAATTATATGCAGCCTACCCCGCTATCTGGACTTATAGCTATGCAAACTAGGATGAGTGATGTGGGCTTCACCACTGTAAAGTGCACTGTGGATGCATGGGGGAAATCACAAAACGATTGAGTATAGAAATACTGTATTTACCGCTATTCCCAGTGGTTTGACACCCCGCCTTGGAGGTTACCCGGGAGCTGCGATGCCGCCAACTTCTCAATAGGATGGACATAGTAACGTGGGGCGACCTATACTCGGACGGCTCATTTTGCACTAAAGAGCAGTTCTTTACTGATAAGGAGCGTGATCCAATGGACTTATTTATGTATATCAGACTGAGGCAGAGTGTAAGAGCTGTGACCCCTGACTACCCCCAATGAACCCCCCACGACGGGCCCACTGCATAGCCTACTCCAGACTGCAAACTCCACTCACCTTGTTTCCCTTATATACCACAGCACACAGAAAGGGACGTGGGCATACGGGGACCGCCAGAGCGCAGTGGGAGCAAGAAATAGGGGAACCCCTGGACGAGAGGAAATGGGGCTGTTGCTGCGAACAGACAGGCAAGATATCGACTAATAGCTGGCTATGAATCATTCACTATAAATACCTCCAAAGACTCTACTACACTCCGGCAAATCTTTTTTTAAGTTCTAAATACGAGATAGCGATGCTTGTGAAAGATGCAGACAGGAGAAGGCAGGTTTCCTACATTTGGCCTGGGAATGTGGAGTGGTTCAACTTTTCTGGAGGGAGGTATTAGAAGCGCTAGGACAAATGATTATGACAACAGTCATGCAAACGCCGTTAGTGGCTCTCTTAGGCTACATAGCAGACATACCCCCAACATACCGCAGATAAATGCAGTAGGGCTCTTGCTGGCTAAGCGAAGGGTAGCATGCAAATGGGGTAGAGGGCATGCACAAAACTTTAAGGACTGGATCGGAGATCTCCTCCTCTGGCAGGAACATACAGTATACACAGAATTGCTGCCCACTGCCTCTAGACCCAGGGACATCTGGGACCCATTACGCACATATATGCTTGCACACCCGGGGGCAATCGGCGGCAAAAAGGACCCCCCTGCATCCATTGACTAGCTGAAGTGGGCCAGTAGGCACGCAACAAGGGACAAATGTCTTCAAACATAAATGACCCCTTCTTCGGACACAGTACACCTCCCCCCTCAGACTTGCAGCTGGGTGTCAGGGACCAGTGGCAATAGGGAATGCAATAGTTGTATAGCGTATAGTTAGCTTGCTTTACCATACCTAACCTGCGGGGCGAACAATGTACCGGGCAGTTAATGTACACAAAATGAAAGAATGTCACGGTTGTTTATGCACATTACTGTTACTGGAACTTTCAGAAATTTGAATCTGCTGTGTATACACTGTATGCTGCATTTAAGAAATGTTAATAAAAATACATTTATAAAAATAAAAGGAATAACAGATCTTTATGCAAAGAATGACCCATCGAGAGATGGTGCGCTTTTGCACGGCCCGACCTTTCTTGGCGCCTAATTTCCAACAAAGAGCTGATCATCAACCTGGAATTTTCTTGCACGATCCAAATAAAATGAAAGCGCACGTTTTGGATCCAGATAGTGGAGCCTTTCTTCCTCTTAAGAAGGATGCGGAGGCGGAAAGAAGGTGGGCAAAGTGATGGTCTGTCCTATGTGAAAGAGGTAACCACTGTGGGAAGAAAAAAAGGTCAAGTTCTAAGGACAACCTTGTCCGGATGAACAGCAAGGAAAGGAGGCTTAGTAGAAAGAGCCTGGAGCTCACTCACCCTGCGAGCAGAGTTGATGGCAACCACAAAGGCAGTCTTCAGAGTCAAGAGTCTGAGAGGAACATTATGTAGCAGCAAAGCATATCAAATAATTTAGAACAAGGTTCAAGTCCCACTGGGGCATTACGAAAGAAATAGGAGGAAAAAGATGATTAATGCCCTTAAGGAAGCAATTTACAATAGGGCAGTGCTTAATTTGTGCCGGTGCTTTCCGGTGCTCAGCACCGGCACTTAAATCACAGGGCCGGGTCTATGCGATCTTTCTCCTCTAGCAGAGGGCCCGGTAATTATTAAAAATTAATTTCTGCTCTTCCTCTGTTGCTGCCTGGTATGTCCTCTTACGGAGGCCCACCCCGGTCCAGGCATGTTTAAAGATTGACATCATGACGTTCATCATGTTAGTGATGTCACGTCAGCAGATCGTGCCTGCCTTCCACAAAGAACATGTTTTCATTTCCGTTGGGGAACTACCGAGGGCGGGCTTTTGGCTGAACTGGGGCAAGGCAGGCTGGAATTGTGCAGTACTGCAGGTCAAATGTTTTACAATAATGTAAAACTTCCAGCAGAAGCGAATTTAAACGAGCGCCCCGATCAAAGCAGCAGGTATGAGTTTCATAGATTGGATTTACTTGCTTTACAAGTAGAGAGGTAACGTGGTGCAGTCGCTATCGGGCTTCTCAGAATCCCGTGAATACATTGTTATTTTGTGAAACTGGGCGTGAAGTGTCTTATGTTAAACGCAGTCCCGATATTTTTCCCTGACACCCTCATCGCGATTTAGTTGAGTGTAATCTATTTGTTTGGGCCCTTTCACGTAGTTTAGCAGTATAATGTTTTAGAATAGTTTTCCTTTGCTTCGTTTACACGTGCTTTGAGTTGCTGCTTATAGTAAGAGAAAGTTTTTAAAGTGTCAGTTTATGAATAACTTTGTGCGCATGGACGCGTACTTGGTACAACTCACGGTTTGCCTCAGTGTATTTGGCATCTGCATCAGTCAACCATGGTTGTAAAGCGTGGCTACTCACCCGTATTACCTCATTATTTTGTCATTTTTGCACGTTGACACTGTGGGAAAAGGTTTCATCTCCGCACCAGTTTGACACCCAAATACAGCAAAGAACAGAAAAGTGACAAATCGGCGTTAGAGAAGTGCCTTCCAAAATGACTTTACCAAAATCATTGTTGGCGCTTTTTGCGATGAAACTTGGGTGCAAGATTTGTCGACCATCCTGAATCGCACCCTGCTCAGTGACATGAGACAACTACTCCCAGAAAGAGCTCTTTGAAGCAGATAACATATTTATCTGAATTCTGATAAGTTCACGCAGAAACTTCAGTGTGGAACATTGTAATATCTCCTAGAAAGAATGATGCACGTCCTAAAAAGCTATACTTTCCAGTTTTGCTGAAGATCCTGGCACGTTGTTGTGCACAGCTGTCTTAAGTGAGACCTAAGATTTTCCTGCATCTCCAGTCTGAGTGCACTGTGTCAGAAGAGGGTGTGCCAGAAGCCCTTTCCTGTGTGTTTTTGTATACATTATTGTTAACATTCTGCTTTACCAATCAAGCAAACGTAATTCAGTCCTATCCAAAGACAGGAGAAAGAGCAAAAACGAGTGCATTCAATGCCATTCTGCTTTCAAAATGGATGGCTATTCTAACTTCCTGCAGCTAATCATAACATCTTTTATCTTGTTTCAATAACGTTGCTTCTAGGTGGGTTTATTACTGCAGAAGCCCTGTTCCGAACCCTGGGCTGACATTCTAAACAGTTTGGACAGCAAAGTACATTTCCAATAAGTTTAAAATTTAAGGAATTTTGAGGCGAATGCTTTTCTGGGCTTCATTCACATTGAGTAGCTGAATCTGGCCTAGTGACAGTTCTGACACTTCTGAATGTTGCCCATGTCCGCTTTAGTTCTTTCTGGTCTATCTGCCCCATTTAAGACTGCCCATGCCTTACTCCTGGGCCATGTTAGAGGTAGGCCTATGCAAGTATTGTTTATCATGGGCCATTTCTTTTTCCTTGACATTTCAGTTTGCTGCGCTGCCTCCACTTTCAAGAACACATTACAGGAAATGTCTCTCCTGTTCTGTGACACATTTTCTACATGTGTGGTGGCTACCAATATGTTTTCTTCTGGTTAGTTGAGAAATAGTTCTTGTCTATCAATTGCGTTGCCATGCATGTTGCCCATTCTTGATTGAATGAACTGCATTTGTCTAAAGTTGAATCTAGAAAGACAAAGGAAATGGTTGCAGGTGTATTGGAGGACCATAGCTCTTTTGTATACTGGCCACGAGAGTTAAGGCTTTCCCAAACCTTTAATTCTGATATGCGGCTTAAGATTCCATTTGACTACACTCTTCCTGGCACCCCAGGGAAGAGTGTTGATGTACGTACCTTTTCGAAGTAGCTTCTCACCAAAAACCCCCCAAAAAACGCTTGAACACCCCATCAGGGGTAACCAGCCCCATATAAATGCAAATCTTTTCCCTCTTCTATCCCTCCGCTATCCTTCTCAATCCAAATAACTGATTAATATCCACCACTCAAATTACTTTTTTTATTTCACTATGCTAATTCATCACTAATCCTTATGGGTTCCGGATTAGCGTGCTACTTGGCCGAAAAAAGTGCTTTAACACCCCATCAGGGGTAACAAGCGCTATGTAAATGCTAACCTGTTTCCCTCTTCTATCCCTCTGCTATCCTTCTGAATCCAAATCACTGACTAACCTATCCACCACTCAAATTACTTTCATATTTTACTATACTAACTTAACACTAATCCTTTATGGGTTCCGGAGTAGCGTGCTACTCACCGAAAAAGCGCTTCGATGCCTCGTCAGGAGTAGTAAGCGCTATATAAATGCAATTTTACAATACAATACAAAAAAAGCAACAAGAGCCGTACAAAAAATAAATACATATCTGGCATTAAGGCACATTATTAATCTCATGTCTTTCATGCTGAGGGCCTGCGCTTCAGATTTATTGCCATGTGAAATCCAACCGATGGTTGCCAGAAGCTGCGCTTGAGTCACAGTTTGGGTTTGATAGCCTGATGCTATGAAATCCTCTGTAGATTTATTTTGCTGCCCTGCCTTTCTGAAATTAAACAATAGTGCATACACGTAGCATGCATTTTTATCAGCACTGACCCGGAGACTGTCTGTAATTCTGCTTTCGAACTTAGTACTCATGGCCCAAAACTAACTACAGTGTGCACGTGCTGCTCTGCACTTAGTAACTGCCAGCACTCTAATTGCGTGGCACAGGACCTGGTAGCATTACGAGGAGCAGCCGGACAGCAGGCATAGCAGGACATTCTGAACCCAGTCAACACAAGGTGACGCAACACAATGTGACTAGCCCATCATCCCTCAAAGATCAGGTAAGAGGAGCAAATCATTTTCGGCACTGGGAGGGCTATTGCAGATTTTGTCATTTGTGCGTTAACCTTGAAAATGAGGACTCTGTGCATTTTTGTAGTGTTTTCATTGCGACAGACAGTTAGCTCAGCTGTGGGATATAAGAAGTCCACATTTGTTAGAAGAAATAGCTGAAAGAAATAGCAGATACCTGAAAAGAAGGCCGTTTCTAATCTACAAGTTGCTTTTGACTTTACCAAATTAAAAAGACTGGCTAACGAGAACCCTAAACAAAGAACGCTTTTAAAAAGGATACTCTCATCCAGAATCACAAGTGTATGCACTTTGTGATTTAAAATGTGGTTGGCAGTGGGCTGAAGCAGGTTAGTTAATAGCAGGAAAGTATTTGTGTGTTGAATTTCACATACTTGTTGCATTGTTTCTGCAAGTGTGTCTTTTCATTTCATTTTCACTAAATTCAATTACTAGATGAATTAATACAACAGCTGAAACTGATTGATCTGAACATACATGCCTGTTGATTAAAGTGTCCAAAAGCAAAATAGGCAATAGTATGCTGCGGAAACCATTGTCCCGAAACCATTGTCCGTCTCCTTTATTAAATCCACTAAAATGCAACCCCTGACCCACTACACTGCATGTAATTGGCTTATTATGAGATGAAAAGGGTTAACTGTTTTGAAAAACGATTTATCATTTAGGAGCTAACTTGAAAGAGTCATATATGACTTTTTCATTCTTCCACCACTGTTGCCTCTTGAGGACTAAAGAGTCATACATGTTGTGCAAATGATTCGGTGCACACTTGTTAAAATATATAATGTTTCAGATACACTACACAGGAAGACCTGTGCAAACAAGCCTGAAGTGGACAAATTGTAAAAGGAAGCCGTAATTAAAAAATATGACATTGTTTCTATCTTCACATGGAGTTAATTTGTGATGTATTTTTCAATACTCAAGTCAATGTGAGTGGATGAATTAATGAGTTTCTAAGTAAATGTGTTGGCAGCCCGCTTTAGTGCTTCTGGCGCCTGATGCAACAATCTCTTTTGGCGGCGCGTTCACCAAGCTTGAGGAGGTGGGGGGGGGGAACCGCCATGTTCACATACACTCTGAAAGAACGATTCCTTGAAACTAACAATGGCACGTGCTTCCACAGTGCATATACAAATTGTGTGCCCCAATCTTTGCACTTAGTGATATGGTGTCCTTAATCGCTATTGTGTGCCTTGGACAGCACAGCTATGCACGGATTAGACAGGTCAAGAGTGATATACCCCGGTCACCCCTAAACTTTACATAATTAATTACTGTATATTTAATAAAGCAGAGTTGTACTCTTTTCTTGCTTTTCCTCAGTATTTGCTTTTCTTCATACCCTTCACACCTTACTCCTTCCCTTCTCTCCATTCTTCTTTCACTTTCTTCCCTACGTCCACGTTTCTTCTTAATCGCCACCTCCCATCATTAACTGCTTTCCATTTTTCACCTTCTCATCTTTCCCTTCCACTCTCTTTTCACGCACTCCCCACAGTTTGCTCCTCTTCCCTTTCTCCTTTTTCCTTTTTCCATTCTCATCCTGTTCCACTCCAATCTCACTCTCCCCATCTCTGCTTTCCTCACTTCTCTTCACATATTTTGTCTACCGTATCTATCTTTGCCTTCAGACCTCTCCTCCTTCCTCACTCCCCCTTTTATGTTTTTCCGTCTTGCACATTTTTTTATATCCACTCCAGGAATCAGTGTTTGTTCTCAGGGTCATAAATTTAAATCTTGGTGTGGCAACTCAGTCTTTCATCTTCCTGAGATCGATAAAATTTGTGCCGTGGAGCTGAATCACAACATTTTAAATTCATTGTCAAAGCTTCCTTTGGTGAATATGTGCTTTACAAACATATATGGTATGTTTCGGACACAAATGTATTTCAATCTTTTTTTTATTTATTTCTTTGCAATATTTCACTGTCATTATTCTCTCTGTACCTCCTGGACCCAGTACCTTTCATACTCGTATCCGTTCCCCTGACCTCCTTTTATTCCTTCATACCATCTTTTTTCTTTTCCTTTTTTCTCTCCCTCAGCACCTCCAGCCATGCCTTCTTTGCCCTCTTGTTTCTTGCTTCCTTACACCCTCATTCCATTCTTCCTTCCTTACACCCTCATTCAACCCCCTTCCTTCCTCCCTTGGTGCATTTAATCCTTCTTCCTCCATTCATTTCGTACTTTCTTTTTTTCCTGCTCCTTACTTCATCCCTTCTTTAATTTCTTCCTTTCTTATCCTCAACCCTTCCTTCTGCATTTCTTCCACCTTTCCTTTCTTATTTCTATTCATCTATCACACATCATTGATTTTCTTTCTCCTTCTATCCCTTAATTTCTTCTTTTCACATTATTTTCTTATTTCTTCTTTCTTTCATCCATTACTTATTTCCTCACTCCAGTACCCCCTTCCACCCTGCATTTGAGGGTGCCTTCTTTAATGTATTCTTTCCTTCATCCCTTCCTTTCTTTTAAACAGAACAGTACTAGCACATTCTCTTTAGTTTGCAAAACTGCCTCAAGTCCTTTATTGACCTTTCCTAAAGCTGCATTTTCAGATTTGCACACATTCTCCTATTTTAAGTTGATGTCATAGGCTTCCCATATCTTACATTATGTCATGTTGTAGTATTGATTTGTATAGCACACTAATCACCCAAGAGGGTATCCAGACACTTGGGCAGGTGTGTAGGTGGGAGGTCCTTGAAGTGCTTATATGAAGAGCCAGGTCTTCAGCTTCTTGCGGAGCGTAAGAAGTGAGAAGATGTCGTACTTTAATATTCGGGACCGCGTAGGGGACAGGGCCCTACCCCTGTCTATCTTGGTATTAGCAAACCGCAAATGGTAAATGCGGCATGTACGAGTGCTTTATATATCGTTCTAGCTATGAATGCACTGTGTACACGTTATTCTGCTTCACTACGCGGGTTCCATTTTGGAAGCAGTGGCCATCTTGTCATTGCCCTCACATAGGCTATAATGGAGTAAATACGGGCCTCACAGTACATGGGCTTCTCCTCTGACTTCTCTGTGACCTGGGCAGCTGGCTCTGCTGCCCCGGGTCAAACCGGTCACACGAGCTCCCCTTCCTCCGTCCACCTGTGATTAGCATCAGGGCTTGACCCATCATAAAACCCTTTCATTCTACACAAGCCTCCGGCTAATCTCTTTCACACCTGCTTGTTCCTGCTTTATGACTTGTTTCCCAAAACAGGAGATGCTCATGTTTATTGGGGGGTCTATTGACATCCGATGTGGGATCTGAACCTTACTGTGTAAATCATTGTGGGCTGGCCGAACTGGAATGTGGGATGGTCATCATGACTCTGCTTTTTCGTTTGTAATGTATACTTGTAATGGCCATATCGTAAACCAAGGAATGTGTGCCTGAAGCATGATATTTTGTATTTAAGGAGAAGCCCGTTCCTATGATTTTCAGCAGTCTCCTGAGAACATACACGCTGTTGTACTTCTAGGATACCTGTAATTGGTCTGCGGCCAATAAACGAATCTTTGACTTCACCCAGAAGACTCTGTGTTTCTGTAGGTCTGGAACAGGGTGAACCCAGAAGTCATAGGGTGTGTGCCCCTGCACCGCTGGGTCTAAAATACCCAGTACTTCAGTTTGGCGCCCAACTCGGGACGATTTCAGCGGTACCAGTCCAAGCCAGAGGTTCGTGAGGAGCTTCGTGTGGAAATTCCGGAGGAAGGCCGCCACTTCATCGACCCCTGCATGTCGACGTGGTCCGAAAGTCTTTTCTGCGAGGTTCTCCGCGTCCCGACGGCTACGAAGGACTGCTGCCCTGATTAATCGACCTGTTTTGGACCCTTGACGAGTTTTGAGAGAGCGAAACAATCGAGAGAGTCTTCTGGTGACGCCATCGATCAGCAATATTCAGTTAAGTATAAGTGGAGCGTCTCCCATTTGTTTTTGGTATCCTTAGGGATCGTTTGATTTGGTAATTTGGTAATTTGGAGTTTGCAAACGCCAAAGCCAGAGGACTCGTGTACTCACGAGAATATCGTAATCCATAATCCTTTGACGTTTGGATCTAGACTAGTGAGCAAAGATGCCTGGTTCTGGACTATTTGGTAGATTATTCTGTTTGGGTTGTGGAAAGGATTTCCAGCTAGAGGAATCATGTCCGGTTCCTCCGGTTGGAACTCCAACTTATGAGCTCTATGTAAAACATGGTGTAGGCCCCATTGTATATAATGAAGTGTGGATCCACTACACCAGGAAAGACGGTGTTTTAAAATGGCCCCAAAATGGTAGTTTTGATACCGATATTTTAGATAATTTGGAAATTAAATTGTTTAAGAAGAAAGCCCGGCCGGCGATGTTTGACTCTTTCCGCTTATGGCGAAAGGAAGCCAAACAGAAGGAAATTAAGTTAGCGAAAAAGAATAAGAGAGAGAAAGGTATGACAGTAATGCAAGCAGCTGTACAATTTAAAGACAATGAGGAGGAGCAGATGAGTGAGCAATTGCACAGGCAGCGCAAGTTAGGGATTGACAAATGTTACCCAGCTTTACCACATTCTAAGCAGAATGAGTTAGAAGAAAAGGAGAAAGATCCCCTGATGTCACATTTGTTGAGTTCGCCACCCCCGTATGCTCAAAATGCCACGGCACCTCCCCAGCTTGTGAATATGCCACCTCCAGTGAATATACTGCAAGCCTTGCCGCAACCGCCAGCTGCTTTGCAGCCGGCTCTTATCCATGTAGCGCAGCCCTCTCAAGGGCCGCCAGTTGTGCTTCCAACTGCCCCCGCACTTCCTGCGACTTTGCCTAATACAGCAGCTGCCTCTTCTGACACTCTTCCTTGCACCACTCCAGTACCTGTTTCTACATCCTCTTTTCTTCCCTCTGTTTTTCCCCCTGTTTTCGCCTCAGCTTCTCCTTCAGCGCGACAGCGTTTAGCTAATGTGGTTACTACGTTAATGTCTCCTCTCTTTGAGTCATCTGGTGCGACTCCTGGTTTACAGCGTAAGCAACTGCGCAGTCAATTGCCTAACCCTGATGAGAAAAAGGTAATAGATAACATGGCGCGTAGATGGATTGTTTTCCCTTCACTGTATGATGTGGAATCAGTTGTCAACGTTTTCCATCAATGGGATGCCCCAAAACAGAGATATGTGTTTGAGAAAATGTGCGAAATTCTCTGTGAAGAATTGGAAGATAGTGGTAAAAATCCGAACCCGCAGGAATTGTGTAGAGTGAGGTTTGATTTTGGAACTGGTATAATTGTGGACCGCGAAGTAGATAAAGCAGTTGCGGTTGTATTGTCCTTCAGGAATGATGATTGTCAACAGTCATTGTTTGAACAAGATGTCCTTGTGGGGAAAAAGGTAAAAGCGAGACAATACCCCATGAGAGAAGTTCCCCCGGTATGGAAGGAAGCAGTTGCAGCTGGTGCCGGTAATCCCGCTGTGCCAGCGCATTTCCAGCGTGTTTGGGTGCATGTTCCATGGAAGCGCTCAGAGGTGTTAGCACTTAAGCAGTCCTTACCCGATCCCCGTAAAAACCCAGCAGGTTATTATAAAGAGTTGTCACAGACGGCAGGCTCATGCGTTATGAATCTGGCCGACATAGACATGTTGTTTGGTAATGTTGTTCCACAGCCTCTATGGGGATCAATTCGTAATGTAGATCACGATGCAGAACTAGGGGATACATGGGCTAACATCGTTGCTGCTGATGCTAGACAAACTGGTGGCGCGAAACCAGAACCTTTAGTAGCTGAACTGCCTGGTAGAATCATCACGTATATGAAGACAATAATGCCTGCGATGCGCGTAAATTGGGACAAGTTATCTGCATGCAAGCAGAAGAAAGATGAGACAGTGTCAGACTTCTTCACTAGGTTTGAAGAAACGTTTATTGATCACAGTGGGCAGGATATGAGTACTGAGGGTGGCCAACGGTTATTTGTGGATAAGTTTGTGCAGAATCTACTTCCTGACCTGTGTAAAAAGTTAAAAGATTCAGAAAGTTCTTGGGCTGTTTCTTCTTCAGCGCAAATACTGGCTACTGCACAGTATTATGAAAATAGAGATAAAGACGAGAAAGATAGAACAGAGAAGAAAACGAAGGAATTAAAGACAAAGGTCCTTTTACAGCAGGCCTATCCGCCACGTGGAGGTCAGAATAATTATAGGCAACCCCAAGGTGTCTATCACCAACCCCAACAGTTTCAGAACAATCAGCAAATGAACGGGTATTATCAACCACGTGTCCCTGTAGGTCCCAACCAATGTTCATACTGCAAAGAGGAAGGCCATTATAAATATAGTTGCCCTAAATTAATGCAGCGTAACGGTAATGCGTATGGCGCAAGAGGTAGGGGTGGTCAGCAAGCTCCTAGAGGCCGAGGGCGTGGAAATGCTCCCCAGAACGCGCGTCCTCTGCCGCCTCAAAATACCATCAATAGCTTTGATCAGCAAGCTAACGCGACTAGTAATACGGCCCAGTATTATAATAATGATTATTATGCAGAGGATGGTGATGCAGAAAGTAATGATTACTAGGACAGCCATAGACAGAGAGAGGGAGTTGTTTCAGTGCCAGTGGATCAGAGTGGACCGTATGTTGAGGTAACTACAGCAAATGTAACGGAGCCTTTTCTGCTAGACACTGGTGCTGCAAAGAGTTCAATCATGCATTCAAAACTCCCTGGCGCACCTTTGTCTGGCGATATAAATGTTTCAGTAGGTTTTTCTGGCGCCCCAGTTAGGAACCCGATTTCTAGTCCCATGTCACTTTCTGTTGGACCTTGCGAGCTGAAAGCACCCCTGATTCTGACAACAGGTTGGGGTGAGAATTTGCTGGGATTAGATTTGTTGAAAAGATTGCATGCTACACTGTATTGTTCTCCTTCAGGAGTACAACTTACATTAGGCAAGAAAGTGATTTCCCCAATGTATTTGTCTAAAAATACAATGCCACCTGAATTGTCATCCCTTCCGGATGCCCTTTGGGCTACTGGTCCCAATGATGTGGGCCTCTTGGAGATACCGCCATATGTGGTGACTTTAAAGGCTAATGTCAGACTGCCACGTATTCCCCAGTACAAGATCTCTAATGAAGGGCAGAAAGCATTGTTAGACATTGTCAGCGACTTGATTAATAAAGGTGTGATTGAAAAAACAAGAGGCAACGTTTGCAATAGTCCGATTTTACCTGTCTTAAAACGAACGGATCCTTCACAGCCACCTGTTTACAGATTTGTGATTGATCTCAGAGAGGTTAATAAGATTGTTGTGCCACAGTTTCCGGTTGTTCCCGATATAACTGCCTTGTTAACGATGATTCCAGCCTCTGCTGCATGGTTTTCAGTGATCGATTTAAAGAATGCCTTCTTTAGTATCCCAATTGCAGAAGAGAGCAGAGATATTTTTGGCTTTAGTCTGGGAGGCCGAAGCTTCCGCTTCAAACGCGCTCCCCAGGGCTACTGTGAGAGTCCATCAATATACAGTCAAGCTTTGAAAGCGCAGCTTGATGCACTTGTTTTACCTAGTGGCGCTGTCCTGATTCAGTACGTGGACGATTTACTAATCGCCGCGGATACTGAAAAGATTTGTAAAGAAGCCACATTGTCATTGTTGCGCCATTTATCTGCTTTCCATCACAACGTGTCTCTCTCTAAGCTGCAATATTGTCGACAAGAAGTGACCTACTTAGGTCATCTCTTATCGAAGGAGGGAAGGAAACTGACCCCAGAAAGAATTCAAGCCATTGCACAGTTGAGTGTGCCGAAAACACAGAGAGAAGTGCGTGCTTTCTTGGGCATCACTTCATACTGTAGGCATTGGATACCAAGTTTTTCTTTGTTGGCAAAACCTTTAGTAGCCTTAACATGCAAAGACACCCCGAATCCTATCCCATGGTCTAAAGAGTGCCAGAAAAGTTTTGTGGAATTGCGTAATGCATTATGTTCAGCACCTGTGTTGGGCACTCCTGACTACAGCAAACCTTTTACATTGTATGTTCACGAGAAAGATGGATGTGCGTTGTCAGTGTTAACACAGCCTTTTGGCGACAGACCGCGCCCATGCGCATAGTTTTCATCAACCTTGGACCCTGTAGCGAGGGCATTGCCAAGCTGTCTGAGAGCGACAGCTGCTGCAGCAATGTCTATCCGACAATCTGCTGGTTTGGTAATGGACAACACATTGATCGTTATGGTTCCACATGCTGTAGACACATTATTAAATAGGACCAAGACACAACATTTAACTAGTGCGCGATTATCAGGTTATGAGCTTACACTGTTAGCAAATCACATACACATAAAGAGATGCAATACGCTGAATCCAGCTACATTGTTGCCAATTCCAGCAGACTTAGATGAGATTGAGCAACATGACTGTCTGTTCAGAACAGAAGAAGAGACGAAAGGGAGAGTAGATCTAAAAGATACTCCCCTGACTGAGTGTGATGGCACTTTATGGGTGGATGGTTCATGTTTCAAACTCCCTAATGGTGACACGACTGCTGCATATGCTATCACGACTTTACACACGGTCGTGGAAACTGCACGAGTGCCACATAATTCGGCCCAAGCGGCAGAATTAATCGCCCTCACGAGAGCATGTGTGTTATCTGAAGGAATGAGAGTGAATATCTACACAGATAGCCAGTACGCCTTTGGCGTGGCTCATAATTTTGGGCGTTTGTGGAAAGAGCGTGGGTTCCTGACTTCGCATGGAGCTAAAATTCAGAATGGCAAGTTGGTGAATGATCTCCTTGAGTCACTGACCCTACCGTTGCAAGTTGCGATCATGAAATGCAGTGCGCACAGGAAAGTCACAGATGATGTTGGACGTGGGAATGCGTTTGCTGATGAGACGGCGAAAGAAACAGCACAGAATGTGAAGACTAGAATGTATGTTGCAGGCCCCGCAAGATGGGTTAATGATGTGGGAATGTGTGAGAACACAATAGAGAGTGTGAAGTCGCTTCAGGCTGAAGCCACAGAGGAAGAGTTAAGCAAGTGGAGAGAAAGTATGGGTAAGTTGGATGAGAATGGTTGTTGGATTGATCTGACAGAACATAGGCGATGGTTGTTGCCTGATGCATATGTGCTTCCAGTGGTTACTATGGCACATGGAATGGCACATATCAGTACGAAAGGTATATGCAAGTTGTTGGCTCCAGTATGGCAGAATGCTGGGATTCCCAAGTGTGCAGAGAATGTGGTCAAGAATTGCATGGTATGCTTGAAGTACAACCCTGGTAGGGGAACCCCAACTCCAGCTGGTCACTTTGCACCCCCATCATGTCCATTCGAAGTTTTGCAGCAGGACTTTATTCACATGGAAAGATGCAACAACCTGAAATATGTACTGGTGGTTGTTTGTGCTTTCTCAAAATGGATAGAGGCTTATCCTCTGAAAGATAACACTGCCCTATCCACAGCCAAAGCCCTTGTGAAGGAATTTTTCCCTAGGTTTGGGATGCCAAGAATGGTGTGGTGTGATAACGGAAGTGAGTTTGTGGGTAAAGTGATGAAGAATGTATGTGAAGGGCTAGGGATAAAGCAGAAGTTCCACGCTGCAAATCACCCCCAATCAGCTGGACTAGTAGAACGCTACAATGGAGCCTTAAAGCTCAAGCTGGCCAAAATTCAGGCGAGCACCGGTCTTAAATGGCCTGACGCTCTGCCTTTAGCACTCCTGTCCATCAGAATGACCATACACTCACGGGTGGGACTTAGCCCTTACGAGGTCATTTTTGGCCGTCCGGCCAACGTATGGGGTGTACCGAGGCCTACGAAGTTTAGTGAGATTGAACATCCAGTACTACTCGATTACCTGTATGATTTGACTGTTAAACTGCGTGTTTTGCACCAACAGGTACATGATACTCTTCCCCAAGCTTCTGAACCTCCTGGACACCCTATCAACCCTGGCTCGTGGGTCCTGGTCCGGAATTTCCAGCGTAAGAGCAATGACGAGCCTCGCTGGATCGGCCCTCACCTTGTACTCCTGTCGACAAGGTCAGCGGTGCGAGTAAAAGGGAAGAAGCACTGGATCCATGGTACCCACTGCAAAGTAGTCCCCTTGCCTCTGCCATATGACCAGTGGGTCAAGGAGGGTATCGCCGACTCTGAGACAGACACTGTACCTCGTTTTGTACCATTCAGTGACGCACGCATAAGAGACACAGTTTCAGACCAAGAGAGTGACAATATTCTGCAGGAAGCTGTGCCACCATCAAATCGACTGGACACCACTGAGCCTGAACTTTTGTTTCAAGACCAAACAGCACCTGGCCGTCTCCGCTATAATTTGAGACCAAGACCCATGGACAAATAAAGATTTCCTCACTATTTCCTTTTTGACATTTTTTGCTCTCCCATCTGAAGGACTTTCTTGATTTTTGTTTTTCGAACCACCATCCGGGTTCTGCCGCAGGGTCGCGGTGCCAAGACTTTGGGGTACAGGCCGAAGACGTTAGGTCAACGGTTCTGGTTGGTCTAGGGCGTTTCCCTGGACTGACAGGCGTACTCCTTAGCAGAAGACACTCATCCGCCGCGAGCGGCCCGAGTAGAGGATGGAGTTTTTTAAGATGGAGAGACCGATTGAGGAAATGAACTTTAACGCAAGGATGTGTAGAATTGTAAAAAGTAAATGTTTTGTATTTTTGTGCCTTTTTACACTGTGTAGTATCACAATGTTTATTGTAGGATTTGTGTTTTTCTTCGCTCAAAAGCCCATTACACCCACTGAACAGCCTATACCTCTTTCTACTGCCTCCTCTCACTCTTTTCACCCTTTGCCTGAGCACGAACAGACCAGACGATCAGAGTTCGTAAATAACTCGTTTATCCAGCTTTTGCACCAGCACCAACTGGTAATGAATACGACCAATTGCTGGGTGTGTGGGTTGATGCCACATACCATTAACAAGGGTATTCCCTACCTGGTGCTGCCGTACAGTTACAATGGATCGTCATGGGCATTCCAGACCATGTTTCTCTATGCACTAGATACGTACTCCCCTCGCCAACCGCGTTCCATCAGACCTATCACCAATAATAAGGCTTTGATAAAAGGAGTTGCCGATATGAGTAGGGATATCGATGCATACTCATCCATTCCCAAAGAAGAGTTGAGACCTTATGTAGGATGGAACGCGACGGGGTATAGTATTAGTCTGGGTGAAAGACAGCGAAAAATCTCATCTCCAATCTGGGTCGTACCCCACATGGGTCGGTTCTGCTTACAGGGCAATGGTCAGAATCCTAGAGCTCAACTGGGAAGAAGTGACTGTACTGAAACGTACACCTTCCCGTCACAGTTGTCCCCTGCGTTTTTGGCTGCCAAGGGCACATATTTCATCTGTAATGACCGAGCATATACATGGCTGCCCCCTGATTTCTCGGGCACATGTTATATTGCGAACTTGCTACCGCCGACATTTACTGCTGCCTCTGACTATCACAAGACCAGAGTCGTGAGAGGTGTGATTAGTAAGGAGGATACTGCCGGTCAGGAAGCGGGAGACTTCTTCTTGGGTTTCCTGCCGTTTTGGGGACCTATGGTCAATAGTAGGAACCTGAGACAGCTGACACGTGTGGTTGAATCCACTATAAATGTAACGGCTGGTGCCCTTGGTAATCTGACGGCTGAGCTCCAAGCGGATCGCCTTATGACTTTGCAGAACCGCATGGTTCTAGACGTTATTCTTGCAGACCGCGGTGGGGTATGCAAGGTCATCCAATCCAGTTGCTGCATTTTCATACCAGATAACGCTCCAACAGTATATCAAGCCATCTCCAAACTCCATAAAATATCTGAATCCATACACGTGGATAAGGGAGATTGGTCACTGGTGGGGTGGTTCTGGGAATTGATATCTGCCTGGGGTTGGAAAGTTCTGATGGTCATTGGAATGATCTTAGCCATTCTTTTCCTGTTCTGTCTGTGCATACAGTGTGCTCCTGCGATATGTGGCCTCTGTGCTACCTTATGTGTAAGGAAACCTGTATCGAGGGACGAGCTAAGTAATAGGATGATGCTACAGCAACATCTCCATGACTTTGTGAACATTGACCTGGACTCGGATTAAGATGAGTATAGTGATTGCCTATGTAAGGGCAAAAGGAGGGTCTGTCGTACTTTAATATTCGGGACCGCGTAGGGGACAGGGCCCTACCCCTGTCTATCTTGGTATTAGCAAACCGCAAATGGTAAATGCGGCATGTACGAGTGCTTTATATATCGTTCTAGCTATGAATGCACTGTGTACACGTTATTCTGCTTCACTACGCGGGTTCCATTTTGGAAGCAGTGGCCATCTTGTCATTGCCCTCACATAGGCTATAATGGAGTAAATACGGGCCTCACAGTACATGGGCTTCTCCTCTGACTTCTCTGTGACCTGGGCAGCTGGCTCTGCTGCCCCGGGTCAAACCGGTCACACGAGCTCCCCTTCCTCCGTCCACCTGTGATTAGCATCAGGGCTTGACCCATCATAAAACCCTTTCATTCTACACAAGCCTCCGGCTAATCTCTTTCACACCTGCTTGTTCCTGCTTTATGACTTGTTTCCCAAAACAGGAGATGCTCATGTTTATTGGGGGGTCTATTGACATCCGATGTGGGATCTGAACCTTACTGTGTAAATCATTGTGGGCTGGCCGAACTGGAATGTGGGATGGTCATCATGACTCTGCTTTTTCGTTTGTAATGTATACTTGTAATGGCCATATCGTAAACCAAGGAATGTGTGCCTGAAGCATGATATTTTGTATTTAAGGAGAAGCCCGTTCCTATGATTTTCAGCAGTCTCCTGAGAACATACACGCTGTTGTACTTCTAGGATACCTGTAATTGGTCTGCAGCCAATAAACGAATCTTTGACTTCACCCAGAAGACTCTGTGTTTCTGTAGGTCTGGAACAGGGTGAACCCAGAAGTCATAGGGTGTGTGCCCCTGCACCGCTGGGTCTAAAATACCCAGTACTTCAAAGAAGGCTCTGATGTGGTGAGGCTTGATGATGTGGGTGGAACTAATAAAGGAAGTGGGTGGAGCTGGACAAGTGGGTGTGGCCTCATCCAAAAATTTGAGCACCTGCACTTAATATTTTACAAATTAAGCACTGGGACTTGAAAAGAGAAGGTTGATCAGGAAGGCGAAGGAAGGCCGAAATGGCCAAAAGATAGCCTTTGAGAGTGCCCAGAACAGAGACCTGCTGGGCCAAAGAAAGGAGAAGAGGAGAACCTCTGAAAGAGGGGCAGAAAGGGGATATACAGCCTTTGCTGCGCACCATGCCACAAATTTGTCCCATCTACAGGCGTATACCATTTTGGTGGAGGGACGCCTGTCTGCCAAGATTACATTACAAACTTCAAGAGGAAGGTCGAAAGCTGTCAACTGTTGCCGCTCAATCTTCATGCAAGCAGGTGGAGGCTGGACAGGTTCGGGTGGAGGACCGTCCCCTGCTGCTGCGACAGAAGATCCTCCCGAAGAGGCAGTCTGATCAGAGGATTGATGGCCTTGTTCAAGAGCTTGGGATACCAGACTCTTTGTGCCCATTCCGGAGCCACAAGAATAACTTGGGCTCGGTCGCTCTTGATCTTCTTCAGCACTCTGGGCAGAAGTGGGATAGGCGTATAGAAGACAGCAACTCCACTCGCGACGGAAAGCGTTGCCGAGCGAGTGCCGCCTTGGAAGTTTCAACGCGCAGAACTGCTGACATTGCGCTTTCTCTTCGGTGGCGACTATATCTAACCAAGGTTCTCCCCACTGCTGAAAGAGACCTTGCATCACCTTCAAGTGAAGATGCCATTTGTGATCCATCAAGCACCGGCGGCTGTTCAGAGAACCTGCCAGGTGTTGAACCACCAGGGACATGCCCCGATGTTCCAGCCACTTCCAGAGGCAAAGAGCCTCCTGACATAGGGTCCACGACTCCACTCCGCCCTGTTTGTTGCAATACCACATGGTTGAAGTGTTGTCTGTAAACACTTGCACTACTCTTCCCTTGACAGAGGGAAGGAATGCCTTCAGTGCCAGACGAATCGCCCGGAGCTCCAGAAGGTTGATGTGGAGCCTGGACTCTGCCGGAGACCAGAGGCCTCTGATCTCCGCCTCTCCCATGTGGCGGCCCCATCCCAGAAGTGATGCATCTGTCACCACTATAAACTCTGGTTGGGGAAGGATCTGCCCTGGACCCAAACCTAGTTCGTAAGCCACCACTGCAACTGATGTGTAGTCCCTGCCGAGATCTGGACGACATCGGACAGATTCCCTTGATGCTGTGCCCACTGGAACTGCTGGTGCCAATGCAGAGCCTGCGTATGCCATCTGGCATGGGCCACCAGCAGGACACAGGAGGCCATGAGGCCTAGTAGCTCAGGGTCATCCGTACCGAAATCCGGGATAGAGGCTAGAACATCGGTATCATAGCCCGAATATCCCGGACTCGCTGTTTGGGAGGATAGGCCCGAAACTGCACTGTATCCAGAACAGCTCAGATGAAAAGGAGCTTCTGGGAGGGGATTAGGTGCGACTTCGGCACGTTGACTGTGAACCCCAGCGAATGCAAGAGGTCCGCCGTAGTCTAGAGGTGGGAGACGACAGCCTGGGGCGAGCCCGCCTTCAACAGCGAATCGTCGAGATAGGGGAAGACTGGAACCCCTGATTTGCACAGATGAGCTGTGACCACCTTCATCACTTTTGTGAACACCCGAGGGGCGCTTGTAAGGCCAAAGGGGAGCACGGTAAACTGAAATTACTCATGGCCTACCGTGAACCGTAAGTAACGCTGGTGAGCAAGCAGGACAGGGATGTGAAAATAAGCGCCCTGCAAGTCCAACACCACTACCATCCAGTCTCCAGGGCCGAGGGCAGACAGGGCCTGAGCCAATGTCAGCATCTTGAACTTCTTCTGGAGGAAGCGGTTGACATCACAGAGGTCTAATATAGGACATAGGCCTTTGTCCTTCTTGGGCACCCGAAAGTAGTGGGAGTAGCAACCACGGCCAACTTCTGGGACAGGGACGCCCTCGATAGCTCCCTCGGCCAAGATAGCTGAAACTTCCTGACGGAGAAGGGCCAAGTGATCCTCCGAAATGCAATGGGATGTAGGTGGCATGGGTGGAGGGGTAGTGTCAAAGAGGAGAGATTAGCCCCTTCGGACTATTTGCAAAACCCACCTGTCCAACGTGATGTTGTGCCAGTGGGGGAGGTGATGGCAGATCCTGCCGCCCACTGTCAACTGGTGGCCCTGAAAGGTCGGACTATGAAGGTTAGGAGGCTGCTGCAGAGGGGGCACTGGAGGACTGGCCCGCCCACTGGCCCCCAGACCCATGTTGCTGGGTCCCAGGTCCCCAGCCGTGCAGAGGCTGGGTAGCTTGCGCCTGCCTGTGGCTCTAGGTGGAACGTGGCGGGGCACCCCTTCCGTAGCCACAAAAGGGGCAAAAGGCAGATTGCATGGGGCACAAGGTGGTAGTTAGGCCCAAGGGGCTGGCCGTAGCCCTAGAGTCCTTGAAACGCTCGAACACGTTGTCTGCCTTGTCGCCAAACAGGTGACGGCCATCAAAGGGCATGTCCAAAAGTGTCGATTGGACATCCCCCGAAAAGCCAGTGGACCTCAGCCAGGCATAGCGTCTCAGGGCTACTGACGTTGAAATCGTCCTGTCTAGCGAGTGGGAGGTGTCCAGCCCACAGCGGATGGCAAACTTTGCTGCGTCCCTCCCTTCGACAAGCGCATGGGAGAGTACAGTCCGGGCCCTGTGACAGCGCTCAGGCGACCGAATCCCACACTGAGTGGGAATAACAGCCCTAAAGACATGCGGTGTTCACCGACCGCAGTCCTAAGCTGGCAGAAGAAAACATTTTCTTCCCAAGATGGTCCAGCTTCCTGGATTCCCTATCTGGGGGAGCAGTAGGGAACGCGCCTTTGGATGTTGAGGCTTGGACCACCAAGCTCTCAGGGGTAGGGTGCTGGGAGAGGAAAAGTGGCTCGCACGGAACAGGGCAGTGGCGTCGGGCAATCATCCTATCCACAGGAGCCCATGTGCTGAGCTTGGACCAAGTGCCCAGTAGGATGTCTGTGAGGGCGTCGATAAAAGGCAGCAGGGGATCCCTTAGAGGATGCTGCTGGCTGAAGCACCTCAGTCAGGAGGTTAGTCCTGACTGCCACCATAGGTGTCAAGTACCTGTCCCAGAACTTCAATCTTCCGCAGGAGCCGATGAAAATTCCGCAATTCCCAAACTCCGCTACCAGTGTCATATATTACTCTGACAGCGAAGAGGGGGAAAGGGGATTGGGAAGAAAAGAGAAATGCCACGTCTTCTTTCTTCAGACAGGACTGCTACCTCTCAGGTGTATTCTTCCTGTAAATAAAACAACTTTAGCAATTTCTATATGTTCATTTCTAATCTAATTTCCAGCCCCTAGAATTATTACCTGTCCTAACTTGGTGGCTAACGTTTCTCTTGTAAATATGCTTTCTACTAAGCCTCTGTTAATCTGTAGTTCTCCGGCTAAGTAGACATCTAAAGTAGAAAATACAATAACAAGATATTAGATTAGGTCTGGATCTCTCTCTCTAATCTCTCCCTATCTGTTGTTCTGTATTTTCCTTTACCGTACTAATTTCTAATGGTGCGTTGCATCTTCTTCTTTGGTTTTGTAGATGTTCGAGTTCATCACCTTGGCCAAGCTCCAAGATAGTTCATTCCACGAGGGTGGAACTTCATTAATGTTGGTAAGTATCTTTATACATATATATATATATTTATAACTACACCTACTAGTAGCTGTTAAAGACTTGATTCTCTCTTGCCTCTAGTCTCTGTAAATGTATTGTTTATTTCCAGAACAAGGCTGATGCAAGGACTGCCCTATGCTGACAAATGACTGTCCTTGAAGTTCGGTGTGCTGCTGTCCCGGAGCTTCAACGTCGTCCCCGAAGATGTCGACTGGTACGGAGGTCGAGGAGTGCGCCATGTTTCGTCTGGCCCTTCGATCTCGAATAGTCTTTTTCGATCTGAAAGACTTGCAGGCGGGACAGTCTCGAGCCTCGTGTTCAGGGGAGAGGCAGAGCTTGCACACCTCATGAAGATCGGTGTGGGGGAATTTGGACCCACATCGAGGGCAATTCTTGAATGGAGAACTTTCCATCAGCCAGGACCGGAGCTTGAATAGGCCCGAAGGCCGCCGTCGACGACTGGAATCGAAGATGTGTCGAAGAAAAGGTGATTGAGGAGATCTGGATCTGAACAATGCCGCGATGAGCGAGGATTCCGCTGCGATCGTCGAACTGGAAATGTTCGGAACCGGAGCACGAAGTATTACATCCGAGCCCGATGGCGGAAAAAAACAATCTGAGGATGGAGCCGAAGCCCATGCGCAATACGAACCAAGGGAGGAGTCACCGACCTCGTGACTTCCAAAGACTTTCCAAGAGGAAAAACAAACTGCAAACATCAGGGCCCAACACCAGATGGCGATCTATGCATCTCATATGCCTCGAACATGAATTTACATATAACTAAGGAACAGTTCTAATCTCAGAACAAATCACTGTTATCTAGTGAAGCGTTGTTGAGGTTATTACACTGCAGAACAGTTAGGCAAGAACAGAAATGGGTGACACACAGAACTTCAGCCAATGATATCTCATATATTCAGAGGTGGATTGGCCAATGTGCCATTCTGAGGCAGGAGCAGCTCCAGTCATGGGTCAAGCTAAGACTGGATTACAACTACTGTTATCATCCGGAACAATTGGCGCTTCTGGTCGGGGCCACGCACAGATGAAATACTGTGTGCACTCACGTGACTTTCCGGCTCTCAGATCGTGCCCATGCAAACGCAAAATAAAGTTGTTTTTTTTTATCACAAGCTTTTTCGATTTTCAAAATACATAGCATTGAGGTTATCAGCAGTACAGAAACATATACAGTACTATATGTCTCTTACATGCTATTTTCACCCAAACATATAATACAAGCAGAAGACAAAGCAGTAAGTATTGTATTTCCTTAAACATGTGCCAGGAACCAATATTTAATGTTAACAATTCCCACCCCCCTTCCCTGTGACGTGACATTAATCTATACATTCATGTCTTGTTGCAGCTGATTGGGTATCAAGTATATTAGTTAGTAAACATACCATGTTACTCAGCAATGGACGGGTAAAATCTCAGGCAATACTACTCCACTATCTGGCCTCATTCTTTCAGCCTAGTGCGGCGTGTAGCCCTTCCTGCCTGCTGAAGATTAGTGATGGGCCATTGTAGCCACATACCTGAGGTGTCACAACTGGCTTCCCACTATTGGGTATCAGTAGTCAATTATCGGGCAACTCTAGTGCCTTAAAGGGTTCAAGCAGAGCATCCCACTCTATCGCTATCGGTTGCTTCTGCATCCCTCAGTATTCTTCCCAGCGAAGAGCATCTCTCTTTGCTGAACCCCCACCTCTCCACCTCCGGCCCTCCATTGGGTTGGCATTGGTGGCATTGCCAATTTCCATCTGCTGATCAGGAGGTGCTTTGCCAGAAGGAGGGCCAGGTCCGCAAACCGTGCCCTAACCCTATTGCCTTTGTGGCATGGGTAGAGACCAAGAATGCAACTCTAGGCAGACTGCCAGTTGGTCCCTCCAGTTACCGCTTCTAGTATGGCGCCTATCTGTGCCCATTATGAAAATATTGTGGGACAAGCCAATAGCATATGCATCAGGCCTGCGTCCTGTTCAGGACAACTGGGGCATGTTGAAGAAACCATGGGGAATATGGTATAGAGTCTATGTGGTGTAAGGTATGCACAGTGCAAAATAGAGAACTATAAAAGTCTAGTGTTGCTAGAAAATTTCTTGGGGAAGTCAAAGAGGAAGGACCATTCTTTATCTCGGAATTCTTGGCCCATATCCACCTCACAGTGGGCCTTTAAGGGAGACAGAGAGGTTGATAAATAGGCACGGAGTCCCCGGTATAGACATCGTATTAAACACCTGTCCTGGCCCTTAAGATGTAGTGACTGTATGAACTCATGTGTTGATGGTTCCGTCCCATTCAGTGCCTAGTGTTGTTGGACATACCATACGATTCTCGCATGTGTGAGAAACAATGGGTCCAGCAGATCCTGTGCATTAATAAAATCTGCATGGCCCAGCAGTACCCCATCTCCAAATAGTGCCTTCACCGTTATCACTCCCTCCTGATCCCACACAATTAGTCGGTTCCGTGTTAGTGTGCCAGCAGTTGTGGAAAGTCCCAGCATTGGTATATTGGTATCACTACTGGTAAACTTACGAAAAAATAGAGCAGGCGTGGTAGCATTACCATTTTGGGGACAGCCAGGCAACTAGCCACCAAGAGCAGAAGCGAGGTCCAGAAGACAACTTGCGAACAGAGGGCAGTGATCATCCTCTGAAGATTTGATTCCAGGAGATCATGTGTGTCCCTATTATTTGGATTCCCTAGTATCTGAATGTAGTGGGTGCTACCCGGATCAGTTTGTCTCCGAAGGTGATGCTCAGATCAATGAGTATGTCAGCAAAGAGAATAGTGTAGGATTTATCAGTGTTTACATCCAAGCCTGAAAGAAACTCGAAGAGTGTAAACGTCCAGGCTACTGTTTTCAGGTTATCGCACAGATCTCTGGCGTACAGTATTATATCGTCCGCATACATGGACAACGCGTGAGCCGTAGGTCCAATACAAATCCCCCAGCTGTGTGCTTCTTGTCGGAGCCTCTGTCCCAGGGGTTCCAACGCAATCACGAATAACATCGGGGAGAGTAAGTAGCTCTTTCTAGTACCTCGTAGAATAGTATATGTGTCCGATATGTGCGATCTCACCGTGGGGGAAGTGTATAACAATTCAACCCAGCGTATAAAATTAGAGGAGATGCCAACTAGTCGAAGGTCGACCACCCTGTAGTCCCAGCCCAAGGTGTGAAACGCTTGACGGAGATCCAATGAAAGGCAACGCACCCACAGGGTGGCCAGAAACTGCATCCATGATATGGTAGTCTGCGTATATTTAGAGAGGTGCTGCGGCCAGGCACAAAGCCGCATTGTCTACATGGATCAGTTTTGGAAGTAGGGGGAGAAGCTCGCGGGTTAGTACCTTGCTCAGGATTTTGTACTCTGTATTTAATCGTGATAAGGGCCTGTATGACACCATGTCCGTGGGCGTAACACAAAACAATGTTTTATGGAATGGGGTGGAAGCAAAGTTGTGCTACCAGAGAAGAGATAAGAGGTCATTAATGCTGCACATGCGTCCGCATGTGGAATCCCATCAGGTCCTTACAGGAAATGTTTCCTTGAGAAGAAAGGTGCCGATAAAAGTGCCCAAAAGGTTCATTTACTGCACCCTTATATCACGAACAGGCTGCTGTTCCTTCTCCGACTCGACAAAGTCCTCGCTCCAGGAACAGGCAATAACAGTGGCCCCAATGAATACTGCAGAAATATTGAGAATCCCGCTGCATCCCAAAGGCACATGGATATGGATGCTTACTTGCTCCCGCGGGCATCGGACAGTGCACATAGAACACAGGAGCCTGCAAGGAGGTGCCTGCTTGTGCCCCAGGACAATGGTGGAGTGCACGCTTGATCGGAATGAGCAGCTGAACATCGCGGAAAACTGCCTTAAGTGACAATAAGTTAGATTTAAAGAGACTCGCGCAGAAGCTTCACAATAGGCTAACTGGAATGGTATTATGGTGCACAAGCTGCACGAAAGAAAGCTACATAAAAATGAAATATTCAGAAAAAACATGCATGGTACAGTATATTATACAAAGAAAGCTGTTCAAAACTGTTTTCATGAAGCTTGTGCGCAATGCACAAGCTTCATGAAAACAGTGGCATTCTGAAAAATAAAACGCACAGGCTGCAACCAAAACAAGCTTCACAAAAACATAATATATATGTGCCATAAGGAACAGGAAAATTGAGAAAAAATGTGCAGGCTGCAAATAAAAAAAAAAGTGTGTGCAAATACAAAGGGAGAAAGCCTCCAGACAAAGGATACTCGTATTAGGCAAATACTCCAGGGGAAGAGCAAGACACAAGAAGGTGGGACAGATAAGCACAATAAACTGTAGAAAAGCAAGGTTTTAGGAACGACACACACTTTTACAAATTGGCAGCAAGGGGCGAAATGAAAGCCCAAACACTGAAAAAAGCAGGTCTCATGCGCTGCCTAGGCGAGACCTAAAAACCTGCTGGATAGTGCCCCTCGCAATATGCACTCCACCGGAAATGCCACAAATAGAAGGACTCACACAGCAAAGTCCTGGTTTTCATTTCTGTCGATCTGACTACCTGTGCGTTCAGCTGGTGTTTCAAAATCAGGTGTTTTTCTTTTGGTTAGTTACTTTTATTAATTCATTTTTCAGCATGATGCCTGCTATAGCGGTGTAATTCTGTACTGGGCCTATTAGCAATAGGATGTTCTGGAAGGACAGTGGTGCTGATTTACATTAATGGTGTTAGTTTCCAAGTCCTTATAAGCTTGGATTGATTATACGAGTTTATTTCAAATTGCTGTGAGTGATGAGTCAATATCTAAACGTTTAAATAGGATAAATGAGTTCTGGTACAAACCAATGATGGCAATTCTTGACATATTGTGCACACAATCATGCAGTGCTCTATCTGATATGACCGTGGTAATTCTTTGAATATTGTAGGGGTCCTTTGCTAAATGGCACCCAGCTCTGCTTGCACTGGCATCAATATGGGAGCTTCTAACTATTTTTATAATATCCCTATTACTGCTTAAAGCCTTTGGTAGGGCTGGTGGGCCTATCTGCAAACTCTAAGCACATCCACTCATATAGTCACACAATCACCAATCCATGTGCTCACCCATCATATTCCATGCATTCAGTCACTCACTTGTCCCAACTTGTCATTCTCACATTCACTCACTCATCACACAACTATGAAGAAGCACTTCAAAAAATATAACCAGACCTATTGCTTTAACCAATGCTTGCTCTTTAAGTTACTGCAGCAAATTCTTCTTGGATGTTTTTCCCTATTGACTGTAATCTTAAGAACGGATGCTTAACAGCACTTTGGTGCATGCTCAACGTGCTGGTGTATCACCCTCAAGAATAAGTCAAACCATGCAGATAATGACAAAAAGCAAGCATTATGTTTACAGAAACTATCATTTAAGATTTCAACAAATTACCCTAGATACACTAATAATTTTAAACACATTGTTGTCTCCTGTTTTCCAAGAATACCTCCTATCTTGTGGGTGGGGACTGTCAAGTGTTATGTGAAGTCGTTGTCGTTTAAGAAGGTTCTATTCTCTGGTGAAGCCAGGTTAAGTTATGAATTCCATCACAAACTGAAATCCCCTTGGTAAATGTTGGCGGGTAGCTGAGAAGTTGGCTCACATTGTGGTCTATCACACTAGAACAAATATCAGATTTTTGTCCCCGGGAGAAAGGGTGCGTCCATTATGATTCGAATCTATAGTTCTATTTTTACTCTACATTACCAAAACATTTGAATTATTCACTGGGCAATCAACTTTTCTCTTGCACCTTCTGTTCTCAAAGTCATTTGTGGCTTCGGCTATGTGACTCCACCCTTTATTTCTTCTCTATGCTAATCTATTCCGATCCACGATTCTCTTTAGTTTTTTTTATGCCGGTAATATCCTAAATCTACTGCCCATCCCAATGAAGAAGTAACTGTATTTGCAATATTTCACCTTTTGAAATGAGCTTGGTCTTTACAGTTGTGGTATGCTAGTACGTCAGGAGTCCATTTTGTTAGTGTTTACAGTGCCCTGACTTCTTTCTGGTGGATTAGCACTTCATAAAAATGTAAAATAAATAAATATGTAAAACTGCAGCTTGAAAACACAGATTATGGGGCAGAGATTAATATTTTTAAGTCTACAATCCGGCAGTTAGATGACAAAAAGGTAATAGAGTTCTCAAATAGTGCCCGAATCCTTGGAAAAAAATACTTAAGGGAAAATGAGTTAAAAAGTAGTGAATACAGGGATAAGGAGTTAGTAGTAGGATTTTTCTAAAAAAAAAACCCCTGCTACCTGAATAGATAAGACAGAAAGCTAGAGCTGAAACTATTCCCTTGACAAAAGGGGTCTGCTCAACAAATTCCAACTCATCTCGTTTTATATGAACAACAAATCCCTAAGCAATAACTTTCGTTTAATTATTTTCCACAAAGGCAACATTAACATGCTTAAAGTAAAGCCCTATTATGGAATAGAAGAATTTGCTCTGTTTTAAAGCATAGAAACAGAGTAAAGCACTATATGGCAGTGTCTAAATATAATGTTTCAGAAATCCATTTCCTATTTTAAATACACATTTTATAGGTAAGTGCCTATTCTTTTTTATTATCGCTATGCTTTAAAATATATCGTCATCAACCAACCTTAATGTTTCTTAAAATGCAAATTCCATTGTATACGTATCTTAAACACTAAACTGAAGCAGACCGCAAGATCTAGCAAGCAGAAAATAACTTGTTTTTATACAATATTTAGAGCTCAGTTGTCAGTTTGAAATTCAACCTCGGTTGCCTCTGACCGGACTTTGACTTGTCCATGTTAACAAAATGTATCCTCTCCAAGTTATGTTAAGTGCCATTTAACCGCTTTTAAATAGTTTATAATCTTTTGGGTTAACTCAGCAATGATTACATTCATTATTTGAACTCACGTAAACTGGACCTTCGTTTAAGTATAATGAAATATGGAGATGTTGCAAATCCATGCACAATAATATTCCAATCACTTAGAGGGAAGTACGAAAAAGGGCATTTGTCCATATCAAGCGCTTCTTTGCTACTGTAGAGTATTTGAAGCTCGCGTATCTAAGCCTGAGGATAACAGATAGGTTTGTATCGAAATGCTGTGTATTGGGTATGCATATTTCTACATATACAAATTATTTTCTGGTCTAAACCCTTTATTAACACCAAGCTACTTATGTTCTAGAGCAGGGGTCTCCAACCTTTTCTGTAGTGAGAGCTACTTCTGCTCAAGGAAAGTCTGCCCGAGCTACTAGCAAATTTTATAACTGTACAATAGTGACTATACTATGACCACCCTAAGCAGGATTATCAGTAGTTACCACCCAAGTATTCCAAGTGCGGGTAACAGCAGAAATGCCGGGAAAAAGTTAATCAATATAAAATGCCTCCACCTGACTTATGAAGTAACATTCAAATCTTAACATGCCCTATGGCACAAAGGACATAAATACCGCAGTAGGTCTCCCCAGCTCAGCTTCAATTATCATTCATCAATTTCTTAAAATGCTATTTTCTTTTTCTATCATATACCACTTTCCACTGTGGGTGAACAAACTCAATTTTCCAGGAGAAAACCCATTTTTGAAAACAAAAACTGCCTTTAAAACATCAGTTTTCAGATTTTAGGAAATGCATGGTCCCAAAACAACAGTTTGTCATTTTCATAAAGTACTCCCATATACAAATGCCTCATATGGACAGACTACTTTGAATACCCAGGTATTACAGTCTTGTGCCAGGGATGCTTACTACAGCACCACGGATGTCTGCATTATGCCAGTAATGCCTACCATTATACTACGGCCACAGTTGCACAAAGGCAGGAAACCATAAGGGTCAGGGCAGAGACCATATATCAGTCATGACCATTATTATGCCAGGAATAGGTTAATGTAGGCCAGTCATGCTCCTAGTATGTAAATGATGGCTGCCAGTATGCCACAACTAGACCAAAAATACCCAAAATAGTCAAGGATGACCATTATTATGCCATTGGCACCATTATGCCAGGAACGAGCACAATTATGTCACAGATAACACCCTTATGATGGGGACTAGCATACACATTTGGGGGTCCTTGACACCAGGCGTAGCTTTCAGGAAGCAATAGTGTTTATTATGGACGCACATAAATGCTGATGAGTTTCTTAATTTTCTCTGGTCTGGATCATGCCCTGGTCTCACTAGGTGTTGAGCTGATCATACATCCAACTGACACATTTTCACTCTAACTTTTGCAGTCCCGCACTTTGGTGGTTCAGCACTGATTACTGCTCAGGCTACTGCTGCAATACTTCTTTTATGGTCCACTGTTCACACACGTTGTGTCCGATACAGCAGGGACTACAACATGGTCAATCTCCTTGTGGGTTAGTTATATTGATATTGAATACAGACTGCCAAGTGGCAGACACTATAGGCTGATAAAGTGTGTGTCTGAGTGTTAGTATGAGCTACTGCCAATGTTTCGGCTGACTGTCACTCTAAGGGTCTTAAAATGAGCAGTCCTGTCTTTAATAGGCATCTACTCTCTGAATTTGAAACTAGGCTTGACTTCCCCTCTGAGAGCTACTTTGAAGGTACTGGCGAGCTCCCGAGCTACTCGTTGGAGACCCCTGTTCTAGAGACTATACAGCCTGTCCACAGAACAAACTGAAAAGTGAAGAGGTACACCTCCGCCTGCGTGTACTTTTCAGTTTTTTTCCCCAACTCACAAACATTTCCAAAGGAACACCTGGAAACCTGTACTAGGCTCAGGATTCCAGGTGTTCTTCTGGTAATGTCATGTGACCTCTCTCTCTCTTTTTTTTTTTTTTTAAAGGTTCCCATTTCCCGGTGTGGTGTTCTCCATAGCAAAGGACTCTGGATGGGGGGAATCTAGCCTCCTGTGGAGATGCATCTTTTTTTCTCCACTGAGACAACTTTTATTATATTTTTTTTAATTTACCATCAACTCAGGTGCATTCCAAATTGTTACAGATAGAATAGTATCACACTGAAAATCAGATCATAATGCCATCATCCATATTATGTTATAGTTATTCTTATATAGCAAAGACTGTGACCAGTTGGTAGATTGACGTGAGAACAAAAATATATGTCATATACAGCCAGTGAGCAAATATAATCAGCACACTGTTATTAAGAGTTCCATTCTCAGTGACAGATCTAAGACCTCAGAGCTGTAGGTTCCTGTCAATATTAATGCATTACTAAAAGTTGGATCCGGATTTGTGTCTCTAGATGCAGAGTGGTATTTGTCAAGTGGCGATAGCCTAGAACAACTGAATTAGGCTGATATTCCAGTGTTGACGGCAGGAGTATCCATTTTCTTTGTCAGAGAGGTTCCCATATATCCTTGGGTCATGATAAAGTGGGAGACACAGAAGCACAGGTATCAGTGTGTCATCACAGTATATCAGATTCGATATCCAATCACAATGCTTGGGGGAAGGGCCTATGCTCATTGCAATACGAAGCTTAGCCAGTATGCATGGCATAGCAGGAAAGCAGCTGACACATTTAGGTATCACCTTAACATAACCCAATACGGCTAATATGAGATGTGTAGAGTGGGACATAATAATTCATACTAAACAATGCACCATACCCTATGGTTCAGTATGCCACCACAGGTGCATACTCTACACACCATTTGTAAAACTTCAGCATCGAGCTGATGGCATCTAGGGCATTTAGCTTCTCCAAAAGCTACAAAGATCTTTGATGAAGTGCAGTACATCCTAGCCAGCAAGCAGTAGTGGATTAGTCTGTATTTACTGTTCCATGAAATGTGCCTTGTTTTCCAAACAACATTTCCATTGATAATCCGTTAGTGTGCAATTCAAATATGTTTTCCATTTTAGTCTCACCTTTACCATAGGGAGTTATCGATCATTGGCCACTACACTACATATTTTATAAATGGAGAAAACATTTTAACTTTCAGAGAAAGGCCTTCGCATTCATTCCCAGCACATTTGTAATTGTAACTGTATTTATGTAGCGCTTACTACCCCTGACGAGGCGTCGAAGCACTTTTCAGCGAGTAGCATGCTACTCCGGAACCCAAAAAGGAATAGTGGTGTATTAGTATTGGGGCATTTGTGTTAATATGAGAGGTGGACATGTGAATAGGTTAGTTGGATTGAATAGGATAATGGAGGGATAGAAGAGGGAAGAGTCTAGAAAGTGTTATTTGGGAGATCATAGTATTAAGATTAGGCTTAGGATGGGTAAACGGAGAGATGGGAAGGGTCTCTAGAAAGGGATTAGGGAAATTATAGTAGTAAAATGAGGTTTGGGATGAATCAAAGGAGGGACACATGAGGGAGGAATTTAAATCGGGTTGCTTGGGAGATCGTAGTAGTAAAATGAGGTTTCGGGTGAGCCAATGTGGGATAGAGAGAGGAAGAGTCTAGAAAGGTTTATTTTGTAGAGTGAAGTGAACCGTTCCTCTTCCTATTCGAGAAAGGGAGTTACTACAGTCCTTTGCTTGAGTAAATCTCCGAACATGTCCATGGTGGAACAGGATGGAAAGGAGTTTAGAAAAGCCCACTAATGTATGTACATGTTTCAGGGTTCCAAATTTTCCAAGGTAAACCATAGCTTGTAATGATACTCTTGAGTGGGATTGCCAAAGGCAATTTCTTCCGCACTTGTTGCAGAGATATCTGCACTGGTAAATGTATATTCGCCTGCCAGAAATCCCTTGCCCCTTGCTGAATTCCTGATGGGTATAAAAAAATTAATGAAAAAAAAGGTTGTGAATAGGGCCAAGTACTGAATATTACTTCATACCTTTTTTTTAAAATAAATTACAAATTTACCGTTCAATTAAACAATACAGTGAAAAGAATACTCTTGATTACAATAATTCGATACATTAACTGGTGTAGAAGGATTCGAAACATAGGGTCCAAGTTGAATCTTGTGAGCATGAGCATGCAATTTAATTCTTTTTTCAATGTATTTATTTTACAACTGCTATGGATAAAGTATGAGTGAGTCAATTTCTGGGGGATACAACAGAAGTAAGTCCATTGTTTCAGACAGAACCTAAACAAATATGGAATTTCATTTTTTTGTACAAAAGTTATTTTAATTTGATTATTGTTACAGTTTGTACATCATCAAAAAGCCCTTCATTAAACTCAAACAATACAAAAAGTGGCATTTGTGAATTAAGAAACTGTACAACTTACAATATGAATCAAAGAATATACACGTTTATACCGAAGTGCAGAAGTGAAAGCCAAAACAAAATCAAATAAGTAGAAAACTGAATGTTAATTGTTCTTAATCAAAGTCAGACCATATTTTCAAATCAGTAGTTTCAAATGATGGGGGAATTAGTAATTGAAGGCTTCAAAAATCTACTATAGTTTAAGGGAATCCGATGACAATTTGAGATACTCCCAGCAGGCTGCAAATGAAAAAATGCATGTCCCACAATAAAGGCACATCAGTCATTTAGTTGACATGTTAATTTACAAACACAAATAGAAACACAAATAACGAAAGCATTCATTTACAATTCTGAATTTATGGATGAATGTAGGATTGTTATAATGGTAGTGTGACAAATAATTCCATCAGGAGGTTTATTTCATTCAGAACCATACACAAAGCCCCAAGAAAGAAGCAAACAGGTGACTGAAAAGTGATTATAAAACAATTCTACTTGATCTTAAGCAATGTGATTAAAGATAATAGTTAGATTAATTTGATTGAGTATGTGTGTCAGAAAACAAAACAAAATTAACAATCATAAAATTACCCCAACAGCAATGAATAAAAAATAAGCAAACAACCCCATAATCCATCTTTTTGTTCACTTGTGCACAATAATGAACATTCAGTAATCGTGGATTCATAGTCCATTTGTACGCACAAGAGATGTAAATAATAATAATGTTATGACTGAGTACTGTAATTGACATCTGTTAACTTCAGTTGCATATATGGTATCTCCAAACAATTAACACTAATTTTCAGTTTAAGATGTATCTGCTTTTTTATAACATGAGTAAATATTTGAATGAGCATGACAGCAAGTTATCAGAATACTTGCACTTATATCCACTGGTGGTGTTATATTCCTGTAATAACACGCGTCTGACAACACAAAAGGGAAGTTTATTTTACCAGCTGAAGAATTATTTCTAGCCAAACACAGTTTAATCACAGCCATTCTATTCATTTAGCAATAACTTGGTTACACTGGTCATAAAAAGACAAATGTACTAGGTTGCTCTTCCTTCAAAACAAATATATATACATATTGCTGGGAAATACTATCATGGAGGAAAGTGCCACAGACTTTTTCAAAAGTCATTAATGATCATACAGGCACCTCTTGAGGTCTAGGCAGGTGGATTCCACGGGTATTCTCTGTCATTTCCTGTCCAAAATCTAATTCAACAAGGTCTTTAAAGCAGCAATATCCCCCTAAAAAATCTTCAGCTTACTCACAATACTATAATAAAACCGGAATTTTAAAATGTAAAATTTTTATATATGCAACTCAAACATGATGCACTTTTATTGCTTTGTATAAATAGAATCACATATTTGCTGTCTTCAAATGCAGCCAATGAAGGGAATTAGCGTACGCTCTGCTCTAAACAAAAGATTTTTAATATCACTGGTTATGCACAAATTAAAAATGACAACTTGAATTCACAAAAACGTATGCATTATTTTTAAATATAATGCATTTGGCAAACATGACATGAGTTCCCTAATTCATATAGAAAATGGATGGGGAGGTGTGATTAAAATACACTGCTCTCTGAAAGCAAATATTTCAGTTTATGTGTTTCTAAATTCAAATGGGTAACATCAATGTAAACAACAGAAGTATTTTAGAAAAACTGAATAGCCAAGGTGTGCAAATGTGACTATTGTATTGTTTTTTACTTACCAATTTCAGTTACACTTGGGCAAAACCACCTGACCACCAGGACTCTGCCCCTAAGAACACTCTTTAATGAGCGGAGGTTGGATGCAGATGCCTTAACAAATCTACTGCTACGGAGATTAAGAATTCTTCGTGTAGTCATAAGCTACATTGACTACATTGATTTTAAAAGGCTTTACTCAAATACTGTTTTTGTGGCAGGTAACCATTTCACAAGCTGCTGTTTCAATCACTTTAAAGGTGTGTAACAAAAGAGCTAATTCAAATATATCCTGTTGGAGAAATAGAAGTATTTCTCTTTACTATTTCCAGATCAGAATAAGGCAGATTCATTGGTATTACACCTATCAAACTACACATATATCCACTGGTGGTGTTATATTCCTGAAATAATACAGGCTTACAATCTTTAACATTTGAGGAAGCACATACCCGAGTGTCAATCCCATTTTAAGACCAACATTATGTATGTGATGCCCTACAAGGATAGTCTCTGCACGAGTAATGGACACTAACAAGTCAATGATGCTAGGAAAGAGCATGAGGAATTTTAAAGTGTTCAACACGCAGAGTTAAAACTGCAAACCATTTTCATTTCATACAACTGTGACATACTGGAAAGCTAGACACTGATAATAATAAATCAATCTTCATCCATATATTACTTTGGAATAAACAGCAGAGTTATCCGTGAAGCTCAGTTGTCAGAAATTTGTGTGACTAAAATAGAAATTACAAAAGGATGTTACATCGAGCATTAGCATTTCTCTAATCTCTGAATAAAATAAGCAGAATGTGTGTGAGGTACTGCAGTATACTATACAATGAAACAGAGGTATGAATGTGTATGAAAACAAGAAAGTGCAAATTGAAAGATTTTCTCATCCACTATACATAATGGGGCAGATTTATCAACAGTCTGCCCTGGTGCAAAGTCACAAAAAGTGACACAAACCGGTCCAAAACGTTGATTAAGTTCTCACTTTCCAGCGCAAACCATTATTTGCGCTGGACTATAGCCTGTAAAGTAACGCATTTTGAGATATGTGCAACGAGGGGGCACCTCATGGGTGCTATACCGGCTATCCCACTCTTGCTCTCATGGTTTTTAACATACAGCTCTAGCTACAAACAATGGTAGATAGGGCCTTATACCAAAAAATAAAGGCAGGTGTTAAGATGGCGAAATCTTTTAATTTCACAGGGCTTTTTAAACATTTGATTGTGCTGCACTGTACAGCATACATCTACGGTGTGAAACTTTTTAACTTTCTACAGGCATAGCATTTTGCACTGGATGATTGCCGTTCCAGTACAAAAACTTTGCTAAACAGAACACACACACCTTTGGACTATAGTGCAAAGGTGTGTGGTGCTAGACAGCCTGATAGTGTGCCAGGACTGGGGAAGAGAGCAGCAGTACCATATCTTAATAGATATGGCACTACAATGCTCTCTGGACTAGCACAACGCAGCACTGCAAGTTTGATTGCAGCGCTTCCTGCACATTTTTTTTTAAAACAAATCTGACCCACTATTTTATATTAATCCTATACATGCCAACAGTTCAAATTCAAGTGAGATACTCCAGATTTGTGATGCCAAAAAAAACTTTCTTTTAGCTATCTGCCACCTAAAATTGCCTCTGTTTCTGTGGTAGTCAATGGGAAAAATACATTCCTCAACTTATTCCCCTTTCTTTTTGGTATCACAAATGCTGCTGACCACAAACCCAACTCAGGCGTGTTACCCAAATCTTTAAACATGCCCTTTAAAGTATGTTGAATGGATTTACAAATTCAACCAGATTTCTATAGGCATAAACACACTGAAATGCAATATTAAGCAGGGCCTTCAAATGGCTGGTTTCTAGAATTATGGCAATTTGTTGAAAATCCACTAAGATACACACCTATTGAGTACCTAAGGGGCTTTTTCCTCATCTGAAGTATACTTGTGCTGCGCTTTTTTCAACACCAGGAATCTTGGTCGTCCACCACTCCTTACTTCAACTAACTGAACCAACCCTCTAACTGGTCACTTTGCCACGGACCATCCTGATCTCTTTTGAAATCACAAGCTACTGCCTCTGCACTGAAAAGCATAATGTGACACTCACACTAGTAAACTAATGTATCCCTCTTCTAATTCCAAACTTACATATACTTACAGAAACATTTATTACATATTCATGTTAGATGGCATTAGTTTTTTTTTTCGTGTGTGGGTAAACAAACCTTGACGGTCACGCAGAAATATTTCCGAGCTATGCCAGAATAGAAAACATGCCATTGTAAGTGTGCTCCTAGTTCATTAACACTTCATTAATTATTAATTTTGTGTTTCATCACTTCAAGGCATGAGTTTCACTTGCACAGTTTTTTTTTCTGCTATCAATTTTTAAACCAGAATTTGTAAGTCTTTGATCTGTGATCCCAGTCGTTCTCGTTGTTGAAGAAATTAGGCACTTTGCAGGCCAATATCTACTAGCTAAAATGCTCCATGAAAAAGGAACATTTTGGCCAAGACAAAACATTAATTATTACTAATGGCAAGAACAAATACATATGTACATTTCAACATCTGCAGCCTTCATAAACAAGGATTCTGGACTTCAGGAACAGAACACACCCTGTGTTTTTGGCACCCCACCACAAGTACTCAGACACTACTGTGTGCACCACAAAACCCTTCTTTCAAATAACTGATTGCACAAATGATACGAGCATTACATTTACTTTACAATATCATTGTTAATAAATGAAAGATGCTCTACTATGGGGCATTTTGAACACACAAGAAATGAAGTGGTTCATCTATTAGGAACTCTCCACTCAATCAGGGACAATAAAATGATGCAATTCAAATTCTGTTTGAAATATTATCCTTTCAAGCGGTGTCTTAATATGAGGTAAACAAGTTAACATTCATTTAAATCGTGCCTTTTGTTATTAGCGGTTGACTATTTTTCTAGCACAGTAAACCAAAATTCCTCAGGGAAGAATATTTCTGCTGTGTGCTCATTTTTAAATTCTCTGTGGTGTGCAAGAGATTTTTTACAGATAGAAAAAAGTCACACATTACATTGTAATTAATCCAGGGAGGAAAAAAATCAGCAAACTGATGTGCTCTTCTAGTGCAGACTCCTCAAACTACATGACCACATTTAAGTTGGCAAGACCACAGGTCTGATCTCTATCCATTGCAGGCTTATGTTAATTGTATTTATTCCATGTGCATCGTCATCCGCTTGTCCATACCGAGAAGCAAGAAAGGCCTTCTGGAGATCCTTGGATCCACTCATTTCAACATGATAAATATGAGCATGATCACTCAACAAGTGAAAATGCACTAGATGTTCAGGAATTAAAAAACATAGCTATATTGGAGGTAGGGGCGGAGGCCGGCTAGGAACCACATTTCCTGAAGGGGGTTTCTGACGTGGTACCGGAGGTCTGTAGAAAAGGGAAAAACATATCTTTAGTAGTGCTTGGCAATATACTTCAACATATAACTGTACACAATAAATTGCATCAGATTATATGCTAGTGTTACATATTCTACAGTCCTGATTGTTTTAGTTCATTTACAGATAGAAATATGAAAATGTGCTTAGTAAGCACATTATTAAAGTATTGATTAGCAATAAATAACAGAGAAGATGCAGCCAAAAAGACAATAAAAGAGGTAAAACATAGATTATTTACTGATATTCCCTTTTGATTCTGATCATCACCGTCCATATTACATTAAAACGTGTTTATAGGACACTGGCAACCCCCGCTTGCCAGTTAATAATTACTAACTCTTCCCCATCCTAGTGCGTACCACATGAGGATAAAACAAAAGAAAAAAAAACATTTATGGTTATTACATTATACCTATTCCAAACAAACAATGTCTCCTACTGCATACACCTGTAGGCATCCTGTTGCCTAGTAGTAATACTTGAAACTGCAAGTTATTATCACAAAATCCTGTGCTGCAGGTACAATGTAAATACACATTATACACGCCATGCCTTCTTTCCTAAAATGTGTTTGCCCAAGGGTTTGGAAGAGGAGAGAGTTTAAAGAATAGGAGTGACAGAGTCAGCATGAGGATTACTTAATCCTACTCCTAAATCCCAGTTCTCGTCTTCCCAAGCTGTAGCTAAAGAAGGTGAAAGGCATCTTTGGGTAGCCAATAACCTAATTGACCAAATTATATGAATCCTTCTAGCCAACGCGCACAGTCTAGCACAGGCACTTTTAGGGTGCATTGCTTGCAGATTTCTATAGCATATTATCTCATATACCCTATTTCTCATCTTTTGACTTTTTTCCTAGAACTAGACTAGATCAGGAATTTTTCACAGCAATAGCTTCTGTGTGCTGGCAGGTGGTGTCAGACTTCAATGTGATCTTGCACCTCCCGACGTGAGAGCACGGACCTATATGTAGGCAGAACCCTTGCACAATTGATATTAGTTTATTTTTGAAGAGGTACTCTCATCAGAGGACAGATGTCACAACAACCGCTCCAGAGGAAAAGCGCCTCCTGGCACAGGAACCCCCCCGCTTATTTTAGTACCACAAGGTGAAAGTGTTGTTCATGAGAACCTGATTCAGCCTCCCTTTGATAGACCAAAGTAGGCCTTCAGTGCCAGGAGAATGGCCGTTGACTCCAACAGGTTGATGTGGAGAGAAGACTCAGCCACGGATATGACTCCTCTGATCTCCACCTCTCCCAGATGACCTCCCCATCCCAGGAGTGATGTATCCGTCACTACTGTCAGCTTTGGGTGAAGCAAGGTTTCTGCCGGCGATCCAATTAAGGTAGAGCCACCACTGCAAGTTTTTTGTAGTCTCCTTGGAAACCTGGATGTAATCAGATAGGTTCCCCGGGTGCAGTGCCCAATGAATCGTCAAGGTCCACTGCAGAGCTCGCTAATGCCACTTGCATAGCCGACTAGCACAATGCAGGATGCCAAGAGGACCAGAAGCCTTAGATCCACAGTCACCAAGACACAGGACTGAGTCTGGAACATTGGCATCATAGCCTGATGTCCTGAAACTGCACCGTATCCAGAATGGCTTCAAGAAAGGGCAGCCTCGGCGAAGGAGTAAGGTGTAACTTCAGCACTTTGTTTGTGAACCCCAATAATATCAGGAGGTTCGCTGTCATCTGGAGGTGGTGCATGACTGCCTGTTGTGAGCTCACCTTCAACAGCGAGACATGGAGGTACGGGAAAACTGGCATCCCCAATCTCCAAAGGTGTGCTGGGACCACTGCCATCACCTTCCTCAACACAAGAAAGGCACAAGTGAGGCTGACAGGGAGCACAGCAAATTAAAAATGATCCTGGCCCTCCTTGAACTGCATGTAGCATTTGTGGAAATGCAGAACGTGTGCATGAAAGTAAGCGTCCTACAGGTCCAAAACCTATCAAACACTTATGTGGATCCAGATCAAACAGGACCTGGGCTAGCACGAGCATCTTGAATTTGTCCTTCAGCATGAAGGCATTCAGAAGGCAGAGATCTAAAATGAGACAAAGGCCTCCGTCCTTCTTTGGCACAAGGAAATAATGGGAGTAACAGCCGGTCCCTATTTACTGGCAAGAAACCTCTCTATGCTTCCTTTGGCCAAAAGCCTCAAAGGGTGATTTGGAGGACCCATCTGTCAGGTGAGTATTGGTGTGGGCAGTACACCAATCCCATGGAGTATCCTCGAAAGGGTTGACACTGGTGAGAAGGCTGTCTCACATAGGTAGAAAGGCCTAAGGAACGTGCAATGGCCAGACTTTCTTTACATTGTTCCGACTTCGAACACGCTTGCTCGCCAAACAAGCAGTTCCCATCAAATGGCTTGTCCATTAAAGAGGCTTACATGTCTCCAGAGTAGCCCATGGATTGCATCCAAGTGTGCCACTGAACCACCACCCTAACGCCAACTTCTCTGCCCAAGCAGTCAGTACTGTCGAGTCCACAGGAGCTAATGTACTTTGAGACATCCTGACCATCCTGGATGGTTTGAACCAAACTGTCCAGAAACTCCCCAGAAGCTGCCAGCAAGATCTCGCCAACTTTGTCAATAAAGTAGAGATATATGTTGTCCCTGGCACTGACCGATCAGAGTGTAGGCTGACCAAGGAAAACACCCACTTTCCAAAGGTCTCAAGGTATTTCCACTCTATCGTCATTGGGAAAGAACTGGGGTTCAGCTTACTGGTTGGCGCTTGAACCACCAAACTCTCATGTGTAGGATGTTGTGTCAAACATCAGGGTCACCTGGCAGTGACTTGTGGAGTCTAGCAACTTGCCTCATGGGCAGGGGGTTTGGGGGGGGGGGGGTGTTTTTTGTAGAGCTGGCAGAAGCATGGCTTCGGCCAAGTGCCCATTTGGGTGTGAGTCAGGACCTCACCTCATTAAAGGAGAGCAAAGGCTCTGATTAAGTTTGTCCAGGTTGTAAAACCTCTGTTAGAAAGTTAGTTTTGAGCTCCATAGAGGGCAACTGCAAGTCCTAAAACTTTGCTGCGTATTTAATCACCAAGGCGAAGGAGGAACAATCTTCTGTAAGGGGTCCAGGGGAGAACACAACCCAGTGTCAGGTGAAGTGTCCAATCCACTGGCACATTGTAAGTCCAGATATAAATTGCTATCATCATAATGTTGGGGAAAATACTCTCCCTCATCACTATTGTCATCCCGAAGGACAGGTTAGCGCTCATCAGAGTCCGTACCAAATAAATATGGGAGTGCTGGGGTGCGGCTCTTAGACAGAGGCATAGTTCTGTCTTAATTGGAATGAACTGGGGCCGGGTGCTTTGGTTTGACACTGTCAAAGCCGAGATGGATTTGGCTCGGAATAGGAGAGGATGATAGGAAAGAGTTGTCCTCCTGCACCAGTGGTATCAGTGCCCATGTGGATCTTGGAGCAGGATTGGAAGTTGGCTCTAGAGTTGGAGCGGAACTCAAGGCAGGTTCTAGATGGGCAGATACCGCTGAGGGTGGACCCACTAGAGATATCTCACCTGGAATCCTCCGTGAATTCTTGAGGCCTGAAGGCATGCCAGAGGGAAGTAGAAGGGTGCAAAAAACTTCGCAACAGGCCTTCTTTACCTCCTTTAAAGGCCTCAGTTTGGGTCAACATCACCGAAAGGACCTGGAATTAGGATCAGTTGCGGAATCAGCTTATCCGCAGGGGACCAAGAGGGAGACAGCGAGAAATTTGGACATCCTTGCGACTTCTCAAGTTGAGAGCTGCAGGACTAGGAGGAATCCTGCTTGGTTTTTTGTGCTTCTGCTTTGAATGCAACTTATTCGAAGACTTAGAGCTAGGTGACAGTCTGCAGAACGCCCTTGAGAGCGGCGATAAGTCTGCGCCCTCAACTTCGAACAGGAACGGGACTTCTGAGCTTTGTTCGATGTTTGGCGACATACAGCTTGGCTTTGCATTCCCGGATCACCTTCAGGTTCATAAGGGCACACTTCTCACAGGAAGTGGGCCAAGCTCGTACATCAGAAGCACAGCTCGTTGGGAGCTGTCACAGACATTTTTATGCAACAGTCCCTTCAAGGCTTAAACCCTGTAGTTTTTGGAATGGACATAGTGCCATTGGACACAGGAGAACAATATGTTAGGTGAAAAAAATCCTCAAAAAACGGGGAAAAAGTCAGAAGCAAGCTCCGGATCTGTGTCTGAAGGTGCGGGAAGAAAGGAATTGATATGGGCGCAGAGGTGTGGTGCTTCTTTGCAGCTCCATTTCTCACTTCTGGGCCAGAGGGCAAGAGCAATGTACCTAAAACCTTCCGGATCCAGTCAGGGGTTTGGGAATATTCTAAAGGTGAGAAATCTGAGGATCAGACCTAACTTTTTAGGCCACCTAAAAGTCTACTGTGTAGAACAGGGAGGAGGGAGTGCAGTGAGGAATCTGCAGTTAGAGTACCTAAAGGTAATTAACTTGTTCTTCTTATGGTTACTTATAACTGTACATTCCTCATGTTTCAAAAGGATACCAAAGGAGTACCTCCCAAACATAAGGATGTCCTGCTAAATTAAGCAGGCAAATTTGAGAATCGAAAAAGCAAAGCCTGGTGGAGATATGAATTTAAACCCATGTGGCTGTCTGACAGATGCCCTACACCAGAATACCCATTGCTAGTGATGTGGTGTCAGTGTTGTCTCTGGTAGAATGAGACTAAAGGCCCTCAGGGGTTTCAGACTTGTCCAAGGCATAGCATGTCTTTATGCAAAGGACAATCCACCAAGATAGGGTTTGCACATGTACCACCTTCTCCTTCTTAGCATTGACAAATACATAAAAAGCTTGTTATCCACTTGGTGCTCCTTCGTACACTTGAGATAAATGACAAATTTTTGTGCCCATGAGGTGAAGTCTTTCCTTTCCTTAGATGAGTGAGGTGCAGTGAAAAAGGTAGCAAATGTTATGGTCTGTCCCACATGGAAGGGCGACACCATCTTCGTCAGAAGGGGAATGCAAGTTCATAGCAGCAATTTATCTGGGACAAATGTGGTGTACAGAGGTTGTACTGAGCCCTTGCAGTTCACTGACGCCACGTGCATCAGTAATTATAGTGAACAATACAGTCTTAATGGAGAACGACCTCAGAAGTCAACTGTGCATGTGCTTGAAGGGCATGCACATTAATAATATAAGGACCAAATTAAGGTCCCACTGGAGCATAATGAAAGGGCCAAACAGGACAATTTATGCAAGCCCTTTTAAAAACCACATCAGAAACGGTGACCCAATAATGACAGTGGTCAGGCAAATGTAGAAAGGGAAACCAAATAACTTTCAACGGTGCCCACCGCAAAGCCTGGCTAGGTCAGAGATGGAACAAGCTGCAAGAAAAGTCAGTCCACCTGCAGAGTCGCAACCTCACAGTCTCTGCACCACGCCACAAACTTCACCTAAAGACCCGAATAAATGAATTCAGAGGAAAGGTGCCTAGCTCTACTATCTCAGCAGATAAATAAAATCTGTTCAGTTGGTCCTGCTCAATCTCCATGAATGGAGACTTAAGTTTGCAAAAATTCGGGTGCATAAACCATTGTGGAGACGAGAGATCCCAAAGAGAAAGATCGGAGGGCAAATGCTCAGATCAACAGATGGGAGCACCACATTCTACTGACCAAATTTGGAGCAGTCAGGATGTTCTGAGCCTGGTCCGTCCTGAGCTTCAGAAATCAAAGGAGGAGAGGCAGAGGTGGTAAGGCATACAGAAAACCAGCATCCCACTGCAGACAGAATGCATCTCCTAAAAAATTGTTTCCTGGCAGAAACTCCAGTGTGCAATACCAGTAAAAATGAGTGTTCTTGGTGGTGGCAAATAGATCTTACCTAAGCATGCCCTATCTCGCTAAGATGCCTTGAGCCGCCTCAGGAAGCAGATGCCATTTGTGTACAAGCTGACGTTGCCTGAGCTGGTCCACCCTTGCATTTCCACAAAATGATTATCTATTGGGGATATCTCTTCAAGGTCCTGCCATATCCAGAGACACAGTGCCTCCTGTCACAGGATCTGCAACCGCATACTGCCCTCCTTGTTGCAGTACCACATAGTGGTTGTGTTGTTCATTAAGACCTGAACTTGCTTGCCCTTGATGCATGGAAGGAAGACCTTCACAGGCAACCAAAGTGTGTGAAGTCTGTCTGTTGGACTGAAAGATGGGCACTTGAAAGTATGCGCTCTGCAAGTCCAAGACACCATCCAGTGGACTAAGGGCAGAAAAGAACTTCAACCAAAGTCAACACCTTGAAACTGTCTTTCTGAGGGAAGGGAATCAGACGTTGATAATCTAGAACTGGCCTTAGTCCTCCTGCTTTTTTAAGAACCATAAATAATGGGAGTTGCACCTCATGTCCTTCTCCTCCTCCAGGACCCTCTTAATGGACCTTTTGGCCAGCAATGACTCATCTTCCTGTGCAAGAATGAAGGCATGATCTGCTCATTCTGAACAAAATCTGGTAGAAAATGAAGAGGTGCAGATGTGAAAGGGAGAGCATACACTTGTTTTGAGATGTGTAGCACACATTGGTGCAAATTTATACCAAGCCAGCTAGACAGAGAAAACAAATTCTGCCCCTACCCGGTCGAATATGACCACGGGAGGAAAACCAAAGTGGGTTGGTCGCAGCTGCTTTCGGTGAGAAGGAGGAAGAAGACTGCTGCGGCTGATGGTGCCCAAGGCCTCCGGCACCACTACATCCCCATGAGCCGCGAATGTTCTTTATTGACTGTTGTGCAGGTTGTGAGGGCACCATCTGATGATCGACAAGACCTCAAAAGTATCCTCTAGGTGGGCCATAACACAGTTGTCCTTAAAGTGCTCCAGTACAGAGTCAGTTTTTACTAAAATGCCTAGAACCATTGAACTACGCAAGCAAATGATGGACGGAATGCTGAATAAATCATACATTCACCCTCAGTCAAGAGAACTGGGCTAAATCCATCGTTCTTTTGCTCACCATGCCACCCCAGTTTAGACCCATCCATATGCAAATCAGTCTTGACCATGTGCTTACCGAACTGCCAAGCCAGGTCCTTCATGGACTGGAAACAAGCATCCTGGGACTAAACTGAGGTGGCAAAGTGAGCTTAAGAACGATGATTTTGGTTCCGGTTCAGGGAAGACCTGGCTTGGCAGTTCGGGCTGGACTGTTCCAATGAGGCACAGGGTCAAGACTAATTTGCATATGGCTGGGTCTGAACTGAGGTGGCAAAGTGAGCTAAAGAACAATGATGGATTCAACCTAGATCTATGACTGGGGGTGAGTGTTTGAAAAGTTTCAGCACTCCGTCCATCATCTCCTTGTGGTTGCTTTGTTCGCCCTAAGTTGGTAGGGCATGCCCAGACGTGGGTCCCTTGCTCACTTTGCCACTGGATTCAAGCTAGTCAGGCTGATGAGGGCTGTTAGCCCGAAACTGGTCCCAGGATGCTTGTTTCCGGTTCAGGGAAGACCTGGCTTGGCAGTTCGGGCTGGACTGTTTCCATGAGGCACAGGGTCAAGACTGATTTGCATATGGCTGGGTCTGAACTGAGGTGTCAAAGTGAGCTAAAGAACGATGATGGATTCAACCCAGATCTGTGACTGGGGGTGAGTGTTTGAAAAGTTTCAGCGCTCCGTCCATCATCTCCTTGTGTTTGCTTAGAACCATTGAACAACATACCCATAAGGGACACATGTACGTTACCAGAACATCCTGTGGTGTGCATTTAGGATGACACCTGATCACAATACTGGCGCCGTTGGCCTCATTGTTCAGGCCGGCCCTCCAGACATATTAACTTGAATCCTGTCTATTTTAGATTGTCTGAGTGAAAACTTTCCTTAATTTATTACAGGTGGCCGCCAAGTCCTCACAAGCCATATCGCTAAGTACATGTGACATAATCAGGGACCTCAGGGCATAGCATGTGGAATAAGAGAATCGCTTCCTGCAGGCATTAATGTGTGTTTTTTTTTCTACAAATTCTTTTTATTGAAGAATTTGGCATGATGAAACAATAAGGAAACAGCATTTTACAAGTCATCAGTAATTCACAGTGTGGTGAGACATCAAGAGTCCCTTTCCCTCGGTACTATACAATTGTCCACAGGAATATCACCCTACATCAAATCATCAGTAACATCATCAAAGCTCCCTGGCGGCACACATATCTCCCCCCGGAAGGTGTTCCAACGCCCCCATATTTGCGACCACTTCTGCGGGCATCCCCTTGAGACATAAGGAATTTGCTACTTACCAGTATGCATCTGTTCTTGGCATGTAGAGCTGCAGATCTACACACTTTTGCATAGATGTTTGCAGTTTGTTTTTCCTCTTGGAAAGTCTTTGGAAGTCACGAGGTTGGTAACTCCTCCCTTGATTTGTATTGCGCATGGGCTTAGGCTCCATCCTCAGATTGTTTTTCGCCAACAGGGAAAGATGGAGCGTAGTAATAATAGTGAAGAAACCCATGTGTGTGAAACCCATGTGTGTTGTATCTAAATAAGATAGACCGGAACAGATACAGGTAGCCGGGGAGGCGGGTGGGCGTGTGTAGATCTGCAGCTCTACATGCCAAGAACAGATGCATACTGGTAAGTAGCATATTCCGTTCGAGGCATATGAGCTGCAGATTACACACTTTTGCATAGACTATATAGCAGTTCCCAACCTTAGCGGCGACCACCATATCTGTTGCAGTGGTTTGAAATAGTGTATTCAGTACAGCCTGGCCCACACTAGCTTGTTGCTTGGTTTGCACATCTACAAAGTAATGTTTAGTGAAAGTGTGCGGAGTTGACCATGTAGCTGCCTTGCAGATATCATCTAATGGGATGTTCCCTAGAAAAGCCATAGAAGCCCCTACCTTTCTTGTAGAGTGGGCTTTAGGGGGAACAGATAGCGTGCGTTTTGCTTTGTGGTAGCAAATCTGTATGCATTTTACAATCCACCTAGTTATCCCTGATTTAGAGATGGGGTTGCCTTTATGAGGTGGAGAGAAAGAGACACACAGTTGCTTTGTCTTTCTGAAAGTTTGAGTTCTCTGGATGTAGTAAAGTAAGGCCCTTTTAACATCCAGTTTGTGTAGAGCCCTTTCTGCAACAGTTTGAGGTTGCGAGAAAAAAAACGGTAATTCTACCGATTGGTTTAGATGAAAGGGTGAGATGACTTTGGGTAGGAATTTTGGGTTGGTACGGAGGACAACCTTGTTCGGGTGCATTTGGAGAAAAGGTTCTTGTATAGTAAGTGCTTGTATTTCACTGACCCTTCTAAGGGAGGTGATGGCTACCAGGAAAGCTGTTTTTCATGTGAGGAATTACAGTTCGCATTTATGCAAGGGTTCAACAGGCGGTCCCATTAGCCTTGTGAGCACTATATTTAAGTTCCACACAGGTGAGGGTGGCACCCTGGGGGGAATTATTCGTTTTAGGCCTTCCATGAAGGCTTTGATGGCAGGCACTCTGAAAAGTGATAGGTGCTGTCTGTTTTGTAAGTAAGCGCCAATTGCTGCAAGGTGTAGCCGAATGGATGTATATGCTAGGTTACATCTTTGTAGGTGTAGTAAGTAGCATATGATGTGCTGTATGGATGCGTCTAGAGGGTTGATTGTGTTGTTATGGCAATAAACAACAAATCTTTTCCACTTGGCAGCGTAGTAGGCTCTAGTGGTAGGACGTCTAGCTTCTCTGATAACATTCATACAGTCGGGGGAAGGTTAAGGTATCCGAACTCTAAGATTTCAGGAGCCAGATCGCAAGGTTGAGCTGAGCTGGGTACGGGTGTCTGATCTCTCCATGGTTCTGGGTTAGGAGGCATGGTGAGAGGTGTAATTTTTGGTGTGGCACTACTGAGAGTTCCAGCAACGTGGTGTACCACGGTTGTCTGGCCCACGTTGGAGCTACTAGAATGAGTGTGAGGGAGTGCTGCTGTAGCTTTCGCACCACTAATGGAATTAGTGGGAGAGGTGGAAAGGCGTATGCAAATTTGCATGACCAGTTCATCCATATCGCATTGCCTTTGGACAATGGGTGTGGGTATCTGGCGGCGAAGCTTGGGCATTTTTTGTTTTCGTGGGTGGCGAATAGGTCTATTTGTGGATGCCCCCACATTTGAAAGAACGGGTGAAGAACTTGCGGGTGAAGTTCCCACTTGTGGATCTGCTGCGTCTGTCTGCTGAGCAGATCTGCCATGGTGTTCTGGACTCCTGGGACATGTTGGGCTAGGACAGTGGTTCCCAAACTGTGCGCCGTGGCTCCCTAGGGAGCCGCCAAACCTAGCCAGGGGAGCCGCGCACCAAGCACTTTAATGCATTTAATGTTGAAGGGTCTGTTGGCTTCAGTTAAACTAATTAGACTTAAACGCATTATGTCGATGCCTATATCTGTAAACGTAGTGCTTAATTGATGGCATCTCGAGAGAGATGACCTCCATAGTTCACTGGATCCCCACATTCCAACACTCCCAAAGTAAGTGGAAGATGCCTTAATTAATTTGTTAGACTCGTTAATCGTTTTTTTTTTCCAAAGGCATTTTACACCAATGCAAGTTATCAGGAAAATACAGTTGTCCTGTCTATTAAACCCATTAAGTATTATTAAGTATTGACACTTGTACTTGAACCATAGGTACTTCCAGTATATATTTCTTTCAGTATATACACATTTCCAGACAGGCCTGCTCCCTCCTTGAGCACAGGGAAGTAAAACACCTTATACGGCATAATGCCAACATTTGAAAGCAAGAAAGAGGAACGTTTAAAAAAAACAAAAATCTGAGGAATTTATTTGGCTTCCGTTGATTTGGACTTAATTTTACGGAGGAGACAGCAAAAATAATGCTTTACCTGGTTTAAAAAATCGTGAGTCACCCTGCTGAGACAGGTGTGTTGGCACGTATGACATGGGTAGTGGAAGTGCATTCAAATATTCTTCAAGCGCAGAAACACTTTGGCAATAGGGCCTACATGCATAGGGGTGCTATCTAGCACTGTAAGTGGGATAAAAAAGTTTGAGAGGGTGCTCTTAAAAAAGGCATGGGCAAAGAAGTGTAACTAGGAATATTTTATTAGACATTCTGCCTTAGTAATACAAAACACCCTGCGTATATGATTATAATACCTTCATCAGCTTCATCCCAATTATTTTCAAGGAGAAAAAATGCAAGTACTCCCGAGGTCGGGCTTACATCCCTTCCAACCTCCACAAAATGTAAAAGTGGGGAGCCACAGGTAATGGCCAATGGGTCAAGGGAGCCGCGGGTAGAAGAAGTTTTGGGAACCACTGGGCTTGGAGAAAGATTTTGTGTGGAATTGCCCATCTCCATATGCTCTGTGCTAGTTGAGAGAGCTGTGGAGAGTGTGTCCCTCCTTGTTTTTGGATGTAGTACATGGAGGTCATGTTGTCCGTGCGGATAAGGACTGCCTTGCCTAAAATCTGTGTGTGAAAGGATTTTAGGGCTAGAAAGATTGCCAGTAGCTCCAGATGATTGATGTGGAGTAACCTTTGTTGCGGCGTCCATGTGCCCTGCGCGGTGAGGTGTAGTAGATGAGCTCCCCAGCCGGAGAGCGCTGCGTCTGTTGTCAGAATTATTTGTGGAACCGGGTCTAGGAACGGTCGACCTCTGGAAAGATTTGTGGTGTTCCACCACTGCAGAGAGCGATGGGTGCGACCGTCTACCAACACCAGATCTGTTAGTTGCCCCTGGGCCTGGTTCCATTGGCGCGCTAAGCACTCTTGGAGTGGACGCATCTGGAGTCTTGCATGAGGCACTATGAAAATGCAAGAGGCCATCATCCCTATCAGTTGCATAAACACTCTTGCTGGGAGTGAGTGTTGTAGTATGAATTTTTGACGCAAAGCCTGAACGCTTGCGATCCTTGATGGATTGGGGTAGGCAATGGCTTTTGAGGTGTCTATGGTGGCACCAAGGTATTGCTTTATGTGGGATGGTGTTAGCTAAGACTTTTGGTGGTTCACCGTGAAGCCTAGTTGGTGAAGTAGTTGGATTGTAGTGGCGGTGTGGTGTACACATTGGTTGTAGGACGTGGCTTTTATCAGCCAGTCGTCCAGATACGGGAAGACGTGAATGTGCTGTCTTCTGAGGTATGCCGCCACTACCGCTAGGCACTTGGTAAATACCCGTGGTGCTGTTGTGACCCCGAATGGGAGCACCTTGAACTGGTAGTGTTGCCCGTCCACTACGAATCTGAGGTACTTTCTGTGGGCATGATGTACCGGAATGTGAAAGTACGCGTCTTTCAAGTCCAGTGTGGTGAGAAAGTCGTTCTGGGAGAGGAGCGGAAGTACCTGCTGAAGTGTTACCATGTGAAAATGGTCTGAATGTATGTATGTGTTTAGAGGCCGGAGATATAAGATAGGTCGTAGAGTCTCGTCTCTTTTTGGTATCAGAAAATATAGGGAGTAGACTCCTACATTTTGCTGATCGTGGGGGACCTGTTCTATTGCGTGTTTTTGCAGGAGGAAGATCACCTCCTGTTTTAGTAAGGTGGAATGTTCTTGTGACATTGGGCGTTGCCTGGGTGGAATGTTGGGGGGGGGGGGGGGTAGATGTGAGTTCCAGGCAGTACCCTGAACGAATAATTTGGGTCACCCACTTGTCTGATGTGATGGACTCCCAGATGTGAAGGAAATTTTGTAGTCTGCCCCCGACCGGAGTGGGATGGTCTGGGGGAAGCAGGGGAAAGTCATTGGGTAGGCGGTGTGGCAGAGCGGCGCGGTATTTGTTTTGCCTCTGCCTTTATTGTTATTTCCTCTATAGCCGCCTCTTTGGTAACCTTTTGTGAAGGTGGACTGAGGAGGGGATTTGTAGGACGTGGATGCGCTATCTGAGGAATAGCCTCTGCCCGTGCCCCGAAAGGAAGAGCGGCGAAAGGAGTGTCTAGGAGGGTGTGACTGTAGGGCTCCCACAGACTTCGCCGTCTCTGTATCTTTTTTCATCTTCTCGAGGGCCTCATCTATCTTTGGACCGAATAAATGTTCCTGATCGAACGGGTGGTTTAATATGGAGACTTGTACCTCGGGTTTAAAGCCTGACACTCTCAGCCAAGCGTGTCGACGGAGTAGGACACTGGTGTGTATGGCCCTGGAAGCTGTGTCTGCTGCGTCCAAGGCACAGCGTATAGAGGTATTGGTTATGGTCTTACCCTCTTGGAGTAGTTCATTGGCCCTATTTTTATATTTTTCTGGGAGATGGTGCATGATGGTTTCTAGTTCATCATAATGCGCTCTGTCGTATCTGGCCAATAGCGCTTGAGTGTTGGCGATGCGCCGTATATTAGCTGCCTGTGACGCAGTGCGTTTTTCTGATGCGTCCAGGAGCTTTGATTCCTTGTCAGGTGGTGGTGCTTCGCCTGACGCCTGGGAATTTGATCTTTTTCTTGTGGTGGATAACACTAGGGAATCCAGTGGCGCTGGCCCTTTGATGTAGGCAGGATCTGTAGGGGCAGCTTTATACTTTTTTTCTATGCGTGGGTTTAGGACCCTAGCCCTGACTGGGTCTTTAAAAACCTCTGGCGCATGTTTTATTACCCCTTTGAGCATAGGTAGTAAAGCAGTAGACCAATGTGCTGTATCAAAGGTATCTAGGAGGAAATCTTCTACTGGGTCAGTGTGTAGCTCTACCCCGTGATAATGTGCCGCCCTCTGAAGTAGGTGGTGAAAACCTAGTGAGTCTTCAGGTGGCGATGGCCTGGATGGATATAGGTCATCTTGTGGGACATCTAGAATGTCTGGATTATTATAATCAACCCAGGGGTCTGGGGATCCTGTAGGAGTGGGGTCTTGTGGCACATCCGCTGGGTGGTAGTATGGGTCCCCCTGATCATCATGGTCTGGAGACGGGGTCGGAGAGCGATGAGGCAGGGGTGGAGAAGGTGGAGGGGGTGGAGAGGGTGGAGGAGGTGGAAGAGGCGGGGAAGGCGGGGAAGGCACTCTGAAAGGGGAGGTAGCACAGTCCTTCCTCTTTGGAGGTGGAGGCGGAGCTGGTTTGTCCAAATGTCTCTTTTTAGAAGACAGTGCCAAATGTCCAGTTTTGGGATCCTTGGTAAGTGTCTTTTGCAAAGGATCCGGAGTAAAAAGTTCTCGCGACATTGGTTGTTCGGTCGGCGCCGATGTTGTCGGGGCCGACGGCTTCTTAGGCTTGTCTGTGCCATGCTTTTTGGGAACCTCCGATTTTTTGTTCGGTGCTGAGACAGGCTTCGGCGCGGGAGTGTCGGTGCCGAGGGACTTATGATGTTTAGTCGGCCCAGAGAGGCTGGGTTTCGACACCGAGGGCTTTGGTGTGGAGCTCGGTGTCGAGGTAGAGGCCGATCTTTTCTTCGGTGCCGAAGGGTGTTTTTCGGCACCGCTGGCAGGCTGGCTCGGGCCGGAGCCACCGGAAGGCTTACTTGTCTTCGTCACCGGGCCCGAAGGTGGGGTGTTCGAAGCAGTGTCTTTGGTCTTGCCTAGGCCCGAAGGCGTGACCGAAGCCTTTTTGGGTGTCGGTGTGGGAGGGGGTATTTTACTCACGACCCTCTGCGCCGGGGTGATGTCCTCCACATCCGAGTCGTCGGCTTCGGAAGCACTGACGAGGTCCTCTTCGGTGTGCTGGTGTCCCGGAGCTTCGACGTTGTCCCCGAAGATGTCGACTGGAACGGAAGTCGAGGAGTGCGCCATTTTCCATCTGGCCCGTCGGTCTCGAATAGTCTTTTTGGATCTAAAAGACTTGCAGGCGGGACAGTCTCGAGCCTCGTGTTCCGGGGAGAAGCAGAGATTGCACACCTCATGAAAATCGGTGTGGGGGAATTTGGACCCACATCGAGGGCACTTCTTGAATGGAGTTCTTTCTATCAGCCGGGACCAGAGCCTGGATAGGCCCGAAGGCTGCCGTCGATGACTGGAATCGAAGGTGCGTCGAAGAAGAAGAAGGTGATTGAGGAGATCAGTATCTAAACAATACCGCGGAGAGCGAGGATTCCGCTTTGATCGTCGAACTGGAATGTTCGGAACCGGAGCGCGAAGTATTACATCCGAGCCATATGGCGAAAAAAAACAATCTGAGGATGGAGCCGAAGCCCATGCGCAATACGAACCAAGGGAGGAGTCACCAACCTCGTGACTTCCAAAGACTTTCCAAGAGGAAAAACAAACTGCAAACATCCGGGCCCAACACCAGATGGCGATCTATGCAAAAGTGTGTAATCTGCAGCTCATATGCCTCGAACATAGGTATCTCTGTCACCATACACCAATCCACGTCCCTGGCCCAGGCAGCTATACAAGGCGGGCCCCTCCACAATCGTGCGATATTCCGCTTGACTAAGATGAAACCCAATGTGACCCAGATCCTCTCCTTAGCCGTAAGGTCAATGGGGTCCCAGATGTTCAACAAAATCAATTTGATATTGCACTGTATCTTCTGCCCCATTGCTTCCTCCATCATGAGAATCACCCCCTCCCAGAACTTCTGAATTTTCACACATTCCCAGATTGTATGGATGAAGGTGTCCTCTTGGCTGCATTGTCTTGCACAGCCACCGTTTAGGGCGTAGCCCATATGGACCAACGAGGGTCCGGACAGATACGTCCTATGGAGGATTTTGAGCTGGACCAGTCGGAGTCTGGAAGAGATAGCAACTTCACATGGAGAGGCCACCGCAGCCCGCCATTCCTCGTACTCCAGGCCCGCGATGTCATGGTCCCATTTATCTCTAAGGCGGGTTAGGGGGTCGGTCATATTGTTAATAAGCTTCTTATATTTAAGTGATATGGCTTTTTCTGGCAAGTCACCATCTAGGATCCTATCCTCTAGAGGGGAGGAATCAGGGGGGACCGTACCCTTAGGGAGAGCTGCGAGCAGTGCGTGCCTGATTTGGAAATACCGGAACCGTTCTGTGGTGGCCATTTCAAACTTTTGCCTTAACTGGGAGAAGGGTATGACATTGCCCGATTTCCAAAGGTCCCCTCTACTGGAAATACTGATGGTATCCCATTTGTCGAAGCCGAGGGAACGCGACAGCTGACCCAGCTGGTCACAGTGCCACAGCGGCGTAGCCTGAGTGAGCCTGCCTTCCCAACCCAAGCTTTTAGTAGCGTCTTTCCATACTTGCGCTGCATGTTTGGTCGGGCCGGACAGGACGATGTTCCGGGACTTCGTGTACAGCTCTCCCTCAAACCCACCCCCAGGGAGGAGCCAACGATCGATCTGAAATGTCGGGTCATCGTGCATTGATTAATGGCAGCGAGTTGTGAGGCCCAGTAGTATCTTTGCACGTCTGGGAGACCGATACCCCCATCAAACCACTCCAGCGTGAGTTTATTTGTGGCAATGCGGGGGGGTTTACCCTCCCATAACAGATCCCGTACTGTGCCTTCCAGTTCCCTAAAGTATGACGCCGCAACCGGCAAGGGAGTATTTTGTAACACGTACAAAAGACGGGGGAGGGACATCATCTTGAATAGGGCCGCACGCCCCAGAAGAGTCAAGGGGAGCGACTTCCAGTGCAAGACATCTGATTTAAGACGCGCTAGTGGCGGCCAAAGGTTAGCCTCATAAAATCACAACATTTCCAGATACTTAAAACCGTCGGCGGCCTCCGTCAACAAGCAACCCCGTGGAAGACGAGGACACCGTCCACTAAGAACGTAGAGCACCGATTTAGACCAGTTGATCACATAGCCCGCGAACCTGCCAAAAATTTGAAACATATCCATCACCACGTTGAGAGACGCCGCTGGGGAGGATGTCGTCCCCATAATTAATGTGTTTTTATTGCTTGTATGGTGGCTTAGTACTGAATGCATTAGGATGCAAGTGGATTGTTAGAAGCTTGTTCTATTAAGTTCTGAGAGTCAGGTGCAGAGTTAAAATGGTCAGGTCTACAGGGACGCCTAGCTACTGGGTGAATTCCCGGGGGAGCTGAACATTGCTTAGAAAAGGTCGCCATTAAGATTTCCATCAGGGCCTTCTTAAAAAACAGTAAGGGCTCTAAATTAGCAGGACAGGGATGCAAGAGTTGGGACAGTAGGTTTGCTTTCGTCTCTCTTATAGGTAGTTGAAAGAGTAGAGGAATGGGCTGGTGCTGGTAGGGAATTGATAACGAATCTGCCTATGAAAGTCCAACTGAGAGTCTACTTCCACTCAGTTGGGCCCTAAAGCACTCCAGAGGGAGATGACATCATCCTAAAAAGTTGCAACATGGCCTTCCTAAAGGCCTCTATTTGCTGCTTAGTCGCTGACAGCCTGGAAAACTTGGGGGTACCAGAACCAGGCTTGAAGCAGGCTCGGAGTGGGAAGATTGGAATGCCAACTGCATGGCCTCTTACTGGAGCTGGAGTGGTGAGATGGTGGATGAATTCCCCTTGAACAGTTTGTTCTTGATGCATGATTTGTCCCTCGATTTCGGCTCATACAGATGACAGTGACAGAGGAGCAGAACCGGGTCCTGGAACAGGAGCAGGCCTGGAATTTCAAGGAAGAGGGGTTTCACTGTAAGGAGTGCAACCCACCATGCTTTTTGTATTTAGCAAAGTCTTGCTCCCTGATCCCCTTTGAGTAGCAAAGTGAGCATTCATCGCACAACTGAGTATTGCCTAGACCCTAGACTCCACATGCAGATATTGTGTGGATCCATAATTGTCATCTGTTTAAGTCTTGCCTCAGTTTGAAGCCAGTGGTCTTTGGGAGAGACATTTCTTTAGCACACACTCTTTTTGAAAAACACAATTTGGTACCTGTGATAAACTACAAAATTTGGGAGCGGAGTGGATTTTCGTTTTGCAAATATAGTCATTTACTTATCCAAGTGAGAAAACAAGACTTCTTTCTCAGAGGAGGCTTCCATCACAATGACAGACTTAACTGGGGCTTCTCAAAAATACACATGTGGAAGTCCTGACTTTGATGAGTGATGGCTTTGAAATCATAGGTAAGAAATGAGTGGTACTTCTTCCAGATCTTGAGGTTATATCAGCAGTGAAGGCTTAAGTCGAAGAAGCAAGAACGCTGCTTGAACATGGTTACCTTCCCTCACTTGTACATTTGGAAGAATTTGAATGGAGAGTGCCTATTGTGTATTTGAAAGGACAGAAAGTAACTTTTATTTTAGATATGCATACTAGCATCATTGTCCATGCTCAAGGTCAGTATTTCAGCTATTACATGAGCATGGTTAGGTATCAGTTCACCTGTACCATCTCTAGAGTTCTAGGGGACCAGTCAAAGAGACTGAAATGGGAGATATCATTGATGTATATATAAAGAAGAATCAGGTTCCCTGTAATGCAGTGTCAACGTATGAATCTTACAATGCATAAGCAAAAGGCTCCAACATAGATAAAAAAAAAGTAAAGGGGGTAACAGGCCTTGTTGAGCTCCTCATGACAAAGTAAATGGTTCAGAAATTCCACCACTGTTTCTGACCCAAGCCACAGGATTAGAATACAGCAAGCTGCCCATAACAGCAAGACATCCCTTAGCCTCAATGTTGGTAGTAATGCCAACACAAAAACGAATTGCAGTGAATCAAAAGCCTTATCTGCAAGTAAAAACACAGCAGTGGATTTAATCTCCGAGTGCAACTGATCTACAGATGCAAAGAAGGTACGAAGATTGTAGGCAGCATGGCAAAGGACAAATCCAATGAGGTCAGAAAAAACAAGACCTGGCATGAGAAGAAGATGTCAGATGGCATGGCATGGCAACAGTCTTTGTTGAGGATGTTAGTATTTTTGTTAATTAACAACAGGGACCCATATGACTTTCAAGAGGAATTGGCTTTCCCGGTTACAGCATGACGTTAATGATCAATCCTTCGTGCAAGGTGGATGGATGCTGGCCTGAAGCAGGAACCTCCTCAAACACAGGCAGGCTATTATAAAAATGCCTATGTATGTTTTATTAAAAAAGGAAAATCAGCTCAGTCATTTCCTTAGGCACTGCCGTGATTTCTGTCATCGAGATGGGCTTGGTGGGGTTTTCTCTGTTTTCCAATCAAGTTAAGGCTACACTGTGTCTAGATAATCAGTCACTCCTTCTCTGAAGTCTACAAAATGTGAAGAACAAAGCTTCTGAAGGTTAACAATATATCTAATGTATCATTTGTCCGTATCCATTCATCCAGTTCCATGCACACAATATCGCTAGCAGACCAAGGGGTCCAGATCAGTCAGGCCAGGCTGTTACTGGGATGTTCATCATCTTTGAAGACAGAGTTTCACTAAATTCCAATAATGCAGCGTGCAACCCCTGGAGTACTGAATTGTCTCTGGTCAACAAATGCCGTCTCTCCAAATTTTAGAGAGTAGACATTCAGTGTATCCCTGATTGACTTTAGCATGCCTGTCTTCAAAGTTATCAAAACCTTCTAGTGTATACCTTGAAAGCCTCCCAGATCATGTAAGTACTATGAGTATACCCAGACATGGGTCCCTCGCTCATTGTTACAGGACTCAAACTCTTTCTCAATGACAATGCCTATCTAACTAGGTACCGGAACCAGTCTGGGATTGCTTTTCTTCCCATCTAGAGAGAACTGGACCTGGCAGGATGTGCTGGACTGTTTGCAGGATAAAACTCAATTGCTTTTGGCTAGTGTCTGTCTAAAGCGGTACAGTGAGCAAAAAAAAAATTACAAAAAACACAATGGACTGGAATGTGGTCCTTAGCGATCTTCAATGGCTGAGATTAATTGAAACATTCCTTCCATCACTTAGCTTGTTTACACTTATTAGTTAGTTTGTTTACAGAAAAGAGGTATAGCATATTAGACTGTCCAGACTGCTGTCTCTGATTATAAACATGTACTGACATTGGAGACAGAATGAAATGAATGAGAGCTGGTGCTTAAATGTTAACTGGTTAGCAGACAAAATAATGGTGAACTCGCTTAGGGTAGCATTTTCCTTTACATGCAAGAGGATGAGACAAAATGAATGGGTTCACCGCAGGACACACCCGAAAATCGATAGTGGGGGTCTGGATGATTGAGTTAGCTGCCTTATAAAACAGAGAGAGGAAACTTTTGAGAATGCAGCTTATGTAGAGGTTACAGATATAAGTGATTCCTGGTTGTACGCCACAATATCAAAATCAATATCAACCTACTCATAAAACAACACCACAATATTAACTACCAACGTATCGTAAATATAAGCAAATATAGAGAAGAACAAGTTACTTACTTTTGATAATGCTCTTTCTGGTGGATACTCTAACCACAGATTCCTCACCTTTGGAATATCCTTCATGCGCCAGAGTGGATCTGAAAGTTTTCTTAGCTGCGTGTTGACTTTGTTCTGCCCAGGAAGTGATACAGCGAGGCAGCATATAAGTGTGCTGATATCAGTTTCTTGCGTGACTCCACGCACTCGCATGTGGAGTACAAAATTAAGTGTGTAGACTTCTAAGTTGGGGCCTGTTTAGATGGTAAAAAGAGACCATACCACAGAAATGGGGGGAGGGATGGGAGTGAGAAATCTGCGGTTAGATAGATCCACCAGCAGGAGCATTATACAAAGTAAGTAACTTGTTGTTCAGATGTGGCCTTCTAATAGCAGACTCCTCACCTTTAGAATAGTTACCAAAGCAGTACCTGCTGAAGTGGAGGGTTTGTTGAATAAGCTCAGTCCAAAAAGTCCTGCAGGACCCTTTGGATGAGGTGTTCTTCTAGTCCGCCCAGTCTGCCAAGGCAGTAGTAATTTATGAATGTCTGCAAAATGCCAGTCGTGACATGCCTGACAGATGTCAAGGACAGGCACTCTGCGTGCCAAAGCAGTAGTAGCACCCTTGGCTTTGCTAGAATGGGCCCTCATTTCTTCAAGAGGCTGCTTCTTGGCCAATATGTAGCAGATCGTAATGCAGAGGACCACCTCCCACCTTGACAGAGTCTATTTCTACACAAGCTTGCTTTTGTTTGCTTCCACATACCCCACAAAAAACTGATTGTACATCTGATGGTTTTTGGTGAAATCAATGTAAAAGCTTAAGGATTTTGGAATTCAGTTGATGGAGTCTCTCCTCCTCTTTTGAGGGGAGAGACGGAGCAAAGAACGCTGGGAGGGCAATGGATTGCCCAGCGTGAAAAGAAATCAGAACTTTTTGCAAAACTGCTGCACTTATCCCTCAACACTAGCTTGTCTGGAAAAGGGGTAGTGTACGGTTACAGCATGGAGAGGGCCTACAGTCCACTCATGAGACAAACTTGAAGTGACAGCAGTGAGGAATACAGTTTTGAAAGTCAGAAGAAGCAGCAAGCAGCTATGCATTGGCTCAAAGAGTAAGAACATCAGGACCAAACTGAGATCCCACTGTGGCATCACAAACAGCTTGGGAGAGAGGATGTATGTTAAACCTTTAATAAATTGCAAACAACAGGTAACTTAATTAAGGACAGATGGTTAAGTAAACACAAAAGGGCCAACATAAAAAACCTTCACAGTGCCCGCTGCAAGATCTTGCTGGGTAAAAGGACAAAACAAACAATAAAAATCCAACAATTTGGCTTCCAAAGGGTCTGAGTTGCAGACTCCACACAGGCCACAAACTTGTCTCAGGGCCTGGCACAAACAGACTTCGAAGACGGGCCTCAGGGAGTAAGGATGACATCCACATCTTCAAGTGGTATATTAAATGCATTCAATAGCCACCGTTCAATCTTTATGTATGTAAGTGTAAATTGTGCAGGTTCAGGTGCTGAACCCTGCCCCGCTGCTGGGGCAGGAGATCCAACCCAAAGCGGAAGCCTGATAGCAGGACAGATGCTCATACCCAGAAGTTATTGCCGCAATACTCTCCTGGCCCATTCTTGAGCCGCTAGGATGAATTTGGTAAGGTCGATCTTGATCTTCGGAAATCAGGGCAAGAAAGGCAGCAGCAGAAAGGCGCACGAGTCCCATGCTTCACTCTAGCCTAAATGCATCTCCTAGCGAGAGTGTTCTTGGGAACTCCAACGTGCAGCGGTTTGACACGTCTCTTTCTCAATTGAGATGAAAAGATCCAGCCAAGGTTCTCCTCACCGTCAGAAGATGCCTTGTGCTACCACTAGGTGCAATCGCTACACATGATCTCCAGCCATAAGCGGCTGAGCTCCTCCATCCTAACGTTTAAAGATCCCGCCAGCTGTTTCACGACTAGGGAAATGCCCTGACACTCCAGCCAACTTCAGAAACGCTGAGCCTCTTGGCAGAGGCCCTCCTTCCACCCTTCTTGTTGCAGTACCACATGGCAGAGATGTTGTCTGTGACCAGCCTTCAGGTTTTGGTCAGCAGAAATGCCTTTAACGCTAGGGGCTAACATAGTTATGTGGAGCATGTTTCCGCTGGAGGCCAGAACCCTTTGATATCCACCTCTCCCAGATAGCCTCCCCAACCCAGCAATGACGCCTCTGCATAGGAATCAAGCATGACTTCAGATCGTGGAACAAGAACCCCAATGATGTCAGGAGGTTTGCCATCACTTGGGGGTGGTCTATGACTGACTATGGCAAGCCTGCTTTCAACAACCAGTTGTTGAGGTATGGAAAAAACGATATCTCCAACCTCCTAAGATAGGTGGCAACCACTGCAATAACCTTTGTGAACATCGGCGCTTGTAAGGCAGAAGGGGAGCACAGCAAACTGAAAATGTCCTTGGCTAACCTTTAACCACAGGTAACATCTGTGAGACTACAAGACAGGGAAGTGAAACCATGCGTCCTGTAGATCCAAGGCTACCACCCAGTCACCAGGATCCAGGACAGACCTGGGCCAGTGTGAACATTTTGAATATGTCCTTCTGCAGAAAGGCATTAGAGCGCAAAGATCTAAAATAGGAGAAATGCCTCCATCCGTTGCCAGAATGAGGAAATAGCAGGAGTAACAACCCACCCCTACTTCAGAGCTTGGCACCCTCTTGATCGCTCCTTTGGAGATTCAAACTCACAACTCTTACATTAAAATGAGTACTGGTTCCTGATGCTGGCCACTACTAGGTCACACGATTTATGGGCTTCTTTAGAACTCTACTTGGCAGCGCAATCTGCAAGGAGGCACGAGGGGGATGAACTGGCTACATAGCGCAAGGAAGAACAGATGTGGGAATCTAAAAGGAGATGTGAGAACAGCCTGACCGGACCTGGGGATGCCGGGGGCCTTAATTCCTGGCTTGTCCGCTGAGATTTACTAGTGGCAGGAGGATACGTGGGCCCATATCGAATTTATCCACAAACCCAAACGTATTAATGTATGATGTACGTAGTACATGCATATATGTACCTGTTTTACCATTAAAACTAATAAAAAGACATATAAAAAACACCTCTTGCAGTAAACTGAGTACGTGATCCTCTGACACCAACTCTGATGTGGACGGAAGATGTTGTGGGTCGGAAAGAAATGGGAGGGCATAGCCTTGCTTGATGATTTGGAGGACCCATCTGTCGGATGTGATGGACTGCTACCTGGGAGAAAATATTGAATCCTACCTCAGACAGTGTTCGTGTGCGGCTAAGAGCAGGCTCAAGTTGCTTGGAGGCTGATTCTACATGTGACGGGGACTTACAGGCACATGCATCATCATAGGGTTGTGCGATTCCTTAATAGCGATTATTAAGGAATCGCAATTAAGGAATAGCAAAACCCTATGCATGTAGGAATCGCTAAAGAAATAGCGATTCCCACAAATTCCTTAATTGCGACTAGCAAATTGCGAGTCACAATTAAGGAATGTCTTCCCATTCATTCCTATGGGCCTCCAGGCCCATAGGAATGAATTAGAGATTGCGGGAGCAATTTGCGAGTACCAGTAGGTACTCGCAAATTGCTCCCGCAATTTCCATGGTGCAAGGGTGTCAAAATGACACCCTATTGCACCCATGTATGTGAACTCTGCACAAATGTTGCATACACACATGCTCTAAGGGCATGTGTGTGGGCAACATGAAACTTATTAAAATGCAAATAAGTGCATTTTTCTAAGTTTTCGCAAATTACCATGAGGTCCAGCCTCATGGTAATTTGCTCACGCTAATAGCGAAATCGCTATTTTGGAAACTGTAATGCATTGCATTTAAGGAATCTCAATTAGGGATTCCTTAAATGCAATCGCTATTTAAGAAATCACAATAATTTGCGATTTCTTAAATTGCGAGTGGCAAGTTGTTTCATGCATCGCAAAAGCTATTTTTGCGATCGCAAACGGCCGATTTTTGCGATTCGCGCCGTTTGCGATCGCAAATAGCTTTGATGCATGTGCCTGTTAGAAACTTGGTGATCATTGAGACTTGCATGTTATCTACCTGATCTTCATCCCCGAAAGGGACTGAGGTGAATGAAGTGGAGGTGGGATGCCTCGTGCTGGGTATACTCTAAACCTTTGGAGTAAACCAGAAGGACCAGACCTGAAGTTGGGAATTGTCTGGCAGGGGTCAAAATGCCTAAAGAGTGTGCCATGAAGCACAGCTTGTGCCATGAACCACAGCTTTTCTTGAAGTGCTCCAGGGCTAAATCAGCTTTTCTGCAAAAAAGTTGAGATCCATCAGAAGGCATATCCATGAGGTATGCCTGCACATCTCCGGAAAAGCCTGTGGAGCTCATCTGTGCATGACGACAAAGCACCACACTTGTGGTGACTGCTTGCCCCCAAAAGTCGGTAATATCGAGGACAGCCTAAATTGCATATTTGCCCGCATCCTGACCATTCTGAATGGTTTGAGATTAAAAAAAATCCCTAAACTCCTCCAGGACCATCAGAAAGATATTGCTGGCCATGTCCCAGAGGAAAAGCGCCTAACGGCGAAGGACCCAACCGGCAGTGGCTGACATCAAAACTATGCTGGCTAAAGAGAACACCCATTTCCCAAATGCCTCAATTCTTTTCGACTCCCTGTCTGCGAGGGTATTGGTGAATGAATTAGGATTCCTCTTGCTGGTGGAAGCTTGGTACACCAAACTCTAAAAAGGGAGTCAGTTAGTGCTTCATGGAACGGTAGGAATTAGGGGCTCAGAAGATGATGTCCCAGCCTGAAAAACTTCAGTAATGACATTTGCTTTAACCTCAACAAAAAGAAGTGTAAATCCAGGACATCAGCATCAAGTCCAATAACAATGGCAATGGTAGCACTCTCTGCTGTTGCGGGATGGGGATTAGGGGGGACATCAACCCTGTATCAGGGGAAGTATCAAGCCCACTGGCCTCCTGTAAACCTGCTGTGGGGGTAATCATCTCATCACCTCCAAGTGGTGGCAAGCTGGTTAGAGTAGGAACCTAAAAGCTGGTGGAGCAACTAAAAGCTCCATGGCAGCAGAAGTGATTTGTCTTAATCAGTCTGAATGAGAACTGGATGCGCTGGAGTCGAGGTGAAGTGAGACCTCGGTTAGGGACGAGATGCATCTGGCTCGTGGTCGGACACCGGAGTCAACCCTGGATCCACCTCCGGCACTGGTGATATCAGGATTGGCATCAATGAAGAAGGGACTGATGCAGATCTTGGATCAGGAATGATAGCCAGCACTGTAATCAGTATGGAACCCGAGACAGGTTTTAGGAGATCGGATAGTGCAGAGGAAGGATCTGCTGGTGGGAGCCCGATTGGAGGCCACTGTGAATCTTTAGAGCCAAAGGTGCAGAGGGAGCTGGAAGAGTGCCAAAAATAAGCAGCAGCCTCTCTAAAATCCTCGACCTGCTGTAGTAAGTGTAAGGTGCCTCATATCTTGTCTCCAGAAGTGGACTAGGGAGTGGTATACCCTTGGCATGGCCTATAATTGGTACAGCATCTGATTATGTCAGAATGATAGTCACACTTTTACTGTGACGAAACAAGTCTTGGTTCACTCAATTTTTCTGATGAATAAAGGAAGAAGAAAACTAAAAAACAAAAACTTACCCATTTGCACAGAAAGTGTCATCACTGAATTTCCCATCTTCCATCTGCACAGAAAGTTACATCACTGGAACATCCATTATCCATCTGCACAGGAAGTGACATCACTGGTTTCCTGCCCACTCAATCAATCAATCAATAAATTTGTAAAGCGCGCTACTCACCCGGAGGGTCTCAAGGTGCTGGGGGAAGGGGGGTCCGCTACTGCTCGAACAGCCATGTCTTGAGATGTTTCCTGAAGGAGAGGTGGTCTTGGGTGAGGCGGAGGTGGATGGGGAGGGAGTTCCATGTCTTGGCTGCCAGGTAGGAGAACGATCTTCCTCCCATGGTGGCTCTTCGAATGCGTGGAACGACGGCGAGGGCGTGGCTGGCCGATCGTAGCTGGCGGGTGGGAGTGTAGAAGGTCAGGCGGTTGTTGAGGTACCTGGGGCCCAGGTTGTGGAGGGCTTTGTGTGCGTGGGTGAGGAGTCGGAACGTGATTCTCTTGCTGACCGGGAGCCAGTGAAGGTCTTTCAGGTGTCCGGAGATGTGGCTGTGTCGGGGGATGTCTAGGATGAGTCGTGCGGAGGCGTTCTGGATGCGTTGGGAGTCTTTTCTGTAGTTTGGCTGTGGTTCCGGTGTAGAGGGTGTTGCCGTAGTCCAAACGGCTGGTGACGAGTGCCTGGGTGACCGTCTTCCTGGTTTCGGTGGGGATCCATCGGAAGATCTTTTGGAGCATGCGAAGGATGTTGAAGCATGATGATGAGACGGCGTTGACTTGTCTGGTCATCAAGAGGGAGGAGTCCAGGATGAAGCCCAGGTTGCCTGCGTGGTCCGTTGGTCTGGGGGCGCTGCCCAGGGCGGGGGGCCACCAGGAGTCATCCCAGGCAGAGGGTGATGGTCCGAGGATGAGGACTTCTGTTTTGTCGGAGTTAAGTTTCAGGCGGCTGTTTGTCATCCACTCGGCTACGTCTTTCATCCCTTCGTGTAGGTTGGTTCTGGCGGTGGCTGGGTCATTGGTGAGGGAGAGGATCAGCTGGGTGTCGTCGGCATAGGAGATGATGTTGAGGTTGTGTCGGCGTGCGATGGCTGCGAGGGGGCTCATGTAGACGTTGAAGAGGGTGGGGCTGAGTGATGATCCTTGTGGTACGCCGCAGATGACTTCGGTGGCCTCGGATCTGAATGGGGGGTGGCGAACTCTCTGGGTTCTTCCGGCGAGGAATGAGATGATCCACTCCAGGGCCTTCTCTTGGATTCCGATGTTGCGGAAGGCGCTGCACCAGGGTGCGGTGGCAGACAGTATCGAATGCTGCGGAGAGGTCTAGGAGGATGAGGGCCGCTGTTTCCCCGTTGCGAGCAGGGTTCGGATGTCATCAGTGGCTGCGATGAGGGCGGTCTCGGTGCTGTGGTTGGCTCTGAAGCCGGACTGCGAGTGGTCGAGGGATCCGTTCGTCTCGAGGAAGGTGGCGAGTTGTTTGCTGACGGTCTTCTCGATGACTTTGGCAGGGAACGGGAGGAGCGAGATGGGGCGGTAGTTCTTGAGGTCGGTGGGGTCTGCTGACGGTTTCTTCAGGAGGGCGCTGAGTTCGGCATGCTTCCAGCTCTCCGGGAAGGTGGCGGTGTTGAAGGAGCAGTTGATGATGTCCCGGAGTTGGGGTGCGATGACAGAGTCGGCCTTGTTGAAGATGTGGTGGGGGCATGGGTCGGTTGGAGATCCGGAGTGGATGGTGTTCATCATGCGGATGGTGTCTTCGGTGCTGACCGGGGTCCAGGCGCGGAGGGTGATGGTGGGGGGCGTCGGTTCGGTGGTTGGGTGCGTGGTCTGTGTGCCGATGCTGTTGTGTATGTCGGCGATCTTGCGGTGAAAGAACTATGCCAGTGAGTTGCAGAGGTCTTGTGAGGGAGTGATGTCGTTGTTTTCGGCGCTGGGGTTGGAGAGCTCTTTGATGATGTTGAAGAGTTCCTTGCTGTTGTGTGCGTTGTTGTCTAGTCGTTCCTTGAATGCTGTCTTCTTGGTGGTGTGGATCAGCTGGTGGTGTTTGCAGGAGGCGTGCTTGAGGGTGTTCATGTTGTCCGTAGTCGGGTATTTTCGCCAGGCTTTCTCGAGGGTGCGGCAGTTCTTCTTGGAGTTCTTGAGGTCGTCGTTGAACCAGGGGGCTGTCTTGCTTTTGGTCCTGTTGGGATGGTTTTTCAGGGGTGCGAGGTCGTTGGCGCAGTTGGTGATCCACTGTGAGAGGTTGTTGGCTGCTTGGTTGGGGTCCGTTGAGCTGGCGGGGGGGTTCTGGCTCAGTGCTGTGGAGAGCTGGTCGGAGGTGATCTTGTTCCAGCTCCTGCGGGGAGCCTGTTGCTGGTGGTGGTGAGTCGTGGTTCTTCTGAAGCTGAAGTGGACGCAGCTGTGGTCTGTCCAGTGGAGTCCGGTGGAGTGGCTGAAGGAGATGTGCTTGCTGGAGGAGAAGACTGGGTCAAGCGTGTGTCCGGCGTAATGTGTGGGGGTGTTCACCAGTTGCTTGAGTCTGAGGTTGGCGAGGTTGTCCAGCAGGATGGTGGTGTTGTTGTCGCTGTTGTTCTCCAGGTGGAAGTTGAGGTCCCCTAGGAGGATGTAGTCAGCGGATGGTAGGGCGTGTGGGCTGATGGAGTCAGCGATGTCTTCACTGAATTGTGTGCGGGGTCCTGGGGGTCTGTAGATGAGGGTGTCTCTGAGTGTGGTCTTGGGGTCGGTGTGGATCTGGAAGTGAAGATGTTCGGCGGCTGTGAGGGTGTCGTCGGAGTTGGTCGTGATGCGGATGGTGTTCTTGTGGACGATGGCGATGCCTCCTCCAGTCTGGTTGATGCGGTCCCTCCGGGTGATCTTGTATCCGTCCGGGATGGCGATGGCGATGTCGGGCGCTGAGGAGGCGTTCATCCATGTTTCCGTGAGGAAGGCGACGTCTGGAGATGTGGTGTCGAGCAGGTTCCAGAGTTCCACGGCGTGTCTGTGGACGGAGCGGGTGTTGAGCAGGATGCACTTCAGGTGGTTGCTGCTGGTACTTGGCTTGGCGGGTGTAGTGCGGGTCCGGATGCAGGAGAATTTGCAGGACTGGCAGGTGAAGGGTCCGTGGGTGCGTCTTGGGGCGGCGCGGCAGCAGCCGGGGATTCGGCCGGTGTTGAGTGCGATGAGAGTGGCGGCGTTGTAGGTCTGGCGGGTGGGCTGGCATCTGCGGGGGCCAGGGGGTCTGGCGCTGGGCGCGGTCCAAGCGCGGACAGGCGCAGACGGGCTTGCCTTAGGCGCGCCAGCGGCGCGCCCGCTGCGCGCGGCCGCTGCGCGGCCTCCATATGAGTGGGAGAGGGAGGGAGGAGCAGCTGGGAGGTGGGAGCGGGGCGGCCAATGGGGTGAGAGTGGGCGGAGCTACGGGACGCGGTGGCGGGAAGCGGGTAGCGAGGGACGGGAACAGAAGAGAAAGGGGGCACCACTGGGCAACGAAATACAAAATACAGAATACACAGGTACAACGAGGGCACAAGGAGGCAAAAGGGAGTCACAAATGAAGGCAGGCACTCACACGGGTACAAATGAGAAGAGGGGCACTGGCACTCGGCAGGCAGTCAGGTCTTTAAGCAGCGGCAAGCGTCACACAGGGGGCTGCGTGGCGGTGAGGGGAGCGACCTGCCTGGTGAACAGGGTCAAAGGTCGCTCTCTCTACCGCTGCGCGGCCTCCATATGAGTGGGAGAGGGAGGGAGGAGCAGCTGGGAGGTGGGAGCGGGGTGGCCAATGGGGTGAGAGTGGGCGGAGCTACGGGACCCGGTGGCGGGAAGCGGGCAGCGAGGGACGGGAACAGAAGAGAAAGGGGGCACCACTGGGCAACGAAATACAAAATACAGAATACACAGGTACAACGAGGGCACAAGGAGGCAAAAGGGAGTCACAAATGAAGGCAGGCACTCACACGGGTACAAAAGAGAAGGGGGGCACTGGCACTCGGCAGGCAGTCAGGTCTTTAAGCAGCGGCAAGCGTCACACAGGGGGCTGCGTGGCGGTGAGGGGAGCGACCTGCCTGGTGAACAGGGTCAGAGGTCGCTCTCTCCACTGTAATCTTATCCCTCCTTCCAGGACCTATTTAATGGTGGCCGCAGTGGGGCGCACACTGCTGGCGCACCAAAGGCAAGCCCATCAGCACCCCTTTGCCACTTGTGCTAGGGACCTAGGTTCTCCCTCTAATCACCATTCACCTGCTGCGTGCCTCCATACTTTAAACCCCATCCGCCGCTCGCCGCACTTCCGCCACACCACACAAAATGGAAGAAGTGTTCACATGTGCCTCCTGCAAGTTCTTATGCACTGTCCCACAACCCTACACCCACCACTTCCGCATCAACAGCACACCACTTGCTCACATTTACACAAATTAGCCACCAGCTCATACACACTAAAGACCATGCAAACAACACGCCACACGCGCATGCATGATCTTCCCACCTGCTCACCGAACACACTACGAAGATATGGAACTGCACGACTATCTTCCGAAAATGCTCTTTCTCACGGAAACATGGTTACACCCAACCTCCGAAACGAACAATGCAAGTCATCATCACCGTCTAAAAGATTGTTAAGAAAAACCATCAGCACAAGCACGGAGGTGGAGTTGCCATCATATTCAAAGAAAACCTCAGATGCACCACCTACACGGACACCACTAACAGCTACATAGAACACCTCACGTTCAAGATACGCATCACTGACAACTTCTCCCAGGGTGGAACCCTCGTATACAAACCACCAGGAACCCACACCAATTTTGCACCTTCATCCTGCTTGGAGACCTTAACTTTCACCTAGAAGGCTGCACCGACCCAAACTCTACAGCTCTTCTAGAAAATCTCTGAAACCTTGGCCCCACTGAGCAAGTTACAAAACCTACCCTCACTGCTGGCCACCTATTGGTACCAATTTTCCCCTCAATCAACAACATCACTGTCAGAAACTGAGTATCTATGAGCTAGACAGACCAAGACCTCATCAGTTTCAGTATAACCACCCCATACCATCACAGACCTACCATCACTGGAACCGCGTGCCGCAGCTGGAAAAGCATCTCAGAAGAGGAGTGGCCTTATGACCTCTCCATGCACTGGCCCGAGCACACTAGCGACTTGCTGAAAGCCATCAAAATCTTCTACAGCTCAACACTGGTTTTGCCACAGCGTGACTACGAGTCCCGGGGATCTTTTCTGCACTTGGAGAGGGCAGAGGAGGTGGGCCCCTCCTCTTCTGTCATCACACCCTAGCGCTATGAAGCGCCATCTGGAATGCTGCAACGCAGGACACAAGCCTTGCTGCAGCAGGACTTTGAGTCCCAGTGATCTTTTCTGTACTAGTCATCAAGCCGTCACACTATAAAGCACATTCTGAACTCTGGCAGAGCGGGATGTGCACGGGTGGCACCCAGGCAAAGCCTGGGCCAAGGGCAGGCCTCTCCACCCATCATCGCCTGGAAGAGGCTGGGCTGAGCAACCCCTATGCTGGCTGCATATATTTATTTGTATCAACTACTATTTTATTCATAGGTTTTTTTAGGCCATAAAAAGGATCTAATTGACTGCATTGGACCTTATCGCTCATGGATTTCTTAGAGGTGAAACGTATAGTTATGAGGGCTTGCCCTCCCACCATGGTAAAGAGAAAGGCAGCCTAACTCTCACAGGGGTTTACTAAATTGAAAAGAACTACAAAACATGCTTCCCAAAACTGTACAGCAAAAGCTATAGGAACTCTAATTGAAGAGGTTGAAACATTGCTGAATCTCCAAAAGGTCCCCAAACCATCCTGCAGCTTACCTAGGGTACCAAAAATGTTTGTAAATATTTGTACAAACAATAACCCAAAAAATCCAACAGGCACCATAGATCTTGCTATTTCGTCTAACACACATATGGAAAATACACAAACATTACACACAGAATGCGGTTCACAAATAATGACCCAACCTCCAGCTGGTCTTAGTCTAAATATATAGCATGTAGTAATAGATACGCTCCTTCAGCTAGCAATGACACTGCCCAGATAGAAACTGTAGCTCACAAGGGCACTGATGAACAAGCTGTAATCACTGGACAAGTAAAAAAAAAAAAAAAAAAACCTTTACTCAAAGCAGAGGTATCAGAGCTTAAGACCATGCTAAAATAATCTAAGTAAAGAGTCGGCAAGGAAACTACTTAACTCCTTAAGTGAAGACCTACATGCGAATAATCACATAGAAGACTCAGGCCAACTACTTCCACCTAAACCCACCTCACAAAAATATATTAAGCCGGCAGGGAAATGATTTGAGCAAAGGAATAGAAAATGCCCTGAACAGAGCGCCAATGGATCTAACTTTTACAGGAAACATGGCAACTAGTTTCTCTAGGAGATCCACCTGGACAAATACCCATAATAAAGATGGGTCTAGGCCTAATCAAATAGGGTGGATTCACTGGGACCACCATCTCAAATACACCTCGGAACATCGCCCCGTATAAAAGGGTGGGATAGTATATATGATAAATGTCCCTAAACGTCTCCCTCAGGCTAGCAAAGACAAAAAGTCACTGATCAACAAGGTTATCTTCTGGGTAGGTTATCTTCTGGGTAAGAAACACTTGACAGTGTTACTTACGGATTCGTTCAGACATTGTAACTGGCAGACGTTCACAGGGTCTAGATTGCCATGTCTACATGAAGCCATAGATGTTCATGCACTGTCCGAAAACAGCACTGTCATTCAACTTAAATATAAAACCCCAATTAAGATCACACATAAAATAACTGAATCCAATATTCAATCGCACCAGAAAAACGCTGATAATGGTTGTGACCAAGGCACAACCCAACTTGACATGACGAGCACAGGGCAATGCTTGCAGGGGATAGTAACTGGGGATGATCCATTGCACATTCAACATTTATTTCAATAGCAAAACTAGATATTACTTGTAGATCAGTTGCTTTGCCCTCTCAGGCAGAGAAACCGTGGGAACTAAACAGTCCTCCTAGGCAAAGTACAATGGGAAAGGTTGAGGCACATGTTAGGTCAAATGTGAACATCCTGTCATGGAATGCTGCCTGTTTGAAAGCCAAACTCAGTGATCAGGAGTGGGGCAATTGTGGATCCATTTAATGTATGCCACTTTTAAGAGATATGGCTATTGACTCCAGTTTATAGATCGGCATTATATCATTTACCATAGAGGCATCTCATAAACAAGTAGGTCGACCAGCAAGGGGACTATTAATCTGGGTAAGCATTGCATTGGCTTGTAAATTTAAGCAGTTACCATTAATTTGATGGATTTACTGGCTCGAACGTTAGCTGCAGGCAAGTCATTAAGACTATTCAATATCTCCAATTGAAGCACCAGTAAACATATCGAATCAGACATTTTACGTAAGTGGAGACTTATTCCTACTGATTCCGATATTTACCCAGTAATCACAGTGGGGGTTTTTAATTCCACATTTGAACCATTAGATGACTTATTGTCCCTATCAGAACAAGAGGATTAGATGCTAGGTATAGCTGCACTAGAAATTCCACCCTTTAAAGGTTGGACTGCTACTGCTCTACAGCTGGACAGTCTGACCTTATCCTATGGCCTTAGGGAATCTAATGAGCGGACGAAATCAGATAGATTGGGGGCTTACACTTATAACAGAATTTGCTCCACAGGTTGGATTGCTTACATCATGATCAGTGCAGTCCAATTGTCCTCCTGGGTAGCCATGGCAGTAATAGAGAGAATGGATAGTGATCATAACACACTTCATACATCAATAGCTGGATCACCACATGCACCCATACCCTAACTCCCCTCAAGCATAACCCAAGCGCAACCCAAAGGCTAGAGCAGACCACAGGCCAGCTGGTACACACAGGAACTCAGGCTGACAAAATGCCACCTCAAACTGGAGTGCGAATGGAGAACAAGTCAAGACAATGCAGATAAAGACATCTTCAAATCAGCCCTTAGAATCTACCATCAACAGATATGGAACACCAAGTTCACAGCTCCTGCAGGTTATATTAATGCCAATGCTAATAGCAGCAAGGAAATCTTTGTCATCATCAACATTTTCACAGCACCTCCTGCCGCCTCCAGCGACATCACCTCCTCACTAGACTATGCACAAAGCTCTCTGGATTTTTCTGTAACAAAATCACCTCAATACTCATGGCAGATGAATTAACCCTTCACCAAAGGACTCCTACTAATTAACGAAGAACTAACACCCATCCTGCTCTCTGCTGAATCTGCTCCTTTTTAACGGACAGAACACAGCTGTCATCCTGGCACCTTACTCCTCTGAAGCTAACATACTTATCTGAGGAGTGTTTCAAGGCTCAGTGCTCTACCCCACCCTCTTCAATGAATACATGATCCCTCTGGCCAATGTCAACTGTGTACACAACATCAACATCCTTTCCTACGCAGACAACACTCAACTCAAACTCTCCCTTTCAAACAAGACCCCAAACACAAGAAACAAGTTCACCACTTGCATGACCAAAGTCACTAACTGGATGAAAGCCAACTGTCTTGAGTTCAACAGTGAGAAGACAAAAGTAGTGATCTTCAGAAAGAAAACCTCACCCATGGACTCCAACTGGTGGCTGGCCAAACTGGGACCTACACCCAGAACCCACGTTAAGACCTTTGGAATAATCATCAACAGCAAACTGGACATCACCACACAAGTCAACTACATCACTGCATCCTTCTTCCACATCTTCAAGATGCTGAGGAAGATCCTCAATTGACTCCCTGGCTACACTAGAAAAACTGTCACTCTTGCCGTAGTCACCGGCACACAGTGAGCACCCTCCACACTGGGATCACCAAGAAACTCACTAGAAGACTACAAACCATCTAGAACTCAGCAGCCAGACTGTTCCTCAACCTCCCACACAGAACTCAAATCACACCACTGGCTCCATAGACACAAACATGCTCAATTTAAAAACACAAAAAACACACACACACACCCATCCCCCACTACACAACACAATCCCCCCACTTATCTGAATTGTCGCATCGTCTTCCACCAACCATACAGACCCCTCCGCTCCGCAGGACTCTTACTCGCACACATTCCACGCACTCACAGAACCAGATCAGAAGGACGGGCATTCTCTTACATTGGTCCTAAAGCTTGGATCGACCTCCCTCTCCACATCAGAGCCTTCTCCTATCTTCTTATATTCTGCAAGAAGCTGCAGACTTGGCTTTTTAATTAACAAACCTACCAGAGGTAGGGTTAGGCACACTCACCTGCTCAGCGCTAGGATACCCTTGCGGGGTGGTAGTGCCTTTACAAATACACATAATATAATATAACATTGGACTTCACATGAATGACTGTCTTTATTGGGAGAGCGGGAAAAACTTGCAGGCACATGCATCAAAGGGAAAACCGGTCGCAAACGGGCAGATTCTCAGAATCTGCCCCTTTGCGACCGGTATTTTTGTATTTGGGATGCATCATCCCAAATGCAAAAATCGCAATTTAAGGAATCTCTAAATTGCGATTACTTAAATTGCGATTGCATTTAAGGAATCCCAAATTGAGATTCCTTAAATGCAATGCATTAAAGTAAAAAAAATTGCGATTTCGCTAATAGGGGGAGCAAATTACCATGAAGTTGAACTTCATGGTAATTTGCAAAAACTTTAAAAAATGCACTTTTGTGCATTTTTCAAAGTTTCATACTGCGCACACACATGCCCTTAGAGCATGTGTGTGCAACATATGTGCACAGATTAATTTCAGGGGTGCAATAGGGTGTCATTTTGACACCATTGCACCCTTAAAATTGCATGAGCAATTTGCGAGTACCAACTGGTACTCGCAAATTGCTCATGCAATCTCCAATTTATTCCGGACGGCATTCCTTAATGGCGACTCGCAATTTGTGAGTCGCAATTAAGGAATGTTTAGGAATCGCTATTTTTATAGCGATTCCTACATGCATAGGCTTTTGCAATTCCTTAATTGTGATTCCTTAACAATTGCAATTAAGGAATCGCAAAAGTCTACGTTGATGCATGTGCATGTAAATGACTGTTAGAAATGGGGATCTCTAGTTGGCAGTGGCTGGCGCCAATGTCCAAATAGGGACGCTTCTTCCTAAGTCAGAGTAAGGGGGCTACACCCTTTGATAACCCCTGCTCAACCCTGTGGTAACGTAGCACGAGCAGACAGGCCTATCTCAGAGGCAGTTTGGAAGCATTTATGACCATACACAATAACACAGTGACGACACTACAAAGGGACACCACACAAGTAGTTATAGAAAAATAAGTATCTTTATATAGGCTTAAAACTCGGCTCAAAAGCGATCAAGAAGCCACAATGCACGTAAATATGAATTCCCTTAAGAAGCAATAAAAGCAATCAAAAGCGTGTGAAACAAACTAAGTTTGAGGCCAGGGTCTACGTGACCCGGTGATGCACAATGTACCTGAAGTTTAAAGGGGCATGGCACGCAGCCCCGTGAGGGAGCCGCGATGATGACAGGCGGACTCGCAGCGGCCACAGCTTCCAGCTGCGGCGGTCCGTGGCGTGCGCTCACGATGATCCTGAGACGATGATTATAGGCAGACACTCAGTAGCACAGCTCCTCAGCTGCAGCGGGCCACAGTCGCGTTAGTGATGATTCTCGTAACAAAGGCAAATGCGGGTTCTCAGCAGAAACAGCTCCTCAGCTCCGCGGCAAAAGCTCTTTGGCTGCAGCGGCCCACAATAGCGATAGCGATGATTGTTGTAGCACGGACAAGTGCGGGCTCTCAGCGGCAACAGCTCCTCGGCTGCAGCGGCCCACAATAGCGATAGCGATGATTCTTGTAGCACAAGCAAATGCAGGCTCTCAGCGGCAGACGCTCCTCAGCTGCGGCGGCCCACAATAATGATGATTCTCGTAGCACAGGCAAATGCGGGCTCTCAGCGGCAACAGCTCCTTGGCTGCAGCGGCCCACAATAGCGATAGTGAGGATTCTTGTAGCACAGGCAAATGCGGGCTCTCAGCAGCAACAGCTCTTCCGCTGCAGCGGCCCACAATAGCGATAGCGATAGCGATGATTGTTGTAGCACGGACAAATGCGGGCTCTCGGCGGCAACAGCTCCTCGGCTGCAGCGGCCCACAAAAGCGATAGCGATGATTCTTGTAGCACAAGGAAATGCGGGCTCTCAGCGGCAGAAGCTCCTCAGCTGCGGCGGCCCGCAATAGTGATAGCGATGATTCTCAGCCCGCGTTCCCCGCAGTCGACTCAGAGGCTCTGGAATTTGACACAAACCTCACCTGCGAGTAGAATCCCCCTCAATAGGAATTCAGAAGGCTGATGAGTGAAGTCTAATGTCCCTGAGACTTCGGCAGAAAGCAAGCTCAAATCAGGCCCTTGGGTAGTTGCTTCAGCAAGATAGATCGAAGTTTCAAAGTCGTTTCCCTCTAGTTACAAGGACAGAGGTTCGTCTTGATATCCAGAAGTAACACACCATGTAGAGGTTTTTGCACAGATATTTATACCCCAAAAGTCTTAGTTCTCAAAAGTCACAAGTCACGGAACCAGCCAGAACCAGTTCGGTGTGGTCCTGAAGCACTTTGTTTACAAGGCTGCATCCTGCCTTTCAGGAAGAGGGGGTCTGCCATCAGACGCACAGTGGGGGGTGAAGCCATCATCAGTGGCGAATAGATCTAACCAAGGTTCTGCCCACTGCTGAAAGAGACCTTGCACCACCTCCGAGTGAAGACGCCATTCGTGATCCAACATGCACCTTCGGCTGAGTTCGTCTGCCCTGGCGTTCAGGTTACCTGCCAGGTGTTGAACCACCAAGGAAATGCCTTGACTTTCCAGCCACATCCAGAGACGTACAGCCTCCTAACATAGAGTCCACAACCCCACCCCGCCCTGTTTGTTGCAGTACCACATGGTGGTGGTGTTGTCTGTGAACACCTGCACTACTCTCCCCTTGACAGAGGGAAGGAATGCTTTGAGCTCCAATAGGTTGATATGGAGCGTGGACTCCGCCGGAGACCAGAGGCCTCTGATCTCCGCCTCTCCCATGTGGCCGCCCCGTCCCAGGAGGGACGCGTCCATCACTACTGTGTGCTCCGGTTGGGGAAGGGAGAGGGATCTGCCGCTGACCCAACGCTGGTTCGTGAGCCACCACTGCAAGTCCTGTGCAGTGCCCTCCGAGATCTGGACATAGTCAGACAGGTTCCCCCGATGCTGCGTCCACTGGAACTTTGGGTCCCACTGCAGAGCCCGCATATGCCATCTGGCATTATCGATCAGTAGGATGCAGGAGACCATGCGGCCCAGCAGCCTCAGGGTCTTCCTGACCGAAACCCAGGACCAGGGCCGAAAGATCATAGCCCGAATGTCCCGAACTCCCTGTTCGGGAGGATAAACCCGAAACTGCGCCGTATCCAGAACTGCTCCGATGAAGAGGAGCTTCTGAGAGGGAATCAGGTGCGACTTTGGCACGTTGATGGAAAACCCCAGCAAATACAGGAGGTCGGCCGTAGTCTGGAGGTGGGAGACGACTGCTTCGGGCGAGCCCGCCTTTAACAGCCAGTCGTGGAGATGGGGGAAGACTGAAACCCCTGATCTGCGCAGATCAGCTGTGACCACCGCCATCACTTTTGTGAACACCCGAGGGGCGCTGGTAAGGCCGAAAGAGAGCACGGTGAACTGAAAGTGCTTGTGGTCCACCATGAACCATAGGTAACGCCGGTGGGCTGGCAGGATGGGGATATGAAAATAAGCATCATGCAAGTCCAACGCTACCAGCCAGTCTTGCGGGTCTAGGGCAGACAAGACCTGAGCAAGCGTGAGCATCTTGAACTTCTCCTTCCGGAGGAAGCGATTGACGTTCCAGAGGTCTAAGATAGGACGCAGACCTTTGTCCTTCTTCGGAACCAAGAAGTAGTGGGAGTAACAACCACAACCTACTTCTGGCATCGGAACGCGCTCAATGGCCCCCTTGGCCAAGAGGGCCGTAACTTCCTGCTGGAGAATTGCCAAGTGTTCCCCGAAAATGCAGTGGTACTGAGGTGGCATGGGTGGAGGGGTAGATTCTAAGGGAAGGGAGTAGCCCCTGCGGACTATTTGCAGAACCCACCTGTCCGAGGTTATGGAGCGCCAGTAGGGAAGGTGATGGCGAATCCTGCCACCCACTGGCGTCAGGTGGGCCTGAAACACCGGACTAGGAAGGTTTAGAGGCGGCGGCGACAGGGGAGGTGGTGAACTGACCCGTCCGCTGTCTCCGGGATCCACCGCAGCGGGTCCCACATCTGCGGCTTTGCTGAGACTGTGGCTGCGCAGCCTTGTGGGTCTGAAAAGAACGTGCCTGGGCGCCCCGACCTTGACCTCGAAAGGACGGAAAAGCGGATCACGAGGAAGTACGCGTGGTGGCGAGACCCAAGGACTGGGCCGTAGCCCGAAAGTCCTTAAAGCCAGCAGTTCTGTGCCAAGCATAACGACAGAGCGCCACAGTTGTGGAAAGTGCCCTAACGAGAGAATCGGCCGTGTCAAGCCCACAACGAATAGTACATTTTGCAGCATCTCTCCCTTCGATAATGGCTTGGGAGAGAACCGCCCGTGCTTCCACACGGCATTGAGGTAGTACCTGTGCCACAGCTTCCCACACAGAATGGGAATAGCGGCCTAGCAGGCACACAGTATTCACTGCCCACAACCCAGAGCTGGCAGATGTGAAAATCTTTTTCCCAAATTGCTCCCGTTTCCTAGATTCCTTGTCCGGAGGAGCAGAAGGGAACGCACTTGGCGAGGCAGAAGCCTGGACAACCAGACTCTCAGGTGTCGGGTGTTGTGTGAGAAAGCTGGGATCGCCCGGTGGCGCGCTACACCCTTGTCTACCGGAACTCCTGTGTTAGGTTTGATCCAAGTGTCCAACAGGATATCAGTAAGCGCTTCATTAAAGGGAAGTAACGGCTCCACAGAGGAGGACTGCGGCTGCAGGACCTCAGTCAGGAGATTAGGCACAGAAGGGAGCTCGAGGTTAAGAGCCTCAGCTGCACTACACAACACCACCGAAAAAGTCCCAACCTCCTCCGTGTCCACGGAAGAAGGGGACAGAGTACCAGGGTTTGGAGAGAAATCCAGATCCACTGGACCCTCCACATCGCCTTCCCATTCAGGCTCATCCTCGAGGATCCTCAGACCCCTCCTAGTACTCCCCTTCGTCCACCGGTTGCTGAAGAGGTCGGGAAGGAAGAGGTGCCCTGGGAAATGGTATAAACTCTCCTCCAAGAAATGGAATGGGAGGGTAAGATACCTGTCCCGGGTCAGCACCGTCCGGCATCACCGGCGGCGCTGCGCCCAGCACCGAAGCTGCATCCAGGGCCGACGCCTAGGCCAGAGCCGGCGCCGAGGCCGGAGCAGACGCTGGAGCCGAGGCGCCGCAGGGTATGGTGCCGGCGTAGCCGAGGCCAGAGGCGGCTGCACAGAGGCAAACCTTTCCGACGGAGCCGCGGGGCCCGAAGGAGCTCCGGAGGGACCCGGCGGGGCAAACAAATTGTGCAAGGCCGACATGAAGGCCTGCACCTCGTCCGTAGTCGCGTGCGGGCCCGGAAAGAGTGGATAGGCCACAGGCATCAACGGAGGCTCCAACGGAGCTGCGGGGGAGTCACCGCCCGCCCCCTCCACCGCGTCCCGCAACCGGTGAGGGGTAGAGGAAGAGCGAAGTCGCTTCTTCGACTTTTTATGGCGCCTAGACCTACCTGTACCCGATTCCGACGAGCGATGCTGATGGCTCCGCGACCGGTCCCTCATCCTCCCACGGGAGCGGGACCTCGATCGGCGTGGAACCGATTGTCGGACCGTCAACAACTTTCGGGAACGCTCCCGCAAAGCTTTCGGCGCCATGGCCCGACAATCGGGGCATGCCTCGGGGTCATGGGCGTGCCCGAAGCAGAAGAGACACAAGTCATGAGGGTCCGATACCGACATGTTTTGAAGGCAGGCCCTACAGGACTTAAACTCGGGCATCCCTATTGCACCAGGAGTCAAGTACACGACAAAACAAGTTGTCAGAATCCAAGTTAAAACTTTTAACTAGGGGTACCGCTCTTTCTCGGATCTGCGCTGCTGCATGGAAAAAGAAAGAACTAACGTCAGCGCGTATGGGCGAGTCTAAGTAGCTCTGATGACGTCATCTCGGCGGCTACGATGCCAGTGACGTACATGGAGCCGTATCACGACGTCTACCGACGTGCACGGGGTACTGCTGATGAAAACTTTCCAGATCCAGTCTGACACCTGGGGATATTCTAAGGTAAGGAATCTATCACTAACGTGTCTCTTTCAGATAGAGAAACAGCAATTCTGTTAGACACAAGGGATCAAAAGACAAAACATAAATGCACTGATTAAAGAGGAAAGCAAAAAATTGTTAGCAACGTAATGCTTCCTCACATAAAGCTTTATCTAGGAACACTTTCTAATTGTGATGAACCTTTCTCTTTCCTTATCCTGCGTGACATGCGTGTGGAAAATATTATGTCAGAGATTGAGTAAATGCTTGGGGCAATGGAAGTATATTCCACTTCATGATCTTTTTGATATATCTTAGAGTATTTGGAAGGTGCAAACCTAACCATCTTAAACCTCCCTTGCTTTCACAAACTGTGAACACTTTTAGACCTAATGATCTACAGGTCTCATTTGCAACAGTGACCATAATGGATTCCTTCTCACTATGTATACTTGAGGGAATGAACTCCAGAGAGACTGTAACTTTGGTGGTCAAAGGTTTCAGTGTGCTGCTGCCTCACTATATTGTCCCCATTTAAGATGACAGTCAAACGTTTTGATTCATACAGGCTTGGAAGGGTAAACTGTCAGAAGAAGGTGGTGGTGGTACCACTAGAACAACTACCAGCGACCTCAAAAGCTACAAACACCTCTGCACCACTCCACAACCAGCTTTGCTTCGGGAACTACTTAACAGACAGCAGAAACAGAAACAATGTTATGTCATGTGTCCACTTTACTATGCAAAATAAGGGGACCCCCTCTGCGCAAAAACGTTTAAGGTCAGGGAGAAGAGGGGAAGGCAATAATACTATCAGAAAAATCTCCCACATGACCTATATTTCTTTTATCCAAAAGAAAATGAATTACGCGTAGGCTAAGATCTTTCTGGTCGCCTTCATGTTGAGCCCGTGAAAACCTTGTTTCTGTGGACTGAAGCACTTCGGGACTGAGACCAATATTCCGTACGTAGCATTTAATCGTGATGAGGCCAGTATAATATTGTATGAATTATAGACTCCACGGAAGTGAATCTTTGAGGATACATTGTTCCCTCGATAATATATTTGCATTGATGCCTCAACCAATAGACAGCGTATGAGAGAATAATTTGAATCCGACCACAGCTTCTAGAAAAAGATTTTTTATACTCAATAACAGAACTTTGTTGGAGCAATAGTGGTAGTATCCCCTGGGTTAGCGAGATTGGTTTGATTTCTGGATGGTCCTGAAGAAGGTGGCGTTATCCATTCTCCTAGCCACCGAAACGTGTCGACCTATGCTGTTCAGATCCTGCTGTTTGCAGTTGCTCTAAATGGTTGTGGAGACTCAAAATAATCTTTTGTCCCTACCCTCCAGATATATGTTTCAGTGAATGCAGTATGAGTGGTATGAGAGTAGCTGAGAAGGTATGTATGTGAGACAGTTTTGATTGAATGGTTGTTTCTCTTGATCTCTCTACCCGGGGGCCCTAGATGTTGACATATGAATATGTCATGTCATTAGATTGCAAAATTGTGTGTAATTACTGATGAAATGGATTTTATATGAAAAAAGATGTAAAAGAAAGTATAAAAATAATTTTGATAAAATAAAGAAAAAGAATAAATGATGTAAAGATTCATAAATATGGTTATGTTCCTGAATTTTGTTATTGCTTAAATCTATCTCAGCCAATGTGTAATTCCTTTTCTTTTGAATAAAAGAAATATAGGTCACGTGGGAGCTTTTTCTGATAGTAATGTGACCACTGTACTGCTAAGCATATCTCATTTACAAAATATTAAAAACGTTATCTGCTTCAGAACATTAAATGTTTGTATTTTACTTTTTTTTAACAGAGGCTGCTGCGGTGTCTGATTGTAAGTCTTCCATGCTTTGGATTTGTCCATTTAAAGGCTGATGCATTCTCCTAATATAACCTGATTTCAAGCACCATCTGCAGGGTAAGGGGGCATAAAATATTTGAAAGCCCTCTTTTGTATTGGAATAAATACTCCAGGGCTGAGCTTTTTCTGGCAAGAAAAAAAGTTGCCTTATCTTTGGCAAATACACATTTCAGATTTTGATTTTTTCTCTTCAACTTTTTACAACTACTTAATAATTACTGTATGTCCAAAGATCTTTCTAAATCCCACTGCTAAGAAATAAAATTGGTTGAGCTTCATAGTAATCCACCTTTAAATTTATTTGACTTTTCAATTTAATGTAAGAAGGTGATATTCTGATTTAAAGCAAAAATAGACTATAACAAGCGCAGACAGGCAATAATGAAAATGTGTTCCATAAGTATTGCAGCTGTCTTGCCTGTACAAATGTCTCACAGTTTTGTAAGAGAATAAACAGGTTTGCAAATGTATTGTAAACATTCACCATATGCTTCAACAATTGATCAAGAGACTACTTTCATTCCAGTTAAAGTACATCTGAAATGTAAAAGTTCACCGCAAGCAAGTAAATGTAATTCTGATTACAGACCTCGATGGTATGTGTTGAGGCTGCCGGACCATGTATGTTGGCACTGCAAACCTGTTCGGTGTAGCAGCCTATAAAAACAAAATAAATTATATTTCAATATATATGTGTTACACATTTGAAAGTACAACTGAGTTTAATAAGAACAATAGTTACTTACCTGTAATCTGTGGTTCTCTAGTATTGGTGTCTTTCATAGATTCACATGCCTGAATCATTCTCCGTCGTCGGAGTGGGAGTCCCACGGTACATAGAAAGCAATAATCATGCATATAATAACCAAAAAACCTTGGTAACCTGAAACCAGGAAGTAAAGTAGCCTAAGCTACAAGGAAAAAACTTCCACACCTATGACTATCACAGTCATTATGTACAGTCCAAACTGCAGCCAATCAGGCGACAGCATCCACCAGAATGTTCTCCTCAGAGGCTCAGGCTCTCAGATTTTCTTGCACAGGAGTGAAGCAATACATAATAGCCGAAAAGCCTCTGAGGGGAGGAGGGCGGGTTGCATGTGAATCTATGAAAGACACCAATACTGGAGAACCACAGATTACAGGTAAGTAACTATTGTTCTTCTCCAGTATTTGGGGTGTCTTTCATAGATTCACATGCCTGAATCAGAGTAGATAGCAGTACGTAACATCATGCTCATAAGACGCTGTTTTTGTATCATAGACAATATACATTATATACATGTGTGCTTCAACATATGCAGAACAATTTCAAGATAGAAATAGAAAGGAAAAGCGTCTTATAGAAAAGCATAGTGGAGGAGGGAGAACAGAGGCTCACCTTATTTGAAAAGATTGCGCAGAACAGCTTGTCCCACTGATGTATCTGCATCGCTTGCAGCTTCCAAACAGTAATGTTTGGTAAAAGTGTGTCTGTTGTACCATGTCGCCGCTTTACAGATCTGAAGAGGCACACCGGCAAAAAGAGTTGTGGATGAAGAAATTGCTCTTGTAGAGTGCGCTCTTAGGGTTGCTTGCAATGGTCTTCCCGCTTGATCATGATATAAGCAAATTGCAGCAGAGATCCATCGAGCAATGGTTGGTTTTGAAACCGAATGTCCTTGGCGTGGTTTGCCATATGCCACAAAGAGTTGGTCTGATTTGCGTATTGTTGCTGTCTGTTGTAAGTAGAACTTGAGACATCTTTTGATGTCAAGGGAATACAAAGCCCTTTCTGCAGCCGTGAGCGGATTTGGGAAAAAAGATTTTAAAATGATAGGTTCATTAAGGTGGAAATCCGCCGGGACCTTTGGCATGAATTTTGGGTTAGTGCGTAGCACTACAGATTTGGATGTAAATTGTAGAAAAGGTGGATGAATAACGCTTGGAGGTCACCAACTCTTCTGGTTGATGTTAAAGCTAGTAACAAGGAAACCTTCCAAGAAAGGAACTTTAAATCCACCTTGTGAATGGGTTCGAAAGGGTGCCGCATTAGTTGTGTAAGCACTATATTAAGGTGCCAAGAAGGAGGTGGACCTCGGATAGGAGGGAACATCCGGAACAACCCCTTAAAATTGTTGAATGACTATTCGAATAAAGCCGAAACCTTGAAATCGCAGCCAAGAACACCTTCAGAGTAGAATGGGAAAGGCTGGACCTTGCCAACTGTAGAAAGAATGGCGGAATTTGTTCTGGTCTTGCCTGAATAGGGTGGAGATTGGCAGACTGACACCACATGCAAAATCTCTTCCATTTTAGTTTGTAAGTTTTAATCGTTGCAGGTGCTCGAGCATTAGCCAAAACCTCCTGACAGTCTGGATGAATATCTAGGTGAGCAAATTCAAGGTGTTGAGGAGCCATGCCGCTAATCTCAGCAATGCTGGGTCCGGATGACAAATGTGTCCGTTCTGGAGGGTCAGAAGATTCAAAATTGGCCAGAACTGGATGGGCTCGCACTCCGAGAGGAGGAGATGTTCCGTAAACCAGTACTGGCGAGGCCACCTGGGAGCAATTAATATCATGCGGCAAGGTTGTTTCTTGATCTTGCGCAGAACTCGTGGAACCAACGGAATCGGTGGAAAAGCGTAGGCATATATTTGTGACCAATTCATCAAAAATGCATTTCTGAGTGAGTCTTTGTGGGGAACCTAACTTGCAAAGAATGGGCATTTGCGGTTCTGGCTGGTTGCAAAGAGGTCTAGATCGGGATGCCCCCATTTTCAAAACACCCTGTCTAGGGATGGTTGATGCAGTTCCCATTCGTGGTTTGATGTTGTGGATCTGCTGAGGGAATCCGCCAGAACATTGGTGACTCCTGGGACATGAATGGCTTTGAGGCTGATTTTGTGACGAATCGCCCAATCCCAAATCTCTTGCGCTTGTTGAGATAACAGGGCTGACCTTGTCCCGCCTTGCTTGTTCAAGTAATGCATACTTGTTGTATTGTCCATTCGTATTAGTATGCATGCTCCTCTGATGATGGTTCGAAGGGATTTTAGAGCCAAGAATATGGCTCGCAACTCTAGAAGGTTGATATGCCACCTTTTTTGTTCCAAAGTCCACCTGCCGTTGACTGTCATCCCTTGAAGGTGTGCCCTCCATCCCTTGAGGGAAGCATCTGTGGTTATGGTAAAGTCCGGCATTTCGACTAGAAATGCACATCCTTCTTTCAAGTTCTTCATCTGGCTCCACCAATGAAAGGCTTCCTGCATCCATAGGGTGATGCGAACGATGTCCTCGAACGATCCCAAAATCTGGAGCCATTGAAGGTTGAGCTCCTCCTGTAGTGGCCTCATTCTGTAACGGCAGGGAATCAGATGAATGCAGGACGAAATCATTCCTAGGAAGGATTTGTACAAACGGACTGAAACGCACTCTTTTGACAGCAGTGAGCGCGCAAGGTTGCATATCTTGATTTGTCTTTCTTTTGAGACAAAAGCGTGGGTCAGTTTTGTGTCCAGTGTTGCTCCTAGAAAAGTCCTTCTCTGCGATGGAGTCAGATGAGACTTTTTGAAATTTATGGAAAGACCCAGAGACTGGAAAAGTAGGAGACACTTCAGAACATGTTCGGATGTTGTTTTGAAAGAATTCGCCTTGATAAGGCAGTTGTCTAAGTACAGGAAAATGTGAATGCCCTGCAGGCGAAGGTGTGCAGTGACAGGCGCTATGACCTTTGTAAATACCCGGGGTGCTGAAGGGAGTCCAAATGGAATGACTCTGAATTGAAAGTCTCTGCCAGCCACTCTGAACCGTAGAAATTTTCTGTGTCTGGGAAGGATCGGCACATGAAAATAAGCGTCCTGGAGGTCGAGGGTGGCCATGTGATCCCCCGCCGAAAGTAACTGGAGAATTTCCTGCAGTGTTAACATTCGGAAGGACAGCTTCCTTAAGAATTTGTTGAGGGCGCGAAGGTCGTGAATAGGGCGCCATTCTCCCGACTTTTTCTGGATGAGGAAAAATCTTGAATAAAAACCTGTTCCTCTTTGTAACAGAGGGACTTTTTCGATTGCCCCCTTCCGGATCATCAGATTTATTTGGGAAAAAAGCTCCTTGAGATGAGCAGGGGGTGGACCCTTGGGAGGAGAATTTGGGGGAATCTTTGTGAATTCCAGAGCATGGCCTCTGGCTATTATATCCAAAACCCACTTGTCTGTAGTGATTTTGGACCAGTTCGAATAGAAGTGGGATATTCTTCCTCCAATTTTTATCTGGGGCAACGGCAGAAATGGTGGCAGGTGGCTGACCTCATTGTTTTTTATTGGACTCTCGTCCACGAAAGGATTGCTTCTTTCTTGACTGCGAATAAGAATGACTTCGCTGTCCATAAGATTGCTGCCTGTAGTTTTGGAATCGTTGACCAGTCTGGGAGGATTGATAATAATGTTGCTGATTATAACCTCCCCTGTTGGAGAAGGATCCACGCCCTTTGTCACCACGGAAAGAAGATTTTCGGAACTGTAGGCTGCCAAGAGACCTCGCCGTCTCTGTATCTTTCTTAATAGACTGAAGGGCTTCATCAACATGCTGTCCGAACAGAGACTCTCCATCGAATGGCATATGGATGATCTTCGTTTGGACCTCTTGACGGAAAGATGTTGACTTCAGCCAACCTTGTCTCCTCAAAACTGCTGCACCCGCCAATTGCCTAAATCAAGTAGATGCCACATCGACGGCTGCATCGATGATTTCAGCCAAGGTATATTCCCCCTCTTGCAATATTTTCAAGGCCTCGGACTTTGAAGGCTCTGGCAGCATATTAATGTAGGGGGAGATGTCGGACCACATTTGACGATAGTATCTCCCTAATATGGCTAGGGAGTTTGCAGCCCGAACTGTGGTCGCCGCCATCGTGGAAACCTTTTTCCCAATTGCATCCAATCATCTGCCATCCTTGTCAGGTGGAGGTGATATAGGAGACGAGGGGTTCCTGGCCCGTCTCTGCGCCGCCTGGGCGATGACAGAGTCAGCTTTAGGCTGGCCGATGAGACATGCCGGTGAGTCGCTTGGTGCTTTATATTTTTTGTCTAACTGCTGGGAGAGAATTTGGTGTAGCCATGATCTTTAAGCCTTCTTTCCAGATAAAATCTATAATCAGAATTGTCATAATCTGTTTTCTTGGTTGGACCTGAAAATTGTAAAGGAAGCAGTCATCCTTCTTTGCTTCCATTGGGATAAGAAATCTCTTTGTTGCTCTCTCCATAAGGAGATGAAAACTTCCGATATCCACCGGAGGAGAGTCCACAGGGGCTGGAGCGGTTGGTGATGGAGTTTGGATTTGATATTCGTCCCACTCAGACAGCACTGAATGGTCATCCACCTCTTCCCTGTCCTCATCAGTAGTATTTGCGTCATGTGAATGATGAGATGGCAGTGGAGAAGGTGGTCTGGGAGATTGGAAAGAGGGTATGGGAACCCTAGGCATAGGCGTAGACGGAAGAGACTCCACGATTCCGAAGGAGGTAAGCGCGGATAATAGTCCTGTAACATATATTGTAAGTTTTTCAGCAGGTCTAAAGGCATTTGGTCGTCATCTCGGTACTTAATAAATAGTTCTGATGGACTCCTTGCAGTGCGGAAGCTGTCATCTTCTCCAGATTCGTCCTCCTCATCCTCCTCCTCAGAATCTAAGACCTGTTCCGGCAGCTTTAATGGTGATAAGGCTTCCAAAGAGGAGCCACGACGTTGAAGAAGAGAAGCCGCCGTCGACAGCTGGATAGATGAAGCAGACGCCGAAGTTGCAGTCCAAACCTGCATATCTGTGCAGGTAGATAAAAGAGGCGTCGACGAGTGTGCCGTCGACGGGACCGTCGACCATGGCGGTGGTGGCAATAATACGTGGGCTGATGCAGAAGCCGTCTTCAACGACGAGGCAATTTTCGTCGACGAGATGTTAGCCGCCGACGAGGCAATCTTCGTCGTCGAGGAGGTCGACGACGGGGCAATCTTCATCGACGAGGAAATCTTTGTCCTTGACGAGTCAGTCTTCGTCGACGGGATAGCTGTCGACGGCACGGTAGTCTTCGTCGACGAGGTGAGCGTCGACGCGGCAGTCGATGAAATCTTCTTTATCCTTACCGTCGATGGAGCGGAGACGAGAGATGACCCCTTCTTCGTCGACGAGATGGGTCTGACAGCCACTGAGACCAGCGTCGACGGAGACAAAGCCGACGTCATAATCATCTTCGGTCTTGGAGACGAGAATGTAACCGTTGACGTTGATGTAGCGTCGGATGATGATCGTTGACGAAGGAGCCGTCGACGACACCGTCGATAATGGCATTTTTACCTGAGGTATATCTTTGTCAGGAAATCTTTTAGTTGCCAGAGACTTTCCTGATTTCCTCGGGGGCGTAGCAGGCTTGGATTTTGAAGCGCACACTAAAGGAACGCCTCCAAGAAGCCGGAATCCAGGGAAAAGCCCTGGACTGGATCACTTCCTTCCTCTCCGGCAGAACACAAAGCGTACGCCTCCCCCCCTTCCGCTCCAAGGCCACAGACATCATCTGCGGCGTACCCCAGAGATCATCCCCCAGTCTGACGTTGTTCAACGACTACATGGCCCCCCCTCACACAGGTCGTCCGCCAACACCACCTCAACATCATCTCCTACGCCGATGACACCCAGCTGATCCTCTCCCTCACCAAGGACTCGACCACCGCCAAAACGAACCGCCACGAGGGATTGAAAGCCGTCGCCGAATGGATGAGGAACAGCCAACTGAAGCTGAACTCGGACAAGACGGAGGTCCTCATCCTCGGTCCCACACCCTCAGCCTGGGACAACTCCTGGCGGACGACCGCGCTAGGAACGGCACCTACCCCCACCGACCATGCTCGCAACCTGGGAATCATCCTTGACTACTTCCTCAACATGGAGAAGCAGGTGAACGCCGTCTCCTCCGCGTGCTACAACACCCTCCGAATGCTCCGAAGGATCTACAAGTGGATCCCCACTGAAACAAGAAGGACTGTGACCCTGGCCCTCGTCAGCAGCAGGCTAGACTACGGCAACGCACTCTACGCAGGCATCCCGGCCAAACACCTACGACGACTACAACGCATTCAAAACGCCTCCGTCCGACTGATCCTCAACATCCCCCGCCGCAACCACATCACCCCCCACCTGAGGGATCTTCACTGGCTCCCCATCGAAAAGAGGATCACTTTCAAGCTCCTCACCCACACACACAAAGCCCTCCACAACACCGGACCAGCCTACCTCAACGACCAACTCAGCTTCTACACCCCCACCCGCCAGCTCCGCTCCGCCAACCTCGCCCTCGACGCAGTCCCCCGCATCCACTGCACGACCTCCGGCGGCAGATCTTTCTCCTTCCTCGCCGCCAAGACTTGGAACTCCCTCCCCACACACCTACGGTGGACCCAAGACCTCCTCACCTTCAGAAGACACCTCAAGATCTGGCTCTTCGAGCAGTAGCAGCCCCCCCTCAGCGCCTTGAGACCCTCACGGGTGAGTAGCGCACTTTATAAGTGCATTGATTGAAGGTGGAGAAGCCTTCTTTGAAGAAGTAGAAGAAGACTGGCCAGAACCCTTAGCAGGCTGTATTTTCCTCAACACCTTCGCCCCAAGAGAAGATAATTCTTCTTCAGCCATCCTCTTTCTGGAGGATACAGAGGACCCAGAGGCTGCACTTTCTACCTCAGATAAAGGGTTGTCCTTGTCCTTAATCTTCTGTAGCCACAGAAGTAGGCACCCTTCTCTATCCCTGAGGGTTTTCTGAGGGAAGGTTCTGCAAATCTTACAATCCCTCACCTCATGTTCCGGATAGAGGCAGTAGATACACTTCTTGTGAGGATCTTCAGAGAAGAGCCGGAGCTTTCCGCAGGACTCACAAGGCCTAAAGAGAGACCTCTTAGAAGTTGACATCTTGAAGTAATCAAAAAACTAGCAAAAAACTGTGAAGTACTGAGCAGAGCTCAGGGAGACTCCCTTCACACGACGTGCGGTAGAAAATCTGAGAGTCCCTGAGGAGAACATTCTGGTGGGTGCTGTCGCCTGATTGGCTGCAGTTTGGACTGTACATAATGACTGTGATAGTCATAGGTGTGGAAGTTTTTTCCTTGTAGCTTAGGCTACTTTACTTCCTGGTTTCAGGTTACCAAGGTTTTTTGGTTATTATATGCATGATTATTGCTTTCTATGTACCGTGGGACTCCCACTCCGACGACGGGGAATGATTCAGGCATGTGAATCTATGAAAGACACCCCAAATACTGGAGAATAAATACTATACACTTTCAAAAAAGCATATTGAAAGCCTAACTATCTTTAGATGATATCAGCAATCCAACCACCCAGTTTCATTAAAGGGAGAGCGAGAAGGGCAACTATGGAAATGGAGGAAGGGAATGAAAGGGTCAGGCAGAGAGAACTAGAGCGATGAAGCATGCTAAAAAATAGGGTGAGAAAGAGAAGATGGGTTAGAAACAAGGGGAGAGCAAACTTGAAAGGAAGAAAGATACAGTAATATATACGACTGACTAGAAGTGTGTGTCTGCTATTATTCTCTTCCCCTTTTCCATAAACAGTAGTTTCAATTATGTCCGCCTGGCCAGAGTTGACTCCCTGCAGAAGGAGATTATGTGTCAAATCTTATATGATGCTGCTACTCGCCTTGCACTTTGGATAATGTCTGCAAAAGCCTCAACACAAGGCAGAGGGCCTAAAGTGTGAACCGGCACCTCATGCAATGAACAGCACGTGATCCTTCCTTCTAAGGTCAAATGATCAACTTGGAACAGAAGCCATAACCTAGTTGGCCGATCTTGGACCTTATTGACAATATTTTCATTTTATGTACATCTTTGTGAGACTCCTATTGCGGTTTGTAAAAATATTCAATATCTGAGTTCAAAATGTACAGATTTTTGAGTGTCTAGGTTGAAGCTAAATAATTACCGAAACATCTTACAGGAATCGTATGAATCTATTTAAATTAGTAAAGACCTTGAAGGGCTACCAATGTTTGATGGACAGAAATTGGTTTCTGTGTTGGAAAACCTTTATGTAGAGCTGCCAGGTCGTTGAAGCCTTTAAGAATGCATCGCAGAATTATTGGAAAAGGCAAAGGAAGACATCTCTGACAGTCTCAATATCTAATACAATTATGAACTTTTCCACTACAAGGTGTTTTATGTTGTATTCTACCCATAACAATACTGTTGCGAGAGGGAAATGGTATAAGAAAAGACGTGTTATGTTAATAGGGATAACTAAGGTCCGGTCGTGTCTGATCTTTTCCAAAACTTGGGGGCAGGAGAGGTAGAGGTGGGAAGTAAAACTTGCTCCTCTTGCAACAGAAAGAACAGGTGTTCCACTGAGATTTGTTCTGATGCAGGGGGAAGGGTCGACAAAGCATAAGAAAGCTTCAAAAGGACCTCCACGAGATCCTCAACAGGAGCCAAAGAGAAAATTTACCCAATCCAGGCATTGGTTACATTTGCACTCTCCTGTGAAGTGAACGCTTAAAGTGTCTGCCTTTTCATAGCACACTTTGGAAGCAACTGGACTGACAGCTACACTGCACGCCGATTGCACCATGTCAAAGCGGTTGTTCCTTCCATGGAAAAGACCATCAACCTCATAACTCATTGTTTATAACCAAAAAACATAACGATTCATGAGTATCTGGTGTGATACTGTGTCCAAATGGAACCTTTTGAACTGTTCTTTAAGTCCATCCCGCCAACATTAGAAAGAGAAGATCAAAACCAGAGAATGCTGAAGTTGAACACACATATGCAACGGTTGCATATCTAGGTAGACGCATGGGATCAGGAAGATGGAGGAAGGCATCAAACCAGGCAGAGACAAACTTGCTGAATGAAGGACTAGGATTCAATCTGATCTCCAAGTAGGGTAACAGTAGCATTAAGAGCTTACCCCTGCTTCATCCCTAGAAATTAACCAAAAAATCCAAGGCAGTTGGTTTCAGGATCAAAGGCAGTATTTTCCTTCACTTTGACAAATCACCAGTCAAGGGTAACTTCCTCAAGTTATTAAACAATTTCAAGGAATTAATACAAGTTGAGGTGATCGGCAAAGCTACGGAAGTTTGCAACTCCAAGGGAGCTTCCTGTAGCCAGTTGCCCGTATGTGAAAACATGTGCAGGATCTGACAGCATAGAGACACTGCCACCACAGCAAAGAAGTTAGCAAATACAGTCAAAGCTGATTCAAGTAGAAGGGTAGAAACTTGAACTGAAAGTGGGAATACACAACCATAACACAGAAGCAGTTGCGGTGAGCTTTTCTGCCTGCAGAGTGTAAATATTCAGATTGGTGATCTACTGACATCAATAAATCTCCTTGACTGAGAAAAAGACTACGACTTGCAATGTGACCACCTTTACCTTTTCTCTTGTTACAAATTGTTTGATTCACTTTTGTTCAGAAATGATCCCCTCCTTCACTTCTGCACCCTTTTCCCAAAAGAAAATATATGGAGGACACTTCCTTTCCCTGTTCACAATGGTGCACTTCTTAACTCCATGCTTCAATAACAGGTTTACTACCTCCCCATGAAGAAGTGTAAAATATTTCATAGAGCAAACCTGGTGAACTGTGGGGTAGGGAGCTGGAATTCATCAGTGTATAGTGTGCTCAACTCCCTTGGAGTCAGTAGCATAACAACTACTCTATTTACGTCTTCATCTGCCCCTTTGACAAAAAGAATGCTACAACTATTGTCAGCTCAAATTATGAAAATGCTGATATGGTTTCCCAGCTGGAGCGCCAGTGGACTTGCTAAAAGAGTATGTTGGACGTCTTTCTTCTAGACCCACAGAAGGAGCTGTCTCGGTTCACCTTCTCTGTATTTCTTCATTTGTATGAGGATGAAAGAAAAGAGAAACAAAACATTGGAGCTAAGCTGCTGAAACTTAAATCAGAGATGAGACAGTATGACCACACATGCCTCCAAGGACCAGTAGATGATCTACCTGTCTAGCTGATCAATCTGCAATATCTGCTGCCATTCATTGGCTTATGGTAAAACCTTACCCCTCAATAAGAAAAGCTTCCACCTCCACTCTTTTAGGTTTAAAAAGGAACTACAGAATGCTTTCCCTCCTAGCCCACTTGTTCTGGTCTAGCTGGCGAAGCTACTAAACAATCATCAGGTAGACAGCCTTTCAGGAACACCGGGTCTAAAACATGAGCAAAGTGCTTATCTTTCAAGAGAGCACAAACTGCCTTTACGTAGATGGGGTCTAAAAGACAAAGCTATCTCAGTTTAAGAACTGTTGTTCCATGGACAGCATGAACAAACTACAAAGATGCTAACAGAGTCTTCATAGTTTCAATAAAAGCCTGGACTGAACTGCTGTACCAGAATGTAGAACGCTCTTGCAGTTCCATTCATCATGCCTGTTAATGATAATAGCTCATATGGAGGGAAGTCCATTATGGGAAAAGGAAAGGTCCTGAGGCACCCATTCAAATTCTAGTCAATCACCTACATCCTCAGTATTGCGGGTTGGAGGTGCTTCCTCGTATACATTATTATTACTACCCAGGACATCCTTATAGAGATAGCGAAGTTCCGGCATTTTTGTAGCCTCCACATACTGTTTTCAGGAGGAATCTAGCTGCACAATTGTCCTGTGCTGAAATGGTTTCTCTGTGTCTCTTAATGCCAACATATCACCAACCCTAAGGAACTCAGAGAGGTGTTGCGCAGTGACCAGGGTGCCTGACTACGGGGCTCAGGGTTCGATCCCCAGCACCAGGTTAGCCCAGCACCATATGATTCTGGGCAATAGCTTGCCAAATCTTCCCGACGGCCGCCAGCACTGGACACCTCTCCGGAGGTAGCTGTGCGCTTTACAAATTCTGGTATTTCATTATTTCATTTCACAACATGAACCTCAGTGGTATAAATGTCCAGTGAACAGAAGAGTGAAAGACGGGGCTGGTCAAAAGCACAACAGGCACCTTGCCGAGAGGTGAGAAGCAAGGCACAGGAAGTTCTTTTCCTGGCTCATTTTAGGAAAATAATCTATCCTAGCTATTTTACCATCCTTAGATTGAACTGAAAGCGTAGAGGCCTTGGAGAACTGCACTGAGAAAAACTTCAGGTCCCAGCGTTTCATTTTCAAAAAGTGCTTGCAAGTCGAACTATCATGGTCAGAATGCATACAGCACAGGCATCTTGAGTGACCATCTTCACCAAATAATTTTGTAGTCTGATTGGGTGAAATATTTACATCAGCTCATTTTACAACCGGAGAGACAAAAAGAAAATACTCTTACCCTAGAAAAATGAAGGAATCACTAAAAGCAGTTGGCAAATGGCTCTTTGTAGACTAAATGGGGCCATCTTTGTCACAAAACAAAATTGGGTAAAGCACTAGGGGCCCGATTTAGAGTTTGCCAAACGAGTCCCTCTGTCACAAATAACCTGTCCATCATTACTAGCACTTGTTACAAGGCAGAAGTGATACCTGTCACATTTTTGATGAAGAAACCTACCGGCCAAACTCTGAATTGGGCCCTTAATTGCTAAGTCTGGCTCTATAGAGTTTGAAAACAAAACCTGGGTAAAACGGATATCATGGGTAAAACGGATATCATAGGCTGCCTCCTTGGCTTAAACAAAGTTTCTTTCAGCATAGAAAAAAGCTTCAAAGACAGTCAACCATTGTGGGTACTACTATTTATAATGTGAGAAGAATAAAGTGTTTATTTTGGAAACACAACGGGAGGGCGGTCCAACTAAATCTAGGAACATAAATATCTGTAAATCTTTTTTTTTTTTTTTTTTAACGTTTGTTACTGATGAATATGTCACCTTCAAAGTTTAACAGTCATATTTAGTTACAGTTTGACTACTAGAGTATAGTCCCAAAGCTCAAACAAATGAATCATAAATTCCACATTTGCTGAACTTTTCCCTTTCACTGCTGATGCACCCTGTTTCTTATATAAGGGGGTATTGTGATGACATATCACTATGATGTGTGGCAGCAAACATACATATTTTGCAGGTTTCTCTGGACAGTCAGAAACCTCACGCCTCCATGAACATAATAAATGGACGTCTTATTGTATGTCATATTCAGCAGTATTCTTCGAGTCACTCTAGGCCACTGGTTCTTAACCTGTGGTCTGGGGACTCCTGGGTGTCCACAAAGCCTACTCGGGGTCTGCGACTGCTCAAAAAATGAAATAAAATGAATAGGCTAGTAAAGTCAATAGAAATGAAGTAACATTTAACATTTTAAAACGTTCTGTAAATGTGAAGGAATTTGAAATTTGTGGTATCTAGTATTCAGTGCCATGCATCTTTCCTACTTTTCTGCCTTGCTGCTCAGCCAGAGTGGATGTGTTGTGGAATGCTGGTGCATGTGAGGTAATGGAATGTTGGGGATGCCTGGTGGATGAGTGTCAGTTGGGAGTATGGACTGAGCAGCAAGGGAGCTGCTCCTGGTGGGGCTTGCACTATAATCTACAGAGTTACCTTATGATCTACAATAAACCTTCTTCATTGATCTACACCTCGGCTACATGGACTTACTTACCATTACCACATTTGGCGACGATCTGGATTAATCTACAAGTGCACCTGATGAACTTCTGAAACTTGAAATCTGAAGTAATCTCAAGGTAATAATCTGCTTAATTTACATCTACGGACTCAAAAGCATACTGGCACCTCTGAGCCCCACCAGTGACCTCTCCATCGGTCGCCCTCTTCCCAAACGTGCCAGTTACTGCTCTTTTAAGTCTGCTGTGTGTTTTCAGGTGTGTGCTACTTTCTGCACTTCTACTCTTCCTGCTACCGTGATGACAGCTGTGTACCTGTTCCTGCTCACTTATCTCAGCTTTGTGCCTGCCTGCCTACATTCAACTTTTCGTGGCAGTCCCTTGATCACTGATTTTATTCTTACTGCTGCCTTGGAAGTGTTTTTTTTCTTCAGCTTCAACTCTACTGTGCCGTTTCCTACTTCAACTGTTCAGAAGCTGCATTATATATACAGCCTGGGTCTTAGTGGTGTCAAACGTCTCATCGTAAGCCCTGCAAGTTTATATACATTTCCTTGAAAGAACTCTCCGGTTTCACCTTCTGTTTCCTGCTCCATCCACAGGCATTTCAGAGTTTTCATGCTCCGTGTTCATGTACAATTATTTAATATGGTGTTCACTCATGCTGATGTTTTGTACCTTTGCCGTGAGTACTGTTTATTTCAACTTCTGCGCTTTGGCTCTCCAAGTTGTTCTATTTTTAAATGCGCCACTGCCTCCCTGCTGGGCTTTATGGCAGTTAAACTTCTCCCTGTTATATTTCAAATTTAGCTCGAGCTAACTCGTAGCGCGTGCAGCCATACCTGCTTATGTCGCTTATTCACCGTCTCCATGGTTCCTGCACGTTCCTCCTATACTCCTTACAACAAGCAGTGTCTGTATGCTAAGATGTGCCGTGAGCCATCCGGCTCAGCGTCACCGTGCGTGCCGCCATTTTTGGTGTGTCCTTTTCTTTATTATGTGGATTACTGAAGATTCATTTTGCCAACCACGTTTCTGTTCATTACGAACGTCTGCAAGAACTTTCACACAAACTTTTATGTTTAAAACGTTTTTATTGAAACAAAACAAACCATGGGGGAGGGGGATAGGAGGTTAGAGTACATATAATACAATCAAAGAAAAAAGGTGCAACTCAAGAGGGTTGGCGATGGATAGCTCGATGGGCCAGGGGAAACGCACAGTAAATGAAAGGCTAGAAATGCTATCTGTGGAATCCCTGCGTGCATATCCAACACCCCAAATCTGAGCAATGAAAGCCAGCAGCAACTCAACGAAGCCCAATCCATCCCCCCCCATCCCCCCAGTTAAGAAAGGAAGGAAAAAACAATACCCCAACCCCCCCGTCCTATGGCCCCGCGCCAGAGTTATCCTCACCAAAAAGCCCCGCACCCCCCCCCCCCGAGGGCCCCGTCTCACATGTGATCTAGTCCGCCGGGATCACCGGCGGCGTCAACCTGAGAAGCCTAAGATACCTCGGACAGGTGAGCTCCCGGAATTCGGTGGACAGCAGCGCTAGAAAGGGTTGCCACAGCTCTTCAAATTGGTCTATCTCCCCCGCCACCGTAAGCGACAGCTTCTCCATTCCCAGCACATGCCAAAGTCTATGCAACCAACCCGTGATGGAGGGGACAGTGGCGGTGCGCCAGTGGATAAGGATGTTCTGGACCGCAGACCCCAGCGCAATCGCGATCTGCCTACCCCTGCGGGACTTCAGTGGGTACATTAGGTCATTGGGGAGGCCCAGCAGGACATACGCCGGGAAGCGCGGCAGCTCAATCCCAAAGTGCTTATCCACCTCGTCTAAAACTTCCTTCCAGTAAGCGGTCAGCACGGGGCAATCCCAAAGAATGTGTGAGAGGGTACCCTCCTGCCCGCAGCCCCGCCAGCACCCCTTGTCAGTGTGTTTATGCATTTCATACAGTCTCTCCGGGGTGTAGTACCAATAAGTGGACACCTTAGTAAAGGTCTCCGTAAGGCCCGTGTGATATGCAGAGTGCCGCGCCCGATACGCAATTTTGTCCCATTCCTTGTGGCTGAGTGTCCTACCCAATTCCCTGTGCCAGCGCTCCCTCCCCGGGTTGTAATAGTGAAACGGCGGGGGTTGTAGGTACTTGTACAGATCGGTAATTAGCTTAGCGTCGGAGGTCCGGGTAGCCAGCCACCTCTCATACGGTGTAATGTGACGGGCAGCGGTGTCACGCACCTGGGGCTGGAGTGCCCAATGCCGAACCTGCATGTAGCGCAATCTGTCCAGCTCCGTCAGGCCGAACTCCTGGCGGAGTTGCTGAAAAGGAATCACTCCCTCCGGTCCATAGATCTGGAAGAGCGCCCTGCAGCCCGCCTGCACCCAATGGGAGAAAACTCCCGGCTCCATCCCTGGGGAGAAGTCCGGGTTGCCCACTATGGGTGTGAACGGCGAAGGGAAGGTGGTGAGGCCCCGAGCCTCACAGACTGCATCCCACACCCGCAGGGGGACCCGCGTAACAAAAGAAGCGTAAAGGTTAGGGGGGCGATGCGCGCGGCGCAAGAATGGAACCTCTTGTAAGGTGCGGCCCGCCACTGCCTGGTCTTGAAAGAGCCAGTGTTTGTCGGACTCTCACCTGCTCCACTCCACCAGATATCGCAGCTGTGCCGCCTGAAAGTACTTACGGAGGTCCGGAATACCGAGACCCCCCGCCTCCGGAGCAAGCGTGGAGAGGACCCTCTTCATTCGTGGCTTGCGGCCCTGCCAGACAAAGCGGGAGATGTCAGCCTGCATTCGTCGTATCCAGCCCACCGGGGGCTGGAGAGGGAGGGCCCGGAAAAGATACAGTATCTGGGGCAACACCGTCATCTTAACCGCCGCGATTCGCCCCAGCCAGGACAGTAGGCCCTTGCTCCAGCGACCAAGCTCCTCCTTGATCTTCCTGCTGAGGGAGGCATAATTGGCCGTAACCATCTCCGGTAATGTGGGCGCCAGCAGAATCCCCAGGTATGGCACCGTGGACGAGGACCACTGCATGGGGAAGAGTCGCTGAACGTCCCTCCTGGTGTCCGCAGCCAGGGACACGTCTAACGCCACCGACTTGCTCATATTCATTTTAAAGCCGGCCACACATGCAAAGGCGTCCAGTTCCTGGAGGCAAGCAGGCAGCGACCTCCTAGGGTCGTCCAAGGTCAACAGGACATCGTCCGCGTAGAGACTGACAGTGTGGACATACTGGCCCATCCGGACCCCAATAGCATCCGGGTTATCGCGAATCCTCTGAGCAAACGGCTCCATGTAGAGGGCAAACAAGAGCGGCGAGAGGGGGCAGCCCTGCCTCGTGCCGCGTTCGATGGCAAATCCACCGGAGCTACACCCGTTGACCCGCACCGACGCTGAAGGATGCTTATAACAGTTGAATACCATGGTGCGGAACTTATCACCGATTCCCAATTTCTTGAGAACCAGCTCGAGATACGGCCAGTGAACTCTGTCGAAGGCCTTCTCCGCATCAACGGACAGCAACATCCGCTCCCCCGGGACCCGCGAGGCCTTCTCCAGAACATGCGTCACCCGCTTGGTATTGTCAACCGTCTGTCTGCCGGGTACAAAGCCAGCCTGGTCCGCCTCCACCAGTCCGGGGAGGTGTGGACCCAGCCTGGACGCTAGAATCCCTGTATACAACTTGAGGTCGACATTTAAAAGCGAGATGGGTCGATACGAACCGCAGAGGGCCCGGTCCTTCCCAGGTTTCGGGATTACCGCGACCGTCGCCCTCAGGAGATCCGGTGGGATGGCTCCCGGTTCGGAAAAGGAATTAAATAGCCGAGTAAGGACAGGGGCCACAGCCGTGCAAAAAGTCCTGTAAAACAAAGACGTGTACCCGTCCGGGCCCGGGGCCTTACCATGCTTCAGCTCCGCGATAGCGGAAATCACTTCCTCAACATGGATATCCCGCTCCAGGTGGTCCGCCTGAACCGGATCCAGCACCGGAAGGGTCACCGACTCCAAATAGCCTTCGGCATCCCGTGGCGAGGAGGGCTCCTCAGCATACAGCGCCTCGTAGAAGCCGCGGAAAGATTCCGCTACCTCTGCGTCCCCGGAGACGACCACCCCGTCCGTGCCCACCAGTTCCCTCACGACGCTACGCTGCTGCGTGACCCGGAGCCGGTGTGCTAGGAGCTTGCCACATTTGTCCCCCCCAGCGTAGAAGGCATGTTTCATGCGCAAGGCAGCATACTCCGCCCTATCAAGATCCAGTGCCGACAGGAGCTTCCTCGCAGCCTTCAACTGCCTCCACACCCTTGGCGCCCCCGTGCGGCGGCGGACCTGCTCAAGCTCCCGGACCTGAACGGTCAGCTCGTCCCTCTTCCGTTGCCGCTCCCTATTTTCGGCTGCGGAGATAGAGATAAATTCCCCCCGGAGGACTGCCTTCAATGCCGCCCACTGTGTCGCCTGCGAAGTGTCGGTGTTGCTATTGTGAGTTAGGTAGTCCTGTATGACCTCCCCAATGCGCTGCACTACAGACTTTTTGTGTAAAAGGGTATCCCGGAGGCGCCACACCCCCCGAGAGGGGGAGGCCACCGGCCACTGGAAAACGCCGGTGACTGGTGAGTGGTCAGACAGGGTCAGGACCCCGATGTCCGCCGCCGTGGCAGCGGCACGCATCGGTCCACTCACCAGAAGGTAGTCCAGCCGTGAGTAGGTTTGATGTGCGTGTGAAAAGTAAGAGTAGTCCCTATCCGTGGGGTGCATGGAGCGCCAAAGGTCGTGTAAGTCCATTTCCGCAATCCGGGCCTTCACAGCCTGGGACAGTTCCCCCGTCTGCGGGAAGCGCTGCGCCGATCTGTCCATCACAGAATCGAAGACAATATTAAGGTCTCCCCCCAAAATGACGTGGCGGTCGGGGGAAGCAGTGACGTCCACCAACACGGAGTCTAGGAAACGCTCTTGGTGGTCGTTTGGGCTATAAACGGAGCCGACCGTAAACGCTATGCCTCCTAAGCGCATGCGATACGCAAGAAGCCTCCCCTTCTGTTCAGCACACTTATGCAAAACCTCCCCCCTAAAGGAGCTCGCTAGAAGAATGGCTACCCCCGCCGTCTTGTTCGCTGCCGAGGAGAAAAACTGGGTAGGGAACTTAGCAGAGCGCAGCCTATGGCAATCCCGGGACAATAAGTGGGTCTCCTGCAAAAGGCAAATGTCCGCCTGCGTCCCCTCCAGCAAAGATAAGATCGCTCTGCGCTTCACGGGGTTATTCAGACCCTGAACATTAAGGGTCACCACCTTTAGGGCCGACATTCCTCTCGGGGATCGGGAACGCCGTGCAATGGGCAGGGGATCAGCGGGTGGGGCGCGCGGGGCAGCCGCGCAGGACAAGCCAAAACAGACCAAGCGTGGGCATGGACAACATCGGACGGGACCTCCCCAACCCCAGAACAACCCCTACACCCACCCAAAACACAACCCTGGCAACTAGCCAAACGCAAACTCAAACACCCCATTGTCCCAGTCAAGCCCCAAAACGGGCAAGTCCGTAGAAAAGAACGAAGTGGACGTCCAGCCACTCACCTCCATCCGCTCCCCCCCGACCCCCCCGCCCCGTACCCAGCATTTAAAGAAGCTAAAGGCATCTCCCCCCGGAGTGAGTGTTAGGCCGTCAAGGCCACGCCGGTGGAGCCGGCCGAGTCCCTGGCCGCCGCCCTCAAAGCGTCGGCCATGTCCGCCCTGATGGTAGGGGAATCAGAACGCCCTGCGCTGGCCGCTGATCGTCGCCTCGTCGACCTCCGCCGGCTCCGTCTCTCCGAGGGCCTCCACGACGGTGTAGCTCCTTCCTCCTCCGCCGCCGTAAGCCCCAGGACTCCACAAATGTCCTGCAAGGAGCGTAGCTGATGTAGCACCCCATTCCACCGGAAAATCAGGCGGAAGGGATGTCCCCAGGAGTACGGCGTCTCGTGTTCGCGCAAAAAGTCAGTGGCAATCCTGAAGGACCTGCGTTTCTGCAGCGTGATGGCGGAGAGGTCCTGGTAAAGCGCCACCGGCCGCTCCCGGAAAGTCAGGGCCTGTTTCCTGCGGGCCTCAGTCATGATGCGTTCCTTCAGCGGGAAGTCGGGCAGGAAGGCCAAAATGTCCGGTGGAGGTGCCGATGACTGGCGCTGCCGGCCAACCCTATGTGCCCTATCTATGCTAATGGAGAAGTCCGCAGCTTCCCCCAGGATCTCTCGGAACAGGTCCCGCAGGTAGCCCCCCAGATCGGACCCCTCGTCTGCAGTCGGCACACCACGCACTCGAATGTTGTTCCTCCGTGATCTGTTCTCAAGGTCCTCAGAGTGGGCCTGGAGCTCAACACACTGCTCCCGGAGGCGGAGAACGTCCTGCTGAAGATGGACTATCTCCTCCTCCCGGCGTTGGGCCCCCGTCTCCACCGTTTCAACGCGCTCGCCAAGGCCCTCCACTTCCCTGCGCACTTCCCGGACCTCGCTGGCCACTTCCCGCTTCAGTGTCTGGAAGTCCTCCCTGAGGGAGCTAAACAGTTCCTCCATAAAGGTCCTCGTGACGGGTGGCTCCCCCCCAGTCACATCCGCCGAGGCCCGGGAGGACCCCGGCGAAGGCTGTGTTCTGTCCCGCAGTTGCTGGGCCCTGCCAAGCATGTCCGGCAGGGTGCGGTCCCCCTTCTTCGGGCCGCCTCTTCCAGTCATCGCAAGCACTGCGGTCGGGCACAGGTCCAGCCGCCCCAGGGATGCCCAGCTGCTAGCAAGCGCTCGACGTGGGTGTCCCCCCACAAGCTGAGTCGCTGCGTCACAGGCGACAAAATGGCGGTCCAGTCCGGTCACCGCCAGCCGCGGGTGCCCATCCGAGACAGCGATGGAAGCTACAGTGGGGGGCTCCTCATCAGCACATCCCCCAGAAAGTCAGCCCGGCAGCAGCGGCGGTCACATACATCCACCAGCAAGGGCTGCGGTGAAGGCCAACACCACTGATCCCTCGGGGACAAAATGGCGGCAGGGCGGGGCAGGGCAGAACGACCAGGCCCGGCGACACCACCGGGGCCCCCGAAACGCACAGCAATCAAATAGGTTCCACCGCCGGTGTCAGTCTGTCACACGCAAGGGCCCAGATGGTCCGACCCCAACAGAGGGTCCGCCGTACTTCGGCCAAGGGACAGGGGCCCCACAGTGCGAAGTGTCGCCGACACAAGTCTGAGTGCTAAAGCACCCGTCCCAAGTCTTCCGCACCGTCGGTTCCTCGCCCACAGGGCTCCTTCACTCTCCGTCGAGCGACGGGCCAGATTCCCTCCAGATCGCAACTTTCAGCACCAGGCCCAGCCGAGGCGCCCGGACAGCACTCCGATGCGCTCCGCCTCCCAGGCCCTCCGTCGCTCCTCGAACTCGATCGGACTTTTTTGGGGACTTCCCCCGAGGCGATCCGAACCAAAGCGGCAACAACGTGCGCACCAGGTGCTCCGCCACACTCCTCTCACACGCTGAGCCTCAGCGGGGGGAGAAAAGCATAAGAAAAGGGCTCAAGCTTGGCCGGGCCGGAGGAGCTACGGGAGGAAGCGTCCGCTCACCCCGCCATCTTGGCCACGCCCCCCTCACACAAACTTTTTATGCACTTTGGACAAAACTGAGATCTTCGATTTTCATTGGAGTATTGAGGTACTGTTTCAAGCTTTTTTCAACTGCGAAACAAGTTGTTATTCTTCAGCGACGATGTCCTGTTTTCATGCGCAGTTTCCCTGCGTACTTCCAGTGTGAAGTTCTCTATCCTTATTCAGAACTTTATAGAGCTGAGAACGTGGATACCGTTTCTCTGCCTGAACGTTTTGCTGTTTTTCTGGATCTGACTCTGCCTAACATCCTAAGGTATATGGGACTTCATTGCGATTTTGGATAGTTCCTGGAGTTGAGACGGACTTCGGGTGAGGAGTCACTCACCGGAGAGAAGTATCTTCTCTTTAAAACTGTTTATTGCTGAGCAAGCCAGCATGGCGGACGTCTTCTAAGTAGGCTCCGTCCAGGCCTTCATTAATCCTCCACTGATCCTGTTCCTCTGGCCACAATACCCCACGCCTGCTGTGTCCGGAGGTGGGGAGACGCAGCGACGCTTGTTGGCGGTGTTTGGGGGCCGGTGCTGCATCCTGCAGCGGCAGTGTGACAGAGACCGCGGCCTCGAGTGTGGCCCAGCTGGTAGATCCTGCAGCGGCGGAGCGGTTGCGGATGGTGCGGCCCCCCGCTGGTGCCACGGAGTGAGTCAACCTGCTCCACCCTGATTGCTGGCGGGGTTTCCTGTGTGGCGGAGCGCCACCCCCTCCATTGCTCGGCGGTCATTTGGACCGGGGGGGAGGGTGTAGGGGACCAGGGAGGCATTTTCTGCTGTTACCGCCATTTTGGGCCGCCCGGCTGTGGAGCTCCCGGTACCTGTGCCTAGCCTGGTGGTGTTGGCGGTCGGCAGAGGCCTGCCCTGCCAGGGGCTTTGGTTGTATTGACATCTGGGAGCCGGGGCCTGGTGCGTGGCCCCCGGGCTGCGGAGGATGGCCCGTCCTTCGTGGTTCGCGGGTGGGCTCCTGCCCATCCGTTCTGTGCCTCCAGCGATTCCCGGCTTTCACGGAAGTTCGCTCCTATCTGTTCGGCAGCCAGATCGGGCTGCGGGGAGGACCCGGGCGTCATGGGGTGAGTGGTCGTATCCCCCGCTGGGCCCAGGGGTGTGCTGCGGTGGACCGGTGGTAGTGGCCTGCTTTCTACGGGTGGGTCTAGGTCCCTGTCCCCCCTCCCCGGTCTTCTCCAGGTCTGTGTGGGGGCTCGGCGGTGCTGTCGGACCGCGTGGGGGTGCAGGTTGGCGACCGCGGCCTGCAGAATCTACTGGGTCCCTTAGGTGGCCCTGGGGCGCATCCTGTTCGTTCCCGGGGGCCGCTCTGTGGGGCTACCATTGAGGGCCCAGGTTCTGGGGCATACTGTGAAACTGGGGCCGGGGCTGTGATTTCTAGGATGCCCTGGCAGAACCTCCATCGCCCGCAGGGTCACTGTTGGACACTGATATTCACCCACCTGGGGAGCATTGCCGGGCGGAGTGGAGCGGTGCCGCTTGGCGCACGGGGATGAGGGACAATCGGTGAGGGCACCCTGATGGCCGCATCGGCAGTTGGATCGAGCTGCGCGGACCGCTGCCGGACAGTAGTGTTGCCCCTGTGCTACCTACGCTACCCTACCGGGGTGAACGGTGATAGCGCCTGCCTATTGGGAAGGTGGGTCATGAAGGTATACCCAGCCCACCATGACGAGAGACAAAACCGGTGGAGGGTCCTCCAAGCAAAGTACGCTGGACAAATTTGCTGGCCCTGGGGGCTCCGCGGTGGCGGCGGGTGGGGCCCAGGGTAATGTTCCAGACAATGCCGCCCTCCTGGTGGCAATTACCCAATCCAGGGATGCCCTGGATGTCAAAATAGGGGCGGTGGGTTCAGACGTTATGTTGCTGCGCCAGGACCTACGAAACGCGGTGGCACGCATCACTGAGACTGAGACGCGGATCTCTGGAGTGGAGGATGTGGTGACGACCCTGCAACAACGAGTTGCATCTCTGGAGACTGCTCAGCGGGGTTTGGCGTCCAGGGTGGAGGATGCGGAGGGCAGGGCGCGACGCAACAACCTCCGCTTTGTTGGTTTTCCGGAGGGGTGTGAGTCTGGAAACATGGAGAGGTTTATCAGCCAGTGGCTGGAGAGCTGGCTACCCCCCGACTCCTTGTCTAAATGCTTTGTGGTGGAGCATGCACACAGGGCCCTGATGCAGAAGCCTCCCCCGGGGGCTCGGCCGAGGCCAGTGATTGCGAAATGACTTAATTATCATGATCGGGATGTGATCCTGAAGCAAGCCAGGGCCCAAGAACCTTTGCAGTATAATAATGCCTGTATCCTGATATTACCGGACTATACTAAACAGACCCAACAACAGCGGCAATCATTCCTCGCAGCTAAGGCCCGCCTGCGAGAACTTAAACTTCCGTATGCATTGCTCTACCCGGCCACGGGTTGTCTATCGTTCCCGCACGTATTTTTTTGACTCCCCGGAGGAGGTCTTCCGTTGGACGGCCGAGACGGTGCGGCTGCGCCCCCACTCTCCGCCCGGGAGAGAATCTGACTCATCCTCGAGCGGAGCGGTCCGCAATGTGCGTGGTGGCCGGGTGAGGGGGTCTCGCCGCTCCAGGTCCAGGAGGCGGTCCAAATCCGGCGATGTTCCGTCACGTGTGGGATCTGCTTTGGATCAAGCGGCACCAGCTGACTGATTAATTTCTGTGCATGTGCATCTACGATTCTTAGAGATGTTAGTAGTGGCCAGAGGAGCCCGATGAGGGACAGTATCTCTGTTGGTTATTCCAGACGGGGATTTGGGCTAGGGGACGATGGGCTGTAGTTTGGGGATCCATTGGCGGGTGAGGGGTGGTACCTTCTAGTTGGGGTCTGCCTGCTCTGCCTGCCGCGACAGGTACTTCACTGTTTTCGAGGTATAGGGTGGGGGTAGGGGGTTGGTTGGGTTGTTCAGGGGAACTGTTGTTGTTCTTTCATCGCACTGTCCAATTGCAGGTCGGGCCGCGCTGGGGGTAGGGGGTTGGTTGGGTTGTTCAGGGTAACTGTTGTTGTTCTTTCATCGCACTGTCCAATTGCAGGTCGGGCCGCGCTATGTTGCATGTCTTGGGCCACCAGGGCTCTTCATGTTTCTGATGTTTTGGCATGGCCGCAATTGCGGGTAGATCGTTAGACTCCTCGGGGTCCCTGCGCATTTTGAGCTGGAATGTCAGAGGGGCGCTAGATAAGATTAAGCGTGGAGCTATCCTTAAGTAGGCTAAGCGCGCCAGCGCTGATATCTTGATGCTACAAGAGACACACCTTATGGGGACTAAAGCACTCTGTTGTCAGCGCTTCGGATATAGCCAAGTGTTTCATGCGGGCTTTGTGCGGGGTTCAAGGGGAGTGGCAGTCTTGATCCACAGACAAGTCCCCTATATTCACATTAGAACGTGGAGTGATGCGCAGGGCAGATATCTTTTCCTATAGAGTATGTTGAGGGGTGAGTCCATGATATTGGGTAGCGTCTATGCCCCACCGCCGCTGTCCTGGGGTTTTGTAGAGAAACTTGTGACTGTGTGGACAGATATCCCAGAGGGACTGGCAGTGGTTGGTGGGGACTGGAACGATGTGTTAGATATTGCTCTTGACAGGTGGAGGCCCGACGGGGCTCCGATAGTTTGCAATCCCACCAAGCTTCATTCCCTCGTAGTGGGCCAGGATTGAGATGACCCATGGCGTCGGTTGCATGGCGGTACTGGACTCCGGGGTTCACCTATCTCTCGGCGGTCCACGACTCCTTTTCTCGTATTGATTACATCTTTGTGTCTCGGGGGGATGCTTGCAGGGTGGTGGAGGCCGACATTCTCCCTCGAGGGCTTTCTGATCCCTCGCCTGTGGCCATTACACTGCGTGCTGGCCTTGCGCGCGGACCTTTCCGGTGGCGCCTTTCCACATGTATTCTCCAAAAGGCAGAGGATAGGGAACACATGGGGGACGCCATAGACCATTATTTGTCGCACAATTTGGGAATGGTGTCGGCGGCGGCGCCTCTGTGGGAGGCTATGAAGCCCACACTTCGTGGGGTGGACATCTCCTTCTGCGCGGCAGCACGCAGGGTCCGCAGGGAATCTCTTATTTGGGCAGAGGCGAAGATATTGGACCTAGAAGCGCGCAGTAGAGACGAAGGGGGGCGGCTGGGCCGCCGCCAGTTGTCGCTGGCGCAACAGGATTACTCGTCCCTCTTGCTAGATGAAGCCCGCGAGGCATGGCTGGCAACCCGCAGCAGGATATATCAGTGGGGGGACAAGTCGAGCAAACTCTTACATAGATTGTGCCAAGGGGCGACGGGCTCCCTGGTCCTCCCAGGTATAGTCGGTTCCGATGGCATACCACTCTCGGATCCGTCGGCCATCGCAGAAAGTTTCGCGGTCTACTATGCGGACCTCTATGCTCTCTGAGAATGTCTGTCGGCAGAGGTTATTGGACGATTTTTGGATGATCTCCCTTCCAGAACTCTGACCGACGAGGTAGGCGCGAACCTTGACTGCCTATTCTCGGCAGATGAACTGAAATCTGCTCTCCAGGAGCTGTGGCCTGGTAAGGCGCCGGGTCCCAATAGTTTCCCGAATGAATTCTTTAAACGGTACTTCCAGCAGCTTGGTCCCCATTATTGTAAGGTCGTGGAAGAGGCGAGGGAGTGTGGTCATTTGCCCAGAGACTGGCGGCATGCTGAGGTGGTGGTTTTCCACAAACCCGGCAGGCCTCCCGAACACCATGCATCTTACCGTCCCATCTCTCTTCTCAACGTCGAGGCCAAGGTTCTGGCCAAGGCGCTGGCTAATCGCCTCCGTCCCCATGTCTCGTCTATTGTTCATCCGGACCAGGCCGGGTTTACGCCCCAGCGGGCGACCCGCCATAATATTCGTAGAGCTCATACAGCAATCGCGGCAGCCGGGAGTTTGGGGGTACGCGCGGCCTTATTGCTTGCGGATATGGATCGAGCTTTTGATTCACTGAGCTGGGAGTATTTATTCGCCCTCCTACGCAGATTGAATCTAGGACCTCGCTTTCTCTCCTATCTGACTTTACTTTACACGGACATAACAGCGTCTGTGCGCGTGGCGGGTTCTGTCCCGTCGGTCTTTCCCATCGATCGAGGCACCAGGTAGGGGTGCCCCCTGTCACCATATTTGTTCGCCCTGGCAATGGAGCCTCTGGCTGCATGGGTGCGTATTGATGCGCAGGTGGCTGGGCTTGAATGGGCCATAGGACTGTCGGATCGTATAGCCTTATATGCGGACGATGTGCTGTTCATTCTTACTCAGCTGGATAGGACTGGCACGTGGTTGCTGTGCATCATGCAGGTGTTTGGGGAGACTACTGGCCTTTATATGAATGAGCGCAAGTCTACCCTGTGGGTCTTAAGTGGAGCGGCGGACTCTGGTGCCTGGGCCTCCGCGGTGCAGGTGGTGCGTGGGGGGCTGAAATATTTGGGTGTGTTCCTCTCAGACGCACGGTCGATTGCCTGGGAAACGAACTTGGTGCCAGTGTGGAACAGGGTGCGTAAAGATCTTAGAGTCTGGTCCCACATGCCCCTATCTATATATGGTCGCTCGGCCATCTTCAAAATGGTCTCTCTTCCTTGCGTGCTGAACCAGTTGCAAAACCATCCATATCCTATTTCCTCAGGTTGGTTTCGCCAGGTTAATGCGGCCTTGGGCCAGTTTCTCTGGGGCGGGGGGGTTGTTAGGGTGGCTCTCCGTATATGCTTTAAATCCACATACTGTGGGGGACTCGCTACTTCTGACATTCTTTCATTCTATATGGCCTCACACCTGTTGATTCTCAATGAATGGTGGTATGGCGATAGGTCAGATCCGGCGTATACCCTGGAGCGCCGTTTGATGGGTGATCACTCACTACATTTGCTCCTCTATTCTGCGCCCTTGCGGCATTCTCTGCCGAGTGTGACACAGCTGGGGTTTCAGGTTTGGCGGCAGGCGTTGCGGAGGATGGGCTGGTGGAATCGCCTAACTCGAGAGACGCCGCTTTGGCAAAATGGACGTCTGCCGCCGTTGGCGGCCTTGCCTGGCTTCCAAGATTGGGATGCGATTGGGATCTCCACCCTAGGGGATGTCATGAGGAGACCCGTCCTGAAATCGTTTCAGGGCCTGCAGAAGGACTTTCAAATGCCGCATACACAATTCTTTAAATATTTGCAATTTCGGCCATGAGGAGTTGGCTGACTTCAGTCCGGTAGAGACGAAAGTTTTCATGGGGGACCTGCAAGCCCATAAGATGTCTAAAATTTACCAGTCCCTGGTTACACACTGCTCCCCATCTTTACAGCGTCTCCGCGGGGCATGGGAGGAGGATCTGGGCTCACTTGAGGAGGAGGACTGGACGGAGGCCCTGGCGTCCCCACGCGGGGCGGCTATTGCTATGAGCCTTCGACTCATCCAGTTTAAATACCTCCATAGGGTATATTTTGCTAGAGTCAGACTGTACAGGGCTGGTCTGGTGGCATCCCCGAAATGTCTCCGCTGCTTGTATGAAGAGGGTACTCTGCTGCATACTATATGGGATTGTTCTGCGCTAACTAGGTTTTGGCGGGGTGTACTGGCATGCCTCTCAGAGGTTCTGGGTTGGGATCTCCCTCGGTCTCCTAAATTAGTGCTCCTGCATGTTATGGATGACAGAGGGGGCAACGTCTACAAGCGCCACCTGATGCTCCTGGGCTTTACCCTTGCCAAGTGCGACATTGCAAGGGCTTTTAAGGCGACGGCCGCACCCTCCGTCTCAGTGTGGAAGGCAGGACTGGATTTCTGTATGGGCCTTGATGCCCCCATTTTTATAGCACGGGGCTGCCCGCGTAAACATTATAAAATCTGGAAGCGCTGGGCGGATTACAGGGGATTGGAATTGGAGCCCATTCCAGCGCAGGGATTGTGTGGGTTGTAGTCTTCTCCTCCCTTGTCTTGGGGGGCCTGCATCATACGTGTACCGGGCGGCATGGTGTCTCTTGGACATTTTTCATAGCAAGGGTAGAACTGTAGCTCCGATTACGTTTGCTGGGTTGACGATGGGGTGTGGGGTGGGGGGTGTTATCTGTTTTTTTGTTTAATTTATTGTATTTTATATGCATGTCCCTTCATTATTCTTTTTTTGTTATTACATGAGATTACTGTCAAAGTCAGGATATTGTTCATTGATGCTACGGAAGCCTCTGGGTTACAGAGCTCCGCTGTATGTGCATTTGACAAATAAAATTTGTTTAAAAAAAAAACAAAAACAGTTTATTGCTAATGTGCTATGCTTTACTCTTCTGTACTAAGCCTTGATTTTCAGATTTATTTTTGATCTTTTCTATTCCTTCTCTTTATGCATTTTCTATATTTTTTTAATGTTTGACCGGTCAATCTACTTTCTGCCTTTTTAGTGCTTGCCTTTATGGGTCTTTTCACCTTTTGGTGCATATGCTTGGACGTGGATTCATCACTTGCTGTATGTTGCTGCATGATGACTTTTTAAATGTACTTTTTCTTGCATGATAAGTTATTCTTCAGCAATTTATTTACAAAGTTCCGTAAGGAATTCTTCTCTGTTTGAGGTACGATTTATGATCTTTTGGGCTATGTGACTTTCCGCGTCATCTACATTTTTCCTTGCATGATATGTTACATTACAATAATTTTTTGACAAGTTTAGTTATATGAATTTTGCTGATTGAGGTATGCTCTATAATAGCCTCAGGCTATGTGACTTTCCACCTGTACAATTCTTTCTCCATGGACTTGTCACTTATATTTTTCCTACACGATTTTACAGTATTTTAATTACAAGTTTACAATAAACTTGCCTCTAGTTAAGGCATTAGTTATTATAGTTTTCTAGCTATGTGACCTTCCACCCTTTGCAATTAATATAGTGTGGATTCATCACCTACATTTACATGAGAATTTATTTTACAGTAATTGTTTTACAAAATTCCTGTTCTTGTAATCTTTTGCTGTGATTCTTATTTATTTCTGTCAGGTTCTATTCTTCCTTTGCGCTAAAGTATGATATTGTGTGGGGATAGTCTGGCATTTGAGGTTTTCTTCTCAAATGTTATCATTGTAGGTACTTCCAGCGGGTGTATTTTTCACCCCTTCATGTGTGCGTGTATGAGTTTCCTGTGTGTTTCCCAAGTTGGGTGTACCTCTTCCTTTCCTGGTTGTTCTTTATTTTCATTTTAGCGTTCGCTGTTTATCATGCATGCTTGTCTGACCAACTGGTGTGTACTGGTGTACTCTGGACGTTTTGTCCTGTGTTCTCTTATCTCTGCTTGTGCTTGTATTACTGCGCATTCGGTGAGAATTATGCTTTATTCTCATATTCTTCTTTATCATTTACGAGTTTCTTGCAATATTTTGTTCTCCTTCAGCCTTTAGCATGTGAAACTTTGTTTTTATTGTAACCAGGGTTTGTATCTTGTATTTTCTTGCTATGTTTTACTACGGAAAAGGAGGAAGATGTGCGACATGATTTCATCTTATGTATTTATTGATTGATTGATTTCCCGTTATTTCTTCTGATGTATTGATTGATTTCCTGCCCATGATTTGCTCTGTGCTGTCCTGTTTATATGACGTTATGGGCAGCATGTTATTCCTTGTTGTTGATTTGTAAAGGGGGAAGATGTGTGGTATCTAGTATTCAGGGCCATGCATCTTTCCTACTTCTCTGCCTTGCTGCTCAGCCAGAGTGGATGTGTTGTGGAATGCTGGTGCATGTGAGGTAATGGAATGTTGGGGATGCCTGGTGGATGAGTGTCAGTTGGGAGTATGGGCTGAGCAGCAAGGGAGCTGCTCCTGGTGGGGCTCGCACTACTATAATCTACGGAGTTACCTTATGATCTACAATAAACCTTCTTCATTGATCTACACCTCGGCTACATGGACTTATTTACCATTACCACATAATTGTAGGCTAAAAATTAAGTTAGTATGTTCCGATTAATTCGTGGGAGCAGAGCAAATGCATCAAAAAGAATGCAGTATGGTGGATGAGTGGCCTCAATTGGGTTTAAAAACACTCCATCCTTCCCATAACATTTTTTTTACATTTGTTTTTTGCTTCATTTGTGTATCTGTAATTTCTGTTTATTGTTTTGAGGTTCAAATTATCGAAAATGCTTAGGCCGGGGTCCTTCACTTCTAATAATGACTAAGAGGGGGTCCCCGGATTCCAATAATGATTCAGTGAGGTCTCCCAGATTCCAGTAATGATTCAGTGGGAGTCCGCAAAAGTCAAAAGGTTAAGAATCAGTGCTCTAGGCTGACACACATTATACACTATCTGACCTTTGCCCTTAATTCCATTGTATTGCATTTCATAAATGTCCAAAATCAACTGGTAGAAAACAAACATGTAAGCGCCCTATCCTTCCAGGATAATCATAACTTACACCAGGTACAGCAAATACGACAAACCAAATCTTTCTTTCCACAGTATTTCCTTTGTAGATTTGACCCTCCCAGTAACACCTATATTCGTTTACAAGGGGCTTATTACGAATTCATCAATTTCAATTGTCTGTCTCTGTGTTGGGCACTTTTTTTAGTGTTTGGAGGTATCTCACCAACAAGTGTGCCTGTCTGCTCAGCCCCAGGCTTAGCGAGAACACCGTTTTATTTTTCATATAAGTCCAATGTGGATTTGACCCTTTTGTGAATAAGGTTTTATATACATAGAATATATCCAATATATCCTTGGACGTCTTATAAGTCAGCATTCCTTTTTCAAACATGATAACGAGCCATGTTGCAGGACTTTCATACCTTATTTGAAGATAAGGGATTCTGTTTACTTTTATCACGCCAAAGGTGTTCAAACAATGCTTGGCAGAACCAATCACCGCATAGCAACCCCCCCCCCCGCTAAAAATGCAATAGCCCACTTCCTCCACCTCCTGAAAAGCAAGGTGTATTTCAAGGATGTTGTGATTGGGGATGAAAGAGGAAAGGAAGGTTACTTAGTCAGTTTCAATGGTGCTGTAACCCTGAGCAACTAGAGCTGTGTGGATATAAACCTGTACAAATCAACTAAGCAAGGGTGCCTTGTATCCTGCTTATTATTTAATCTAGCAGTAGAACCCCAAGGTATAGCAATCAGGGAAACAACAATGTGTAAAGCGTTAAACATGGTTCACGAGAATTCACGTGCAAGAATATGCTGCTGATAGTCTCATCACCACATGATTCTATCCCAGAAATACCAAACTCCGGGGGAACTTTAATGGGTATGAAATTAACTGGTCTGAATGATGTCAAGCTCCAAGTCCTGGAATACAATATTATATGAAATATCGACCATTTTATTGGGAGCCAAAAGACATGACTTCTCTAGAAATTATTATTCGAGGGATATCAAATTTTCTCTGCAGATAAACAGTGAAAGAGTATCATCTCACTCAAAAACTCATTGGGTTAGATTTTAACAGATGACAAAGGCTCTATTCATAGCCATGGAATGTGTAAGCAGAAGTGACACAAAGCGCCGCTGAGGTATGGACGGAGAGGACGAAGGGAGAGTGTACAGAGCTGCTCGGGAGTCAACCGAGCCACAGTATCAGTAGAGACAGTCGGACTGGCGCGGTTGTTTTGTGCCATTTTTAGGCATGTGGTGTCACACCCTTGATGCGCCCTGGGAACTGATACTTCGGGTGGGGGGCCTCCTGTGGGGCTCTGGGTGCCCCCAACTGTTCATATGGTCTATGGTGAACTAAAGCATTTAAGTTGGGGTCTGTGTGGATTGTGTCAGCTGCCCAGGAATTTCCAGGAATCCGCTGATGCCGACTTTGAAGGCCAGAATTTGTGGCTCTACAGCAGCTCATAGAAGGGAGAGATACAAGTCTGTGAGGCTGAGCTGCCTATGTAAATCGGCGGCTGCTTTGCTGCATGGTCTGTTGGAGAGCTACAGAGGAAGCTCCTGCGGTGCATGTACATCTAGTATTGAGCAGTCTTGGCGGCCTGTAATACTGGGAAGCAAAAATCCTGTACGTACCATCCAACATCATCCACGTATCCTGGAACACTAGAGTGGTGGGCAGCTCTAGGCCCGGGGTTGGGTTCCTGCAATTTGTTTTGCAACAAGTCGCATTGTGTAAAACGTATGCTGCTACCTGCCGGGCTCAGGAGCACGAACAAGGCAGTCAATGTGCGGGCCCCGTCGGTGTCTCCTGCATGGTGAGGGCTACACCCAGGGGATTCTGGATGTTCTGATTCAATTAGCTGACTGGGACTTAGGAATTCAATACAACTCATTTCTGCAGTATCAGATACCTTGAATGGTGGCTGAGGACCCAACTCGACTCTGGAAGAAGGGATGTGATGTTTAACACCCTATAAACATACTTCAAGCATATCCATTTGACCCTTAGCCCTTGGTTGCTCACTGAGAGCCTAATCCAGTTGCATCTGGTACTGGCATGTGCAGTCAGGGAAATTGGCTGGTGTTGGCTGTTGCTAGGTGGTTGGTCTTGACTGGGGTTTGCAGTAGGTGGGCCTGGGTCATCTGGAGCAAAAATCTATCCATTATTGATCCACAATCGATACAGTCTTTAAGATATCTGATTGGACTGGAGCGGATACAATCACAAAAGGCCTAGTTGTTTGACATCAGAGCAGAAACAGAAACCTGGGGAAAGCAAGCATGGCCACTGATGGTCACTAAGGATCGATAATAGGCTGCTTGCTTCTTTGCCCAAAATCAAAAAGTTGATTTTGGGGCTTATGCAAATATCTTACGATGATCCGATTGCGGAGGCTGACTGTACTGCCACACCAAATACCAAGTCAAATTTAATTACAGACGTTTCCAAGAAAAAACTATGACTGACCGCGAACTTCGAATCAAGCGAGGCGAGCACCACAAAGCAGCACCCTATTAAGGAGACATACAAGATTGCAGCAAAAGAGTGTAATTTGTTGATGCACGCATCGCATATTAATCCTAAAAAATCTAAATCCAAATTCAACTCCTGTGCTTATGAGTATATTAGTAATTTGGGGTTCTGCTTGGGAGATTACATTTTTCAGGATAGGCCCAATATGGGAACTCCAAGAATTACTAATAAACAAGATCTTATTATTTCAGAATCTTTAAGGAACCTTGAACAGAGTACTGAACTATATGTTTCTCTTATTACAGAAATCCTTGTGCAGCATGGACCCTATTGCATCATTAAAACAATACTCTAAGTGTTGACTAGCACTAGCATAAAAAAAAGGTTGCCATTCAAACCGAGGTGGTATTTAACAGTGCCATGGCGGAATCATTACAACTAGCCAAGGGTAGTGCCCCATCAGGAAGGCCAGGAAACATTCTGAAAGGTGATCTAATTGACCCCATTAAATAAAAAGAGGATGTAGAACGCATAGCTATAATTGAAAGGGGTCATTGCATTAATGTCAAGAAGAAACTGGGGCACTTGGGAATTAGTAAGCTAACCACTGAAACATGCAGGGCTTACAAGAGAGCTAAAAGTGAAGGCCTACCAGTAGGCAAGGTGAAAGGTCAAAAGAGCCATTAGAGGAAAAAGCGAACTTGAGAGTGTATTCTCTAAGGAGGCTATTTTCCAATGCCCATGCATCAGACGAGTGCACCTTTATATATACGACTACCCTTCGAGTGGCAAAGGCAGAAGAATGTTCCCCAATTGAACCAACATAGGATATGAATGGGGGATTATCTGAATTAACAATTACCCACCAGTGTACCGATTTTTAAAAGAAGGCAGCTGAAGTCGAATGACTTGGGTGATGTTGCAGAATCGGTGGATACCACGAACCAATTACAGAGTTGGGAGCAGTCAAAGAAAAAGATAAGGCGTAGGTTGCATAGAAGCCAGCTGCTTTTCAACACAATGAAAACCAAACTGTCTGTCACGAGGGAAAATGCCAATGTGGAAGGTGTTGGCTTCGGTTCAGAAGAGGGGACAGGTTCAACAATGATAGGTAATGATTCTATACCGTAGACTGCTCCACCTGAAGATTTATGTCAGTTTGGGTTTTAAGTAAATTACACTTTAAATCACAGCAGGTTATTATAGCCTATACAAATGCCAAAATTGTACATATGAGGATTTAGAATTTTAGGAATGAGGTCGACAGTGTCGACATTCTTAATGTTTATATACCCGAGGTGGTCTTCAGAGGTCCGAGTCTGGCATAGTTTGGCAAATTATGTGGACTACATTAGCGCAAAGGTGCTCAAATGTTAATAATCTTCGGGGATGTTAATACTTTCCCCACACGTTAGGTTCCCAACAGCAAGATTCTTGGAGAAGATCTGTGTTGGGGCATACCAAAGCCAGGCAAATACAAAGAATCCTTTTTTGTTGAATTTATCCTTCTGTTCTACTCACTGTTTCTCAGCAGCAGCAATAATTGTTAAGGTCCTGATGAAAGCCTGATCCGATTATGGATCATTATGGCTGAAACATGCTGACCAATAATCATCACACCATAGCGGTTCAAATCCATACCGCTGGTGCACTGCTTTTTTAATCCTGACAGTAGGCATATCTTTATTAAAATTGTTGTTCTATGCCCACTAACCAGTTTTAGATTTCACTCACTTTTTCACATCTCTTTCACATTGTTGATTACTTTGCGCTGCGACCTCACTCATACGCTTGTCTCATCATAGGTGGGTTTAGGATACCCTTCACACTCCAATAAAACATCCCAGAGCTCCTCCCTCACAGTGAGGGGGTTGTAGCACTCAAAGGAACCAGGAGTTTCCTTTGGGAGGAGAGTCCCTATGATAAGGCATGTCACCTTTGGTGAGTGAGGGATTACGTCCTAGAAAGGGATCTGCCCTTGGATGATCTTATGAGCACAACTCTTTTGTTTATCTAATACATTCTTCTTGAAGGAGTATTATTAATTTATATACACTATTGGTATATGATTGGACCCTAGGATTTCTTTGTATTTGCCATTATTTGCTTGGGGATATAATCCTTAGTGGTCTTTAAAACCTTTCCCTTGGACCCTCCCTCTCGAACTGCATTGTTTTTCAGAATACCAAAGCCAGCCATGAACTGGAAAAAAGATGAACATGAAGGGTAAAGCATTTACAGCTTTCCTCACAAAATATGGGCTATGGTTCTTGAATGGTCGAACCTTCTCAGATTCCTCAGCAAAAAAACGAATTTAGTTGTGATGCTAAAACCTCTCTCATCAATTATTTATTGATTAATGTGGAATGTTAGAAGAATGTGCTTGACATGAATATTTAGAGGAGGGTTGAGTGCCCAAGACCCCTTTATTGGTAACTTAAATGTGCATATCCACGGAGGTGGATGAGGTCCTTGAACCCTCCTTTAGAAATTTCTGCTTGGAATTCACTCCAAACAATGACAGGAGAGAAATACGCTACAACTATGTGAAATAACATAGAGATGTCCCATTATGTAATTCTATGATGGAGAAACGTGCTCTTCCTATCTTTGAAAAATCTAGAGATGGGTATGACATAATTCTGACCTCATTCGGTCTAGCGGTCCATAACATGAAAAAGCTGTGGTCTCAGCCAGCACGACAAAATAACCGAAAATGTATGTATTACCTAAGGCAATAACATTTGACCTAGTTTAATCAATAAGTACTCCAATTCCATGACAGTACAGTGAGGAAAAGCAGGAATTGATGGCAAAGTGCCAAGTGGACAATTCACAAGCCAGTGTCGTCATTTGTTGAGTGTGCAGAATTTGACACCACCTGGCAGTGATGGAGAACTGCTGCAAGAAATGTTTCTGGATCCAGCCTGGCATCTTGGGATATATATAATGTGAGGAATCTGCTGGAAGAAGTATTCATCAGAAAATAAATGTAATACATCTGTATTATGCTATACATTTACCATTCTGCCATCAAGCAATATTAAATATGGATGTATTTTTGAATAAAATCAATGCTTGGGAACGAGAAACATTATTGTCATTATTACCAATCATTACTCTTATTATTTTCCTATCTAAAGAAATAACTCCATTGTTTTATTAGCTTATTTGTGTCTTTGTTTTTAATGGCAGTATTTTACTATGTAAATCTGCTATCATCCCTAAATTGCTTAACCCATTAATGTGAGGTATGTGTACATGCTGTATTCAAGGCAGGGATGTAACCACTGTGACTACCTCCACCCTACTTGTCAGTATGCTGTAGGATCCTGGTGCACATGAAGTGCTAAGAAAGGGGGTTATCTATTATGTATCATCCTAAATGAGACTTTGGCTCTCCGGCGAGACTTACAAAGTACAGTGGTAGCTTGTGATATGGGCTATCTCCAACTGAAGCTCGATTGAAATGGCTCTAGATCTGTACACTATTGGCCCAAAACTGATAAACAAGAAAAATTCTCTAACAATGTGTCACACCTTTGGAGTTCTCCGCTCTCTTGTTAAATTACTAAAATTTCTATCATTTGTACATGTTGGTTTATCCTCCAACAAGAACTAAAGATTTTTTTGTACTTAGTCTTCATTATCCTGAAGATAAAAACATTTAAACTGTGAGTGTAGTAAAAAGTGGATGCAATTACTGCTTCTCCTTCTTCCTCCTTTAATCAGTGAGTGAGAGTACCAAGCTGCATAAAAAATTCTAAAAGCTAAAGGCCCTCATATAAAAAATATTTAAAAAAATCGTAAATTGTGAAAAATATCGATTCGCAATTTGTGATTCCTTAAATGGGATGAATAAAAATTGATTTGTTAGAAGTGGTCACAATTTTTGTGCCGACTTCTAATGAATCCATTGGTTTTTTGAGGAGAATCCTATGTATTAATAGGTTCGTTTTCCAAATACCAATTCATAGTGGGTCACAATTCGACCTACCTCATTATTATTCATAAGGTAGTTAATAAATTATGACCCAATATGATTGGCTACAATGACAGGCTCTGTAGGGGTCAGCAGACCAGCATGTCTGTGAAAGCTTTTAACATTTTTTTTTTTAACATCCGATTTTTCTTTAAGGAAAACAGGGTGTGTTTAAAAAAGAAATACACAAACCTTTTTTTATGAGCAGGCAGTGGTCTAATGGAGCTGTGCTTGCTCATAACAACGTTTTTTTGAACATTCACAAAGGGGAAGGGGTCCCATTGGAAACTCTTGCCATTTGCGAATGGCTTGCCACATTCTTTTAAGGGTTGGTAAAATATTGTTTTGCAACTAAACTTCAGTCGCAAAACATTAATAAATCCCTAAGGGAATCGTTATCTGGAAGGGATGCCTTTAACACGCCCCTTCCAAATACCGTTTCGGTATCTATTTCCGAACCCAAATTGTGATTCAGTAAGATACAGTACCATCACAAATTGGATTTGGGGAATTAAAAATGCCATTTTATGGTCGGAAAGACTGACTTCACCAATCAGAACCTTTCTCGCTGTAAAATAGCTTCATACATGAGAGCCAAAGAGTCTTGATTTGTCAGCGAATTGTAAGATATAAACTGCCAAAGCAGTATAAATCCAGATCACAGAAAAACTTGCAGTAATAATGAAATATGTGTCAAAGATAAACAAAAAATAAAACTTCTCCTACCGATTCCTTGGGCACACTGTTCGAAGCGGCTCCTTTGTTTTCATTTACAGGTCGTGCAGCTATAGCAGGTGGTCTTCTTTCATCTTGTCTGAAATGACAGGAAGAAAAATGATTTTTAATACAGTAATGATAGTATACAACCACATCATTTGGTGTTTCATGATTAAAACAATTCATTAGAGGAGTGTGGAAGCAGAATTATGAGGAGAGGCTTACAAACTTGAGATTGAGGGATAGAGAGATCAAAAGAGCATAAGGCATTGCAAGACCAAGACTGTGGCTGGGTAATGTGATGGAGGTTGTGATATGAGGACTAAGTAGTAGGTGTGACCATCTGTCTGATGTCTAATGCTGGTTTGGACCATGCCTATAGGCCCGGAGACTAAAGTTGCCCTTAACTATTTTCGTGGCTTGGGTCTGAAGTTGGAGGGTCATTTTGAGAAATGTATCCAAGAAGTCTAGGTTGTTCCTCGGGCGGTAGACCGCTGCAAGGATAAACAAACTATTGGTGTTAATAGAGCAATTAGCATCTGTACTTGACAGGAATAAATAAGAGTGGCTGAGAGAACAATGGTTACCAATGGGATTATTTCATTTTTAGCTGATGTGATACATGCACAAAAAATGTGCATATGTCCCTCTACTCTATTTAGAGTGTATTGACAGATATACACTCTGAATAGGATGGACAAGATATCTGCCAATTTTTTGCAGAAGTTCTGTATCTGCCAATCTCTAAATAACCCCCCAAATCATAGCACCTCTGGCAGAACTAGTGTGGCAAGGGTATAACTTCTGAACATTTGAGTGTTTGTCTCATACTCCTGTTATGTTAAGTTTGTTTCTTCCAGGAGTCCAATTCATCTGATTCTGTCCCTTACATTTCTCGCCACACACAATTCAAGTTCTACACTTAATATTAAGTATAATACGCTTGTTGGTTCTTCACCATTTACATTTCACCCTACCATCTCGTTCCCATCAATTTCCCTCTTGTACCTTAAAGCCACTGGACATTACGCTTTCTGCTAGCGTGTTCATGTTTTGGGCATTCCTCTGCTGACATATAAAAATATCCCCCATCTCTGTATCTAGCTTACATGTATGACCACCTGAATATTTCCAACATCCATGTGCTACTTACAATGTCTTACCCTACCCCAATTGTAAAAAATCCAACCCTTCCCCAGATAGTCTTTTCTCAACTGGAATTACAAATACAATTTGCTAGTTGAATTACCATCCCCCCTCTATTCTCAGAGGTCTGCTTTTCCGCCCAGTGATGAAGCTCAACACTTCAACATTTCTAACGGGAATTAAGTTGTATAGAACGTTTACTGTCAACGTGACCTCTTAGTTCACAGATTAATTGATTACTGCAAGTTTCACCTACTGCTGAGGGGTAATCGGCCCCAGAATTTACTGACAATTCACAAGTCAGTGAGAATTCTCATATTGGGACCCCCAAGTACACTACCCCTCAGTGTAGTATATTTGCAGCATCGTAATCCAAAACACAATAGCTCTAGACGATCACCTACCTCTAGGTTCTCCAGATGGTTTTCTATTACTCTTCAATATCACTCAGTGCGTGGCTACTTCTGGACTCCTGCAGGTTAAGGTCCTCTATTGTTTCCTCCATGACTGGTTCTTCCATACCTATTTCCCTACGACTCTGCTGTAACGGTGAAGCGGTTCACTTGTGCTTTCTGCTTGCTGTTTGCTAACACTTGCTTTTTTGCATACTCCCACGCATTATGATGATTAGCAAAGACGCTCACTCAGCAAGAGGCTATCATATTGAAGAAGATCAGTAGCAGCGTACATTTTTGACTTATTGTTGAGCTAATTCTTTATGGCTAGTTTCGCTTGCTGCACCACTTTAGTGTAAGTCAGGAAGACACTGATTTGAATGTTCTGATCCTGAAATAAGCCCAAGGTCTGCACTGCCCTCGATATAATCACTCTGTCTTAAGAGATCAAGATGTGTGCCAGGAAGGCCCTCAGCAGATACTCGGGCACTGTATACCAATTTAGTGCTGGATCGCATGGAGATATTACCCGTAACAATATATTTTTATCACCCTTTCAAAAAATGCCTCAATATTATCACCTTCGTCATTCTCTGGAAAAAAAAAACACTACAATGTTATCTTGTGCACACATACAATTCAAAATGCGTAGATGCAACTTGACCACACCAGTAATATATACAGAGTTCTTTAGTAATACTGGAAAAGAGAAAAAAGCAAAAGGTTCATGCAAGAAGTAAAAAGAGAGTATATAACACATTTGATGGTACCTGAGAGAAGTAGAATGGATGAAGTATAATCTACAGAAATCAAGGGAGAAACCTTTTGCTTTTTTCTCTTTTCTTTTTTAACTCTCAGACGTAACACCTCCATCAGCACTGCACTGTATATGTCACTGGTTCTCTCAAGTACTCTTACTTTCTCGCTTGTGTGATGCCACCACTGTTTCACTTGCCGCTACGCCCAGATAGGATTCTGTTTTTTATTTATTTTTATTGTTTATTACTTTGCTCATTCCAGTAGTCATTTGATGAATACGCCGATGCCAACACACTAAACATGTATTGTCAAATGTGTACACCCTCATATGGGTTGTGTCCTTTTGGGTTTCCACGTGTTGGGTGTGACCCTCTCGTGGTCAGTAGAGAGGGTGCATGGATTTGGGCAACAGTCACCCCATGCTATGTACTTACACCCTATGTTTGTATCATTTCCAGCCCTGAAGAGTCGTGGGATCACTCTTCCCCGACGAAACACGTGTCGGCTGGTTGCGTTTTTCATAAGAATAAAGAATATCCAGTATTACTAAAGAACTCTGTATATATTACTGGTGTGGTCAAGTTGCATCTACGCATTTTGAATTGTATGTGTGCACAGGGTAACATTGTATCATTTTGCTTTAGGGTTTTCCCTATACGTATTGAGGGGTTACAGGGGTTTCCCCTTTCTGTATAGCACCATACCGACCTGTTCATCCATTCACACTTTACGCATATCTGCTGAGCGCTATCGCTTCCTGCACACTAAAACCCTTATTGCAGTTGTCTACCCCAAAAAAACTGTTGTACTAGCACCGCACAGCTCTCACTTCTAGAATACGTTTTTGTTTCTCCTAAGTCACATGCATTCTTGCTCCGTCTTCATTTTCAGACACTATTCCCCCCTTTTTCTGATATCTTTTGGAGATCAAACTTGTCTTCCCCCATCCATTTTGAGACAGAGCCCAATAATGTTTTTTACTTGCACCCCGAGGTCTGTCCATCCACTGCTGAGGTCTGTATCCGGTATGATTGCATTTAAAATTGGAAATAAAAACAGCTAGTAAAAAAAAGTCATTCTTCTTCAGGCACCATTCACATGTTGATGGGCACACTATCTTGCACCAACAGCTCTCTCTGCTGTGAGCATGCCTGCATAAACATAAAAGCTACAAGCTATGATTCTAGTTTCCCAAATAGCTACTGAAAGTTATGCTCACGCTTACAAATGTAGAGGTAGGCCTTTATGCCCCAGAAAGTATTCTCTGTGGTGTCTCGTGTCTGCACCAGTTGATGAGTAATGACATTATTTTATTTATTGTTTCTTTCTGGTGATTCTTCTGTCTTGCTGTCCCTTCACACAGACAATGAACTCAGCGGTAGGTCTGTGTTGGGCTTTGCCATAACGACCTGCTTTACACTACTTGCAGTGTAACATTCCACCATCCGGTCCCATAAAACAATCAGTCAGCCAAACAAACTTTATTCGACCTTTACTGAGCCATAACAGCACAATAAAAACAGTTCACAAGAAAATAACATCACACAATCATAAATCCCAGCAACAAAGCTTATAAAAACAGCTGCAATATGAATGGTATATAAAACATCCCGAAGTGGAGGCCAAAATACATTAAAAACCATAGAATAACAGGTCGTAAGAACCCTGGTAGAGAGTGAGATCAAGGTATTAATTCCTCAAGAACTCTGTGTGTTAAATCTCTGCGAAGCCATGCTCACGGTTCACTGCACTGACCCATATCTATTTCCTCAGGACAAGATGGCCAAAATTTACCACAGCAACAGAGTTCCTCCATATTATCTAACTTTTGCAGGAAAACATAAGCCTCCTTATGAGATCTTATCTTAGATGAGTGTAGAATTGGGTACAGGAAGTTGTTTCTTGAATAGGAATATAAGTGACAAAATAGAATAAAGTGCATTGCGCTTTGTTGGGAAACATTGTCACAGGGACAACTCGGTGACAGTAAACCCCAAACTGCTTTCCTGGAAAATACAACAAAAAAGTGCAGCAGGTTAAATTGAAATCTTGCAAGATAAAATCTAGGATTCATGTTAGAAAATCAGGAGAGATAAGACTCACACCCATATGACAATTTGATTAAGTTGTAGTTGGCACTGGCACACAGTTTGTCAAATTTTCCCTGATGTAGTTTGCCCTGCCTTTCCTGAAATGCCTTGTTCACCTGAGATATCTCAGTTTTCCCGAACAATTCCGTCAAACCCAAGTCTGAAAACCCCAAATTTTATACAGTTAAACCAAGGGATTACATAAACGTTATCCAGAGAAAGACAACCTTCCAATACTTCTCTTGATAGCTACGCTTCCTCATTCCCTCAGATTCAGCGCCATTAATAGTACGGGTTTCAACGTAATCCTGTCTCCCAACTGAGTCAGTACAATCTCTAAATGGCACATAAAAGCAGGGGTAGATTGGGGCACTGCCAAAAGTCTTAGAAGACATTTATTCTCGACCAGCTGCAATGGCGCGGCACCCTTATATCCCCAAACCCCTGCCCCACATGACGCCACAGAAATACATTTACTCTTATAAATATTAATCATTTCTCTGATTGGCTTGTGTCCCAACCTTCTAGCAAAGGTAAAGATTGACTACACAGCTCTTTACCATTGAACAACCCTAGTATTATGTGGGTTTTTCAACGTTAAATTTTGATCCGGGGGAATCCAAATAAGTAAAAGTCTTAAATCTAAACATTTACAACCCCGCCCCCATATAAAACGACCTTGTTTTTACATTTGCAGGGCCAATGCTCATTGCAAAAGATTTATTTATATTTGTTTTAAGATCCTGACCCTCTCTAAAAACTATGAATATAATATAAAAGAAGTGGCGGTTCTTGACATTAAAACTGCATCATCTACATACAATAAAACCGGGAGAACTCTGGACTTTATTTTGGGCAAAGCTTTCCCTACTTGGCTAAATCAATGTCCAGGTCGTTAATATACATGAGAAACAAGAGTGGTGCCATCACAATCCCTTATCTAACCCCTAAAAGGGAATTAATTTTAGGGGAACTTTCACCCTCTTTACCCTACCTGACCCTTTCTGCAGTGTCCCAATGGATCCTTTGTATTAGTCCTATTACGGCCTGATTAATTCCCATCCTAGTCATACTATCCCAAAGCTTCACTCTGTTGCCATATTAAGGTAGAGGAGAGGCCCATAAACGCAAAGTGAATGGAAACTCTCGAGGCCTTTGCGTATTTGCCACTGATCAGCTGAAAGTTTAGGCACTGTTCTACAGTGCTGATCTCTGGACGGAACCCATACTGGACTCTTGACAGGGCCAAATTTCTCTGCACCCATGCCTCCAATTTAGATCCACGGATCTTTCCCAGTATCTTAAGGGAGCTGTCCAGGAGGGAAATAGGGCGGTAACAGGCCGGTGAGTTTCTGTTCCCTTTTTTAAAAATAGGGACAACTATACCTTCTCTACATCTTTTAGTAAGTTCCCCTTTATAGATGCCTTAAAAACATTAGTTAAAATAGGAGACCAGAACAGAATACTGTATTTAAAGAGATTCAAAGGCCCTCCATCCGGGCCGGGTGCCTTTCTGGTAGGGCTCTGAATAATAGCAGGAGAGACATCCTTTATCTCAATGGATTCACTAAGGGCGCAATATAGCCTTGAATGATGGGCTTCTGCTTCTCTATTATCAATATCAACAGCTTTGTTACCGGGATTAAAAATGCTAATAAAATGGTCTACCCAAACTTCAACCGGTATAACTGTGTCCAATGTAGTCTTTTCATACCCAGTGAAGAAGGGTTGATTTACAACCTTCCAAAAGGCTGCGTTGTCCCTCAATCTAGCAGACTTTTCCAATTCCTCCCAGGCAGCTTTTCTGAACTCGGATCTCCTAGTCTCAATGGTAACTTTATAGAACCTCCTTGCACTCTGGATTTCTTCACTGGAGCGGGGAGAATTAAAGAGTGCCAATTACAGCTTCTTGTGGCCCAAAGTGCATGCATGACTGAATCAGCCTGAGGAAGGGATTGATTTTAATGTTCTATTTAGCCTCAGACCTTTACCCACAGTGGCACAAAGGGCACTAAAAGCATCTATGACAGACCTGGGTGGTTCCTCCACCGATGTGAATGTTAAAATAGGTTGAAAATTCTCCTTAACAAGAATATGCATTAAGGACCCCTTATTTAATTTCTCCCATTTTATTATGATGCCCTTATTTCGCAAATTAGTTAATGATAAATTCTCCAATCTCCCTGAGGTACCCATAAGGTGCAAATCAAAGACCAAGACAAGGGGAATATGATCGCTATTACAAAAAGCACTAACCTCACACTCCAATATTACTTTCGCTAAATCCAGGATAAAATAAAGAAGTCAACCTAGCTTCCATTAGTGGCCCCAATTATAAGTAGGAAGTAGGGTAGACCCGTCAATCCTGTATTCTTTGGCAAAAGCCAATTGTCAATCAAAGTCTCCCAGAATGATGTGTGTTTGAAGTGCAAAGAATTCCCCCCATACTTATCCTTAACTCCACGGGGGGATGGTTCACTATTTCCACACAACCTTATGTTAAAATCGCTTGCCCAAACTATTCATGTCTCCCTGTTATAAGTATCCATAAAGGTTTCTAAATCATTCTCCAAGCCTTCAATTGCAGTTGTCACTCGTGAATTGAATAGGTTATTATACAGGTTAATCAAAATTACATCATATGAATATGGAACTGCATTAGTGTAATCTGAAAGTGAAGAGTGAAACTGATTATTTTAGTCGAGAGACCTGTTAATTTAACAGAAAACAAGATAACTACCCCCCCCCCCCCCCCCCCCCTCCCGGCTTGTCCTGAGTTGTCTGGAACAGCTGCACTACAAAAAGAAGAATAACCATTTGCATTAAAATCATCTGAGAGCTAAGTTTCTTGCAATAGGGCAATCAGGGTTTGTTAACTTATTGTGGAGTCCAGCAATTATCCATGATTGAAACCTTAATCCTCACCCATTTACGCCAGAACTCCTAAGGTTTGACATGGGTTCCTCTAAAACCATAGAAGGGCCATTCTGCAAAGGCCCTGTTGTGTTTCGATTAGATGTCCGTATATAGGTTTTCCTAAATCATGTCCTTACATAGGCACAATTCGCATTGCCCTTATTTAGGCAAACAATCCCAGTCCTTATTTAGGCATTAGCCATGCTTTCCAAATACAGGCATGGTCACCTACATCCGTCCATCCCAACAAGTTCTTAGAAACCAGACCCTTAAGCCTTTGGGACTTTCCCTAGCTAGGATTATTGATTTCTCCAAGAACTCATCTATTATGCATGAACTACTATTCCTCAGGGGTTCATTCATGAGGTCTTCCTCTGCCCGATTTTAGGTCAATGCTAACATTCCTAAGCACTTTCCAGGTATAAATATACCTTCCCTTACTATGGCAAACCACGGCTCGGCTGCACAGCTCGATACGGCAAGTTCGGAAGGAGTTCGAGTACCTGCCTGACGCACTGACCAGACGCTGTCATCCCTGCTCGCAGAGAATCCAGCTTCCAGTGTTCTGACTCCCTTCCCGAGGTGTTAAGAGTTTGAGACCCGGAAAGAGATTCCCACCTCTCTCATTCTAAGGTTTGCCAAGCACTATTGCCTGGACAGCCAAGTCCGGAGAGATGGCTACGAGCACAAGACTTTTGTCATCTCCTGAAAAAGACTTATCTGGTTTCACCATGGATTGAACTATGGATTATTTCTGGAATACTTTTCTTTCTGCTTTGGCTAGCTTTAGTAATGACTCTGAGCATGCTGATAAATGGAAGATATATTCACTTGGAAACAGTAAGTAAAAATGTGAACTTACTTTTGAAACCACATAAATCATCCCATCCTGAATAAAGAGACTTGTCAGCAGTGAACATCACAGCCGTTCCTATACAAGATGGTATAGTTTGGGACAAACGGATTATGATATATTCGGCCCGTCGGAACTTTTGAAGATTCCACACTTATTTAAAATTTCATTAAGTGACTTTATTACCTCCAGTACCTATTCTGATGATTGGGACTTTGAGACTGTTAATAACAGGATGTCTGATCTAGGAAGGTCTGCTGCATTCTCTAACCATGAATACTTAGAGGGTTCAACAGACTATGAACAGCTTTATTGTTACAACCACTATGGTCAACATTTCTTGCATAGATCTGCAACATCTAGTAATGTATTTATGTATAACCAATGGGAACATTGTCTTACACCACCAAGGGGTAGCTCAAAAACATTTTCAATGAAGTTTCCATATTTTTCAGGGTACAATACATCCAATCCGGAAACGTTTTACTTTAAAAATATGAACAAAACAGAAACGAAAAATATGTTAACTAATACAAAACAGATTTATTCTGCAGCCTTTATTGCCCAACTGTCTAGACAGAGTTTCGACCTTTGGAAAGACACAATTGAAACACAATCTGTCTGGGGTACAAAAGACTGGCAAGTGCAGGAGATAGAAGCTTTGTTTAGAGCCTGCATCATCCCACAGCAAATAATGTTTTGAATGACTCTGTCCAACAAACGTCTTGCCTTTGGTTAGCCAAGATCAAAGACATGAACACACCGTCCAAACCTACACCTGCAAGTAATAGCACTACACAGGGGGAGGACGAGGTACATACTATTTAACAAAACAACAGAGCAGATCCTGAATGGGAAAAATAGTTGTTCTGGCCCACAGACACAAACATCTGTCAAGAAAGATTCCTGAACAGAATACAGGGTTTTACGATCATTAGGCCAGACCCACGTTATGTTCAAAGACAGCATCCAGAGGTAGTACCAACATACAGTGTAGGAACATAATGCCTTGATTGGCTACAGAAATCTACACTAGAGGATGTGAAACAACACTTATCTTTACTTAAAGAAGACGCAGACCTTAGGGATTTCTTGCGAGGTCCAAGAAAACCGCGTCAAAAACGTTTCATATATGCCGGTATTTATGCTGCTTATAATGAAATGTAGAAGGTTACCCAAGCAGACGGCGCAGAAAGAATAAGAGAAATTGATCGTATTCATTTAGAGAAATCTCTCGCTGTGGTAGACAATGGGTTAACGACTGTCATCCAGGATATATTCACTGGGCAACATTGTTTCCTCTGCTTTAGACATTGTGGAACAAGATTTGGTCCTGCTGTAACAAGGCCAGTCTCAATTACGTTCTATTCTGTTATTAGGCTGGACGCTACAAAACTTGCGTGCAGGCTATGTGCCTTGGCGTTTCATCAACACGTCGTCTCTGTTTTCAGAATACAATCTCACGGATAAACAGATCGAACTGGCACAAAGAGGAGCAAAGTATACAGTGCTGAGCATTGAAAAACTGGAAAAATTGCCATTTACGGTAGCAGAAAAACCAGCTACAGAATGGATCATTCATGGCAAAATACCTCTGCCTTTTACAACTTTCCATTTTCAGTATTGCCTCAAACAAATGCAAGCAGGCAAATATGAAAGGTTGGGTAAAGAATACATCAAGACATCCTGGGATTTACCTTACACACACAGATGTTGGAGTGGTAGGCATGAAGTGTTTCTTAGCAGTACACACTGTGAAAATGCACTGAACGGTTCACTCATATGTCGGGATATTAGTTACACGGGGCCTGTAGCGGTTCTACTGCAAATTTATCCTGCCACCTGCAAGGTTCACCAGCTGCTGTGATTAATCCAACGTTTGGCCAACTTTCAAATGGGAGTTACCTCATGTTGAATGATCAGAGCTGTTGTGGCATGTTGCAGGCATCCCATATCTGGTAACGGTTGGCTCCAGGGTCACTTGCTGTATGCAAGTTTTGTTCCCCCAAATAGACACAGTCAGGGAGTCGCCTTTATTGCCTTCACTGAACACCTCTTCTATATGAATTAATACTTTAAGCAGAATGAAAGCCATTCTTTTACAACAAACTATGCCTTTGACTTCGGTCAAAGAAACCTATGATCTACAAATTGCAAGGACTTCGGCTGAGATACAGGCTCTATTACGTACAAACTGCCCTACACATTTCACAGAAATGTTGGGACGTATCTTAAACATGTCTGATACGAGTGGTATTGTGCATGTATTTAAGACCATATGTTCATGACTGTTAAAACCTTTTCAAGCAGTCCTCGGAATAATTCCAAACTTCGTGCACTAGGTTTTTGGTGGTCCGCCGCAAATTCTAGCACTCGTTGCAGGAATCCTGTTTTTATTCCTACTACTACGCTATGGCAAGCCAATCCACCAGCGTCACTCCCAGAACCTTGGAGAAAGCTCTCCTGGAAAGGAAGTGTTGTGAGCACATAGTACAACTTTTGGGCTTACCTTGTCTACAAGAATTAAAAACAACATGGTTTCTGTCATTCAGACCAATCTGGCAAGATTACATCTTACCTGTTCTACGCTGCCTGCTTTGAGGTGAAGAATGCGTGCAAGACATCTGTCTAACACTCCCATCAGTCATGCCAATGGATATCGATACACTGCTGGACCCGATAACGGCCCATCCTCTGTGTTGTCCCCAGAGGCTACCAATCCTGATGACAGCATTCGTTGAGATCTCACAGACGCAACATGCTACTGCTGAGGTACGAGATGGATCAACAGGCACACAGGTAACATCGGACAGGAACATTGCTACTGGCGATGCTTCACATCTATGTGCAGTTAATCTTCTAAAGGAGGTATTCCAACTATCACCAACATCGGTAGACGATCTTTTGTCTACAGGAATAGAGGATTTCATGTTTTCACCAGCCCCTTACACTGACTTTTGATTCGGCTCACAGTGTACCGGGAAAGCTATGAATTTGGCCTTCATTTTTCAAAACACCGACAAACCTTGGAACTTTTTTTCATACAATTAATTTTTTTTTCTAAATTTTAATTTTTTTTTATGGCAAAGTAATATGCTTAAAGTTGAACTATTCATAGAGAACAGACTTCTTTGAACACTTCCAGGGACACATTATCACCTTTTATTCACAACAATTTCATTTATTTAACATGACATGAAATGGCTTTGATCTTTTCTTGTGTAATTGTGAACCATTTCATCGTATGTGTATATATTTCTGTTCATTCATTTAGCTTCCTCTGTAAATATATGCTTAGAATGAAACATTGCTTAAAATGTACAGCACCTTTGCGTTTCATGTCCAGCAACAGTTTTTTTAGTATGCTTTTACAAATGTTTTTAGCAACATGTGGTACTCAATTTTCTATGTTTAGCATTTTAATGTTTAGCATTTAGTACTATCGATCATTTGTTAGTGGAGTGGGTGTTGTGTTTCGATTTAGATGTCCAGATATAGGTTTTCTTAACTCATGTCCTTATATAAGCACAATTCGCATTGCCCATATTTAGGCCGAGAATCCCAGTCCTTATTTAGGCATTAGCCATGCTAACCAAATAAAGGCATGGTCACCTACATCCGTCCATCCCAATGTCACAGCGAGTTCTTAGAAACCAGACCCTTAAGCCTTTGGGACTTTCCCTAGCTAGGATTATTGATTTCTCCAAGAACTCATCTATTATGCATGAACTACTATTCCTTAGGGGTTCATTTATGACGTCTTCCTCTCCCCGACTTTAGGTCAATGCTAACATTCCTAAGCACTTTCCAGGTATAAATATACCTTCCCCTACCATGGCAAACCACGGCTCGGATGCACAGCTCGATACGGCTCGCCACTGCAAGTTCGGAAGGAATTTGAGTACCTGCCTGACGCACTGACCAGACGCTGTCATCCCTGCTCGCAGAGAATCCAGCTTCCAGTGTTCTGACTCCCTTCGCGAGGTGTTAAGAGTTTGAGACCCAGAAATTGATTCCCACCTCTCCCATTCTAAGGTATGGAGCTGACTAGAACCTAGATGGACTCTTGGCATATGCAAAACTATAGCTTACCATACTATAGAATACAGCACCTACTTCTTACCTTGTACTACACTTAGGTTAGGTACACTGGGGTAGAACTATTTAGAAGCATCAGACGAGTATCCACTTTTTAGCCTATGTTATTTATGTATGTGTATATGAATATATGTCACAGTTAAAAGACAATGCTATCGCAGTGTTATTTCTTCTTCCTGCTTACGCTGTACGTATCTTATCTCGCATACTGTCTTGCGATTCTAACAGCTCATATCTCTTGCACGAGAAACAAGACTGTTCAATAAATCCTTTTTATTGAAATGCCAATCTATCTATTTCTGTTTAACTCTGAAGAAACTAAGCATGCACGATTGACTGAGTGCAACGGTTATCTGTTGTTTCCATGATTCTGAGTCATATTCCCATTCTAAGGGAAACAAAGTTGTCATGTTTATGCGGTTGCCAGAAACTACTCCCTTCTTGTGTTTTCAAGGAGTTTCTAGTGGCCTCTGAGTTAGCTGGCACACAAGGTAATTAAGTTTGATGTACTCAATAGAGGCATACTGACCTCAGTCCTTTGCCACAACTATAGTGTATATTATTCCAACGTGCAGAGCCTATAAGGAAAATAGAAACTACACTACAGCCCCACTTGCCCCTAGGGCTCATAGAACACAGATCGCCTTGTATCAAGTTTCGATCCGGGCTTAGTGGCCACCTCAAAATTGGGGTAAAGTCAGTTCAGGCCCTCCAGAGAGATGAGTACTTCCAAAGGATTTTGAACTTCAATGTTAAAAATTGGGCTACCAGCCCTGGGGTAAAGAGTACTTCCTTGCACAAATCTGGATAAAAGCGCCTCAGGCCTACAGAAATACTGGCCTGAACTTCTTCACTTGGTGTTAAAATGCTTCATTAATGATTTGACCAAATTAGGTGACTTAAAGTTGATGATGATAAAATCACCAGGAACTTCCTTTTTGCTGAGCCTAATCCAGGGAGTTCTTCTGATCTTTAAGATCTCCTGTGAAAAGTCAATGGGCCACCTAGATTTTCCCTTAGCCAATGTAATACTTTATTTTTCAGGGCACAATAATCTTCACACATGTGCATGCTAAAACCAGGACATCTCAGAGCACTAGGACATATGACGTACACTCAGGTGGAAACTGAGGGAAAGGATTACCCAGGTTATAGCCCAGAGATTCAGAAGGCCCCTTAGCTGACTCCAGAGCTTTTTCTCTCCCTTCCAGTCTTCTTTGGGACATGATTTCCTCATCAACAAACTTACTCCTGCCTCTCTTTACTTGGTTTGATGACACTTTAGACAACGTTGTAGCTCTGCTGGAGCTGGCAGGGTGTTAAATGATGAGGGGGGCCCTTGGGGATCAACAGGAGGCACCACAACTTCCTGTTGGCACCATATATAGTCCTTTGGACTTTTAATTCAATGTGAATAACCTCAAGAAAGACATACTGCTTGCCTCCTCAATTGTTGCCACTATTGATTTCTCCTCCTGTCACCCATGCATAGGTGTCCCGCATTGCTTTACAATGTTGTACTGTTTTGTTTTCAATTCTCTTGAGCATATGTGTTGTATACAGATTGTACTAAGCTATGTCAATCATGCTGTACTTAAAAAAATGAAAAAGGCAATAAAAAATAATAAACAAAAAAAAAAAAGAACAGGAGACGTCTCAACAGGTGGTTGCACCGCAAGGGTGAAGTTCAGTTTGGACAGTTCTTTCTCTAAACGGTCTATAACTGGATTCAATTTGCCCATCAAAGATACCAAGACTCAATTGCAAAAGACCTCCCTAGCCTCAGTAACTCCATCCCCATCCTTCCCCATTTTATGAGGGTCCATGCAGTGCAATAGAGTCGCTGGACCAGGGCACCGTCTCTTTGATTTGGCCCTTCGATTAGCTCTCTTCCTTTTTCCTGCTTGTCCCCTTGTTTTAGCACCATCGGGGTAAACTTGGGATTGAGACTATGCCCCCTCAGAGTCCCCAGTAGTCTCCCCAACTGAGACATTAACAGCACTGGTTGAAATATGCGACACGTCTGGCCTGGCCTCTGACGTATTCGTTCAGAGCTCACATCAACAATAATTGCCTCTGCAGGTCAAGGGGCGATGAGAGGGACAGACGTTGTTCTGCCAACTCAGTCCCCTTACTAATCATACTCACTGCCCGCTGCAGAACGCCATCCATGGTATTGCCTGGTACAGATTTCCAGGGAATCACAGAGGCTTTACGTTTCCCAATTTATAAAACAGTGGGGTGGCCCAGCCCAGCCTCCTTTGGGCGAAGATGAGCCCAGTCCTGGGTCGGGCGCACCCCGCACATGTGGGGAACACAGCGTGCTTTGAACGATTCAGTGAATTAGAGCCCTCCACGTGTGCTCCCACTGTATCCTGGGGGCTGAAGTCCCACTACTTCTGCTCCTGAATGCAGTGTCCTGTGCTCGCGGGGAAAACAGCATGCTTTGAGTGATTCTGTTGATTAGAGGATTAGAGGCCTCCTCCTGGGTTCCCACTGTATCCTGAGTGCTGAATTTCCCCTCCTCCTGCTCCTGACTACGGCAACTATAAAACAATCCTCCTTGCATTACCTAGCCTCGTCCTTGCCATAAGTTCCACTGCCCTATCCTCCTCACACTAAACCATAGCCTCCCTCCACCAAATGCTTCACTACCTTGAGAAATCATCTCTCCAGTCCGCTTACTTCATTCTCACAGTCAAGATGGTTGCCATGTTTACCTGGCTCTGCACAATATTAAGACATTTGATTTTTTGCCCCATATTTTTGGAATGTACAGCAGACTTCAAGTTGAATCAATCAGTTTACTTCCATGCTGCTGGCCAGCTACCTAGTTCAAATTTCATATTTTCTAAGAACCGCAATATACAACTCTGTGTAAATGCTGATGTGAAAGGTTTGTTTTTGTTTGCAAGCACTGTGGCACTCAGTTAACATTCGTAACTGATCACAATTTTTCCAATTCAGAAGAGTGTGTTGTAAATTGAATTGTTATACCTTTCACTTTACAGCAGTAGTTGTACATGAACTAAATAACACATGCGTTCCAATTGCCTCAAGTGAAGTACAAGATCATTGAACCCATAGTAATTCAAAGGCTGTGTACATGATTTTCAAATATTCTGATCTGGGTTTGCTTTGAGTAATTAATCAATACTTTGTGAGTGCCATTAGACCTATATGGCCTCTCTATGAACCGAAATAGTGCACATTACAAGTTTCTTAAGAGTAAAAGGTGACCTGAAATTCAGTTCCTTTTGTGTCAGTTAATTTAGTAGTCTTACGAATCAACAGAAATAAATCTCTGTTTGTGTAAAAATCATATTTACCCATAGGATTGTGATCTCTTCTTTCCGCAAAATCTTCTCTTTAATTCATTTCTCTTAAAAAATACAAATAGTCCAAGTAGAATAAGAGGAACAATGAGGAGGAAGAATACCAAAAGCCCATCTCGCAATGATGTGTCCTTGTCTGAAGGGAGAAAGACAAATAGTAAAAAAGCTTTTAAAGTTTACTTACATTTGTGTTTTTTAAAGCATGGCACAATTGTTTTACTAAAACTGGAAACAAAATCAAAGCCAGAATGAAGAAAAACATCTTAGTATCCTGCGACGCAGCATCGTATGGAGAGATTGTGCCAAAGACTAACTAATGCTGATGCCACTTACATGAGAGTTCAGGTTCATGGCATCATGGTCCCCTCTGAGGAGCTCTAACATTCAGAGCTTCAGGTCTCACAACCCTGCCCCACATAACATGTGTGGCTCCCTGCAAGGTGAAAATGGTTTCTTACCAGCTGGAGTAGTTTTACACCTTGAAGAATTTTCTGGATTCACATGTGTGCATTATTCTGCCATCTAGAGGTTGGGTCCTGAATTCCCCCCGTAGTAGTCTTTCACCAATTGTGTATTTTTGGGGGGGGGGGGGGAGAGAGGGGGGAGGTTTGACTGTCCCACCATTTGGTGCCTAATCCAGCCTCTACTGATGTCAATCGCCCTTCTCGTAAGCTTCAACACGTGGTCACCATCTTCAGATTTGTCTTTTTTTTTTTAGGCTCTTCGTTCACTTCTGCTCCTTTATCTCCTGGGGAGGTGGGTGGGTTGCATGTGAATCCAGAACATTCTTCAAGTTGCAAAACTACTACAGGTAAGAAACCATTTAGTTTTGCTGCGTGAATCTTTTCTGGATTCACATGCTGTGCATTGATTTTGTAGCGTTTTTTTATCCTTGTGGAGGTTGGGTTTAAGATAAGCTTTAGCTAATCTTCAACCCAATATTTTAATACTCTCTGTCCCACTTGCCCTTCTTTGTGCATTTGCATGCATATGGAATAGTGCTTTGTGAGATTTCATTTGTAGTTGTATGCCAGCTGTGTGATACATTTGGATTATTTGTGTAAATCACCTTGTGATGGTATTCTTTGTAACTGGTTTCCCCTAGGTATTGTCTGCAAAAGATACAGAGTTGTTTTCCTATTGTACCTGATTTTGTCTTCTCCAAATTGTACGCTAGCACTCCTCTGGGGTCAGTGTATGTAGTGCTCTTTCAGCTTGAGTCTTTGACTCCTGGAAGAAACTGATATTTTGATTATTTGGTTTATGTGAAAATATGAGATTACTTTTGGCAGGAAGTGTGGGTCTGTCCTCATGACTATCCTGTTTTTGTGTAATTGCATTTATGTTTCTTGGATTGTGAGCACTTGCAACTCACTTACTCTTCGAAGAGATGTCATTGCAATGAGGAAAGCAGTCTTTAGTGTGACCAATTTTTCTGATGTGGTTCAAAGTGTTTCCTCATTAGTTGAATTAGCACTAAATTCAAGTTCCATGTTGGTTTTGGCACTCTTCTTGGTGGGGCTATTCATTTTGCTCCCTCAAGTAATCTTTTGATTACAGGGGCTTTGAAGAAACTCCTACCCATGAACCCTTGGGTAGGCCACTATTGCTGCCAAATGTACCTTTAATGACACATATGATAGTCTGCTGTCTAGTAGGTGTGTAAGGTTTCGTAGGACTGTAACATCCTTTGAACTGTCTTGTAAGAAGCCAAGTTTGTGGCACCATCTTGGGTATCTCTCCTATTTAGCCGAGTAGAATTTCCTGTTGTTGGTCTTCTTGCGTCTGTGAGGATTGCTTTTGTCTTCTCTGGAAGACCTGAATATCCAAACTCTATATCCCCAGGCTCTAGGTGTAGAACTTTCCCCCTTGCATGGACAGTAGGACCTGTAACCCTGGTAGTTTCTGCATGTTGTTCTGAGCTATCTCTATCAGGTCTGAGCACCAGGTTTGTCTCACCCACTGTGGGGCAATAAGTATTAGCTTCATTTCTGACTGTTTGCATTTGTTGATCCCTAAGGATAACAGTGCGATTGGGAGAAAAGCGTAAGCAAACTTTCCCAACCAGTCTATCGATAGAGCATTCCCCAGGGAGTGGTGGTGTGGGTGACTGGCTGCAAAGTATCGGCATTTTGCGTTCTCTGGTGTTGCAAGCATGTCTATTTCTGGAGTTCCCCGTTGCCTGCATATCTGTTTGAGTACGGTTTGATCCAGTTCCCACTCGTGTGAGGTGGTTGCTTATCTGCTCAGTTTGTCTGCTTCTACATGTCTCTGGTAGATGTACTGTTGTTATATTTATTTGTCTCTAGATGCCCCCCCACCCCAAGATCCTTTGTGCTAATTTTGACAGTAAAAAGGATTTTGTACCTCCCTGTTTGTTGAGATAGAACATTGCTGTTTTGTTGTCTTTTTGGATTAGCATTGATTTTCTACACAGCAGTTCCTGAAAGGCTTTTAAGGCTAGGAACATTGTTTTTAGCTCCAGTACATTTATGTGTTGTACTGCTTCCTGTACTTTCCATATACATCTGATTTTGAGTCCCCCCATTAGAGCTCCCCAACTCATATGCAAGACGTACGTGGTAATGGTTACTGTGTGAGTTGGATGTATGAACTGTCTTCCAGTTGCTATATTTGCTCTATTCCACCACGCCATCTTCTCTTGTACTCTCTACGTGACAACCAATAGATCTTCCCAACTCCCAGTGGCTTGTGACCATTGAGTTTGTAACAATTCCTGAATTGGTCTCATATGTAGCCTTACATATGGTATGAGAGATCTGATGGAGGCCATTTTTTGTAGCAATTCCTCACAGTCCTCACTGCCAGAGACTGACCTGTCTGAAATTGATGAGTTTGTTGGAGCAATGATATTATCCTTTTCTCACAAGGGTATACTTTCGTCTCTGTTAGGTTGATTGCCGCTCCTAGGAACAGCTTCTCTTGTTCTGGGTTGGGAGATTATTTTTTTCTCTGTTTATTTAAAACCTCAGTTTGTGAAGGTTTGACATTACTGTGTTTATGTGGTCTTTGCACTTGTGTAGGGAGTTTGCTTTCACCAACTAGTTGTCTAGGTAAGGATATACATGTATCCCTCGCCTTTTCAGATCCACCACCACTGCTCTTGGCACTTTATAAACACTCTGCATGATAGGGCGTTCCGTTCACCACAAATCGCAAGCATTTTTTGTGCTTGTGATTCATTTGGATGTGTAGATATGCATCCTTTAGATCGATTGGTGTCATATAGTCTCCTTGTTGTAGCTGTGGTATGACATCCTGCAGTGTTGTCATTTTGAATTTTTGTGTTTTTATGAACTTGTTTAAGAAATGGAGGTTTAGTATAGGACGTAGAGATCCATCCGCTTTAGTATTAGGAAATATGTTGAGTAGTTTCCCTGTTTGATCTTGTTTTTGGGCACTCTTTCTACTGTTTTCTTTTGTAGAAATTATTTTACTTCTTGTAGTAGTCAGATTTTTTCCTCCTTTGTGTGGACCATTTTCTTTGGTCCTTTTACTGGTGGTTGCTTGATCAGTTCTATGCAATATTCAAATTGTATGATGTTGAGTATCTATTTGTCTGAGGTCACCTTCTTTCACTTCTGGAAATAGTACTTTATCATTCCCCCCCACGGGGGTTTTGTGTGCGAGGGTTTCTGTTGTCTCAAATCCCTTGCTGGTTAGTGTTGCTGCCCTTCTTTGTGGCTGCGTACTTCTTCTTGCTGATCCCCGAAAGGATTGACGCAGTGGTTTTTGGTACTGCAATTGTTGCATTGGTATTTGCGTTTGGCTAGTACCCTGAAACCTTTGGTGCAACGTTGCACTTTGATAACTCCCTCTACCTACAGAGCCTCCTTGAAGGTGTGGATCCTAACCTTATGTTTCCCTGAATTGCAGGGCTCCAATTGATTTGGCAGTGTCATGGTTTTGAAGCCAGACACCGTTAGCCAGCCATGTCGTCTGAGGGTGGTTCCCGCCATCTTCTGCCTGCTTGCTGTGTCTGCCGCACCTAGAGTGGATTTTAAGCAGGTGTTGGCTATATTTTTTCCCTCTTCCATTAGGGATGCTGCTCCTCTTTGGTATTTTTCAGGTAGATGTTTCATCAGCTCTGCCATTTCGTCCCAGGGCTGATATGTTTACCTGTTGAGCAAACATTGAATTGGCTATGTATCATTGTGTTGCTGTTCCCTTTTCAAACTTTCTCCCCACTATGTCCATCGTCTTACTTCCTTTATCCGGAAGTGGTCCGGATGCTGTTGGGACATTTACCCTCTTTCTGGCTGTGGCAGCAATAATGGAGTATGCTTGTACAGTTCCTTGAATATGTGGTGGGTCTTTTGAGGAGTGTTTATATTTCTTCTCAGCCCTTGGTGTTACTGACTGGAATGTTGCAAATTCCTTAAAGGCCTCTCTTTCCATATCCAGTATATTCGGAAGCATGTGTAGGTATTGGTTCCTACTTTGGGAAGGCAACAATGTCTCTACAAGGAAACATGATTGTGATGTTGTTTCTTACAACTGCACCCCATATTTATCTGCTGCCCTTTTTATTAACTGATTACACATTGCAATGTCGACCAGAGGAGTAGGCCTCGACGGATATGTGTCTATTCCCTCCTCTGGGGGAATCAGTTTTTAGGTCCTACCATGGAGTCGCAGTGTATTCCGACCCCTCTGTCTCTGGGGAAATGCCCTGGGATTCAGGATCGTACTCTTCGAAGATTTCATATTCTTCCTCCACTTCCCGTGGTTCTGGGGTCACCGGGGGCTCCAGTTTTTCCATCGAAGTTTTCTGTGGAATTCTAAATTCTAGTAGAGTATTGCAGTATTCCGGCCATTTTGAATTTTAAGATGCCTCTTCTTGCACTTGATTTTGACTGCGTGTTCTGCGGGATTGATACTAGGAACGGATTTACTCTTCAGTGCCAAGGCTTATGGTGTTGAGGTATCACTCAATCCCTTTTTGGCCTCTCTCCACCTTCACTGTCTTTCGACATTGTTTTCTTGGTTGTTCGACCACCTGCGGTGTCCATGCTGTGGGACCCAAGGGGTTCTTTTGGCCTCTGCTTGCCTTTGGTCAGCAAGATCTTCGATGCCGAGCCAGCTCTGTGTGACTTTGAGCCTGTTGTTTCGCGACTTGCTTCCACTGTTTTTTTGACGTTACCTGTAAATGTTTCTCTTTGTGTTTTAACTATTCTTTCTCGACAACGATGACCCTCGCTTCGGCGTCCGAGACCTCTCCTTTGGAAAGGTTATCTTTCTAATTGATTGACAACCCCAGGTTTCTCAGTGACGGAGTCTCTTTCTGCCCCTTCATGGCAAAGGGTGCTTGTCTCTATTTGTCTCTTGCCTTTAAGGTCATCGGCTTGAAGTCTGTGCAGGCCTCACAGTTGTCACTTCTATGGTCTAGTCGAAGGCAAAGATTCCACACCTTGTGGTTATTCTTTTGTGCACATTTATGACAGCAATTCGGTCAGAATTGGATGAGTGTGTTCTATATGTCACATGGGACATGGGGCCCCCTGTCCAGATATTCTCGGGTCCTCCCTTGACGTGTAGTCTCGATAAATCTTAAATCTGTACCTGGTTTCAGTACTCTTCTCTGGCACCTCTGCTTCTTCCTCTGGGAACTTTCAAGCAATTTTCTAATTTTTGTTGATTGGAGAGCCTTTAGCAATGCTTCCAGACCTAACAGCGGAAAAAAGATTCTGACGATTATGACCATGCTTGGAAGCTTACAGGGTAGGTGTATGATATCAGGAGTGCCTGGATTCGGCACCAAATGGTGGGACACTCGAAGCCCAAAACAAAGAAATATTGATAATTCCGGCTCCAAACACAAAGTGGCAGAATAATGCACAGCATGTGAATCTAGAGAAGAGTGATGCTGCAAAACTGTTATTCACCTCTGGGAAAGAGTTTACTGGGATAGAGAATGGTATCATTCATAATAAATAAGCTCTCATGATTCAGGCTTTTTTGTGCTGGTAAGTGTGGGGGTAGCCGTAGCAATTATAGTCGGGTACAGCCACAACCAGACTATCTTTGCAGAGAAACCTACACCTTGACAGCAAAAAATACACAGCATAATGGAAACCCATAGAATAATTAACAGACTACTACTCACGTTTGGACAACAATCTCATAAAGTGATTGTCAGACTATGAATACATTGCCACATTATTTATATGCTACAGATGCTATACGTTTGACGTCTTGTTTGCTGTATTGCAACGCAGATTTTCCTAACTCTGTATTGAATGAAGTCTTATCTGTTTACCTAAATCATCATTTGCCCTCCAAGCTGTGCCTACCAGAACTCAAAAGGGCACCACAATTTACCGAGCTGCTATAGTCCTCCATGCTCGCATTTGCTTTTTCAATCTTATTAGGGAGGACCACTTACCTGTCTTCAGATTACTGGTCTACTGACTCTCAGATTCCCAACTCCATAGTTTAACTAAACTGAAATTTGACACTATGAGTCACCTGGTAACACTAGTCTAGTGTCTGAAATTGGTGTTTAGTCACCAAACTGTCTTGCCTGATCACTGTAGGCTCAAAAGCTACTTGTTTTGTTCTACAACACAGTCTGCTTCCATCTGAGCACACTTGAATACATTGGCATACTCTTCTGCTCAATTACTCGGACATGTCACTTCTTGGGCCTTCATCAAGAGTCAGATGGAGCAGAATTACCCACAGGAATTCTACTATGCCTGATTGCAAGTGGGTAGTTTTTTTTACACCCGTTAGTTCGGGGTATGGGAGAACCAGACACTATTTTAAAATGTGGTAGTTCCATATAGTTAAACCAAATGAGACTTTGGCTGCAGCAGCAGTGACATCCACACCTCCTCCTCTGTTATTTTTCTGACAAGGATCGTTCCCACATGTCAGGAAACACCTTTACCTTCCTCCCCTACTTCCCACACCCCTCCCTTATCCTCACCCTACCCAGAGACCCCCTGCATTCATTCAGGACCTGCCCAAAGCGAGTAAATGTATGTATTAAACCACTCAGTGTGGTTTTACCTTTGAAAACATTGGCCCCACACTGCATTTCCCCATTCTACGAGGCTTGAAGTATAATTGCATTGTACAAAGACAGATCTACAGCAAGGTATCAGTAAAATCACACACGATTGTACTGTGCCATCAGTACTACACAACTTGAAATTAGGACCTTAAAGAATAGAGACACCACCTAACATTTTAATGGCTCTTCTTGCCCATTCCTACCCTTGACTCCAGGGAAGCAGGGATTCCCATGCACTTCACGTAATATTTCAGGGGTAGCAGTTTATCTCATTTGCCATAGGCACTGCATGAAGGTGCTTGCGGGCAGATTTTATACTAATATACAGATATAGAGATACCTGGTAGAGGTGGAGAGGCATCAGTGTCTCTGCATCCATTTATAACTTGTTTCATTTGCACTTTGATACAAACCCAAAAACAAACACAGGTAGGTGACATACATGGTATACCTGAGATAGACTTTGCTTCATAGCTAAAATAAGAAAAGGATACAATGTAAGGTGGATGCAGAATTTGTAGGCCATTTTTTGGGGATCTTGAGTTCAGTTAGGAGAAGGCTGGGTTCTACCACCAGGTTTCAATTTGACCTCTAATTCCTATTAATAGTTATTAAATATTTAATCCAATCACGTTTCGGGAGCTTCTTAAGACCAAGCAATATAGCTATGCTTCTCAAGTAAAATAGGAGCTTCAGATACTGCAGCTGGAGGACCAATCACTGCATTTCTGTACCCTTAACTTTCGCGGATGAATTGTCATGGTGTCTTCAAGATTAGTGTATTCACGTATGTGTAGTGTTGAGTCAACCTGAGCCCCTGTCACAGAAGGCTCTGCACATAGTATAAAGCACATTTAACTTTATTATATACTGTATTACTAGCAAAAGAAAAGCTTTTAACCCTACGCGTCATGCACTTCTCCATGCTATGATGCAGTGTGATATCTTGACAGTCTGCTAGTAAATCATTTGGGAGGCCCATGTAAACTATTTTGCAATAATCTAGAAGATGGGGAATGTTTAAGTTTTACTCCCATTAGCATCATGACCTTTTCGAACAGGAAAAAAGATAGCAATGACCACTGTTATTTTGGAAGATAGGTTTAGCTCTGAATCACACATTAGGTCCAGTGCTTTTACACTGGGGCTGTCCTCAATGTTTTGAGGCTGGTGAAGTGTAAAATATTGTTGTTAAGACCAATACGAACCAGACCTCTAACTCTGGATCCAGACAGAGCTAATTTTACACAAACCACTGACATACGTGACACCAACATTTTGTGATCATGTACTGGCCCTCAGGTTTGGTCTAGGCATTGGCATATCTTGGCTTGCTGTATGATCTACTGGAATGTCAGATGATGAAGGTTTATCACCTGTACAATGCATAAATGTGGCAAAGCACGGCTGAGAGCAAAAATAACTGTGTTGTACCACAGGGCACTTTTCATGCAGGATTTTGACGACTCTAGTTAGATGTGCTGCTTCTGAGTGTTGAAAAATTATTGATTTCATTCTGGGATAGTACCAAAGATTACTGACCAGATCATATAAGGCCAAATAGCTTGGGTAAAGTATCCGCTTTGTGGTTATCACTTAGGGAGATGAAACTATTCTCTAATATTTCTGATAAGCTCCTTTCATCTTGTGAGATGGAACCCCGACTGGTGGCTGTTAGGTTTGACTATAACATTACACATACTCGTAAAAATGTTTGATTGTCTGTCTTAGATTTTTCATGTTTGAGTGCAGCCACTTGGGATGTGCAGTACTGTCAAAAGGGTTCATTTTGGATATTCTATAGATGTGTTGATTATGCCCTGGAGAAGAGGCACCTTCCTGAGCACAATAAATTCAGCAATGACCCTTGATTCAAGGAATGGAGTATGATGCGAAGTGAATGGCATGTGTGGTGTTTCATTTATCTTAGTATACTGTTGTCATGCAAGTCATGTTCCACACTTGTTTTTTTAAGCATATGGTACTTGCCATTGTAGGTCGGTCCGCTGTCTACGCTTCCACCATAGCCACTTCTGTCACAATTCGGAAATGCCCAGCCTCTGTCACAGTGACAGTTTTTGTTACTGTTGCACACCTAAAGAACATTAAAACATATTTGTCTATATTGGATTTAAAACATATCTGCATGCCATTAGAGGTTTTATAAAGCAATAAGTGAATATGTAAAAGTGTGTCGCAAAACAGAAATATGCCAATCTATAAATAGTTAATGTTTTTTGCAATGCATTTTAATCCTCAGTTATGTCCCTCCACATATCAGGCAACAGAAGGAGTTTGTTTATATGTGGTACTCTATTTTTAAATATGCCACTGTGTCAAATTGGACGGATAACTCCAGCTTAACCTGTATTACTACTAACCTTGCATTCCATCAACATGATCTGTGGTCGGAAAAAGAATCGTAACAATACACACAAATATTTACTTCTAAACAATTGATTGTTATACTTATTTCAATTTGAAAAAATATACAATTATTCACAAAAATATTAGCAAAACATAATGTCAGACATCGTTCTTTATAAAGAAAAACCCCCTTGTCCTTCCCCAAAACACACATTCACACACTCATACATAACAGCACTTAGGAACAAATAATGATTATTATTCTTTTTCTTACCATAGGTGATGTTAATAACATACAAAGTTAGCAGCAATACAGGTTGAGCATAATAGTCAGTGCAGGAAATGGTAGAGAAGATGTTACAGCAAGTTCTAATTAGTAACAACAGATTCAAGAAGGTGGCCAGTTATATGAATAGGACCTTGAACTATACTTCGAAGACCAGGTGTTTCAAGTGAATCAGTGAACTCTTATACGTTGGTCTATTTTTGATCATCTAGCAATAAGTGTAAATCATCTCAGATAGTAAATGTGGAGTGCAAAAAACATGAACGAAATTGGAGGAATATATATTTTGATGCAAATAAACATAAATACATCCTTGCGGTCAAATCTTGTAAAGGAACTGTAAAAGAAGCTTGTATGAAATACATTTCGCAATGTATTAGATAGGCCACGCATTCTTCAAAAGAGATTTTCCAAACAGTCAATTTTGCCAACTCCCAAAGCCTGAAATAAAGCAATCAATCTCTCCATAGAACTTTGTTGTAACTGCTCCACATTTTGTTGAGAAAAGATGAATTGCTTTCTTATTAAAGCATGTGTCATCTGCGCAGTCCTCCATTACTCTCAAACGACCCTTCACTTTCACCCTTTACCTCAGTCTCTAAGGGCCTGATTTAGATCTTGGCTGACCTGGTCCCGCCGTAACTTGACAGTTTTACCACCAGCCTGCTTGGCAGCCTGCCCACTCGATTTAGAGGTTAGCAGATACAACTCCGCCAGGAATTGTCACCCGTGTTGACGACGTCATAGGCAGAAGCGGCTGTTGGCAGGAGTCCGCCCAAGATTACTGCTGGGCCAATCACGATGTGCCCTTCTGTCGAGGAAACTGTGGTGCAGATACCTCCTACACTGAGTTGGCGGAATGGAAGGAAATGAGGTAGAAACGTAACCTTTTTTTCGGCTTCCACTTCCGTTTCCATCTTGAACCCCATTGTCCGGGTCCTCGATTTGCTGCTACTACATGATCACGACACTAATCAACTTTGTTGTTGCCAGGATCTAAGGTAAGTTCCTTTTACACTTGTCTAACTATGGATAGTGTGTTGACAATTGCTTTAGTCTTGTGTCTTACATGCATTTTTCTTTCATGTGTAATGCAGTTAGCGTACATTTTAGAACTTAGCTAAGTAAAATGAACATACCTGTATTGAAACTTAAGAAAATGATGTTGTTGTGGGTGTGGTGTTAGTGTTGCCTTTGGTTGAGCATTCAATAGTGTGTGTGAGTTGTTTGTGAGCTATACAATATATAAGAAAAGGGGCATAACACATTACTTACATTAATTTTAGAAGCAAACACAACATATATGTGTATTGAAACATAAATTGACACAAATTTGTAGTACTTACCAGTCTCCAGTCCACCAAGGACTCACTTTGTCAGCAAACCGCTGCTAGGACAACGGCAGCACAACTGAGACATCTAAATTGGCTACACGCAAACTCTCTGGTGACGGAGTACTGTTAGTCAGCAGAGGAGTCCGTCGCCTCGATGGAGGTGCGCCACTTGCACAACGGTAAACAGTCTATTGACGCGGATGGCGGTTCAACCAGCCCACATTAAATAAGGTGGGCGGGATACCATCAGCTTGGCACAGTACTTGGGTACTCCGCCTCAGAGAGACAATGGGAGTCCCACCAAGATCTAAATGAGGCCCTAACTCTTCAAATATTAAAATACCTAAGACAATCAAACCAGGATCCCCTGTGGTTCTCTGCAATGTTGCCATTTTTAATAGGGTACCTAATATTGGTAGCAGTGAACTATCTAGCATCATCAATGTCTCCTTGAACACTGGAATTGTTCCTATTAAATAGAAAACGCCTTAATCAGTCTTCTCTTTTTAAAAAGGATACAGACCCTTTAATCCTTACTAATTTTCAGTCTATTTCACTAATTCACTTTTATGGCAATGTTCCTGAATCTGTGTAAACAAACATCTCCCACACTTCACTGAAAGCAACAACATCCTTGATCCTGCTCAGGTCAGCTTTCGGCCTCTACAGGGAACCAAAACCACTCATCTTGCTATTACAGATCATCTTTGTCTTTCTTTTGATAAAGAAGGGAAAGCACTTTTGATCCTCCTCGACTTTAGTGCCGGCTTTAGCAAAGTCACACATGAAATACTTGGACATTCGAGACACAGCCCTTGCACAAATCAATTCCAGTCTCACAAGTCATTCCCAAGCTGTCCAATTTTCTATATTTTGCTTACTATTCTTTCAAGTTAATTGTTGAGTGCCACAGTGGTCCTGCTCTGAGCCCAACTCCCTTCAATCTATACATGCTCCATCGAGCCCTGTTAGTTTGATATTTGGGTTCTAGTTCATGGCATATGCAGACGTCGCTCAGTTAACCCTAACTTTTGAAGGCAACCTTATTGTGGCCCAACTTAAATTCTGCATGTGTCCACTATCCATCTGGATGAACGCTAACTCTCTAACACTGAATAGGGAGAAGACCAAAGTACTTATCCTTAATACCGATCTGAACATCTGGAGTTATCCATGGTGGCCCTCAGAACAGGACCTAACACCTATTCGTACCACTTCAGCCCAAAATCTTGGTACTCCTTTTGACTCCTTTCATTCAAGAATCATGTCAGTAAAGTTACATCAGCCTGCTTCTTCATTATCAAAACACACAAAGTTTCTCCTAATTCTTTTGATGAATCTTAATCAACAAGTAGTCCAAACTCTAATACTACTTCTGTTGGATTACTGCAATTGCCCTCTTTTAGGTGTGTGAAACTTAATTCTGAAAACTTTTCAATTAGTTCAAAGCTCCACAGCTTATCTTATTTTAAACCTTCCACTGTCTCAAACACCTGGACATTTTACACTTGCTTCCAATATCTAAACATATTCTTTTTAAAAACTCTCTGTATTTGCCATTGTGCTCTTTACAAAATGTGTTCTTATATTCAGCACAGGCTAATTCACTATACTCCAAATAAAACATTGTGATGCAGCAAATCTTTCCTGCTTCAGGGTTGTTGCATAACTCAAGCTCTCAAAGGAGGTGGGTCATTTTTTGAACTGGCCACAAAACAATGGCATGCCTTAGCTTTTCTCCTTACATCCATGTCTTATCAGCTGGTCTGCGTCTGTCAATTCAAAACATTTCGAATTCCAATTGATACTCAGTAATATTCTAATACTGAGGGCTTCAGGTCAGTCAGGATTGTTTCCCTGATCCCTCAGAGTTAGGACATCTTCTGGGGTAACAGTGCGCTCAAGAAATATTTCAAAATAAATAAATACAAGAGAGTGGTCAGATTACTCCCAATTTCCTCACTTCTGTTGAGGGAATTGGAGATCGACCCAGTCCCTGTAGCTCGATGGTAGGGTGGTAATATTTAGTCCAGTTTCCATAGGTGAGTATTTCAGTTTTTGGTTTTAGTTAAGCTTGAAGTGGTATTTAGGAACCAGGATTCCATAGGTTGGGGGCAATGGCCAATGCCAAAATAATCTAGTTCTGATTGCTTTTCTAGGTTTAAGATGGCGTGTCTGTCATCCAAATATCTATAATGTATTCAACTGAATGACTTAATGATGTTCTGAAAAAGGTTGAGGTACACTTTGCAGAGGAATGGAGCAATGGTGGTACCTTGTGGGCCATAGTTTAAAAAACGCAAATGTAATTTACGAAAAAGGATAAAAGGAGGTGATGAGGGATTTGGCAGCAACATGGTAAGAGACTGCAGCCAGAACAGTGTATTGGATTCCTATGTTACTCAGTCTCTGTAGATCAAGCTGTCAAAAGGCAGAGGTGGTTGATAGTGGTCTTGAGATAAATCCATGTGGCAATCAAGATGGATCCCATGCCTTATCCTTGACAGAATCTAGTTTGGTAATCGAAAGAGCACTATTTTCATCAAAAAAAGCAAAACTCACAGTGAAGGCTGATATTTCAAGTTTTATGAAGGAAAGGCCATTTCATAAGGGTGGAAAAATGGATGGGCCTTTGTGGAATACTTGTGGAATTGATACCTTGTTTTTTTTTTTGCAATCAGTTTAATGTGGAATTATATATAGAAGGATCCTAGGTCCTGAGATTGGAAAATTCCAGTTGCCAAGGAGTGACGGATGAAGGCTCTGGTTGGGATGGCAGCTGGAGCAGTAAGAAGAATGTTTTTACATATCTGGAGGGCAGGAACATGCTCCAAAGTCTGCCGTGCCATAGCTCTGATGAGGTAAGTGGACTAATTGGAAAAAACGAAGTTGAAGAAGAGCAATCTTTGTTGCTAGCTGGAGACAGTCATTTAGTAGTTACCCTCACGCACATGTCTTGAGGCAGTTTTCCAGGTTCCTGTCTTTGGCGATAAAGTGGTGTCTCAAAGAGACTTTAAGTTACTGTGAATTGATTGTGCCCAAAATATTTTATCCAGGTTTCAGAGACTCAGGAATCATTGTGGACTGCTCATTTAAAGGACCTGTGTCATGCAGCATGAATAATACAGTATTTCCACAGCTCTTTATATTGCAGAGCGGTTTCGTAGTTGAAACTTGTCCTTGCATTTTGTTTTTGTTCTATTGTTTTTTTACGGAATTCAATATTTTTTCATTTTCAATGACTTTGTCCTAGAAATCAGCCTGCTGGCTTGCAATCGTTGTTATTGACATCAGGAGATCATCATGGAGATCAGATTCTAAAAGGTGGTGCACAGACAAAGCTGGAATTACTATAGTGCATTCCAAGGTATGGTAGCAGCAAGAGGCGACTGAGGGGAGATCAAGTTTTTTTCATGGCCTTATTGAGATCTTGATGTTTCAGGATAATGAAGTCAATGGGGAGGAGGGAAGGTCGAGACAGAATTTAATGTTATGGCTCCTCCGAGTTGTTTTTCGGTCTCAGGGCTATGTCAAGAAGAAGTGAATGTCAATCAACTAGTATCCAATCTCAGCAATCCGAATAGTGAGCTGACTGGACATCAGTTGATAGAGGGTTAAACCTTTTAAATTTGACACAAGGATACAAAATGATGCAGCTCTGGTTTTTCAAACTACATCCTGGATTCACCTAGCAGTCCAGAGGAATATAGAGGAATATCAAAGGCTAAGAAAATTCTAGATGCTACAGCGCCTCATATAGAAACATTCCAATTAAAAACTTATATCTGTACAAGATCATTTTTATACTGCTTACCCCATGACCATTGCATTTTTTCTGCACATCACAGTCATAATTCAGGACAGAAGCACTTATACACTCGTAGTTTCTACAAATCTGTAAAATATTTAAAAAAGGGTAATTAAACTCTGGAGGCCTTTGATAGAACTTCAAATATTTCATACCATAGGTATTTCTTATAAATGAGTCAAGACCTCTAGATATACAGACACAACATTTTCTTTCCTTTCTCATGACAATCGTTTATCTGCATTCGATTTTAAACATTACTATTTATCTTGATGTTATCTCCTTTTTGTCAATATTGTATATTTCTATTTGCTTTTTGCCAGTCTCTTTGTGAAGCGCTCTGATACCTGATGGACCTTGTGTTTGCTACACAAAACCACAAAAATAAAAACATACACTTTTTTAGACCTAACAAAAAACCAATCACATTCTCTAGACTAATGGAGCATTGAATTCTACATTACTTCATCACATATACGCTTTATTTAGCTGGTCTGGTAGAAAGACTCTGAATTTAACAGTGAGTTTTCAGTCCTCTAACAGCACATTTCCACATGTCTTTAACAGTACCCCTATCCTCTTCATTGACATGTTTATTTCTAAAAACTTAGAGAGGGAGAGAATGTATTTGTATGACATTGCAGCACAGTTTGGTATTACATATGAGGACACTCCGAACATTACCAATATGGATCAGATTTTGATTTAGTTTTAGAGAGTTTTTCTATCAGTGGCATTCGGATGTCAGTTCTCATTCACTGTGACTTTTGGTAGCTGGGTGAGTGGAGTGGTATACCTAATTCTTCTTTGGATTTGGATGCTCATTGCCCCGCAAATAATGGATTTCGTAGTTATCTGACAATAGCAAGAGCTATTGGATTAAAGTATGACTGATTTATCCTAAGCAAAATAGTGAGTAAAATAAATAGTAAGTTGGAAAGTGAAGATGAGTCAGGGCCTTATTATAACACTTTTGTGCTAATGCAGATGCACATTTTAGAACCCATAATTACCATTCGCGTGGGGTCTGGTAAGCAGCCGGTGTACAATTTGCACCCAGTTATAAGTTGCAGTCCTCAGAATAAGGAACAAGTGAAAATAACACATGATTTCACCCAGTCTTAGGTGTGCAAGGCATTATTTTGCACTTTAACCACCAATTTGGGCAATATTTTCCTTGGCATAAACCAAGGGTGCAAACCTATAGCTCACATAGTTTGCACCAGAGCTGTAAATCAAGTTCAGGAACAAATGAAAATTTGCACATGAAACCGCATTAGCTGCCCTATGGTAATCAGGGCCGGAGTGAGTGAACGACTAAAAGATCATGGGTAAGTGTGAATCCATTACCATGTTAGTGATAAGACAGAAACCAAATAAGAGAGACTTAGAATAAACAAAAGACAGAATCTTAGGAAGTGAGTGAAATTAGAGGCATGTCAGAGAGTTAGTGAACTAAGGCAGCTCTCAAAAAAGGGAGTACCATCAGCAATTTTGAACCGGTTTTATACCAAGATCACACGTATCTCAGCAGTACCTAATTTGAGTTGGTGGTGGCCAGTGTGCACTGCTGTCACTTATTTATGGAGATCAGGGCACTTTAAGTTTGTCCTGCAAATAGTGGTCCCAATTGTTAAATATTAAAATAATTTTGCTAGGTTGGCCGAGATCCAAAAATCTGAGAGCTGCCCGCTAGTCTGTGTTGGGTCTAAATGCATGTATGCATTCCGCTGAGAAAAAAAGACCATGAACCATGCAGCACTGATGTCTTATTTTTCTCTCAGAGGCCCAGAACATGAGAGAAAGAGAGAGAGAGAGAGAGAGAGAGAATATATGTGTCTGTATATATATATTTTTTTGTTGTTGTTGTTTTGTTTATACAAATTAAGCATGGCATCTAGGGTTGAGGTGGGATCCTGGAGGTGTTGCCCACAGTACTTGGTTGGTAGACAGTGTAGAGAAAAGCATGAGAATTTGAACCTGCGCTCTAGGGGTGTCAGCAGAAAGAAGCCGGGGCAAGGGACAAGCTGCAGTGAATTAGGAAAGGAGCATGTTAAATTTAACAAACCTCCTCTTTGGATCTTCTGTTGGACTGCCAAGATTGCATGAGCTGCACCTCACCCTCTCAGAAATTGCACTACTACCTATTTACCTTTAGACAATGCAGTTTGAATAAAAACATTGAAAAATATAATTTACAGTTACGTTTATTTGTGTAAAAAATTAAAACGTTCTTTCACCCGATCACCCAAGAGGTTGCAGACTTGCTTGCATAATGGCTCATGGTAAGTTCCATTTGCGCACACATCTTAGAATAGTGTGCACAAAGACACTGCATTGCTGCTCACCAAACAAAATAATTAGAGAGAACATTGGCTGAAAGTAATAAAAATAAAAAATAAATAAAAGATTAACATTATTAAAAGTAAAGTGATGAATTTTAAAGCTAATGGGTTCAGTACACTGACAAAATGTAAATGGTTGATAGGAAGAGATGAGTTGGAAAGTGTTAATATATACCCTTATTTGGGTAAAATGTACTCCGCCAACTTCTCTGTAAGGAAAATATCTTGCATCTTTCCAGTAAAGCGATGGCACATGCCAACACACTTTCTTCAGTTTACAAGGACTTAGGTCGTAGACACTGTAACCATTTAATCTCTACGTACAGCACATAAATCCCCCCAGCTCTACTCTATGATATTGATGTTATGGATATGAAACATTGGAACTTTTTACATATAATGGAGGGGAAAATATTCAATAAAATCTGTCATTTAAATACACTTACCCCTGTCAAAGCAACACACCTCAAAATGAGGCTTTCAAGTACTTACATTAGGGGGTTGGCCCCTGCTCTCATGTAGGGTTGCAGGCTTTTGCTCAGTAAGGAGCACTCTTTGGGAGGCCTACTCTGCTCAGAGGCATTAGGTCAAAGAAGAAAGATAACTACTTTGCACAAGAATTTTAATCAAGCACTTCTGCACTTTAGACTGAGTAGGGCTGACTTAATTGTATTGTCCTGTTATGCAATTACAATTGACCTGAAACACAGTATTAGGACCAGTTCGAAGAAACAAGATATGATTTAGTGTAGGGAACAAAGGAGAATGGAGATAATAACTACCACGGTCTCTGAGACATAGCCTCAACCCTACTTAAATTGGAATGTGGAGTATGGTTTCTGGCAGTATTTCCTACTGTTCCATATGAATATTCTGTCATTAAAATAATAATCTGCTACAGGAGCTTGGGGTGGCATTGCTTCAGAGAATAGACTGATTCATCATCATCATCAACTTTATTTCACACCTCACGGATGCATAAAAGTACTCCAATAAAAACATTTCATTACAGATGATAAACGTAGGATAAGAAAAGTGTGAATTACAGTCAGTAAACAAATAGCAGCGATCATGAATTAAAACAGGTACAATCAACTAAAGCAATAATTCTTAAGATTCAATAGATACATTATTAAAAACCTTACGAGATCTCACGGCGGCCAATAAAAAGGAAGCAAGTACATAACAGACCAATGGGGTTTCTAGTTGATAAAATAAGGGGAGGGCTAAAACTGGGTTACGCAAGGAAAATTTCTTTAAAAGTGGAATGATAAAAATCTTTCTCTCTACTTTATACAGCGGGCAAAAGAGCAATACATGCGAAGTTGATTGTGTCACCTTATTGTTACACGGACAAGGTGGTAAAAGACTTATAGAAAATAAGTTATGTGGATGACCCAGCATTAGTAGGATAAAATTTAGACGGTATCTAGTCAAGATAAAACGGTGCTGGTTAGTCTTGACAAACCCTAGCTATAGATGAGAATAATTTGGCATCTGAAGTATGCTCTCATAAAACTTTACAGACTGTTTTTCTTTTTGGTTTTCCCACCTATCACGCATAGCTTTCGTTAAGTAAATGGCCTTCAGTTTAGATTTAGGAAAGTGTACGCAAAGGGTAGGGGTATCATACAAGAAGGCCAGACCCAAAGAGGTTAAAGTTTGCCTGACATACGAAAGCCACAGGATTTTGTAGGCGAGAGCCATTTTCATAATATCTTTCAAAATGTTCTGGTTCAGACCCACGGAATCCCTTTTCCATACAGATAACCAAAGAGAAAGTGGGGCTAATTTAATAGAATCGGTGATAAAAGGCATACCGACTTCAGTATGAGCCACAAGGTTATTACATGTTTGTGGAATTGACAGAAATCTTTTAATAATTTGTCTTCCAGGACTTGAAGTGTAGTCACATTTGTTATTTCCCAGATTGCTGCCCTATATGTCGCCGTTGGTAATGTTTTAGCCAAATACATTTTAACCATTTCTAAAATTGGCTTGCAGCCCATTTTTTTTTTAGAAAATCTAAAAATTGCATTAATACTCTGGGGCATTAAATTTGCACGGATTTGCAGCATCTCTTTCCAGTTTTGTTTAGCATCAAAAACAATACCTAGAACAATAAAAAGTTGTACATGCTCATATTTGCCCCCCTCTAGATGCTAACTCATCATTTTCGTTTTAGCACCTCCTTTTGCCATAGTATAGGTTTTGGCTTTATTTACATGGAAATCCAAATTGCACATAAAGGCTGTATAGTGTGTAATAAGGTTTTGAAGTGCCTAAGGGGTCCTTGCCAGTAAAACTGCATCATCTGCATATAGAAGGATGGGGAGGGGGGACCGCGAGACAATTGGAGTATCTTTCACAATGTTTTTTTTTTTTTTTTTTTTTTTTTAAAGTTTTTATTGAACAGTAAAAAGGATACAGGCATGGGCCTACAACCACCAGGGCCGGCCGCTAGAATCGAAAAGGATCACACAGTGTTAAAGTCATTAACCGGCCCATGGGGCCCAGCCCATTACAGAAGCTCCGGCTACACATAAGGGAATCAGGATACATACATTTAACATAAATAACAACTAAAAAAACAAAAGGCGAGGCGTAGTGACATGAAGTGGGCGTCAGACTACAGCAGGGGGACTTCACATCCGACCACCAGATGGCGGTCAAGGGGAAGGAGGACTAAGAGGTCAGGGGGGGTCACGGGAGAGCCAGGTCTACACTCGGATATTCCAAATACGCCAGGAACCATCACGGGTCAGGGGGACAAGGCAACCTCGGAAGTGTCCACCAGGGGGGGAGCACAGATATTCCCCCTATACTCATTCCATTGCCCCCAGATTCTACCCCATGCCCCCGGTTTACCACGAGCCACATACACAGTCTTCTCCCTGAACATGCACCAGTCCATGTTCTCCTTCCATACAGACACGGTGGGAGGCCGCTGGGAACCCCAAAGCTGCGCTATATCTCTCTTGGCAATCATGTTCCCCAGGGCCGCCCACCGAGTCTGGGCCGCGTTATAATCATTGGGCTCCCACACATTCAGAACACAGCGACGCACCTCCGGCAACAGAGCAACCCCGGTGACTCGTCCCATAACCTCATGCACCCGGCGCCAGTATTCCGCCACCTCGCGGCACTCCCATAGGATGTGGAGAAAGGTGGCACTAAGCCCACAGCCCCGCTTACAGAGCCCGTCGTCAGAAAATCCCATCGAAACCAAACGGGGACCCGTCACGTAAACCCGGTGGAGAATCTTAAGCTGGACCAGACGGAGACGGGCCGGGATGGCCACCTCCTTAGGGGACGACAGTGCAGACTGCCAGTCCTCGTCGTCCAACTCCACCCCATCTCCCGCCCATGCCTCCCGAAGACGCACCAAGAGGTCAGCCCGATTATTAATCAGTTTTTTATAAATTAGAGAGATAGTACTGTCGGGCACGTGACCATCGAGTATGCGGTCCTCGAGGGGCGAAGAAGCCGGGACCTTGGTCCCTTCCCCAAAGACAGAGAGCAGGGCATGCCGAACCTGGGCATAACGGAAGAACTCCCTTTCAGTAAGCTCGTATTCGCTCTGGAGCGCCGCGAAGGTTTTAACCGCGCCCTTAACCCATAAGTCTCCCACTCTGCTAATACCGATCGTGTCCCAGTGCTCAAAGCCTTTCGTTGTCCAGAGGCTACCCAATCGGTCGGAGGCGAATAAAGGAGTAGCACACGTTAAACGCTCACTCCAGCCCATGGCTACATTAGCTGCCTTCCAGATCCTTACCGCAATCTTAGTAGGGCCCGTAAGGGTCCTTCCAGCCAAGCGGGAGTAAAGCGCCCTATTATAGTTACCGCCGGGAAGCAGAAATTTATCCATCTCATACGCCGGGTTCAAGCCGGGCACATACGTGGCATGGTTAATGGCCGATAGTTGGGAGGCCCAATAGTACCTTCTAATGTCGGGAAGCGCGATACCCCCATCGTACCAGGGGAGAGTAAGCTTTGCCAGAGCGATACGCGTGCGCCCGTCCCACACCAGTCTCCTCTGCAGGCTCTCCACCTCCCGAAAGTAGGCAACCGGAATGACGTCGAAGGAGTTCTGAAGTGCATAAAGGAATCTGGGAAGGGACATCATTTTAAACAGAGCTGCGCGACCAAGCGGGGACAAGGGCAGCTTACACCACCGAGCCGTATCCTCCCTCAAACGCCGAAGTGGAAGCAGGAGGTTCTGCTCATAGCGAACCGCCGGGTCCAACGAAACGTACACCCCCAGGTATTTAAAGCCGGACAGAGATAGTTGGATCGGAAGCCGAGGCGGCAAGAGAGGAGGGCCACCAGAGATGGGATACACGCAAGATTTAGACCAGTTAATCGTCAGACCCGAATTTCTCCCAAAGGAAGTAAGGACATCAAAGAGAACATTAAGCGACTGCCGCGGCGAGGTGAGATACAAAAGAATATCATCCGCGTACAACGAGACCCGGTCCTCGAAGCCCGGGGCCCACCGGATCCCTCTGATCGAGGGCTCCCAGCGGAGCCAGGCAGCGAGCGGTTCCAAGGCGAGAGCAAAGAGCAGAGGGGACAACGGGCACCCCTGCCTCGTACCCCTACCGAGAGCGAAAGGCTGAGAGACCCGCCCATTGACGACCACCTGAGCCATTGGTCCAGCGTAAAGAAGCTTCACCCAGCCAAGAAATCCCTCCCCAAAGCCGAATTTGGTCAAGACAGCCCAGAGGAATGGCCACTCGATGGTATCAAAGGCCATCGTGGCATCTAAAGAAACCAGTACGGCTGGTTCGGAGAGGTACTCCGCCCTAGCGAGGGCGCCGTGGAGACGCCGCAGGTTAAGAGCAGTATTACGATGAGGGATGAAGCCGCATTGATCCGGATGGATCAGATCACAGATAACGCTCAGCAAGCGAGTGGCGAGGACTTTAGCCAGTATCTTAGGCTCGGCGTTTAATAGAGAAATAGGCCTGTAGGAGGCACAGCGGTCTCGTGGCTTACCATCCTTGGGGATCACGACTATCGTAGCCAGACGCTGGTCGGCGGGAAGGGAACCCGTTTCGAGGACTCCTGGAACATACGACGGAGGAAAGGCGCGATTTTATCCGGGCGCAATTTATACAACTCAATAGGCAGGCCGTTGGGACCCATAGCCTTGCCAGAGCGAAGGGAGCGAATCGCAGTTGCAATCTCGTCAACAGACAAGGGGGCGTCCAGCTGTTCACGGTCCTCGACGGACAAGCCGGGCAGAGCAATATCCCGCAGCAGAAGGCGAGAGTCTTCCTCATCCCTATCAGTCACCGGGGAGTAAACGGCCCGGAGGTGGTTAGCAAAACACTCACCGGGCTCAGTCACACACGCTCCATCCGAAACCCGAAGCTCCGGGACCACACGATTCACTCTCTCCTTCCTGTCCAGCCAAGCAATCAATTTACCCGCCTTGTCTCCGGCGTCATACAATCTACCCTGCTGCTCCCTATACATAGTCTTGGCAGCATCAGTAACAAGAGACCTGCATTCAAACTGCTTCAAGCTGAGGGCATGGAGCCCATCCGGAGTGACACCCGCCTCCAAGGCCGACTCCAGCCCCGATATGTCAGTCTCCAGCTTCACCACTGCCTCATTCCTGAGCTTCTTAGCCACCACTATCTGGGAGAGGGCTTGTCCGCGGAGCACGGTTTTAAAAGCTTCCCACAGGGACATTGCGGACGACACCGACCCCTCGTTTTCAAGGAAATATTGGTCAATCGACTTGACCAGGCTGTCGCGAGTCGTGGGGTCTCGCAGGTACCAAGGGTTAATGGGAGCGATCCGCCCTGCAGACCGCGACCCGGTGTCAAAGAGCAGCCACAGCGGGGAATGATCAGAGATACCCCGCGCCAGGTGCCTAACCTCTCGAATCCGGGCAGTCTGGGCCGCGGGCATAAGAAAATAGTCTAATCTGGAAAGACTCCCATGCGCCCCAGAGTGAAAGGTGTACTGACATTGTGTCGGATGCATTAATCTCCAACTATCTACCAGACCAAAGGTCTCCAAGAGTCCGCCGAGCCATGCCTGGGCAGCGGGGAGGGCCCTGGGCGGGTGACGATCCAGGTCACCCGAAACCACCGAATTTAAGTCCCCGCCCATAAGCAAAAGACTGTCCGGAAGTTCAAGCAACATTCGACCCAAGTCCGAGAAGGTGGAGTTCTGGAGGCCCGGGGGAACGTAAACTGAGACCAAGGAAAGTGACTGCCCCTCCCACCTCCCAGTCAAAGCCACATAGCGCCCTCTATCATCCGGGACTACCCTGGTGATCTCTAACGGAAGTGAGGATCGCAGGAGAATGCCCACCCCTCTAGAACCAGTGGTGAAACCAGAATGGGCCACGAGGCGGTATCCCCCCCTGTTCATTGCATGACAAACATTACCAACCAGATGCGTCTCCTGTAAAAACACCACATCAGGAGTCAGGCGACGCAAATACTGCAGCACAACACCCCGCTTGATACGGTCCCCCAACCCATTGACGTTCCATGACATCAATCTCAACCCGTCCCCCCCCATCCCCTCCAGTAGATCAAAGGTCCCCCAGCCAATAGCGCAGCACCCGAAACTGGACAAAAATCAGTACCTCGCCCCGAAAACAAAAAACACACATCAAAACAACCCCTCCCACCCCCCAACCCCCCCCCAACTCCAACTCCCCCCACCCTGCACCCCTGCGGGCCAAAAAACCACCCCAACTTGCAGTGTGCCTGTCGCCCTACAAACCCCATTCTACGAAAAGACCCCGGAGGAGGAAAGGGACCCGTCCCCGCCCGCCCCCCACACAGGTCATAGTGAGACAAAATGAACAAAAGAAGTAAAACCCAGCCGAACAGTGCAAAATGGCAAAGTCAAGGACCAAAAGTCACTCCAAAGGGGACCCGTCACCTTCGGTACCGGCAGAGGGCCCCGGCCGGTCACCCCTGTCCGGCAGCGAGTCCAGCCAGTCACTCACAGTCGCGGGAGAGTCAAAAAAGACAGTCCGGTCCTCGTGTTCCACTCGGAGTTTTGCGGGATAGAGCATAGAGTACTTAAGGCCCAGGTCACGGAGACGACGCTTCACCCCCTGGAAACCCATCCGCTGTTTCTGGACAAGTTGGGTGAAGTCCGGATAAAAGTTAATTGACGAGTTCTCATGACGAACCGGGCCGTGGACCCGTGAGGCCTGCAGAATCGCATCTCGGTCTCTGTAGTGGAAAAGTTTGGCTACAATAGGCCTCGGGGGGGCCCCCGGCCGCGGCCGACCGCCCGGAACTCGATGGGCCCGCTCCACGGCAAAGAACTTACTTAGGCCAGCGGGGGCCAGCTGTTGGAGGATGAGTTCCTCGACCAGGAGGTCAACCGGGCGGTTGTCGGAGGACTCCGGTACGCCTATGACACGGATGTTATTGCGTCGGGCTCGTCCTTCGAAGTCCTCCAGCCGCCGGGCCATCTGATCGTTGGCCATCTTGATGTCGCCAAGAGTGGTCTGCAGGTCCGACACATCCGCACCAAGGGTGGAAGTCCGCACATCGAGCGCTTGAACCCTCTCGTTGGTTTTAGAGAGATCCGCCCGAATTAATGTGACATCGATAGCCACCGTGTCGATTTTACGGGCCAAGGCCTCGTACTGCGTGGCGATGGTCTCCCTGATGCCATTAATGGCGCCCATGATGTCCTGCAGGGACAGCTCCGGAGAGACGGACGTGCCACCACCGGCGTCGTCTGGGGGGACACTGGCCGCTCCAGGGGACCCTCTGCCATGAGTGTAGCGGTCCATGTTGTTCGCCTGGACCGGTCCCCCGCGGAGGGAAGCTTTAGTCTTACGCCCCTCGGGGCCCCCCTTGCCCCCCATGTGGGCCACGCTCACCGAAGGGGACCGTCGATCAAGGGTCGAATGGGCACCGGCACCGCAGACGGGCGCCTCACCAGAGTCCGCAATATAGCGGTGCGAGGGGACCAAAGGCAATGGGTACACTAGTAGCAGGCGGAGACAAAGGCCTCACGCAGAGGCCAAAGAAACACCCAGCCACACCAAGCGATTCCGCCGTCCAGCCCCTTTGAAGTCCAAAAGTGAAACCGAAAGTGATGGAGCGGCCACTGGCACAGCGCTGCAGCCGCTGTTGTTCAATTACGCCCCGGCTCCACAGTTCACCCTCGCACCGGGCACCGCCGTCGGGTGGGTCTCAAAAGTTCAGACCACGATAAATCAGGATTCCCAGGTCCGATTCGATTTCTGAAAGGAGATCCGTGTTCAGCCAGCCTTCATCTTCCAACTTCCGTAAACCATATCAGGATAAAATCAGGATAAATTCCGAGGAGCAGCGAGGGTCCGGGGAGCCCTGTGCTCACGCGACCATCTTGGATGCGCGCTAGGCTCCTCCCCCATCTTTCACAATGTTAATCAAAGTGTCATTAAGTTTGTTTGCGAACAGAGCGGAAAAACAACTAGCGTCCTACTTAAAATATAAACAAAGACAGTTTATAATCTCATCAATCACAGACGCACACAACAAAACACACACAAAACATAAGCAAATTCTACAAACATTCCAAGAGTTCTACCAAGATCTCTATAGGGAGACCAGGCCCTAGACCGAGAAGGCTGTTCAAAGTATCTAGACAGATTGGCCCTCCCCAAACTAACGCAGGACGAAGCCCAAACACTAGGGCAGGACATAAACTCAGCGGAGATAGAGATAGCGGTGAAATCCCTAAAAGAAAACAAGGCACCAGGCCCAGACAGGTACACAGCCACCTTCTACAAATCACTCCTACCACTCCTGCTGCCAACCATAAAAAAGGTGTTCAACCACTGCGCGGAGAAGGGACTAGTATCCCAATCCATGTCGGAGGCGAACATAATTGTAATACTGAAGGAGGACAAAGACCCGCTATTACACAAAAACTACAGGCCCATCTCTTTAATCAATGTGGATTGCAAGATATATGCAAAACTTTTGGCCATGAGATTAAACAACACGCTACCAAAACTAATATCTAACTCACAAGTAGGGTTCCTAAAGACCCGAATGTCACATGACAACACTAGACTCCTATGCCACATACTCGAACGTACCTCTAAATCAGACGTTCCAGTGGTGGCTATTACACTAGATGCCGAGAAAGCGTTTGACAGGGTATCTTGGGACTTCTTGGAGCAACGCATGAGGTCATTCAACCTTGGGGAGGCTCACACAAGGAAGGTAATGGCGCTATACGGAGATCCTAGAGCACGCATGGTAGTTAACGGGGCGGTCTCCGACCCCCTTCGCCTTACAGCGGGGTACAAGACAGGGCTACCCCTTATGCCCCTCGCTCTTCCTGCTGGCCATGGAACCTCCAATCAGAGACATCAAGGCCAACGAGGAGGTGAAGGGAATATGTATAAACGAGGTGGAAGTCAAGCTAGCCGCGTATGCGGATGACATCCTCATCATGACAGAACAACCGAAGAGCTACATCGCGGCACTGATAAGAACGATTGAGATTTACTCAAAACACTCAGGGTATAAGCTGAACAAAGACAAGTCTGAGTGCAAACCTCTCAACGTAAAGACTCTTTGGGAGGTTCGGGGCTGGCCTGGCAAACGGGCTTCATCAAATACCTAGGGATTCAATTCGGCAATGACCTTAAAACCACACTAGACTAAAATGAGAAACGACTATTAGGGAAGACAAAGACTCTTTTAGAGTCCTGGTCCCCCAAATTTATAACAAGGTGGGGCAGAATTGAAACAGTCAAGATGATGATTACCCCGATGATCAATTACTTACTGAGCATGCTCCCACTCATACTCACGGACGACTTCCACTGCTAACTGGACAAGATGATTAACAAATTCCTATGGATAGACAAAACAGCTAGAATAAGCTTACAAAAACTAAGACTAGATAAGAAACTAGGGGGTCTGAACCTAGCCGACTACAGAACCTTCCAAATCGCATTCATAGCCAAACAGGGAGCGTACTGGCTGTCACCCCCTCGGGGCTACACGCCGGTATGGCTACTACTTGAACGAGCCATCTTGGACAACCTAGAACCAATGGTACTCCTAACAGCCAACAAACACATATACACCTCCAACCCAATAACACAAAAGTGGCCCTGCTCAAAATAGACAAAAAAATGGAACACAGTATAAAAAACTGGAAGTGGGAGTCCTTGTGGGCAAACAACAAGATTAAATATAGGGGGAAACCCCTTGCCATAGAGACTTGGAAGAAAATGGGAATCTACTATCCAGCCCAGCTGGAGGAGGGAGGGAACCCCACCACATTCAGCACGCTAAAAGAGAAACATAACCTACCAGACATAGAACTCTTTAGCTTCCTTAAGATCAGAACAGCTCTGACAAAGGCAAACTTAGCACAACACAACCCGACAATAATACAATACATGACATGGCTCAACAGAGTAGGACACCAAGTCTCTCACCTCTACAAGCTGCTACGCCCTAGCACCACCAAAATCAATGATAAGCCAGCAGAATACTGGACAAAGCAGCATGACACCACACTAAACAAACACGAATTGGAGATCATCTGGGCCTCCCCCTCAAGGAACAAGATCACCCCAGCACTGTCCCAGACAAAATTCAGGCTCCTACACAAATCCTATTGGATCCCGGCGCGACTTGCAACGCTAGGCCTCAGGGAAACCGACCTATGCTGGAACTGCGAGAACGAGAAGGGGGACCTAGCACACCTCATCTTTTACTGCCCTAAAGTTAGAAGGTTCTGGGAAAACATTCAGTTTTATAGAAGAAATGCTGGGATGCACTCTAAAACCAGAATTTCCCACCCTTGCCACGGCGTTTATAACCACTGACCTAGACTCACAACAGGACAGGGATCTACTAGACCTCCTTCTGACCTCGGCAGTAAAAATGGTAGAGTACTGCGGAACTCACCCTGGAGACCAGCAACCAGGGGAATGTGGGCATCACTGGATGACTACTTGGACCCCTATGAACCCCCGTGAATACAATAGAAGAAAGGTGAACTCTCTCCCACAGGCCAAAGCAGACCCACGAGTGTCAACTTCTCCGTGTGCACTACCCTCTTTCTTCTCTTCTCATTTCTCTTTGCTTTGACTATCCCCTCCCACTCAGTACCACTCCTTTTGTAAGACAGTGGATAGGGGAACATCCGAACATGTAGATCACTTACCTGTATCATTGGCAAACATAGCCAGTTTGTGATATTACCCCACAATGGAGAAGTGATGACAATTGTATGTTTAAAAAAAAAAAAATCTTAATAAAATACTTGGAAATGAGTATATAGGGAAAACAAAAAAGGAGCCAACACGCTTCCTTGTCTGACTCCCCTTTCAATTTTGAATAGAGTGGTGCATTTGCCAAAACTCCTGTATCGAACCATAGCGGTGGCGTCCCTATAAAGCTCTCTTATAAAATTTCCTTTAAAATTAACCAAAGTTTGTTATGTACCACGCAGTCAAAGGCCTTTGAAAAAGGTCCATAAAGGCCATATGTAATTGGGCCTTTTTTACAGTTGTATACTTTTCTAGAATCATTGTTAATTTAAGACATTGGTTTACAGTGCCCTGCCCTGTCTAAACCCGTACTGCACTTCCGAGAGGATTTTCTCTGCCCACACTTCCAATTTGTTTAACAATAGCCTGCCCATAAGTTGGGCTGTACTATCAAGCAAGGAGATAGGACGATAGTTGGCAGGCAATGAAGCGTTACCTTTTTTAAAAATCGGGATTATGACAGAGTTTTTCCAGGAGGGGAGGGGATCATATTTTGCTATAGCATTAAAAACGACAGTTAAAAGGGGGACCAAAGGGGGAGTGGCTTGCCGAGCCAAGATGGTGGACGCACTCGAGTGCTCCGGGACCCCTCCACCATCCGCCTGTAATCCTAGCCTACAACGAGCCATCAGGACCCGTATCTCCCTCCCTACTGGGCACGGTGCTCTAACGGAATGTCCGGGGGTGTAGATCTTCACACCGGGACCCCCTGAAGCAGTGGACCGGCCCGCCGAGTGCAGCGGACAAAATGGCAGCTCCCGGTCTGTGATCGCAGCGCTGGCCGATCTTTGCCATCCTCCACGAGAAGCGGCGCCCGGCCCCAGAAGCTGAGGGGCTCTACGACACTGACCCCCGGGTCCGCTGTGACCGACGGCCCGGCTTGTTGCTGGATTTGCTTCTTGCTCCCCTTGCTGCCTCTTATACGTGGCTGCTGGCGTCCGGCCCTCCGGCGGCGCGGCCGCTTTACTGCATGCGGTGTCTGGCGGCTGGAGTAAAGGAGACAGTCGCCCCCCCCCATGCACACCAGCGTGATCCTTGGAGGCCAGAAGAGCGGCTGCCATATCGGGCTGCAGGAGCCGTGGAGTACAGCTGTGAACCTTGAGGCAAGGGGCCGCTGGCATCTGCGGACCTGTGGAGAGACGAGCATTGGAGCGGGTGAGTCCTGGCGGCGCTGGGGTCCAGGGACAGTTGAGTGGGGCCCCCGTGCACCCAGGCAGGTACTGTTGGGGGGGGTGGCCATGAGTGGCCCCCCTCATTGCCTGGCCAGACTGGTTCTCCCCCCCGGAGGGTACGTTGCTGGAACCGCCTCCCCTTCCGAGCTGACAGGGCCCTGATACCGCGCTTTGGGCCATGCGGCGACCCATGGGTTGAGGTTGGCCCAGTACTCCATATCGGTCGCAGAACCGAGCGACGGAGAACACACGGCGGATCCTCTACCGCCTTGGGGGCCACGGATGGGCTGTCCTCGCCCGGGTAACTGCGCTGGAGCATGAGGGAGAGCCCTCCCTACCCTACTACTACATTCTGATTTCCCCCCCCAGGCCGCATCAACAATTGGGGACCTGCTGTTGGGGCTTTCAGCCGCACACACCGAGCGGCACCTGTTTGGCTGTTTGGGAGGGCTCGTTGGTCCACATTTGTGGTGCGGGGCAGTGGCCTTGGGCGGCAGCCACCTCCCCCACGCTGTCACACCCAGAAATCTTGGCTCTAGAAGCGGGCAAATTGTTGTCTGAGTTGTAAGGACTGCGGCCTCGTCCAGTGGGGCCCTGCCTGCGGCGCTGGGGCCTGGCCTCTAGTCACCTCACCATCCCCCTTCTCCCCACTGAAGATCCACTCTGTCCGGGACAGCGGAGTCGGCCGCACACATCGGGCGGCGGCGATCGGGTCCCAATTGTGCCTTGGTGTTGGTTGTCCCTCCGCCTCTACTTCGGGCCGCCCACGAAGGCTCGCAGGTTACCCCCACTGCAGGATCCACCTACAGGGTACCCGGGCGCTGCAGCTCCTTGGGGTGCCACCATGGGCAGGACGGACAGGTCGGCAAAGGCTCCTGCCACCCAAACCAAAATAGACCACTTCACCACCTTGGAGGCATGCGTACCTGGGGGATCCGCGGAACAGGAGCCACTGCCCTCAACTGAGTTGTCTACTATCCTGCAAGCCTTCCACGTGTCGCAAACCTCGGTGGAGGGCAAGATCGCGGAGGTGCGCGTGGACATGACTCTTATCCGGCAAGATTTTCGAAACGCCAACGCTCGGATCAAGGAAACTGAAACCTGTATCTCCACCGTGGAAGACTAAGTACAGCAGCTCAAGGGGCAGGTGGCCAGCCTTCAATCTCACACTCAGGAGCTGCACCTCTGGGCAGAGGATGCAGAGAACAGGTCCCGATGCAATAATCTTCGCCTGGTGGGTTTCCCGGAGCAGGGCCGCACGGCGGACTTTCTGGAGAAATGGCTCAGATCATGGGTCCCTGAGGGCTCTCTCTCTCCCTGGTTCGCGATTGAGCGGGCCCATCGGTCCCTGGCCCCTAAGCCTTCTCAGTGTGCGTCCCCCCGACCAATCATAATGCAGGTCCTTAACTTAAAAAAACGGGATGCCATCCTGTGAGAAGCACGCAAACAGCAGCGGCTCCTGCACGAAAATCACGCTATCATGATTTTCCCGGACTACACCCGCGAGGTCCAGAGCCAGCGCCGCTCCTTCGACGACGTTAAACAAAAGCTGAGGGCGCTTCATATCCAATACCGGCTCCTCTTCCCGGCACGCCTGCGAGTGGTATTCGCCAACAAGACCTTGTTCTTCAACAGCCCAACAGAGACCTGGACCTCGGTGATGGAGGAACGCCCGTTGCACACTGGTGACCGAGCCCCGCACCGGGGGGGGGGTGAAGGGGGGGTGGAGGTGGGGGGGGGGGAGGTGGGGGGGCTTGCTGGGGGCAAACCTGCTCGCCTCTCACCTCCCGGCCCCAACGTAACCGCTCCCGCAGGTGCCGTGAACAGAGGCGGACAAGCTCAGACTCCCCACCGGGCCACCCCCTTCAACCGATACTGCTCTCTGATGAACCCTCAACTGGGAGACGCTCTGGCTCATCCGACCATTTGGCTCATGGGGGCGCTTCGCCCCGACCCTCCTTGCATGTTCTCCCAGACACCGTTGTCCAGAGTTTTTCCCTTAATTTTGTGTTTTTAAGTTCTACCACACCAGCATTCATGAAGCACCTTGACGAACACCCGACAAGACAGACAGACAGGACCTCCCCCTTCAGACTCGTAGTCCCACTGCCAACCCAAGCACCATGTCCGACACACCATTAATAAACACCCCCCTGCGCATCATGTCCTGGAACGTTAATGGCCTCCTGGACCGCTTTAAACGCATGGCTGTCCTCAGAAATGCGCAGCGCTTAGGGGCGGACATCTTACTCTTACAGGAAACCCACATGCTCGGTAATCACTGCCCCTTCTTAACGCGGTACGGCTATGATAGAGTGTGGCACTCGGGATTTACAAGGGGTTCCCGAGGGCTGGCGATCCTGGTGAGGTGCTCTCTTCCTCTGGTGATTGTCCAAACGACTCTTGATGCCCAGGGCACTTTTGTGGCCCTCAGCGGCACACTCAATGGCAACCCGCTTAACCTGGTGTCCCTTTATTCACCCCCTTCGATGCTGACGACGATTCTAGCAAAGTCCATTGACCTCCTGGCGTCTCTGCCCCCTGGTCCCACATTCCTTGGGGGCGACTTTAACGCGGTCGCATCACCTGACCTCGACACGACAGGCCTTCCATCCGTAGGTAGAATTGCAGAAGCCAAGCAGCTGAGGTCTTGGTCCGCATCACTAGGTTTATGCGACGTGTGACGACTATGGCACCCTCACTCAATTTACACACACCTCAGCGGCAACACCATACACAGGCACGCATTGACACCATATTTGTTCTCTCGACGGACTGTCCTCTGATTCAGGACGTCTCGCTTCTTCCGAGAGGTATCTCTGACCACTCGCCAGTGATGATCCTTGCAGGTCCCACCCCACCTCTGTCCGGCAAACATGGAGGTTAAATGCCTGGTTTCTTCAGGACAGGGATTTCAGGAAGGTGGTGAGGCGGGAGCTAAAACAGTACTTTCTTTCCAATGAGGGCTCTGTGCCCTCCCCAGGCACCCTATGGGAGGCGGGCAAGGCCACGATTAGGGGGGTCGACAAGGGCCAACTCAAGCTCCAGCGACAAACCCAACTGGAACAGATTACCTTGCGAGAGGCGCAGGCCCTGCGCCTCGAACGTGCCGCAGCCCAATCCCTAGATGCTTCCGACACAAGACTTCTGACCCGGCTCCGGTCGGAGATCAAGCAGCTGTCGCTGGACGCGGCCAAACTCCTCTGGCGCTCCTCCGTGGCCAGGGTATATGGATGGGGCGACAAGAATGGCTCGCTCCTTCACCGCCTGGCTACGTACCCAAGGGCGAATCGTATAATCCCTGACATAGCGGCACCAGACGGGTCACTGTGCCGTGCCCCAATGGAAATGGTGCAAGCCTTTGCCGCATACTACCATAGGCTATACGAGGCCCGAACCCCAACCCTGTCCCTTATGGACCTGATGGACGTGGAGGGGGGCCGCCTTCCGTATGCAGATGCCGCCGCTCAAGCCGATCTGGACCGTCCCATTTCCCGTGAGACGCAATCGCTCTGGTTTCATCTGGCAAGACACCGGGCCCAGATGGCCTTCCTCGAGAATACTATGCCCACTACCGGGATGTTCTCATCCCCCACCTAGACGCACTGTTTCGCGAAGCTGTGGAGAAAGGCTCTTTCCCTCAGGAAACGGACATAGCCACCATTGTGGTCCTTCCGAAATCCCAGCCCCCTCGCCGCAGTGCGCAGATTACCGCCCCATCTCCCTTATCAACACTGAGGTCAAACTGTTCGCCACCCTCCTTGCTCAGTGACTCAAACCCCATCTGTCCACGTTGGTCCACACCGATCAATGCGGGTTTATGCCCTCTCGCGGCACTCGACACTGTCTTCGCAGACTGCACTCCGCCTTGGCCCATCAACACCTCCTCACCCCATACCTTGCGCTTCTCCTGGTAGACTTTGAGAAGGCCTTCGACTCGGTGGACTGGGGCTTCCTTCAAGATGCTCTTGACATGATGGGACTTGGTCCCCGTTTTCGGGCCATGGTCAAGGTTCTGTACGCCCTCCCGAGGGCCTGCGTTCTAGTCAACGGGGTTCTGTCGGAGCCCTTCTCGGTCTGTAGAGGGACAAGGCAGGGTTGTCCCCTTTCCCCTCTGCTTTTTGCCTTAGTGATGGAGCCCTTGGCGTCCTTGATGCGGTCTTGCGATCGGATGCGAGGATGGGAATGGCCCAGCGCTGGACCGGATAAAATCGCCATCTACGCAGACGACGTTCTCATCTACTTGGCAGATCCTGCCGGTTTGGCCCCCATTGTCTTCGTATCTTGCAGTCCTTCGAACGGGCCTCAGGCCTCCGTTTGAACCCCAACAAATACGTCCTAGTTGCCCTTCACCTCTCCCGGGAATGCTTTGACTGGCAGTCCGAAATACCTCTACGTCGTCAATCATTCAAATACCTGGGGATCTGGCTGACCTTGCTGCCTGAGCTCAGCTGGGCCCTCAATGTCACTCCACTGGTGAAGCGAGCCAAGGCGGATCTCCAGCGGTGGCAGTCGTTGCCCCTCAGCCCCATGGGGAGGGTGGCCCTTTTCAAAATGATGGTGCTTACCCGCTTCCTTTACATGCTTCAGAACACCCCCATGTGCTTTCCCATGGCCTGGTTCCGTGAACTTGACGGCTTAGCCAGCAAGTTCATATGGGGGAAGGGTAGGTCCAGGTTAGCGCTCAGTACTTGCAGGATCCCCTCGTTCGACGAGGGTTTGGGGATGACTCACCTTTATCTATACTATTTAGCCACGCGACTTCTCTCCATACATGACTGGTTCAATGAGGGGTGGTCCGATCCGGCCTACAGGCTCGAACTTGGGGAGCTGGGCCTTGCCAGAATCCAATCCTTTCTATATGGGACCCCGATTCCTTCCCGTCTTCCGGAGGTGACGCGCTCTGTGTTACTGGCCTGGCGGGCAGCACTGCGGCACACCAACTAGACACACACACTGACCCACTGTACACAGGACTTGGCTCAGGGAAGTGACCGGGCTTCAGGGCTTTGAAGCTTGGGACCTCATAGGCATCACGCAGCTGGGGGACGTTTGGGTGGGGGATCATATGCCCTCCTTCGAAGATCTCCAAACCAGGTACTCGCTGCATCACTCGCAATTCTTTCGCTACCTCCAGCTGCGGCATGCCCTACGCTCACACCTCGCAACAGGTACACGGTTGCCAAACAATAGCCCACCTGAAGCCCAGATTATGTTTGGGGACCTGGGAAGGGGTGGCATTTCTAGTATTTACCGCACACCGATTAGCAACACCCCGACTTCCTTGGACCGACTGCGGACGCAATGGGAGGACTGGGTGGAGCCCTTGGAAGAAGAGGACTGGCGAGACGCCCTTATGGCCCCTAGAACGGTCACCGCCTCCGCTAGGCTGCGCTTGGTGCAGCTGTATTATCTACATGCCGCATATCTCACCCCTGTACGCCTTCACCGCGCGGGGCTTAGTCCGTCCTCAGCCTGTACCAGGTGTGGCCATGACCCCGCTGACTTCCTCCACATGGTTTGGGCCTGTTCCCTCCTGGGGGGATTTTGGAAGGGCATCGAAGAAGAACTCCCCGAGGTGGGGGGGTTCCACACGACCCTCAGCACACGATTCTGGGCATCACTGATGGGTTGGACAGGTCACGCATCGAAAAACTGTTCTTCACTACAGCTATGGTGGTGGCCAAAAGAGACATTGCGGCCTCTTGGAAATGCCCTGAACCTCCAACTGTGGGGCGTTGGCGGAATGGGGTGAACTGGTGCACCACACAGGAGAAAGTCATGTATGTGGCATGTGGTTGCCCCAAGAAATACCGCAGAATTTGGGGGAAGTGGTTGGGGGGTGGTCTAATCATGGGGGGTCTGACTGTTTCCATCTCATTTTTGCTTTATTAATGTCTGTACATTGGGTAACGAGAATTTGTGATTGTATTCCTCGATTATTGAAATATGGCATGGATTGGCTGGTGCACTTCTTCTGTAAACTGAATAAAAATGTGTTTATCAAAAAAAAAAGGGGGACCAGAAAGTGATATCTGTGAGAAAAATGGCTATAGGAACTCCATTGGCCGCTGGCGCTTTCCTGGGTGGGGATTGTAACAGAGCAAGTTCAACTTCCTTAAGATTGAATAAAAGCTAGGTGGAGGCCTCTATAACAGTACTTACATCTGCAATAGAAACTGTCCCTGTTTTTAAAAGTTTTCCTGGAAATACTTTACCCATTTGTCCTCGTCGATGTGTACCTCTAAGGAGGGCCCGCTACTATCCTTCAAAAGAGATGCATTAATTACCTTCCAAAAGGCAGTACTATCTCAGAGGGCTGTGACTTGTTTTAAATTATCCCATACTTCCGATTTGAGCTGCCTCAATCTACTTTCTCTTGCTCGTCTATAAGTTTTCCTCAATTCAACAAACATGCACTTTGTCTCTGGGTAGGGTTTTAAGAGCCTTACACAATTTTGAAGAGGCTAAAGAGCAGTTCTGATCAAACTACCTATGCAAGTTACTATCTCTAGTGTGTAACGGGCGGATCAACTGTAGTTTTGGAAAATTTAATGTGATCTTTGTGGGGATCTTGTACAAACTACAGAGCATGTTTTTTTTGTCTGCCCCTCATTACATGTTAATAAATGTTGCCTGCTGAAACCATTGTTCTTGAAATATGGGGTTCGTTCGACAAAAGAAGCAGTGCAAATATTATTTAATCCAGTGAATGAAATAATGTGTTTTAAATGTTTTACCTTTTTTTTAATGTTTTTTAGATATCTATGCATTTGGCATATTTTATATAGTGGATATCATTGAGATCTTATAAACAAAAAGTGAACAAATTTAAACTGTGGCAGTAATATATGAATGAGTTGAGAAGGGAGCAGTTAAGACTTCCTCCCGGTGGACTGAGGTTTTGAGTTAATGTTCCCAGCGATTATAGTTATAACAATCAGGGGAATGATTCAATCCTTACAAGGTAGGAGAACGTTTTAGCCTTATTGGTAGCCCTCAAGTGGGTGCTCTGTGCTGTCTTCACTTGTGTTACCATAGTAACAAAGTGTGTAAATAATTCACAAATAAAGTTGTGCATAATAAACCTAGGTATCCATATGTCTAGTTCTGTTTCCCAATACTGTATGGATCTGGTAATGATAGAAATGATGAACATTTAGTAAAGTGACCACTGTCATTACTTCCAGCGGAACATTGAGAGTGACATAATCGCACTGCAAATCAAAATGTGAGAAAAACAGCAGTATGTTTATACCATGTGCACAGATAATTGGATGTTTGGTCCGAATACTGGGTTTGTTTAGGCCTACCTTGGGCGAACAATGATGATGCCTCCACTCTTGGAATAAGAAAGTGTGACTTGTGTTATTTCCATGAGTTGGTTTGCAGTGGGATTAGGTCACCTGCACCATTTTACTAACAAGTAATTCAAATTACCTCGCTCCTAAATGTTTATAATTTCGATCATTATCCGGTTCATACAATATTGGAAAACAAAACTCAACGTAAAGATACCTAGATTTAGTATGCACTCCTTCCCTGATTGTTTTAATTCTAACCACAGGGACCTTTAATAAAAGGTTTCAGGAGACAGTGGTTTAGTCTAGAAGCCCACTTTGGTGTTCATCTCTATCAATGTGAGCAGGAGCCCTATGATGAAGTATGCTACCTCTTGGTGGGTGTGAGCTTCCGTCCTTAAACAACTGGACTTTCCTCAGTAAAATTCCATAGTAGGACTAGCTCACCTGCTATCACCAGGGCACCTCATGTTTTTTAAGTAAATGAAAAGAATATGCCCTGTAAGTACCACCATTTTTACCCGTGTTTATGAGATACGTTTATAACATTACTTACAGCTTACTAGGATAGGATCTAGTTAGAAAAGGATTTTGGAATCATGAGCTAAATACCAAAACTTTAACTTTATTTTGTTTACTAACAGGTAGAATGTGTATTATGCCTTTTGTTTTTATGAACATTACATGTAGTTACAGATATTTCCTGGAATTTTCATGAGGTGTGAAATTCACAGTCAGGGCGCAGGTCTCCATAATTTAAAGTATAGTAGGGAAAACTGAAAAATGTTCTTAACCTTGATAAAGAATAGTAAGAATATATTTCAAGTTAAATCTTAAAGTAAAATAATTGTACATATTTCTTTTAAATATATAACAAAAGAAAAATGCTACAGAATTAATAACATATTTTACATTAAAAATTATATTAACCAGACTATATTAAATTAGGTTACAATTTCTTTTCAGAAGGATACATTTTAAAAACATTTCCATACAAAGTAAAACAATATATTTTCATACATATTAAATGTGATGCATAGAATTAATTAAAAGTAACTTAATTCTGTTCTGATAAAGATTAAAGAAACATACATTTTTATATTTAAAAAAGGTTATTAAAGTATGATAAAATAAGAACAATTTTATAGTTAGATACTAGTTTACCATTAAATGAAAATTATTTACATTTTATCTATTTTAATTATTTAATTTAACATAACACTATTTCCTATGCAATTTTATTTTAACACCAACATTTTCTATGGGAGGGTGTTGCAGTATCAGTGGTTGGCCTAGTGTGGGATTGGGATGCACTACTGCTCCTTTTTGGCAGTAACTTTACACTTGAAAATTTGGCACCACCCCTTATTTCAGCAGACATGCAAATCTACATTTTTGACTAACGTGACACTCACATTTTATGAACAGCCCAAAGTAGTAAAGCTACTCAAACTTGTAGCAGTAAATTTAGTAGTAGAAAATCTCCACCTCTAGATTTACCTTTGTGACAAGGTCCCTCGGTGTATAAGGTTCCTCGCATACAAACCCGAGTCACTGACTGGTAAAATGTTGTGACCAAAGGTACAAGTGTAACAGAACACATGGGGAAGGTAAACCTGTGAGGTTTTCTGTGATTTTCCTGCAATAGCGGTCTATGACCTGCTATTCTCTTAGCTGTAATGTGCTCTATCCCCCAACAGGGTTATTTGGGATCAGAGGTAACAACATTGTCAACATCAGGTTAATTAGTTCAACTGACAATCTTCTCTGACCCTTGCCCTTTACCCCCTGGAGTACCAATCTGAGACCAAAAGTCCACCAGGAAGTGGACTGGGGCCAGTCTGAAAATGAGTCAGGAGGGACAGGGCTGGGTAGACCAACTCTGTTACTATTCACGAGATATACCGACAAAGAACATCAGTTACATCCATACTTTTGATGTAACTAATATCTTTCTTAATTTTACCAACTTAAATACAATTCTTTAACCACAATTTTATAACAGGGCATAGTAGTCCAGCTCCTGCCTGAGGGGTCCAAAAAGCACGCCTAGTGTACACAAATACAAACATGTATTTTATAATGCTTACCTTTCCTTCTTCACATTTTGTACCTTCATTCACCATACCAGGGTCAGGAACATCTGAACCAAGACGGAAATCCACACCCCAACATACAGTGCCATGAATAGTTGTTTTAATAACAGCTGGATCAATTCCAAACACAGGGGATTCTACGTTTTCACACTGCAACTTTCCACACATGGAATTCCTGCAATATTGCAACAAAATAATATAACTGAAGCTTAATAATTTCATACAACAATTTTTATATTTAATTCATACAGACATTATTTAATATGGATCTGATGTTAAAGTATCGTACAATGCATTTCATTCAAAATTACAAAGAAATGCATTTGGTCACCTTAATTTAAGAAAAAGGCTCAGACTGCAGTCAGTTGCTACTTTTATTGCAAACCTTTCTTCTATAAAAACAAAGGAACCATTATAATTGTGGCAAATCTGATACTGTTATTCCTTGCTCTAATTCCTTCACCACTGACTAGGAATTGCATGTACTTGCAAACAGGCCCAGAAAAGCGTTTAAGATATAATACATTTTAGGGCTCCCCAACCCTGCTTTTATCCATATGTCACCAACAAATTAGAGACTACATTTTTTTATACTATATGCAGGTTCAAACATGGCATATATTCTGCTCCAGTAATAAGAATACGAGAACCATAACGGAATTATTACTTACCTGTAAGAAGGATCAGGTTTCGCAACCTCCCAAAGCAAAAAAAATAAAAAATACAAAGCACTTTACGACTCCAACCACGAGATGGCGGAATATGCACAATTTTGTGAATCTAGAAGACGTCTATGCTGCAAAAGGGCACTTACTTTCATTGTCCATTGTGTTGCTATCCCTTCTACGGAACAGGTTGATAATCAATCATTTAAAAAATAAGGCGTTCTGATTGGTCCAGGGAGCTTTATTTCTCTTGTGCCATTTCGCTTACGTGGGAGTCAGACTACCGTGGGAGTGAGTGCTCTGATTGGCAGCCAGCAACATGAGAAAAATGTGGATGGAAGCCGTTACAAGACTTGGGTACTTAGTCCCCTGTCCTGAACTTGTTAAAAACAATTATTTGCAATGCAATAGGTCTCACATTTACGCGGGTTTTAGCTACTGGCATTGTAAACGACAATGCCTTTTATTTCGGTTTTGGTTTCTAAAACATAAATAAAAGGCATTGTCATTTACAATGGAAATAGCTTAAACTCGCGTAAATGCGAGACCTATTACATTGCAAATGTGTGTTAGTATCAATGCAATGTACAGATTCCGAGCAAAATTGTTTTTGTTAAACACAGATAATGCCGCGGTCGCAGAACACTAACCTGCACAGGGACACTTGTTGGAATAAAAGTTACTTCTATGTCATTCATTGTTTTAAAAGCGCTATTCAGGAATTCATTTTTCTGTTTAATCTATGTCCTTAGCATAGCGTTTCAGGGAACACCCCCTTCATACAAGCCTACAAGATGGAACTTCCAAGTACGCACGGCAATGTGAACCAGGATTCATGTGGTCATAAGAAGAAAACATTTTATGAACAAAACCAAAGCATTCTTTCCCTCAGTTTGAACTGTGTTTGCATATGTATTTTTCTTTGGAGTGGCAGATAAACTCCTTTCACTGGTTAATGCACGAGGATGGGAGACCATCTGGACAAAATTCTTACCTATTTAGCAATTAATGGGAGAAAGAGGGGCTGCTAACATTTGCGCAGTGGTGGGAGCAGTGAAAATGGAGTGGCGAAACCATCGCTTAACACATGCAATGCACGTCTTAAAATTAATCTAAAGTTTATAATCCACTCTTCAACAAAAAAAGTCTGAACAAGAGACAACCCTTTAAAACAAAGACAGGTAAGTCAGACTGTCAGTCCTATCTTACACTGGGACACAGTTTGCACTGGCCACAACCATACACCGCGCCTACCGTGGACCTATGGCAGTGTAAACAGAATGCCCCTACAACAGCACATGCAACCATTCTACGGCCATGACCGTTTTCTGTCCTATGCAGCCCCTACTTTCTAAGTGCTAGTGGTAACAACAAGCCCCAAAGGCCTGCAACACAAAAACACACCGCAAACAAACGACGAAAGTCACTACGGACCCAGGAATGCAACGTGACACAGCTGACAGAGTGTCCAGCAAGGGGAAAAAAGAGGGTGGGGTGCTACATTTGTGTTTGTCAAAAAAAACTAGCTGTGTCTATGAGGCACAGAGACCTCACTAACTTTGTAATTAATGTGGGTGAAAACCTTACGCGGAGATGGAGTGCTTTCCCGTCAGTATGCGATTTTGTGCACTCGAGCGGTACGCACTGGCAGTCATGCTGGAGCCCAGATGGAAATGCAAGACCTATGGCATTGCAAACAAGCGGCCACCATTGTCCAGGCTGCTTGGAAAGTGAAAGTGTGCATGGTGCGCTGAATGTAAACAAAGCACGTTGTCGTGCCTGAAGTAGGAGAAACTCAAGAAAATAGTGCTTACAAGAATAAATAACATGTACCGTGTAACACCCGAAGTAAAGGGGCCAGTCACCATGGGAGGTTACAAATGGAAGACATTGCAGTACTAAATAGAGACTAACAAGCGTATTTACGAATCAGACGCCAGCATTTACGAAGGACAATGAGAGAAGCCAATGACAAATTTGGGCGGGGCTTCAATGCCATACTCCAGTACAGCAAGTCTTGCAGTGCAGCGCATGCGTGCTGACTCTAGGCTCGACCTACAAAATATATAAGAGGGCAGGGTAGGCATACCCTGACCCACCAATGGCCCATAAGAGAACCCAGAACCCCATGGGGGGCAAACATTGTAGTGGGATCGAAAAGAAAAATAAATGGCGTCCGGGCCTCATTTATTGAGTTTATGCCCTGGGGAGCCCACCTCCGGGCCAAAATTAGTTTACATAGGAAGTGGGGGAGGCGGGCTACGAGGCCCTCCCTCCCCATGTAGCCTGACTGATGAGGGGTGAAACCTTGAAACCGGGTCTCAGGATGCTTGTTTCCGGTCCAGGGAAAAGCTGTCTCTGTAGTTCGGGCTGAGCTGCTCCCATGAGGAACAGGGTCAAGACTAATTTGCAAATGGCTGGGTCTAAACTTGGATGGCAAAGTGAGCTAAAGAACGATGAAGGATTTAACTCAGATCTAATAGAGGCTGGGAGTGAGAGTCTATAAAGTTTCAGCGCTCCGTCCATCCTCTCCTTGTGTTTGCTTTGTTCACCCTATATTGGGAGGGTATGCCCAGACCTGGGTTCCTTGCTCACTTTGCCACTGGATTTAAGCTAGCCTGGCTGGTGAGGGGTGTTACACCGAAACTGGTCTGAGGATGCTTGTTTTGAGTCCAGGGAAGACTTGCTTGGCAGTTCGGGTTCGACTGTTCCCATGAGGAACAGGGTCAAGACCGATTCGCATACGGTTGGGTTTGAACTCGGGTGGTGAAGTGAGTTAAAGAATGATGATGGATTCAACCCAGATCTAATAGTGACTGTCTGAAAAGTTTCAACGCTTTGTCCATCATCTTCTTGCGTTTGCTTTGCAAGCACTAGGGCTATGATTTGGATGGTGCAGCAGTTGCACAGGAGCCAAAAGCTCTAGGAAACTGACTGAACATGGATTATTGCTATATGTTACTACTAAACAAGCAGTTACAAGCGCAGTTACCTTGTAGGCACTAGGGGCCATGATTTGAACTGTGCAGCAGGCGCAGTGGCACAGGGACCAAAAGGTATAGAAGACCTACTAAACAAGGATTATTACTTGACTGGATTCAGTCCTTTCTAGAAAATCGACTCAGGCGTTCCGCCTTTTTCCTTTCTGCTCGCCGAAAGTTCAACTTGGCTGAGGAGTGCCCCAGGGCTCCTCCCTTTCACCTCTCCTATTCAGTTTCTATATCTGGCCCCTGATATACTCTCTCTAGAGTGTAAGATGAAGACCTATAACTACGCTGATAACATGCGGCTGATCTTCACAACTGACTATATGCAAGTCTCAAAACCCTCCTTCCAGAACATCATGCTCTACATACGGGATTGGACGGATAACCACCAACTGAAATTGAACTCTGACAAAACGGAGTTAGTGGTGACAAAGAACAAACTTCACTTATGGAATCCCTGTTTTCGGCCTTCATAGATGGGCGCTACTCCTCTCCCTAAAAAAAATGGTCAAAAGTCTTGGCTTCCTCACAGATGAAGATGTATCTATGTAACCTCAGCAACTCTGAAAAATACAGAAAATAAGAAGGTACTTCACCCTTGAAGTGATTATTCAAATTATAATCGATTTCGTAATGTCTCGCATTGATTATGCCAATGCGCTTGATATGGGACTTCCTTCTGGCCTTGAGCACAGACTGCAGATAATACCAAATCAGGCAGCCGGGCTAGACTTTCGGGAGCCTAGATATTGCCACATAAAAACCCTTGAAAAAAGAACTGATGGTCTTCCGCTAGCGCAGAGGTCCATTTTTAAAACAGGGTGTCTAATCTTCTAAGTCTTTTCATGGTAAAAGCCCTGTTTTCCAACCTTCCAAAATTCAACGCTACATCCCTAACCGCCAGCTTAGGTCAGCACATTTAAATCTCCAGGTTGTTCCTGTAAGTAAAAGAAAGAGATTGGGAGGAGTCAGATTTTCTATGTCTGCTTCTCACACTTCAAACACCTTCCCCCCTTGAAATAAGATCTGCGGAGAACTACAAGGGATTCAGGAAAGAACTGAAACTTGGTTGTTCAGACAAGCTTATGAATAACTCTGGTAGCAGTTGCCACCTTCTACCCTAGCGCCAAGAGACCTTTTTGGTGGATGTGCCCTTAGCAAGTGGTCATTAACATAACATTGCTAAATTTTACTACTAAACAAACAATCACAAGTGCAGTGACCTTGCAGGCACTAGGGGCCATCATTTGAATGGTGCAGCAGGTGCTGTGGCACAGGGGCCAAAAGGCCTAGGAAACCCACTGAACACCGATTATTCCTATATTTTACTACTAAACAGACAGACAGGAGTGCTTTATTGGTTCTTTAGTAAACATTGCACCAAAGGTAACACATAGCCCAAAGCATCACTGTAATAAAAGCTGTCACCTATTGAACTTTTCGGTCTACCTACATACAACCTATATTACATTCTGTGTATTTATATGGCACATTTGCAGTTTTTGTATGGTCCTAAAAGGCTTCTGAATCTGGAAACACTAACACCTTAGCAAGGGCATTCTCCCTTCTATAACATTAGCACTTCAGCCCTTGTAAATACAATATAAATACTTGAAACTCACCATATGGCATTCAATACCAAGCACTGGCAAAGCCAGTAGGTCTCACCTATTCGGGGTCTATTGGCTTTGTCAATGTTTCTTTACCCATATTATACAGCAGAGCTAGCTTCAGTGCAGCATAACTGAAAATTTAAAAAAGCGCTATAATGCGGACAGCGCTTGCTGTGTCATTCAGCTTCTTTACATTACTTTCAGGTATTTGCAACATTAGCAAAGCCAATAAATCTCATTGGCTTTGCAAATGCTTGATTGTTAGCTGCTCCTTCTGCCTCCGACTTGGTAACTTCTCTTTCTTGTTTGTGCTGTCTGCTCCATCTGCCCCGTCTCTGTTTAACTGCTCCTTTGTTTCACTTAACTGCCCCTTTTTGAATCTTTTGCTCCTCTTACTGTGCTGTCTTTAATCATGTCAGTTTTTGCCCCTCCCCCCTGACTTGCTCTGGCGATCACTTTTTCCCACCTTGTCTCTCCTGCTGGACATTCCTGCTCTTGCTGGGCCCGCCCAGTCTCCAAAGCTCTACATAATGAAGGTCACCGTGCGGCCGCACCGCCGGCATGCCAAAGGCAAGCCCGTCTATGCCCGTCCATGCCTGGACCGCGCCCAGCACCAGGAAGCCTGGTCCAAACACCTCCCCTAGCTACACCGCCAATAAAATCCACCCGCTCAACTCTGGACGTCACCACGATCAATGCTGCCGAGCAGCACCTCAGTCCACAGTAGGCCTCTTTGCCATCTCGCATTGCCACTTCACCTGCCTCCAGACACCCGCTCCCACAGCCCCCCAGCCCCCTCCACACACACACACATACTGCACCCCTCACCAAGTCAGAACTCAAGACCCAGTCAGACAGCACCACGCACCCACCCCATACAACACTCACTAGCATGCTTGCATGCATGCTCAATGCACACTAACTCAACAAGCACTTTACAGAGAATGAGACCTCATTGAGTCCAACACTCAAGACCTCCTCTTCCTTACTGAAACCTGGCTCAACCTCACATCGGCGCCGGACATCGCCACAGCCATCCCTTCTGGATAAAAAAAATCCTGCACCAAGACTGACCCCATAAGCCAGGAGGAGAACTCACCATCATCCACGGAGACACCATAAAGTGTACCTCTAATACAGACTCAGAAGTCACTTTTATGGAACACATGCACTTCAAGCTTGAGACGGTCAGTAAAACTACTATCAAAGGCACCCTCGCCTACCGGCCCCCAGGACCTTGCATCTACTTAAGCAACCTCACTGTACCCCTTGCCATGGTCACCAAAGACTGACTTCATACTCCTAGGCAATCTCAACTTACATCTCAACGACCCTTGGACTCCAACACAGACTTGTTCGAAAGTCTACAGAACATCAACCTCACCCAGCTCGTACAAGGCCCTACCCACATCACTGGACACACCCTGGACCACATCTTCTCCTCCAGTGACAATGCTGAAGTCAGCCACAACACTCCACTCACATGGACGGATCACTCCATTGTCCACTTCCACCTAACAGTGCCACCAACCACCTGTATGGAATCTTTCAACACCCTAAGCTGCTGCTGGAAGAAAGTTATAGAAATGGAATGGCTCAAAACCCTCTAACTAAACTCCCCAGATCCCACCAACGACCTCATCAATCGCACAAACAACTTCAACAACTGAATCACCACCTGCACCAATACCCTGGTGCCCCTGAAAAACACCACACCCAAAACAACCAACAAACAAACTAGCTGGCACAACGCTAACCTCAGAGAATACAATCGAAATTGCAAACAACTCGAAAGTAAATAGAGGCGGGCCCAAGGAACTAACGCAATAAACACCGACAAGGCAGCATTTAGACACTATCACCATCAATTAAGAGAGACCAGGAAAAAGGGCTTGAACTTGAGAATCGAATCTAGTCATTGTCAAGAAATTCACCAACTCAACAGTTGCAACCTAAACCATCACCCCTACACAAGAACTCTGCAACACCCTCTCCGACTTCTCCCGTGAAAAAAATCATCCAGATCTACAGCTACTTCGAAACCGAGCCAACCCCCATCGACCTTCCCAGCCTGCTAACCTCATCAACCGGAAACTACGAACTGACAGCATGGAACCCTCTAGTCATCGAGGACACTGCAGCAATAATTAAGACAGTCCACACAGAAGCTCTCACAGACCCCTGCCCTCACCATATCTACAACCTGGAAAAAGCCACGATCAGCATTGCTCTCACTTCCATCATCAAGATCTCCCTCAAGACAGCCAACTTCCCAATCAACTGAAAACATGACAAAGTCACTGCCCTCTACAACAAACCCTTAGCCAACCCCAAAGTACTCGGCAACTAATGACCCATCTCGCTGCTCCCCTTCCCAGCCAAAGTCATCAAGAAGACCATCAACAGACAGCTCTCTGACCACCTAGTACACTACAAACTCCTGGACGACTCGCAATCAGGATTCAAAAACAACCACAGCACCGAAACAACCCTTTTCGCTGCCACAGACGACATACGCACCATCCTGGGCTACGAACAGACCGCTGCCCTCACCCTCTGTGACTTCTCTGCCACTTTTAACACTATCTCCCACCACATACTCATCTCTAGACTGCACACAGTAGGAATACAAGCACCAGCACTCAAATGGATCGCTTCCTTCCTCTCCGGAAGAACACGAGTGAGGCTCTTGCCGTTCACTACAGAACCCAAGGACCTCATCTGCAGAGTCCCACAGGGATCATCACTGCCCCACACTCTTCAACATGTACATGACTCCTCTGGCAAACATCGTTGGATCCCATGGAATCAACATCATCTACTACGCCGATACCCAGTTAATTTTTTCCCTCTGAGACGAAACCATCATCACCAAGACAAACTTCAAACAATGCATGATCAACATGGGAAATTGTGAATAGACCGTTTTTTCCTGGGACTGGAAACTCCACATTGGACTGTAACACCATCCCAGACAAATGGGTTTCTCACTTTCAGGGGATGCATGGCAGGGTGAGTGGGGGGGGATGTATGACACTGTTTGGGAGCCGGGTATTGACTCTCTTCCACTGATCTTTAGTAAAGAAGAGGTGTGTGGGATCATTCTACCTACAGCGGGGGGAAAGCCCCGGGCCGGATAGGGTCCCTGCCGACCTTTTAAAAGCCGACCTCCAAATTTGGGCACACATTCTGTCACATGTATTTAATGCAGCATGTAAGAAAGGCTTTCCCTCATTCTGGCATACATCGTTCATTGTACCTATTGTGAAGAAGGGCGTGAGAGACAATCTGCAATGTTATCGTCCTATCTCCCTTTCGGACTCTGCGGCAGAAATCATGGGAAGTGCAGTACATGCCAGGTTGTCAAACTGGCTAGATAATTCTAATGTAATTATGGACCACCAATATGGATTTAGGCAGGGGAGAGGGACATTAGAATAGTGTATTAATTTTGAGATGATTATAGGTAAATATTCTAGAGCCAAAGGAGGGAATCTTAATTTGGCCTTGATGGATCTTACCTAGACATTTGACTGCGTAAATAGATCCAAGTTATGTCCTTTGCTTATCAAGATGGGTCTTGAACATGGGTCTTGAACATGATTTAGTGGCCTTCCTACTAACGCTTGCATAATTTGCGCTACTTCGCACTACGCGAATTGCACGTAGCACAGTGCAAACACGCTTAGCGTACTGTAGCGTAGCATCCCGGGAATTTGTTGCTTGCTCGCTGTTCTCAACGTCAAGTTGCCGACCGTGAGCGAGCAAAATGACATCCCGGCGAGATTTTTCCTTGTTCGCGATCAGCAACTTCAAGTTGCCGATCGCGAGCATGGAAAATAAACCTCCCGGTGAGATTCTCAATGCGGGGAGGTCAGATTTCTCATTGCAAGTGGTCGCGTATGCTCGCGGCCGCTTGAGATGAGAAACTACCAGTCCGCGTTCAGAAAGCTGCCGCTCGAGTAGAAATCTACTCGAGCCGCAGAAAACGACCGCTTGCACAGTGCAAGATGCTGTTTGCGAAGCTTGCACAGTGTGGACAAGCCTCCAGCACTGTGCAAGCATTGCAAACAGCATTTTGCACACTGCACTACGCAGTTCGCATAGCTAGGCGTAGTGCACTTCGCGTAGCGCTACTACGCAAAGTACGCCCAGGGTTACTTCCTACACAATCTTCCTTCCAACCTTTCGGCTGCTGTAAGGTATAACTCGGATGGAGGTTTGTCTGCTTCATGGGCTGTCAATAGAGGAGTGAGACAGGGGTGCATTCTGGCATCCCTGTTACTTATCCTGTATATTAATCAATTGGGTGCTGTGGGTAGGGATATAACCAGGGCAGGTTATTTAAATGAATACCCGCATTACTGTAGGTAGTGGGCCTTCAGCGGTTACTGGACACCTTTGTTGGCTTTATCGATTCATTGGATTTGTCAATTAATCATGACAAGTCGCACAAAATTGAAATTGGCTGCTGGAGGATAATAAGAAAATGGTTTATGGGAAGTGGGTGGAATTGACAAGAGTAGCTACCCTCCCGTACCTGGGTGTACTTTTTTTTTTTTACTTGTTTTTATTAGTATTTAATATAATCCCACAATGCAGTTCTCAATATTATTATTGACCATTTTTGCACAGTGTTACACCATATCAGTCCAGCCAGTAATCAACGGCCATTATACAGTGCCCATTATTGTTATCTGCATAGTTCAACAAAGTTAGTGTCAGAAGCATTGCATGCAGCTCAGGGTAGCGATTGTAATGAGGGACACTACATCAAGGACGGACCTCCCGTGTGTACAGCCTTGGGTTTCAGTGATCGTGAGACATTTATCAAGCCATCAGTGCTCAAGACTGGACTCAACCCAGTAGGGCTCAGTCCAAGGGACACACATTTCGGATATGCTTGTGGGAATTACAGTTGCAACGGAGAACAGTATATCTATCATAAAAACAAAGAAGTAAAGAAAGAGGGAGTAGAGAAGGGGCAGATGAGAAGGGAAAGAGAGCGAGAGGTATGGCGGGGGTGGAGGGGTTCTAACGCTGCCGGTAATGAGGCCTACAAGAGTGCAGGCGCTGTGGCTGCCAGAGCCGCTAGTGGTCCCTAATGGCATGTGAGTAAGGATCAGGGTCGCCTATGGCAAAAGGAGAGTTGGAGATCTCGGGTTGTGAGGGGGAAGGGCCGCCCGGGGTACAGCTCGAATCAGTCCATCAGTGGGTCTCCAGACTCCAAAGACTATGTGCATACGGGGGGTATACTGCATCCTCAAAGAGGCGGAGAGCCCGCAACCTCGGGGGTTGAAGTCGAGCATGCTCCAGTCGGCATTGCTAATCCACCAGTGGTTTCCATAATTTGGTGAATTTAGTGTCCTGAAGTTGCAAACGCGCTGTGAGTAACTCCATTGCCACTGTATGCCACAGGCGAGTTAACCATATGTTAATCGGAGGAGTTTCAGCTGTTTTTTTTTCCTCCAATGAAGAGCAATGATGATACTTCCATTATGCAGAGAGGCATTGCTAATCAGGGTGGGAACATGGCGGCGAGTTAGTCTTTGCCGCGAACTCCTCTCCACCTCCCGGCACCTTTGGATAGATAGAAAACAAAGTCCTGCGCACACAATCAGGGTAACGCTATTGTAAGCATATAAAGCGAACTGAACAATATTCAGAGACTCAGGTTTCTTGAAAGGAAAACATCAACAACAATGGCATTTTTCAGAGTGATGTTCTTTATATATAACAAAGTCTGACCAATACATGGTATAAGAACATTCAGCCGACACGTGTTTCGTCACACTGTGTGTAGCTATGACTCTTCAGGGCTGAGAAGGACAAGGAAATAAAGAAAAATTCTTTAGAAGAAAATCATACATGATTTGGCAAAAAAGAAGAAATAAAACACATGGGTTCACATGGCCGAGTACTTGACCCGTACAAGTTAATCACTTGATCCAACACAAAACGATAAAGAGCAATGTGACTATATGGTACTAAAGGAGAACCACCCTAAGTGTTGGGGTGGAAGTGACTGTCCGAGGTCTATAACCAAATACTTACAGTTTTACAAATGCATCTTTTCTTAATATCGAATGTTTCTCTTCCAAATTTGATGTTTTTTTACTTCACGATTGTTACTGCTCACTCCTTTTCTGTCTCCCCACCTTATTTTTCCGGTCCTTTTCGCTTTCCAGTTAAAATAATATTGGGCCCATAGTTTGGGGTCCCACCTTAATATTATTTAAGGCTTTCACTCACGTTTACCCAGTGATGCGATTTTGACTTTTTCATTCCTCACATTTTCAATCTTCTCAACACCTTATGTTATTATCCTCATCCACGAGCACTTCGCATGGCCAATGATTTTCCTCTTTGACTGGACAGTCACTTCCACCCCAACACTTAGGGTGGTTCTCCTTTAGTACCATATAGTCACATTGCTCTTTATCGTTTTGTGTTGGATCAAGTGATTAACTTGTACGGGTCAAGTACTCGGCCATGTGAACCCATGTGTTTTATTTCTTCTTTTTTGCCAAATCATGTATGATTTTCTTCTAAAGAATTTTTCTTTATTTCCTTGTCCTTCTCAGCCCTGAAGAGTCATAGCTACACACAGTGTGACGAAACACGTGTCGGCTGAATGTTCTTATACCATGTATTGGTCAGACTTTGTTATATATAAAGAACATCACTCTGAAAAATGCCATTGTTGTTGATGTTTTCCTTTCAAGAAACCTGAGTCTCTGAATATTGTTCAGTTCGCTTTATATGCTTACAATAGCGTTACCCTGATTGTGTGCGCAGGACTTTGTTTTCTATTTCCTTAAGTGGGTTCTCCCACTTTATCGCAGGGATCCTTTGGGTTGGTATCCCTGACCTGGCAGCACCTAAACTTACTATCGAAAAGTGATACCCTTAGTGCACACGCTTGAGCGCCATTTCCTTCATACCCATCCAACCCGGCCATTTTTGTATACCTTTGGATAGATTCCTGAGCACAGCGGAACATTCAAAATGCTAAGTTAATCACGGAAGATGGCGGTGCGTTGAGTGCTGCCTGGGTTTTCTTTTTTGCGATTATTTTTTGTTGTTTTTGGTGATTCTGGTGCCTTGCGTCCCCCGCATCCGTCTGTTTCTCGCCGCTCAGCATGGCGGGGGCGGCGTCTAATCCGGTTCGCAGCTGCTGGGTAGGCCGGCTGGTGGGCTAGCCCTGAACACGGGTCTGGATCCAGCTCGGCTGAGCGGGAGTTCCGCGGCTTGTCACGGCGGAGGGAGGCTGGTTCAGGCAGGGTCTGGGATCGGTTCTGACAGGCGTGCAGCTGCAATTATTCCGCTGCGAGGAACTCCAGGAAGGATTATTGCAAAAGACACCCACTAGTGGGTACGTTAACAAGGACAAGGTAGAGCCCGCACTTAATAAATAAAGCAAGAGTTTTTTGGGGAGAAAATCACTGGTTGACTCACAACACTCACAATATATACAAGGGCATAGAACTGCGTTTCAACTATTCTTGATTTTCTGCAACTTGCAGTGCATGCAGACTAAAATTAGTGGGCGTCCTAGCTTGATCCAGCCGATGACCCCCCCAGACGAGCCAACAATTCAAGTAAAGGGGACTGTAATGTGATCTCCCCCTTAAATCAGCCCCCTAAGAGAAAGAGGAAAGTAAAATCTAAGATATCAGCCCTGATACCTCCTCAAGCAGAGTAGATAAAAGGGTTTTTTCTGACGACGCTACCCCGCTTAACTCCTCTGAGTTACTAGAGAGCAAGCATTTACAAGCGGTAGTAGAGGAGAAAACTATATCTTCAGTGCATCATACTATAAACACTCTGCGTAATACCATTTATAACCAGCTGGAGCACTAGGCAGTTCCCTCTACTATTCCCTCTCTGGTCCCTACATCAGGGAACCCCCTTCCCCCCCCATTAAGCAAGAACTTGCAGGGAAACCAGCAAATCATCTTGTCTTTGGATCAACTGAAAGAAACTCCGATACATAGGATTACACCGTTTTTAAGATCTTACTTTAAAGTAAAGGAAAAAACGCAACTAATCGCTCCCTTGTCACTGGAGGAGCCTCAGTCCACTATAAGCAAGGGCAAGGGGAAGATATCACCAAGTTACTAAAGGTATCAGAGGCTAAAATGGACACAAGGAAAACTATTTTGGTTCCCGGAGAGGCGGAATTCGCCAACATTACAACTGCTAATAGGTTTGAGGTATTAGTTGAAAACGGCCTGGAATCGGTCTCTGGCTCCGACACCTCAAATTCCATGTTAACCCCTTTGACTACACCATCAATGTCAATTACCCCGGACCAGCTAAATCTGGCACAGATGCTAGATGCCCTATCGTTGGAAATTCGGAGTGAGTTCGCTATCTCTGAGACGAATCAGGCCAAAATAAAAGACTCATGCGAGTCTCTAGAAGCCAAAATGTCGGCAATTACTGAAAAAATATGCGTGATGGAAGCCTTGAATAAACAAGCTGAGCTTAATTGCACTGAGATTCTGGTATTAAAAAAGGGAGAAAAGGACATGCTAGATAAACTGGAGACCCTAGAAAATAATGCTAGGCGTAAAAACATTAAAATGATTAGTATTTCGGAGGGTCCAGAGGGGGAGGACATTAAAACCTATGTCATAAATCTGTTAAAAGCGTTTATCCCCGCGGTGGATGTTAAGGAACTGGAAACAGACATCCAGAGAATTCACAGAGATCCTTTTTCCAAAAACCCAAACAGAAAAAAATCCCCGGCGAATTCTGGTCAACTTTAAAACATATGCTCTAAAAGAGCCGGCACCTTCACGAAAGGGGACTGGGTTTTCCGGATAAGGTCTGATCTTTCAAGAATCACGCAGGACAGACAATGGGAACTGGGGAAATTCATGCCAATTTTAAGATCAATGAGCGCTACTGTACAGTTGAGGTTTCCTGCCTTACTTAGGGTGATGTGGAAAAACAAAATGTTTAATTTTAGGGACCCTAAGGAGGTAGGGACCTTCATTGATCAAATTAAAGCTCAGGGATGATCTTGCATGGAAGTTATATTATAAGTATTGGTTGCCGGGTGAGTGGGCAGTGAGTTCACAGGGGTTAATTTACACCATACCCAATGTGGAGGGTTCCCGGGGGGGGGGGGGGGGGGGGGGGGGGGAGACACACGAGAATAAATTAATGTTAGTTTTTCACTGGGTGGGGAGCAAAATAGGGGCTACTTCGAAACCGAGCCACCCCCCATCGACCTTCCCAGCCTGCTAACCTCATCAACCGGAAACTACGAACCGACAGCATGGAACCCTCTAGTCATCGAGGACACTGCAGCAATAATTAAGACAGTCCACACAGAAGCTCCCACAGACCCCTGCCCTCACCATATCTACAACCTGGAAAAAGCCACGATCAGCATTACTCTCACTTCCATCATCAAGATCTCCCTCAAGACAGCCAACTTCCCAATCAACTGAAAACATGACAAAGTCACTGCCCTCTACAACAAACCCTTAGCCAACCCCAAAGTACTCGGCAACTAATGACCCATCTCGCTGCTCCCCTTCCCAGCCAAAGTCCTCAAGAAGACCATCAACAGACAGCTCTCTGACCACCTAGTACACTACAAACTCCTGGACGACTCACAATCAGGATTCAAAAACAACCACAGCACCGAAACAACCCTTTTCGCTGCCACAGACGACATACGCATCATCCTGGGCTATGGACAGACCGCTGCCCTCACCCTCTGTGACTTCTCTGCCACTTTCAACACTATCTCCCACCACATACTCATCTCTAGACTGCACACAGTAGGAATACAAGCACCAGCACTCAAATGGATCGCTTCCTTCCTCTCCGGAAGAACACGAGTGAGGCTCTTGATGTTCACTACAGAACCCAAGGACCTCATCTGCAGAGTCCCACAGGGATCATTACTGCCCCACACTCTTCAACATGTACATGACTCCTCTGGCAAACATCGTTGGATCCCATGGAATCAACATCATCTACTACGCCGATACCCAGCTAATCTTTTCCCTCTGAGACGAAACCATCATCACCAAGACAAACTTCAAACAATGCATGATCAACATGGGAAATTGTGAATAGACCGTTTTTTCCTGGGACTGGAAACTCCACATTGGACTGTAACACCATCCCAGACAAATGGGTTTCTCACTTTCAGGGGATGCATGGCAGGGTGAGTGGGGGGGGGGATGTATGACACTGTTTGGGAGCCTGGTATTGACTCTCTTCCACTGATCTTTAGTAAAGAAGAGGTGTGTGGGATCATTCTACCTACAGCGGGGGGAAAGCCCCGGGCCGGATAGGGTCCCTGCCGACCTTTTAAAAGCCGACCTCCAAATTTGGGCAAACATTCTGTCACATGTATTTAATGCAGCATGTAAGAAAGGCTTTCCCTCATTCTGGCATACATCGTTCATTGTACCTATTGTGAAGAAGGGCGTGAGAGACAATCTGCAATGTTATCGTCCGATCTCCCTTTCGGACTCTGCGGCAGAAATCATGGGAAGTGCAGTACATGCCAGGTTGTCAAATTGGCTAGATAATTCTAATGTAATTATGGACCACCAATATGGATTTAGGCAGGGGAGAGGGACATTAGAATAGTGTATTAATTTTGAGTTGATTATAGGTAAATATTCTAGAGCCAAAGGAGGGAATCTTAATTTGGCCTTGATGGATCTTACCTAGACATTTGACTGCGTAAATAGATCCAAGTTATGTCCTTTGCTTATCAAGATGGGTCTTGAACATGATTTAGTGGCCTTCCTACTAACGCTTGCATAGTTTGCGCTACTTCGCACTACGTGAATTGCACGTAACACAGTGCAAACACAGTTAGCGTACTGTAGCGTAGCATCCCAGGAATTTGTTGCTTGCTCGCCGTCCTCAACGTCAAGTTGCAGACCGTGAGCGAGCAAAATGACATCCCGGCAAGACTTTTTCCTTGTTCGCGATCAGCAACTTCAAGTTGCCGATCGCAAGCATGGAAAATAAACCTCCCGGTGAGATTCTCAATGCGGGGAGGTCAGATTTCTCATTGCAAGTGGTCGCGTATGCTCGCGGCCGCTTGAGATGAGAAACTACCAGTCCGCGTTCAGAAAGCTGCCGCTCGAGTAGAAATCTACTCAAGCCGCAGAAAACGACCGCTTGCACAGTGCAAGATGCTGTTTGCGAATCTTGCACAGTGTGGACAAGCCTCCAGCACTGTGCAAGCATTGCAAACAGCATTTTGCACACTGCACGACGCAGTTCGCATAGCTAGGCATAGTGCACTTCGCGGAGCGCTACTACGCAAAGTACGCCTAGGGTTACTGTCTACACAATCTTCCTTCCAACCTTTCGGCTGCTGTAAGGTATAACTCGGATGGAGGTTTGTCTGTTTCATGGGCTGTCAATAGAGGAGTGAGACAGGGGTGCATTCTGGCATCCCTGTTACTTATCCTGTATATTAATCAATTGGGTGCTGTGGGTAGGGATATAACCAGGGCAGGTTATTTAAATGAATTCCCGCATTACTGTAGGTAGTGGGCCTTCAGCGGTTACTGGACACCTTTGTTGGCTTTATCGATTCATTGGATTCGTCAATTAATCATGACAAGTCGCACAAAATTGAAATTGGCTGCTGGAGGATAATAAGAAAATGGTTTATGGGAAGTGGGTGGAATTGACAAGAGTAGCTACCCTCCCGTACCTGGGTGTACGTTTTTTTTTTATTAGTATTTAATATAATCCCACAATGCAGTTCTCAATATTATTATTGACCATTTTTCCACAGTGTTACACCATATCAGTCCAGCCAGTAATCAACGGCCATTATACAGTGCCCATTATTGTTATCTGCATAGTGTCAGAAGCATTGCATGCAGCTCAGGGTAGCGATTGTAATGAGGGACACTACATCAAGGACGGACCTCCCGTGTGTACAGCCTTGGGTTTCAGTGATCGTGAGACATTTATCAAGCCATCAGTGCTCAAGACTGGACTCAACCCAGTAGGGCTCAGTCCAAGGGACACACATTTCGGATATGCTTGTGGGAATCACAGTTGCAACGGAGAACAGTATATCTATCATAAAAACAAAGAAGTAAAGAAAGAGGGAGCAGAGAAGGGGCAGATGAGAAGGGAAAGAGAGCGAGAGGTATGGCGGGGGTGGAGGGGTTCTAACGCGGCCGGGAATGAGGCCTACAAGAGTGCAGGCGCTGTGGCTGCCAGAGCCGCTAGTGGTCCCTAATGGCATGTGAGTAAGGATCAGGGTCGCCTATGGTGAAAGGAGAGTTTGAGATCTCGGGTTGTGAGGGGGAAGGGCCGCCCGGGGTACAGCTCGATTCAGTCCATCAGTGGGTCTCCAGACTCCAAAGACTATGTGCATACGGGGGGTATACTGCATCCTCAAAGAGGCGGAGAGCCCGCAACCTCGGGGGTTGAAGTCGAGCATGCTCCAGTCGGCATTGATAATCCACCAGTGGTTTCCATAATTTGGTGAATTTAGTGTCCTGAAGTTGCAAACGCGCTGTGAGTAACTCCATTGCCACTGTATGCCACAGGCGAGTTAACCATATGTTAATCGGAGGAGTTTCAGCTGTTTTTTTTTCCTCCAATGAAGAGCAATCATGATACTTCCATTATGCAGAGAGGCATTGCTAACCAGGGCGGGAACATGGCGGCGAGTTAGTCTTTGCCGCGAACTCCTCTCCACCTCCCGGCACCTTTGGATAGATTCCTGAGCACAGCGGAACATTCAAAATGCTAAGTTAATCACGGAAGATGGCGGTGCATTGAGTGCTGCCTGGGTTTTCTTTTTTGCGATTATTTTTTGTTGTTTTTGGTGATTCTGGTGCCTTGCGTCCCCCGCATCCGTCTGTTTCTCGCCGCTCAGCATGGCGGGGGCGGCGTCTAATCCGGTTCGCAGCTGCTGGGTAGGCCGGCTGGTGGGCTAGCCCTGAACACGGGTCTGGATCCAGCTCGGCTGAGCGGGAGTTCCGCGGCTTGTCACGGCGGAGGGAGGCTGGTTCAGGCAGCGTCTGGGATCGGTTCTGACAGGCGTGCAGCTGCAATTATTCCGCTGCGAGGAACTCCAGGAAGGATTATTGCAAAAGACACCCACTAGTGGGTACGTTAACAAGGACAAGGTAGAGCCCGCACTTAATAAATAAAGCAAGAGTTTTTTGGGGAGAAAATCACTGGTTGACTCACAACACTCACAATATATACAAGGGCATAGAACTGCGTTTCAACTATTCTTGATTTTCTGCAACTTGCAGTGCATGCAGACTAAAATTAGTGGGCGTCCTAGCTTGATCCAGCCTATGACCCCCCCAGACGAGCCAACAATTCAAGTAAAGGGGACTGTAATGTGATCTCCCCCTTAAATCAGCCCCCTAAGAGAAAGAGGAAAGTAAAATCTAAGATATCAGCCCTGATACCTCCTCAAGCAGAGTAGATAAAAGGGGTTTTTCTGACGACGCTACCCCGCTTAAGTCCTCTGAGTTACTAGAGAGCAAGCATTTACAAGCGGTAGTAGAGGAGAAAACTATATCTTCAGTGCATCATACTATAAACACTCTGCGTAAAACCATTTATAACCAGCTGGAGCACTAGGCAGTTCCCTCTACTATTCCCTCTCTGGTCGCTACATCAGGGAAACCCCCCCCCCATTAAGCAAGAACTTACAGGGAAACCAGCAAATCATCTCGTCTTCGCGTCAACTGAAAGAAACTCCGATACTTAGGATTACACCGTCTTTAAGATCTTACTTTAAAGTACAGGAAAAAACTCAACTAATCGCTCCCTTGTCACTGGAGGAGCCTCAGTCCACTATAAGCAAGGGCAAGGGGAAGATATCACCAAGTTACTAAAGGTATCAGAGGCTAAAATGGACACAAGGAAAACTATTTCGGTTCCCGGAGAGGCGGAATTCGCCAACATTACAACTGCTAATAGGTTTGAGGTATTAGTTGAAAACGGCCTGGAATCGGTCTCTGGCTCCGACACCTCAAATTCCATGTTAACCCCTTTGACTACACCATCAATGTCAATTACCCCGGACCAGCTAAATCTGGCACAGATGCTACATGCCCTATCTTTGGAAATTCGGAGTGAGTTCGCTATCTCTGAGACGAATCAGGCCAAAATAAAAGACTCATGTGAATCTCTAGAAGCCAAAATGTCGGCAATTACTGAAAAAATATGCGTAATGGAAGCCTCAATAGAAGCCTTGAATAAACAAGCTGAGCTTAATTGCACTGAGATTCTGGTATTAAAAAAGGGAGAAAAGGACATGCTAGATAAACTGGAGACCCTAGAAAATAATGCTAGGCGTAAAAACATTAAAATGATTAGTATTTCGGAGGGTCCAGACGGGGAGGACATTAAAACCTATGTCATAAATCTGTTAAAAGCGTTTATCCCCGCGGTGGATGTTAAGGAACTGGAAACAGACATCCAGAGAATTCACAGAGATCCTTTTTCCAAAAACCCAAACAGAAAAAAATCCCCGGCGAATTCTGGTCAACTTTAAAACATATGCTCTAAAAGAGCCGGCACCTTCACGAAAGGGGACTGGGTTTTCCAGATAAGGTCTGATCTTTCAAGAATCACGCAGGACAGACAATGGGAACTGGGGAAATTCATGCCAATTCTAAGATCAATGAGCGCTACTGTACAGTTGAGGTTTCCTGCCTTACTTAGGGTGATGTGGAAAAACAAAATGTTTAATTTTAGGGACCCTAAGGAGGTAGGGACCTTCATTGATCAAATTAAAGCTCAGGGATGATCTTGCATGGAAGTTATATTATAAGTATTGGTTGCCGGGTGAGTGGGCAGTGAGTTCACAGGGGTTAATTTACACCATACCCAATGTGGAGGGTTCCTGGGGGGGGGAGGGGGGACACACGAGAAGAAATTAATGTTAGTTTTTCACTGGGTGGGGAGCAAAATAGGGGGGGGGGGGGGGGAGGCCTCATTTATATAAATTTGTCAAGGAAGTTGCTAACCAGATAGGAATAGCCTGCAACCAGGGCGCGCTCTCCTGGTCGAGAGATAGGGCGCGTTGGCCTGGCGCAAATGTATGAAACCAGAATTTGCACATGGAATATTAATGGCTTATGGGTAGCGAGTAGACGGAGGAGAATTTTTCAATACCTAAGACAAGCTGATTTTTATATGATTCTACAAGAAACTCACCTCACAGTTGAGGAATGGGAGATGGGGGTCGCTAAGCAAATATGGATTGACTGTTCGCTTCATACCACGCAACCTTTTTGCACTAAAGGTGTAGTCATTATTGTTAAAAAATCTTGGGTTCTCTAAGACAGACAATAGGGGGCGTTGGATTTTAACGGACATTAAAATACGAAACGAGTGGGTGGTTCTGGTGGGTTACTATGGCCCAAATATAGACGAAGAGTCAACTTTTAGAACTATATATAATCACTTACTTGAAACTAATGTCCCCATTATTATAGGTGGTGATTTTAACATCTTACTGAATCCCTCTCTTGACAGGTCTGGAGGAGGGACGGGGGGGGAGAGAATGGTTGTTACGAAAATGGGCTCCCTGATTAAAGTCCTTATGGGTGACCTGAATCTTGTAGATATTTGGACAGTAAAAAATAGGACAGCAACTGGCCTTCAGAATTTTACTTTTCACAACAGAAAACACAGATATAATTCTAGAATTGACTACTTCTTGATAGATTCCAGGCTGAGAAATCACGTCAGTGCAGTAGCTCACATCCCAGAACACTTATCAGATCACTCAGCGGTCCAGATAGACTTAAAATTTTCTAGTCAACCGGAAACAAAAAGATGGACGTTTGAGAAAGCTATTCTTAAAGATGCTTCAGTAATTGAACAGTTAAAGACGGACACTTTGTTCTTCTTCGAAGTAAACGATTTGTCAGCGCTAATGGAGGTAATATGGGATGCCTATAAGGCATTTATTAGAGGTAGAATCATTATTATCTCAGCCAAAATTAACAAGGAAATTAAAGAAAGATTCAGGTCATTGGAAGCCGGAATCCTTAGCGTCTCGCTTAACCAAGCAGCCAATCAAAGTAATGTAGGACAGAGGGAGGAAAGTTCCGAGGTACTAGCTAAGCGGCAAGATATGTCAGACTATCTCGACAGCATCATTAGAAGAACATGGGAAGTTAGTAAACTCTCTAATTATGAATATGGAGAAGGGAGTGGGAAGCTCCTGGCCTGGAAGTCTTGAGTCAATCTAACCAGAAATGTAATTAAGGAGATCTGTACTACAGAAACAGGGGAGATAATCTCAGCGAGGGCCAATATGGAAACAGTGTTTGAACAATTTTTTAAAGATCTGTACACTGAAGACCTAGTAGTCTCAGACTCCCAAATAAAAACTTACCTGGATAAAGCCTCACTACAGCCGCTATCTGAAGACCGGGTCCAACAGTTAAATAGGAAGTTCTCACTACTTGAAATTAAAGCTACAATAAAAAACCTAAAAAGAGGCAGTGCCGCAGGTTTAGATGTTATCCCCAAGGAGTTCTATATTGCCCTTAATGAGACTCTTGCCCCCGTTATGGAGAAATTATTTGACAGCATTTTCTCCAACAATTCTCCAATCCCCAGCTCCTGGAATGAGGCAGCCGTTACTTTGATGTTGAAACCCAATAAAGATTAAAAAACAATGTGAGTCCTACAGACCTATCTCCCTGCTTAATTGTGATTACAAAATGTTTGCGCAAATTATAGCAGGGAGACTGAATAATATAATGGGGAAATTAGTTCATCCGGATCAAAAGGGGTTTAGTAGAGGACGTCAACTGCATGATTTTACTCATAAGCTGATAGGAGCGATCGATATTGCCTCAGCTAAGAATGTGCCGCTCACGATTATTGCATTTGATGCGGCCAAAGCATTTGACCGGGTGAGCTGGTCTTGCTTACACCAAATAGTTCAAGCGTTTGGTTTAGGAGAAAACTTCTCAAAGATTATTGGGAACATCTATAAATCTCCCACAGCTAGGATAATAGTCAACGGAAATTTAACCAACTTAGTTAGTTTAGAGCGAGGCACTAGGCAGGGTTGCCCCCTTTCCCCTCTCCTCTTTGATCTTAACATAGAACCACTGGCACAAAACATCAGGTCCAGCGAGCTCTTTGCCCCATTTGAATATAGGGGATGGGTAAAAAAGTTGGCCTTGTATGCCGATGACCTGATGATTTTTACGAAAGAATCACCTGCGATTTTGCCAAAGTTGGAACAACTCCCGATTGATTTCGGGAAGATATCTGATTATTTAATCAACTCGCAAAAAACTGAAATCATGTCCTGGAATTGGCAATCTAGCTCGCCTTCAGTTCATCTTCAAATAAGATACTTAGGTATTCAAATCACGCAGAACATTGACAAATTGGCCCAGGTCAATTTGGAGGTTAAAAGGAAAGATGTCAGACCTTTATTGAACTCTTGGTGCAATCTCCCATTATCAATTCTTGGCCGATCTAATCTTGTTAAATTGTCTGTTTTGCCCAAAATTACATTAATCTTTGACACAATCCCACTACTATTTAGCTCGGCCGCTTTAAAAAATCTGCAGTTGGACATAAATAGTTTCCTTTGGGCTGACAAAGGGGTCAGGATTGCATGGAAGAAATTGAGATGTGAGAAAGCAGCCGTGGGAATAGCCAGCTCTGACCTCTGTTTTTACAGCTGGGCTTTTTATTTTAAGAATATGAGATCCCAGAGTAATTTAATTTGAAGATTTATCAGTTGGGGGGGAGGGGCGACAGACCTCTCCTGATCCAAGCAACAAAGTTGGGCATGTTGACCTGTAGGGGAGTCGATTGGGTGGGGGTTGAGGGTGGGGGGACGGCAGTAGGGAGGTAGGGGTGAGTTTGATATGGTTTTTTGCAACAAAAAAGGAATGTCTTATGTAGGTATGTATTTGCTGTGGCCACTCAGGAGGGAACAGGGGGAGGGTGCGGAGCGGGGGGAGACGCAAGGGGAATGCAGACACGACAAGAATGACAGTTAATTATTCCCCATGCTCAGTTTTATCATGGAGTGTCAACGGAATGGGGAACAAGGTCAAACGTGGGTTAGTAGCGGCATATTGTAAAAGGCTGCAGCCGGATGTGATCCTCTTACAGGAAACACACTTACAGGGTACGAGATGCAATTTCCTGGGCCGTAGACCATACATAACACTGGCACCCTCGGGTTTCTCCACTGGGGCGCGGGGGGCGCGATATTGATTAAGAAAAATCCACCATTCAGGGTAGAACGCACTTGGAGTGTCCCCAATGGGACATATGTGGCAGTACAGGGGCTTTGGGACAGGAGACACACTACACTTATCAGCATATATGCGCCTCCCAGGCTACAGAGGCAGACGATGGATAGACTGGCAGCCATTCTTCTTGAAGCGGGCTCCAGCACTCACATAATAGGGGGAGACTTTAGTGATGTGATGGATCCTACATGGGATCGCACAACGGTCCATCAAGGGGGCCCTAGGGAAACTCCGCTCAAACGGTTCGTAGACACACTGACACTTACTGACCTGTGGCGGAAACAGCACCCTCAGACTAAAGCATTCTCCTTCTATTCTCGAGAATAGACTATGTATTTACCCTGGCAGGAGAAGTGGGCAAAATACAAAAAATTTAATACTTAGCGAGGGGTCTTTCGGACCATTCGCCCACATAGTTGACAATTGGTGCGCAGTCACAACACAAACCTAGAGACTGGAAACTGAACTCGTGGGAATTACAAGATCCGCAGGTGTCCCATGATCTTAGAGTAGACACTGAGTTGTATCTCAGGGAAAATGTGGACTCCGCGATTACACTGTGGGAGGCTTATAAAGCAGTCCTCCGAGACAGGGCTCAAAACATTATCGCGCATAAGAAATGCGTCTTCCTGCTCATCACCACACCACAGATGAACACTTCAACAACGCTACTTTTAATACCGGATTTTCAAACAGACCAATGACAATTGAAAACCAACACTCCTGGCAAAAACTTACAGGAAGCCTTCTGGACAAGTCGACGCTCCTACGTAGGGGGTTTGGGGCTTGAACATGTTCGGTGCTGATTCTCATCACAGCAGTCACTGGATGAGCCTCTCCCATGACGACAACCAAACCGTGCTCCATGGACTATGTTGAGGATCCTGGACAACACCCCTCTCCTGCTGCCACGATCCGGGACACAGAATGGTCTAGTGGATCTCGAGGAATGTTGGCCGCTAGCTGCACCGATCTCACAGGGCTGGGAAGGTGAGCGTTGGGGCACAGTCCTAGAGAACACCTCCCTCGCCGGTCCACGTCCCATGCTCCCAAGGCGGCGACGGGAAGCACAGTCCTCTGTGTCTGGCTTTGCCCCATGCTCCGAGGACGGAACAAGGTAAGGACGCGAGGAGGCGAGCTTTGGTGCACAGACTAATTGTGCTGGTCTCTGTCATTTACCCCCAGGACAGTGGAGGGGAGCTTCGATCTCTATGAATAAGAGCACACCACCCCCCCCTCGCTTCGGAGCTCAAAGAAACGCTCCGTGCTGCAAGGGCGTACAAGTCTGAAAACACCTTGCCTCTGCTGCTGAGTTACTGGTCGTGGGGCTGCGGAGGTCTGACCCGCTGCAGCTTACCCTAAGGTTGCTGAGTGCATGGTATGCGGCATTCGCATGGTTGCTTGATCTTCCTGGTCCAGGGGGTGGGGAACAGCTGACGTAGCGGGATGTGCGGCTCTGACGATCAGAAGCCTCTTTTGGGAGATGCTGCTGTAGACGGTGCGGCGCCCCGACTCTGCCCCGATGTTTTTAAATACTAGAAAGTACATGTTGCTGTTTGGAACCTGTGCGCACACAATTGTTTTTGTTTTTCTGGGAGCCCCGTCCCGGTTTATACCGTTGGCTCTTGCTTATCCCCACCTGTGAAGCCTCTAAAAGTTCCCCCCTCCCCCATGGGGAATAAGGTTCGATTACTCGATGTTTCTTGACACAACACACTATGGTCCCAACCCACCTACAAGTATGGCATGTCTAATCACAGCAATTTTTGTCTCTCACACATGAGCCTGACCTGTGAGGTCTGTTGATATGTCCCCTGGCGCTCATTTTGTTTTGAATTTTGTGGACTTCAAATGGACTCTCCCAAGCCCCTGTACTTGATGCTCTGCAGTGCAAGGAAATAAAAAAAGGACTCCTGACACTCCATCTCTGAGTGGAGCTCCCCCATTTTTTTCGCTCTAACCTAATACAGCTTTAAGTCTAAAAAATCTTGCTCCATACGAGTCTCCTTAGCGTCCTCTCCCAGCATTTCAAAGCGACTGTGATTCAAATTGTATATGAAATTGAAATTGTAGCCCTAATCCAGTGCACATCACCTTACGCACTGTATCTCCTATTTATGACCCTTTAACTCATGGTGCCCCTTAAATCATTTACGTCTGGATTTTCTTACTACACCCCGGGCTTCTGAGCCACCTTAGCCATCCACCCTGCCTGTTACCATTCTAACTACTTACCCACACTATACAAATCTGTACTGCTGCTTTCGGCTCCCCTGACAATCTGTATTTTTTGCTGAATAACTACAGGAAACTTCATCCTTATGTGCCTCACACAACCAAACTGAACTACGTAACCATACCTACCGCTAACCAAAACCGTATGATTATCCTTATTGAATTACCTCATTTTCTGACAGTTTAAATTGTCCGTAGTTTCATATTGAATGCTGCTAATTGCTATTTATTTATTAATGCTCTATATGCACTCATAATGGTCTACCTCATAATTTGTCTCCCATTGTTATGTAGCCTAACACTGTTTGATGAAAACATACTGCTGCACTCATACTTTCACCTCCTAGCCCTTCGCTGTCTTGTCTATTTTGTCTCACGGATTTATTTAACCATAATGCCTCCCCTCAACCATATCCTCATGACACTGAATTCACCGATCACTAGACATGGCCCTAACTCTTGGTCCATCCTTTACCCCCAAAACCTTTCCAAAAATGGCAAGAAAATCTTTAAACACAAACTTTTACTACGCCACCAAGAAACCTTATTCGCCGATAACTAGATTAGCCTAACCGCCACCATAAAAACTAACTACATCTTCTACTCCAAACGCCCCTCCAAATGGAAAAGTATCTTTCTCCACCACCTTCTGATCTCAAACTCCTGCAAAATCCCTTACGGCATGAAACTATCCACCACTCCTTCACACACTTTCTCAGGCAAAATCGACCTCTCCATCTTCAAATCAGGAAATATCCTTATACAAGCCTCCGAGAACCACCTCACCATTTTTGAACACCACTTCTACTCCATATCCCAATACCTTCTACCTACTCCTACCTCTAACCCCTCAGCCTCCCAAACGCAAGATGTCTTCTCGCCCCCTCTCACCCCGGCCCCAACCTATCCACTCACTGACATATCACTGAAATCCTGAATACCCTGTTACATTCTCCACCGGCCTCATCAGCATCTCCTCCTCCCCATGACTTTCACTTAACTCCCACAGCCACCCAAACCCCCCCTCATTCCCTTGGTCCCCTGCTCCCCTATCCTCTGACGGGTCCACCAATAACTCCAATCACTTCATCTCCTAGTAACCCCCTCAGCCACCAAAACCCCTCCCGTTCTCCCGCTCCCCGCTCCCCTGACGGCTCCACCTACAACTCCAATCCCCTTATCTCCCAGTAACCTTCCAACAACTCCCTCAACCACCCAAACCCTCCCTCCTCTTCATGATCCCCTGATGGCTCCACTAACAACCCCTCTCACCGCCTCCCCTAGTAACAAACCCCCCCATTATCTAGTTAACAGCCTTCCTAACCCCTCCCATGCCCCCTTTTCGTCTCACGACACCCAGCTAACCCCCGAGAGTGCCCTCTTCCCACCCCACCAGCACCCTAAACCGCCATCCACGACCAACAAGGAACAGACCCCCTCCACCGCGACCTACGTACCCCTCACTCCCCTCCTCCTGGCTTCCCACCCCACCGCACCCTAAACCGCTATCCATGACCAACAAGGAACACCCCCCCCTCCCCCGTGACCTTCATGCCCCCCTCCCTATCTCACTTGTCACCCAATCACTCCTCAATATAGAACTCCACCTCTCAACCTTGGTACTAGAGCTTTCTTCTCTCAAAAATGAAATTAACTCCCTCTCTTCAAGAATCTCTTCCAATCATACCTATCCCTTGGATTCTGTACAATCTGAGCCCACACTCCTTCACCAAGGGAATACCTCCCCTTATGATAATCCTCCTTCTATACCGACCAGCAGAAATGGTTTACTCAGCTCACCCATCTCTCCCAGCCATCTCCCCGCTCCCGACCTCCATGATCCTAATAAAGAACACTCTCTTATTACCTCGATGACTAACACCCTTTCTCTGCATTCCGCCATTCCTGTGATCCTGGGGAGAAGTAGAATCCCATCCTCCCCAGTCTTACCTAGACCCCCGCAACAACTCTCCGTCATCCATTCCTCATCCACCCCAAAAAAACCCGAGCCTAAACCCCTTAATAGCATGCTGGTTAACTGCCGATGGGCAGCCTGTCATGCAACAGAAATCGTATCCTTAGTGAAGGCATTGACATAGCCTTTCTTACAGAAACCTCGCTCAATGCCCACTCAACATCTATCCTTGACCTGCTCTCTCCCCCCGGTTACTCCATCCTCAGAAAAGACAGGCTTAATAAAATCGGAGGGGGACTCGCCATAATCTATAAAGAAGAACTTCAACTCCTACCTGTCCAGCACTCTGACCTTACTACTTTTGAATACCTTGGTGCTGATCTTATAGTTCAAGGATCACCCCCTATTCGCCTACATACCATCTACCACCCACCTGGTGACCCTCTTTCCTTTGTGGAAGAATTATCTGATTTTCTCACACAATCATCGACTTCTACATCTAAAACCTCTTTCTCGGAGATTTTAACCTCCACTGGAAAAAAAATGACGATCCCTCGGTTAATCTCATCAATGACTTACTTGATATCAATGGCTTGAAACAGCTCTGCCATTCTCCAACACACACCAAAGGTGCCACTCTTGACGCTATCATCACAAGCAAGGAACTGGCTTCTCTCTCCCGCCTCATCCCCATTGACTGGTCCGACCACCACCTCATCCTCTTTACGATCAACAGCTCTGTACCCCCACCATATACAAATACCTCCAACAAAAAGAAACTGACTAGAAATCTCCACCCTATTCCTCCAGGCGAACTGGAGAAAAAAATAAAAGCTCACCTAAGCCTTACTCCTCCCTCCCTAAGTGCCAGTGACCTTACAGAACATTACAACAAATCTATCGTTGATGTCCTTGACCAAATTTCTCCTGCCAAATTAAAACAGCTGAAACGTAACCCCCTCCAAATCCTGGTTCAATAGCGACCTCAACAGTGAAAGACGCGCTCTTAGACAGACTGAACGCACTTGGAGGCAACAGTCTTCCCCCTCAAATCTTATCCTCCTCAGAGCCGCAAGAGCCAACTACAAAAAACAAATCTTTAAGGAAAAGACTTCCTTCTTCCGTTCACAACTTGACCGGTCAAGAAACCGACCTAGGGTATTATTTAGCATTGTCAAAAGCCAAACTGCCTCAGCCCCCCTCAAACTTATGGCTACGGTCGAGAGATGTGAAGAAATAGCGAGCTTCTTCTCGGATAAAATCAATAAGATTGATCAATCCTTTATTCTAACACCCCTCCCTTATGGCCAGACACCCTTCCTTAACATCCCCCCCTAATTCTCCTCCCTCCCTTTCCCTTCCCCCGGACTCTTCCCAACTCCCCCCCTTTGACACCCCTTATGAGCCTGACTACATCACCCCCCAACTAAAAAACAATGCATTCTGGAATAAGTTTTGTCCAGTTTCGGAACGGGATGTCTTCAACATCATCTCCAAACTTAAACCTTCCTCTCATACCAAAGATCCCCTCCCAGCCTACCTTGTTCAGGACCAAAAGCACATCATTGCTCCTTATTGGACCACTATCATCAACTCCTTCCTAGCCACCGGTAGTGTCCCTGCCTCCCTCCAACTAGGACAAATCACCCCCACCATCAAAAACACTACAGCTGACCCCAATGACTTAAATAATCTACGCCCTATTTCTAACCTTCCTTTCCTATCTAAGGCCCTGGAAAAATGCGCTCTGCTCCAGTTAGACAAACACATTGAATCATTCAACCTCCTGGACGCTTTACAATCAAGCTTTCGAAAGGGCTGCAGCACTGAAACAGCTATGCTCAACATAGTCGATGACATCCACCACTCTCTAGACAAGGGTGAATCTTCCCTTCTCATCCTTCTTGACCTCTCTGCAGCTTTTGATACTGTCAACCATGCCGCCTTACTCAACATTCTCAAAGACCGTTTTGGCCTTAATGGCGCTGTTCTCAAATGGTTCTCCTCCTTTTTCCAACATAGAACCCAACAAATTAAAGTCTACCGGTCTCCTTGGGGGTCCCCCAGGGCTCTATTCTCTACCCCACTCTATTCAACATCTTCATGGAACCCCTCACACTCATTCTTAAGGAAGCAAAAATCAACTACCACCTTTATGCTGATGACACCCAACTTTACTATAAGATCAAATCCCATGCCGATGTCTTGCACCTTAACGTTGCCCTGTCTAAGATCCAATCCTGGTTCCATCACAACCACCTAAAACGTAACCCTAAAAAAACAGAAATCATTCTATTCTCTCCAAAAAACAACTCTCTCCCTATTCTACATTGGATCTCTGACATAAAAGCTCTTAACTGCTCTCTCTCCATCTCTAGCTCAGTCAAATCCCTCAGCATTAGCATCAACCAGAACCTCAGTCTTACTCCCCATATAAAAAATTCGGCCAAAGGCGCTCTCTTCACACGCCACCATCTTAAAAAAAAAAGAAACCCTTTATTCCTGCAGATGACTTTAAATCAGTGGTACAATCATTGGTCCTATCTAAACTCGACTACAGTAATGCCACTCTCTCTGGAACTCCCAGAATCCACCTTGCCCCTATCAAATCCGTTTTCAACCTTGCTGCCAGGCTTATTACTGACTGTAAGCGTTTTGATCACATCTCCCCCGTCCTCAAAGACCGTAAATGGCTTCCTATTAAAGGCAGATCCACTTACAAGACTGCCTGCATCACACACAAAGCCCTCCATCAAAACACCCGATCTTACCTCTCTGATAAACTCCACAAATCGGGCTGTACCAGAACTATGAGGAGCACTAACGCTCTCATCCTAATCCCACCCTCACTAAAAAATAAATCTACAAAATCTCACTCTTTCTCTGGAAACGCGCCTGCTGTATGGAATGCTCTCCCTAAAGAACTGCGTTGCAACCCCTCCTACACCAGCTTCAAAAAAGACCTCAAACTGCTCCTTCTCAACCAATACTGGGGTCCCTAATTACATTATCACTGGATACAAATTCTTACCCCTGCCCTAACTCTTTCATTTATGACCACCTCTCCCCCCTTTTCTTAGCATAGATAACTTCCTTCCGCCTTCATGCCCCGTACCCCTCACCCTCCTTAGTAACCCTACTCTTTCTCTCCCTCCCCCATCCAATAGCTAACCTTTGCTTTCCTCCACGCCTATTATCTCCGATATGTTGTTAGATTTATGATATCTCTGTTAATTTTGACCTCATTTAAAGCAATCATTGTATGCCTTGTTTTTTGACTTGTGTATAAAAGTTATACTGCAATTCTGTTTTACCTAATCCTGTAAAGCGCTCTGATACTCTTGGGTTCACCCAGCGCTATATAAAACCTTTTAAATAAATAAATAAAATGCAAAGAGACAGAGGTAGAGAAATTGGAAACGCAGCTCCTACAGGCCGAATTGCAAGCCAGTACAGGAGACAATGTCTCCAGGTTACAAAGATTGAAACTCTTGCAGAGTGAATATCTTGCGCTAGCCAAAAACGACGTGCGCCACGCAATACAAGCCATGCACAGGAGACTATATGATGCCAGTGATAAAACTGGTAGACTGTTGGTCTGGCTCAGCTGGAAAGAGATGGACAGCTGATGGGTAGCCCGAATACAGACAGAAGAAGATCAGGTTCTTCAGACCCCAGATGCGATAGCGCAAGCTTTTGCTGGATATTATGAGGCCTTCTATGCCAAAAGACCTCTGGCAGACACCGAACAGATACACACATATTTACAATCTATGCAGGTCCCTAGACTAGAGTCCAGTGAAGCACAAGCGATGGAGGCAAAACTGACCAAAGAAGAAACTGTAGAAGCCATAGGCCAGATGAAAACAGGGACATCTGCGGGTCCTAACGGGCTCTCGCCGGAATTTTTTAAACAACATGGGGCGCTTTTTAGCACGCATCTACTACAGATGTATCTGGAGGCGCGGGAAAAGGGCGCACTCCCTGAAGATCTGAGGACGACGAAAATTGTGGTGATACCTAAAGAGGGGCGACCGCCACAGTAATGTGGTTCATATAGACTCATTTCCCTAAATAAATAAAGAGACGAAGATTTTGGCCAGAATTCTATCACAGTTATAACAGGGCTTATCCATAGAAACCAGTTGGGTTTTATGCCTCACAGGTCAACAAGACTCAATCTACGGCGGGTGGCCAACTGGTTGGAAGTGGTGCAACACAGGGCTGACCCGCACCTCATACTGTCCTTAGATGCCGAGAAGGCATTCAACACGGTCCATTGGCCGTTCCTCATGGCCGTATTGGGTAGACTGGGATTTGGTCCGGAGTTCAGGAGGTGGATAGCCCTTCTGTATGAGATACCCTTAGCTAGGGTCAGAGTCAATGTGGTAACAATGCAGAAATTTCCCATCGAAAGGGGCACCAGACAGGGTTGCCCCTGGTTCCCCTGTTATTGGCGATCATCCTGGAACCCCTGGCATGTGTCATTCGCGCACACCCAAACATAACCGGCTTTCGGGTAAATGACAATGATGATCTGGATGAACGCATTTCCCTGTATGCTGACGACATACTGTTATATGTTACGAGCCCTGAAATAACATTCCCCAATATTATGGAGAGTTGTGAGGACTATGGCAGGTGTGCGGGGTATAGAATTAACTGGGAAAAATCAAGTGTCTATCTGGTAGGGCACAAGGTCGAGAATATCGTTTATCCAGCCAACTACAGGTTGTAACCATGGGGATAAAATATTTAGGCATCCACATAATGCTAGACAGGCAACTGGCACTGGAGCGGAACCTGTATAAGGTGCTGGGGGAATTCCATTTAGACGCGGACCGATGGGCCTCCCTACCCTTAACGCTGCTCGGGAGAGCAGCTCTCTTCAAAATGAAAACTCTCCTAAAGTTTTTGTATATTCTGCAGAATACCTACCAGTCAATCCCGGAAGAGGTGTTCATTAAAAATGATGCTATCCTGAGGAAGTTCCTCTGGGGAGGGAAGCCTCCCAGGGTGGCGTTGGGGAAGCTGAAATGTAACCAATATAGCGGTGGCATTTCACTGCCGGACCTACGGGCTAATTATTGGGCTGCCCAATTGATAGTAATTAACGAATGGGCCTTTGACGAGAGGGATCAGCCGGCATATGCGCTTGAGCATACTCAGTTCCTCCATAGGTCATACACCCATTACCTTTACGGAGGCAAGGGCGTAGCAAAATTGTTACCGGCCACACAAATAGCGATAATGGCATGGAAAAAGGCGGAGATGCGCATGAAATGGGAAGATTGGGTGACCAAGGAAACCCTGCTTATGTGGGAACGCGACTTAAGGAATTCGTCAAGCTGAAAGGCTTTCAGAAATGGGATCTGGTTGGTATTTCCCAGCTTAAAGACATAATATATCGTAAAGAGCTGGTGACATTCCCGCACCTCCCACTAGAATACGACATGAGCAAGACGCAACACTTTAAGTATCTGCAACTGAGGTATGCCTGGCGGGCATAACATATTGGTATGGAGGGCCTCCCAGAGTATTCCCCGTTAGAAGGGCGACTTTTGATGGGAGACATTGGAGAGAAAGCAGTGTCATGGACTTATCGGACAATTATGAATAATACACCTGACCCATTGTGGAAGCTGAGACTACACTGGGAGGCGGATCTGAGAGACATAGAAGATCTAGACTCGGAAATGGCCCTGAGGCACCCGAGGGAGGTGACCATCAAATCGCGGCTGCGATTGATTCAGTTTAAATATTTACACAGAATGTATTATGACAGAGCCCGACTGCATAAGATGGGTTGAGCGGAGTCCCACAATTGCCTAAAATGTAAGAACATGGAAGGGACCTTCTTTCACACTATTTGGGGATGCACACATGCTCAGCAATACTGGGGCACACTTCTGAAGGAATTGGAGCTTATATTGCATGAATCAATACCCCCAGACCCTGTGTTTATTCTGCTGGGTATACCCACGGAGATTGATCTCCCCAAAGTAAAGCTGATACTGCTCCAGCTGGGTCTGGTAGTAGCCAAAAGAGACATGGCAAGGACTTGGGGGGCAGATACTAATCCAACACTGGAGGGATGGTAGAGAGGGATGGACATGTATATGTTGGGGTAGAAGACCACATACAAAGCAAGGGGGTGCCCCAACAAATTTTGGAAAATATGGAAGCCATGGCTGACCTATTATGGCCTGACGCTCACGGATTCACAGTAGATCGGGGGTGGGGGAATTTTTGGGGAGAAGGGGAGAGATGAAGAGAGATTCCGTTGACAGACACTATCAGTCGTTGTTGATTGTTTATGTACTAGTGTTTTCTGACCTCACTGTACCTGTAATGAATACAGAAACAAGATGTTTTATATATCTGATGTGATTTTGCAACGTAATTAAGAAAATGCAAATACAAAAAAAAAAAAAAAAAAAAAATACGAGATCCCATCTTTTTGACTCCTCCTGTTTTCCGCCTTACCTCTTAGTCATGTCAAACAGTGTCCCGCAGGGGGGTGATGGGTTTCTTTTCAAATTTGAACACCCCAAAAAAATTTAAAAAGTCAAACTGAAGGTGATACGGTCGGGCCGTGAATCATGGTTTCAGATGAGGAAGCTTTTTAGAATTTCATACTATTGTTCAAGCGCTCCTATATGGAACTCTCCAGGTACCTCAGACTGCCTAAATGACAGCTTATCAGCCCCTTTATGGGAAAATGGCTATCAGAAATGGGGCCAATTACTGCAAGATAATACAGTTTTGCCATGGGTTGAGCTTAACTTACAAACAAATCAAAGGCTATCCAGATTTAAATGTTATCAACTGTCTCGCTGGGCTGTAAATCAGGGCAAAGATGGAGGTATAAACAAGGAGCTGGAGGACATGTTTTTAGTCCCTTCTCACCAAAGCAAAGAAGTGTCAAAATGGTAGTGGCTTTTGATTAAAGGAGATCCACCACCAATGCCTATGGAGGAGCCCTGGAGAAGAGAACTGCCTTCCAGCGATATTTCATCTTACTGGCAAGTATCTTTGTGCACTTTATGGAAGGTTGTCAAGGCTGCACCATTGAGGAGAAATCATCTGTTCACACTCCACAGAGCTTATTGGACCCCGAAGAGGCTTTCCAAGCTGGGAGAAGTCTTGTGAGAAATGCAACCTGAGGAGCGCGGATGATGTGCACATGTTCATGCAGTGTCCTCAGATCCAGGGCTTCCGGAGGCAAGTGGGTAAGACTATCTCAGATGTAATTAACCAAGAAATCAAGGTAAGCCTGGTATTAACATTTTTTTGGAATTTTACCTGAAGACAGTACTAATAACAAACTGTCAAATGTTCAAGTTTCACTGATTATGAAACAAATGAGTTTCTGGGGAAATGGTTTATGCAGAAACCATGGGCTCAATACTATCCTTGTTAATTCCCAAGTGTCATGCGATCGGCGACCCTAGGAAACCTTGAGGTGGAAAGAGATCTACAGGGCTGCGTGTCCCCTTTATCGGGTCCAGGAGGGTGCCATGGTATTGCTTTAAGACCACTTACTTTATTTCTTTAATGAGGACAAAAAAATAAAAATAAAGAGCAATGATTTGTTTAGCAGCTCCAAGCATGTGGAGGCTGAGGTGCTGATCGCGGCGGGTCATGGTACGCAGGTTCACCGGCCGGAGGCCCAGGACAATCGTAAGCAGATTCTCAGGTAGCGGGTAGCCTAGTACCCGTCGAATATGACTGAGAACTTCCTTCCAATAGATGGTCAGGAGTGGGCACGTCCACCAAATGTGCAGGAAATCCCCCGGGGTGCCGGTACAACGCCAGCATAGAGGCGAAGTGGCGGGAAACATTTTATTAAACCTGTGAGGGGTGTAATACCATTGTGTCATAACTTTATACACGGACTCCAGTTGGGATATGCTACGGAAGACTTTCGGGATGTCGCGCCATAGGTGTTCCCATTGGGTGGGAGCGATATCAGTGTCGGAGACGGACTGCCACCACAGCTGATTAGGTGCAGAGCAGTTCGTTGTGAATGTTGGAGAACTTGATCTGTGCGAGATATTAATCCCCTAGAGTTATCAAATGAACGTACCAGCCGCTCGAACGAGATGAAAGGCAGAGTGGCCGCTCGTGACAGAGAAGACGCCTGAACCAAGTGTCGAACTTGATTATAATGAAATCTCGCCCCCTCCGATAACTGGAAGTCCAGTTTACATTGCTCAAAAGTTTTAAAAGTATCCCCCATGAAAAGATCCCGAAACACCTTACATCTCCCTTCTGTCCAGTCTGAGAAATAGGGCAGGTGGCAGGCCGGCGGAAAGTGGGAGTTGCGAGCGATGGGAGTATGGGGAGACAGGAAGGATGTGAGGCCTTTGCATGTTGCTAATTTGTCCCAAATCTAGAGTACAGTCTTAGTAGGGACTGCGATATAAGCGCTGCGGGATCGTGCTTCCTGAGAGAGCCACGCAAGGTCCCAGATGGGGCGACAGGTCACTGCCCTGTCCATATGAAACCAAATCTTTTTGCTGTCCCACGCCATCCACTCCGAGATGAAGTGGAGGTGCGATGCCCAATAATATTCCAACAGGTTAGGGCAGGCCAACGTGGTAGCATGAGTATTTTACTAGAGAAACGCAGCCTACTCCCTCCCCATATAAACGCGGTGAACTCACGCTGAAGGCCCGGAATTTGATGCTCCGGAATGGGCATGGGTAGCGTCTGGAAAAGGTAGAGTATCTTTGGAAGGATCGCCATTTTGACCGTATTCAAGCGCCCCAGCCAGGAAAGTGGTAGGGACTTCCACGCTCTTAGGTCAGCTATTACGACAGTTTTACACTCCTGCCAATTTGCTTGAGACCATGTGGCAAGGTTAGGGGTCAAATTGAGTCCCAGGTATCGAATGGAGTGTGATGCCCATTGATAAGGAACAAGAGATTGGAGTGCGTTAACCTCTTCTGCAGGGATCGTGAGATTAAGAGCCCATGATTTTGCATGATTAATTTTAAGCCCCGAGACGCGTTCGAACGATTGGAGCAACTTGTGCAAGGCAGGTAGGGAAGAGCGTGGGCTTGACAGAGTGAGAAGGAGGTTGTCCGCGAACAAAGCTATTTTGTGGTCCAGGCCCCCAAGTTTGATGCCGTGAAAGTCAGGGGATTGGCGGATCATTATGGCCAACGACTCCACTATAAGAGCAAATAGGAGAGGGGACAAGAGGCACACCTGTCGGGTGCCCCTGTGGATGGAGGTGGGTTGCGTGAGCTGGCCGTTGAACAAAGCCCACCTGATCTGGCTCTATAAGGCCAGGGAGGTGCGTGCTGAGGCGTAAGATCTTTCCCGGATTGCGAATTAGGGCGATTTCAGCCATAGCCATATCCGTGGAAAGTCCTACCGTGTCTGAGAAAGAATCGAAGAGGCGGAGTTTATGAGATTGAAGTTGCGGTAACAAGGCGCGGTAGAATGAGACAGGTAGGCCGTCCGGACCCAGAGTTTTGTCGAGAGGGAGATCCTTTAGAGCGCCGGCCAGCTCCTCCAGAGTGATAGGTTCCTCTAGTAGTTGAGAATGATACTTGCTAATCGGAGACCACTGACAGGAGTCCAAGGTGGCCAATACCTGGCCCAGGTCAGGCGGCTCCTGGGCTTAAAGAGACGAGTAATAACTCTGGAATGCTTGTAGCTTGGCAGCCTCTGTACTGGCCCAAGTACCGTCTCCCAGTTTAAGTTGAGCGATGTGCGCGTTGGCTGCCCACGTTCGAAGGCGACGTGCCAGGACTGTGCCCACTTTGTTCCCCCCATCGTAATACTGCTGTCGCAGGGCCAAGAGAGCGTGTCCGGCCTTGTTGGTTCTATGCACCCGGAGCTGGCCTCGAAGCATGGCCAGGCGCCTCTTATGTATCGCCAAGGGATGCTCCTGGTCTAATCTCTCCAGCGCCTTTATGTCGCAAGAAAGTTTGTCTTCAAACAGGTGAGCCTCCCGAGCCTGAGCAATAGCAATGGATGGGATGTTACTGCGAATCGTGGCCTTGAACGCGTCCCAGATTACAGGGGGTGGTGTCCCTGGGAGGTCGTTGGTCTCAAAGTAGAACGTGATAGTGTCTCTTCCATTTTTGCCGCGTCCACCGGATCTCTGAGAATAAGAGGGGGGAACCGCCACCGGGAGGGATGTTTGGGGCAGGAGAAGTGGTCATGAATAAGGAGTTCCACATGAGCGTGATCAGAGACTGAGATATCAGACATAGACGCCGAGAGAGTGTCCTTAACAAGAAAGAGTGAGACGAAAAGGTAGTCTATGAGCGAATAGGAGCGATGAACATGACAGTAATAGGAGTAATCGCATACGTCTGGGGAATGGTATCACCAAATATCTATAAGGCCCAGCGCAGTTAGTTGCCTCTTTAAGGCCGCAGACATGGCCCCCCTCCCGTGGAATGAGCCTTCGCTATGGTCGAGTCCCGCCTCCCATACCAAATTAAAGTCCCCCCCCCCAGAATGAGACCAGGGTCATCGTGTGTTATGTAATCCCGCAACAACCCCCGCAAGAATGAGTCTTGAGCCTGATTCAGTGTGTAAGTGTTGCATCAGGTGAGAATGCGGTGCCCAATCTCTGCCATCTTTACTACGAACTACTCTGGAGTCCCCCTGGTGGATACCTGCCCGACAGAGGATTGCCACTCCTGCTGACTTGGTGGGTGCAGATGCCCAAAATTGAAGAGTGTATCGACGATGGGCCATGCGAGAGACGTCGTCTCTCAGGAGGTGGGTTTCTTGCAAAAATATGATGTACGGGTTTTGCATTAGAAGATATCGCCATATCTGGCGACGCTTGTTGGGGGAGTTAAGACCCTTCACATTGAGGGAGAGGAGCTTCAGACAGGGCACAGAGGTCATGATATCAGTGGGTCAGGAGCGAGCGCCAACATAAGCAGAGGGCTGGGAGTGGGATGCAGCACAGCTCTCTCCCCCCCCCCCCCCCAATGGAGGTCCAAATAACACAAAGGCCATAGTGTTCGCTGCAGAGTGTTGGGTGAAAGAAGGACAACCTGCCCAGAGAGATCCCCCAGTATTATCAGGGCTGCCCCCACCAGGGATGGGAGTAGGTGAAGGGAAAAGAAAGAGAGAAGAAGAAAAAGGCATAATATCTCGAACATAACAACGGCCAACAAGGTCTATTCCAGTCCGGGGACAAGCCAGGCACTAAGGCACAAGCCATCCCAGAGATGTCCCTCTCCAAGGAATAGAGGTGGAGGCGGGTCATAGGAGATCAATATCGCTCTCTAGGAGTGTAGTCCGGTACCGCCGTCGGGACGCAGTTCAGGCACAGGACAGCCATATCCACAGAATGTCGATAAGGGAGTGGAGCGCTAGACCCATTACCTCAAAGGACCGGCTCAGGGGGCAGAGAAAAACAAACAGGCAGCTGGCGGGTGCATTGACCAACTATTTGTCAGATGGCTGAGAGCCTCGGAGCGAATGTTCACCCTCCAAGGAGCAGATAAGCTGTATAATGCCCTGCTTTTCTTGGGATGAAGTGTAGACTCCTCGGGAGGAAGGGCGTCTGGAGCGATGAACCTTAGTCCATTGGGTTTTTGCCGTCTCGCGGATCTTGGGAGGTAGGCGTTAGGGACTTGTGGGTGGTGTGTCAGGGATCTGGAGCAATTGGGCAGCTTCTCGGAAGGACCGCAACACCCAGTGCTTGGATTCCCACTGGACGATATGTGCAAATGGGTGTCCCCATTGGTAGAGAACACCCAGTTCTCGTAGCTTATCCTTTATAGGCCGGAAATCTCTGCGGCGGCGGAGTGTAGTGGGTGCAAGGTCCTGAAACACCTGGATGGGAGTAGCCTTGAAGGGGAGATCCGGTTTGTCTCGAGCTGCCTTGAGGATGGCCTCCTTCTCTGTAGAAAAATGGACATGTGCCAAGATTTGGGGGGTGAGGCCCGGTCGTCCTGGTGGGCCAGACACTCGATGGGCGTGGTCCAGGGCTGGCGTAGATGCATCCTCGTCTCCCCTGATTTTTTTTATTATTATTTTTTTTTTTAAACAGACTTTATTAGGGCACAGAACAAAATGCAGTCAATCCCCTTCCCCAGTACTCCGCCCTCCAGCCAAATCAGGATGTAGTGCAGTGATCACCCCACCAAACTGATCACAACTGTACAACAGTCATCGTGAAATTTTGCTTTTCCTATGCCTGCTGAAGAGGGCGCGATACAGCGCTGCCATCTTCCTAAAACCACTATCTGCTTTCGATGTTGCCAAGAAGCAAAATATTGGCATGGGGAGCTCCTCCATTTGAGGAGAGGAGCATCGCCTCACAAGCCCTAGATCTGAAAAATAAAATAGTAATAACGTTTATTTATTACCATTTTATTTTTCAGCAACCGAAATACAAGTAAGGACGGGGACCAGTGCTGCTGAGTGGCAGCAGCATGGAGCTGTGTGCTTTAAAATGCGCATGTCTCTTTGGCTGGCCGTCCCAATGTGCATTTTAAACTTCTCTAACCTATCTGTCTTAGACAGCTGGCTTTGAGAAAGCAAAGGCCTCCAATGCCTTTAGGAGCGCTGAAAGTGTCTGCTCTATCCAATCCTGGTGCTGCTCTCATGCTGAGAAAGCAGCACCAGGATTGGGTATTGCGGTCTCTCGACAGCTTCCACAAGACACCCGAGGGAGGAGGAAGTCACGCTGCAAGTTTGAAAGGTAAACCTTTTTTTGTGACCCCTCTCACTCACCACCCTCAGCTCATGCCAGCCGCCACTGATACTTGTGCTAGATGGACTGTCTGGATTGAAGCTTTCGATGATTTCATTGATGCACTGGAAGAAGCAGATGACAAAAAGGTCATCAAATATCTCAAAAACGTGGCTGGTGTCGGAGTGAAGGAAGGGATAAAGAAAATACCAAGAGGCGAAGAAACTTCATACCCCCAAATTAAAGAAGTGCTGCACCCCAAATTCAATTCGATGCAGAACATTGATTATGAAAGGTACTTCTTCAGTAGGGAGGGGAGGGGAGGGGAGGGGAGGGGAGGGGAGGGAGAGAGAGAGAGAGAGAGAGAGAGAGAGAGAGAGAGAGAGAGAGAGAGAGAGAGAGAGAGAGAGAGAGAGAGAGAGAGATGGTGAAACAATGGACAAATTTGCTGAAAGACTTCAAATGCTCATCAAATACCGAGTCCAACGAATTCATTGATGAAGAAGCCATTCATCTCAGAGTCATAGAGGGGTGAGGATAGAAAGGTTGCCTCGGTATATAGTACCACTTTGTCTGAAAGAAATGTGATATAAGGTGGCTGCACCGAGAGCGCTTCGAGTGCTTATGCGAAAAAAATAAGTATTACAACCAAAAACATAGTCTTCATTAGAAGACGTAGTGGAGAGCTGTGCATGGATTTGAATGGCTTGCACAAGAATAAAGTGCGGAACTAATTTGGATTCCACTATGGCATCACAAAGGGTTTCAGAGGGAACACAAGTTAAACCTTTTAGAAACCTAAAAAAACAGATAATTTTAACAAGGATGGCTGGTCTGGTAAATGTAAAAAAGGTAGAAAGAGCCAATAAATAATCTTTTACTGTGCCCACTGCAAGTCCTTTCTGGGCCACAGATTAAAACAAATATTATGAGATCTGACAGCTTAGCCTGTAACGGGTCGGTATTGTGGGTGCCACACGAGACTATGCAATCAATTGCCGCCACTCAATCACTACTCATGGAGATGTAAATTGTGCAGGCACACGTGTAGGACCCTGCTCTGCTGCTGTGAGAAGAGATACGCCTGAAGCGGTAACCTGGTTAGAGGGCAGATGCTCATGCCCAGAAGTTCAAGGTAACACACACTCCTTCCCTAGTCGGGAGCTACTAGGATGACTTGGTCCTGGCAGATCCTCATCTTGGGGCAGCAGTGGGAGAGGTGCAAAGCACGTATAGGAGTCCTGTGCTCCACTCTGTCTGGAATGCGTCTCAGAGAGAGAGTGTTCTTGGAAACTAACATACAAATGATTAGACATTGCCCATTCTTGATGGTGGTGAAAAGATTGAGCTAGAGTCCTCCTCACTGCTGGCAGATGCCCTGTACCATCTCAGAGTGTATCCACCACTCATGTTCCGTGAGCCGCTGCCAGCTAAGCTTGTCAAGCACTACCAGGGAAATACCCTGGTGCTAGAGTAATTTTTCAGAGATTAAGTGACTTCTGGCACATGACCCAGGACTCCACCCCACGCTGCCGGTTGCAGTACCATATGACAGTAGCATTGCCCGTGACCACGATTAACAGCCTCCCTTTGATGGACAGCCGGGTCTGGTGGCTCAGTGGACTAAAGCAGCCACTGCAGGGGCCTGTGTGCGACCTTATGGTCACAGGTTCAAATCCCGGCGGGTCCACTCAGCCTTTCATCCATCTGAGGTTGATAAAATGAGTACCATTGAGTTGGTTAACAATAAACATCTGTTATTCAGTGCCAGGACACCTACGGGTAATCGTGCGCTTTACAAATACACCTGTTATGTTATAAGGCTTCAGCGCTAAGTGAATGAAGGCAACTCCAACTGGTTGATGGGGAGACAGGTTTCCACAAGAGACCACAGTCCTCTGATCTTGATCTCTTCCACATGACTTACCCCTCCCTGTATCGATACATCTGTCACCATTGTCAGCTGTGGGTGGGGCAGTCTGCCACCGGTTCAATTGTGGCTGAGCACAACACAGCAGGTCTTTTATAGTCTCCTCTGAAACCTGGATGGAATACAATAGGTTTCCTGGTGCTGGGCCCACTGAGACTTCAGGTTCAACCGAAGAGCCTGTATATGCCATCCGGCATAGTCAACGAAAGGATGTCAAGAGACTCAGAAGCCTCAAAGCCACTCTCACCAAGAACCAGGACTGAGGCTGAAATATGAAATAACGGGAACACAGTCCAAATGTTCGGGACACATGGAGGTGAGGGAAGGCCCAAATCTGCTCCATGTCCAGTATGAAAGTAAGTCTCTGCGAAGGAGTTAAGTCTGACTTTGGTACGTTAATCGTAAACCAGGTTTGCGGTCTCTGGCGGTGGTCATTGGCTGAATGTAGTGAGCCCGCCTTCAACATCCATTCGACAAGTTATGGAAAACTTTGATTTCCCCACCCCTCAAAGGATTGCTGCGACTAAAGTAAACACCAGAGGAGCACTGGTGAGGTCAGAGTGGAGCATGGCAAATTGAAAATACTCCTGGCCCGCCTTGAACTGCAAGTAGTGTCTGTGAGACTGGAGAATTGGTACTTGGAATTAAGCGTCCTGCAGGTCTAAAGCCATCATCCCGTCACCTAGATTCATCTGCGAAGAAAAAACCTGGGCCAGCGTGGTCATCTTGAATTTGTCCTTCAACAAGAAGGGGTTCAGAGGGTGGAGGTCTAAAAGAGGATGCCAGCCTCCGTCATTCTTCGGCACTAGGAAATAACAGGAGTAACAGCTAGTCCCTATCTTCATGCCTATTTTGGCCAAAGAAACCTGCACGTCTTAGACCAAGATGGTAAAGTGCTTCTCTGAGAGATATTTTGATGTGGGTAGAGGATGCGGCAGGTCGAAAAGGAATGGCAGGGCAAAGGCTTAGTTGGACGATCTGGAGGACCCACATGTGTGGTTTTGTGCTGCTAAGGACAAACTAAAGTGGCTTCTATAGGGATGCTGAATGGGCGGGAGACTGGAGATTTCACTACCACTGATGGTCTGGGCACTGTGTGTTTGATCTCCGCCCCAGAAAAGAATTGGGTGGCGGTTTTAGGGATCAGTGGGCCTTGGTGTGGGTAGTTCGCCAACCTTCTGGAGTACCTTTGAAAAGGGCAAAACTATTGAGAACACTGTCTTTCAGGGACAGAAAGGCCTAAGGAATGTGCTGTGGCCCAGCTTCCTTGAAGGCGGTCCAATGACGAATCAGTCGTCTCACGATACAAATGAGACCCACCTAACAGCATGTTCATTAAAGAGGCTTGCACATCTCTAGACAAGCTATGGATCTCATCTAAGCATTTATCAGACTCACCAAACTATTGTCAACTGCTCCGCTGAAGCAGTCAGTAGAGTCCAGAGTAGATGATGTACTTTGCGGAATCCTGATCATCCTGGATGGTTTGAGCCAACCTGGCCCGATATTCCTTGGTGACTTGACAAGGTTTCGCTAACCATATCTCATAAAGCATGGGTATGTTTCCCCAGCAACCAGCTGGCACTAACTAACAGGAAGGCAAGGTTGGTCGTGGAAAACATCTGCTTTTTGAATGTCTCCAGACATTCTCTCTGGTACAGAGTGCTGCGTCAAAAATATCAGAGTTGCATGCCACTGCCGTGTGGATTCTGGCAATCTACCTGTTCACTGGTGGGCAGAAACCGGGCTTAGACCAGGAGCTGATAAGGTGTGAACTAATTAAATGCAAAGTAAAGGTTCCAACACAGTTTGGACTGGTTGCAAAATTCCTATTACAATTTTGATTTTGAACAGTTGGCAGTTATAAGTCCAAAAACTCTGTGGCTCGTCTAAATACTACATCAAAGGAGGCACGTTCTCCTGTGGTGGTCCAGGACGCTTTGATCAGAGTCTGAAATTAAAAGTTATAGGAGCCCTGGGGTTCGGCTCCGAGACAAAGGCATGATACGGTCTGTGTCTGAATGAATTGGGGCATGGTGCATCTGTATGGTACTGAGGTGCAACCTCAGCTGGGGGCAGGATGGATTTGGCTAAGAGTTAGAGAAGACTATAGGAAGGAAGTAGACTTCTGGCACTGACAGCGGTGGTGATGGAGAATGTTGCAGAGATTGGTGTGGATTTTGGTGTTGGAATGTCATCTGCTATGGCATTGAAGCATCTATAGCATCGAGGTTGGTCCTGGAGGCACGGACAGCCCCCAGGGTAGACACTCTGGTGCTGTACCGTCTGAAGGCCTCTGCGGATTCTTGGAGGACAAAGGCACACCAGCGAGAGAATCAAAAGGCTGGCAAAAATTCAAAACATGGCGTTTCTAAAGGTCTGATCACCAATGGATCCAAAAACTCGGGGTGCTTCGAGTTCAGTTGCGGAATCAGCTCTTTAGCGAGGAAAAACAACGAGACTGGAGGCATCCTGACAATTTCTCAGTCTGGTGGAGCTGGGACGAATCCTGCTTCCTCTTCGTGTTTCCACTTTCATTCCAACTTACAGGAATATTTGAACCTCGAAGTAGACCTGTCGCGGGAATGGGTCCACTCCCCCAAACTAGAGTGGGAATTCTGAGCCTTCTTATGGTGTTCAGCAACGTACAGCTTCGTGATCCCGGATCGCCTTAAGGTTCATAAGGGCGCACTCTGTGCTTTACTTGGAGTTGTGCGCCATGAAGTATGCTCAGTGTGAATCTTTCATTTTGTGGCATATTCACGGGCACACTCATTACTTAGCATGCCCCAAAAATTAAATCCTCCGTACCACCTAAACCAGGCTTCTCCAACGAGTCGCTCGTGAGCAACTGGTAGCTCTCCAGCTATCTGTAAGTAGTTCTCCTGTGTATAGCCCAGCCTAATAAATTAGAAATATTTTCTTAGCTGAATTAATATATATAAACTAAAATTGAATGTGTGTATTTTAAACGCAAATATGTGCATTTTCAAAACTCATAAGCTGATGTTTGAAGAAAAATGGTTGTTTTTCTAAGATATGTTTAAAGCTGATATTTGAGTAATAAATTATGCGGTGTTAGGAAGCCAACTTACTAATATTATTACTGTGATATCATGGGCATTGCAACTAAGGCTGTTCTTAATTACCCATGTAAAGGCATTCCAAATTGGCAAAAGATTTTTTTTACATTACTGCTGACAACCCTACCTGATGTACTGAGGTGATGAATGCTAGTAATCTTGTATATTGTGGCTAGAAATGTATGATGTGGACACCATTTTAACATTGATAATGATAGTAGCTCCGAATGGGTTTCATCGAACAAAAGTAGATCTCAATATAGAAAAGTTTGGCGATCCCTGAACTATGCACCTGAACAGCAGCAATCTTCAGTAGATGTTTATATTTGCCTTATAAATAAGCATTTCATTGTATGAACAAAAGTTTTTAGTACATACAAAATCAGGAATCTCCAAGACTACTCAAATTGTAATGCTTAAAAAGGAATCCTGAACGAACAATCTGATCACTTTACAGTTGCATACTGTCAAAACATGACTTTTTGTTTTGATTTTGCCACATTTACCTGATGTCACATGTCTTGAAACCACTGCCATGAAAGCCACAATGACCAAACCTATCGCCCTTAGAATTCACATCCCTGAAACAAACCTCCGGCGCTGATTTTGCCTCTGCAATATATGAAGAGTAAGCATAATGTCAGCATTATTCTATTAAGTACATTTATGCCAGATATGTACACCACAAGCATTTCTTTACAGGCATAAACATCAAGCTTAAGACAGAGAGATCTCTATATAACATGAAGGGCCTTAGATATTACCTTTTGCACATAGTTCATTGGCAATGCAGTTAGCAGAGTTAAGCTATTAAATATCCAATGTGTTCATTCATTCCATTCCAAATTTTAATAGCTACTGATTTAATCTGATTGGCGATCTGTATTTTTCTCCTCTTACATAATTCTAGTGACAATGAATAATTTTCTTTAACATGTCCAAATTATTTGCAAACAATCTTTAGGTCTGGCACGGAGACCACTTTGGCGGTCTTGCCACAGAAACGTAATTAAAAAATATAATAAATAAAAAATGTATACATATATTAATATATAGGGAAGCTATGGGTCAGCCTTCTTTATTCATTGGTCTTTTTACTTGTCATTTGCATTTTGCTTCCCCTCATTATACCAGACAAGATGGGCCATGGAGTCACTCTACTTCAGCCAATGGCTCTCTTGTGCAGGGAGTCACTGTATTTTTCCCGATCACAAGGGTACATCCTCATAAAATGAAGTACATTTGAGCTCCAGGTCTTAGCCAAGACCTTTTGATTTTACCAATATTATATATATAATATGTAAGTACTGGCTTTGAGCTAGTTCTCCTCATCCATTAGTCTGTCATTCAAGTTTTTGCTCCTCCCACTACAGCACGGGGAAATGGGTCAGCCCACTTCAGCCATTGGCTAACGTCACTGTGAGTGAGAGCATTCTGATCTTTAAAAGAAGCATGCCCGCTTTCAAAGTAGTTTCCTTCAGTGCTAAAGGTTTATAAAAATATTGACAAAATAAAAGAAGCATTTAAAAAGCTGAAAGGCTGGCAGCCAATGCCAGACCTATTGGCTTTGCCAATATTTATTATTTTTTTGCCACCTTTGTGTGTTTAAACTAAGTCTTCCCCTTACAGTAATTCAAAGTTAATAGTACCTTTTCTTTGCACCAATTAGATTAATCTTTTCCAGTTACTTGCACTGAAACTGAAAAGGGTTTCTATATCAGTTCTAAAAGCAATGTGTTGTGGTAGCCAGTTTCTATTCCTATGAAGGTGCTGGCCATGTTGCGCCTATCGTCAATTGTTGTAAATACCAACCAGGAAGCAAAGTACTGGCCATACCCTTCGAAAATCTTTACTTTAAATGCTTGCTGTGGCAGCATTATCCTTTAGCACATCAGCACTCTTCTTCTACGAAGAGGGGCTCTGTGCTACACAATCATTGTGCAATCCTTTTCATCCTTCTGTTCACCTATCTGCTAGGGAGTACGAGCGCTGCTCCATTAAAAATAGACGTGATTATTATTTTTTTATTTACAATATTTTAATGCCAGCATATGGCCACCATGTTTCGGTGACAGTCCATTTTCTTTTTTCTTTGGAATTTTCAGGGAATGCAATGGCAATAAAAGCTCAAAATAACCATGGTACCTGCTTGCCAAGACCAGACCTAATAGCTTTGCTAATGCTTGTTCATCAGATGGTTTTGGGATATCTCAGAAGGTTCTAACTGCTTTCAATGAATTGCTACCGAAAAGTATAAGGAAAATATCCCATACCACAAGTTACAAGGCAACTGCAATGCTCTCACAAGTTACATGAGCAAATTGAGAAATAAAACTGAAAGCAGAGTCAGTGTACAGGGTTACAGAACTCAGATGCTACTTTTGTGTGTGCTAGGTTTTAAAATAGTAGATGAGGAGTACCCGCAAAGGATCTATTTGCACAAATGTTTTTGTCAGATTTTTTTAAATTCACTATGTCAAGTTATGACATCGATAATGCAATTCACAATTATTCAAAATTCAATCCAGGAAAGAAACATTGCTTACAGAAAAAGAAAATAATTCAAAAGCAGGTGCAGTAGATTGATATTTGATATTCAATTAAAAAAACAATATATATGTAAACAAAAGGGTTCACAAAAGATCAGTCTCAGAAACACATTGAAAACGGTGATAAATACACTTTACATATCTTGAGGAACCACTCGTCAATGGGTTACCCATCCAAATCCTATATACAAAATATTAAGCTGTCTAACAAATTAGAACTAAGGGCCAGATGGAAGACCATTGATGTTTGCTACTCGCAATTTAATGCAATTTGCGAGTCGCAAACAGCAATGTACAACAGTGGCAGAGATATACTGCTTGTGATTCCCAATGAGGTCGCAAAATGCATGCCTCGTGCAAGTTAATGAGGCTGTCGCAATTTGCGACCCCATTGGGAATGGCTGGCACTCCCAGGGATGGTGGCCTGCTGGGGTCAGCAGACCTCCATGTCTGGGACTGTTTTTTAATAAGTTCTTTTTAAAATGCATCCCGTTTTCCTTAAAGGAAAACTGGATCTATTTAAAAAATAAAAATTAAACTTTTCATTTTCATTTTTTAAGGTCAGGCAGTGGTCCCTGGCCTTACAAAATGTTTGTGCATGCATTACCGAAGGGGTCTCCTTCCCCTTTGCCAGTGCTTTACCACCCTTCTGAAAAGAGTGGTAAACTGCGAGTGTTTTGCGACCGCATGGAGGGCTGTATGCAATGGCTTTGGCAATAAGGGACACTTTATTGCATATAGTAAAAATAAGGAGTAGGTTAAAGCAAATAGAAGCTCAAAGGAAGCAGAAATAAATGATGAAAGAGTATTCCAGATGTGTGATGCAGATGAGGGCTATCCTAAACATATAGTGAAAATAGAAGAAGTAAACGCAGAGACAATGTTTGATTCATGTTCTAGGCTAACTATAATTTCAGGAAAAGTTGAAAAATAGAACACCACTAAACAGAATGGACTTAAAGCCTGGTGGATATGGGGGCCAAACTATAAACATGAAAGGTTACTTTTATAGGGAGAATTCAGTACCATGGAAGAGAATTCCAGACAAGCGTATACGTATCTGAGAAGGGTGACTATATTTTAGGTTGGCCTGTCCAAAAGAGCCTAGGAATATATCTAGACACTAACGCTTGTCCTCAAATACAAATACAAACAATTCAAGAAAACAGCTTAGTGAATAATTTCCCAGAAGTTTTCAGTGGGAAGTTAGACTGCCTTAAAAACATTCAAATAAATAAATAAATCTAATCCTGTAGTATCCAAGGTCAGCAGACTCCTGGTGAATGTCTCAGATGCTGAGAAAAGAGAGTTAGAAAACTTGTGCGAACAAGATGTTATTGACCCATTAGAAGTCACTGAGTGGCTTGCACCCAAGTTGGATCTCGCGGCCCTCAATAAAGAGGTAGTGGTTGATAGACTTTCCTTACCCACCATTTCTGAATTGTTCACAGCTCTAAAGGGGACCCAAATGTTCTCAACTGTAGACCTAGCATCCACCTATTACCAAGTATCCCCGCATCCCGAGTCACAAGACCTCACCGCCTTTATTACACCTCTTGTCGCTTATAAATTCAAACTCATTGAATGTTGTGTAGCATGGATGATATGGCTCACTGAAACACAGGGCAGCAGACACTAGCCCAAAGGGCATGCTCTGCAAAAGCAAGACTTCTAGCTAAGTAGATGCATTTTTTTCATCTGAATCTAGCAGTTCTCTATGAAGCAAAGTCAGTACATTTTTTAAGCTTCTTTCAATAACCAAAGAGAACAAAAGTGAAAGTGAGCTGCCTATACTGCAAGCATAATATTAGCTTTAGTTGATTATGTAAGCTGATACAAGTTATGCAGAAAGATTGGACAATGTGAAGTACTGTGAAGTGGAACTTTCTTTTATACACGCTAGACCCTCAAAGTGCATTAGTTGCCAACACAACATTGTTTAATGACTTTATATCTACATAAAGACAGAACTGATCAAATGTTCTCTGCAATACAAAGAATGTGATAACTGCTCAGTACTTCTAGAATTATCCATCCAGCTTCTAAAGTGTCAACTTTTCCTTAAATGAGTAATACGCTGCTAAAGGTATATTGCACTGTTGCCTATGTACAGGAGGGTTATTTGTATGTGTGGGAATATTTGCCCAATATCCATGTGTAACCAATATCAAAAGGCATGTTTTGCAACTGAATTAAATCAAATGATCAAGACATTGTGTCTCTTCCTTCTCAGTGATGCCAGCTTATGTCTGATGTTCTTACTATTAGTAAAATTCTGTTTTGAATGAGAAGCAAGAATCCCAGACTCACTAGCTATCCTTCCTTCAACGTTTTGCGCTTGTCAAACTGACTTTTTGGGACTGTTTATTTACTTTTTTAATAGCCCATCACATCACATTGTGTAAATGGAACATGTTTGATCAAGGATTCACAAGTAATTATTTTAGATAGTCTGTAAAGATCCACACAGTTGGGTGGCATGGTGGAAAACCATCACTGCTTGCTGCATCTAGAACCACCAAAAGCACAGGCTAGTCACTGTTCCTAAGCTTGACCTTTAAGTTCTCTACATGCATTTAAAAATCAAAAGTGTTTACAGAGTCTAAAATAATTTATGTTCTCTCTCCTTGCCTATGGACCTTGAACTGATTTCCTGATCCACCAAAACACCATGGTCCAGGTAATCATTACCTGGGAAGAAGTCATTATCAATTAAAATCTGAGTGAGACCCTTCTCAAAGACCACAACTATGTAATATAAGTGAAACTTTACAAGACAGGCAGAGACACTACCTTTCACTGAAAGTGTATCTCCATTATTGTAAACTAATGTGACATCAAAAGGAAATAGGGTAGCTTGAGAGCTCGAATTATCAGGTAGTGCTAGGTTTAGCTTCTTAAACTAGAGGCAGAATCAAATTCAGCTTTACAGATCACATTGTAAACTTTCACATCAACAATATGCCCATGGGTTATAAATAACCTAAGAAATACTTGAGATTTCTGAGGGGAAAAAATGGTGAGATGGTCCCTTGTTTACCATCAGGCTTGGGAATAATGATGGTGAGAAACATTTTGAATATTCTCCAACATATATAAGTGAGTTGATTTAGCTTTCTGTGTTTTCTGTCACCTCCCCAGTCCCATTAGTGGGTGTTTCAGGCATTTTTGCATTCTAGGCCTGAATCAACAATACAAAATTATTAACGTGGATTTACAGCACAGTGCAAACAATCAAAATGTTACCTTGGAAAACGCCCTGTGGTAAGTGGGCAAGGTGTACAACTGAATGTGAAGGTATTCCGTAAGCCGGAATCACGCTGTGCCTTCACAGCGCTGTCATTAGAAAAAATGTATCTTTAGTACGCACTTGTTCAGCACGCAAGTCGTTATAACGACTTGCCTTGGGGGGGCCCTAGATTTTGAATAGGTTAATTTACTATTCCAACTCCAGTATGCGCAACAGTAGGGAAGGTGTTGGACTTTAAATCCAACACCATTCCACCAAGGCGCCCCTCTAAGGCAAGTCGTTATAACTACTTGTGTGCTGAACGAATGCGTACTGAAGCCGCGGTCGTTCTTTTGCCGGCCCAGTAAAGGCACAGCGGGATCCCAGCTTCGGTCTGAAGGATGTTTCCCGTACAACTACCTACAAATATAGCAATGCTCCACTACCAAAAGCTCATTCACTTTTATGACTCTAAATCCCTTCAAGTATATTACTTAACCCATGCACAATTACCATACGAAGGTCTGTGAACGTTTGCACAGCACAAAAATTAGTTATACAGCATCATCCAGTTATTTTATTATTAGATAGAGAAAACGTTTTTTCATTACATACTTGAAACTGTTAAAATCGAAAAAATCACAGACCCGATGATGAAAACAAAGAATCAACTACATTCACCCACTCTGCCTAAAAAACAAGATATGGTAATTTAAGAAACAAAATTCACGTTTCTTCATAAATTATGGCTCAGTTTACATAATCTTAATGAAGACAATATCGTGTATCCTCGTGTAGCCTCTGCTTTTTTTTTTTAGTACAGGTGACTCAATCATCACTGTATTTGTATATGTTTGAGTTTAACACTTTTGGTATGCAATAATAAGAAAATATTACAGAAACGTATGATATATTCCTCATTGACATATTTAGCTTTATATAAGAGACACTTACTTGAGCCAAAAATGGCCTGGCACTGGGCATCATAGTACTGACAAATTCCATTATAACAATAGGATTTATTGCTCTGACAAGGATGTCCATCCTGAATAAAGACATCTGGTTGGCAAAATGGAGATGAGCCATTGCAATATTCTGGAAGATCACATTCATTAGAACTTGACCGACATTCTGTGCCGCCAGGAACAAACTAAAACACAAAAAGAACACATCTATAGTAATAGAGCTCCCAGTTTAAGACTGCAAATAATTATATATTTTTTTCACAATTCCTTTCAGTCTGGGGCATAAATATATACACCAGCCCAATCATCCACAATTCTACGTTTGGTGTGTTTGAGCAGAACCACATTAGTCATAGAGATTGACTCACAGATGGACTGTGGTTGAGAATGCAATCACCGCACAAATCCCCAAGAAATTAAGTGTCAGTAATCATATAGTGGAATACATATTTTGAAATAACTTCATGTTTTTTAGGTCTCTCACAACACAGTTATCTTTGCCCCGGGGATGGAATGTAATATATATGTGTGATAAAGTAAGCAAGCACATTAATGTCTTTATATTTCAAAATATGCAGGAAGGCATACCTTCAATTTGTGGCATCAGTAATTTGTTTTGACAAATTAAACAAAAGGAATATGCTACTTACCAGTATGCATCTGTTCTTGGCATGTAGAGCTGCGGATCTATACACTGTGCATAGATCGCCATCTGGTGTTGAGCCCGGATGTTTGCAGTTTGTTTTTCCTCTTGGAAAGTCTTTTGAAGTCACGAGTTCGGTGACTCCTCCTTTGGTTCGTATTGCGCATGGGCTTCGGCTCCATCCTCAGATTGTTTTTCGCCAGCAGGGAAAGATGGAGCGTAGTAGTAACAGTAAAGAAACCCATGTGTATTGTATCTAAATAAGATCAGACTGGAACGGATACAGGTAGCCGGGGAGGCGGGTGGGCGTGTATAGATCCGCTGCTCTACATGCCAAGAACAGATGCATACTGGTAAGTAGCATATTCCGTTTGAGGCATATGAGCTGCAGATTTTACACTGTGCATAGATTACATAGCAGTACCCAACCCTAGCGGCGACCACCGGCATCCGTTGCAGTCGTTTGAAACAGTGTTTTTAGTACAGCTTGGCCCACACTAGCTTGTTGCTTGTGTCGATTGTTGCTTGGTTTGCACATCTACACAGTAATGTTTCGTGAAGGTGTGCGGTGTTGACCATGTCGCTGCCTTGCAGATGTCATCTAGTGGTATGTTCCCTAGGAAAGCCATAGAAGCCCCTATCTTCCTTGTAGAGTGGGCTTTAGGGGGAACCGATAGCATTCCTTTTGCTTTTTGGTAGCAAATCTGTATGCATTTTACAATCCACCTAGCTATCCTTGATTTGGAATAGGGTTGCCTTTGTGTGGTGGGGAGAAGGAAACAAATAGCTGTTTGGTTTTCCTGAAAGGTTGTGTTCCCTGGATGTAATAAAGTAAAGCCCTTTTAACATCCAGTGTGTGTAAGGCTCTTTCCGCAACTCTTTGGGGTTGCGAGAAAAAGACTGGTACTTCTACCGACTGGTTTAAATGGAATGGAGAAATGACTTTGGGTAGAAATTTGGGATTGGTGCGGAGTACAACCTTGTTGTGATGCATCTGAAGAAAAGGTTCCTGTATAGTGAGTGCCTGTATTTCACTAACTCTTCTGAGGGAAGTGATGGCCACTAGAAAAGCTGTTTTCCATGTGAGAAAGTGCAGCTCACACTTATGTAATGGTTCGAAAGGGGGTCCCATTAACCGTGTGAGAACTATATTCAAGTTCCAAACAGGTGAGGGTGGCACTCTGGGTGGAATTACTCTTTTGAGGCCTTCCATAAAGGCCTTGATGGCAGGCACTTTGAAAAGTGAGAGGTATTTTGTAAATAGGCAGCACTTGCAGCGAGGTGTAACCGAATGGAAGTATATGCTAGGTTACACCTTTGTAAATGGAGTAAATAACATATAATGTGCTGTATGGATACATTTAAAGGATTGATTGCATTGTTGTGGCAGTAAACAACAAATCTTTTCCACTTTGCTGCATAGCACGCCCTAGTAGTAGGGCGCCTAGCTTCCCTGATAATGTTCATGCAATCAGGGGGAAGGTTAAGGTATCCAAATTCTAGGACCTCAGGAGCCAGATCGCAAGGTTGAGTTGAGCTGGGTCCGGGTGCCTGATCTCTCCATGGTTCTGGGTTAGTAGGCATGGCGAGAGGCGTAGCTTTTGGTGTGGTACAAATGAGAGTTCCAGCAGTGTGGTGTACCACGGTTGTCTGGCCCATGTTGGAGCTACCAGGATCAGAGTTAGGGAATGCTGCTGTAGCTTTCGCACCACTAATGGAATTAGTGGGAGAGGTGGAAAAGCGTATGCAAATTTGTTTGACCAGTTCATCCATATCGCATTGCCTTCGGACAATGGGTGTGGATATCTGGCGGTGAAGCTTGGGCATTTTTTGTTTTCGTGGGTGGCGAATAGGTCTATGTGTGGATGCCCCCACTTCTGAAAGAACGGGTGAAGAACCTGTGGGTGAAGTTCCCACTCGTGGATCTGCTGTGTCTGCCTGCTCAGCAGATCTGCCACGGTGTTTTGTACTCCTGGGACGTGTTGGGCTAGGAGAAAAATCTTTTGTGGAATTGCCCATCTCCATATGCTCTGTGCTAACTGAGAGAGCTGTGGAGAGTGTGTGCCCCCCTGTTTTTGAATGTAGTACATGGCAGTCATGTTGTCTGTGCGAATGAGGACTGCCTTGCCTGAGATCTGCGCCTGGAAGGATTTTAGGGTGAGGAAGATCGCCAGTTACTCCAGATGGTTGATGTGGAGTAACTTCTGTTGCGGCGTCCACGTGCCCTGTGCTGTGAGATATAACAGATGAGCTCCCCAGCCGGAGAGCGATGCATCTGTTGTTAGGATTATTTGTGGGACCGGGTCCAGGAACGGTCGACCTCTAGAAAAGGTTTGTGGGTTTCCACCACTGCAGAGAGCGATGGGTGAGACTGTCTACCAACACCAGATCTGTCAGTTGTCCCTGGGCCTGGTTCCACTGGCGCGCCAAGCACTCTTGGAGTGGACGCATTTGGAGTCTTGCATGGGGCACTATAAAGATGCAAGAGGCCATCATCCCTATGAGCTGCATAAACACTCTTGCTGGGAGAGAGTGTTGAAATAGGAATTTCTGACGCAGCGCCTGTATTTTTGCAATCCTAGCAGGATTGGGATAGGCTATGGCTTTTGAGGTATCTATGGTGGCACCGAGATACTGTTTTGTGTGTGATGGTATCAGGTGGGATTTTTGATGGTTAACTGTGAAACCTAGCTGGTGAAGTAGTTGGACCGTAGCGGCGGTATGTTGCACACATTGTTGGTAGGATGTGGCTTTTATCAGCCAATCGTCCAGATAAGGGAAGACGTGAATGTGCTGTCTTCTGAGGTATGCAGCCACTACTGCCAGGTACTTGGTGAAAACCCTTGGTGCTGTTGTTACCCCAAACGGGAGCACCTTGAACTGGTAGTGTTGTCCGTCTACCACAAACCTGAGGTACTTTCTGTGAGACTGGTGTACTGGGATGTGAAAGTACGCGTCTTTCAAGTCCAGAGTGGTGAGAAAACCGTTCTGGGAGAGAAGTGGAAGAACCTGTTGGAGGGTTACCATGTGAAAATGGTCTGAATGAATGTAGGTGTTAGAGGTCTGAGATCTAAGATAGGTCGTAGGGTCTCGTCTGTCTTTGGAATTAGAAAGTACAGGGAGTAGACCCCTAAATTTTGTTGATTTATGGGGACCTGCTCTATTGCTCCTTTTTGCAGGAGGGAGATCACCTCTTGTGTTAGTAGCGCAGTATGTTCTTGCGACATAGGGCGGTGCCTGGGTGGAATGTTGGGGGGTGTTGATGTTAATTCCAGGCAATACCCTGACTGAATAATTTGTGTCACCCATCTGTCTGAAGTGATTGTCTCCCAGACGTGAAGGAAATATTGTAGTCTGCCTCCGACCGGAGTGGAATGGTCTGGAGGGAGCGGGGGAAAGTCATTGGGCAGGAGGTGTGGCAGAGCGGGCGGTATTTGTTTTGCCTCTGCCCTTATTATTCTTGCCTCTGTATCCGCCTCTTTGATAACCCTTCGTGAAGGTAGATTGAGGAGGGGATTTATAGAACGTGGACGCACTGTCCGAGGAGTAGCCTCTGTCCGTGCCCCGAAAGGAAGAATGGCGAAAGGAGCGCCTGGGAGTCTGTGTCTGTAGGGCTCCCATAGATTTCGCCGTGTCTGTATCTTTTTTCATTTTTTCGAGGGCTTCGTCTACTTTAGGGCCAAATAGATGATCTTGGTCGAAAGGGTGATTTAATATGGAGGCTTGTACCTCTGGTTTAAACCCTGAAACCCTGAGCCAGGCATGGCGACGGAGAAGGACACTGGTGTTTATGGCCCTGGAGGCTGTATCTGCTGCATCTAGGGCACATCGTATCGAGGTATTGGTTATTGTTTTTCCCTCTTGAATAAGTTCATTAGCCCTAGTCTTGTACTTTTCAGGGAGATGGTGCATGATGGTCTCTAGCTCATCATAATGTGCCCTGTCGTAACGGGCCAACAGTGCTTGCGTATTGGCAATACGCCAGATATTGGCCGCTTGTGACGCAGTGCGCTTCCCGGACGCATCTAGGAGCTTGGATTCTTTGTCAGGTGGGGCGCCTCGCCTGACGCCTGAGAATTTGAGCGCTTCCTAGCTGTAGATACCACTAGGGAGTCTAATGGTGCAGGGCCTTTAATGTAAGAAGGGTCTGTGGGGGCGGCTTTGTATTTTTTCTCTATCCAAGGGTTTAGGACCCTGGCCCTGACTGGGTCTTTGAAAACCTCAGGGGCATGTTTAATTACGCCCTTTAACATAGGTAGAATGGCAGTGGACCTATGTGTATCGTCAAAGGTGTCTAGGAGAAAATCCTCCTCCACTGGGTCGGTATGTAACTCCACCCTGTGGTAGTGTGCCGCCCGCTGTAACAAATGGTGAAATCCCAAGGAATCTTCAGGAGGGGATGGCCTAGATGGATAAAGATCATCCTGTGGGACATCTGGGATGTCCGGATTGTTATAATCATCCCATGGGTCTGGAGATCCAGTAGGAGTGGGATCTTGTGGCACATCTGCGGGATCATAGTAAGGGTCCCTCAAATCGTCTGGGACAGGAGACAAGGTGGGGGAACGATGAGGTGGAGGGGGTGGAGGTGGAGAGGGTGGAGGAGGAGGAGGTGGGGAAGGCACCCTGAAAGGAGAGGTAGCAATGTCCTTTCTCTTTGGAGGTGGAGGTGGAGCTGGCTTGTCCAAGTGTCTCTTTTTTGAAGACAATGTCAAGTGTCCAGTCTTTGGATTCTTGGTGAGGGTTTTTTGCAAAGGATCCGGTGTGAAAAGCTCCTGTGACACTGGTTGTTCGGTCGGCGCCAAAGGTTTCGGGGCCGACGGCTTTTTAGGTTTATCTAAGCCGTGCTTCCTTGGAACCTCCGTTCTTTTGGTCGGTGCCGAAGAAGTTCTCGGCACGGTAGTGTCGGTGCCGAGGGTCTTGTGATGTTTGGTCGGCGCCGGAGGGGCAGGTTTCGACCCCGAAGGCTTCGGTGTCGGATTCGGGGTGGAGGCCGATTTTTTCTTCGGTGCCAAAGGGTGTTTCTCGGCACCGGTGGTCGGCTGGCTCGAGCCCGAGCTGCCGGAAGGCTTAATAGGCTTCTTTACCGGGCCCGAAGGTGGGGTTTGAGAAGCAATGTCCTTGGTCTTGCCTAGGCCCGGAGGCGAAGGTGTGACCGAAGCCTTTTTCGGTATCGGCGGGGGAGGGGGAATTGTACTCACGACCCGCTGCGCCGGGGTGATGTCCTCCACATTCGAGTCGTCGGCCTCGGAAGCGCTGACGAGGTCGTCGTCCTCCTGTTCGATGTCCTGCTGTCCCGGAGCTTCGACGTCGTCCCCGAAGATGTCGACTGGAGCAGAGGTCGAGGAGTGCGCCATGTTGCGTCTAGCCCGTCGATCTCGAATGGTCTTCTTTGAGCGAAAAGACTTGCAGGCGGGACAGTCTCGGGCCTCATGTTCTGGGGAGAGGCAGAGGTTGCACACCTCATGGAGATCGGTGTGGGGAAATTTGTACCCACATCGAGGGCACTTCTTAAAGGGAGTTCTTTCCATCAGCCGAGACCGGAGCCGGAATAGGCCCGAAGGCCGCCGTCGACCACCGGAATCGAAGAAGTGCCGAAGAGAAGATGAGTAAGATGATTTATATCTTTGAAGAAGCTCGATGAGCGAGGATTTATGCGTCGATCGGTGAACTGGGAAGTTCGGAACAGGAGCGCGAAGTATTACATCCGAGCCCGATGGCGGAAAAAAACAATCTGAGGATGGAGCCGAAGCCCATGCGCAATACGGACCAAAGGAGGAGTCACCGAACTCGTGACTTCCAAAGACTTTCCAAGAGGAAAAACAAACTGCAAACATCCGGGCCCAACACCAGATGGCGATCTATGCACAGTGTATAATCTGCAGCTCATATGCCTCGAACAGTGTTTACTGCCAATTGTGCACCCTTGGACTAACTCTTTCTGTTCGATTTTTATCAGGCTAAATAAAAAAAGATATACACCACAGTTTGTTATCCACCCTTTACAATGAAAAATGTATAATAGATACTACAAGAGAGGATGCTGTGCTGATCCCTGTAAGAAGGCAGGGCACTGAATTTGAAGTCTGCAGAGAGCTCAAGCAATTTCATGAGCATTTGATGAATTCTGAAGATGAGTGGGATACTTGGGGGACCTTGATGACTGATAGGGCAGGAATATTGGGCTGTTCAAAGGAAAACACCGGATAAAGGCTGCTAGTCAGACCAATTAAACAACTCAATTTGCTACACAGCTTACAATACACAAACCGCTCATGTTAGTTGCAGATGGAGGGGATCTCTTGTTGCATTTGAAGTGTGATCGTGAAAGGGGATTATTGTACCAAAACTTGTCTGGTTGAAAGAAGATTTAACAGGCATTGGCATAGCCAATAAGTCTCGCCTTTGGGACCTGGAAAACGGTAAGGATAGCCCTGTGAATATCCATGTCTTTTCTCTCATGCACTGTAAATGGGTGGCTTACGATCCATTTGTGGTTCAAATGGATCGGTCTGGTCCCCCCTCCGTGAGATGGGTGACTGGTAGAACCTCCCAGTGAACTGAATGAAGAGGCTGGTTCTATTCAGGGGTGATATCTCATGTGGTGAAAAGAAGTGTGCTTGCTGTCCCAATGAAAAGTAAAGCGGATAGATTTGAACGTCTTTTGAGGTGAATGTCTCAATATAAGCCCACTGTGTTTACAACATATGAGTATTTCCTGACTTGCGATAATGCCCCCTTCTGGTGCAAATGCTTGGCACTGCTCATTTATAAATCTGTGAAGGAAGTTTGTGCCACAGAGATGTGCCCTGCAAGGCCTGAGGCCCTAAGACAGGTTAGGAAAATGGTCAGGTGGACCGGCCCCTCAGTAGGACATCACTCACACACCTCAACTGACCGTACAGAATTCCAATTATAACGCGTCCATCAGTGACACACTCGGGCAGCGAATAGAGTGCTCCCTGCCTTGGCTGCAGCGACTCACCTGCATGGGCTTGTTCCGATGCTGATGGCGAGAATTCGGGTCAATGATGATTTTCAATGCCCGCACAAGCTTCCTGCAGTGTATTCTCACTTGCTCCTCTGTTGTAGTTACAGAGGACGACAATCATTCCATCTTTGTTTCTCTTTTAGCATTCTTTAGGTCCAGCTGGAAAAGGCTGGCTGACAATGGGAAAGGGTTGGCATGGGAGATCCGGGCTATTATCTGCACACAAAAGTGCCCTGCCCGCCCTGCCTTGCAGTGAGTGCAGCTTGGCTTCCTTGGTTCGTATTGCCAGCAACGGCTCTTAAACATTTGTTTTTTAATTCCGCCCTAAAAACACGCAGATATCAGCGTAGCCCTGACAGGGAAATAAATCATAAGCATTTTTTGCCAGTGTATTATGCGCCTTTCTGCAGGTCCTTACAAACCTAACAATACCACCTATTTGTGTGGTGAGAGACTTGCCGGTGACGCAGCACAGATGTTTCGTTCCGCGAGATTTCAAGTCGCAGCACGTATGTTCCTAAAACTGGCATACATGGCATGCTCATTTAGTAAAAAGTTTGTTAGCAGGGTGTAGCGTTTGCTTCAACCGTTGAATGTTTAGTATGAGGTAGCAGCCCCAGTGTCCGTCATCCTCCCATCAGTGGGCCGGGGTGCATTCACGGCGGTTTCTTCACACGCTTAAACAAGCTGAATATTTTTAACCTTTTAAGCCCTCAGCGCGTATTTGTGTGACCCTGCTCAGGTTCACAGTTTGTGGAGCTGGTTTCCCATGACACCTCTGGCCTGTAGTGATTTGCAGTGACGCCATTACTAAGCAGTTTACAGTGGGTTATGCCCTGCTTTATCTGTCAGGGGAGGGGAGACATCAAAGGTGTGCGGCGGCTCCCAGCCCCAGAGAGACTGTGCGGGGCTGCTGCCCTTATCTCTCCATCAGCCTCACTGTCTTTGATGGCCTCCCTGCCTCGGACCCTTTAAAGACAGTCAGGTGGTTGCGATGGACAAAGGGACCTGAATATAAACGAGTACACAGGAGAAGGAAAATTAGCAAATCTAAACAAAATATCATCTGATCTGTTAAGGTTTTAGTAAAAAGAGAAAACAGACTGTTAGGATGGCGTTGTGATGCCTATTTGGGAGTTTTGCAACCCAAACCCGAAGTCATTGCTTAAATGCACAGTGATGTTAGCTATCACTTTTCATGGATACTTTTAGGCTGGTGTGTACTATATAACTATCTACATTAATGATGCCCTGCTTTTGTTACGTTGATGTCAGGTGGGTACCTGACATCAACCGGCTCAAAACCGGCTCAAAATCAATCAGTATACGTGAAGTATCCTTGTTGAGTAATCTACAGGAGGGCAATGACATCGCAAACAAGCGCTGAAAGACTAGCGCGGCCCCGAAAGTTAAAGCGACGTGCACTCTGAGGCCAGAAACATCATGGTAGGTAATGGGGGCACGGTTTCCAGGTTCAGCGTTTACCTTACGGGAGCGAGCAGTGGCGGGCGCGATAATTGCAAACAGATGGCGCCGCTGCACGCTCCCACAAGGTAAACGCCGTACATGCACGAGTGGCCATTTGAAACAGTGCAGAACATGCACGTGTTTCCACAAAAGCCCAGAGTGATTCCAAGAGGTCACTCCAAAGCAGCGCTTGCACGCTGAGTAGGCGAGACCTAAGAAATCACTATGGTGGTAAGCTAGAAAATGAATGGGATATTGGGGCCGAACACTCTGTCAACCGACAATTGGCTTCTTCCTTTACTCTATTTAACCAGTTGAGGATCACTGCTGAGTGTCATTCTTTTTATTACAACTGAAAGTGACAGCTGTTTAAACCTGCAGAGACAGTGGGGGAATCTGACGTCTGCTGTGTAGCCTGCTCCATTCCATCATATCCTACACTGTATTGAAAACACTGAAATCTCTGTATAGTCATGTTTGCAGTGGCCATCACTTCTGCACTGGTCCTTTATTGATGTTTTCTGCTGTTTTGGGAACTTGGCTCCATAGGCCTTACCTGGGACCTCATATGTTTTTGCTGTAGTTTTTAGGGGCCTGCTTGTTTATATCTAATCACTTCATCTGAATTGTTGTGGTATTCTAAGAGTGTTACACTCTAGGAATTACAGAATAATTGTAATATTACAAAGTACTGAAATCCCCTGAAGAAAGTAGGCCTTATGGCTTTTGACTAGCAAATAGTTTGCTTATTTATTTGTATCCAGATGACCTCAGGATAGTCTGGATCCCACAAATCCCAAGAGGACCACAAACCAAGGGATTTGGTTGAGATAAGAGAGAGATGCATCAACATTTGTGTATGTGTGAGATGCTATCCACAGAGGAGGAACCTGTATTATTAAACCAGGTTGGAATATCTAAATCCTCTCCCATGAGCATGATTCATGTGTTCTTTTGTCAATGGTATGATGAATATCGATCAAGTCACTTTAAACAACACTAGTGATACTGTAATAACATTGGAACACAACCCATAACTGTGTGATGTCATCTTAAATGTATGTTTTTCTTGTTTCTTTTAAACATAGGTCAGACATATTTCTAGAGACTACATTCCTAAGTAAGGGATGTAAGTCTCTAATGATAACAATCTTTGTTGTTTTGTTATCACTGAATGAGAATCACATGTTTGTGGGAGGACATAGTATTTCTTAAGGTAATAGGTTACCTGCACATAATTAAATTAGGTACCTTTCAAGGCCCTTACGAATGGCCATAGATCCTTAGGGACTGTATGGGCAAGGAACATGTTGACCACTTTGTGTGAATATAAGGAACATGATTATCATGCATATTCCCTCTTGTTTTAATCCTTAACATAGGCTCCAACAATAAATGGAGTAAATAAAGGCTCTGTAGTTAATTTGATATTTTACACCCCTGCCCAATCACCGTTCATATTTCTACTTAGCATCTCTTACCCTCAAACTTACAATTTGGAACTGCAGCCCCTGAGGCCATTATTCACAAAATATATCTATCAAAAAGCTACCCTGAGAGGCCCGATGGGCAATGCAGTGCCAGCCCAACGAGGAGCACAGCCCCATGATGAAGCATGCCACCTTCTGGTTGGTGAAGGCTTGTGCTCTGAGAAGTTAATGCTCCAGAGACCAAATAGGGCTGTGATAACTAATATAGTAAATTCGGAATGGTATACTGCACTCGTTATTGGTAAAAAGATCTAGCCTGGGTCCACCGCACTGTCAGAAAATGCCATGTGCCACCTTCGGGTGTAGTCACAGTTTGTGATCCACCAGGTACCACTAACTGAGCTCATCTGCTCCGGCTTTCAATGATCCCACCACAATCAGGCAGATGCCCTGGCGTTCAACCACCAGCAAAAGCATTGCGCCTCCAGGCACAGGTCCCAGGCCCTTGTACCAAGGACTCACTCCTCCTTGCTTGCTGCATTAGAAGGCGCTGGTGTTGACCTTGAGAACCTGTACCAGCTTCATCTTCACAGATAGTAGAAAGGCCTTCAATGGTAGGCGAAAGGCCCACAACGACAACAGATTGATATAGAAGCAGGTTTTTACTGGCAGACAATCTAGTGGACACACTACAGAGGCTACCCGCACCCAAATTTGAGGAAGGCAACATTGACATAGAAAGCCAAACCCTTAGTAATACTCATCAATTGGCTATCGATCAAATAGCACCGGAACGTAGAGAAAGAACGAGACTTAAAGGCAAGGTGGCCCCCTGGTTTAATGAGGTACTGAGGGAAAGTAAACAGAGCCTTCGCAAAGCTGAGAGACGGTGGCGGAAAGCCTACGACCCCACTGAGCTAACTATCTACAAAGCTACACTAACTCTCTATAAAAAATCCATAATTACCAGGAAAGCTGAGTACTATGAGGCACGTATAATAGATGCTCCAAACAAACAAAAAGAAACTTTTAAGATCCTAAATGAACTCAGTAAAAAGTCTGACGTAAAATCTGCAGCAGCACCCTCTGACTGTAATGCACTACAGACTTTCTTTCTCCAGAAAGTAACAGACATCCTCCTGGAGATTGAAAAAACCCCCATCACCCTGAGCTCCGTGGAGTTGTCTACACCCCCGCCTCCTTCTGGCCAGCTCCTCACTAGTTCCCTCTACTAGACCCAGAATCTGACGGCCCTGATAAATAGAACCAAATCAGGCTCCCCGGCCGACCCATGCCCGCCAAGGATCTTTTGGATGGCCCTTCCGGTCCTGGACAGACAGATTCTCACCCTCTTGAATAATTCCCTTGCGACTGCTCAAGTCCCCTCCAACTTAGAGGCTAGAGTCACTCCTTTACTAAAGAAACCGGGAGCAGATAAGGCCGAGCTTAAAAATTAGAGACCTATCTCCCAGCTCCCGTTCCTGGCGAAGGTTGTGGAGTTCCTGGCGAAGGTTGTGGAGCAACATGTCCTGAAGACAACCTTGGCGTTCCTGGAGGAACACGAGCTACTCCAACCTTGCCAGGCTGGGTTCAGAGCCCACCATAGTACGAAGCTAGTCATGCTATCTGTACTCGACGATCTCAGGATGAAGGCCGATAACAAAGAGTCGAGCGCCTTGATTCTTTTAGATCATTCTGCGGCGCTCGATACGGTCAGCCATACAACACTACTGACCCGGCTGACGGACTTGGGCTTTCGGGGGCACGCCTATAATTGGCTAGAATCTTTTCTATCGGGACACTCGCAGAGGGTCCAACTTGGCGATCAGGTATCAGAAAAGGGCAACATCTCCTGCGCGGTCCCTCAGGTCTCCGCACTGTCCCCGCTCCTCTTCAACATATACCTGCAGCCCCTGGTGGCCGCGCTAACCAATATGGAATGCCGGGTTTTCAATTACACGGATGATACTCAGCTCATCCTGAGGATCGATAACTAGGTCCGCGCCCAAGAGTCAGTCCAGAACATCCTCAGGTTCACAATAAACTGGGTGACTGCAAACACCCTAAAAATTAATCCAGATAAAACAGAAGTCCTAGCCATTCCGGAAAAAAACAACCCATTGAGCGGCCTGTTTTGGCCCCAAGAGTTAGGGGCCTCTCACAGCTCATCACCAGTTATAAAAAGCTTGGGAATCAAGATCGACTCCGAACTCTCTAGGTCTAACCAAGTCAATTCGGTGGTGGGCACATGCATTGGTCTTCTAAGACAGCTGAGGAAACTGGTTCCCCTGCTCTCAGTTTCATCTCTGAAAACTATTGTATCAGCAACTATCGTCTAGCGACTCGACTATGACAACGCACTTTATGTCGGGCTCCCCCAGAAACATACGAACAAACTACAGGTGGTACAGAATGACGCAGATAGGCTGATCTTCAGGCTGCCCAGAAGAACTCACGCCACTCCCTTGCTGTGCAAATTGCACTGGCTGCCTGTCAAGCAAAGAGCGAAATTCAAGGGACTCTGCATCGCCCATAAAGCTCTTTACGGACACGTCCCAGGGTACATAAGGGAACGCCTAATCAAATATGTGCCAGGGCGGGCGCTTCGCTCAGCAGAAGACGCCCAGCTGGTCTGCCCGCGGGGTAACTTTGCTTCCAAAGGGGACAAGCTTTCTCTGTCCTTCTGCCACAACTCTGGAACCAGTTGCCCGATACCCTCCGTAAAGAACCTGGTCTGCTTCCCTTCCAGAAACAGCTAAAAACCTTTCTTTTTAGGGAAGCATTAGACACGACCTAATACTTCTCAGTACCATGGAGACTACCCCGCCCTGATGCTGTTTTACTTCTTCCAAAGCGCTAAGAGACCTGTCGGTGTACATGCGCTATACAAGAATAAAGTAACATAACATCTCTGTCCTCTGATCTCCACCTTTCGCTAATAGCCTCCCCAATCCAGCTGTGATGCATTCCTCACCCTATAAGTTCTGGGTCAGGGAGGGGTCTGCCTCCGATTAGGCTGAAGTTCAGCAGCCACCACTCCTCTAAAAAATGGATGACATCCGACAGGTTTTCTTGGTGCTAGGCCCACTGAGACTTCAAATTCTACTGCAGAGCCCACATATGCCACCTAGAGAAGTGGACCAGCAGGATTTATGAGGCTAACAGGCCAAGAAACCTCAGAACTGCTCTCACCAAGATACAGAATTGAGGCTGAAGCATGGAGATCTTAGCCTGGATTTTGTAAAATTAAATTGTGAAATTTTGGTTATAATATTAACTGTGCCTCCAGATATCATCCAATGTGGTTATACTTATTGTGCCTTATTTAGCTAAACCAGTCAAATGTGATGCTTTTTTTTGGCTATCACCAACCCACTCAGGATTTGTTTCATAAAGGCCCTTTTGCAACCAAGGTTCGCATTTTCAGGAAGTCATGTCCCCATTGCTGATACCATGGCCTCCTAGTCCCACACAAGACCGCCAATTAAGCCCAGCTTTGCCTGCAATAAGAAGGTCCAGTCATTCATCACATATAGTTGTGAAGCCCAATAATATTTATGGACATGTGATCGTGCTATACTTTCATCACAGACTCTCGGTCAGATTGTGCGTAGGTAAATCCTAGAACAGCCACCCCATAAAAAAGTGCACACTTCAGCATCAAGTCTCTTTAAAAACTTTTCATGTATCCAATAAGCTCTATTCTGAAATTAATATAGGAAATTGGGAAGCGTTATCTTTTTATAAAGAGTTGGTTGGCTCAGAAAAGAAAGCTATACTTTCTGCAAAACGGTGTAGGTTTTTGCTAAATTTATTGAGCATACCACAGAGATTAAAGATTTCTTGTTTATCATATGTGATGATACTCATGGGTGTTTAAAGATTTTATCTTCTACATACGAAAATTGGAACTTGATACCATGCAGTCAAGAGAAATCCTAAAGATTTTTCCTAAACTAGTCTTGAAGATATGGTATCATCAACCTAGAGAGATAACTGTTCATCCCCTGCAATGTCCCAATCGGAGAACCCCCAACTAAGGCATCCTGCCTAATACAGTATTCCAATGACTGTAGGGCTGAGAGCATGGATAACATGGGACTACCCTATCTCAAATCTTAGTGTGAAAGATTCTAATAACACACCAATCATTCCCACCCTAGCTACTGGTTTCATGTATAGTAGTCCATACTGGATAAAAACAATTAACCAAAGCCAGTTTTTGCCAGGATCGCAATCGTATATAGCCAATATACACAGTCATAAGCCTTGGCTGCATCCAACGAAAGAATTGCAGCTCACTCTCATACCGACTTTGTAAAATAATTGTTTGCCAATTATTAGCCTTAGTGAGACTACAATAGGTAACTGAAAGATGATCCATCCACCTTCCCGTAACTATCATTTTTTTGGCAAAAGAATTTAGGAGCTCTATAAACATCCAGCTTTCCTGTTGAAAAAATGCAGTTTTCTATGCTGTGGAAAGCAAATAGGTGGTTTCAAGACAGGAAGAATTATCTACTGGGTGAGATAAAATTTCCAAACCTCAAGAGTAAAAGAAGGTAATGCCTTTGCATTACTATGCCGCTTTATGGAAAACTAAAGATTTTTTTGAAAGTGAACATGATCAAATCCTTATTAAGAAGGTGATGGCAATTAAGGTGTTTTTTATCCAATGCAGAAGGTCACTGTCAAATACATCATTGCTTTGAATGGTTTACACATCAAGATGGACAGGAATAACTGGAGATTGCTAATTTGGAGCAGGATCTCTGACAGTAAGACCCACATTATAACTATTGACGGAGTACTGCACTGGTTGTTACCAATATCTGGGCATCAGTACTTCCAGGATGAGGCAATACAGCAGTATTGTGAGCAATTCCCAAAGACATCTATCCATGGAATGCAGAATAAGGTAAGGAAGGAAAATGTTACCAAGCAGACATCTGTTTTTTGCGTGTAGTGCTGTATATTCAAATTCTGTGCATACTTCCACCATCTGGTGTTGGGTCCAAATATGTGCAAGATGTTTTTCTACAAAGACGTCTTTTCAGCCATGAGGTACGGTGACTCCTTCTCTTGATTGGTAATGATTTAAATTCTATATGTGCATGGGTAGTTAAGAATTATTTGTGACATAACTATTATGTTTTCATTGTCGTCACATCAAATAATGCAGAAGGTGGGCAGCATGTCCTAAAGCCTAGCTCGGCGTTATTTATGATAAAAGAGGGAGTGATGGTAAGAGAAGGGGGGGCGGAGCCCCTCCTTGTTTTGATGTATGGCATCGCCTCTCTTTCTAATGTTGATGTACGGCATTGCCTCTCTTTCGTTTTGATGTATGGTGTCGCCTCTCCTAATGCTGCTGCAAAGCTTGCCCTCCCCGCATCTTGGTAACGACTGCCCTCATCATGTATAAACAAAGCCTGATGTGTCTCTTGGTAAAGTTTAACTGCATCCATCCTCCTTCTAAAGTGAGGCGTGCCCCGCCCCGTGTTAGAGATCGGACACCTTTGAATTAAAGTAAAGTGTTATCCCTCCATATGCACAAAGTATTACCTATTCCCATGTTAAGGTAAATGTTAAACACTCCTATTGGCAACCTAAAGCTGGACCCGCCTCTTGTTTAAAGATCAATCCCACTTTAAAGACCTCTCTTCGTGTTCCAATAAAGCTGACAGGCTCAGAGTCTCCTGGGGCCTCAGCGTCATATGTGTACCGGGGTATAATTGTGGTGACAATGGGACTAATTCTTCAACCTCTGATTCCTTGTGTAATGGGAGTGGTGACCCTTGTGGTGTATATGTGAGGGGGTCTCAGTGTGAGGATTGTAGGGAAGGTGGTTCCTGCATAGGCGGGACCGGTGAAGGGGGTGCAGGCAATGGGTTGAAAGCCTTGTACGCTTTCTTCTTTGCTTTTTGCACTACAGCTTCATCGAATGCTCCGTGGAACAAAAACTGTCTCTTTGGTGGTTAGTTATCATTTTCCGTGTCTCTGGGTGAATTGCTAAGTAGCTCTGGCATGCATCCATTTCCTCTTGGAGTCGAGGAAGGAGTGGCTCCACTGTTTAAGCTCCGAGTGATGTGCCAGCAGGTTTTGGCGCTAAAGATCTTGGTGCTGATGCAGACTTCAATGCCGTCAATTTCAGTGCTGACAGTTTCGATGCTGAGCTGGGCGTGGTCAGTGCTGAGCCGACTGGCTTAGTTGTATTTTTTGCAGTTGAGCTTGGGCTGGGTTTAATTTCCGAAGTTTGTCCTCCGAGCCTACCATGGCCCAAAGGCAGTGGTGGTCCGCTGAGCTGTTGGTGATTTTCTTGAACTCTTAGATGGCCTTTCAATGAGACCTGCTATGTGTGAGGATTGTGTTGTGGGCTGGATGTTCTATACTCACAACCGTCTGTGCAGCTGGTAATTTCTTGATTTCCAGATCGGAGTTGTCGCTGTCCTCTTGAGAGAGCACTTATTTATCAGCTGATGATGCCTTGGCATGGTGTTCCGGATGCTCTTCTGCACCGAATAGGCCCACCGGATCATCGCCACCCTTCCGCGAGAAGCAGGCGTCGCACTCAAGCTTGTTGTGCTCTATATAAAGACAAAGGTTACGAATCCGATGTAGGCTGGTCCCAGGGTATTTTGAATTGCTTCGAGGAGAAAACTTAAAATGCGTTTGTTCTTTCGCCCTCTTGACATTTCATAGTACAACCGAAGGGTGAGGCCCACTTAGGCCGAGGCCTATCCGAAGATCAATGAGTGGAGGTGGATTCTTCGACTCGAAACAAACAGGATTCGAGTTAGAAAGAACAATACCGATGCTCCAGAAAAAACATTGAAAACCGAAAGAAAGTTCAGACAACTGTCTCAACCTGGAGCAAGGAAGCCTACGTCCAAACCCAACAGCGGAAAGAAAACAATCTAACAATAGAGTCAATGCCCATGTGCATTACCAGCAAGTGGAGGGGTCACCGAACCTCGTAACTTCAAAGAAAAACAACTTGCATATATCCAGACCCAACACTTGATGGCGGAAGTATGCACAGCATGTGTATCTACAGCCAAACGTGCCTCGAACATCAGTGTTACCATACGTCCTGATCTCCGCATGAAATTCCTAATTTTTCTTTTTTACCCCCAAAGACACGGCTTAGACTTGTTGAACTTGTTCCTGGGGTTACCATGGTACGCCACATTAGGGGGAAAATCTTAGAAGCAGAGTGCCAAAAGCAAATACTTCCTTTGCTATTATAATGATAGATCTATATTATGAAGCCATATTCTGCATCGTCATTATAAGGAGTATGTTAATTACTCTTTAAGCATCTATTCATAGAGCGCAGTGCTGCAGATTCACACGCTTTGCATACTCCTGCCATCTAGTGTTGGGCCCAGACTTTGTAAGTTGTTTTCCTTGAGCACGTCTTTTATTGTTGATGTTGTGTCTCCTCCTCCTCCTCAATGTAATGTACATGTTCAAGAGCTCCTTTGTTCGATCGTAATTTTCTTTCCCTGTCATGCAGGAAGCGAGAATATTGTCTGCTAGGTTAGTGTTTGCTGTTTGTGTATAGTTGACACCATCTTATACCGGTCGGTGAGGCGGGTGGATGCATATGATTCTGCAGCACTACATGCTACGAACAGATGCTTACAGGGTAAGTAACATACTCCATTTGAAGCATGTGTTGGCTGCAGATACACATGCAATGCTTAGACTGTAAAGCAGAACTCCTCTTGCTGTGGCATTAGGCATTAGATGGTGCATTTGCTTGAAATAATGTGCGTAGAACTGTTTGTCCCACTAGAGATTGTTGTATGACGTGTACATCCACACAATAGTGTCTTTGTGGAGTGAGCCCTTGGAGCTGTGGGCAGCACTCTTTTTGCTTATATGTAGCAAATGTGGATGCATTTAGCAATCCACCTTGCAAATCTTGCTTCTGTAATGGCATTAGCCTTTTTCCTTGTGGAGTGAGACCTTGGAGCTGTGGGCAGCACTCTTTTTGCTTTTATGTAGCAAATGTGGATGCATTTAGCAATCCATCTTGCGATTCTTGCTTTTGAGACGGCATTACCCTTCCTTGGGTTAGAAAAGTTACAAATAGTTGCTGTGTTTTTTTTAAGCTTCTGGTTCTTTCCACATAGTACATGGGGGCTCTTTTAACACAGAGCGTATGTAGTGGCCTTTCTTCCATAGTTTCTGGTTTCAGGAAGAAAACCGGTAGATCTAGTGTCGGATTTATATGAAAAGGTAATTTTAGTTTTGGCAGAAACCTTGGGTTTGTGCGTAGTCGAACTTTGCCTTGGAAAACCTGGAAGTAAGGCTGCTCTATATTTAGTGCATGAATTTCGCTAACTCTCCTTAGCGATGTAATTGCGATGAGGAAAGCTACTTTCCATGATAGAAATTGCAATGTGCATGTATGCATAGGTTCAAAAGGGGCAGACATTAGTTGTAACAACACTATATTTAGGGTCCATGATGCTACAGGTTGTGTGCGTGGTGGAATTACTCTTTTTGGTCCCTCCATAGAAGCTTTTTTTACTGGTATCTGGAAAAGAGATTGACATCTTCTGTTTTGAAGATGTGCTGCAACTGCTGCTAGATGCCGTCTTATGGAAGTATATGCTAGGTATGATTTTTGAAGAGTCAACAAGTAACATACTAGTTGTTGTTCTGATGGAGCACAAGGGTCTATGTTGTATGCAGCACAGTAGTGAACAAAGCGTTTCCATTTTGCCACATAATACGCTTGTGTGGTTGGCCATCTGGCTTCCTTTAGAATGTCCATGCATTCTGGTGGTAAGCACAGGTACCAAAACTCTACGACCTCAGGAGCCAGTGTAGTGAAGACAGGGCTCGGCTTGCACACATTGCCATGTTAGCATAAGCGTATTAGAAGTTAAACGCCATCTTGCCATTTTGCCGCTTTTGCACACAACACTACATGTAACTGGTATTGTAAGTCAAACAGCTTGCTTTTCTTCACATGAGAACGGTCTGTTTTTCACATACCTAGACTTACACTGTGACCTCAGTCTGCACACTGTGTGCAGAAGCCTTCAAGGTCAAATAACAATGTATGCTGTTGATTCAGGTTGAATGGCCCACGCTCTATACACAACATGCACACAGCTGCAAATATCTGAAACTGGGGTGCCTTTAATATTACATTGCATGCATGGCTCTGGCACTTGGAGAAAACCTTTCCATCTACAGACAGCGTTGTTGATCCTGTAATGTGAGTCACCTCAACTGTACTTAGAGGTATAGGGTTCCCCGTTCAAACCTAGAGACCTTCTATTATTATAAAACCAAGCTCCTAGCAAGGGGAGGATGGTACACAAGGCGCTATAAGACCTGTTACCATTATAATTATAACACGATTTCTACCTTTGTGTTTTATGGAATTGTAACAATGCTGATTGTATTATTTATAATCATCTGCCTGCTTATGTTAGCCAAAATACTGCATCTTAGAGCACGTAGTTAAAAATAAACATTTTAAACTTTTCTGTGTCTGTGTCTCAACCTGGAGCAAGGAAGCCTACGTCCAAACCCAACAGCGGAAAGAAAGCAATCTAACAATAGAGTCAATGCCCATGTGCATTACCTGCAAGTGGAGGGGTCACCGAACCTCGTAACTTCAAAGAAAAACAACTTGCATATATCCAGACCCAACACTTGATGGCGGAAGTATGCACAGCATGTGTAACTACAGCCACACGTGCCTCGAACATCAGTGTTACCATTCGTCCTGATCTCCGCATGAAATTCCTGATTTTTCTTTTTTACCCCCAAAGACACGGCTTAGACTTGTTGAACTTGTTCCTGGGGTTACCATGGTAAGCCACATTAGGGGGAAATTCTTAGAAGCAGAGTGCCAAAAGCAAATACTTCCTTTGCTATTATAATGATATATCTATATTATGAACCCATATTCTGCATCGTCATTATGAGGAGTATGTTAATTTCTCTTTAAGCATCTATTCATAGAGCGCAGTGCTGCAGATTCACATGCTTTGTATACTCCTGCCATCTAGTGTTGGGCCCAGACTTTGTAAGTTGGTTTCCTTGAGCACGTCTTTTATTGTTGATGTTGTGTCTCCTCCTCCTCAATGTAATGTACATGTTCAAGAGCTCCTTTGTTCGATCGTAATTTTCTTTCCCTGTCATGCAGGAAGCGAGAATATTGTCTGCTAGGTTAGTGTTTGCTGTTTGTGTATAGTTGACACCATCTTATACCGGTCGGTGAGGCGGGTGGATGCATATGATTCTGCAGCACTACCTGCTACGAACAGATGCTTACAGGGTAAGTAACATACTCCATTTGTTGCATGTGTTGGCTGCAGATACACATGCAATGTTTAGACTGTAAAGCAGAACTCCTCTTGCTGTGGCATTAGGCATTAGATGGTGCATTTGCTTGAAATAATGTGCGTAGAACTGTTTGTCCCACTAGAGATTGTTGTATGACGTGTACATCCACACAATAGTGTTTGGTGAACGTGTGTGTGTTTGTCCAGGTAGCCACTTTACAAATGTCTGTTAGTGGGATATTCCCTAAAAAGGCCATTGAATCATCCCTTTTTCTTTGTGGAGTGAGCCCTTGGAGCTGTGGGCAGCACTCTTTTTGCTTATATGTAGCAAATGTGGATGCATTTAGCAATCCATCTTGCAAATCTTGCTTCTGTAATGGCATTAGCCTTTTTCCTTGTTGTCAGGAATCCCCTCCCGCACATGGATTCCCTCCCACGATGCCACTTCCGTGAACCTGGTGCGCTTGGAGGAGAGCGGACTACAACTCCCAGAATGCCCTCCGGCAACAATTGCCTCATGGAACTCAAGAGTTCTGGTTACATAACACCAAGGGTAACACCTAGTTTTCATGTTATGCAACTCAAGAGTTCTGGTTGCATAACACCAAGGGTAACGCCTAGTTTGCATGTTATGCAACTCAAGAGTTCTGGTTACATAACACCAAGGGTAACGCCTAGTTTTCATGTTATACAACGCCGAGAGTACTACTTAAGGAGAAGATCACTGGGACTCGGCGTCGGATATTCTGATCCTTGCCGGAGTACCTGGTTGAGGTACACGGACCCGTTGGAGAGTGGAGCGGCGGAAGGAACATTCTAAGGAGCGGAGGAGAGGTGCTGGCGTGTGCTTCCTGCCCGTGTCCTGTCCCGTTCTGAGAGCCGTATTCAACGTCATTGGGCACAAGTACCGTTGGTAGAGCCGAAGCTCCCAACGGCCTGACAATTTGGAGAAATCGAGGTTGGTGCGAGCCAAAGCTCCCAACCCTCGTTACTTGGGTGAACACACGCTTAGAGCTAAGACGCTATCCAGGAGGTGTTTCCGCATCTTAGCCATCGACACTCGTAGGAGAACTGGGATAGGTAGAGCGGCTGCTCCCATCCATTCTCTGCACCACCTTGGGTATCATCACTTAAACCCGGATACAAGAGACGCACACTAGGAGGTGTTCCCAGCGTCTTTGTGTTGTGGCAGTACTCTGGGGGAAACTGGTAGAGCGGCTGTTCCCAGGTGGTAGAGAGCCCGGCCGGGTGACTCCCACGTGCCCCCCGTATATTCCACAACCTTGGAACTACCCTTCACAGCGGTCGAGTGGCATTGTCGGCCACTGCTTAGCACTGTGCCCTCCGTTGGAGCATACCGGGACCGGTGTGCATGCGGAGGACGGTTAGAAGAGCTGTGAATGGGTATCGTACTTTAACTGGTGATTCCAGTACCGGTATTCTTTGTTGTCTGTAGTTGTTTATCTGTTTATTAAATCCTCCTTAACCTCCCTTTCTCTGGTCCGTTGTCTGTTTGTCCCAACCCCGAGAAAGCCAGGACGTTACGTAATATCCGACCTCTTCCATAACTATCTCCTGGTTGGGCGAACGACATGGCCACGATTGAGGATGTGTTGGCCGTCTTAGCCGCGATGCAAATCGAGCTCACCGCTTCCAGAAAGGAAACAGCAGACGTTAAGGCTAGACTGGACGCTCTGCAGAACGATCCGCTACAGGCGGATGCCTCTCACACGGCCACGGCTCCTGCGGTTGTGGTAGAGATGCCCGTAGCCATTCCTTTGGCGACACCAGAGAGGTACAGCGGAGACCCCAACACAGTGCAGGTATTCCTCACTCAAGTAGCACTGCATCTGTCCTGCAAACCAAAGGCCTTTCCGACCAGCCAAGCCAGAGTGGCCTTTCTGATCTCGTATCTTGCTGGGAACGCGGCGCAATGGGCAGTCCCACTGGTGAGCAGGGACGACCCTATCCTATGTGATTGGGGAGCCTTCCGCGAGGAATTCTTGAAGGTGTTTGATCGAAGGGCGGACTCGTATACTGCCGATCGAGAGATGTTGGAGCTGAGGCAAGGCAACAATGATCTGGTGCAGTACCTTAATGCTTTTCGACGGTTAGTGGCCGAAACCAAGTGGCCCATAGCCAAACAAACCGCGCTGTTTCACCAGGGCTTGAGCGAAGAGCTCAAAGATGTGGTAGCACAAATCGACCCCCAACCCAAGACATGTGAGGGCTTGATCAACTTGGTGCTACGGCTGGACCATAGATTGAACGAAAGAAAGGGCGATCACAAGAGGAAAGGGAAAGCGCTGCCATCGTATGTTTCGATGGGTGGCCCTGAGACCAACTCCTCCACCAGGACAGAACCCATGGACATAGGAGCTATAAGGGCGAGCCTTACAGCCACTAAAAAAGAATCACGCCGCAAGCAAGGCCTTTGCCTTTACTGCGGAAAAAAGGGGCACTATGTACGCGAGTGTCCAGCCAAGCCAAAGACCTCACGATACCGAGCGAACAAAACGGTGACAGCAGTGGTGGACGCACCGGCGGAAAACTGAGGGACTCCGGGTCTAGGGAAGGGGCATCTTGGAGTCACACCCACATCCCTTCCATGTTGAGCCCGAATCAAAAAGGGCGAAGACATTTGTTTATTACCTTACACGTAGGAGTGCAGGACCAGTGGATACCTCTGGTAGCCATGGTTGATTCAGGAGCCACGGGCATGTTCATGGACTACAATGAAGCACGGAGACTGGGTCTCACTCTCCTTCCCAAACAGATACCAGAGGAGGTGTATGCAGTGGATGGGAGAAGTCTGGTGACCGGACCTATCGGACAGCACACAGGAGAAGTACCGGTGAGGTTCGGAAAACTGCATAACGAACGTATCGATTTTAGCATAATCAGAGCCCCGCAGTACGGGGTCATATTGGGTCTACCCTGGCTCCAAAAACATAACCCAACGGTGGATTGGCCTACGCATCACATTGAGATGACTTCCCCGTTTTGTGAACAATGGTGCGGCATGCGGCAGGACCCCCACGTAGGTGAGGTAGGCGAAGGGCACACAGTCGCCACGGCAGCAGAAAAGGCCGTAAAGCTGCCCAGAGTGTATCACAGTTTCGGGGACGTCTTCGATGAAATCCGAGCGGAGGTGCTCCCTCCACATAGACCGTTCGACTGCCAAATCGACCTGGTTCCGGGGGCTAGCGTTCCAAGCGGCAGACTGTATGCGCTCACAGAACCCGAAAATGTACATCTACGGGGATATTTGGATAAGTTACTAGGGCTGGGGTTCATCAGGCCGTCGAAATCCCCTGCCGCATCGCCTCTCTTTTTCATCCTGAAAGCAAATGGCGAATTGAGGGCCTGTGTGGACTTTAGGGCCTTGAACGCGATAACCATAAAAAACTGGTACCCCTTGCCTCTCATAAGCGTTCTCCTGGAACAGGTAAAAAAGGCCCAAATATACACAAAGCTTGATCTCAAGGGGGCATACCATCTAGTGCGCATGAGGGACGGTGACGAATGGAAAACCGCCTTTAAGACCAGGTTCGGGCTCTTTGAGTACCTCGTCATGCCGTTCGGACTATGCAATGCCCCTACCGCCTTCCAATACTTCCTCAATGAGGTGTTCCGGGAGGTATTGGATATCTACGTGGTCGTTTATATAGACGACATACTCATCTACTCCAACTCAGAGGAAGAACACGTACAGCACGTATCCGCGGTTCTCAAAAAACTGAGGGAAAACATGCTATACTGCAAACTCAGCAAATGTGACTTCCACGTCACATCAGTGGAATTCCTTGGGGTGATGCTGAGCCCCAACGGACAGGAGATGGCGGAACGCAAGATCAGAGCGGTGGAGGAGTGGCCGGTGCCCCGAGGAGTAAAGGAAGTCCAGAGCTTCATAGGCTTCGCCAACTTTTATAGGCGTTTTATTGAGGGGTTTTCTGGCTTGGTTGCCCCGATCACGCAACTACTAAGGAAGTCTCAGGAGTTCGTGTGGGGACCAGAAGCACAAAAAGCATTTGTGGCCCTCAAGAAGGCCTTCAGCACCGCCCCGGTGCTAGCTTACTCGAATCCGGAATTACCCTATGTGGTAGAAGCGGACGCCTCTGATGTGGCGCTGGGTGCCTTTCTATCTCAGAGGAATGAGGTGTCGGGTTTGCTCCATCCTGTGGCGTACATGTCTCGTAAATTGAACGACGCGGAACGCAATTACCATATTGCGGAGAAGGAACTACTCGCAATAAAGGACGCATTTGCTGAGTGGAGGCATTTGTTAATGGGGGCCAGACACGTGGTTACAGTGTATACGGACCACAGAAACCTCCAGTTTCTGACGGCGGCGCGGCATTTATCTCCCCGTCAAATGAGGTGGATGATCTTTTTCTCCGGTTTCAATTTCCACATCACATACCGACCCGGTACGGAGAACAGGAAAGCGGACGCGCTTTCGAGGCAATCGAATGCCAGGGATCCGCAGCCGGTTGCCGAACATTCCATCATCCCTCCAGGAGTTGTGATAGGGGTGATTCAACCACAGATGTTCCTCAGGGGGGTCCAGAAGGGGACCCATACCTTCATGTGGCGGAGGTGGCTTCACAGTCACAAGGAGTGGCAGATGAAGGACGGGATTCCGGTGAAAGGACGATGTATGTTGTTACCCACGCCTAGGCTTCGAAAACAGGCCTTCACCTGGTGCCACGTGTCTCCCTGTGCCGGCCATCTGGGTGTCGAAAAGACGGTAGCGAGCCTAGGACGGCAGTTCTGGTGGCCTGCCATGAGAACAGACGTCCAGAATTGGTGTTCATCATGTACCGTTTGCGCATCCATGAAATCGGACCACAGAAGATCGCAAGGACTCCTCCAACCCCTTCCTACACCGACCAAACCCTGGGAAAACATATCCTTGGACTTCATTGTCGGGCTACCAAAGGATCAAGGAAAGACGGCCATACTGGTGGTGGTGGACTATCTCACGAAGATGGGGCACTTCCTCGCTTGCAAACAGGTACCTTCGGCAGGAGAGCTGGCGTCGTTGTTATTGAAGAATGTAGTGAGACTACATGGCCTACCCAACGTGATCGTGTCGGACAGGGGGTCTCAGTTCACGTCGCACTTCTGGAAAACTTGGTGTTCGGCGTTACACGTCAAGTCTGCCATGTCCACGAGTTATCACCCGCAGACGGACGGCCAGACGGAGCGCCTGAACCAGTCGCTCAAACAATATCTGCGTTGTTTTGTAGAGCAAGGGAAGGATGAGTGGGTGGACCTACTTTGGATCGCGGAAATCGCGTACAACAACGCCACACATTGTTCCACCAAGGCCTCCCCTTTTTATAGTAACTACGGCCATCATCCCTGGTTCTTGCCGTTTCTGCACCCGGTCAGGGAAGACAGATTGCCGACGACAGCCAAGAGGGTGGCCCGCATCAAGGAGGCCTTGATGAGTTCTCGAGTTGCCCTGGAGGGGGCTAAAGCCACGTATAAAGCCTTTTCTGATAGGAGGAGAAGGCCTGGACCGGTCTACAAACCTGGAGATTACGTCTGGGTCTCTACACGGCACATGAGATTCAAGAAAAGTAGCGTGTTCCATCCGCGCTTCATGGGCCCATATAGGATCCTTCGATGCATCAGCCCGGTGAACGTGAAAGTGTGTCTGCCCCAGTCCCTACGGATCCATCCCGTGTTCCACGTTTCCCTCTTGAAGCCCGCGAACGCGGTGAGGCCTCGTACGCCGGTGTCGGTGACTGTGGATTCGGAGGTGAAGTACGAGGTGGCTGGTATCTTGGATTCCAAGTGGCGCAGGGGCAAACTATGGTATCTGGTGGCATGGAAGGGGTACGGACCCGAGGAGCAGTCATGGGAACCTGCGGCGGGGGTTCACGCTCCTCGTCTGGTATCGTCGTTCCATCGTCGATATCCTTCCTGTGCTGGTCCTGATGGGGGGCGCTGATGGGAGGGGGATGTACTGTCAGGAATCCCCTCCCGCACATGGATTCCCTCCCACGATGCCACTTCCGTGAACCTGGTGCGCTTGGAGGAGAGCGGACTACAACTCCCAGAATGCCCTCCGGCAACAATTGCCTCATGGAACTCAAGAGTTCTGGTTACATAACACTAAGGGTAACACCTAGTTTTCATGTTATGCAACTCAAGAGTTCTGGTTGCATAACACCAAGGGTAACGCCTAGTTTGCATGTTATGCAACTCAAGAGTTCTGGTTACATAACACCAAGGGTAACGCCTAGTTTTCATGTTATACAACGCCGAGAGTACTACTTAAGGAGAAGATCACTGGGACTCGGCGTCGGATATTCTGATCTTTGCCGGAGTACCTGGTTGAGGTACACGGACCCGTTGGAGAGTGGAGCGGCGGAAGGAACATTCTAAGGAGCGGAGGAGAGGTGCTGGCGTGTGCTTCCTGCCCGTGTCCTGTCCCGTTCTGAGAGCCGTATTCAACGTCATTGGGCACAAGTACCGTTGGTAGAGCCGAAGCTCCCAACGGCCTGACAATTTGGAGAAATCGAGGTTGGTGCGAGCCGAAGCTCCCAACCCTCGTTACTTGGGTGAACACACGCTTAGAGCTAAGACGCTATCCAGGAGGTGTTTCCGCGTCTTAGCCATCGACACTCGTAGGAGAACTGGGATAGGTAGAGCGGCTGCTCCCATCCATTCTCTGCACCACCTTGGGTATCATCACTTAAACCCGGATACAAGAGACGCACACTAGGAGGTGTTCCCAGCGTCTTTGTGTTGTGGCAGTACTCTGGGGGAAACTGGTAGAGCGGCTGTTCCCAGGTGGTAGAGAGCCCGGCCGGGTGACTCCCACGTGCCCCCCGTATATTCCACAACCTTGGAACTACCCTTCACAGCGGTCGAGTGGCATTGTCGGCCACTGCTTAGCACTGTGCCCTCCGTTGGAGCATACCGGGACCGGTGTGCATGCGGAGGACGGTTAGAAGAGCTGTGAATGGGTATCGTACTTTAACTGGTGATTCCAGTACCGGTATTCTTTGTTGTCTGTAGTTGTTTATCTGTTTATTAAATCCTCCTTAACCTCCCTTTCTCTGGTCCGTTGTCTGTTTGTCCCAACCCCGAGAAAGCCAGGACGTTACACTTGTGGAGTGAGACCTTGGAGCTGTGGGCAGCACTCTTTTTGCTTTTATGTAGCAAATGTGGATGCATTTAGCAATCCATCTTGCGATTCTTGCTTTTGAGATGGCATTACCCTTCCTTGGGTTAGAAAAGTTACAAATAGTTGCTTTATTTTTTTTAAGCTTCTAGGTCTTTCCACATAGTACATGAGGGCTCTTTTAACACAGAGCGTATGTAGTGGCCTTTCTTCCATAGTTTCTGGTTTCGAGAAGAAAACCGGTAGATCTAGTGTCGGATTTATATGAAAAGGTAATTTTAGTTTTGGCAGAAACCTTGGGTTTGTGCGTAGTCGAACTTTGCCTTGGAAAACCTGGAAGTAAGGCTCCTCTATATTTAGTGCATGAATTTCGATTACTCACGTTGTGGTATGAGACTAAAAACGAAGGAGTGTTCTTGATTCCCACCATTCCTGAGAGAACCCTAAGTCGCTTGTTCTGGGCTGTCTAATCATTGGTAGCTTCGCTGTAGTACGGAGAACGAATGAGACACTGATGCTAGTCGGATAGGGGTTCTGGGTACTGAGGTGAGTTTTTTGGTACACCACAATTCACTGAAGTCCTGGTTTCCTGTTCATAGTTCTGTGCATGAGCAGAATCCCCGCAACATGGCGCACCCAACGTTTGGTCTTGTATTCGAGACGCTTTAGTAGTAGTGCTTATATCCGTCCACAACACCCTCACTCCTGTTTCCGTTTAACAGAAGTGACGGATTAAATTACCTATATGGATAAATTATAGGTTCATTCAAGCCTGACAATTTAAAAGGTTTGCGTTTTGAATTACTGCCTTTTTTTGTGCTACAATTTGATATAGATTGTTTTTCTTCTCTGTGTCTTTATGGGTGATATTAATATAGCTTTACATAGTCGTGCGGCGCTCTGGCGTCATCTGACGCAGTCTGGGGTGCCTGATGATGGTATGTCTGTAATCTTTGTGGTGAGTGCGGATGCAGCGTTCCCCTTTGAGCTTTTCTATTTTTGGGTTACGTTTCCTGCAGTAAATGCGGATGATAAAACATTCCATGTTTACTCTCCCACTGCGATACCTGCGAATTACACACCGTATAGGACACAGGAGATTCCGATTTCGGCATGGCAGCATCGTATTTGGTTTAATGGCGCCCTCCCCACCCCGTAACTCCGGTTAGGCCCCTTGTCTATCCCTGGGGCCACTTGGCCAGTCTTGGCCGGGTTCACACCACATCCACTTTATTTGCAAGCCCCAGTGGATGAAATACGTCTGCTACATACCACCTTGATAGCGGTATAGTATTGTATTGTATTGACACTTATATAGCGCTGCTATGACCCCACGGGTATCCTGGCGCTCTGATATAGCACAATATTACCGGTGCTGGGAGATTAGGCAGGTTGGAAAGGTTAGGCTTTCGGAAAGAGCCATGTTTTAAGGCTCTTTCTGAAATCAGTTAATGAGTCGAGCTGTCTAATCTTCTGTGGTAATTCATTCCACAGCCGGGCACCCACCACGCTAAACGCCCTCCCGCCCATCCTAGACCGTTTGAATCTAGGAATTACCAGCAAGTTGGCGCTGGAAGAACGAAGCTGTCTCTGAGGGAGGTACCAGGTGAACTTTTCCTGAAGAGGGATTGGACCCATCCCGTGTGTTGCTCTGTATACCAGACAGAGATTTAAAAAGGACCCTTTCCCTGATTTGCAGCCAGTGAAGCTCTCTCAGAGCCTGAGTAGAGGATGAATCACGTCTGCGGTTTAGCACTAGTTTAGCCGCGGCCGATTGGACTCTTTGCAGCCCCTGAAAGATGTATTGAGGGGCCCCTAAATACAGAGAGTTACAATAGTCCATTCTACTCAAAAGAGTGCTGCTTACAGTCAGGGGGCGCATCTCCTTCGGCAGAATCGGCAGGATCCGGCGCAACAGGCGCAGTAGCCCAAAGCACACACTGGCTGTCTTGCCTGCCTGAGATTCCATTTGGAGGTCTTTATCTATTAGGACCCCCAGATTACGTATTGTCTTAGCCGGGGCCAACGAGTCCTCCTCTGGAGCAAGCCTGAACTCCACCGGTGAGTGCAGAGACAGCCTTGCTGGTGAGTAATACAGTACCTCGGTCTTCCCTCCATTGAACTGCAAGGAAATTCTCTGCAGCCAATCTGTGGTCAGACGCATGCACTCTTGGAAACGTTCCAGGGGACAGCCGGTTTACCCTCCATAGAGAATGCCAATTGCGTGTCGTCCGCATAGTTGACCAGTTCAACCCCAAATGCTTTGATAATAGAAAAAAGTGGTTGTAAATAAATGTTGAAAAGAATGGGGCTGATACTGGAGCCCTGCGGTACTCCATGGGCTATAGGAGATGTTCTAGAAGTAAATGGTCCCAAAGTTACCATCTGCTGTCTCCCTGTCAGATAGGACCAGAGCCACTGCAGTGCCCGTCCCTTTAACCCATAACCCTCCAATCTCTCAAGCAGAATTGGGAGAGTCACTGTGTCGAATGCGGCCGACATATCCAGGAGCACCAAGACCACGGTGTTCCTGTTGTCGGCCCGCATCCGTAAGTTATCCATCATAGTTGTCAGGGCTGACTCTGTCCTATGTCCGGGCCGGAAGCCAAACTGGTCCCTATCCAACAAATGATGTTCTTCCAAGTAGTCTGAAAGCGATCTACTCAAAACCCTTTCCAGAATTTTAATTGGAAAAGGAAGGAGGGAGATTGGCCGAAAGTTGGCCGGGTTGGTCGGGTCCAAAGAGGGCTTCTTAATTAAAGGTGACACCACCGCCTGCTTCCACCCCTTTGGGACTACACCTTCTTCCAGAGAATGGTTACATATCTGCCGTAGCCAAGGAAGAGTCAGGCAGGGGGGGGCGGAGCTTAGCTCGCAGCGAAGATGGCTGCTTGAGCCCGGAGCTCCGGCAAGCGGCACTACGATCCTGTTATTATCCGGCCCCTCGCGCCTAGTACCTGAACCCGAAGTGGTGCCCCGCGTGCCGTGTCCGGTGTGCAACCCCTGGACGAGAGATCAGCGCCGGGGTGTCCCGAGGAAGCGAGACGGAAGCTGGCGACTCTAGGGGCGGTGCTGGGCCGCTGATCCCCGGCCTCGAATAAGCGCTCGGACGGCCTTGCGTCGCCGTGCGTGCGGACGGTGGAGCCGCGCGGAGGCGGCCCGTTCCTGCTGGCCCCCGCTACTGCTGCCTCCGACTGAGAGCTACAACCGGTGGCGGCGACTGAAGTGTTTCTACACTTCGGGGGTAACGGAGGAGCGGCGCTTGGCGCTGGGCTCACACACCTCCTGCCATAACTTGAGGCCGTGAGTGAACTAACAGAAGCACCCGCGCTCGTCAGAAAGGGGTGAGCGGCTACGATTGGTACTGTTGGCCCGGAGGAAAAAAGCTGCGCAGAGTGTGGGGGTGAGGCGCGGAGGCGCCTGAGAGCCGGGCTGCTGCGATCACCAGGCAGGAGACGTCCAGTCCCTGGTCACGGAGCTCTGCCACGGTGAAAACTGCTGAACTGCGGCGTGGAGATACTTGCTGGCGGGCTGCCTGGAGGATTGTACAGGCACGGCAGAGTAGCGGTCTGGAGACCGTCCTGGGAGTGGAAGAAGTGGCCAGTGGCTGCGTGTGGGGGTGCTGCTGTGCTGCGGGCCACGGGTGATACGAGGCGTGCGCAGTGTGGAGACCAGGATTGCGGCCCGCAGCGGGTGCCCCGGCGTGGCGGACGGCGTGCTGGCCCCGACTAAGTGACACATAATAGCTGGAGGCGAGGCACGTGGAGTGGGTGGGACCCAGTGTGGCAATCTTCCCATACATGCCTCCCAGTCCTCTGATACTCGGGTTCTTCGTCTGGAGAAGAGGTAGATGGGCGGAGTAGAGAGCCGTAAGGTGATACGGCGGGCTTGACCTGGGAAGCTGGGCCTCTGCGCCAGCTGAGAGAACCCCTAGCGGGGCCGAGACTGTGTCGATAGGTGCCGGGTCCGGGGTGACGAGCGCACCCGGGGGTGGGCGCTAGTGGGCTTCTCTACGCATAGTGGCACCCTGGTAAGCACTTCTGGCTGCATTTTGAGGCGAGGAGTACGTGGCCACGCGGTGGTGACACCCACGATGGGTAAAACCGACAAGTCCCAGTCGAAGCTGACATTTGAACAGAGGCGCCCCAGAACCCAGACTCCGGCGGAGGGGGCAGCCGGGGGCGCTCCAGTACCCCCGGAGGACGAACAGGACATCCGAGGCCTGCTGCTGTCCATGGAGCGAGGATTGCAGAGCGGTATCACCTCCCTAGGTGCCGAGATAGATGCCCTATCGTATAAGATGGACCGTATGGGAGAGCGCATTGATAAACACGCGGAGAGACTGGACCAGTCAGACCAGCGCCTATCGGAGGTGGAAGAAGCTCAGACCTCGTTGAACTCGGATCAAAAGGTACTGGGGCGCCTTATGCAGGTACTTCAGGACAAAACAGAGGACCTGGAGGCGCGTACCCGTCGGTGCAATTTGCGCATCACTAGCCTGCCGGAGACGACGTCAACGGGCAGAATGGAGTGCTTTGTAGAGTCGCTACTGGTGGAGCTGCTTGGTAAAGATGTGTTTTCGGGGATGTTCGTAGAGGAGAGAGCGCACAGATCCCTGGGTCCCAGGCCCCCCCCCCCCCCCCCCCCCTCCCCCGGGAGCGCCACCTCGGCCGATTATAGCGAAACTACTGAACTATCGGGACAGAGATGCGGCCCTGCGGGTGGCTTGGGAGAAGAAGACTTTGGTGTACGAGGGGTCGACCATCTCTCTCTACCCGGATTTCACCGCCAGGGTTCAGGAGGCAAGGCGTCAGTTCGCCCCGGCTAAGAAACAGCTGCGGGAGTTAGGCCTGGACTATGCGATGTTGTATCCGGCCAAGCCGCGAGTCAACAGATAGGGTAAATCGCACATCTTCCTTGATCCGAAGGCGTTGCAGAAAGCGTTGAAAGACTGGAACAGGGAGCAGAGGCGTAGTCCGGAGAGGCAGCTGCAGGTGGGAGAGACGGCCGGCGGAATGGACGAACAGGATTAACCCTAGCTGGCAGGCAAGAAAGGGACGCATTGACTGTTTATGGGGCAGCTTTGAGCGGGTGGTACTGTGCGGGAGGGAATGGCTATTGTAAGACTTACACGGGAAGAAAGGACTGCCGCTTACACATAGACTGTGGGGTTACGTGCCCGCTGAGTGTTCACAAACGGTGTTTTGGGAGGGGAGCCTTGGCGCAGGGACTGAGTCCTGGCGGGTAGACTATCCTGCTAGGCACGCTGGGAGGGGCGCGGGGTAACTGCTGGTTGTCTGGGTTTCGGGGGTTGGTGTGGAGGTGCGTCTAGATGCGACCCAGATGTGGCGCGGGGGCAGATATTCACTTGCCGCTCCCGGGGGTCGCCATCGGGTACTAGGTGCTAACCCGCTATAGACTAAGCACTGAGCGACCTCCGCCCGCGAGTGAATTCCACACCTTGGGGAGGGCCAATCTGTTGGGGGTAGGGTGGCGGGAGGTGTAGGTAGTCCCTATACGGGATGCGGCAGCGCCAAGTTGGGGGGGGGTCTGCTGTGGGTGAGGGGTGGGGGGGGGGTTTGTTTTTTCAAGTTATGAGGTTACACTGTCAGTATGCTCTGTATTGTACACTTCAGCGCGCTTGCTTCATGCGGCATACAGTAGCAGACGATCTGCCTTTCAGAAAGGATGGCAATGCCCGATTCCATAGATACATTCCGTGCGCTGGGCTCTATTAGAGTGTTGACCTGGAACGTCAGGGGCCTGAATGACCACCGGAAGCTACGCAAAGTTTTGCACTACCTTAAAAGACATACTATAGATATAGCTCTCCTACAGGAGACGCATCTCCCTAACCATAGCCCCATGCTGCGCACTAGAGGACTCACGGGTAACGCACACGCGGCAGGTTTCACCACTCACTCCAGGGGGGTCCTGACCTGGGTAAATCCTAGGATGGACTACAGAGCGCATTTATTGGCTGCGGACGGCGCAGGTAGGTTCGTACTCTCGCGTTTACAGGGCAGAGGAATAGACTTACTGTTGGTTAATACTTATGGCCCGAACTACGGCTGCCCGGAATTTTACACAGCACTGGCGGGGACGGTGAGGGACGGCGGGGTGCATCACGTGTTGTGGGGAGGAGACTTTAATGTGGTCCTGAACCCTGAGCTGGACAGATCTGGAGGCCCGGCTCTGGCGCAGTCGGCTGCAGCTAAAGTTATAGAACGGGAAATGCTCTGTTTGGGTCTTGCAGATGTGTGGAGAACTCTTAATCCTGAGCGGGGGGGCTTCACGCACTACTCTGCTTATCACAACTTACATACGCGCATAGATTACTGGTTGGCGTCAACGTCTCTCCTGTCGCGGGTGCGGGCATGCCAGGTGTTGCCGCGCACGCTATCTGATCACTCCCCTGTGTTGCTGCTTTTGGCGGCGCCCAGAAAGTCCGTTCCGCCGTTTTTCTGGCGGTTCCCTCCTTACTCGCTGCTGGACCCCATTTTTAAGGAAGAAATGGTTGAAGCTGTCACGTTGTTCTTCGACACCAGTGTGGGCTCCGTTGATAGCTTTCAAACGATCTGGGAAACATTCAAGGTTTACATTAGAGGGGTGGCAATGGCCAAACACTCAGGAGTGTTGCGTGATATCCGTCAGAGGCTTTTGACATTGGAGCGCAAACTGGGGGAACTGGAGGGTAAGCAGCGCTTAGAGGCGTCGGCAGACATTACGGAGGAAATGAAGGTTCTCCTGGCGGAATACCATGGGGCTGCGGATGCGGAGGTGCTGCACTTGGGGAAATACGCCACGGCCAGGGTATATGGGGAGGGCGATAGGCCCGGATCGGTGCTAGCTAATATCCTAAAAGCCCGTAGGAGCAGAACTGCTATCACCAAGATCAGATCGGAGGAAGGCGCGCTCTTAACGGAAGAGGCTGATATTGCGGCGCGCTTTCAGTCGTACTATACTACTCTTTACGCTTCCCAACAGACCGATATGGAAGAGAGCATCCGGGACTATCTGGATTATATTAAACTGCCTTTCCTCACTAACGAGCATAGGGAATTTCTGGCCCTCCCCATAGAGAAAGATGAGATTTTGGAGGCTCTGGCGGGCATGAAGGCGCATAGCGCCCCGGGGGCGGACAGTCTCACCGTAGCTTTTTACAGAACGTTCATTGATCAGCTGCTCCCACACATATCGACACTGTTTGATGACATGTGCGTTAAGGGACACATGCCACAATCCATGAGAGAGGCCATTTTAGTTGCGATCCCCAAGCTGGGCAAACCGCCGGAGGAATGCAGTTCTTATAGGCCGTTGTCGCTGCTGAATGTCGACACCAAGCTATACGCGAAAGTCTTAGCCACGCGCTTGGCGCTGCTCACATCGGAGCTGGTCGCCCCGGAACAGGCGGGGTTTGTGCCCGGCAGGAAACTCACGTATAATTTGAGGACGGTATTTGGCACTATGCAGCATGTACGTCGGAAAACGCGTGCTCTAGCGGTCTTCTTGGACATGGAGAAGGCTTTTGATTCGGTAGAATGGCCATTTATGCAACAGGTTCTGACTAGAATGGGATTGGGCCCGGTTTTCTTACAATTAGTCGGGGTCTTATATAGGGGACCTACTGCGAGGATACGTCTGGGTGACCTGGTTACGGAGGCTATACCCATCTCGAGAGGGACACGACATGGTTGTCCCCTGTCGCCTATACTATATGCCCTTGTGGTGGAGCCTCTGGCGTGTGCCCTCCGGGAATATCACAGCTTCAGAGGAATTAGCTTCCCTACATATAAGATAGTGGTCTCTACCTACGCTGACGATACCCTGTTATACGTCAGGGACCCAGAGAATAATCTGGTCCCGGTGCTGCAGGATGTGGTACATTTCGGGGCACTCTCTGGATTGAGAGTTAACTGGACTAAATCCATTGCTTTCCCGCTGACCCCGGTTACTACCCCTTTCGAGATGGAGTACCCGCTCCGGTGGTCGGATGACTCGGTCCGATACCTGGGGATTCAACTACATATGGACTCTGAGGTAGTTCTACGGCAGAGCCATTAGCAAACTCGAAGATGATGTTGAGACCTGGATCAAATTGCCCCTCTCGCTGTTGGGTCGTATATCCATCATGAAGATGGTGGTACTCCCTAGATTCCTATTTCTGTTTGCCAACATCCCCATGGTGCTGTCGCGTGCCTTTTTTGCTAGGTTGACGAGGTCCTTGTTGCGGCTGGCGTGGGCGGGCTGGCAGGCTCGTGTTAGCTGGCGCGTCTTGACGTTGCCCTATCACCTGGGCGGCCTGGGGGCTCCTGATCTAGAATTGTACTATAGGGTTGCGCAGGGCACCCAGGCTCACAGCTGGATACACAGCGATGAGGCTGTTCCATTCCTGAAATTAGAGAAACTGTTTGCGGCTCCGCTCCCGCTTCCCGCTGTTATATTTGAGGCACCGGACCGTAGGACTGGGTTCTTAGACTCATTGAATGCAACCCGGCACGCATGGACTAACATATTGCAGCAAACGGCGGGGGCACTGTTATTCTCCCGAGCCATGCCGCTTGACTGGGCGGTCTGGTTGTCCCCCTGCAGGGACGAGGGGGTGGTGAGGTCCCTGCGGGGGCTGGGTATACACACGATGGAGGACCTGTTTGCAGACGGTGCCGCTAAGACGTGGGACGGGGTAGCTGCCACAGCAGACAACGTCACACAACTGCAGCGTTTCCAATTCCATAGGGTGAGACATGCCTGTCGGCAACTCCTGGGGGACAACATGGCTGAACCCCCGGAGGTCCCGGAGCTGTCCTTTATCATTAAGCACAAAAGTCCCCATAAGCTAACGTCTAAGTTATATTGTATGGCGATGTCGCAGAGATCGCAGGAATACACGAAGGCTAGATGTGGAGGAGTGTGGCTCAATGGTTAGAGCGGCAGATCTCGATGCAGAGCACTGGTCTGGGACCAGGGTTCGATTCCCGCCGCGGCAGGGTCTAGGGCTATAAATTCCTTGGACCGGATATTCTCGCCTCAGTGCCTATTCTAATCATGGGTCCCACGCTGCAACTCTGGGCAATAGCTTGCTTAATCTCCACAACGGCCCCAACAGCGCTGGGATGCCTGGCTTCACCATGGGGGTGCCCAGGAGTGGACTCTTCACACGAAAAGCCAGGAAGGGTTCCTTCAGCGGTATGAGTACAGCGCTGAGATACCCCTAGGGGTGATTCGGCGCTATATAAGCACATACACATTTATATTAGCCTGGCAGAGAGACCTTGAAACTGCAATAGACGACGCCATGTGGGTGTACTGTTGTTCGGGGATCCGTCGCATATCTCTGCATGGCAGGCACAGGTTGATCCATTTCAAGTTTATAAATAGAGTCTATTACTCTCCGGAGAGGCTACATCGGTATGGCCTGCGGGAGGGGTCTGCATGTGAAAGATGCAACCACCCTGTGGCTGACTTTATGCATTTAGTGTGGCAATGCCCTGCTATACACAAGTTTTGGGAAGCGATCTATAAGCAGATAGCTAGAGTGGCAGAAATAGACCTAACTCCGGACCCCGCAGTGGCCCTGCTGGGACACTCTAGAGTGATAACCAAGGCGGCGCGACGGCTGGTTGACATGGGTATGCTCAGAGCGAAGCGCAGAGTAGCGATTTGCTGGATGTGGGGTCCCTTGCCCACGATAGCGCAGTGGTCGCGAGATGTACTTTACTGCTGTACACAGACGGAGAGGTTCAGTGAGCTGCACCCACCGTGCAGCAGACCAAAACATTTCTGGGGGCTATATGTAGATTATCTCGGGGGGAGGGGGGGGGGGGGGTGCTGCGGAGACTGAGACGGGGGCGGATACTATGGAGGTCCCGGGGCGTAGGGTTACTGGCGTGAGCGATGGTGGGGAGGACACATAATTCACTCACTGGCGCACTCTGGTCAGATACGAATGATGGGCCCTTGCGACACCTCAGGACTGCGTGGTCCGGATTGGAGCTGAGCGCACCACTAGTCTCTAGGCGGGTTGCTGACAGGACACCTCACCTGTTGTGAGTGGGGGGTTCAGTTCTATTTGAGGATTGTGTTTTTTTTAGGGGGTAAAAAACTGTTCCCTCGCAAGGGGGGTGAGTCTAAAGGAAATGGCATATGGGAGCAAAAACAAGCAAGATATTTGGTGCCGCAACGTCTGAACACAGTGATGCCCAGCCTCCGGGATGTGGGATTATTTGCAACATGGCCGCCAGCCTCAGGGTTGTAGGCGCACAGCTGTGTATGTCATCGTGTGTGGTCAGTTCAAAATAAATAAATAAATTTAAAAAAGGAAGAGTCAGGCAGCCATATGTCCTCCACACTTTCTGAGGCAGGGGATCGAGTGGTGAACCCGAAGAAATGCTTTGCACCGTTAAATTGAAAATGAGGTCTGAGAGGGTAGGAAAGCTATCCAAGGTGCATTGCTGCCCCGGAACCCCTTCAGTTACCTCTAACCCATGGTCCTGAGTAGCAATTTCGTTATCCTTAAAGGAACCAACGATCTTTGCCACTTTTTCCTCAAAGTGGGTAGCGATCTCATCACATAACTTCTGTGAAGCCTCCACTTTATTTTCCAAGCAAGTTGGAGCCGAGAGGACTCTGACAATCTTAAAGAGTTCTCTGGTTCCATTTGTTGCTTGTACGATAGTTTTGGCGTAGAAGTTGGCTTTACTTACTAGGATGAGCATCTTATACTTGGTCTGTGCCGTCTTTAGCACTAACTTATCTTCCTCCAAGTACCCCGTCCTCCATTTCCTTTCAGCCTTCTTGCACAAAAGACGTAAATGTTTCAGTTCATCATTGTACCAGGGCGCAGAGATTTTATTTCTGGGTTTTATTTTCCTCAGTGGGATTAATTGGTCCAGGGCATCCGTAATGAACTCCTGATAGGTAGTGTAGTTTTCCTCTACCGTGCTAGATGCGCGGAAGGGGTTCACTGTAGGTGGTATTAGGAGGGCACCAGTCCTGCTCAATTTAGCCCAGTTTCTACCCCTCCGGGAAGTCACAGAAGTTTTAGCTTAGTCCCGTCGACCGACTAACAGCATTTTAAAAAGAATTATGTAGTGATCTGTCCAATTTTGAGGTACAATGTTTAGTATCTCAACTTCCAGCTCATTTGCAAACAAGAGGTCGAGAATGTGCCCTCCCTGATGGGTCAGGGAGGTAACTAATTGTTGGAGATTAAAGTTGGTACAGGTGCATTTCAGATCTCTCAAATAGTTACTCATGCTTGCATTCTCCCACAAGTTAAAGTCGCCCAGAATAATCAATTTAGAGTGTGTAAGGGATAGGTTTGCGATGGTATCCAGGAAGGACTGATACATAGTAGTACTCCGTGGGGGACGGTAACAGATCAAACCTGAAAAGAGATTGCCTTTAACTTCCTGCAACGAGAATCCCATCAATTCAATCCCGTCTACCTCGTCCACCTGCAGGAGAGTAAACTTAAATTCTTCCCTAAATATCACTCCCACCCCTCCCCCTTTACCTACTTTCCTTGGGTTATGTAAAATTTTAAATCCTTCAGGGCAGACGAGACCTATCTCTACAATGGACTCTGCTCTGATCCAGGTTTCGGTAAGAAACAGGGCGTCGATCTTCATATTGTCAATCAGCAGAGCAATTTCCGTGTGGTGTTTTACTAGCGACCTGCTGTTAATCAGCCCGCAAATTAAGCTGCTGGATGTTATAGCACCTCTTTTTCCCGCAGTGGGACCGATGTGTACAACATCAAGATCGACAGTGGAGTCTATATTGTTACCTATATCCAAGAGCTGTTCTCTAGTAAAAATGCGGCGTGCCACGCTGGCTAAACAGGCAGCGTGTGCCGCGCCGAGCGCGTCCGGAGCGCGTCCGGGCGCATACGGGCTTGCCTCTGGCGCGCCATTGGCGTGCGCGCGCTGCGCGCTTGCATTGCCCCGACCAAATAGGCGTCCGTCGTATTCCTGAGCACGTGTGCTCACCAATATAGCGCCCTAGTGTGTCTCTACTACCCCCAAGATGGCGCTCAATGAGGGGGAGGGAGGAGAAGACCCGCTCAAACGGCAGGTGAGCAAATCAATTTAAGTGCGGGTGTGCGGAGGATAATGCTGGGACACTTTAAAATGCTGTACTTTAAAATATAATACACACAAACGATAAAAGACCTTGGTCTGTAGATAGCAGCAACAATTTCCCACTGATTGCCTGTTAAGCCCTCCCGTGTCCTCTCAACTCAGCAACTAGCGCGTTATACCAGTTACTACCGGCGCGCTTGCATTGCCCAGACTAATTAGGCGTCCGTCGTATTCCTGAGCACTAGTGTGCTCACCAATATGGCGCCCTAGTGTATCTCTACTACCCCCAAGATGGCGCTCAATGAGGGCGAGGGAGGAGAAGCCCCGCTCAAACGGCAGGTGAGCAAATCAATTTAAGTGCTGGTGTGCGGAGGATAATGCTGGGACACTGTAAAATGCAGTACTTTAAAATATAAAACACACAAACGATAAAAGACCTTGGTCTGTAGATAGCAGCAACAATTTCCCACTGATTGCCTGTAAAGCCCTCCCGTGTCCTCTCAACTCGTCAGCTAGAGCGTAATACCAGTTAGTACCGGCGCGCTTGCTTTGCCCCGACTAAATAGGCGTCCGTCGTATTCCTGAGCACTAGTGTGCTCACAAATATGGCGCCCTAGTGTATCTCTACTACCCCCAAGATGGCGCTCAATGAGGGCGAGGGAGGAGAAGCCCTGCTCAAACGGCAGTTGAGTAAATCAATTTAAGTGCGGGTGTGCGGAGGATAATGCTGGGACACTGTAAAATGCGGTACTTTAAAATATAATACAAACAAACGATAAAAGACCTTGGTCTGTAGATAGCAGCAACAATTTCCCACTGATTGCCTGTAAAGCCCTCCCGTGTCCTCTCAACTCGGCAGCTAGCGCGTTTTACCAGTTAGTACCGGCGCGCTTGCATTGCCCCGACTAAATAGGCGTCCGTCGTATTCCTGAGCACTAGTGTGCTCACCAATATGGCGCCCTAGTGTGTCTCTACTACCCCCAAGATGGCGCGCAATGAGGGCGAGGGAGGAGAAGCCCCGCTCAAACGGCAGGTGAGCAAATCAATTTAAGTGCGGGTGTGCGGAGGATAATGCTGGAACACTTTAAAATGCAGTACTTTAAAATATAATACACACAAACGATAAAAGACCTTGGTCTGTAGATAGCAGCAACAATTTCCCACTGATTCCCTGTAAAGCCCTCCCGTGTCCTCTCAACTCGGCAGCTAGTGCGTTATACCAGTTAGTACCGGCGCGCTTACATTGCCCCGACTAAATAGGCGTCCGTCGTATTCCTGAGCACTAGTGTGCTCACCAATATGTCGCCCTAGTGTGTCTCTACTACCCCCAAGATGGCGCTCAATGAGGGCGAGGGAGGAGAAGCCCCGCTCAAACGGCAAGTGAGCTTTAGTGCAATACGTCTCACGCAAACTCCAGGTGGGGGCACCTGGGGTTGCGACACAACCAGCTGGACCGGCCGGGATTTCTATTAGTCCCATCATGGTTAATTCGGTAATGGGCAAGCGCCCCCAGAATAAGGACGATATGCCTTATTGGCTTGCTGAGAAATTTGACCAGCTGGAAGCAGTATTTCCTAATATGACTCCTGTGGAGAAACACAGGATTTTGACGATTTGTTTGCAGAAAGACTTAGTACCTGAGGTGACAGATTGTGAGAACTGGGGTAAAGTATTTGCAGCAGTCTACGCGAAGTGCTTCGGCACACTGTCTATGACTGTACTGCCCTCCGTGATTAAGCGTGTTCAGGATGAGCACAGTCCGGAGGCGGTGGTCGAGTTAGGTATGAGGCTTGTCGGCGTGTTTGACGTAGTTGCTGATCTCATCCTTGCTAACGTCAAGAGAAATGCGGTTAACTTTCAAGTGTCTAATGAGTTGCGCCTCGTCGCAGAGCCGATAAACCCCGGCAGTTACTGAAGATTATTGCAGAGGCTTATAAGACTATTGGCCGCAATAGTTTGGGTGTTAAACCTTTTGCTAAAAGAGCAGCGCAACCGCAAACTCAGACGGTTAAGTCTACTACAGACGACCGTCCAGTTTTTCCTAAACAAAATTGGAAAAATAAGACACACAGGGGAAGCAGCAACAGAAACAAGGGTCACGTTCTGCATCGCCAATACTAGTGTCTACTGAACGCACAAATGAATTGCGCGATCACACGACAATTAGGTCTCCTGATAGATTTCAGGTTCCTGATCAACGTTCTCCTTGTTCTTCACAGGAAACATCGGTCTCACAAGTCAGTGGAGGGGAACGTGGCAGAGGTCAGGGTACCCCAAAAGGACGTGAGCAGCCCTGCCCGGCTGATGGTAAAGGCAAGCAGGACGACTTTCCACGTCAACGCCCTCCGTTTCAGAAAAAGAAAGTTGCTGCAATAACCGCAAGGTATGCCACAGATAGTGAGAACACAGCTTCGGAACCTGACATGGGCGCTAACACTGCTAGACAGCGCAGAGGAGGTGACAATAGTACGGCAAGCACTGCGTCCGTATCTGAAGGCAACAGCAACTGACACGTTTATTACAATAGAAACTGCTGACACTAGAGTGGCTCCCCCTGACAGTCTATATGACATAGTCCTTTTAATTGAAGGTGACATAAAACGTACAATAAGAGGGATTTTTGGGGAAAATCTGACCTCTACATATGACATTTTGTTAGAAGAGGCGGACTGGCCCCCACCTTTCATTTTGCCCGCTGCGCGAGGGGAGGAAGTAATCCTCCCTAGTTTCGCACATACTGTGCCAAAGGAGCAGGCGCAGAACTTTGCAGAAGAGTGGGCTCAGGTGCTAGCACCGGCGTTGTACCGTACTCAGGTCGGATGGGATAAACTCTCGCCTATGCATAAGATTCCATTACGGACAATGCCACAGCCATAACCACAATATCCCATGCAGCGGGAAGCTAAAGTTCCCGTTGAAGAAATCCTTGAACAATTGGAATATCAAGGTGTAATTGAAACAGGTGTGTCACCCATGAATAATCCTTTTTTCACTGTAACCAAACCTGATGGGTCGTACCGCCTAGTTTTGGATTATCGGCATTTGAACTCTCATTGTCGGATGTGCGCGGTACAGAATACCCACAGTTCTGCCCTGGTTCATAGTCTCATGAGAAAAAGGTTAGAGAGCATTGACCCTGATGCGTACTCGTATGTTGATGATATTTATCTCACAGACGACCAATTATGGCCGCATCTGTGTCGCGATGACCGCATCATTGTCATGTTTGCATACTTCGTTTACAAGTTTAACTTTGTGAAATCACATATTGCAGAGTACACAGTGTTGTTTTTGGGCCATGAGCTCAACGACGAAGGACGAGGTTTAGCACCTCACTTCCTGGAGAAATGTGCAGGTTTGCGCGCTCCAACAACTCTGAAAAAGCTACAATCATGGCTGAGCTTTTTGAACTTTGGGCGTACTTACATTTCCGATTATGCCCATCGTATCGAGCCGCTATATGCCTTGATACAACCTACTTTTACCAAATCTTGCTGGCTTCCTGAACATTCAGCTATACTGCAATCCTTGCAGTTTGATCTTTTTTAATCTAAATACTTACTGACACGTGACAACCACACAAACCTGGTAATAAGAATAGTGCCAGGTGCAGTGGGTTTCACTTATTTGATGTTTAATGAGGGAGACACAGTTCCTATTGCTTACAAGTCACAGTTGTACACTTCGGCTGAAATGCGCTTTTCTTCTGTCAAAAAAGTATTAAATGCTGTGCAGATGGTGATTCTAAAAGAGAGAGCGCTGTCGCAGGGAAAACACATGTTGGTCGTTACCCCGTATCCTGCACTTGAGGCAGTGACGAGAGCCAGTGTACCGAATTCTAAAGCTTTGCATCCACGTTCGATACAATGGGCCACTTACTTGACGTCTCCGGGTGTCACGTTTATCTTTGATTCCTCATTGCACACTCAGGAGTACTTGCAGTATGAGTTTGTTCATCCTGCTCCTCAGTCCATGCGCCCGCTTGAGGATTACCATTGTATCATTTACACTGACGGATCGGCGCAACCAGCGACGGAATCTAAGCATGCTTATTCAGCGGCCTGCGCAATAGTGGCTGGTACCATTGTGAATGGAGAATTCAAGTCCGATGTCGTGCACACACAGACGTTAGGAGACTGTACCGCCCAGTTGGCAGAGCTACATGCTCTTGTGCTTGCACTAGAGTTTGCTGATCCCCGTGTGCCTACTCTTATTGTAAGTGACTTATACTACTGTGTTCAGTCTTTCAACGACAATTTATACTTTTGGACTCAAAATGGATATCGTGATTCCAAAGGTAGCACAATCAAACATAAAATGCTTTGGGTTCGAGTGGCAGAACTTAAAGAACGTCTTCCTCTCGTGAATGTAATTCATACTCTTGGTCACCAGCGTGTAGGAGTACACGCTGTTGGTAACAGTTTAGCTGACGAAGCAGCGAAAACGGCAGTGGCGACATATTTGGTAGCAGCAGTTACAAGATCCAAAAGTAAGATCGATGATGACATCTTGGCAGCTATTGCTGCAACCGAGAAGGGTGATAATTATCCTAGAGGTTTCCCTTCTAAATACTCTTATCATTTAAGCCCTGATAAAGTTCCCTATGTGAGAATTAACGACGTTGGTGACAGATTGATTCCCAACACGGACCGCAGGCTTTCCTTGATTACACCGCTCACGAAGGCATGGCCTCGGCTCATGCAGGTGTTTCAGCTACTGTCACTATCTTGCAGCAACGTTACTGGTGGCAAAGGATTGTATAAACAGACTCATGATTATGTCCTTACTTGTGACATTTGCCAGCAGATTAAACCTTCAACTGCCGCAAACACAGTTGTACATATCTAATAAACCACTTGGGTGTGTTTATTTAGATCACTGCGGTCCTTTCTCCTCTGATACTGCGTATATGTTCATCTTAGTTGCAGTGGATTCGTGCACAAGCTTTCTATGGGTTTGGCCGCAAAGAAGTGCTGATGCTCGAACTGTCATCAGGGATTTGCGTGTCTTTATGGGAATTTTTGCATGTGGCACCCTCTATTCGGACCAGGGTCTGGCGTTCGCCTCTAAGGTGTACAATGAAGCCATGAGGTCTTTGGGGGTCCATGTCAAATTTTCGTCCATACCGGCCTGAGGGCAATTCTGTTGTGGAGCGAATGAACCGTGATTTAAAGCAATCCTTGACAGCTAGGGTTATAGGTACTGGCAGAAACGGGTTGGTTCATTTGTATAGCGTACAACGTGCACTTAATAATCTCCCTAGAAGGTCTCTGGGTGGGCGGACCCCATACAAAATGCTCTTTGGCATAAAAATGTTTGTCCCGGACCTTGATGATCTAGACACGGTGGCGTCAGCCACACCCTTTGACGTAGATGATCATTCTGCTGTGTTACAGAACCTACAAGAGACTCAAGACAGTCTTGCAAAGGAACATTTGCCCACCACAACTGATGGTGCACTTCAGATTCCGGTAGTTGGCTGGCTACCTTGAGTCGGTGACCTGGTCCGAGAGAAGGTGGAGAACAAGAAGGAGTTCGGCCCCTCTTATCGTGCACCTGTTCCAGTGCTTGGCGTGCAGGGTACAAGAACAGTCATTTTACCTCCACTTCCTGGTCGCAAGGATAACAGGTACATCTCCATTGACAATGCCAAACCACAACGAGTGGCCGATTCTTCCAAGTATGACTCCAGCGGTCTCTTGTCTAGCAATGCTGAGAAATTCTGTTTTGACCTCGGCGAATACGAACAGGCCTGACATTGCCATCAAGATGCATTCAGTTAACAATCCATTATTGAATCCACCGGATGGTGGTACCCATGAAGATACTGAGTATACCTATCCCACAGATGTGTTGTTGCGTGGTGTGCAGATAAGTGCAGTTGACCAGTCACATTTTTCATTTGACACCAACTCTACCACGTTGAGTGCCCCATCGAAAATTTCAATTTTTGCCGTTTGGTTTAAAATACATTTTTTAATTACCCCTTGGATTTACATTTGGTTGGTGCTCATCTCCATTTTTTTGTTCATGTCAAATGGATTTGTGGTTGTCTTTTTTCGTCTAGTAAATGGCCATTATCTTACCGAAAGATCTACAATTAGACTAATTGATGGAACTTTGGAACCCCACTCCTCATCACACATCATGAAGAGGGACCAGACTTTTGTCAATATCACTGCCTGACCTGTGTTAAGACGGGATTGTATGGGATGCTGTAAAATTTCAAAATCATGGCCTAACAGAGGTGATTAATGTCCCCAATGTACTTCTTGTTTCTATGGGCGACGTTGTGAAACAACACATACGCTCTGATGATTGGGATGTCCAAGCCGTTAAGGCTCTTTTTTCTGATTTGAAATATTATGCTGCTTTTGATGCTGAAGATTTGTACTTGGAGTTATTTTATCAACACTATGGCAATCATTTCCTGCATAAAGCAAATACATTTAGAAATGTGATTAATTATACACAATGCGAACATTGTCCGGCTCCCATTGAAGGTAGTTCGAAAACTCTATTGAAAAAATGTACATATTTTACTGATTTTAGTTGAGCCAATCCTGAAGCCTTTCATTTCAAAATGAATACTCAGTCCCCTTCTAAAGTCAGACTCACACACACTAAATTACTGTATTCCAAGTCTTTTATGGATCAATTAGCTATAGGGGGCTATGAGGTGTGGAAAGATACAATTGATCATAAATCTGTTTGGGGTTCTAAAGGCTGGCAAGTGCGGGGCACCGAGGCTTTACATCGTGCATGCCTCATCCCTAACCACATATTTTTGAATTCTACTATTTTTCAAACCACGTGCTTTGGATTGGCTACTTCTAAAAAAATTAATGCCCCTACCATTCCTGATCTGGGTTCTTATCCTTCCTGGGACAATCGCATGGATATGTCCCTTGATGAATTGCAGTCCCTAATTACTAATACCTCCTTCAACATTTGCAGCTTGAATCCAAAAGGATAGTTATTATGTCGAAAAAGTTCAGATTCATGCCAACGTCGTTTTCTGGGTCAGGCCCCAGGCTATACACAAGTTAGGGTGGACCCCCATTTTGAAAATTCCCATTCTGTTACTACCTATTTAGTAGGCAAATTATGTCAAAACTGGCTTAAACATTCCACCTTAGCGTCAGTTTAACTTCATTTGTCCCAATTGACTGACTATGTTGATTTGAATGACTTTGTAAAAGGCCCTGTAGGAGGCAGGTCCAAAAGATGGGTATATGCTATTTACGACGAGGTTTGGAAATTATCTCAAATTGAAGCTGCTTCTAGATTGTGGGCTATTGATCAAGCTAATTTAGAAAAAGTGCTTGCTGTCGTTGAAAATAGAATTAATACTCTTTCTTCCAGAATTTATACATTAGATAATATTGTTTCATCTGTTCTGGATATTGTACAGGATGATGTATCTGTTTCATAAAATGGTCAAAATCAATTGCGTTACATAATGCAGTTTGCGTGGACTTTACAAACATTGAAATCTGGGAAAGTTCCTTGGGATTACGTGAATACATCATCTCTGTTTTTGCCGCTTAATCGGACTGAAAAACAACAGTTCATGTCCATGAAAGATGTTACATATTCGCTTTTACACATTGAAAACTTGGAACCTTTACCATTTTCTGTGGCCAAATCTAATTCGACTGTATGGCTTATTCATGGGTTGATAACACTAACTTTCCCATTGTTTAAGTTCAGTTCATGTATGAAACACTATGCCTTTGGCAGATATGAACCATTGGGTAGTGCTTTTCTCCATGAAGTTTGGCCACTCCCATTCACATACAGGTGCCTGAGAGAGGGAAAAGAAGTTTATTTGAAGGGAGAGGAGTGCACTTCTACACCTGATCACTCACTAGTCTGCAAAAATATACAATTGCACGGGCGTGTAACATCCAAGCCCCGAATTAAGCTTGCATTTTGAAGAGAAATCCATTGCCAGCAATAACACCCACTTTCACGTTACTAGCTAACGGTAGTTATTTGCTTTTAAATAATGAAGAGTGCTGCAGGATGTTAGCAGGGATACCGTATGTTGTAACCGTCTCCCAACGTGTAATTTGCTGTAAAAATGTGCTTTTCCCGCCCCAGCATGGGAAACTCAACATATCTATCCGGCCTTCCATACCAACCTTAAAAGAAGAGTTCAACAAGAGGAGCAGAATAAGGCCTCTATTGTCCCAAAAGAAGTCGCCCTAAATTCCTCTCATGAAACATTTGTCCTTCACGTTGCTAACACCCGCACCGAGGTGCATGCGCTTTTGAATACTGATCTCCCACTTCATTTCGGCGCTCTGATTCACACTATATTCAATGCCTTGTCAACAACCGGCTTGGCACATTTTTTCAAAGTTGTGGGCTCCGGCCTTGTGACCTCATTCCAAACAATATTTGGTGTGATACCGGCATTTTTTAATTCTTTTTTTTTTTCCAGCATCTTCGGCGGATTACCATTAATCCTCGCCTTGGGTACCGGGGTTTTGCTGCTGATTTGTTGACTCCGAAAGGGCTACAAAATCTGCGTCACAAGACAGCCTCCTCCGGCTATTCCAGCTTCGCAACCGGATGCTTGAGTACTATGGAACGCTACCTCTGGTCACTTTGAGTGTAGCCTATGGATTATCCTTCCGGTTCTCATGCTTTACTTGCGTGCAACCTGTTTTCCGTTGCCTGGATTGTTCATTTGAATGGGCTCTGGATTTGTGTCTCTCCAATACGGCGTCTCCTGCCCCGAAATATGATCGACTGATGAGAGTTGGACTGTTCTGGTATCGGGATTATGGCCTGCGCATGGAGTTCTAGGGAATTGGGATACATGTGCAGCGGCACATGACTTCCTGGCACGAAGTTACCTCGAAGAACACGCAAGTTGTCCTCTGGTGGTGCTAGAGGCTCCGGCTATCTAACAACATGTATATTCGTTTACTTTAATAAATTGGATGCCTGAATCCCTTACTGATGATAACAATGACTTCCTCTTGGAGGCTGTTGCACCAAACTGCGCCTATACGCTGATGGATTGAATTGGAAATTGTCCATCTTCAATGCTTACTGTACTCACATTTTTTTACTATTTTTTTCTCGCCCGGGTGGGCAGTATACCATCCCTTCTTGGTGTTTTTATTTTTAACCTCACAACTTCAAACTTATCACTTCCAATAATCCGGCTTGGCAAAATATGAACTTGATTCTGTCTCACTCGAACTTGAACTCTGCGTTCCTAAATTGCTTCTCTTTTGTTCGTGGTCCGATCAGGGGAGGGTTTAGTGAAGACAGGGTTCTGCTTGCACACATTGCTATGTTAGCTTAAGCGTATTAGAAGTTAAACACCATCTTGCCATTTTGCCGCTTTTGCACACAACACTACATGTAACTCTTATTGTAAGTCAAACTGCTTGCTTTTCTTCACATGAGAACGGTCTATTTTTCACATCCCTAGACTTACACCGTGACCTCAGTCTGCACACTGTGTGCAGAAGCCTTCAAGGTCAAATAACAATGTATGCTGTTGATTCAGGTTGATCAGCCCACGCTCTAGACACAACACGCACACAGCTGCAAATATCTGAAACTCGGGTACCTTTAATATTGCATTGCATGCATGACTCTGACACTTGAAGAAAACCTTTCCATCTACAAAGTGCGTTGCTGATCCTGTGATGTGATACACCTCAACTGATCTTAAAGGTATGGGGTTCCCCGTTCAAACCTAGAGACTATTATTATAAAACCTAGCTCCTAGCAAGGGGAGGGTGGTACACAAGGCGCTATAAGACCTGTTTCCACTATAAATATAACATGATTTCTGCCTTTGTGTTTTATGGAATTGTAACAATGCTGATTGTATTATTTCTAATCATCTGCCTGCTTATGTTAGCCAAAATACTGCATCTTAGAGCACGTAGTTAAAAATAAACATTTTAAACTTTTCAGTTTCTCCGATTACTCACGTTGTGGACTGGTACGAGACTAGAAACGAAAGAGTGTTCTTGATTCCCACCATTCCTGAGAGTACCCCAAGTCGCTTGTTCTGGGTTGTCTAATCATTGGTTGTTTCGCTGTAGTACGGAGAACGAATGAGACACTGATGCTAGTCGGATAGGGGTTCTGGGTACTTTTTGGTACACTACAATTCACTGAGGTCCTGGTTTCCTGTGCACAGTTATGTGCATGAGCAGAATCCCAGCAACACCAGATTGCAAGATTGAAATGCTGTGCATTTAGGTGCCTGACTCTGCCCTTGCTTTGAGTGAGAAGGTCTGGGATGTTGGGAAGCTTGCCTAGTAGCATCATGTACCAAAGCCGTTCTGTCCATGATGGAGAGGATCATTTTGAGCGATGTTTGCATGAGTCCCCTGACCATATATAGAATGAGTGAGAGAATAGGAAAAGCGTATACAAATATCCCTGACCAGTTCATTCAAAGAGCATTGCCCTTAGACTGTGGATGTGGGTGCCTGAATGCAAAGTTTTGGCATTTCGTGTTTTCTGTGGTGGTGAATAGATATATACTTGATGTTCCCCTCAGTTGAAAGTATGTGTGAAGGACTGGAGTGTGGAATTCCCATTCATGGACATCTTGTTGCCCCAGGATTAGTAGGTCCGCTACTGAGTTGTCCACTCCTGGTAGGTATTGTGCCAGAAGGTGGATTCTGTAACTGATGACCCATCCCCATATGAGTTGTGCTAGTTGAGACAGCTGTAATGAATGTGTCCCTCACTGTTTTTGGAAGTGGTACATTGCTGTCATATTGTCTGAGCGTAGAAGGACATTTATACCTGTTATGTGGAGTAGAAAAGCTTTGAGCGACAGCTGTATGGCTAGTACCTTTAGAACACTGATGTGAAACATCTGTTGACGTGTAGATTACTTACCCTGGGTCCCTGAAGGCTCTCTCATTTAAGTGTGTTCTGTGTATTATACCACTTCAGTGTCATAAGCACTCTGGGTGAAACCAACACTAGATTCTCCAATTTGTCCCCTGCCTGTAACCACTGAGATGCTATACAGTCCTGTAGGGGTTGCCTTTGTATACGTGCATGTGGAACTATTGCTATGCAAGATGACATTACTCTTAAGAGACTCATCACCATCCTGTCTGGCAAGCGATGATATGGCTGAAAATAGTCTGTTTGTTCTGGAGATTGAGGACCCTCTGTGGATTGGGGTAAGCCTTTGCTGTGACCGAATTAAGTATGGCTCCAAGATAAGGTGTATTTGGAGCGGCAGCAAATGAGATTTTGTTGCATTTATTGTGAATCCCAATTTGTGTAACAGGTTGATAGAGGTGTCAGGTAGACATTTCTGTTTGCTGGAACTCTTGATTAGCCAATTGCCGAGGTAAAGGAAGACATGAATGTTTTCCCTTCTCTGACTTGCTGCCACTACAGCTAGACATTTGGAGAACACATGTGGGGCAGATGTTACCCCAAATGGTAGCACCATGAACTGAGAATGATGTCCACTTACCACAAACCGGACGTACCAGTGATGTGCAGGGTGGATCTGTAAATGAAAGTATGCTTACTTCAGATCTGATGCTGTCATGAAGTGGAAGTAGTGGTATCACATCCTGTACTGTCACCACGTGTAAGTGTGTGGACAGGATGTTCATATTTAAAGGGCGCATGCCTAATATGGGACGGAGTGTTCCATCCTTTTTGGGTATTAGGAAGTATAGGAAGTATACTGCCTTTCCTTGGTGTTTGAATTGGACAGGTTTCATGGCCCCTTGTTTGCAGAGCGCCTTTATCTCTTCTTTAAGAAGGTGTAGGTTATGAGGACTGAGGGCATATTTGCGATGTGGGATATTTGGTGGCTGACTTTTCAGTTCTAGGCAATACCCCTGACTGATAATGTCTAGCACCCACTGATCTGATGTTACTTCTGGCCACAAATAATGGAATTGCTGTAGCCTTTCCCCGATAGGTAATGTGTGATCAGGCGGAATGGTTGGTAAATCACTGTTAGGAGGTAGAGTCTCCCTTTGCGGGGTATTCCTCTACCTTTACCTCGTGGTTTGAAACCACCTCTGTAGTATTCTTTCCCCGATTATTGGTGGTATTGCCGCGGTCAGCGCTGATAACTTGGGGTCTCTGGGGAGTTAATCTTTGAGGCCCCTCTTCTTTGGTACCCCCGAAAGGGCTGGTGTTTCTGTGCTCTAGACTGATAGGCCCATTGATTTTGAGGTCTTGGTGTCCTTCTTGATTTTCTCAAGTTGTGCATCTACCTACGGACAACAGAGGTGCTCTCCATCGCATAGGATGTTTAAGACGTTTCGTTGCACTTCCGGTTTAAATCCTGAGATGTAGAAGAATGCCTGTTTGCGAAGCATTATTGATGAATTAATCCCTGTTGCAGCTGTTTCTGGCCGAATTTTTGCATTGGATATTTGTCTGCCCTCTGCAACTAAATCTTCACCTTTCTTTTTATATTGCTCAGGGATCTGTTGTAAGAGTTCTTCAATTTCATCACATGTAGCTCTGTTGTAGCGCGATAGGAGGCCCATCCAGTTTGTAATCCTCCAATAATTGCCCGCTGACTCAATGTGCTTACGTTCTTTGTCTGAAGGTAGCCACTCCCAGTGCTCTGTGATGCTGCTCTTTTGCGCACCGTAGTTACCACTAGGGAGTCAGCAGCAGGGTGTCATCTGATGTTGAGAGGGTTCGAGGGCAAAGGTCTGTATTTCTTCTAGATTCTGGGTGTGAGTATCCTTGATTTCATTGGGTCTTTGAAAATTTCCTTTGAAACTTTCATCACTAAGCCTATCATTGTTAGGGACTGCACAGTGCGCTCTGTCCAGGAGAGTGTCTCCTCTGCTGTACTGTACAGTGGCAATTTATGATACTCTGCTGCCCGCTGTTACACTGTGAAATGAAGAGGTGTCATCTAGTAGAGATGCCTTGGTTGGAAAAGGTGATCTATCTCTGTGTCTGGAAGGACAACATCATAGTCATCCCACAGGTTTGGGCTTAGTGGGGTTTCTCCCTGTGAAGCTGGGTAGTAAGTCTCAGGGTTGTGGACTTCCTCTGCTCCGTGAGGGCAAGGGTGATCTAGTACATGGCAACCTTGGGCACCTTTGTGGCATGGGGCTTGTGGCTCTATGCTCTGTTGTCACCCTTTTGGTAATGGCTGTGGAATATCCAAGTCTTGGCTTTCACATTTAATGTAGTCTGCTGTCTTAGGCTGCCTGACGCCGTTTCTGCATTAAGTCTTGAAGGCCTTCAAAGACATTGCCTTCTTCTTCTTGAAGTAAGGGCTTATGTGGTGTTTTTGCCTGCTTCTCAGTCCCCATTTTGTTACAGAGGAAGGCGCTTTTGTTGGCGTCGTAGGAGCTGAGTTCCTCTTCGCCGTCTAGTAGTGGCCATGCTCTTTCCCCTTTGTCAGAGTCGAGGAGCGTTTCGACTCCGAATGACTCGATACCAGTAGCATGTACAGCTCTAAATGTTTGCCCAGCACTGAAGCTTGGAGGTTTTGCTGATGTGTGTACCGGGGTCAATGGCTGTTTCGGCATCGATATTCGCCTGGTATCGGCTCAATGCTGCCCTGATGCCTGATCAGGATTGAAAATATACTCACCCTGTCTCAGAACCGAGACTTGCTCTTGGTGTCGGCCAGAGCCCGTGAGCTGTGGCGCACCTTGGCGTGATGTGCAAGGTTTATGTAATATCTTTTTAATGTGGGGCTGGTCAGTTGTACTCACAGCCATGGTGTTGCCTTCATCCTCTGCCCAGACCCTAGTGATGGAGCATCGTGCCTAGTCTCCATGACCTGCACATCCTACTCCTCTCAGTCATTGGACTCGTCAGAGGCGACATAGTGAAGGCTGGCAATGATGTAGCCCTCTCCAGCTGCGATGCCAGTGTCTACCTCGCCCTCCACTGTTTGGAGCTGGCGGGCTTCTTCTGTGGATTACACAGCCTCTGCTGCCATCTCTATGGTATGGGCCAGTCTACGGTCTCATCTGCTTCTTAAGGTCTTTTTATTTTTTAATAGGATGCACACGGCAAAATCCTGTTCATATGCTCTGGCGACAGACAAAGATGGCATACTTCGTGGGTGTCGGAATAAGTGTTTTTTGCCTAGCATCAAGGGAACTTTTGAAAAAGCCTGTCCTTTTTACCCTCCATTACCTGGAGCTGAACATTCTCAATGGCTTTTTGGAAGGCTATGGTATCGAAGACAGGTGAATTCTGTCCTTTCACGTAAATCTTAGACAGTTCTAATGGTTGCAGTAGCAGTGTATCTGTTGTCGTTGACGAGTTGCGATTGGTTCGAGCTGGTAGGAGTCTGTATGCTGCAAGGGCATTGAAGCTGCACAGAACTCCAACACAGTCCGTTCAAGACCAATGCCGGAATCTAACAAAGGTGAACATGTGCATTACTTCAAGGAGGAGGAAGCACGACGCACAACGTCAACAGTAAAAGACTTTCTTGCGAAAAAACACGTTTTGGAAGCAATTAATGCTAGAAATCTGACTTGCGAACATGTGTGGTAAAAAGAATGTCTCAATTCTGTCCTTTCACGTAAATCTTAGACAGTTCTAATGGTTGCAGTAGCAGTGTATCTGTTGTCGTTGACGAGTTGCGATTGGTTCGAGCTGGTAGGAGTCTGTATGCTGCAAGGGCATTGAAGCTGCACAGAACTCCAACACAGTCCGTTCAAGACCAATGCCGGAATCTAACAAAGGTGAACATGTGCATTACTTCAAGGAGGAGGAAGCACGACGCACAACGTCAACAGTAAAAGACTTTCTTGCGAAAAAACACGTTTTGGAAGCAATTAATGCTAGAAATCTGACTTGCGAACATGTGTGGTAAAAAGAATGTCTCATACCTGGTTCAGCATTACTTGTCTGGGACAGGACATTTGGAAGCTGAACTTTTAACATACCTTCGATTTAGAGTTATTTTATGAAGACAATTAATGCTATGAATTAGGGCCTTATTATGACCACGGCGGTCCCTCAGGCACTGCCACACCGGGGGTCCGACTGCCCCATCACGACTTCGGTGGCTGGACCACATTGGCACCACCGCAACCGCTAAGGATCAGAGCAATGTTGCAGGGATCTTGAGGCCGCAATTTGCTTGGCGGGCTGCTGCGGCCCCACTAAGCATATTACATGTTTCCTCTCCTCCATGGTTTTCATGGCTGTGAGCCCGCCATGAAAAGTGTGGCAGAGAGGAAACAAAGGGGGCACTCCAGTGTCCCCTGTTGCCTCTGTGCCAGGGGAGGCATGCAAGGGGGCACATGTTGTGCCTACCTGTCTGCATGCACCCCCAGTTCCTGCAGGGCATGGACTTGAGAGTAAATGCCCTGCAGGAACCTGCAATGATGTTCCCATTATGGTGCCTGTTACGGCTCTCCTATTATCATTTAAGCAGGCACCACTGTGGGCCAGGCATCGCAGGACTGCCTGACCTGGATTCCACTCGGAATCTGGTGTAAGGTCTAATTATGGCTTTGGTGGCGTGGGGGCCCTCTCCCGCACCGCCAAAGTCATAATAAGGCCCTTAGGCTTTGATGAGCCACCTTGGCAAGTAATGATTAGTAAAAGTTAATAATGCCACAAGCAGTGCTGAATAAGTGAATGTCAGCTAATAAAGTCAACACTTGCTCAAACCCTGTACCTAGGCCTATGTATATTACATAGTTATACCAAAAACAAGGTCAGCTGCTGTTATACGTTTTACCTATAATTAATACAAATTATACCGCTAAGTGAATATACTTCAAAAGAACAAGTTACTTACCTTCAGTAACACTTTTTCTGGTGGATACAGTATCTGCCTGTGGATTCCTCACCTTGTGAATATCCCCTGCGCCAGCCACATTCGGAAACTTTTGTAGAAGTCCACGCCAATGAGGTCGAAGAGACACGGCTCCGCTCACGACTCTGCTGACGTCACCAGCTCCATAAGAAGACCTCGTCGGCGTGATGACGTCAGTTTCCGCCCTTTTTTCCGTGCCTTCGAGGCACATGGACAGACGGACAGACTGTACACAGTATACACAGTACATAATATACAAATCAACACACACAGTGTGGAGAATAAATAGCCTTTGACAGTAACAAATACATTTTGAAACACCATCATCAGAATTGTGGGTATACAAGTGTGGACAACGGGGAGGCGGGTGGGTCAGTGAGGAATCCACAGGCAGATACTGTATCCACCAGAAAAAGCGTTACCGAAGGTAAGTAACTTGTTCTTCTGATGGATACATCTGCCAGTAGATTCCTCACCTTGTGAAAAGATTCCCACCGCAGTCCCACTCCCGGAGGAGGGTGTCCACCCTTCTATACCAGAAAGTCCTGAAGGACGGAACGAGCAAAGTGTCCGTCCCTCCTCACCTTGGAATCCAAGCAGTAATGCTTTGCGAAAGTGTGGAGGGAGGCCCAAATTGCCGCCATACAAATGTCCTCCGCAGGAACACCTCTAGACAAAGCAGAAGTGGAAGACTTCGCTCTAGTAGAATGAGCCCTTAAACCCTCTGGAGGTTCCTTACCAGCCAAAGAGTAGCATATCTTAATGCACAAGACTATCCATCTGGAAAGGGTGCGCTTGTGCACCGCTCTGCCTTTCCTGCAGACAACAAAGCCCACGAAGAGCTGGTCATCAACTCGAAAATCTTTTGTCCTGTCAAGGTAGAAGCTCACCGCCCTCTTAGGGTCCAAGCGGTGAAGCTGCTCCTCCTCCTTGGAAGGGTGAGGGGGAGGATAGAAGGTAGGGAGGGTAATGGATTGCCCCAGAGGGAAAGGAGTTACCACCTTAGGCAGAAAAGCAGCCCTGGTCCTGAGTACCATTCTTTCATCATGAATGGTCAAGAACGGGGGTTTTGAAAAACCGTCTTAACAACAGTCTCAAGGGACACTTGTGTAAGGGCTCGAAGGGAGAACCCATCAGATAAGTTAAGACAAGATTTAAGTCCCATTGAGGCACAATAAAAGGAGTAGGAGGAAACTTGTTTGTAAGGCCTTTCAGAAATCGTAAAACAATAGGTGATTTGAACATGGACGACTGATCCGGCAAGCAAAGGAATGCCGACAAAGTCGATAAGTATCCCTTTACAGTGGCTACAGCAAAACCTTGCTGAGCAAGAGAAAGGGCAAACTGCAGAATGTCAGATAAACGAGCCCTCAAAGGATCAATTGTCTTCTCCCCACACCAGATCACAAATTTAGACCACCTATAGGAATAGATAGATTTGGTGGAATTACATCTGGCAGACAAAATTACATCTACAACATCTGGTGGGAGAGAAAAAGAATTCAGGCTGCCCCGTTCAATCTCTAGGCATAAAGGTGTAAGCTCTCGAGGTGGGGGTGAAGAACCTGCCCCTCCGACTGTGAGAGGAGGTCTGACCTCAGAGGGAGATGGAGCGGAGGGCACGAGGAGAGGTGGAGAAGATCCGTATACCACACACTTCTTGGCCAATCCGGGGCGATCAATATAACTTGGGCCCGATCTTGGCGAATCTTCCTCAGAAACCGAGGAATCAAGGGTATGGGAGGAAACGCGTAAAGGAGTTGTGAGCCCCAACTCAACTGAAACGTGTCCCCCAACGCTCCCTGCATCGGATACTGGAGACTGCAGAAAGACGGGCAGTGAGCGTTCTTGTGAGTGGCAAACAGGTCCACCCGAGGAGTTCCCCACATCCGAAAGACGTGACGAACCACCTCTGGATGAAGCCTCCACTCATGGTCGGCGGAGAACTGCCGACTGAGACTGTCTGCACGCAAGTTCAGAACCCCGGCCAGATGATTTGCCATCAGAAAAATCCGATGATCCTGAGCCCAGGACCAGAGACGCAGAGCCTCTCTGCAGAGACAAAGAGACCCCGACTCCTTCCTGCTTGTTGACATACCACATCGCGGTAGTGTTGTCCGTCAAGACTTGAACCGACTGACCGTGAAGGGAAGGGAGAAAGGCCTTGAGCACCAAACGTATCGCCCGCAATTCCCGAAGGTTGATGTGAAGCAACCTTTTCTCTGGAGATCAAAGACCCTTGATCTCCAGATCCCCCAAATGAGCACCCCACCCTAAAGTGGATGCATCCGTTATTACTGTGGCCACAGATGGAGGTAGATGAAAGGGCTTTCCTTGAGACAGATTGCCCTCTACGTTTCACCAAGACCGATCCGCTGCAGCTTCTCCGGAGATCCTCACCGACTCCCTGAGCTCTCCTTTGTGCTGATACCACTGCCTGCGGAGGCACCACTGGAGGGCCCTCATGTGCCAGCGTGCATGGTTGACCAACAGAATGCAGGAAGCAAACAGACCAGGCAGGCGAAGGACCTTCAGGACTGGAACGACCGCTCCATTGTAAAACAAGGGAATCATTTCCTGTATGTCGAGAATCCTTTGTGGAGGTTGGAATGCCTGGCACACAGTAGTGTCCAGTACCGCCCCCTATAAACAGGTTGCGCTGAGAGGGCACCAGGTGAGATTTGGGTACGTTTATCGAAAAACCCAATTTGTACAACAGTTGAGTTGTAACCTGCAGATGATGAAGCACCTTCTTTGGCGACTCCGCTTTGATCAGCCAGTCGTCCAGATAGGGGAAAACTGAAATCCCCGACCTTCTGAGATGGGCTGCCACCACTGCCATCACCTTCGTGAAGACTCGAGGTGCAGTAGTAAGAACAAACGGAAGGACCGCAAACTGATAATGCTGCGACCCTACCGTAAACCGGAGATACTTCCTGTGCGACTTCAGGATGGGGATGTGAAAATACGCATCCTGCAAGTCGATCGACACCATCCAGTCCTCATGTTGCAGTGCTTGAAGAACCTGCGGAAGGGTGAGCATTTTGAACTTCTCTTGCTTTAGAAAAAGATTCAAGATCCTGAGGTCCAATATTGGACGCAATCTGCCGTCCTTTTTGGGAATCAAGAAATACCGAGAGTAGCATCCCTGACCCCTCTCCTGCTCTGGAACCACCTCTATCGCACTTTTTTTTAGTAACGTCAGGACTTCCTCCTGCAGGAGAGGACGGTGATCCTCTGAGCAAGCCCCTTGACAAGGAGGGTAATTTGGAGGAAATTCCCGAAAGGGAAGGGCGTATCCATTTTCTACAAGATCTAGAACCCAAAGGTCTGTAGTAACCGATTCCCAATCTTGTAGAAAATGGGTAAGCCGGCCCCCCACAGGACCAGCATGATCCAGAATGGTGGATCTAGGGCTGCTTTGCAGTGGTGGGAGGGGCTGAGGAGGAGGAAGAGGAGGAGGAGAGCTGTCGCCCTCGAGTGCGACCCCTGATTCTGCCTCGGTAGCTCTTATACAGAGTGCTTTGCTGCTGTTGCTGGGGCTGTCTGTAAGAACGAAAGGTCGACCTTCCAAAGCCCCTGAACCTCTTGAATGAACCCCTTGGCTGAGATTGAAGGCCCAAAGATTTAGCCGTGGCCTTACTCTCTTTAAATCTTTCAAGCGCAGCATCCGCTTTCTTACCAAAGAGTCCGGAGCCATCAAAAGGCAAGTCCAAGAGCGTTGACTGGACATCAGGGGAGAATTCTGAACATTTAAGCCACGCACTCCTCCTGGTGGCAACAGAAGATCCCATGACTCTTGCTACCGAGTCAGCTGAATCCAAACCACTTTGGATCACCTGACGTGCCTCCGCTTGGGTATCCGAAAGGACCTCATGGAAACTTATCCTATCCTCTTCAGACAGCTTTGGGGCCAGCTGCTTTTCTGAGTCCATAAGAGCATGGGTATATCGGCCCAAAAGACAGGTGGCATTCGTCGATTTAAGGGCCATGCTGGCAGAAGAGAAGACCTTCTTGGCCAACTGATCCAGTTTCTTCGATTCCCTATCACTCGGGACTTGAGGAAAAGAACCTGATGACTTTCTGGAACAGGCAGCCTGAACAACCAGACTCTCCGGAGACGGGTGAGATGTCAAAAAGTCTGGGTCCCCCGGAGCTGCCCTATACCTCCTGGCAATAACTTTAGAAACTGCCGGAGCAGAATAGGGCTTACGCCACACCTCCATTACTGGCTCTATAATGGTGTCATTAAAAGGGAGTAAAGGCTTCGAAACAGTAGAAGGAGGGTGCAGAACTTCTGTTAGGATATTAGGCTTGAACTCTGCAGAAGGCAACTGCAGATCTAAAAGTTCAGCCGCCTTCTTTATAACAGTATGGTATGGTGCCACACCCTTTGAAGGAGCATCAGATGGAGGAGTAATCTCCCATTCAGGTGCTAAGTCCAGGCCACAAGCCTCCTTCAACTCATCAAACACATCATTCGATTCCATAAGCTCACCTTCCTCCACTTCCTCCATCAGGTATCTCTGTTCATCCAGCACCCTTTGGGCCTCCCTCCTAGACCTGATCCTCACAACCGGAGTCGGCGGCGCCGTGACCGAATCCGACGGCGCTGGAGTCGAGCGTGCATCCAATGGAGCAGCCGGCGTCGAACGAGGTCGATGTCGGCGCCGGTGAAGAAGGGAGCGGCGTCGATGTCCTCGTGCCGGTAGATGCCAAGACGGCGTCGCCGGAAAAAATGGCATGAAAGGAGCCTGTAGATAAGCTTGGGGAACTCCCAAGCTGAAGGCCATAGGACCCGAAGGTGCACCAGAGGGGTACATGGCTCAAGAGAAAACTCCGTACATCGCATTAAGATAATGCGTAGGGTCCTGACCTGGTCCTGGAAATGCAGGATATTGTTCAGGCATCACCGGACTTGGGCCGACCGGCGCCGACGGTGGAATCAGCTGAGCCGGAGGTTCACCCGGAGCAGGAGGTTCCTCACACGGAACCGGAGACGAAGCCAGAGCCGGAGATGGAGCCGGCGTCGGAGATGGAGCCGGGCAGGAGAATGCTCCGGTGAAGCTACAGGTGACGATAAGCCAATAGGAGAATCAGGAACAGGCGAAGGAGATACAAAGTCCTTACGGCGTCGTGAGGGCGAAATCGATCTCGGAGCCGCATCCCTATCCGAGTGATGCCGAGATGAGTGCCTCTTCTTTTTCTTGTGCTTCTTAGACTTAGAAGCATGTCCCGAAGTCGACTTCGACCTCGATCTTCTCCGGCCTCTTTTTTCCTTCTTCATCCTTGCGATGAACAATTTAGCTTCCCTCTCCTTAACAGCCTTGGAGCTCATCTTGCGACAGCAAGAACATCTTTCCACGTCATGGTGCGAAGACAGGCACCACACGCAGTCTTCATGAGGATCCGTTATCGACATGTGTTTCCCACATTCTCGACAAGGTTTAAATCCAGACTTCTTCGTCGACATTTCAGCAGAAGAAGAGAGAGAGAAACCAGCTGAAAACAAAGTAACAAGAACAGCTACAGAGAGAGAGTTCCGAGATCCGTTGGCGTCGATGATGCGTAAAAAAGGGAACTGACGTCATCACGCCGACGAGGTCTCCTTATGGTGCCGGTGACATCAGCGGAGTCGCGAGCAGAGCCGTGTCTCTGTGACGTCGTCTTCGACCTCATCGACGTGGACTGCTACAAAAGTTTCCCAATGTTGCTGGGGCAGGGGATATTCACAAAGTGAGGAATCCACTGGCAGATGTACCAGTCAGAACAAAGCAATACGGATAATGTCTCCATATCTTGTAAAACCAGAAATGACAAGATAGAAAAAACAATGACAATGGGGAGAATGAAAGTGAGAAAACAAAAAAGGTAAATAGGGGGGAACAAAGGTAGGACAGGGGAAGGCAGAAAAATGGTCTAGAAGCAAAAGGAAACTGGCAGAACTGAACAGAGAAATGAGGCTGGCATTAACAGTGACATTTATTATCTTCTCTTAAATATATTTTTGTAAAGAGTACCCCAGATTTAACAAGAAATGGCAGTCTGCCTCCTCTCCAATGTTTGTTGTAACTTCTCTCCAGGTTTTATTAGATTTTTAGGTTATCATAGTAACACAAATGTTAAACTCAAAGTACAAAGGTCAAAGGGATAAACTCGATAATTCTCTATTTGCACCTCCGCTTTTAGAAGCCATATCACTGCAGGTGAACCAGGGACAAATATATATTGTTTTCTGTTAAATACATTTTTCCTGCATCTTTGGATTTAAACGGAATACACTAACTTTTAAATGACAAAGTGCCTACTCACAATTAGGGTGTTATCTTGCCGAAACACAAAGAAGCAAGCCATATTTTCTCGAATCATGGTGCCGTAGAGCAACCTAAAGTGCATTTCGACTTAAAATTATCTGTATTGGAGATCCTTCGAAAGACTATGCACCTTCCTTGCACCCACCTCTTCAAACCAGCGATACAACCCAACATGGATTATGCCCCAAGCACGGATCTCTTACCCTACAATTTTTGCAGCAGACACCATAGGCACATTCTGTTCCAGGTCGGCGTTTACATGTATTGGGTTCACAGCAAGGATCCTTTTCACACTCCTGTAAAATGTTAACATTTGCTTAGGGCTAATGTGATTTCAAAGTCTGTTTAACATGTGAGTTTTGGAACAACACAGTATCGAAAATAAAGTGCAACTCATGAAAATAAATGATATACAAAGTATGACCTTTCAGGTTAACAATTGTTTTGGCAAATATATGGGATGATGAAAATTGACAATCTGAGTACTAGGGTAGCCCTTGCGTGTGCTTTGGTAGAAGGCGGAGGACAAAGTTTCCCTTCAGAAGTAATTAGAGAGGCACAGTTTAATACCATAATTCATGCAACAAACAAATAAAGGAGTCACAGTGAAGACCAATAAACACCATATTTGGGAACTACAACTAAAGGTCGCATTGTTAAAAAAATATTGAATAGGATGAAGTCAAGGAAAATTTGTGGGCTTTTTGTTAACCTCTCATTTGAAAATGTTCCTGGTGAAGCTGCTCAACACAGCAATCATTATAATGAGCAACAGAAGAAGCAAAAGGAAGCAGCTCATGCACGTAGTTCAGTTCACTTTGCAAGGTGCTACCGTGTTATCAGAACAACAGGCAAGGAAGAACATTATTACAACAGAGCTCACATTTTGGAGAAACAAATGATCACACAACACCCGATGGAAGACGAGCCAATCCGTACCAGATTGACTGAAAAAAATACAAAAAAGAAACTTTTCGTGAGCAACATGGTTTAATAATTTAGAAAGTGTTGCCCACTGTAAAAGAATAATGGGTTATTTAGTGATAGTAAGAAGAGGGCACTTGGATACACAATTGGTTAAATAATATTGTACTACCAATCAAAGAAACTTCTCTTAAGCTTCAATGTCTATTCACTTTTCTTTGTCTGTATTTGCTTGCCATTATAAGACCTTATATTTCTCGATCGCCTTCTCTTAATTGAGGAAGGCATAGGTACATATCAGTCTGAACCCGTCTCATCCACTATAAAACACTTGAACCTTCGTTATCATTTAATAACCATATCAGTGTAATCCAAGAGTCCCTGTCCATCGAACAGAGAGGGAAGGTGCTGAAAAGCAGGTACATTCCGGAACAGATTACAAACAAGTCATCAAGAATGTCACCAGGATGATTTAGCAATAAGAACTAGGGTCAATATGCAACCACCATTTTTGCAGTTGGAAATGGAGACTGCAAAAATACCTTTTCTTATGTACAAATGACAAATTGTGATTTGGTTAAACGTTACTGAATCGCAATTTGGAATTGCACATGCATACCATTTTGGCATATGGAAGGGGTGTATTTATGGCCTCTCTTCGAAATACAGAATCACAGTGGTAAATTTGAATGTTTTGATGCAGAATTACATCAGCAAAACATTCATTTTTTACCGACATCTCATGGCTGGTGGTAACGATTTGCAAATGGGAAGGGGTCCCAATGGGACTCCTTTCCCTTTGTGAATGTTGAAATAATTATGTTTTAAGAGCAGGCAGTGGTCCTAAGGCCATTCCATACTCTTAAAAAATGTAACTTAAATGTTTCATTTTATTTTTTTAAACACATTTTGTTTTCCTTTAAGAAAAAACTGGCTGCATTTGAAAACCAAAAAAGATTGCTTTATTAAAAAGCAATTACAGACATGGTGGTCTGCTGACATCATTAGGCCGCAAATTGAGACCTACCTTATTAATATTCATGAGGTAGGTTGGCTTGCGACCCACTAGGAATCGCTAAATGAACTAAAAGAGTTTCATACATTAGAGATAGCGATTTCCTGATTGTGATTCGCAATTAGGAAATTGATATCCCTAAAATATGTATTATGGACCTAGATTTTTGTATGCTGCTTTTGTAACACCATGCCCCACAGACATAGGATTTGGGAGTCACCATCAAGAAACCACGAGAACTGTCTGCTGCTCAGTCAAGTTCAAATCTGTAGCACTTAGTTGAGTAACTATATCTATCCTCAGCGATAAGAAATTGCAATACAACCCTGGATGCACTTTAGCACACACACACATTGCTGCAAGTTGTGTCAACTGGAATGTCTGACAAGGTCAACTTTCAGCTTAATGGTTGAACACATTATTACCTACACTAGGAAAACTGGCTTTAAGGTCAGACTTACTGTTCTCTGTTCACAAGACAATTTTCTTACCACACGTGTTCCTCCCACAAGCACAGACAGGCATACTATGAAGAACGGCTACAGAGAGTACCAACCTTTGGAGAGCCGCAATCACATTCCTCCCCAGCATCCACCAGCTTGTTCCCACAGAAGGGGGCAGTATAGGTTTCATCAGGACTCGGAATATTCAGGAGACAGCTTCCACCTTTGTTCAATGTCAACTTCTCAAAATCATCAGCACTGCAGCTGCTGAAGTTTTTTGAACCTCTGTAAAGAAGAAACAACTTATTGAGCAGCGTGGACTTGAAAATACTTCTGTTCTTTATCCAGTGAAGAGAACGTGCATGGATCATAGGGGCTGGTATAGAGTTTGGTGGAGGGGGTCCTCCGCCAAAAAGAAGGTCTGCTTGCCTGATTTACAGGCCTACTCCAGCTCCATCACTGACATACTCCTCTGACAGTCCGATGGAATATGGGCCGTTTTTAAACGGTCACATATAAAGCCTTCCGTTAGATTTAGAGTGAATGGTGGTGTAAGTTTTTTTTGCTATTCATCATCCCAAGGTAAAGCTTGACAGTGTGAGATAGTAAAACAATATTAGGACCCCCAAACCAGGGAATACAACTCTCTTGATGTGGGTCATAAGTTTTACTTTATTCTAAAACAAACTACTGCTTTGGGACTTTATTTTTCAAAAAATTACAACGTTGCAAAAGTTTGACAGTTGGCAGGCATGTTTGACGGAACTGCCTGTTAAATTTTTACAACACTGACAGGAACTGTCGTGACTGCGGTTTCTGCCAATGTTTAGAGTTGTCCACAGGGCTGTCAGACAACTTTGGCAAGAGGAGGACCCTCTGTGTGGCGGGAGTAAATTACTCAGCCATACCAAAAGATTCATATTGATAAAGCTTTTACAATTAAAAAGTAAAATCACACATTTACTAATCTTACATAGTTAATTAAACCATTTCCAGAACACAAATTCAGTATCAATTGAAGTCCCTCATATCACTATTTCACATTTATAGTTTCTATTTTGTAGTGCAAGTTTAATATCTTACTTCTTTATCCCCAAACCCTCAAGACAAGCATGGCACGCTACTGATATTTCAACAGTTTCAGACATAAGATTAATGCAGATTTTATTAAAATATGCAGTAGAGTCTGCCCCAATGATGATGTGGTCCACGTCTGGATGAAAGTACCCCATCCGATGTAGACAATATTATCTCTGAGCCAGACAACCTGGGATGCCACACAACATCCCCATTGACAAACCAATCAACATTAAATATGACAGAACCAACAGTAAGCCTTGTGAAGACCCAGAGAGTATTGTGCTCTGGGGAAAAGAAATTGTTGAATTAAACTCCTCTGCTATATTAGATGAAATCTGCGAAATAAAAACTAATGAACAGTAAAAAAAACGACTTCATACAATATATTTCGAGGAGTCTATAAGAATGTATCTATCACTTTTCCTTTGTAATTTGATTTTGATGTGACTATTTCCTATATGCTATAATAATACAAATCTACTGCTCTATTGAGAATAAATTTGTTCCAAGGTCCCTGTGATGATGCGCGTCCATCCGACAGCGGCGGCGACCAACCCAAGATGGCCGCCACCAACACACCCGGAAATGGAGTCAGCGGTCTAGCGGACTCCGGGGGCTGGGCGGACGTGTCGACAAAAGCAGAAACCAGAGAGGAGGAAGGCGGACACGACGAGTGGACAGGAGGAGCGGAAAACGGTGAAGAGCGGAGAGCGAGCGTGAGAGAACACGGAACGGACGAGACCTTCGCTGGATGCAGAGGGACCACCCAGGAGAATCGACCTCCGGATCGGGAGGGAGGCGACGCCGAAAGAAACAGCTCAAGGAGCGCTGCCCTTGGGACCACTGATCTCCTGGACACCAAGGAGACTGGGTCTCCCCTCGCCACGGCCCATGGGGGTCGTGGAAGCAGGCAAGTGACGGGCGTATGCTCTACAATAATACAGGGGTTGTGGACACACATGAGGGGCATACATGAGTCGAGCACAAACTTCCCTACACGCTAGGCACAGCACAGCAGGGTTGGTGACGGTGTGCACTTCCCCCCCCCCCCCCTTTTCTCGTGTACCGTGGACGCCAGCCTAAGTCTATTCTATTGTTTTCCCTTTTCTTTTGGTGTCCTCAAGTGCCGGTCGCTGGGAGAAGAAGGACCCTAATACCCTAGACGACGGCAGTAATCAAGCAAGAAGAGTCTATTCCATACCCAGTGGCCTTAAGACTTACTAAGATTCTGCAGACAGCGTGTGTGACCCTAACAAACGTTGACCAATAAACGACAAAAAGTATCCCTTACTAATACCGTCCGCATCATTTTTCAAGACCAAAAAGGGGGAGGGAGATCCAAGCAAGGGAACCAGCACAAAGTGGTGTCAGAAGTGGGATATCACTGTCTGGAAAACGACAGTACCCAGTCATGGAGGCCATCATCACCCAGTTAGCTTAAGGACAGCGCCATTTGCAGCTAGTCTTCGAGGAACAAACAAAACAGGCTCAAACCGAGAGAGAGGCGTTAAAGGCTGCCTTAAAAGATCAAGCAGCTCTGTTAACAGCAAACCAACAGGTACAGGACACTGCAGTACTGCGTCTTACGGATGCCATAGCAAGCGCCCGAGTACACCCCAATGTCCCAGGATCAGTATCCAGAAATTCCAGCAAGGGGATGACCCGGACTACTTCTTTGTAAACTTTGAAAGGGTCGCATCCACAGCTGCATGGCCGCCCGAGCGATGGGGTCAATATATCGCCCCGTTGCTCTCAGGAGAATTACAGGATGCATACCAAGCTGCCAATCCGGGTGGTGTTACCAGTTACGTGGATATAAAAAGGGTTATCCTAGAACGACTAGGTTGTGACCAAGAGTATTACCGGTCACGGTTCAGAAAAGAAAAATGGACTGTGGGGGATAATCCCAGGGCTCTGTATTACCGGATTAGGGATCTGGGTAATCGCTGGTTACAACCCACCTCATCCTCCCCAGATGACATCACCGAAAAAGTCTACCTCGAACAATATCTGGAAGTCCTCCCCTATAATACTAGGTCCTGGATCAAACAACATCCCAATCTCTCGGTGGCAGTCGCCGTTGATCTGGCGTGTGCATATCATCGTTCTCCTGAGTTTAAAGCCCCTTCAAATAGGACGCAGTCGAGAGCCCCAAAAATACCAAACAAACCATCCCCGCCTTTCCCAGAGCCCCGAAGTCAATCTTTCATGAGGCCCCCAACTGAAACCAATCCCTCCCGGTCCGACCCCACCAGGGCCACAATGTTTTCACTGTGCCGAGTGGGGACACATAGCGAGACATTGCCCTTCCCGTCCTTCCCCTCCGGAACCTATGGAGGTAGGGTATACTCGGGGTCGGGTCATGGTGACAGGGCAGCCCCCCGAACGATATAGAAAAAGGATACACCTTAATGGGAAACCGGTGTTAGCGTTTCTAGACACAGGGTGCCATCATACCGTTGTCGATAGGACTCTTATACGGGACTCCCAACTCAGGGACAACAAAGCCATACAAGTGACTTGTGTTCATGGCGAAAAGAAACTGTACCCCCTTGCAGAAGTTCTGATGGACATAGAGGGAGAGTCCATGCTGAGGAAAGTGGGGGTGGTATCAAATCTGCCAGAGTCAGTCCTACTGGGAACAGATCTCCCAAGATTCCATGAATATCTACAAGTCACCTCCCCCTCCCGAACTCCAGTGACATGGTTAACCGATGCCCCTTTCCACGATGAGGAGATACACGCAACAACCCCTAGAACACCAAAAACACGTAGAGAGAAAAGAGGAGAACGGGCCCTGTATTTACAGACAAAGCATGTGCTATCCCCACCTATTTTTACCTCCTCAGAAACCCCGCAAGGACCCGGCCGAAACTTCCGAACGGCCCAGAGAGAGGATGCAACACTACAAAACGCCTGGGAACAGGCTCAGGAAGACCAGCCAGACAAGGTAGGCCCCTTCTTTTGGGTGAACAATGGGCTCCTTTACAGGGTCTCCCAAGAACGGGGTAACCGAAAAGAACAACTGCTAATTCCACGTCCATTTAGGGAGCAGGTGTTGTGTCTAGCACATGGCCAAGCGGGATGGGGACCCTACGGCAAAGAACACACCTTACGTTATCTGTTACCTAGGTTCTATTGGCCCGGGATATACCAAGAGGTAGCCCGTTACCGTGCAGCTTAAGGTACTACCCTTTGGTCTCCACGGGGCCCCGCTACTTTTCAACGCTTGATGGACACCATATTAGCGTAGCATCAACAATTCGCTGTTGCTTACCTAGATGATATTGTAGTCTATAGCCCTGACTGGGACACCCACCTACGACATCTAGAAGCCGTCCTAAAAACATTAGAACAAGCCGGCCTTACACTCAACCCACGAAAGACAACCTTTTGCACCAACCACATCGAATATCTGGGGTATGACATACAGGAAGGATGTACAAGACCCCAAGTAAATAAAATCGAAGCCATCTCCAACATACCCTGACCATCCTGTAGGAAGGGTGTTCGTTCCTTCCTTGGGTTGGTGGGCTATTACAGGAGGTTCATACCACACTTTTCTGACATTGCCAGTCCTCTCACCGACCTCTTGACCAAAGCCCACACAGGAAATCGAGTTCCCTGGTCTGACTCCCAAGAAAGAAGTTTCCAACAATTAAAAAGAGCCCTTTGTACTGCCCCCGTCCTCGTCTGCCCAGACTTTCAGAAGACGTTTGTCCTCCAAACAGATGCCTTGGGAAGAGGCCTTGGTGCCGTCTTGTCCCAACCAGACGAGGTGGGTGATTTACGACCCTTGTTATTCCTCAGCAGGAAGCTATACCCTCGAGAACTTAAGTACGCCACAATCGAAAAAGAGTGCCTCGCTCTCAAATGGGCTATGGAATCCCTTCAATATTACCTCCTGGGACGTTCTTTTCTTTTGCTAACCGACCATGCTCCTCTCACCTGGTTAGCCCTCCATAAAGACTCGAACCCCAAAATCTTACGTTGGTTTCTCTCATTACAGCCCTTCACCTTTGAGGCCATACACCTACCCGGGAAACTCCTGACGAATGCGGACTATCTCTCTCAGTACCCTGTCCTGGAATGGCCCGATCGTCCATTCCCGAGGGGAAGGCAGTGTGATGGTGCGCGACCATCCGACAGCGGCGGCGGCGGCGACCAACCCAAGATGGCCGCTGCCAACACACCCGGAAATGGAGTCAGCGGTCTAGCGGACTCCGGGGGCTGGGCGGACGTGTCGACAAAAGCGGAAACCAGAGAGGAGGAAGGCGGATACGACGAGTGGACAGGAGGAGCGGAAAACGGTGGAGAGCGAGCGAGAGAGAACACGGAATGGACGAGACCTTCGCTGGATGCAGTGGGACCCCCCCAGGAGAATCGACCTCTAGATCGGGAGGGAGGCGACGCCGAAAGAAACAGCTCAAGGAGCGCTGCCCTCGGAACCACTGATCTCCTGGACACCAAGGAGACTGGGTCTCCCCTCGCCACGGCCCATGGGGGTCGTGGAAGCAGGCAAGTGACGGGCGTATGCTCTACAATAATACAGGGGTTGTGGACACGCATGAGGGGCACACCTGAGTCGAGCACAAACTCCCCTACACGCTAGGCACAGCACAGCAGGGTTGGTGACGGTGTGCACTTCCCCCCCCCCCCCCTTTTCTCGTGTACCGTGGACGCCAGCCTAAGTCTATTCTATTGTTTTCCCTTTTCTTTTGGTGTCCTCAAGTGCTGGTCGCTGGGAGAAGAAGGACCCTAATACCCTAGACGACGGCAGTAATCAAGCAAGAAGAGTCTATTCCATACCCGGTGGCCTTAAGACTTACTAAAATTCTGCAGACAGCGTGTGTGACCCTAACAAACGCTGACCAATAAACGACAAAAAGTATCCCTTACTAAAACCGTCCGCATCATTTTTCAAGACCAAAAAGGGGGCGGGAGATCCAAGCAAGGGAACCAGCAGTCCCCTTCTGCACCATTCTTTGGAGACAGACCAGTCATGCAACATCTTTAATGTTGGTTTAGCATGTTCAAATGTTTTGTGAAGAGCAGTTGCACTTGTCAAATAATAACACAAGATATTGTTCTGCCAGAATTCCTCCCGGACTGCCCCACATCTATTTTGAAGTATACAAAAAAGTGATGGATGGGATACCTGAATTAATTGCAGCCACTGCAGAATTACCCAAGCCACATTCCAGTCCATTGTTATTTTGCACACCATGCCACCTCAGTTTGGACCCAGCCATATACAAATCAGTCTTGACCGTGCTTACATGGGAACAGTTCAGACCGAACTGCCAGGCCAGATCATCTCTGAACCTTCCTCCCTCTGCATGGTTTGTTACTCCACCAGGCACTGGAAGTTCCTGGTCGTGGGGGGCTTTATCTATAATATCACCATATATAACAAAAACAGCAACGCAACTGCTGTCAGCATTACACTCAAGACTGAAAGCTCTAAATGATGTATAAGAAAACAGCCATTAGATCACAATCTTTACTTTGTCACAACTGGAGGGTTTGTTTGAATGTAAAAACTAATGATTGTGAGGAGAAATGCACACAGCCTACAGGAACACATGGAGCAAATGTTCATAGCACAATAAGAAATATGTGTTATCTAGTCTGTAAAAATATAAAGTAACAGCTCTGTAAAAAATAAATAGCAATAATAATAAGAATGCACTTACGTGGCTCCAGAATTCATAATGCAGGCTGATACTTTACAATCACAAATCCTTCCGTCGTCATGGTTCATTCCTAAGTTATGGCCAAGCTCATGAGCAACAATGGATGCAAAAGACTGGACATTGTTGTGTGAGAACTGAAAATGAAGCCAAAGCAGGTTACTACAATTTAATGCAAAATCAAGTCAGAACACAACAATTTTCCATATATTAATCATGCCCTCAAGTAGACTACATCTAGAAGAAATCTTCAGTGCCACAGCTGGGCAGAATATAGTGTCATGGGCTCCAATAGTAGAGTGGTACAGAGGTCACCAACAGACGTGGTGTACTAGATCCATAAAAGTACTACGCAGTAGCAATAACCTCAGTTAAGCTTAACTTCTGCCAGGACAAAAAAACAAAGAACAAGATGCATCTCCTTTCTTCCACGGAAGAGACAATAGTTGGGGCACAGAATGTTTTGCCCATCTTTCTTTCTGGGCTCTCAATGAGAATTTGTCATAAACGACATGCATCTGCAGTGATTCTGAACTCTAAACTCCACAAGTAGTAGTCTTGGTGTTAGAGACCAACATACGATGAATGCACTTAGCTTAGTGCGTCAAAAAATCACTTGCACCCAAAAATAAAAGGATTCTGGCATCTGTGGTGCACAGAAACAATTAACTAAGGTTACTGATAGCTGCTGGCATGTTTAAGGAGCTAATATGTCAAATTGGGGGCTACACTTATAGTACACAGCAGCAACCGTCACTGTGGTACCACTTTTAAGAGTTGAAGATCTTTCCAGATCCAAACAGACGCCACAGAGATTTCAAAAACTGATTAATCTGAACCCAGACATATTTGTTTGATATTAAGTTAATGTTTTTCTTATACATTATTTAAAATTCTGAAATCTCTGAGATGTAGAGCTTCTAGCCTGACGTTTTTGTGAAGTCTGCTTAATGATCTGTAAGGTCATGGACGTATTACGTAGTTTTAAGAAATTAACTGGTCAACATCCACTTCCTTTTTCACTGAAACTGCTAAATTTCTCACAGCTAATTTGGCACTTTAAACTGAAAACAGGTTCTGCATAGATTATTGTACAGTTTGATTGTCAGTGATTTACAGATAGTTCATAAGTCCTTTAAGTGTGTTACATTAAATGCTGCATGAAAGTTAACAAATCTCTTATGATCTTTATGTACTATAACGGAAAGACTTTGAACAATCTTAGACTTGGGGAAGATTAACTTATTTTTATTATATTAAATACAAGACAAAAATAGGAAGTTTAATGTCAACACAAAACAATTGACAGATATACCTCAAAGGTTTTATCAGTCACCCACCAATAACCCACCCTCACTGTTTCTCGATTACTATGGGCATCCAACAAGTAGCTCGAAGCTACAGGAAGCTTCCAAAGTAGCTCTCCAAAGTGAAAATCACCCTAGTTATTCAGAGGGTTCAAGACCCTCGGAGTGGTAGCTATCTAAATCAAAGCAAGGGCCTCATAATAGGATACAAACACTAACTGTATTGGCCTATGGGGCCTTAACATGACCATATGTATCCATTCTCAATCTAGTAAAGTCACAAAGAGATTGGACATGTTGTAGGCCCCACTCTATCAGTCATGCTATGTGTGTGAAAAATGGAAAAGGACAGAAAAGCGTCACAGTAGCCAGAACAGGAGCAAGAGGTCACGTCACGGGTATTCCGGAGACCACTGCAATCTCTAAAATGGAAACGTACATCACTGAACTCTTGCACGAACTGTTTGACCCTAGCCTGTCCACGGTGTTTGCGGTTGAGAGGGCGCACAAGTCGCTGGGGCAGAGGCCCCCGGTTGGAGCACCGCCCCGGCCTATAATTGCGAGACTCTTGAACTATCAGGATCGTGATCTAATCCTGAAACTAGCCAGGGAAAGAGTGAACATCACGCATAAAGGCAATAATATCTCCTTTTACCCTGACTTCACCCCGGCTGTCCAGGCTGCCCGGCGGGAATTTCTTCCGGCAAAACGGGCTCTTCTGCAGGCACAGATTCCATACTCGCTCCTCTACCCTGCCAAGCTAAAGGTGTCATTTGAGGGGTCTTCCCACATATTTACAGACGCTAAGGCGGCGATGAAATTCGCCAAACACGTGGGGAGTAAGTCCACTAAGGGGCCCCGGGGTGCGCCGGCGGCAGTTGCTGGCAGGCTGAGCGACAATGATTGATTTTGAGCCTTGTATGCTACTCCTCTAGGGTAGTGACTCCTGCTTGGCTGGGGACTCCTTTCCGATCTACTGGGATGTGAAGCTGTGCGACCCTGAGTTCCAATCGCTACTATCCTATGGACTGTGTAGCTCCTGATCCTTCGGTCTTGGGCGACTCGTATCCCCTGCAGATTTTCTGGCCACCCTGGTACATACAGGGTAGAAGCCGGCATAGCCAACCCACCCTCGGGAATGTTCCCTTCCTTACTTACTGTTTATTTGGGGTTCCTTTGGGGGATGGATATTCTACGACCCGGTTGGGGGGTTGGAGTGGGTGGGGGAAGGATGGTTGGGTTTAATGTTTTGTTCAATGCCAGGATTTTTATTGTATGCTATCTCTGTGGTGTCCTCTGCGTACAGAATTGCCATTGTCTCACCGCTTTGATGTGCTTTACAACTGTTAGTGGGAAATGCCCAGGGTAGATAAAACATTGAACTGTCTTACCTGGAATGTGCGGGGGCTGAATGATCATAGGAAGGCGAGGTTGGTGCATGCATACCTGGTGCGCCATTCTGTGGATGTCTGCCTATTGCAGGAAACGCACTTGAACACTGCCCCGGCACAAAGATTGCGGCACGCTAGGTGGGGGCATGTCTACTCGGCTATCTATTCCAACTATGCCCGTGGGGTTGCGATACTGATCAGACGGGTGCTGGACTGGAGAGAGGGTTCTGTTCACTGCGACCCGGAAGGCAGATATGTTTTAGTCCAGGGAATGGTGTGTGACGTCTCGGTGGTGTTTGTGGCTGTGTATGGTCCCAACACCGACTCCCCCACTTTCTTTCATAAGCTTTGGGGGCAGGTGAAAGCTACGGGCTGCAATACGATTATTTGGGGGGGTGATTTTAATGCGGTGCTGGACGACAAAGTAGACAGAAAAGGGGTGGCCCGAGCATTGAACCCGATGGCCAGTTCCGCGCTGAGGGACATACTGGAAGACGGCGCACTTGTTGATGTGTGGCGTGGCAGACATGAGGGGGTGAGGGAGGGCACCTGTATATCAGCTCACTGCAACGCTTGGTCCCGCCTGGACTACTGGCTGGTGTCGCGGGACGTTGCCCTGTGGACTGTACAGGTAGAGCATATGCCCCGTTCCCTGTCGGACCACACCCCTTGCATGTTGAGATTGCTAATTCCTGGTGGCCCGTTCCCGGCATTCTCGTGGCGGCTCCCGCCTCATGCCCTGCTGGATGATGCCTTTAAAGAGGAGATAAGGTCGGATATTACTGATTATTTCGAGCGCAATGCGGGATCAGTCGATACGGAGGCATCTCTATGGGAAGCCTTTAAGGTTGTCATTAGGGGCCAGTGTATTGCCCGGCAGGCGGGGGTGCTGAAGGCAAAACGGGGCACACTGGCAGCGCTGGAAGCTGATATAAAAAAACTCGAACAAACCTTCTTTGATACTGGTGGGGCGGAGGTGGCAGGCCTGATGAAAACCAAGTTATTGGCATACGAAGAGGAGGCGTTGCGGGAGGTAAAATTTCTAGGGAAATATGCAGAGGCGAGGCGTTACGTCGAGGGTGGGAGACCGGGGAAGGCCTTGGCAAGCATGCTCAGACCGCCGCGCCCCGCGACATACATTCACGAAATCCGCAAGAGGGCTGGCGAAGTGATTCATGACAGAGGGGCAATCGTAGGGGCATTCTTGGAGTTTTACTCGAACTTATATACAAAAGCCCAAGATACGTGCCCGTAGGGGCTTGAATCCTATTTGGACTCTATTGCTCTGGTGTGGTTTAATAATAATCACAGAGAATACATGGACCTCAAGATTGACGCTGGGGATGTGGCGCAGGTCATCAAGAGTCTACTGCCTGACAAGGCGCCGGGGCCCGATGGGCTGACCACAGCATTCTATAAGGCATATGTGGATGAACTGGCGCCCAGGCTGCTGGCGGTATATGAGGATGCCTTGGAGAAGGGGGTGTTGCATGCGACCATGCGCGAGGCGCTGATTATCACGCTGCTGAAGCCGGATAAACCGGCTGATGACCTGAACTCCTACCGGCCCCTATCTTTGATAAATGTAGATGTTAAGATCCTGGCCAAATTGCTCGCGAACCAGGTGCAGCCATTGCTGCCGATGATCACACTCCCCGACCAATCAGGATTCATACCGGGTAGAGCAACCTCCCATAACCTACGTACGATCTTCTCCGCACTGCATTACCTACACCCCGATGTCAGGGCTGCGATAGTTTTTGGACGCCACCAAGGCTTTTGATACTCTTGAGTGGCCCTATCTATTCAATATACTAGGCAGGATGGGTTTCAGTGCACTGCTCATTAGGAAAATCTGCTTGCTCTACACCTTACCCAAAGCCAGGGTGCGGGTGAACGGCATGGTGTCTGAACCGTTCTCTATCGCGCGGGGCACTAGGCAAGGCTGCCCCCTCTCCCCGCTGCTGTTCGCTATAGCCATGGAACCGCTAGCGGCCAGAATTAGACAACATCATACAGCTCGGGGTATAGGCTTCAGTTCTCGGAACCTGCTCATCTCGCTAAACGCAGACGATGTGACCCTTTATCTTATAAATCCTGCGGACAATTTGGATCCACTATTGAGGGAGTTTGTCCGCTTTGAAGGCCTCGCGGGCATTTCTGTGAACTGGTCTAAGTCGGTAATCTTCCCCTTGATGGATAGCACCCCAGAGGTGTCTTCCGAATACCCCCTGCGCTGGGAGGCAGATGAGGTTAAGTACTTGGGGATTTGGATCAGTCGGAGCCTTCAGGAGATCTGGAATCTTAACTATGGCAGAGCGATTGTGTGGCTGGGCGAGAAAGTGAAGCTCTGGGCTTCCCTGCCCCTGTCTCTTACAGGGCGGGTTGCGTTGACTAAGATGATTATACTGCCCAAATTCCTATATCTATTTGTCAATATACCTATACTGCTTACGTCGCATTTCTTTGCCACCCTGAGATCCCACCTGGTGAGACTGGCATGGGCAGGCGGTCAGGCTAGATTGCATTGGGATATACTATCGCTCCCATTGAGACAGGGCAGCTTGGGGTCCCCAGATATGAAGTTATATGCACTCTGTGCTCAGGCTCAATTTCTACATTTTTGAACCCACCCGACTCCCTTTCAACCTCACGTGGCAGTGGAACGTGACGCTGTTGCGCCCCTTCCTTTGAACGTGGCGATATGTGCCGCGGTGAAACGCCCTAAAGCTGATGTAGACACAGCTGGGACGCTACAGTGGGCATGGGAGGAGTTGCGTAAAAGAGCAAAGGTTCCGTTGCTATATGCCCCCTCGCTCCCTCTGTTGCATAACCCGATGCTACCATGTGTTGCTGATGGAGTGGCTGGTCACCTAGTTGAGAAGCTGCACCGCCGCACTTTTGTGGACCTCTTCCCCAACGGCAAGTTCATGTCCCCACCTGTGCCCGAGAAGGGCAGCACGGTGCCCTTTTCTGAACTCTTCTTGTATCATAAATTGCGAGCGGCATGCCGAGCACTCTCAGGCGACTTCCCTGAGCCCCGCCAACTTTTATGGCTCTAGAGGCGGTGGTGAGTTCCCCATCATCACGTAGGCTAGTAACTCGTATATATCGTCAAATGCAAAACACGGCACAGGTGGTAACGCCTAAATCCATACTGTATTGGAACGATGAGCTCCAACCCACGCTATCTGAGGAACAGTGGGAGTTCTGCTGTGGGCAGCTTACTGAGCTTTCGCCCAACTACAAGTTGCGGCTCATACATTTCAAATACTTGCATAGGTTTTATAGAACCAGAATGGGGCTTCGTGAGACGGATGAGTGTTGGAGATGTGGGTCTCCCTCGGCTTCCTTTCTACACATAGAATGGTCCTGCCCGAAATTAAAAAACTATTGGCTTCAGGTTTTTACTATGGTGAACCAGATTCTGGGTCGCTCGGATGCCCCATCCCCTCTGCTTGGGGTTCTGGGATATGTAAGACACACTCCGCCAGCATCGCGCAAACTACATGCGATGCTTCTACTGTTTGCCAAACGGCAAGTGGCGATCCATTGGGGTAGACGGAGAGTGCCCACAGTGAAAGGCTGGCTAGCTGATATCACGTATGGGTACACGCAGCTGAACACGTACTGGGAGTTGATGCCGTCTGCATCCCGGCCTCGCGATATCTGGGATCCATTTGTGAGTTGGGCTCAGGAGCGTCGGGTTGTAGGGGCGACGGGTGTTATCTCGCATGAATGATCACTCTGAAGTGGGTTGGGGTGGGGGTCGGTCGGGGGTGACGCCTTCCTCTGTTACTCACACTACCGGGGTGGCGCCTGTAACGGTTTTGACTACTGCCTATGTATACCCCTATACTTGCTTTAGTTGGCGTTGTTGCCGCGCGTGGTGGCCCCCGGACCTCCTGTGTCCCATCTAATCGCTTACATTTCCTACTCTGTAATAGACATGACGACTACTGCACTTTATTCTTTTATGTATGGCGCCTGGAAGCATACTGTAGAACAAGTTACTTACCTTCGGTAACGATGTATCTGTAAGAAACATTAGTTAGTTAGATTCCTCACCTTAGAATATCCCCAGGCGTCAGACTGGATCCGGAAGATTTTTCGTCAGCAATACCCCTTGCGCGTCGCTAGGCGTCGTCTGCGGCTCCGCGTCCGTCGTCGGCGTCGTGCGCCGGAATGACGTCGTCGGAGTACTTAGACGCCGCCCTCGCGCGCTGACGTCAGTTCTTGTACATAGCTTTCCGCGCCAGGAACGCAGAGCCATGCAAAGACCGACACTGGTGCCAAAAATAAAATCTAGGGGCCTGAAAAGGATAACCTTAACCCTAGATGTCAGTTCGCAGAACGGGGAGGATGGGTGGGTCGGTGAGGAATCTAACTAACTAATGTTTCTTACAGATACATAGTTACCGAAGGTAAGTAACTTGTTCATCTGAAAGAAACAAGTTAGTTAGATTCCTCACCTTAGAATAGATACCCAAGCAATACCATCCCCGGTGGTGGGTCTGCGAACCAATATCACACCAGAAAGTCCTGGAGGACAGAACGGCCAAAGAAGCCATCCCTCCGGACTTGGCTGTCAAGGCAGTAATGCCGGGCAAACGTGTGTAGCGAAGCCCACGTCGCCGCCTGACAGATGTCCTGCAAAGGGACACCCCGTCCCAAAGCAGTAGTAGCCGCTGTGGCCTGAGTAGAGTGGGCGCGCAGCCCAACAGGAGGGTCCTTTTTTGCCAAGGAATAACAAATTTTGATGCACAAAACGCCCCACCGAGAGATGGTCCGTTTGTGCACAGCTTTCCCCTTCTTAGCACCCACGTATCCAAAGAAAAGTTGGTCGTCCACCCGGAACTGCTTTGTGCGGTCCAAATAAAAGGAGAGCGCACGTTTTGGGTCCAGATGGTGGAGCCTCTCTTCCTCTTTGGAAGGATGCGGAGGCGGAAAGAAGGTGGGCAAGGTGACAGACTGCCCAAGATGAAATGGAGTCACCACTTTCGGAAGAAAGGAGGGACGAGGCCGAAGGACAACCTTGTCCGGATGAACAGAGAGAAAAGGAGGCTTTGAAGATACAGCCTGGAGCTCACTCACCCGTCTAGCCGAGGTGATGGCTACCAGAAAAGCAGTCTTAAGCGTCAGCAGACGAAGAGGACAATTATGAAGAGGCTCAAAGGGAGCACACATTAGAAATGTGAGAACAAGATTCAAGTCCCACTGAGGCATTACAAAAGGGACAGGAGGGAATGTGTGAGTAATGCCTTTTAGAAAGCGTGTAACTACAGGGGACTTGAAAAGAGAAGGCTGATCAGGAAGCCGCAAGAAGGCAGAGATGGCAGCAAGATAACCTTTCAGGGTGCCCAGGGCAGAGCCCTGCTGGGCCAAAGAAAGAAGAAAGAGGAGAACCTCAGAAAGAGGGGCGGAAAGGGGATCCACAGCCTTTGCTGTGCACCATGCCACAAATTTGTTCCACCGGCAGGCGTATACCGTCTTTGTGGAGGGACGCCTGGCTGCCAGAATGATATCACAGACTTCAGGAGGCAAGTCAAATGGCATCAACTGCCGCCGCTCAATCTCCACGCATGGAGGTGGAGGCTGGACAGGTTCGGGTGGAGGACCGTCCCCTGCTGCTGCGACAGAAGATCCTCCCGAAGGGGCAGACGTATCGGAGGATCGGTCAACATACTGAGTAGTTCGGGATACCAGTACCTTCGTGCCCAATCCGGAGCCACCAAGATGACTTGGGCCCGGTCGTGCCTGATCTTCTTCAGCACTCTGGGCAGAAGTGGTATAGGCGGAAAGGCGTACAACAGACCGCAACTCCACTCGTGACGAAAAGCGTCGCCGAGCGAGTGCCGCCTTGGAAATTCCAACGCGCAGAACTGCTGACATTGCGCATTCTCTTCGGTGGCGAATAGATCTAACCAAGGCTCTCCCCACTGCTGAAAGAGACCTTGCGCCACTTCGGAGTTCAGACGCCATTCGTGATCCATCATGCACCGGCGGCTGAGTTCGTCTGCTCTGGCGTTCAGAGAGCCCGCCAGATGTTGAACCACCAGGGTGACGCCCTGGTGTTCCAGCAATGTCCAGAGGCGCAGAGACAAAGGGTCCACGACCCCACCCCGCCCTGTTTGTTGCAATACCACATGGCGGTGGTGTTGTCCGTGAACACCTGCACGACACTTCCCCTGACAGAGGGAAGGAAGGCTTTCAGTGCAAGTCGGATCGCTCTCAACTCCAACAGGTTGATGTGGAGACGAGACTCCGCCGGAGACCAGAGGCCTCTGATCTCCGCCTCTCCCATATCGCCACCCCATCCCAGGAGGGACGCATCCGTCACCACGACATGCTCCGGTTGGGGAAGGGAGAGGCTCTTGCCCTTGACCCAATCGCGGTCCGTGAGCCACCACTGCAACTGCTGTGCAGTGCCCTCCGAGATCAAGACATGGTTGGACAGGTTGCCGTGATGCTGGGCCCACTGAAACTTCAGGTCCCACTGCAGAGCCCGCATGCGCCGCCTGGCGTGATGCACTAGTAGGATGCAGGAGGCCATCAGCCCCAGAAGCCGCAACACTAGCCTGAACGAAACCCAGGATAGAGGCCGAAAGATGGGAATCAGGGCCTGTATATCCCGGACCCGCTGTTCCGGTGGATGGACCCGGCACTGCGCCGAATCGAGAACCGCTCCGATGAAGAGGAGCTTCTGAGAGGGGCTCAGGTGTGACTTCGGCACGTTGATGGAAAATCCCAGCAAATGCAGGAGATGACTGTCTGGGGCGAGCCCGCCTTCAACAACCAGTCGTCGAGATAGGGGAAGACTGGAACCCCTGATCTGCGCAGATGAGCTGCGACCACCGCCATCACTTTCGTGAACACCCGAGGGGCACTGGTGAGGCCGAAGGGGAGCACGGTAAACTGAAAGTGCTCTGGGCCCACCGTGAATCGCAGGTAACGCCGGTGGGCCGGCAGGACGGGGATGTGGACATATGCGTCCTGCAAGTCCAACGCTACCATCCAGTCTCCGGGGTCTAGGGCAGCTAGAACCTGAGCCAAAGTTAACATCTTGAACCTTTCCTTCCGGAGGAAGGTATTGACATTCCGGAGGTCCAAGATAGGGCGTAGGCCCCCTTTGCCCTTCTTGGGAACCAGAAAGTAGTGGGAATAACAACCACGACCTACTTCTGGGCTCGGAACGCGCTCGACGGCCCCCTTGGCCAAGAGGGCCGAAACTTCCTCGTGGAGAAGATTCAAATGATCCCCCGAGATACGGTGGTGCTGCGGTGGCATGGCTGGAGGGGTCGTCTCGAAGGGGAGGGAGTAGCCCCTTCGGACGATTTGCAGCACCCACCTGTCCGATGTGATGGACCGCCAGTGGAGCAGGTGATGGCGAACTCTGCCGCCCACTGGCGTGGAATGGGCCTGAAAGCTCGGACTAGGAAGGCTTTGAGGCGGATGCTGCCGGGGTGGATGTGGGCTGACCTCGTCGTCCTCCAGAACCGCCTCGGCAGAAACCACGTCCGCGACCGAGCGCAGGTTGGTTCTGCGGCTGGTGGCTAGGCGCACGTGAGGAGGCACCCCTTCCTTGGCCACGAAAGGGGCGAAAGGTGGAAGTTTGCGACCGCGGGGCCGAGAGGCCCAAGGACTTGGCCGTAGCCCGGGAGTCCTTAAAGCGATTCAGCGCACTGTCCGCTTACTCGCCAAAAAGGCGAGTGCCATCAAAGGGCATGTCCATGAGAGTGCTCTGGACATCGCCCGAAAATGACGTGGACCGCAGCCAGGCGTGACGTCGAAGCGCCACTGTGGTGGAAATGGCCCTACCCAGCGAGTCCGTGGTGTCAAGCCCACATCGTATAGCATGTCGCGCGGCATCCCTCCCATCGGCCAGAGCCTGGGTAAGTCGTGTCCGGACCTCCTCCGGACACAGGGGCAGCGCGTCCTCCACCGCATCCCACAGAGAGTGGGAATAACGGTCCAAGAGACAAGCGGTGTTCAAAGACCGCAGGCCCAAACTAAGGGAGGAGAACAGCTTCTTGCCAAACTGTTCTAGTCTCTTGGAAACCCGGTCCGGCGGGGCGGTCGGGAAAGAGGATTGGGAGGTGGAGGCCTGGATAACCAGGCTCTCAGGGGTAGGGTGTTGGGACAGAAAACTGGGGTCGCCCGGAGCAGGGCGGTGGCGCCTGGCGACGTTCCTGTCCACAGGAGGAACTGTGGAGGGCTTGGACCAGGTGCCCTGCAGAACGTCAATGAGGGCCTCATTGAATTGCAGCAGAGGCTCAGTGGAGCTTGCTGCAGACTGAAGCACCTCAGTAAGGACGTTAGTCCTCACAGCCACGGCAGGCAGCTCGAGCCCAAGGGCTGCGGCCGCCTTGCGCAGCACCACAGAGAAAGCAGCGCCCTCCTCCGAAGCCACAGTCGGAGGAGAGACAAATCCAGTGTGTGGAGAGGTATCCAGGCCACTGGCCTCCCCCAGTTCATCTGCCCAGTCCTGGGACAGTTGAGCCTGAACGGCCATAGGATCCTCGGATCCCTCCCAGTTGTCCCCATCATCCGACTCCTGGTATAGAGGAGAAAGTAACGGAGCCGGGCGGTAGACATAATGTGTCTCTAGCGGCGCCGATCGCGGCGTCCATCGACGCCGTACCGGCGCCGGGCCCGGAGTGGGACTGAACCGGGGCTCGACGTCGAGCGGAGTCGACGTCGGCGTCGGGGGTGGTACCGATGTCGACGCCGGCGGAGGAGGCGTGACGAGGTCGACCGGCGTCGGCGGGGACTCGAGAACGGGTCCCACGGGCGCTTGCGGCGTCGAGGCCGGAGCCGTCAACGGCGCCGGGGCCGGAGCCACCGGCAGGCAAGGCAGCCCAGTCGGGTCCGCGGGGCCCGAAGGCGCACCAGCGGGCGCCGACGGCAGAGCAAGGTTCCTCATGGCCGAGAGGAAGGCACTGACTTCCGCCGGCGTCGCGTTAGTCCCAGGGACCGGAGGGTATGGGGACGTGCGCGGCGTCTGCGGCTCCGCCGGAGCCGCGGGGGTGGAACCACCCTGATCCTCGGCCGAGTCGCGCGACCGGCGAGGGGAGTCCGAAGAGCGGTGTCGCCTCTTGGACTTCTTGGAATGCTTCGACTTACCCGAAGACTTGGATCCCGACGACCGATGGTGACGTCGGCTGCGGCTCCGCGACCGATACTTGGACCTCCTCCTGGACCGGGATCAAGAGGCGTGCGGAGCCGAGTGGCGAATCTCGAGAAGCTTACGGGACCGCTCCCGTCTAGCCTTCGAGGTCAGGGCCTTGCAGTCCGAGCACGACTCCGCGTCGTGATCGAGGCCCAAGCAGTAAAGGCACCGGCGGTGATGGTCCGTAACCGACATCAAGCGGTTACAGTCCGTACAGGCTTTAAAACCAGGCATCCTACCGGCACCGGAGTCGAGACAGGATCAAAAAGGATCAAAAAAGTTAGTCAACAAGCATTTACAATGCAACGGTCTCGGCATTGTTAAAGTTAGAGCTATTGGCATTGCTCATGACAATGCCGTTTCTTTAAATGTTGTAAAAACAAAAACATAAACAAAAATAATGTCAAGAGCAATGCCAATAGCTCTAACTTTCACAATGCCGAGACCGTTGCATTGTAAATGCTTGTTCTTTACTCTTCCTGGCAAGAGCTCGTATTTTAATTGAAAGAAGATGTCATTGTGTATGTCCTCTCCGAAGCAGTAGGGGGAGGATGGACTTTGCGGATCTGTGTCTTATAGCTGGTGGTAGAGAAGAAGCGCGGGAGAAGCCTTTTTGTGGGTGGGACGTTGTCGCTTAAGTTATTAACACCCAGATAAGCTACAGGGAACTGGCGAGGGGCTTGAGCAGCCTTCTGGTGTGGCGATGTAGGTAGTTCAGTTGTGTTTTTCATCTCGCACCCCCATTTGCATGAGAAACGTCATCTCCCCACCCTCTCCAAAGCACCCAACATTTCAGCTTAGATCGTGGCTGGGGGATGCTAAATGAAGGTCCAACAACTGTAGCCTGGTGTGCTCCTTGTTGTTTTAAAGCAGAATGGGAAAATAAAACCTTTATTGCAAACAAAGGAAGTCCAAACTCCTGCAGGACGGCGTGCACATATTGTTCCCAAAAAGTAATACAAAGTGTACGATTCTTTTGGTTGCTCTTATCAGCCTGTTTACCATTTCATTGGCATTCCTACAGTTGAAATAAGCTGCAGAGGATGTTCCGCACTTCACAGAGTGCTCGTAGGCTGGCGCCCATGCAGCTCGACCGAGCGCCTCCTTTACAGAGGGGCTCGAGGAAGTGATGTCTAGTGTTTCTCACTCGGCGCCTCTTGTAAACACCCCCCACCCCCTCCGAGAACTTTGTCTGATGTCGGGTTCACGTGCCATCGCCTGTAACCTACCCCTAACGTTTTAAGTTCACCCCCTCTGTGTGACGTCACATGCCTCGACGCCTCCTGTAAGCGGCCCCTGATGGTCCAGACGGACACCCTCTCTATGATGTCTGATTTAATCGCTCACAAGGTAATGTGTACATGGCCACTGAAGCTTACCCACTGTCATAAGTATGTCTAATGTCACGTATTCACGCCACTCCTTTTAAATGGTACCCGACGTCTTATGCTTACCCTACATTTAATAAGCTGTGCCAAATGCCCATACGATGACTACAGCTTGTATGAACTTTTCGCACAGTTCAGAGAAACTGAGCAGAGTCACACCCTTACACAGCATCGGTGAGTGCTTGTGAGACGCTGCTTAGACACCACTCTGCTCCAGTCAGCAATCGACAGCGCTCTGAAGCCCCCCGCCTGCGGGCCGCTGCAGTCAGACCCCCTGGGTCTCTATTGTTGGCCGGCTGCCATCCATACACCATGTTTGGGCTTCACCCTGATCGAAGCGCTCTCCCGTAGCACCAGTGCGCATGGGTGATCTCACACAATCGCGGTCAATCTCAGCCGAGGGGTTTCACTAGGTAGATTTACACAAATAACCCACTCATGCTGCTGTCCCAGGTCTGACCATCGCCCCGCAAGCAAGCGTATCAGCCACCAGTCTTCCATCAGAAAGAAGTCATAGAAAGCCAGGGAAGTGTGGCAAATAGAGAAAGAAGAGATGAAAAAGAGCTACGAGAGTGGAAGAAAGGGAAATGAGGTGCAATGAAAACTAGACAACCTTGGTAACCTCGCCATTGAGCAGCACGCGGAGGTGGAGCGTGGGGGCCTTAGAAAACTTTCCATATTCGTTTGTAGTAAAAAACAGAACATCCCTAAACCACGTCTATTCCTTAAAACGGGGTTTAAAATGCATAGGGACGGAGTGGCGTACTTGCTTGATCGGAAAGCACGTCCTCAACTTGAAGCCATGTGTGCTGTGCAGTTTTTTTACGAACATTTCTCTCCAAGATTAAGTGGCGTAATGTACAATGAGTTAGATGGCTGCAAGTCCCGTCAATCAATTTAAGGTGAGGGAGCAACGCCGCGACACCACCGCCTTTCTCCGAGGCAGAGAAGAACTGCCTCGGAGAAACGCAGCCTCGGTTTCGGATTCGGGGGCGTGTTTCTTTTTCTCTCCTCTTGCCATTGGCTGGAGGAGAGAAAAACACGCCCTGCGAAAAGCAACGAAAAAACACGCCCCCCGATCCGAAAAGGACGGGGCTTCAACGGAGTGACTGGACCTCTTCTCCAGTGGCTGGCCAGCATTTAAGAGGCCAGCCAATGGAGAACAGGAGAGAAGAGGGGCGGGTGCAAGCCCCTCTTCTCAAAGTCACTCAAAGTCATTAAATCTCGGAGCGAGACTGCGCAAGCGCAGCCTTCGCAGCCGAGACCTAAAAATTGACTAAAGGGGTAGCTCTCCCGGATCTGCGCTTACTGGCGCGGAAAAAAGAAGAACTGACGTCAGCGCACGAGGGCGGCGTCTAAGTACTCCGACGACGTCATTCCGGCGCACGACGCCGACGACGGACGCGGAGCCGCAGACGACGCCTAGCGACGCGCAAGGGGTATTGCTGACGAAAAATCTTCCGGATCCAGTCTGACGCCTGGGGATATTCTAAGGTGAGGAATCTAACTAACGTGTTTCTTTCAGATTGTGGCTGCATTACAACGTTGTCTGGCAAGTTTTGTTGGATGTATTTTTGTTGTTAAGATGGCAAAAAAATGTTTAACAAACAAAATATTACAAAAAAGTGTGGGCCAGCAGGACCCAGAAAGAAAGTGTGTGAGTTGGGTGCATGAACAGCCCAAGTGCTGAGGAAAGGAAGGGCTGGATGCAGAGGTGAGATCCTCTTCAAAGCCTCACTGTGCATGTATCATTGTGTGTGTATGCATGTGTGCACATGTATGTTTGTTTGACATTTCCCTGAAAAACAATGTTGCTGCATGGAAGATGTGGCAGGTGTCAAGGGCTTGTTTATCATCCTGGTTCCATCTCTGATACAACCGTGTTCATTCCGGGCACAATTATGGCTCTGGCATGATAACTGTCATCCTTGACATATTTTGGGCTTTCTTGGTAGTTGCACCCATGAGCTGTCACTGACATATTATGAGCATCACTAACCTAATTTTGGCCACCCCTGACATAATGGTGGTCTCCCCTTGGCATACTAATAATGAACAAAAATGAAATAAAAGTAATGGGCAAAAACGAAAACTAGTATTTTGAAGACAAAACGTTTCCTGGTTCTTTCAGAAAAGAAATGTAAAAAATTATGTTTGTTTGCCCAAAATGGAAGTGGTATTTGATAGAAAGTGAGATTGTTATAAGACAAAATAATCACATTTCCAAGCCTATAGTTGAATGGTAATTCAAGTTGAGTTGGGAGACTTATTGCTGTGGCTATGTACTTTGTAACAGAGGGTGTCTGCTGATCCGGGTGTTATTTGATTAGTCATATTGGAGGCACCGCATATTGATAATGCTTTTCTCAACATTTCTGAAGTCATTATTATACAGTGGAGTGATTTTCCCTGAGCAGAAGTAGCCCTCAAAAAAAAATATGGAGACCGTGGACTAAAAGAGTCAGTTAACTTGTCATTTCAGTAGGGTTGGATTGGGATTAAAAATCGTCCTGGGCACGCAAAAAAAAGTGGCTCACATTTTATATTGCCTTTCCGCAAAACACTGCTTCGCCGAAATGTTATTAAAAGAAAAAAAAAGGGGGGGGGGGGGGGGGGGGGGTTGTGTAAAAACAAAATGCTCTGATTCGTTTACACTGGTGAAACACACCTGAAAACAAGTGAGACCACATTTGCTAGGGCCCCCTAACCCCGATGAATATGCATTAATTAATGGGCCGGCCCATAGAAAGGGAGTGAAACCTCTGGCCGTTGATAAAAAGGGAGGTAATGGACGCCTATCTACCTCCAGAAAGGCCACTCAGACACCGACTGGGCCACTGGCGGCATCCGAACAATGCAGAAATCGCCCAAATCGGACCCCCAGGCTGCCCCAAAAAGCAGCACACCGCTGGAACTCGGATACCGACCCCTCAGCCATTGTCCGAGTGCCCGCGTTACCAATCCAACCCTGCATTTTAGTAAGGGAACATTTCAAAGTTTTAGAACACTACATCTGAGTGGGCTATTGTGTAATGCTGCAGTTTAGTTTCTTTACCAGCGCCAACAAATAGATCTATAGGAGAGAAGCAGCTTTGCAACCACTGTATGTTTGAGACATTATGGACAATAACATTAACCCAAAGCTATCTGGCAGTGCTTAATCACAGAAATCTATGCACTCCAAGGGCCTTCACTCGATCACTAACATTTGTTACATACCAATCTGTATACAGAGCTCTTGTGTCACGTGACCTCAGGGTCATAGACAAAAAGGATCAGGCAGTCTTTGTCATTGCGGTGAAGATTAATACAAAAACAAATATTGCAGAAGGTGAATTTTTTTGGGGAAAAGACAGAACTGAGGAGGGTGGGGGCTCAGAATTACAGGCAGTTTTGGGAGACAGTTGAGAGGTAGGAGGTAACATCACTTTACCTTTTCAATTTCCATGCCTTTTTAGGTTTTGCTGAGTCAGCACGCATGCGCTGCTCGGAGAGACTTTAGTAGGTGAGTTTTCAAAGTTCTACCCACATAGTTTTGCTGGCTACAAGCTTGAGTGCACGATGGCGTGCACGTGCACAGCTGCTCCCCGCATTCCCCCCTCCCTTTTCGCCCAGCCCTTTGATGCTCTGCTCGCATCTCCCTCCTCCCTTTTCGTCACTTCCATTCTGGCTCCTTTTCGTCAGTTTCATTCTGGCTCCTCTGCTCCTCGCATTGCCCTCTGCTCCTCGCATTCCCCCCCTCCCTTCTCGGCCAGCCCTTTGATGCTTATAACATTGTGTTTCATTTAGGGCATTAAACATAAAGGAGCACTGGCAACGCTGATAAAATGGATTTCATTTTGAGTAGTGACTAAAACTTCAACCACACCCACACACAACCGCACACAATAACACACAACCACAACAACCCACAACCACAACTACACACACAACCACAAGCACACACACAACAACACACACAACCACAAACACAACCACAACCACACACCCACACAACCACACACACACACACCGCCACACACCCAAACACCCACACAACCACAACCACACACAACCACACCCACACAACCACACCCCCACAACCACACACCCACAACCACACAACCACACAGACACACCCACAACCACAGACACACCCACAACCACAGACACACCCACAACCACACACACAACCACAACCACACACACACACAACCACAACCACACACACAACCACAATCACACACACGAAGACGTAACTTAAAAACTTAAAAAAGTTATCTAATAATCTACTCGCTCCCAAGCTTGCAGGGCTTTTGATTGCCCCGGGGGAGGAGGTAACATCGGCGGTGGAAAGGCTGGAGAACGGGGTTACCATAGCCCTGGACGAACTTGCACCGGCCATCTTGTGCTATTCGGCCAGAAGAACTCCCTCTGCCCCTTGGTTCTCGGAACCACTCAGACTACTTAGGCAGGGACTACGGCGACAGGAGCGTCGTTGGCGGTCCAGTGGGTACGTGTGTGAGAGGGACAGACATAAAACTCTGTTGAGGTTATATAAGAAGGAGGTAATAAAAACCAAACAAGAATATTTCACCTCTCTCACCGCCTCACTTTCCTCACCTAAAGATCTTTTTAAAATCGTGGACACGCTCACCTCACTAAAGGTGCCAGACCCGGTGGTAAGCTCACAACAGCTGTGTAATGATATTGCACAATTCTTTAACACCAAGATTGTTGATATTTATTCAGCACTGGAGCTACAAAGGGTGACTCTATCCATCCCCACAGACTGTGCTCCGTCATCTTTATCTGAGGAGGTGCCCTCTGGAAGTCTGTCTAGTTTTCCTTCTCTCTCCCTACTGGATCTTGAATGCCTCTTGACCAAGGTTAGGTCGGGTTCCCCCTTAGACCCCTGCCCCCTTAAACTCCTCAAACAGTGTAAAGACTGTCTTCTTCCACCCTTATTGGGTGTGATGAATGGGGCAATTAAGGAAGGGACCTTCCCCCTTCAGTGGAAGAAAGCGGTGGTCAAGCCTCTCTTAAAAAAAACCTCTCTTGACCCGGGTGTGCTTAAAAACTTTCGCCCCATCTCGTTGCTTCCAGCTCCTGCCAAGATGCTGGAAATCCATCTAAATAAGCATCTTGTTGATTTTCTGGAAGCCCATGATAAGCTGGACCACTCGCAGCACGGCTTTAGGAGAGAACACAGCACCGAGTCTGCCCTTACTATCGTGCTTGACACCATTCGCACCAGGGTTGATAAGGGACTGACTACTCTCCTCATCCTCTTGGATCTCTCGGCTGCTTTTGATACCCTGTCTCCCTCAGTATTAACATCAAGGCTGAGGGAGATCGGGGTCAAGGGCACAGCACTCAGTCTGCTGACATCCTTCCTTAATCAGAGGGAACAGAGGGTAAAGCTGGGGGATTTCTTGTCTCCATCCCTTCCTGTGCTTTGTGGGGTCCCTCAGGGGTCGGCTTTAAGTCCGACCCTTTTTAACATCTATGTTACCCCACTGGCCAGGCTCATTAGATCTTTTGGGATGGAGGTAATCTCTTATGCTGACGACACACAGATTCTGCTGTCTTTTACCCAACCCACTATCCTGGCTGCCTCCAATTTTAAAACTGTTTGAAGGCAGTCGCTCAATGGATGGTGGGTAATTCATTGAAATTCAATGGGGAAAAGACAGAGATTCTGGTGTTCGGGGGAAAGGAGGATTTCTGGTCAGCTGATTGGTGGCCGCCCTCTATGGGGGTGTGCCCTACACCGTCGACCCTGGCCAAAAATGTAGGCGTTCTGATCGATCCCCTTTTGAGGATGGATCAACAGGTAAGCAGGACCATCTCCACCTGTTGGGGACTGATAAACATCTTACGGAGGATCAGGCACTATCTGTCTTTCCAGGCCAGGAAACATACTGTCCTGGCACTGATTGGGTCCAGACTTGATTATTGCAATGCTCTTTATTTGGGCATCAATAAGGGCTTGGTGACCCGTCTTCAGATGGTGCAGAATGCTGCCGCTAGATTGGTCCTGGACCTGCCCAAACGGGCCATGGCTCATCAGGCAAGAAGGACCTTACATTGGCTCCCCATTGAGTCCAGGATATCCTTCAAGTCCCTGACTCTGATTTATAGAGCTTTGGCAACTAATCGGTCTGGTGGTATGAAGGATTTGCTGGTCCCCTACATTCCCCCTAGAACTCTCCGGTCGTCAAATAAGCTTCTGCTTTCAGTGCCTAGGATACGTAAAGCTAAGTGGGGAGGTAGAGCTTTCTCAACTCTCGCTCCTAGGCAGTGGAATTCCCTGCCTTTGGAGATACGATCTCTTCCCTCGGCGCTGGCTTTTAGGAAGGCCCTTAAGACCTGGCTTTTTGCCAAGGCCTACGCTTAGATATGATCTGCCTCTTTTTCTAACTGTTTTGTTTAGGCGCCTTGATGCCTTCGGGCTAAGTAGCGCGATTATAAGTTTCCATTCATTCATTCATTCATTCACACACATCCACACACACAACCACACACACACTCAACCACACACACAATAACACACAACCACAACTGCACACAACCACACACACATAACTACAATCACACACAACCACACACACATAACTACAACCACACACAACCAGAACCACACAACCACACCCCCCACACACACACACCCACACACACCCAACCACACACACCCACAACTACAACACAACCACTCACAGACAGCACAACCAACAGCCACACACACACACAACCACACACAACCACACCCAACCACAAACACACAACTACACAAAACCACAAACACACCACTCACACACACAACCACATCCACACACAACCGCACACACACACACAACTATACACACACATAACTACACACACACAACCACAACTAAACACAACCACAAACACACAACCACACACACACCACACACGAAACCACAACCACTCAACCACAACTACACACACAACCACACAGAACCACACACACAGAACCCCACGACCACAACTACCCACAACCACACACACACAACCACTACATACACACCCACAAACACAACCACACACAACCACACACACACAATAACATACCCACACAACCACAATCACACACACACACAACCACACACACACACACACACAATCACACCCACACACACACCAACAAGCACACACAACCACACAACTACAATCACACACAACCACAAGCACACACAACCACACACACACAACTACAATCACACACAACCACACAACAGTTGCATAACTAAATACTTATAAGGTCCCACAAGCGAGACCTATTGGCTATGCCAATGTTTTAATCATTTAAGAGGTTTGAGTGAAGTTCATCCTTGATAAATGATCTAGTAAAACTGAAATACTTGAAAATCATGCGACGGAGCACCCTGATATACCCTCTGTAACGTAAACACTTGAATATTACCACGATGATGAATTTGAAAAAATATTGTTGCAAGAGCTTCTAAATTAAACACAAAAATTAAAATGTGTCCCTCTGCAGGAAAAAGTATGCAAAATTTCCAATGTCAAATCCTTTAATAGCACTCTGCAGTTAAATCTGGTCCATACACTATGCAGGTTCATCAAACGTTGTATTTCTTTACCAACCTGGCTATGCTTGGGACAGGAGGAAAATTAAAAAAGAATTTACGGACCAATAAATTGAAAGAGTTTTCCCCAGCAATGACCAACCTTGAGAGCGTAGGTGTGTAGTTGGAGGCTTGAAATAAACAAAAGTACCAAACACCATTTTTTATGCCAATTTCTCACATCAACCATCATACAAGCTAAGAGTGGGGCAAGAGGACCCCAGAGGCTGATCGCAGAGGATAAGACATTGGAATCCAATGTGATCTTCAATAAGGTACAATAAACCATATGTTATGAGCGACAAGTCATTTTGACCATGAGCTAAACATGTGCCGTCGGACAAATAGATGAGCTGAGCAGCCAATATAGTCAAAATAAAGGCGAGATCCTAAGGCCGTGCATAATGGCTCAAATGGTGACAATGTGTTTCGTTTCCATCACCCCTTACCGGAACCTTTCTTGAAATCTTGTTCTAATTTCCTTATCTTTTTTATTCTCCGTCTCAATTTCCGGAACAAGTCATAGCCCTCACAATCCTGTTGTTTCGGCTTCACCGCCTATCATTTTTATCTTCTGTTTTCAAATACTAGATTAATTAACTAAATGTTTTAATTGCACAATACTTTAACTGGTTATATAAAAATTAAATTGAACCTGAAGTCAGTACGCCTCATTGGGCTCAATGCCCCAGAATCATCGTGAGGCTAGATTCTTCATAAAGGAAGCATAATGTCTGATGAATCAGTTACTTACCTTCAGTAACGCCTTATCTGGTAGGGACAATATCTAGCTGCAGATTCCCAGCCATCAGACTGGACCCCCTGTGCGCCGGTAGGTGGAGTTGTTCAGCTATGCATGGTATCGTAAGTGTTGTCCATGCCAGAAGTCTTGTGTGTGGTGCCTACACAGGTGACCCAGCGCACTGACAGTTTCTTTTTGCGACGTTCTACTTTAGAAGTGCAGAGTAATGAAGAACATTGACCAATGGTGTGTAAAAACAAGGGTCCTTAAAGGGGAACAGTCCCTTACTCTGAAATTCATTTGCAGAGTGGGGAGGATGGGTGGGTTGGTGAAGAATCTGCAGCTAGTGTCTCTATCAGATAAGGCGGTTCCGGAGGTCAGTAATTTGTTCATTTGATAGAGACGCAGATTCCTTACCTTAGAATAGATACCCAAGCAATATCTCCTTGGAGGTGGGACAGCGATACTAATTTATAGAAGAAAAGCCCGTAGGTCCGAAACGCCAAAGTGCCCGTCTCGCAGGACCTGACTGGCAGTAGTGCTTTATAAATGTGTACAGGGAGGCCCACATTGCTACCTGACAGATATCCAGAACAGGTACTCCATGAGCTAAAGCAGTGATCGCAGCCTTGGCTCTGGTGGAGTGAGTACGCATTCCCTCAGGAGGTTGCTTTTTGGCCAATGCATAGGAGATTTAGATGCAGCGCACAATTCATCGTGAGATAGTCCGCTTCTGCACCGTCTTCCCTTTTTTGACTCCAAAGTTCCCCACAAAGAGTTGATTTTCCACATGGAACTATTTTGTGCGGTTAAAGTAGAATGACAAGGCTCTTTTTGGGTCCAGCCAAAGGAGTTTCTCTTTTTCTTTAGAGGGATGAGGCAGAGCATACAAGGAAGGCAGGGTGAAGGACCGGACTACATGAAAGGGAGTTATCACCCTCATGGGAAGGATGCTTTAGTCCAAAGGACCAGTTTGTCTGGATAGTAAGGTACAAACGAAGAGATGACAAGACCTGTAGCTCACTGACCCTCTGTGCAGATGTTATTGCCACTAGGAACCCCGTTGTGATGGTAAGGAGCCTGATAGGACAGTTGTGTAACACTTGAAAGGAGTACACATTAGAAATGTGAGGACTAAATTAAGATCCCACTGTGGCATAATGAAGGGCGCAGGGGCGAACATGTGTTAGACACATTTCAAAAACTTTTGTACAATAGGGAATATCAAGAGAGATGGCTGATGTGGCAACTGCAGAAATGCAGAGATGGCAGATCGCCTTTCAAAGTGCAGAAAGCAGAGCCCTGCTGGGCCAATGTAATAATAGACAGTAGAACTTGGGAAAGGGGTGCAGAAAGAGGATTAACTTGTCTGTCTGTACACCATGCCAAAAACTTGCTCCATCAGCAGGCGTGTACCGTTTTGGTGGGAGGAACGTCTGGCTGGCAAGATAACATTACAGACTTTGGGCAGAAGGTCGAAAGCTGTCAACTGGCGGCGCTCAATCTCCATGCATAAAGGCAAAATGTTTTCAGGTTTGGGTGTAGAACCCGGTCCTGTTGCTATGACAGAAGATCCTCTTGAAGAGGCAGCCTGATCAGAAGACCTGTGCTCGTGGTCAACAGCTCAGGATACCTGACTCTACGAACTCAATCTGGCGCCACAAGTATAATTTGGGCCCAGTCGTTCCTGATCATCTTGAGAACTCTGGGCAGGAGTGGTATTGAAGGAAAGGCACACAGGAGGCCTGAGCCCACTCTAGACGAAATGCGTCTCTGAGCGGGAGCCGCCTTGGAAAGTCTGATGAGCAAAATGCTGACATTGCGTATTCTTGACTGAGGTGAACACATCCAACCAATGCTCTCCACATTTTTGCAAGAGACCTTGCCCCACCTACAAGATGGAGACACTATTCGTGATCTGCTAGGCATCGACGGGTCAGTTTGTCCACCCTGGCATTCAGAGAGCCTGCCAAGTATCGAATCACCACGGATATGCCCTGACATTCTAGCCATGTCCAAAGGCACAGAGCCTTTTGACAAATGGTCCACGACCCCACCCCAACCTGTTTTCTGCAATTCCCCATGGCGTTGGTGTTTTCCGTGAACAACTATACCAGCCTTCCTCTGATTGATGGAAGAAAGGCCCTCAATGTCAGCTGGATCACTCAGAGTACCAATAGGTTGATGTGGAGTCCCGATACTGCTGGAAACAAGAGTCCTCTGATCTCCACCTCTCCCAGATGGCTACTCCATCCCAGAAGTAAAGCATCTTTCACTACAGTCAGTTCTGGTTGGGAAAGGGAGAGGGGTCAGCCACTGACCCAATTGTGGTTTGTTAGTCACCACTGCAGATCTTTTGCAATTTCTTCCGCAATCTGGAACATGTCGGAGAGATTTCCCTGATGCTATACCCACTTGAACTTCAGGTCCCACTGCAGAGCCTCAAATGCCAAAGGACATGTGTCATGAGAAGGATGCAGGAGGCCATGATGCCCAACAGCCTCAGAGTCAGTCTCAACAAAATCCAGGATAGAGGCTGAAATATCAGAATCATAGCCTGAATTCCTGGACTTAACACTCGGGAGGATAGGCCCCAACATCGCACTGTGTCCAGAACATCTCAGATGAAAGGGAGCTACTGAAAAGGAGGCATTTGTAATTTTGGCACACTGATAGTGAACCCCAGCAAGTGCAGGAAGTTGTCCGTAGTCTGAAGGTGGGAGGTGTATGCCGGGGGTGAGGCCGCCTTTAACAGCCATTCGTCTGAAATCCCTGACCTTCGCAGATGACCTGCACCCATCACCATCACTTGTGTGAACACCTGAGAGGAACTGATACGGATGAAGTGGAGCACAGCAAATTGAAAGTGCTGTTGGCCGACCTTGAACAACAAGTAACATTTGTGGACAGGCAGGACCGGCATCTGAAAATAAGCATCCTGGCAGTCCAGTGAAACCATCCAGTCTCCTGGGTCCAGGGCAGGCAGAACTTGAGCGAGCACGAGCATTTCGAATTTCTCCTTTTTCAGGAAGAGATTGAGAATGCACAGGACTAAAATAGAACGAAGGACTCCGTCCTTCTTGGACACCATAAAGCAGCAGGAACAGCAACCATGGCCCACTTCTAATGCCGGCACCTTCTCTATAGTCTCCATAGCCACGAAAGCCAACACCTTCTGACAAAGCAAGGAGAGGTGGTCCTCCGTCAACTTATCGCAAGTAGGTGTCACTGGTGGTGGGGTGCTCAAACGGGGGGTTGCCTCTTTAAAGTAGCTGCAAATCACAAAAGTTGGATGATATGGACCTCGCTGGATGCCCATGATGGTCAGAGTGAATACTAATGGCTGCCATGGGATGGTGAACTGGCTAGACCTCTGGCTGCCTATCTCACATTGTCTGTGGGACCAGCGTCCTTCGCTACGAAACAATTGAGCTGTTTGCTGGCCAAGATGGCTGGGTGTGTACAAACATGGTTGGAAGCCCCTTTTGTGGCAAAGGTGGCCTGGGGTTGACGAGGGGCCATGGAAAGGCCTAAGGTCCTGGCCGTAGCTCTGCTGTCGTTAAAGCTCTCGAGTGCAGAGTCCAACTTCTCTCCAAATAACCAAGAGCCATAATGCTAATGAGCGAGGACTGGACATCCCCCGAAAAGCCAATAGGTCAGATTTGATAGAAAAATAGCTTATTTATTCAAATTTTCTTTTTAAGATCATCAGATAGAGAAAAAGTCCAGCCAACGTGTTTCATTCCCTTATAGGGAACTTCATCAGGGCTGTAAAAATATGACACAAACAAATAAACATTACAATCAACAAGTATAGCACAGGACTACAAACAAGACACTATATATCCACAAAGAAAAAGGCTCTATGTAAACAAGAGCATCACAAGCACCCACATCGAAAACATTTAACTGACAACTACACAGAACAAACAATCATATTTAAAAATACATACATATAGACCAGTTTTTCTACATAGTGATGCAATCTTCAAACTATTTAAGAGAAACTTGCACCTACTGGAAGAAATACATAACTTGCAAAAGGTGGTCCGAAATAACCCCTCAATCACATACAGAAGAGGGAAGACATTGAGAAATGACTTATGTCCCAGTTATGTAACGAATAACACAAGAAACAACACTACATGGTTGCCGGCTGAGCCAAAGGACTTCTATATGTGCAGCACTTGTAACATCTGTGACTTAGGGGTGAACAAAATCAAAAGCTTTTCATACAATGGGTCAACTAACTATAACATCACTAAGTTTATAAATTGTAATACCACCTTTGTGGTTTACGTGATTGGTTGTCCATGTGGTTTAATATACGTGGGCAGTACCAAACGGAGTCTAAAAATTTGTATCCAAGAACATAGAAGGGCAATCCTCAAACGGGATCTTAGATACCCGCTCACAGAACATTTTTTGAAAAATCACAATGGAAAGCCGGAATTTTGGTTTCACTGTATTGAACATGTGGAGATAGCAGTTAGAGGTGGTGACCAGGAGTTACATTTAAGACAATGTGAATCGAAATGGATCTGTAAGCTCCGGTCTATCACCTTTGGGTTCAATACAGATCATGAAATGCATTACTTTCTGGAAAATTGCTGATGTGAAAGTCGGGATTTGGTATCATGATGTTTTTGGGTCAACGTGAGTACATGAAATTTGGTAGGTTTGTACAGGTTAATACAGGCTCTCAATTAATTCTTACAATAGCAACATGCATATTGCATGAGGCAGAACTGTTAATTTGGTGCAGTGCCATTTCTCAGTAATGTCAATCAATCGCACACACCTGTCCGATGCAGTATAAATAGTGATTCTTATGAGAACGTTGTAGCATAGCGTCTTACATTGTTGGCTAAATAGTTCTAATGTTTTTTAGATACTATGGAACTCTACAGCACAAGGAAGGCAGTAACCCGGTCTGATCTTGCTCTCACCCACAAATGGCGGTTCCCTGTATGCCTTTAATAATTAGTTTTTTATAAAAATCAATTTTTTTAATTTGCATATTATTTTGTTCATCACGGAATGATCGTGCTATTATGCGATGGCGATCCCCCATTTATATAAATTGATACATCATTGTACCCAGCACATATTTGTCATGGCAGTCACTCGCCGTATACTGTGTCCATCACGCACTGATTGTTTTAAAATACAAACGACGACCCTCCAATTCTATAAATTAGATTATCATTGTGTCCAGCACGTATGCACCATGGTTGTCATCCGCCGTGTATTTAATATCGCACTGATATTTTTTTAAATATTATTTTGGTTGAGAAATATACATTTTTATATTGTTCACATCTACTATATGTGATTTGCATGTACTTATTGTTAAAAGCATTCTCTGTAAAGTCTCGTATCGACCCTTCTATGGGTCCATATGGTTTATTCAGAATATTTACAAATGGCGTAATTCTTCTGCCGAATCAACAAATACGATTATTTTGGATTAGTCAATACTTTTCCGTTTGATTGGCTTCGGTTTGTGGTTGGGGTTGGAGCCCCATGCATTTGTAACGCTGGCGGGAGAGTTCCGGACGTGGACACGGAAGAGGGGAATATTTGTCGATCGTGACGCTGAGGTAAGGAGAGTGGGGACGTTGTGTATGGTTGGGCGCTTGCAGATTGCTGTTACGGCTCCAATGAACTTGGTATGGATCGGGGTATGCATTTTCTGCATCTCCTCTTATGGATTAGTATCCCTTTTTTTGGTTGGGTATTCAATTCCAATGAGGGCAGGCATTATCGGGTGTTCTTTGGCCGCTATTATCAAGTAAGCAATTCGGCACCAGTGGCGGCACGCTGTGGTGGCGCTTTCCTTCGGGGAGGTTTAATCTTACTGACAATTCTTCTGGAGGTTTTAATATTAATGCAGTTTGTAACAATTTATGATTGTCATTCATCTACGGTGTGTTAGATGCTGGGATTTGTAGTCTTTTGGAGTGAGTGACAACCACTGATACTACGTGAGATATAGCCTCGGGGTGGCAATGAACGAACAGGTAGTGGTGTCTCCAGGAATAACTTACGATTACGAAGACATCCCGTGGCAGATATTCCGTGCTCTTAAATGTGTGTTAAGGATATTTAGGGGTCAGTTACAGGCTGTCCCTCTTTCCTATTTCTGACTATTAGACGGTTTGATATAATGGACACGTACATAATAACCTTTGGCTAGTGTATAATATATTAGATCTTAATTTAATGGCTGTCCGTATTTGACCTAACCGGAACCGTCATACTTATCTGGAATGATTTCGACCACAGTGCAATACACGTGACCGAAAGAATCAGTGGAAACCATGTATGATATGAAGTAATAATAGAGGTATGATAATTTGCAATCGCTTTCTGTTTGTGAGGACGGACTGTTTATGGCCATATGCCAATGTGCTATTGTTCTGGTTGTTAATTGGGAATTGCTGACTTGTGCATGGTCAGTTTGACTGTCTCCATTTGTTCAACAGGAATTCTTATATCGTCTTGTGATCGAATTAGATCGTAGTACAATATATTGGACCGCATGAATTGTTGAAAATATTTTGTCAGAGACTGTGCTAAATACGACGTTGGAACAGAGGTATGATATCCCTCATTCACTGTTTATTGATTAAGACAAATTGTTTCGGTCTATGTGGTAATATGTCCATTTGTAAACTACAAATAGGGAGTGCTAATTTATGGCGCATCTTTCCAAGATAAAACGAAACAGCTTAGGAAAGTCATTTTTTAGCACGGAATATTTTGACCGTCTTAAATTATCTAACTCAGATTGACCGTTTCAATTTGATGCGCTGCTCTGTTACTTTACATAAAACTCCACTGTATGTACCGGATTTTTACTATGTTTCACGTTCACATTCTATTATCTTGTACACCACCATGGTACAGCAGAAAGTGTGTTCCATTATCTATTGTTTTATTCTTTCCTCACAGACTCATTTGGAATATATTGCCACGTATGATAAGCCATACACTCTGAAGCTACGAATGCATATTGTTGATATCTGAATATTCTGTACCATTCATAGGATGCATATATTTTATGCTGGTAAGAAATATTGTGTGTATTCTATGCCCATCTCTCGCTTTCTTTTATTTGAATTTGAATTTTAATTTACAATTGCATTTACAAACATCTTAGTGCTATACATTGTACAAAAATTTGTTTCCACCTCTTCCCTCCCTCTATGTTGAAAAACGGGTCTATATGTATGTATTTTTAAATATGATTGTTTATTCTGTGAAGGTGTCAGTCAAATGTTTTTGATGTGGGTGCTTTGGATGCTCTTGTTTACATAGAGCCTTTTTCTTTGTGGATATATAGTGTCTTGTTTGTAGTCCTGTGCTATACTTGTTGATTGTAATGTTTATGTGTTTGTGTCGAATAAATTACTTACCTTCGGTAACGCTTTTTCTGGTGGATACCGTATCTGCCTGTGGATTCCTCACCTTATGAATATCCCCCTGCGCCAGCATTCCGGAAATTTTTCGTAGCTCTCTGCACCGACAAGGTCGTCACATCGTCGCGGCTCCGCTCGCGACTCCGCATGATGTCACAGGAGCCATAAGAAGACCATGTCGGTGTGATGACTTCAGTTCCACCCATTTTTTCCGTGCCACAGAGGCAAAACGGGCAGACCGACATAGAGACAACATATACATAGTATACAGAATTCACATAAATACACTCAGTGTATAAAGAAAAAAGAAAGAAGACAGCTTGCACTTCAAACAAGACAATAGTAAATAAACAGCGGTAACAAAGTCTTGAGCACACATAATACGTAAAAAAACTAAAACCTCCGCTTTTATGGTATAAAAGGGTGGACAACGGGGAAGTGGGTGGGTCTGTGAGGAATCCACAGGCAGATACTGTATCCACCAGAAAAAGCGTTACCAAAGGTAAGTAACTTGTTCTTCTGATGGATACATCTGCCTGTGGATTCCTCACCTTATGAATAGAACCCCACAGCAGTACCTCTCCCGGAGGTGGGCGTCCACCCTTCTATACCAAAAAGTCCTGCAAAACAGAACGCGCAAAATGGCCATCCCTCCTCACCTCGGAATCTAAGCAGTAATGCTTCGCGAATGTGTGGAGGGAGGCCCAAGTTGTAGCCTTACAGATGTCCAAAACAGGAACACCTCTGGACAATGCAGAAGTAGACGATTTAGACGTGGTGAAATGACCTTGAATGCCTACAGGAGGCCCCTTACCAGCCAGGGAGTAGCATATCTTGATGCACAAGATGATCCATTGTGATAAAGTGCGCTTATGCACCGCCTTGCCCTTCATACGACCAGCATATCCAATAAAGAGCTGGTCATCCTGACAGAAGTCCTTTGTTCTGTCCAAATAGAAGCTAATCGCCCTCTTTGGATCTAAACGATGAAGTCTCTCCACCTCCTTGGAAGGTTGAGGGGGAGGATAGAAAGTAGGAAGGGTAATGGACTGACCTAGGTGGAAGGGAGTCACCAACTTAGGCAGAAAAGCAGCCCTGGTCCTAAGTACCATCCTTTCAGCATATATGGTCAGAAAAGGCGGCCTTGAACTCAAAGCCTGGAGTTCACTCACCCTCCTGGCCTAGGTGATAGCTACCAGGAAGACCGTTTTAAAAGTTAAAAGTCTTAAAAGACAACTATGCATCGGTTCGAATGACGAACCCGTTAAAAAAGTTAACACCAAATTCAAGTCCCACTGGGGCATAATAAAAGGAGTGGGAGGAAACATGTTTGTCAGCCCCTTAATAAACATTAACACTATAGGAGACTTAAATAAAGAAGGCTGATCAGGTAAACACAAAAATGCAGACAAAGCCGACAAATACCCTTTTACAGTGGCCACAGCAAAACCCTGCTGTGCCAAATGAAGAGAAAAACAAAGAGCATCAGATAGGTGAGCTTTTAAGGGATCAATAGATTTCTCTCCACATCACTTAGCCAATTTATACCACCGGTATGAATAGACAGACTTAGTGGAGTGTCGCCTGGCCGATAATATAACGTACACCAGATCAGGCAGGAGAGAAAAAGAATTCAAGTTGCCCCGTTCAATCTCCAGGCATGAAGGTGCAGGCTCTGGAGGTGGGGATGTAGAACTTGCCCCTCCATCTGAGAGAGGAGGTCACCCTGAGAGGGAGACGGAGAGGAGGGTGTGACGAGAGATGAAGAAGGTCCGTGTACCACACCCTTCTTGACCATCCGGGCGATCAATATAACTTGGGCCCGGTCTTGGCGAATCTTCCTCAGAACCCGAGGAGTCAAGGGTATGGGAGGAAACGCGTAAAGGAGTTGTGATTTCCAACTCAACTGAAACACGTACCCCAACGCTCCCTGCCCTGGAAACTGGAGACTGCATAATGACTGGCAGTGCGCGTTCTCGTAAGTGGCAAACAGGTCCACCTGAGGAGTTCCCCATGTAAGGAAGATATGTTGAACTACCTCCGGATGAAGCCTCCACTCGTGATCGGCGGAAAACTGCCAACTTAAGATTGTCTGCACGCACGTTCAGCACCCCAGCCAGATGATTTGCCATCAAGCAAATCCGATGGTCCTGAGCCCAGTACCAGAGTTGCAACGCCTCTCTGCAGAGACGGTACGACCCTACTCCTCCCTGCTTGTTGACATACCACATCGCAGCAGTGTTGTCCATCAGGACTTGAACCGACTGACCGTGAAGGGAAGGGAGAAAGGCATTGCACGTCAAACGTATCGCCCGCAATTCCAAGAGGTTGATGTGAAACAACCTTTCTTCTGGAGAGCAAAGACGCTTGATCTCCAGATGCCCCAGATGTGCTCCCCACCCAAGGGTAGAGGCATTCGTTATCACTGTGGCCACCGATGGAGGATGATGGAAAGGCTTTCCTAGAGACAGATTGCCCTCCACACTCCACAGAGACAGATCCGCTGCAGCTTCTCTGGAGATCCTCACAGACTCCCTGAGATCTCCGTTGTGCTGATACCACTGCCTGCGGAGACATCACTGGAGCGCCCTCATGTGCCAGCGTGCATGGTTGACCAACAGGATGCAGGAAGCGAACAGACCAAGCAGGCGAAGGACCTTTAGAACTGGAACAACCGCTCCATTGTAAAACAAGGGAATCATTTCCTGTATGTCGAGAATCCTCTGAGGTGGAGGGAATGCTTGACACACATTGGTATCCAGTACTGCCCCTATGAACAGGTTGCGCTGTGAGGGCACCAGGTGAGACTTGGGGACATTTATTGAAAAACCCAATTTGTACAACAGCTGGGTTGTTACCTGCAGATGACGACACACCATCTCTGGAGACTCTGCCTTCAGAAGCCAGTCGTCCAGGTATGGGAAAACCAGAATCCCCAACCTTCTGAGATGGGCTGCCACCACTGCCATCACCTTGGTGAAGATTCGAGTGCAGTAGTAAGACCAAACGGAAGGACCCCAAACTGGTAATGTTGCGACCCAACCGTGAAACGGATATACTTTCTGTGCGACTTCAGGATTGGGATGTGGAAATACGCATCCTGCAAGTCGATGGACACCACCCAGTCCTCTTGTTGCAGCGCCTGAAGAACTTGCGCTAGAGTGAGCATCTTGAACCTCTCCTGCTTGAGAAATAGATTCAAGATTCTGTGGTCCAGGATAGGACGTAGACTGCCATTCTTCTTGGGAATCAGGAAATACCAGGAGTAGCATCCCTGACCACTTTCCTGCTTCGGAACCACCTCTATCGCACCTTTTTGTAACAGGGTAAGAACCTCCTTCTGAAGGAGAAGCAAATGATCCTCCGTACAAAACCCTTGGCAAGGAGGGCAAGGAGGAGGGAATTCCCTGAAGGGAAGTGCGTACCCATTTTCTACAAGATCTAGAACCTAAAGGTCCGAAGTTATTAATTTCAAGTCTTGTAGAAAATGGGTAAGCCGGCCTCCCACGGGACCCACATGATCCAGGATGGTGGATCTAGGGCTGCTTTCCTGCATTACCGGGAAGGGGAGGGGAGGTGGAGG